>NC_135373.1:33186580-34631580 GCF_049243985.1 Paroedura picta
CATGAAGTTGCCTTATCCGAGTCAGATCCTTTGTCTTTCAAGGAGAGTACAAGGCAGTGGGAAAGGTAACACCTGTTCCTTTTCACTGGAGAAGCCAAGCATTGGACCCGATACCTTCTCCCTGCCAACCAGAGGTTCTACTACACATCCCCCTCACCAACTTCAGTCTCTGCTGGGGGCCCTCCTCTAGCGACTGGTATATCCAATGGTTTTCATCTGATTAGTCAGTTGCCTCTCTAGATAAGACCAGCAGTGAGGTGCCATGTCAGGTGAGGGCCTGGAAGTCCCAGGTTTAACCTCAGCCTAACCTTCTTCACAGAGTTGCTGGGAGAATTCAGCTGGTGTGGAAAGAGGTCCACATATTGAGCGTCTAGGACAGAGGTGGCCAAACTATGGCCCTCCAGATGTCCATGGACTACAATTCCCATGAGCTCCTGCCAGCGAATGCTGACAGGGGCTCATGGGAATTGTAGTCCATGGACATCTGGAAGGCCACAGTTTGACCACCCACCCCTGGTCTAGGATAAAGAAGACGGGATAGAAATGTATAGATAATTTCTCCATCTCTAGGATATCTTCTGGAGGTGGGTTGACTAGAAAAGAGTGGGTGGATGTGTGCGCACACCATCAAATGACAGCTGACTCATGGCACCATATAGAATTTCTGGCAAGAGAAATTCAGAGGTGGTTTGCCATTGCCTGCCTCTGCATTGTGATCCTAGTATTCTTTGGAGGTCTCCCATCCAAACCCGAGCCAGGGTGGATTCTGCTGAGCTTTCCTAGTTTTGACAAGACCGGGGCTCATTCTGCATGTGTAGGATAATTCACTTTCAGTGTACTTTTGCAGCTGGATTTTCCTGTGCAGAACAGGAAAATCTACTTCTAAAGTGCATTAACTGATGTGTGCAGAACTGAGCTATCCAGTGCTTGTTCTGCATACTTTCGATGCACTTCAGTGCAAAAGCACATGGAAAGTGCATGATCCCCCCCCCCCAAAAAAAGAAAACCCCGTAAAATCAAGATAATGGTCAAAATCCCTATCCTCCAGCTGTAACCAGTATGGGCTGGGAAACGGGGAATGATAGAAGAAAAGAAACGAAGGGGTACATGGGTTTAAACTACAAGTACAACGATATAGGTTAGATATCAGGGAGAAAAATTTCACCGAGTAGTTCAGCAGTGGAATAGGCTGCCTAAGGAGGTGGTGAGCTCCCCCTCACTGGCAGTCTTCAAGCAAAGGTTGGATGCACACTTTTCTTGGATGCTTTAGGATGCTTTGGGCTGATCCTGCGTTGAGCAGGGGGTTGGACTAGATGGCCTGTATGGCCCCTTTCAACTCTATGATTCTATGATTCTAGAACAAACAGTGGGTCTTGGCCGGTCTAACACCTTGACTTACAAACCACTGAACAATGACATCTATTTTAGGTCCAACGTGACGTCCGATGGTGCCACAGTGCCCGCCAACATCTTTCCTGCTGCCTGCCAGACATTTTTAGAAGGTAGGTGGGGCATGATTGGCTATGAAAATTGTTTTTTTTTAATTGATCTGGCAGCAGCTGCCATCCCAGTGCAAGAACCCTCATGGTATGCCCAAAGATAAGCTGCGGCAGCCATTTTGTGGCTTTCATGGCAGCTGCTTTGCGGCTTTGCCCACCATGACGTGTCAGAACTGCAAAGGTGCCCACAAGTTCAAAAATCTGTCAAGAGGCTCCTTCACAGCAGGCCTGAAGGGAGCGGGGGGGGGACCTCCTGCCAGCTCTGTCAGGGTTTTGAGGCAATTTGCAGTTGGACTTGACAGTTAGGACAGCCTTGAGGTGAAAAGGGCTGGTGCATCCTGTCCAAGCCTCTGTTCTCATCCCCCTTGGCAGCCCAGCTGACCTCCTCTCCCTGCGGTGGTCAGGAGCAGACTGGCAGCCAGACTGGGCTGGGTGAATGGAATTTTGGTCTGTCCTGGTGAGGGGCCATTTGGAAGGCGCTTTGCACACCTCCCCATTAGCTGCTTGGCCCTTGAATGGCACTTGGAGGGGCGAATCAGGATCTGACAGAACTTTGAAAAGGGAAGAAAAATATCCAAAGAACAGAAGGAGCAAAAAAAAAAAACTGTAACAAACTGCCTAAATGCATATTGTAGAGCTTTAGAAGTATTTTACGGGGGGGGGGATTGTTTTATACCATTGATATTGTTGCTTTATTGTTATGGATCTGATCTGTATTTTACATGCTTGTAAACCGCAGAGAGCTAGTTTGCTGAGGGCGGCCTTTGCGCAAATCCAATTAATTAATTAATTCTGGGTACTAAATCTGAAAATAAAATACCGAAGACTGGATGGTTCGTAACACAACAGTGACAATCTGGACACCCCACCAGGACTTCAGAACTCCAAAAGCCACAAGAAAAATTGGACAGGGAGAATTTCACAAACGTCCCGAATTCATTCTGTTGCAGTGATTCGTCCCCCCCCCCGGGATGTCGTTTTCAATTACAGTTTCTCCGGCTAAGATACAAGCTGTCATTTCTGCTCGGAAAACAGCTCTCGTTGAAAATCAAACTCTTGTGGTTTCCTCTTATTACCGTAGCTAGTAAAAGCCAGTGCCCTGCCTAGTTTCCTTCCTCCCTTAGTTCTAATAAGCACATTCAAGGCTGTGTCCAGATGTCACAATGAAATACGGTTCAGCGAAGCCTTGGTTTGCTATAGAAGTCTAACAGAGGTACGTAACAGCCCACCGTTTATGCACGGCTCCCACTTAATCTGCTGTTTGTCTCCCTTACCTGCCTCCAAGCAGAATCCTTGGAGGCTATCTGGAGTCCCTCTGCCTTGGCCAAGAGCTTGCAAATGCTTCA
The DNA here is from genome assembly GCF_049243985.1 of Paroedura picta. Taxonomy (NCBI): domain Eukaryota; kingdom Metazoa; phylum Chordata; class Lepidosauria; order Squamata; family Gekkonidae; genus Paroedura; species Paroedura picta. The sequence goes on from NC_135373.1 coordinate 33,189,426, forward strand.
GTATGTATGCAACCCACTTTCTATTGGTCAGCTGTAATACATAGAAACAGACTAGGGAGCTTTGGAGAAGCCAAGCCAACCACCTCCCCTTGGTTAAGGACCCTCAGTCACCCATTGTCTGCCTTTCCCTCTTTTCTGTCTAGCTACTTCAATGCACTCTCTAAACGTTGTTGCAAACAAAACAGATCTCTGAGAGCCCTTTCTGGCCATTTTGCTACACTCCCTAATGTATCTTCCTGTTGCAACTTCAAAAGAAGTGAGACAGAAACACATGATAGTTGTCACTGGTTACTCTGTGTTTCTAGGGAGATAAAAGGGGAACTCTTGGGGGGAAGAAAAGTAAGCATGCAATAAGTTGATTTTGACAGCGACAACATTGTGCGTGGAAATGACTATTGCACACGTGTAGAAATGTCTAGGGAAGCAGAGTGGTAAGGCAGCAGACATGCAGTCTGAAAGCTCTGCCCATGAGGCTGGGAGTTCGATCCCAGCAGCCGGCTCAAGGTCGACTCAGTCTTCCATCCTTCCGAGGTCGGTAAAATGAGTACCCAGCTTGCTTGCTGGGGGGTAAACGGTAATGACTGGGGAAGGCACTGGCAAACCACCCCGTATTGAGTCTGCCATGAAAACGCTAGAGGGCGCCACCCCAAGGGTCAGACATGACCCGGTGCTTCGCACAGGGGATACCTTTACCTTTTTAGAAATGTCTGTTGCACATGTTGTCCTTTCATCTGTCATCCTGTTCCACCACCTTGGCGCAAGCAGGAAGAGTAAGCAGGGGAACAGTAACTGAGCATGCCCGGAGCAGCTAGATTTCCTGCCTTCTTTGCGCAACCATCTTTATTTGAAGGCAGCTGAGAACCAAAAATTCCAGCATATTCCAGGTTGGCCAATACAACAAGCCACAGTTAGTACTAACCACTGTTAACAAGCCAGATACAAACTATGGTTCGGAATCTCCATTTATCATCTACCAATGAACCACAGGTTTTTATTTATTCATATTTGGTAGGCAACCTGCCTCCAGGCATCCAGAGGATAATTCAACCATGGCTTATCGTGATGCCAGAATGAAGCCTAAATCTACATCCATCAAGCTGGATAGCGGTAGGAGCCATTAGAATACTACCAGAGGTCAGAACCATTCTACTGAAGCACCAACTCACTTGCTGTTCCCTACATCAGCTTTTTAAAACCTTTTGACTGTGAAGTAACCCCAAAAAATGTTGCCGGCTTCAGAGTAAACCTGAAGAGCTGTCAGTTGGCCATGCCTCCCTGCCACACCTCCAGAAGTGATGTTACCCCCTTCTTTCCCTCCATCCCACCCATCCAGAGTAAAAAAAAAATGAAATAGCACCCCAACAAACCAACGAACCCCAGGAGGAATCAGCTAGAGAGCAGTGGCATGCTCTGCAACTGGGACCCAAATGCCAAACTGCAGTATCGGGTGAGAGCTGGCCACCAATACTACAGATCTGGAGCTGAAATTTTGACTTCCAATGATGCCAGAGGATCGGAGCATGTTCTGTAGCAATGGATACTCAATTGTGAAGAAATCAGAAAGGATGTGAGCCTTTACTGGTGAGATGAATCAAGGCCAGTTTTGAGGGGAGAGGGAGAAACAGGTTCTCCAAGCCGAAACAAAAGCAAAAAACAAAAACAAAAAACCCTGCTTTTGCATATGTGAAAGTTAACTGTTTAGGACAGCTCTACATATCCCAATTACAATATGATCTTACAAGGGTTTCACAGGACCTGGTGCTTTGGAGAAGCTGTACATCAGCAAGTGTTCACTCATGGCTGAACACCGACTGATTAGGAGGCCAGAAACACAGCCCTGTGGGTTTTGGGATATTGTGAACATATATGCAAAAATAATAATTCCCTGCTCTAATGAATGTACCTATAAGCATGCTTTCCGAATACTCATTCATTTTTATTTGGTAAAGGACCAGGCAGATCAACAGTCAGCTGAGTACTCAACCACGAACTCTCCCCTCGAATCAAATCTTGGCACTGAAAGACCAGGCGCAAAAAAAATGGTCTCACTCAGCCTAACCTACTTCACAGGGTTTCTGCAGATAAAATGGAGGAGAGATGAAATCCACGTTCCATTCTTGGAGGAAGGGTGCGATAAACTGCGAAGACTTTCGAATTTCTTGTAAGCAGACTCTTTGGTGCAAAAGGAATCTCTTTATTGCAGAAATAAATGTACAGGTGCAAAGAGCTGTGTTGCTGAAACTGAATGACTCCAAAGCCAGCAAACCTACAGCACTGCCCACGAACTCTCCCCTCGAATCAAATCTTGGCACTGAAAGACCAGGCGCAAAAAAAAAAAAAACATTAACTGAGTTCCCATGATAGAAAGTCCATGGAAAGTGGTGCTTCTCTACACAACATCCCAAAACCATGACTCCAGCAACTCAAGCCTGGAGCAAGGGGATTAAAGGGCAGAGAGCCCTGCGAAGAAGCCCTGCGAAGCTATTTGGAGTCAGCAAGACCAATAAACTTCATATGATGGCAGAGCCAAAGAAACAGATCCAATAAAGAGGTCAATTCAAAGTAGAAAAACAGCTCATGACAAGAACATGAGATCATGGTAAGAACATGTGGACTTGAGAACACAATCATGACAGGCATCTGAAGGCAAGGAAAAGAGCCCTTTTTTTGTACCCCGCTTTTCTCTACCCAAAGGAGTTTCAAAACCGCTGACAAAACACATCATGTGGGAAGCAGAACTCATTTCTCCAGAAGCGAACAACAGCGACAACAAAGAGATGCCTCAAAGTGGCTCTCCTTCCCCGTTTCCGCCGAAACCTCAATTGTTTGCAACTTCTTCAAAGAACACTCTTTCCTCCTGATGATTAATTTCAATTGAAGCAATCGCTCTGGACCATTACGCACAAGCATCTTACTAAAGATTCTCAGGATCTTTAATCTTCACTTTGGATTCTGTGCCGACTTTATACACCATCCTTTTTCCCCCCCTTGTCGGTGTATTTATTCTGCAGCTACAATTTTTAAAAAATGCACAGGAGGGGGGGGGACATCACTTGTGACATGGGGGGGAGGTTTCTAATTTTTAAAAAATTACACAATTGCCCAACCACAGCTATGCAGTAATGCCCAGCAAGCACCCTCCGTTTGAAGGCTTGTGGTTCACGTTTTGTACAGAGTTTGTGGTTCACATTTTGTGCAGGCATTTTAGCATTCAGTGAAAGGGAACAGAAAGGCAGGCAGGTAAAGGGGGATGATTCTGTGATATGATAACCATCTTCAAGTCCTTGAAGGGCCGTTGCATAAAGGAGGGAGAAGAGTTGTTTTCTGTTGCCCCAGAGGGTTGGACCAGAACCAGTGGGATGAAATTAATTCAGAAGAATTTGTGGCTAAGTTTCCGGAAAAAGTTCCTGACAGTTAGAGTGGTTCTTCAGTGGAACTGGCTTCCTCGGGTGGTGGTGGGCTCTCCTTCTTTGGAAGTTTTTAAGCAGAGGCTAAGTCTTTTGACTAAGCTTCCCCGTACCTGTGAGCCAATGTATATATTGTTTACATTTGAATGAAGAATAATAGATCATATACCTAGTGAAGGACTAGATCCTCAGCACATATTAAGTTGTAAACAACCACTGATGAAAATGCCACTTTGAAAACGGTACAAATCTGGAAGCCGTTTTGGTTGTTTTATTACTATTAAAAGAATAGATATTTCCATTGTTATTCTTTGTCAAATGATTTAATTGTTAATTATAGCCTACGGTAGGTTCTTGATTCTGTGAACTCAGGCAGGTTGGAAGTGGGTGGGCAGAAGGGATTATATTGGTGTTTAGCTCTTGTGGCCCTTCCTTGCATGCTCAGGGATATGCTGATCGCCACTATGAGGTCAGAAGGCGAATTTCCTCCAGACCAGACTGGCCAGGGATTCTGGGTTTTGTGTTTTTTTGAGGGGGGCATCGTGTGGGCATGGAATTGGGGTCACTGTGGGTGGGCAGGTGGTTGTGAATTTCCTGCAATCTGCAGGGGGTTGTGGTCCCCAACCTTTTTATCACCGGGGACCACTCAACGCTGGGGACCACTCAACACGTTTTACTGAGGCCCCAGCTCCTGTGCAGGAACACAAACTGGGAGCGGATGAGATGCACCGGGCCGAATGCTCCCCCATGTGGGTGCAGGAAGAGGTGAGGGCAACCTGCCATGACTAAAACTCCGTCCTGCAGTCTGGCATGAAACCCCCAGTGCGTAAATGGTCTACGAGAGAGTGTGGACCTACTGGTGCAACGTTGGCTGCAACCCCACAGAGCACCGACTTGTATAGGGAAGGAGTCCTCTGGCAGAAGCTCTGGGATGCTTTTTTAATCTTGTGCCACTAACCGGGGGGGGGGAAATTAGGGGAAGGGGCATTCCGCCAATGTCCTAGTGCAGATCCATGGTAACACTAATTTCCTGCTCTTCCTTTCAAATGCATGCGATTTTCTCTTTGCGATTCTCTAATGTGATCCTGCACACTGCTTGGGATCTTGGCACTCTTTCCTTGAAATGGATCAATCCCAAGTGATTCTTACGCCTGGCAGGTTGTAGAAGGTCTATGTGGCTCAGTCGCCATTTTAATGTTAGGTTTCCAGTGCTTGCCAAATGGTTGTTTCCCCCCCCAAAAAAAAAACCTTTGGTCACTAAAGAATTAAAGGGGGAACATATTTTCAAAGCTTCAGGTTTCCCATTCAAATGTCTCTCTTTAATCTCATGCCAATTTCATTCCGCACCGACAATGTCACCCTTTATTTTGTTTCTATGCAGCACTGAATTCCTTTTTTATTATTATTGCACTGGGGATGCTGCCATTTGCCTCCTCTCCAATCCATCTTTCAAGTCAATACCAGCAGGGAACTAAACCTTGTGCAGCTCCTTTTAATTATTATTATTATTTATTGATTTATTAACTGCCCCTCTCTGCATCCCTCTTATTTTACTTTATTTTTATTCAGCTGAGACTAGCGATAGTCTCATATCACTAGACTAGACTCTAGTTAAAAAAAAATTAAAAATTAAAACCAGTGAAGGGAAATTGGAACTTGTGCACCAACGAAGGGGGTGGGGGATGCTAGAAGGTGCAGAGTGAGCAGAATAACCTCAATGTGGGCAGAGGAAAAACCTTCAAGGGGCGGCAAAAGGGCAGAAGGAAATTCTGAGGAAATTTGTATGCTTTTCAATTACTTTCATCTTGGAGGGGAAACAAGGGAAAAATCAGCACAAAAGCACTCTCAGAAAAATGAGGAAAACACCAACCAGAAAGTGATCTGAGTGCTGAAGGGAGGAAAATCAGTGCAGGATGACAAAGCATGCCTGATAGACGTGCACAGTGAAAGCGAGGGAAAATACCCTTGCATAATAGACCACTGTTCCAACACCTCCTCAGTGTCTGACAATGTCTCATCTTGACTGTCTACAACTGAAGCCCTGCCATTTCAATGAGTACATTTCACTTGCTTGGCACAGCCTGGATCTCATCTGTTCTCACCGCAAGCCTTTGGCATGTCTTACTCTCTTTATGGATTGGAACCAGCACAGTTGAGAGCTCAACAGAACACTTTCAGCCCCAAGTTTCAAAACCCTGTCTTAAGAAACAGAGGTATTGTTGGGGGATATTGCTCACACCCGCTGCCATTACAATATCTGGTCCAGACACGGGAACAAGGGCGCTATTCCCAGTTTCACTCTGTCAGCATCACTGCATGCCTCTGTTTACAGCAGGACAGGATGCCAGGCGGCGGTAAGAGAGTAGAGTAGGCTTCCCAATCTCCAGGTAGTAACGATCATTTTGGAAGGTGGTGTCGAAGGCATTGAACCCATTTAAAAACCATCCCCGTCCCCAAAACCCTGCACTCCTCAGACTGCACCCCCAAAATCTCCTGGTTATTTCTAAACCAGATCTGGCAACCCAAAACTGGGATGATTTGTCACATTGCAAAAGATATTAAGCACATTGGGGTGCTCTAGCTTTTTCTTGGACTGGCATTTCATATGCGTCCCAGCAGAGAATGGATGCCTTAAAGCAATGGTCCCCAACCTTTTTATCACCGGGGATCGGTCATCGCTTGACAATTTTACTGAGGCCGGGGGGGGGGGGTACTTTTGCCGAGGGACGTTGCTGCCGCCTGAGCCCCTTCTCCACTTGCTTTCCCGCCGGCACCCCTGACTTTGCGCTGCCCGCTGGGAGGTGCTGCCAGCAGCAGCTGCACAGTGCCATGCCAAGGGGGAGTCCCAGCCACGCTGGAGAGCACCAAAGGTGAGCTGGCAGCAGAGTGGCAGGGCAGCCCCCGAGACAGCAGCCGGGGAGGAGGATGAGAAGAAGCCATGGCCCGGTACCAACTGATCCACGGACCGGGACCAGTCCCCGGACCAGAGGTTGGGGACCACTGCCTTAAAGCACAAATCATCTTCAAATCCTAAAAACCAATACTGTACATCCGCAGAATACCAATGTCAATCTTTGCTTTAGGAAGCCAGAGGAAAAGAATATGTTAAATTCTTGACAAATCTTTTGTTTTATTTTAAAGGAGTTATTTAAATATTTGTAACCCCCACTCCCCCTTTAACCCTGATCTGGATGGGTCAGACTAGCTCAACCTTGTCAGATCTCGGAAGCTAAGCAGGGTTGACCCTGGTCAATATTTGGGTGTGGGACCACCAAGGAAATCCAAGGTTGTGACATGGAGGCCGCTGATAGCAAACCACCTCTGTGCTCTCTTGCCTTGAAAACCCCACAGGCTCACCCTAATTCAGCTGTGACTCCCAGTTAAATGGGAGATACCAGGGACTGAATCTGAGATCTTCTGACTGCACGGCAAACATTCAGCCAATGAGCCAGAGACCCTCCTTTGCTCGGTGAGGCACTGGAAAAGCCCTGAGCAGATTGTCCGGCGTGCACATCTTTGGAAAACAGCTGTCATGGGAAACGCTGACTCAGACTGGGACCAGGATGGGGAGGAGAGGGGGTTGCCCAATCAGCATGTAGTTGAAACTCTACTGCAAGACATGCAGAGCAGCCGTTCCGGGGTAGACTGAGAAGTTAACAAGGCCCAGGTGTGAGTCAGGTTGAGCGGCCCATCCAAGGAGGAGACATTCAGCTTAGACCTGACTGGCACCAAGAATGGGTATTGGCACAGTCCAAGCGAAATTACCCATATATACCCACATATAGGCCGACCCGCATATAAGCCGAGGCACCCAATTTTACCACAAAACCTGGGCAAACGTATTGACTCGCCTATAAGCCGAGGGTGGGAAATGCTCCATCATCACAGGCTCTCCCATCCAGCCTCCCCCACCCTCAACAAATACAGAAAAGTCAAGAGGATGGATAGCTGCTGAGTTTTGTACCCCATTTTTCACCCACAGAAACCAAAATAATAGTTTGGAAGAAGTGATTAAGAAGAGGAAGAAGTGAAGGCAAAAGGGGAAAAAAGATCAGAGTCCCTCAGTCAAACCATTGATGTGCTACCAAGCAGCAAGAGCAATGATTGGCTGGAGCAGGCTTTTATTTCAATTACCATATATACCCGCGTATAAGCCGAGGAGGGCTTTTTCAGTGTGAAAAAAGGCGCTGAAAAACTAGGCTTATACACGAGTATACATATACTGCTGAACCAAAACGGATCATTGTTGTTTATTTATTTACTAGAAATTAAGCCTGCTGTACTTTAAATACAGCGGGCACTAGCCGCCCTCCTCAGGGCCGGGGTGCCTCTCGCCTCTTCCCCCCCCCCCCCGCACCCAAGGCCAGATGTCTCCCGGCCTCGAAGGCTTCCCCTGGCCCGCTCTCAGTGGCCCTCCTGGCCCCGAAGCCTTGCAGGCGGATCCTCCCACCCAGGAGCCGGCTTTGGAGCCAGGACAGAAGGCCCGAAGGCTGTGTCCCGGCGCTGAAGCGTCTTTGGTGGCCTCCCCCACCCGTGGAGGCGGCTTCGGAGCCGGGACAGAGTCGGGGCCAGCACTTTCCCCTCCTGCCGCCTCCCCCCCACACCCTCTCCCTATTGTGTCGGCGGCAAGGCTATAAATGGTGGCAGTCGGCCGAAGTTGGCTGACGTTGGGGGGGGCGGGTCAGGAGGCGCTTTGCAACATTAAAACGATATAAACAAGCGAGAAACAATGTAAAATATTAACATAAAAACAGGTATCAAAGTATGTGGCTAGAAGTATATACCACCAATAAAAACAGCCCCAACATGGGGATTCCCCACCAAAGGCCAACCTGAACAATTTGGCCTTGCATGGCCTGTGGAAACCAAGCAGGTCCAGCAGGGCACAGGTGTCATCCAAGAGTGCATTGCACAGGGTAGGGGCCACAACGGTGAAGTTCCCCTGGGAACAGCTAACCAAGCCCTCCTGCGGCCAGGCACCTGCAGGAGGCCCCTCGAGGATGACCAAGGGTGCATTGGGGGAGGGGGTGCAGCTGAATGGCCCAAGACCAACAGACCCACGTTACTGAGGCTTGGCTTCACTACCAGCAGTCTTCCACCCCTGCAGCTCACCAGAGGCCTTCCCTGCAAGTTCGGCGGCCAGTCCATCCCTCTGGGAAGTAGGGTTACTGCAACACCTATCAATCCCCACAGCACAAACTGAGCACACACACAAAGTCACACAGGAAAGCTGTTTGCCTTGCCAGAATCACGTTTAAAAGTGGGCAGAGCCATTGCAGAGAGAGCTGAATTGCCAATGTGCCCCCAGCTCCAGCATCCTCAAAGGCCTGGCAAGGCCAGCCTCTTTCCTTTTGCGCTTTGCTGCTGTCATGAAGCTCAGGCCGCAGGCAGGCATGAGTCAACTCTGCCCTTTCCTCTTCTACCAGGCAGCTCTTAGCCGTTGCCTCACCCCAGCAGGAGCTTTTCAAACTCCTTTTTTTCTGGCCAGGATCTGCCACCTGACACATTCCTGTAACAGCTACCTGGGGGAGGGGGGCGGGCAGTTCCCAGAATTGTTTCAAAAGGAGCACAGCATTTTGGAGAAGGACTTGGAAAGAGCCAAGTTTGTGGTTACAGCACTACGTCGAAGGTCAAAACAGATATCTAAAGGGCAAGTGGATTGCAGTTCCTCCCCAAATTGCTACAGTACTCCTTACTGGAGCTGGTCTTATCACTGGAGCTGGGTTTTGTATCTAACTAGCCAAAACTCCCTTTGTAATCAAAAATACAACGGATAATAGCTTTCCCTTTCCCCGCCCTGGAGTGGGGTTGGGTAGTATTGGTGGGGATTCCCTCCCTCCCTTCCCCTCCACTGGCTCACAGTCTCAGGCCCTCCCCCCTCCCTCTTAGCTCCCACTGGCTGCCTAGCTTACCGGGGCTAGCACTTCATCCACAAAGAAAAAGTTGAAGGGGATGTGGCCAGGAGCGTGATATTTGACCTGATTGGCCATTCATTGGATGGACAGCCAATCAGGGATGGGAAAGCCTACTTAATTGGCACATAGGTGATGAGCCCCAACTCCTCCCACCACCCCATTCCAGTTTTATTTATATGGTACAGATTGGGGTTTTTTATATTTTACTGTAACCTGCCGCGAGACGCTGTGCGATAGTGGTGGGTAATAAGTCCAAGTAATAATAATAATAATAATAATAATAATAATAATAATAATACTGCTGGAATAGGCAGTGTCTGGTGTACAAAGAAGAGAAGACCTTGCAGGGGGCAGCAAGAGGACTATTAGTAATAGCGAGATCAGGACCTCTCCTGTTAAGCGTCATTCCTCATCTGTCTCCAGATTGCTACATTCAGGGGCAATTTCCCCCTTTCTTCTCAGAAACCACAGATTCAGTCTTCTTCTCCCTCTCAGCTAGAGATGTAGCTAAGAATTATCTCTGTCTCTCCACTTTTCTATCAAGTATATTAATTCCTAAATAAAGTTTTATCTGCTCTTTAATCAGGTTGTGCACCTCTCTGTGATATTTTCTCTGCCAGCACTTACCACCCCTCACCATAAATGGTAAATCTCTACTGACAAAACAGGAGATTTTATGATTTGGGGGATTATTTAAGGGAGGAAACACACTGCAGTTTCCAGAAGAGGGCACAAATGGAGAAAGTTTTACATACCAGGGCAAATAAGACAGCCGGACAGAAGGCAGAATGGGTTAAAAACCCCTCCTGCCCGACCCTGAGGTCCTGATCTACAAGCCCCTTTTAGCAAATTTAATGTTTCAACTTCAGACTTTTCAAAATCCCATTTTCTCATATAATTATGACCTGATAAATCTAAAATGTATTTCTGTTCCATCTGAGTATGGCTCTGAACTAGCCCAATCTCGAAAGCTAAGCAAGGTCAGCTCTGACTACTATTTGGATGGAGACCTCCAGGGAGTCCCTGGGCCATGATGGGGAGGCAGGCAATGGCAAACCACCTCTGAATGTCTGTCACCTTGAAAACCCTACAAGGTTTCCATAAGTCAGCTGTGAGTTGACGGTACTTTCCACCACCACACATGTGAAGGGGGCGAGGGGGGAGGGGGGAGAGACAGCAAAGGGAGACATGTGAGAGTTCCAAAAATATGCACTGAGTGGAGAAGCAGACATTTTTCTGTCTCTCATAATACTAGAACTCAGGGCACCCACAGAAGTAGACAGGTCATAGATTCAGGACAGACAAAAAAAAATATTTCTTTCTTTTTTGCTTGCTGTCAAATCCCACCCAACTTAGACAATGACCCAGCAAGGTTTTCAAGACAAGAGACATTCAAACTTGGTTTTGCATTGCCTTCCCCTCCATAGTACCCCCGGACTCCCTTGGGGGGTCCCCCATCCAAATACTAACCAGGGCCGACCCTGTTTAGCTTCTGAGATCTGATGAGATCAGGCTAGCCTGGACTTTTTTTTAAACCACAAATGACTGAATTGAGGGATTTGCTGCCAGCGGAAGTAGTAACATCCACTAGCCTAGATGGCTTTCCACAGGAATTAGACAGATTTGTGGAAGAGAGGTCTATCAGGGGCTACTAGCCACAGGGACGAAGGGGAACCTCCACGTTTGGAGGCATGAAACCTCCAAGGACCAGGGCTAGAAGTCAGTATCAGGCTTCTCTGCCCCATCTGTTGGTCCTCTGGGGTAACTGGAGTGTGACACAAGATGGCGGACTAGAAGATCCACTAGTCTGATCCAGCAGAGCTCATCCTACATTCTTAATAAATTACTGAGTTTGCAGTTGCCGAGAACTTTGCTTAAAAGATACGAGAAACCTTTGGTTAAGGTCCAGACTGGCTTCTTCTGAGAGCAGCTCAACCGTATTTAGGGCACCGGATACACTTCGTTTCTTAAACCTTCGGTGTCTCGCTGACAGAGGAAAAGACCAAAAGCCTCACTGTGCTTTGGAACAGAAATCAATCGGGATTAGGACACTGACCTTCAAAGCAGAAAGGCAAGATCCATAAACCGCAGGCACGCAACCCATCGAGGCAGCTTAGCTGGACCGAAATCAATGAGAATATGCCAGGGGAGGAACAAACAGGCTGGCGTCCGGGGCCGACAGAACCGCAGTAAAGCTCTGAGATGCTATCAAAGGGGTCCTCTCGATGCCATTTAATTGGAGCCCATGTCGTTGGGTCAACCGAGGCAGAGTTCGGAGAAAAAGCTGGCGCAAGGTACGTATAAGGCAGAGAAAGAAGATCTATTAGGGAGAATTAAAGAGCGACAGACACAAGCTTTGTCTCATGGCCTGTTAGTATATATATAAGATTACCCCCATGATATTACTGATAGACCATTTATCCTTGAAAGCACATTGAATGGATCGGAGCAGAGCAAAGAATGAGGCCCTGCAAGGTTTGCCAAGATAAAACGACTGGGCAAACAAGCCCATTGATTCCCATCCTTTGTTTTGAGGGGCAAATGTTTGTAGCTGATGGATGCAGGCACACTGATATTCCAAATGGATGGGGATGCATTATGTGCGAGAGCTTTCACTGCATCCTTTTTCCTTTAGACGCTTCACCCTTTCTTCTTGTTTTCAGCGTCCAGCCAATGGAAGCCTCTCAGCTTTCCAAAGAGAGACGAGATCAGAGCAGGAACAGGTCCTAATGTACCCGCACACAGATGTATCGAAAATTCCACATTTCCTTGTGCTTATGGGTAACAGCCAGCCTGACAAAGGCTATTTTGCTTTGGCAAATTCTTAGCCTTTCTGATCGCGTCATCCTAAACAGAGTTATTCCCTTCTTAAGCTCTTTGACTCCAATGGACTGAGAAGAGGGTTCACTTAGCATCGTAAATGGTCTAATGCAGGGATAGTCAACCTGTGGCCCTCCAGATGTTCATTGACTACAATTCCCATGAGCCCCTGCCAGCAAACACTGGCAGGGGCTCATGGGAATTGTAGTCCACGGACATCTGGAGGACCACCGGTTGACTACCCCTGGTCTAATGGACAAGAATAGTCACAAGACAGTTTCCAGGAAAATCCCCACATTTTCTTGAAAATATGTTTAAAAGAAAAGATGGAAATCACACCAGAGCAGCAAGGAAGGAGACAAGTGTCTAGCAAATTCCTAAACTCCCATTGTTATAAGAACAAATGTCCTTTAAAAAAGAAAAAGACCAAAAAAGAAAGCAGGTAGGCTATTTAGTGCTGCCCGCAGTATGGGAACCACCACTGAAAAGACCCTGCACCTAGTAGATTAGTTATACTTCCTGAGAGGACAGTGCCCAAACCTTTCCCTCCAACTCTATGGTTTATTTTGGCTTAATCTATGCCTCCTTGGCTTCACCTGCTTTTCCATTGTTTGCTATTCTGAATCCTGCTTTCAGGCTTGTTATTTTTTTTTTCAAGTCAAGTTTAAAATGTACCTGTCACTTGCCAGTACATTTATCCGACCACAGACATCGTGGCAAAGGAAATCTGAGATGCCTAAGGGAAATTTCTGTGGCTGCTCTTGGGGAAAGATGGAGACAGGCACCAAATGGTTACCTGTCTTTCTTCCCCCTACCTGGGGTCTAAAAACAGCTCAAGAGAGGCCATTTGCAGTTTGGGAAATCGCATCTAGTTTGTCCCTAAGACTCTGCTCTAAGCTAACTAGGCTTATTGGCTACCCAAAGGGTGTGTTCTAATACTTACTCTAAACCAAAAGGGCTGCTTGTAAATAAACTTTTTTAATACCCCAAAATTACTGATAGCAATCCACAAGACTTTAAAATATTACAACACTGCCCAGTGACCTACCAATTCATGGAATGACACTACATTGCATAGCAGTGTGTATGAATGAGATCTCGGGGTACTTGTGGACTGTAAGCTTGTGGGCAGTGTGATGCTGCAGTAAAGAAGGCAAATTCATTCTTGGGCTGTTTATCAACAGAGGCATCGCATAAAAACTACAAGATGTCAACAGTACTGCTGTATACCGCATTGGTCAGACCACATGTGCAGTATTGTGTGCAGTTTCGGAGGCCTCCCTTCAAAAAGGATGTGGACAAAATGGAGAGGGTGCAGAGGAGAGCAAGGAAAATGATCCGGGGCCTGGGAACCAAGGAAAGGCTGAAAGATTTGGGAACGGTCAGACTGGACAAGAGGGGGTGAAGAAGTCCCATGATTGCTCTTCTTAAGTACTTAAAAGGTTCTAATTTGGATGAAGTCAGGGAGCAGTTCCTGTTGGCAGCAGAGGATAAGACTCACAGTAATGGGTTTAAACTACGTGTAGAATGGTGCCAGCTAAATATCAAGGGGAAAAAATTTCACAGTCATAGTACTGCCTAAGGAAATCTCCCATCCAGATAGTAGTCAGACCCTCATGTGAAATGAAGGGCGTGGTTTGATTCCACTTCCTGTGCAAACCAATAATCAGCCTCTACAGGTAGACACGGCAGCTGGTCTGCTTTGCTGGGTTCCTTCAGGGAAAGGTGGCCAAGACAGCTTCAAAAAGGCACAGAGGAGATGCCCATCAATGGATCTGAGGAACAGCAAGTTAAGGAAACCTTCACATGCAGAGGCAACGGACCTCTGAAATCCCAGTGCAAGAAAGCAATTTAGGGAGGGGAGGTGGCATGGTACCACCCAATCTCAGAAGCAGAGACAGTATTGGATGGGAGACCACCGATGGGAGACTCGAGAGGAAGGCAATTGTAAGCCACCTCTGCTTCTTACTTGCCTTGAAAGCCCTGGGAGGGAGGGAGGAAGGGAGGAAGGAAGGAAGGAGTCAGCTGTGACCTGATGGCACTCTTCGCAAACACCACGAATGTGATGTGGAATGAAGCCAAATAGCCCAATTTGTCAGATATCAGAAGCTAAGCAGGATCATGACTTGGATGGCAGACCACCAAGGAAGGCTCTGCAGAGGAAAGCAATGGCAACCCGCCTCTGCTTCTCACCTGCCCCGAAAGCCCCTTGCTGGAGTCACCATCAGTCAGTTGCAACTTGACAGCTCATATTGACCACGGATGTATGCAGGGAGCCACCTTCACCTCTGTCCTCCTACCTGCCCCTTCAAAGCAAGTGGTTGGTCACTGGGCACTGCTGGCCTAGACAGATGTCTGATCTTATGCCCAGTGGGATACTTCTTCCATCGGGCCCACAAGGTTGGTTCCCTACCCAACCAGAGTAAGCCCCAGAGGCATTAAAAGCACTTAGAGGTCCTAAGTGTATAAGAAGACGACAGGTGTGATTGATTGATTGATTGATTGATTTACCACGGTTCCCAACTGGGCCCACGGCAGCTTACAAGGATAAAAGAATAAAATACAATAAAACCCCATAGTTCCCCTTAATATTTAACATTATTAATACCAAGGCAGCAGGCAAAAACCACTAACTATCTATTCCCCTCATTCAGCCGGGGGACAACCCTCCTGCTGTTCTCCTAATGGGAGTGAGGCACCAGATCGATCCGATGGACACAGGGAGTCCTAGATCGAATGCCGAGATCCCACCCTGGCATCTACCATATGACTGGTGGGAGAGCTCTGTCCTACAGGCCCTGCGGAAAGCTGCCAACTCTGACAGGGCCCTCAGCTCTTCTGGGAGCTCATTCCACCAGGTTGGGGCCAGGGCCAAAAAGGCCCTGGCATGGGTTGGGGCCAGGCGAACATCCCGAGGGCCCAGGACTACTAGTAGATTCATATCCACAGAGCAAAGATGTCCATCATCATCTCCTGCACTCATTCAGTCACTATCAGGATTTCTTTGCCAAAGCTCCGGTGTCTGGCAAGCATGCCGACCCCTGGTCTCTCTGTCCCCCACTTTGTTTTCCACCACAAGCAGACATCACGGGGCGTTTTGTTTTTCCAGGGCTCAGAAACCAAAGGGGTCACCTCCCTCTTTAACTGGGCTCACAAACGCATCATGTTGTGCAAACAAAGGAAGTGACATCAGGTTTCACCTGACGCTGGGGCTCATAAAAGGAAAACAGTCTTCCTCTGATAACCATCTGAAAAAAGCCGCGGTCTGCAATCGGGCAATTTTATTTCCACTCCCAAGCTGCAACAGGCAGCCAGGCACAGCGAAAGAAGTCCTATTTGGGGAACAGCAAATTAGTTTTGAATTAGTTTTGCTTAATGACGTGTCAGGGCAGGGCGGGGGGGGGGGGGAGGGACGGAGTCGAAAGGAAGCCGCGCTTGCTAAAATTAGAAAGCATTTGCACTTCCAAAGGACCTCGTGCCAGCCCACGCATTTCACCACAAGAAGGTGCTCGGCTATATATATCTTCGGCAAAGAAATATTTAACTCGGGACGGGATGCAGAAACCCCCGGCCGGATGCAGTCATAGAAAAAAAAAAAAAAAACCCCACAGATGCGATATGTCACTGATAGCACACGAAGCAAATCTGCTGTCCAGAAAGCATTTTTTTTTCCTCTTAAGCTATAAGCTCTTTAAAAGGGGAGGTGGGCGAGTTGGAGAGATTGCCACGAACGGTCTGGGCCGACACAGAATCAAGATCTGATCTTTCCACTTCGTTTCCAGTTTCTCAAATCTTAGAGCAGCTTCATGTAGAAGCCGGCCCTGAGTGGAAGTCTGGGGGGAGGAGAATGGGTGATCATTTTCCAGGCTGAGACATCAGGCAGGGAAGTGTGCAGGGTCAAAACTGAACCCACCGAAGTGTCTTATAATGAATTATAATGAAGCCTTCTCAGTCCTGGCCCCCGCCTGGTGGACCGAGCTCCCTGAAGAGATCAGGGCCCTGTCCGAAGTCCCAAAATTTCACAGGGCCTGCAAAAGGGAGCTCCCCCACCAGGCATTTGTTTTGAGGCCGACCAGCCCAAAAACACCCAGACGGCCCCTCCCATGACCGAAGAATCCGACTTACCCAAAGCTGTGTCAATGTTCCTGTTCCTGTTAAATATTGTTCTGGTTGACCTGTTGATTGTTCTAGTGGTGATCTGTTATATTTGTTATATAAATATTTGATATATTTGTTGCAATGTTCTATGTAATCATGCTATATGTTATATATGATGTTATATGTAAACCGCCCACAGCCGTATGGAAGGGCGGTATACAAATCTAAGATAAATAAATAAATAAATCACTGGTCCATCAAGGTATGTACGGTCGACTCAGATGGGCAGCGGGTCTCTCGGGACTCCCAGGTAGAGCCCTTTCACGTCACGTACCCTGATCTTTTAAACTGGAGACGCCAGGAATTGAACCTGCGGATTTCTGCATGCCGAGCAGATGCTCTGCCACTCGGCCACAAACAAGCTCGCGACTGGGCTGCCAGTATGGCGTAAGGGAACACTGTAAGAGTCGTTAAGGTTTTGAGTGTGTTGGTATTTTCAGTTTAAAAAAACCCCAATATCATTACTTGTGTCCTTTATTAAGTATATATAACTCAGGTATGAGCCTTTTGTGGCGCAGAGTGGTAAGGCAGCAGACATGCTGTCTGAAGCTTTGCCCATGAGGCTGGGAGTTCGATCCAAGAAGCCGGCTCAAGGTTGACTCAGCCTTCCATCCTTCCGAGGTCGGTAAAATGAGTATATATATAACTCTATATATAAATGAGTATATATATAACTCAGGTATGAGCCTCTTGTGGCACAGAGTGGTAAGGCAGCAGACATGCTGTCTGAAGCTCTGACCATGAGGCTGGGAGTTCGATCCCAGCAGCCGGCTCAAGGTTGACTCAGCCTTCCATCCTTCCGAGGTCGGTAAAATGAGTACTCAGCTTGCTGGGGGGTAAACGGTAATGACTGGGGAAGGCACTGGCAAACCACCCTGTACTGAGTCTGCCATGAAAACGCTAGAGGGCGTCACCCCAAGGGTCAGACATGACCTGGTGCTTGCACAGGGGATACCTTTACCTTTACCTTTAACTCAGGTACCTGGTGATGCAGTTTATGGCGCACACAGACCAACTGGCCTATGTGGCATATGAGAGGGGGACGTGACAGCAGCATTCACACTTCCAAAATGCTTGTGGAGGAAGAGGGCTAAGTCAAGTGGGGAAGGCTGAGGGGCAGGCGGACGGACCAGCAAGGGGGGGGGGGAGAAGAGGAGCGGAAGGGATGGGGGTCTGGCAGCTTGGGCGGCGAGATGGCCACAGCAGTGGCGGTTTCTTAGGACAACTGGAGATAAAGATGGCAGTTGAACTACTACAGGGGGGGGGGAATCTGCCTCCCTTGCCCAGCTTTATTTTCATTTTTTTTTAAATTGCACTCAGGAGGGGGACTTTGGAGGCACACAGACCTCTGATTGGTTGCCTCCGCTGATTGACAGGCTGAGGAGCAGTGACTAAAAGAGTGAAGAGTAAAAAAAAAAGGGAATGGGACTCTGCTGCCTGGAGGTCAGATTTTAGTACCAGGAAATCTCCAGGTACAGGAAATCTCCAACTGGAGGTTGGCAACCTTAGTTGCATAGTTTTAGTTACCTAACTGGCTTTCCAGTCATGGCACCAAACCTTTGGAACTCCCTTCCCGGGGAAATTTGCCTCCCTCCATCAGTGTCTGGCATACCCCCAATATCTGATTGAACCTCCACTTTGATTTTGGTGTTGCATATTTATGTCTTTTTACTGAATTCTTTTATCATCTTTAAGGCTGTTTTAATGTTCAGATGCTTTCATGTTTGCCACCTTGGGGACCCAAATCGGCTGGAAAGGAGGCATAAAATGTTTTGAATAATGTATTAATGAATCATATTTGTGATCTTCCAGGAGCCCCAATGAAAAAGAACGGTGAGGACAATAATGCCTGGGCAGCACAAACCTTGGGGATTATTAATGGACTTTATCAAGAGCACTGGATTTAAAGTTGCCAGCTGTGGGTTGGGAAACATCTGGCGATTCAGGAGTGGAGCCTGGGATGGCAGGGTTTGGGGAGGGACCGTCCCAGGGTACAATGCTAAAGTGTCCACCCTTCAAAGCAGTCATTTTCTCCAGGGGAATGGGACTCTGCTGCCTGGAGGTCAGATTTTAGTACCAGGAAATCTCCAGGTACAGGAAATCTCCAACTGGAGGTTGGCAACCTTAGTTGCATAGTTTTAGTTACCTAACTGGCTTTCCAGCTCTTTGTCAGCCTCTTGCACAGAATTCTGAAGCAGTTCGCCTCTTTAATTATAAAGATGTGTCGATCGACACTCTTCCAGAACCCCATCAGTACTTGCAACAGGGCCTGTTCAGACAAAAACATGGAGGGTGTGGAACCCAAGACAACGTGCTAAGAACACCAGTTCTGAGTCTAATGTATTTCGTTTGGGAGCCTCTGAATATGACTAATACAGGAAAACACGTTTTTCCCACTCAAATGGTAGCTGTAATTCAAGATGCTGTTTAACTCATTCTAGTATCCCTGTTCCTATGAAGGATAAGCAATATCCCCTTTAGATCACCGCTGCCTTTGTTCTTTTTCTTTTATTGTCATGGAGAAAAGCCAAATGCATGCAATTTCCCCAAAATTTCTGCTGCAGCAGAAAACATTGAGCATGTTATTTTTGTACGCGTTAAAAGAAAGTTAACAGTTAAATTAGTTCAATAAAGACTCTTGCGGGGATGGTATATTGCTCCTAAAGAGCAAGAGCACCCAAGAGTTATGATGGGAAATGCTAGAAATGCCAGGATGTAAAGGTATCATTTTATCATATGTGGTGGACTCGTCAAAAAATAAGGAAATTACTGGATTTATATTGAGCTGCAAAAGATACTGAAAATTCAATTTGTATTAGATTCAAATTATATGTTATTAAATTTGATACCAAATAATATTCTTTTGGTCTTTTATATATTAACATCATATAACTTGGTCTGAACGACTGTAATAAAGTTTGAATCTGAATCTGATACTAAATAATAATAGAATGTATAGTGAACTTATTAAATATATGGCAACAGCTGCAGGGATTCTCTATGAATCAAGGTGGAAAAAAGAAACTCCCCCAGGTCTTACAGACTGGCCAAACAGAATGGCCGAATATGTGACAATGGCAAAACATACATATCTGACGCTCAACAGAGTGACATCAGACTTAGAAGAAAACGGAGTCCAATCCGAGAGGGTATTGATCAGTAAAATGGGATGGAAAGAAACAATTGAGTTATAAACTGTAAATGTATATGTCAGAAAAAACGTAAAATGTATGATGCAGTTTGGGATGTGATAGTATGATGTAATATTATGGGTCTTTCCTTCCCTCTTCTTTTTCGGAAAAGAGCGAGATTGGCATGATGGGACAGAATTGAACTGAGAAAACCCAGAAAAAAAACTATTTATATACAATAATGAACAACAGATCTTCACGCCATTGGTCAGGTTCGGTTTAATTTCTGTGCAAGAACACTTGCATAATTTTATGGTTGGGAGGAACTGTATTAAAGGGTTGAGGCATTAGGAAGGTTGAGAACCACTGATCTAGAGGAACTGGTCTTTGCTGGCTGGAGACCAGTTTGCAGTATCAAGACAACTCCAGGCCCCACCCTGAGGATGATAATCCTACATAGTGTCTACGGGCATCATGTTGGAGCTCCCTGGTGTAGACTTCCAATGGGAGGATGAACACCTATTGAGTGAAGCAATCCTTTTCCTGGTGCCTGTTATGGGGAGAGGAAGGGAGGGCAATGATAAACTACTTTGGGGTAGTGAAAAGTGGGGTGTTAAAAAAAAACCTCTTCTTCAAGTTTGGCCATTTAACATATTGTGCCAGATCCTGAAGATGAAACTCAAATACTTTAGCCACCTCATGAGAAGGAAGGACCCCCTGGAGAAGAGCCTGATGCTGGGAGCGATCGAGGGCAAAAGAAGAAGGGGACGACAGAGAATGCGGTGTCTGGATGGAGTCACTGAAGCAGTTGGTGCAAAGTTAAATGGACTCCAGGGAATGGTAGAGGACAGGAAGGCCTGGAGGATCATTGTCCATGGGGTTGCGATGGGTCGGACACGACTTCGCACCTAACAACAACAAATCCCTTAGAACAGGGGTAGTCAACCTGTGGTCCTCCAGATGTTCATGGACTTCAATTCCCATGAGCCCCTGCCAGCAAATGCTGGCAGGGGCTCATGGGAATTGTAGTCCATGAACATCTGGAGGACCACAGGTTGACTACCCCTGCCTTAGAATGTTATCTTGTTTTGTTTTGCAACCTCTTGGCTGCCAGGTGTTTTGCAATAGCACCCATTATCTGTTTGCAAAATTCCAAGCCTGCCCACAGATTCAACCAGTCTGTGAACCCCGGTTCTACACATCCACAGATGTTGCCTCCGCATTCCCAAAATCAAAAGCGTCAGGAGCAAGACACTCAAACCTTTTATGAGACAAACCTTTTAAAGCCTTCTTGAACAGCAGCGGAAAACCTCATTATTCCTGGCCTGTCCAAGCCACCTTTACTACTCTGACTGTGAAAATTTGTTTCCTGATATCCAGCCGGTATCGTTCTACATGTAGTTTAAAGCCAGTACTGCATGTCCTGTCCTCTGCTGCCAACAGGAACCTTTCCCTGCCCTCCTCTAAGTGACAGCCTTTCAAATTCTTAATTTTATTTATTTATTTAATTTATTTATTTTATTTCTATACCGCCCTCCCATATGGCTCAGGGCGGTTTACATACAACATGGGAGGCTACGTGGAACGAATTAATACATAACGTAACAAATACAACAACAACAATCCAATAAAAAGAACAATCATGTCCCCTCTCAACCTCTTCTTCTCCAGGCTGAAGATTCCCACCTAAATACCCAAAGCTCCTTCTAATTCAGCATCAGAAGCAGCTAATGGGGGGGGGGGAATAACACGGTATGGGATTCTAGCGACAGATACACAAAGCTTGGTTTATGTATGTATGCTGCAGGTCACAAACAGTGGCCCTTTGAAATGATAACAAACCCAGACTGATTTCTCGTCAGCAGCGGAGCTTGATGGGACACTCCTATCCCTGAAAACTCTTCTGCTAGGTAAGTTTGTGACTGCCACCATTCTGGGAAAGCAGTGCTCAGCTGAGATGAACACATTAAAACCTTCATAGGTGGAGGGGGGGGGTGCTGGGTGGAAAGCCCACAACGCCGTCCTTGTTTCAGTTTTGCGTTATTTTCTTTATCCGTGTCCTCGTTATAACACTAGCCATGAATGAGACAGTCAGTCCTCGGTCCCTGGCCAATTACTTGGTGGTTTCCAAAGATATTTTGGGATGAGGATTTCACCTCCAGAGGTGGCAAGGGGCTCTTTGTGCTTATCTCCCAAATTGTGTTGCTTATCAAACTCTAGCAGAAATATCACATTTTTAAAAAAGGCATCATAACTGGGGGGTTTTTTCTCCCTAGTGAGAAAACCAACTCAGCAATTCTTTTATAGGGTTGCATTCATTGTGGAAGGTAGTCGTGATCATGGAATCATTACTATTTGTTTGTTTGTTGACTTCCTTCGTTTGTTCCTTGCCTTCCTACCCAATGGGGACCCACAGTGGCTTACCCCATTCTCCTTTTCTCCATTATATCCTCAAGAACAACCCTGTGAGGTAGGTGAGGCTGAGAAGGTATGACCGGCCCCAGGTCACCCAAAGAGCTTCCATGACACAAGTGGGGATTTGAACCCCAGAGACTAGAGCAACACTCTTAACCACTACATGACACCGACTCTAAGCAGATCTGCAGAGTCTATGCAAGGGAAAGGTGGTGGCTCAGTGACAGAGATTCTGGTTTGCAAGTAAAAGGTCTCACGTCCAATCCGCGGCATCTCCAGATAAAGGATCATAGAGAGCAGTTGTTGACAAGGAACACTGGCAAGATACCACCAATCAAAGTAGCCAAACACCAGGACAAATTAGGCAGTACTGAGCTAGACGGACCAAACAGACAGCCTGACTTAAAAAGGGCACAAGTCAGATTTACAGTTTCCAAAACTGTCCTGTCAAATTCTGAGAGATGGGGAGGAGTCAAGTCCAAGGGGGCAGGGTTGGTGACACTCTTGGCTACCTGCCTTGGTCTCTAT
This sequence comes from Paroedura picta, assembly GCF_049243985.1. Classification (NCBI taxonomy): domain Eukaryota; kingdom Metazoa; phylum Chordata; class Lepidosauria; order Squamata; family Gekkonidae; genus Paroedura; species Paroedura picta. Next base: position 33,211,800 of record NC_135373.1, read on the forward strand.
GGTCGATACCACAGAGACTAGGGGAAATTCCTATGGTATAATTATGTGGAGGCCATTTCCCCCCCCCCCTTCCATGCCATTTCCTTGGTGCTGGGGAACTGGGTTGGGAATGGGAGATCTGGCATCTCTAGTTAAAGGATCTCACACAACAGAAGTTCAGAAATCCCAAGAAAGAGGACGTTGTGTCCAGTTGGGATGATTACTGGAGTGAGCATAAGACCGTTTCAGATATCCATCTCGCACACATTGAGTTCCAGACGAAATGGATAGACAAACCTGGCCACATACATTTCCAGCCCGGGATCTGTTTACTTCTGGTCAGACCAGCCCAGCTCCTGACAATGCTTCTCAAGTATAATTTCTCTGCTTTTCCTTCCAATAATAAAAGTGCCGATTGGCCCAGCGTTAGGTACGAATCCATACGCTGCTGCAGCCCCAAAGACCAAACTGTTATCTTTCTTTCTGCCAACTGGCAAAGCAGGAAAACAGAAAATAAAACGTCGAAAATAGAAACTGGCAGCATTTGTAACAAGCAAAAAGGAGCCATCGTCACCGTTTGGGTTTTGAAACGGTCTGCAGGCCTCCACATTATCCTGAAAGAAACCAAAGACCTGTTTTTAAGAGTAAACAACTTGGAAAGGATCAGCCCTATGATGCAGTTAATGTTAATATAATGTCACCGGGGGGGGGGGGGGGAGAAAGGCGGTTTTCTCCCCTCCCTCTTCGAATTTTCTCATCCCCTATTACATCACAGAGACATGGGAGAGGATGGAAATATCTCTATTTCTCATGTTTTAAGGTGAGGGGCAGAGAAGGCAAGGAGGGTCATGAGCACTTGCATTTAGAACGACGGTCTAAAGATGAATCAGCCACCAGCTCTACGCCACTCCCAACGGCAAGGAAAGACGCTGGGAAACCCCACAGCCTCTAGCAAAAACGACACACCAGAGGCCAGTTGTGAAATCCAGATGCACCCAGGCTGAACCTGCCTTGCCTGGAAACCAGGCACATTCCAGTAAATTGTTGGAGGCAAGACGGTAAGTCTTTATGGCATCTTTGACACGCTGGACTGTGCGTGTGCACAAATGCTGCCAGCGCTACAACTCTCCAGAGGCTGGAGTGTTACGTTTGAAAGAAGAGTCCTGGATAGTTATAGGAGTAAAAGTGGGTGGAAAAAGAATTAAAAGAGGAATTTATAGAATGAAAATCATGGCCTAGGTTGGCTGTTATGGACCTTTAATGTGAACTGTTTGATTTTTTTTTAATTTAATTCATTTGTACCCTGCTTTTCGCCACTGAAGTGGCTTCCGTCATTTCCTACTCCTCCACTTTATCCCAACAACCTGACAGAGTGTGAATAGCCCAAGGTCACCCACGAGCTTCCATGGCACAAGTGGGGATTCGAACCTAAGTCTCCCAGACACAAGTCTGACATTCTTAATAGCACACTGGCTCTTTTTTCTTTTTATTTACTTGTTGGATGCGTTTTATTTAGATGTCGTACTACGGGCTTACAGATTCTTAAATGTTCCTAGTAAAGACAGACAACATTGTGTGATGGATACGGAGTTGAACTAAAATTTGAGCAATTCAGGTTCAAATCCATGGATGTTCCCTGGGTGACCTCCCATAACACACAGTGTGAACAATCAGCCATGTTTGCATCTGTTCCACATAGTATGTTTCCGTTAAGGCCTTGGAGGAGGAGTGTGTCTCATGTCTTAAGTGCCACTCAGCGTTTAACACCCATTCAGGATGGCTGTCCCGCCCCTGAGTGCCTCCTCCTCCAACCAGCTTGCCTGTCTGTCCAGCAGCCAGCCAATGGCCTCCTATCCCCCATCCCTGACCACCCCTCCTCCTTCCACTTCCCTTCGAGGCTAGGAGGCTGCAGATCCCTGCTGCTTGAAACCTGCCCCTGCCAGTGAGTTCCCTTCCCGCGGGCCTCCAGCCTTTCCAAGTTCTGGGGGGAGAGGTCTTCCATTCCCCCACCCCCTATCTAGCACCCATTGTATTCCTGAATGAAACAGGCTTGGCCCCTAGTACTGATGAAAGATAAAAAAGCAGTCCAGCTGGATCTCAGCAATGGTTCATTTTGTCCAACATCCCATCTCCCAGAGTGGCCAACCAGCTGCTCCCGGAATTAGAGCTGCCCAACTTCAGGAAAGAACTAGAGGTCTCCAGAATAACTGTGATCTCCAGATCACAGAATTATAGAATCATAGAATAATAGTGTTGGAAGGGACCTCATGGGTCATCTAGTCCAACCCCCTGTACTATGCAGGACACTCACATCCCAATCGCCCACCTTCCACCCCTTTGCCTTCACAGAATCAGCCTCTCCGTCAGATGGCTCTCCAGCCTCTGTTTAAAAATTTCCAAAGATGGAGAACCCACCACCTCCCGAGAAAGCCTGTTCCACTGAGAAACCGCTCGAACAGTCAGGAAGTTCCCAAACTTAAGCCTGCAACCCCGTACAGAAGGTCTACAAGCCTCCTCCACCAGCACTTTTGCCCAGGGGGTTTGTAAACCCGGGGGTTGCATTGGACGCTAGGAGTCATTGATAACCCTGCCTCTTCTGTTTGACTAAGCCCCTCTGAAAGCCAGGCAAGTTAGCAGCCAACTACCCATCCAGTGCCTGTGAACTGCCCAAGCAAATAACTCTTACGTGCAAAATATAAAGTAGTGAACTGTCAACCAAAATCTATATTACATGGAGAGAAACAAAATAAAACTCATGTGCAGAATGCAAAATTGTTAACTGGTGCCCAAAAATATATTACCGGGGGGGGGGGGGTAATAAAACACCAGGTAAACAACATGTTTGCTTAATCTCGGGAAGGAGGGAAAGAAAACCCACGCATCGTCCCAAAATACATTTATTGTTAAACCACAGGGTAACAACACCTTGCCCCACCAAGCTGATGTAAAAGCAACCCCCAGACTCAAGAGCTGACAGTGGCACGGTTCCCAAAATAGAGAGACAGTCAACAAACAAGAAACCACACTGGAGAAAGAGAAGCACGGTTTGACCACAGCAAAAGAGCCATCTCTGGCACCGCAGGAGACCGGAGAATGTATCTGTACAGCATTACAGAAATATTGTATAACCAGCAGACACTCTGGCTAACAGATCTCATTGGGAGGGGGGTGAACTCATCCTATGGGAATGTAAACGATCGTTTTTGTGGGTATGGGTGCATGTCTGTATTAACATCTGAGGTTCATGTTTGCACCATACTTATTCCAGCTCCACTGCTGGAATTCTACACTAATGTGAAGGGAAGCCAACATGCCACCAAAAAAGAAAAGGAAAGGGGGAAAAAAAATCTGGTGTCTCAAGTTAATCCCGTCAACTCAAAATTCGGCCTTGACATAAAACAATTCCGCACATGTTAGTTAATACACATTCAATGCACTTCAGATGTAGGCTTTCTCAGATCGTAATCCAGGAAATTTAGCTATTAAAAAAAAACATCAGGTCCTTTCAGATGGAGACGGAATGAAATTCTACTGCAAAAACAGGCATTGGGTGACAACTGTAAAAAAAAAGTTTTTTTTTTAGAATAGCTTAAATAAAGGAACTGAAATGAGAACGGTTGGGGATGCAGGTAAAGCTTTTAGGGGAGTTTACGTAATGTTGAAAACAAAAAGGAGATGAAGAAAAAGCTCACAGGACATTAGATGAGATCAAGAGAAAGGAGGCGGTTTTGAGAAAGTCACCTGGAAATGCAAACTTTTTACATCAGACATAAATACTACAATAGCAACTTTCCAGGTGTATTACCTGGAAATGGAAATTAAAATGGAAATTAAAATGAACCCAGTCCAGCCACCTGCTCAATGCAGGATCAGCTTACTGGACAGAAGTTGATAATAGCACTATTAGAAATGTGAAGTAAAATTACAAGTAAGATTACGGTTTCTTTTTTAAAAATAAATCTGTAATAGCTCGCAATGACCTGAGAGCAAGTAAGCAGTTTTCAAATAGAATATTATTTTGAAATAAATATCAATGTTATCTCTGCTGCTTAGAAACTGAAGATGTAACTGATGTCCTTCTGGTTTATTTTTTATATCTTTTATATAGTCTTTTCTTTTCATAGAATCAGAGTTGGAAGGGACCTCCAGGGTCAACAAGTCCAACCCCCCTGCACAATGCAGGAAATTGACAACGACTTGCTTTCCTTTCTTGATCTTTTATCCTTTATTTTTTTTTTAAATTAAAAATTGTTAAAGAAAACCCCACAGAGTCGCTGTAAGTCAGCTGCAAACTTGACAGCGCTTTCCGCGACCGCTCAAAATTAAAGGACTACAGAGGCCTCAGGATTGGTGCCAGAGTTTGGAGGATCTTCGCAACAGGTGCCGGACAGAGGGCAGACACATTCTGCCAGTGTTGCATAGTAAGAACACTGGGTTAAGATGCAAGTGAGCCAGATTCTAATTCCCACTCGGTAGGATGAATGGATGGATGGATGGAGGGGGGGAGGGAGGGGGAGAGAAAGAAAGAGAGAAAGAAAGAGAGAAAGAGAGAAAGAGAGAAAGGAAGGAAGGAAGGAAGGAAGGAAGGAAGGAAGGAAGAAAGAAAGAAAGAAAGAAAGAAAGAAAGAAAGAAAGAAAGAAAGAAAGAAAGAAAGAAAGAAAGAAAGAAAGAAAGAAAGAAAGAAAGAAAGAAAGAAAGAAAGAAAGAAAGAAAGAAATCTTGAGTGATACATCAACTTGCTACAAAAAAGCAAAATGGGGGGACAACTATTTTTCATAGTTGCTAACTTGTTCTTGGTCCTTAACTACCATTACAATTTCATGCCTGAGAACCTCTAGGCTACAAAAATAGTCCAAGAAAGAATTCAAAAGGGGAGGGGCAGGAATACATGGCTGCTCACTTGCTGACAGGAAGGGTGTCATGTATGCAATTCACTACACGTGCAGGGCTCAGAAACCAACATATTTTGCAACAAACAGGAAACCACGTAACCTGCATCAAAAATAGAAAGAGGAAGGGAAAAAAACTTCAGCATTTTCTGGCACAGATTGTTCTGGCGGTTTTCCAAACCCTCTTTCTTTACTTTTGGGGGTTTCCTGCTTCTCACACCCTAAAGTTGCAAACATTTAATTTCCCATGGGGAAAAGTGGCACCTACATTTTTTCCTCTTGTCACCGTGGAAAATCATCTGCTCGTTTCACAATTATTCATGTCTCAGGCTTCCCTCCTTTCCTTCCACTGGTCACAAATGTTCATAACCCATAAAAAAAACTGTGAGGATCCATACTGGTGTCAAGATCCTGTTGTAACATGTTTTTGCGATATAGTTTTCATGTGCAGTGTTGTATCTGTTTGTATCTATGTTGTGTGTATCCTGCATGTTAATGAACCATCTATTGACTGTCATTATTTTGCTGTGCTTGACCAAACAACAAGGCCTGTTGGGAAACGCCTTATGAACCTTGTTATATTAACTTTCCAACCTCAGGGAGGCTTCCAGTAAATTTCCAAAAAGTCTTCTGGCTGCCTCCTGACCATGGGTGGCAGGGACCACGCTCTTGATATGTCCTGAGCAGTTTGTTTTATCACTTTTGATTTGGAAGGCTTGCAGCATAAGAACATTCAGTTATAATGCCTGGCTTTTTGGCACCAAAGGGTGATTGAGGAGGTGGGATTTGGGGCCACCATATAGGTAGGCTGGCTTGTTCTAACTTTAGTTTTGGCAAAGAGTATCATGTACCTGTTTTGCCAATCCTTACAGAAAAGGACTGAGCCTTCGGGGAGGGCGGTATATAAATCTAAATAAATAAATAAAATAAATAAAAAGAGATTTCTTCAACCAAGAGTCTGCTTAGTGGGGAAGTTGACACGGCACTGCCCATTGATTGGTCCATTAGACTAGCGATCCCCAACCTATGGGCCGTGGACCACATGTGGTCCGTCGACTAATTGGAGGTGGGCTGCGAAGGATGCCTTCCCCCCCCCCCGGCCCTTTACTTCATCCCCCCTGGCCCTTTACAACACACTTCGGGTGTGGCTGGGAGGGGGCGGAGCCTGCATGCCTACTCCCGGTTTGGTGTAGTGGTTAGGAGTGCGGACTTCTAATCTGGCGAGCTGGGTTTGATTCCACACTTCCCCACATGCAGCCAGCTGGGTGACCTTGGGCTTGCCACGGCACTGAGAAAGCTGTTCTGACCGAGCAGTGATATCAGTGCTCTCTCAGCCTCCCCTACCTCACAGGGTGTCTGTTGTGGGGAGAGGAACGGGAAGGCGACTGGAAGCCACTTTGAGACTCCTTCGGGTAGAGAAAAGTGGCATATAAGAACCAACTCTTCTTCTTCTAAACCACCTCCTGTTATTTCTTCCCTCAGTCCTCCTCAAGCATGCCTGTTTACATGGGCGGTGATGTCACTTTTGGGGCAGGCAGGCTGGCCAGCTGACGTCACTTCCATGGCTCCTTAAAACCTGACAAATAATTTCAGGGGCTCCTCCATGGTCAAAAGGTTGAAAAAGGCTGGGATACAGAGTTGGACTAGGACAGGAAGAAGCAGGTTCGGACCTCCAAGTCTACTATGAAGGAAGGCGTGCTGTAGGTGGCCTTGGCCCAACCATACCCTCCCAGCCTAATCTAGCTCACAGGGTTGTTGTGAGGGAAAACATGGGAGGGAGAAGAACTGGGAGTAAGATGGGGGTATAACCGAAGCAAATAAATTAAAAATAATTTTTTTAAGAACCCTGAATGTTGTAACAGGTTCATTGTCCCCTCTGCTTTCTCCCTTTTGCCATAACATCTGAATCAGGAAAACTTGTGGTTAGAAACTATTTGCAGACACACACACACAAAACATGCACTGGAAACCATCTATCTGTCCTGGACCGGCCAGCTCCTACAGACCCCAGTGAAGCAGAGGACTCCACTGAAGAGGGCGAAGCCAGCAGCCCTGACCCAAACCCACAGCCAGTATCAGAGACACTGCGAGAAGAAGCAGGCCCTGAAGAGCCAAGCACCAGTACAATGTCCCCTCAGCCCTTGCAACATGAGGTGGCAGCAGAGAGCCAGCTGCAGGTGAGTTTGCCTCCCCTGTCACTCAGAACCTCAGAAACAGCATAGAAGGAACAGGAGGGGGACTCAAGGCAGAAGATGCAGTGCCAGGTTGGCAGCACAGCACAAGCTCCAGATCGGCTGTGAAGATGAGTGCTTGCAGAAGCAGGGCTCAGGTGGCTTGCAGGTGTTTAGACTGATGTATTAAAGCTACAATCAAGGCTGCTTCAGTCAGTTCTAGAGCTTCCAGCCTGTACTCCTGATTGATTCTCTCCTCTTGGACCTGTGCTCTAGAACTAAGCTTTTGGATTTCCCTTTAACTTGAAGCTGTGGGTTTGGGCTAAATGACTACCTCTGTCTGCCCGCTGTGTGTCTGCAATAAGGACCCAAGCTTCGGTTAACACTCATTGTCATTTGAGCTCTGAGCAAACCAAGGTTCAAGTCAAGCAAGAAAGGGAGACTGTGGAAGATTGTGAAAGGCAGCCAGGAAGATCCTGTGAGCTGCCTATGTTTGCTTCTTCTCTGCCTGAAGTTATTTAAACTCAGAAGAACAATCTGAAGGGTTTTCAGCCTTCATTAGCTTTAGGGTCATTGTCCGGAGCCAGGAAGATGTTCTTACAGAAAGACACCTGTGCTGTATTTAAATGAGTCTTTTCTTCTTCATGGTTTCGCCTCCTACTTTATTTTTGTATTGGACTGTAAATCACGTTGGGTCTCAGTTGGAGAGGGAAAAGGCATGGTAGAGATAATCAAACAAAAGCCAAATAAATGTGCAAGCCCCAATGGTTTTTTTTTTTTTTTAAGTTAAAAAAACATGGGTTAGCAATTGGCTACCGATGTCTGAATGGAGCCAGGCTCTTGGAGACGAGATGGTTTACATATTGCTGAGATCGCAGCCTCTCAGGGCTGTCCGGCCACATAGAATTTCATCCATCAATGACAGAGGAGCTGCCTGGGGGGTGGGGGGAGTTGCCTGGGACAAGTTACATTGGGGAATGCAATTAGAGCCTCTTTTGCCAGGTGCGTGGGAGGTGTGCCCACAAATCCTTTGTCTGCCCCTGGCAAGATCCTTCTCGTTTTCTCCGAGTGCTGGAGGGAACGCTCTTGTCCAACGCAACATAGGTTGGGAGCTGCCAATTTGTTTACTTAATGGGCTGCAGTCCGACTTCAGTGGCTGCAGAAGAGTTTCTATTCCAAGTATTCGGATGGCAATTAAACTGGGGGACCCACAAACCAGCAATTACAGCATGTCTACAGAAGGCTCTGTTTACCAGACCAGTTAACCGGCAATTACAGATCTTTAGCGCTGAGCATTCAAACCAGCAGGTATTTAAAAAAATATCTTCCTCTCCAAAAAATTGGAGATTCGATGGTTTTAAGCTCATCCACAAGCTAACCTAAAGAACTGGGTAGTTGTGTTGGTCTGCGGTAGAAGAGCTAGAGTTGAGGCCAGTGGCACTCAAGAGATGGACAACATTTTAAGGGCATAAGTCGGAATTGGAATCCCACAGACCTGGAAGAGACCACCAAGAGCCATCCAAGTCCAGTCCCCATCTTCTCCAGGACTTAAGAACCACACATTCCTGAGAGGGAAGGCCAGCGTACAGCGAGTTAAGTCAGGCCTAGAGGTGACCATTGCATGGATCACTGTGGACAGGTGATCCGAGGACAGATATGGTGTTCTAGCCTCTCCTGGCATAGGTGGGAAAATGCTGAGTGGGCTATTCCAATGACCTGAGCCTCCATCGATAGGGAAGTGTCAAAAATCACCTCCAGGTTCCTGGCTTCGGCCGCTATTTTTTGCACCCTGGCCAGCTAGGACGGCACGCTTCCTGATCTGGCCTCTTCCTCCCGAACCACAGGATCTCCATCTTGGAGGGATTGAGTTTCAGGCAACTCAGCTCTAACCATCCAGCTACGACTTCTAAACATCTGGCAATGTTTCTGGGGAGGGGGGGAGTCCGGGCAGCCATCTCTCAGGAGATCATAGAATCACAGAATCACAGAATCACAGAATCACAGAATCACAGAGGTGGGCCATACAGGCCATCTAGTCCAACCCCCTGCTCAACGCAGGATCAGCCCTAAGCATCCTAAAGCATCCAAGAAAAGTGTGTATCCAACCTTTGCTTGAAGACTTCAACCTTTGAAGACTTGAAGAGATGGAGCTGGGTGTCATCCACATAATGGTAACAACCCAACCCCAAACTCTAAACCAGCTGGGAAAAGCACTGCCCCCGTGGGACTCCACAAAGGAGCCGAAAGGGGAATTACATCTCCTCCCTTACTGCAACCCTCTGTGTCCGGTTCTGGAGAAAGGAGATCAGCCATTGAAGGACTGTCCCACGTATCTGAATCCCAGCGAGGTGGCGGGCTAACAACTCGTGGTCGACCACATAAAATGTGCTGGCAGATCTAACAAACAAGGATAGCCAGACTGTCTATATCCAGCTGGGGCCGGAGATCATCCGTCAGTTTGAACAGCACTGTCTCTGCCCCGTGACCAGGACAGAAGCCAGACTGGTATCCCCCCCCCCAAAAAAAAATACAGTTTTTCTAGTGCCCTAAGTTAGCAGAAAAAGTTCAGTGACCTATCTAAGCTAATGAGTTAAAGAATTTGAGGCAACAATGTTATTTTAGATCCTTGACCCCCCCCCTTTGCCCTTCAAATAACAGTTTATTTTAAAAATTATATTGCACACTCTCTGCTAAGAAATGCCCAAGGCAGCTCATGAACCTAATTGTGAAAGCCATAAACAGTTTATCAATAAAAAAAATAAGAAAGACTCCTGAATATAAAAATAAACAAAACCATTTAGGAAATAACTTGCAATAAAGCTACGGCATCCTCCAATACCATAAAACCAGACAGTAAAACCTAAAACCAGACCAGATCAATAAAAGCCAACCATAAAATTAGGGGCGGGGGTCCTAATTGGAACCAAACACATGTAAATCAAACAAATGTGTAGGAAAAAGAAGAATAGTTTTGCCTAGGTAGTGAGAACAGCCACAGGGCCAGGCTATCACCTTCCTTACCAGTCACAAGCTGGGAGCCAAACGTTTGGCAAACAGTTCAGAAGCATCTGAGTGAGTTTAGTTTGCCAAATGCACTATTTTCTCACACTAGATAACTCTCTAATTCTCCTTCTCTGCTACCCATTCATCCAGTGTTAAAAGGCACAACGTCAGGGGGGGGGGGAGGTCAGGGGGAGATTTTTGAGTTGGGACTTAAGCCTAGAGATTCAGATGGAGCTTTGAGTCTCAAAAGGTTGTGCCCTGGAACTCTTGTTAGAATCATGGAATTGGAAGGGGTCATACAGGCCAGCTAGTCCACCCCCCTGCTCAATGCAGGATCAGCATCCAGGATAAGTATCTGTCCAGCCGCTGCTTGAAGACTGCCAGTGAGGGGGGAGCTCACCACCTTCTTAGGCGGCCGATTACACTGCTGAGCTACTCGGACTGTGAAATTTTATTTCCTGATATCTAGTTGATACAATTCTACACATAGTTTAAACCCATGACAGCAGGTCCTACCCTCTGCTGCCAACAGAAACCTTTCCCTGCCCTCCTCCAGATGACAACCTTTCAGATACTTAAAGACAGCAATCCTGTCCCCTCTCAACCTCTTCTTCTCCAGGCTGAACAGGTCCCTCAGCCTTCCCACATGGGGCTTGGTCCCCAGGCCCTGGATCATCCTTGTCACTCTGCTCTGCACCCTCTCCATTTTATCCATGTCCTTTTTGAAGTGGGGCCTCCAGAACTGCACAGTATTTCAGGCACGAGCTCTAAGGTACTAATAGAGTCTAATCTTTCTACTGCAGACTAGCACCACTGCCTTCTGACCTATAGGCTGAAATACTAAGTCTCAACTCTAAACTGTTCTATCTACTAAACAGATTCCTATGCTAGGAGGGGAGAAGAAGAAGAAGAAGAAGAAGAGTTGGCTCTTATATGCTGCTCTTCTGTACCCAAAGGAGTCTCAAAGCAGCTTACAGTCACCTTCCCTTTCCTCTCCCCACAACAGACCGTGTGAGGTGGGTGAGGCTGAGAGAGCCCTGATATTACTGCTCGGTCAGAGCAGCTTTATCAGTGCTGTGGTGAGCCCAAGGTCACCCAGCTGGCTGCATGTGGGGGAGCAGGGAATCAAACCCAGCTCCCCAGATTAGAAGTCCACACTCCTAACCACTACGCCAAGCTGGATCAGTGAATTAAGTGCAAAGTCATATTCAAAACTGAAGCTTACATGATCAGCATGTGGCCTCTGTAAGAATGATCCTTCCGAAGCACAAGGTGCATTTATCTGTCTTTACTGAATGATTTCACATATTATTTTAAATAAATGCTGTTTTAATGTTCAACTATTTTCATCTTTGCCACCATAGGGACTCTATTTGGGTGACAGGCAGCACAAAAATGCTTTAACTAAATAAATCAAACACCTTATGGAACCGCATTGTTTATTCGCCATCTGAGTCCAAAACATGAAAAAAACAAATTAATTGCATTCTGCATTTTGAAAAAACCTGCCATCAGCATTTTCCCTTAATCGGATGCCTGCCCTTGGCAGAACGTTTCTGGACAGCTCTGCGGTCCGTTTCATAAGCATCCCAGCATATATACGGAACCTATTCTGGTGTCAACACACAACCAATTTGTTTTAAAAAACATTAAGTTTTGATTTTCTGATATAGCTGCCAAAGAAAAAAGATCTGCCTGCTTTTAAAAAGACAAAAACAAAACATTATCTGCAGTGCCTCTTTTAAATCACATTACCACAAGGAGATCAGACTGCAATGCCCCCAAAGATAAATGGCGAGGATGCTAATATGAAATCAGCAAATTCGTATCAGATCAATACAACTGGGGATAGATTTCACATCTGTTTCATCCTGGACCGTCCCAATGGGATACGATGAATTCTGTGGGGATGCCACATCTGGATCTTCTTGCTTAAGACCTTGGGTTTGAGGTGAGCTCAAATGCAGTGAGATAAAGATTGAGGTGGGAAAAATTTTTAGGAAGGTCAAGGAACCAGAGTTTGGAGGAGAGAGCAACCCTACTCTTGAGGCTTTTTATAAGACTCAAAAGCTTTGCCGCAGAACCTGCAGTGGCCAACAGATCCCTACTTTGGAACGGAGAATGGTGGTGGCATAAAGGACAGGGCTGTGAACCTCCAAGTGGTGGCTGGGGACCTCCCATTATTACAGCTGGTCTCCAGATGACCAAGATCATTTTCCCTGGAGAAAATGGCTGCTTTGGAGAGTGAACACTATGGCATTATACCATGATGAAGTCCCTTTCTTCCTCAACCCCGGCCCTGCCCAAGCTCCACTCCCCAAAATCTCCATGTATTTTCCAACTCACAGCTGGCAACATTAATAAAGGAAGAACACACACACACACCCCTCCGCCTGGCATTTTCCAGTCTTCCAATTTGGAATGCTGGCCTCTGTAGCACACTGAATGCCTGGGCTACTCAGCCAAGAAGTACTTGGGGTACTTATTTATTTATTATATATTTGTACTAGCAAGAAAGCCCATTGCAACCAAGAATGAAATGGGCGCTAGGACCCAGGGGACACCAGCAGATGCAGCTCTCTCTCTCTCTCTCTCTCTCTCTCTCTCTCTCTCTGCCTGTCCTGCAGGAGAGGCCTCATTAGCAGTTTGAGGCAGCTCTCTCAGTGTCTGTCTCTCTCTCCATCGCAGCAGGGCTATGGAGGTAATAAGGGCTTGTGTGCGATTTGGCAGGGCTGTCTCTGTGTGCCTCTCTCTAACACACGCGCTGCTGAGGTGTCTGAGAGCAAAGTGGCTAGCATGCAGGGATGGAGGGCGGGAGCTTTAGGGGCAGGGCCAATCAGATTGGCCTTATTCCAACTTTGACAGCCAGACACTCTCCACCCACAAGGCTGTTTCACAAATATTAAGTGGAACAACAATGGAAAAAGATACCCAAAGGCTCAGGGCGGTTCACATAAAACAGAACAGAAACAATACAGATAACTTAGATTAGCAATAATGAATTAAGTGAAACAACAAGCAGCATGGAACAGTAGAAAAATTAAACATTGAAGTAACTCCGACTGATAGCCCAGTGGGTTAGGCGGAATTATGGTGGGTGCCATAGGAGGGAGGCTCAGGGGGAGGCTGTACTTTTGGGCTGTAAGCTACAGAACCTCTGAAACCTGGGTAAGAGAAAGGTCTTCCTCACTTCTTTGGGAAACCCATTTCACAGCAGAAGTAGAGCCATGGATAAAGAACAGACATTAAGGTGCCTTCTACTGAATCAGACCACTGGCCCATCAAAGTCATTACTGCCTACTAAAACTAGCCGTGGTTCTCCAAGATCTCAGGCTGAGATCTTTCCTACAACCTACCACCTGGTCAGTTTAAGGGGAGCTGCCAAGGATTGAACCTGGTACCTTCTGCATGCCAAGCAGAAGCTCTCCCGCTGAGCTGCAGCCCCTGCCCTAGAGGGCAGCATAAACCATGCACTCATGCAGTGACAGTTCTTACCAGCTAATTTAGGGGATTACGTATATTCCCTAGTAGGATGGTCTACTGAGAAGGTAAAATCTTGAATGGAACCAGTTCTCACTTACAAGAAGAGTTGGTTTTTATACTTCACTTCTCTCTACCCTAAGGGGTCTCAAAGCAGCTTAAAATCACCTTCCCTTCTTCTCTGCACAACGGGTGTCTTGTGACATAGGTGGAGGTGACAGAATTCAGAGACAACTGTGGCTGGTCCAAAGTTACGCAGCCAGCTGGATGTGGAGGAGAAGTGGGGAATCAAACTAGGTTCTCCAGGTTCGAGTCCACCACCCTAGACCAGCACACCACGCTGGCTCTCCACCTGAGGTGGAGGGGGGACTGCAAATAGACCCTGGTCTGATGAAGACCCTGATTAGATAGGTAGGTAGGGAGAGGTAGAGAGGTAGAGAGGTAGAGAGGTAGAGGTAGAGGTAGAGGTAGAGGTAGAGGTAGAGGTAGAGGTAGAGGTAGAGATGATGGATAGATGGATAGATGGATAGAGGATAGAGGATAGAGGATAGAGGATAGAGGATAGAGGATAGAGGATAGAGGATAGAGGATAGAGGATAGAGGATAGAGGATGGATGGATGGATGGATGGATGGATGGATGGATGGATGGATGGATGGATGGATGGATGGATGGATGGATGGATGGATGGATGGATGGATGGATGGATGGATGGATGGATGGATAGATGGATAGATGGATAGATGGATAGATGGATAGATGGATAGATGGATAGATGGATAGATGGATAGATGGATAGATAGATAGATAGATAGATAGATAGATAGATAGATAGATAGATAGATAGATAGATAGATAGATAGATAGATAGATAGATAGATAGATAGATAGATAGATAGATAGATAGATAGATAGATAGATAGATAGATAGATGCCAACTAAAATATGGCCTGAACACACACACTTGAACACTGCCTTATAAAGAATCTGCAGACCGGTCCAGCAGTATCGTCTACTGAGATTGACCGTCAGTCTCCATGGTCTCAGGCAGAGGCCTGTCACACCAGAGAGGCTGAGGATTGAACCCGGACCTTCCCCATGCAAAGCAGACGCTCTAGCCACTGAGCCACGGTCCCTCCCCATGCACTTGGGAGTCATGGGAGAAAAAGCACTTGGCTGCACCGCCTAGGAATAGGATATGCAAACAAATGAGATCAGAGCAGCTACAGAAGCAAGGCTTCGTGAGCAAACATTACAGTAATAAACAAATAAAAAATGCTCTTAAAATACTTTGGCCCGCTTCGGTCTGCCGAGAACCTGACTCACGCCCCTGATAAAGATGGATTGCACAAGCCACCAGCCAAGCCTATCCTGTGCCAAAACTAATGCGCTTGGAAGCATCTACCGGGGAGCAAACATCCCATGGACGTCCCCAGTGCTTACTTAAAAGGCCAGGTGCGCCTGGCAAGGGATGAGTGAGCCAGTTGATCTGGCGATGTGCAAAAAATCACAGCCTGACATCCCAGACAACATTCAAACACACTTTTGCATATCCTGCTTTTATCCTCTCCAGTTGGGACTCAAAGTGGCTTAGAAGATTGTTCTCCCCTCCTCCATCCCCTTGCAACAACCACCCTGTGAGGAAGGCCAGGCTGAAAGTTTGTGACCGCTCAAGGTCACTCAGCAAGCTGCCAAAGTGGGGATTCAAACTCAAGTCTTCCAGGATACTAGTTCATCCCTATCTATTATGCGAGAGGCAAATGTTCTCCGCTCCTCCTCAAGAATTAAATACTCCACTGAATTTGATCTGCCTCTGCACTGTAACATATTAACAGTTCCTAATTTGAGATGGTCCTATACGCTTGTGCGATCCAATGTATTACCTACGGCCCAGATGAAGGCTCGGTTTTTTTTTTCAAATACCTGCAAATCTACATTACTGTGACTACTGATTGGTGGAACTCGATTCACTAGTCCCTGTTTTCTTCTACTGTCCAAAACATGAAGCAGAAAGAGATGCATTTTTGAGAAAAAATAGATTTTGAAGTACCGTATATACTCGCATATACGCCGACCCGCATATAAACCGAGGCACCTAATTTTATCAAAAAATCTGGGCCAACTTATTGAATTGCATATAAGCCGAGGGTGGGAAATGCTCAATCGTCACAGGCTCTCCCATCCAGCACTGCCATTCCTTTTGCCATTGAAGGAAAAAGGAAAAAAAAGATCAGAGTCCATCAGTCAAACCTTTGATGTCCTACAAGCTGCCAGAGCAAGCTCAGCTTGCAGTACACATTTGCGTATCAGCCTAGGAGGGCTTTTTCAGTGTGAAAAAAGGTGCTGAAAAACTAGGCTTGTACGCAAGTATATAGGGCAGGGGCAGTCAACCTGTGGTCTTCCAGATGTCCATGGACTACAATTCCCATGAGCCCCTGCCAGCGTTCGCTGGCAGGGGCTCATGGGAATTGTAGTCCATGGACATCTGGAGGACCACAGGTTGACTACCCTCTGATATAGGGTATTCATCCTTCCCTGATAAACCAACACTGAGCTTGTTTTTCAGTGGTTTATGTCAAAATTGGGCTGTTGACGGATAAACTTCTGTTCTACTGTCTTTTTAAACTCGAGAACAGATGGGGGTATGGTTTGTGGGCTATTATATCTTAATAAAACTAAACTGAACTGTGCCATGTTGGCTCTTCCACGCTCCAGGAAGGCACCCCTGCGCGCTTAGGCAGTGCGTATTTTAAAATCTGCTCGTAGGAGGGGATTCTATAAGGCTGAGACTGTATCTACACACTGCTGGTCAGGGAGACTCGGTAATGATACACATGATTTGCCCTGGTTAAAAAAAGAGACAACCAGAGCTGTTAGTCTGGAGGCAACCAGCTTGTTCCAAAGCTGGTCCTGCAGGTCGTCAGCATGACAGAAAAACTGCCAGGTATACACCCGAGATGGGAGGGGAGGCAGCATGGCACCACCTGCTGCCATCTGATATTGAAAGCTAAGCAGGGTCAGTGTTTGGAAGGGAGACAACCAAGGAAAACAGTGCAGGAACTGGCAGCCCACCTTCTCACTTGCCTTGAAAGCCCCTTGCTGAGGTACTTGGGGTACTTGAGGGCTGTAAGCTACAGAATCTCTGAAACCTGGGTAAGAGCAAGGTCTTCCTTACTTCCTTGGGAAACCCATTTTGCAGCAGAAGTAGATCCATGGATAAAGAGCACACATGAAGCTGCCTTCTACTGAATCACTAATGTCTACTGAAACTGCCCGTGCTTCTTCAGGGTCTCAGGCTGAAGTCTTTCCTAACACCTACCACCTGGACAGTTTAACAGGAGTGGCCAAGGATTGAACCGGAGACCTTCTGCATGCCAAGCTGTCAGCTGTGACCTGACATATGGACCTTGGTGGCACTTATGTATCGACCTGGGAAACAAAGTTTGCATATTGAGAAACTGGCAAACATGCAGCTGTCTTGTATAGCAGCAGGCAGAGATCTTTATTGGCTACTTCAGCCCCCTGATAACCACTGGGCTGAAAGGTGGAATGCTATTCTTAGCCATGTACAGTTAAAGCAACGCAGAGCAGGTCAGGAAAGGGTAGCTGTTCTCCTAGTACGCAGGCCTGTGTAGGACATCGGATCTATCTCAATTAAAGCCTCCCAAGCAAGGGGCCTTCAAGGCAAGAGAGAAGCACAGATGGTTTGCCATAGCCTTCCTCTGCATTGAAGGAGACCAGACCTACCTCGCAGTGTGGTGATGAGAGCAAAATGGTGGAACATTCCCCCAGATGAGATCAGGGCTCTGTGGGATTTAGAACAGTTCCGTGGAGCCTGTAAGATTGATCTGTTCCACCAGGCCTATGGTTGAGGCCTGCAGAACCACACGAACACACTGGCCTCCCTACACAGGCAACAACTCCATCACACCAGCTAAGGCAAAAACATCCTAGCATTTTACTCCCCCTTCCTCCCACAAGACAGAAGGCAGTGAGCCCCCAGAGGCTACTCAGCACAAGCTGGATTATGCACTTTCAATGCACTTTAGAAGTAGATTATCCTGTTCTGCACAGGAAAATCCAGGTGCAAAAGCACTCTGAAAGTGAATTATCCAACGTGTGCAGAATCGGCCCTGGTTTTAAATATAAATTGGATAATTTGAATGTTTTAATTATGCTGTATTGTTTGGATGTGTTGTGAGCCACCCTGAGCCTTCGGGGAAGGGCAGCATGAAAATCTGAAAATATAATAAATTAATTAATAAGGAGAATTCTTGAGCCCAGACACCAGTCCAAGGACCAGACTGAAATCTGTGATCAGAATACCATATGCATCGGATAGCCCTAACATACAGTCACAAGGAGGGCGTTAACTTTTCTCCCTCTTTCCCCACTTGGACAAGGTGCTTTCAGGTCCAGTAGCAAACTAGTAGCCCATCCTAGATCGATCTTGTCAAAACTTGGCAGCTAAGGCAGCTAAGGAGGTTCAGCCCTGGCTTGTAATTGGATGGGAGACCACCAAGGGAATCTTGAGTAGCTATGCAAAGAGAGGCAACGGCAAACTGCCTTGGAAACCCCAGGAGAGGTCACCGTGAATCGGTTGGGACTTAGTGGTTAAAAGAGGCAATTTGGATATATTGGTTTTCAGTCGCCTTAGTAACAACGGTGAAATTGTCCAAGGTTCCTTTTCAGTGTTCTGCTGATTATTCCCTAAATGCTATTTCATCATTTCCTTATTGTGCTTGAAAAACTTTAAACGCTTCCTGCCATTGGACTACCGGTCTCAGAAATTGATGTACTTTTCTATCCACTCTTCCAGGTCACTAAGGATCTCAACTAAATTATTCAATTATTAAATGACTCGTGTTTAAGCTCGAGCCAAATGCAACCAAAAGTTCTTTCAAGCAAAAGGGTAGTTTTTCCCGAAGAAAATACTGCAGGATTTGATTTCTTCCCCACTTTCAAATGAGTATCTAATACTAAAGCAAGAAAAGCATGGGAGGGATCAGATCTACCTCACAGGGTGGTTGTGAGGATAAAATGGGGAGGGGGGGAGAGAAAGAATTGGAAGGACAAAATAACACTAAAAATCCAAACACAGAAGCCATGTTTAGAGAATTAGCATTTGCTATGTTATCTACGCTCCCTCTTCCTGTACTAGATTTCTGGGGGTGGGTGGGGGGGTAGTGGGTTGCAGACTGTCATGGTTTGTAAAAGTTTTTAGGGGTCTGTTTATTGTACATGGATGGATGTCCGGAATTGTTTTAATGGGGTTTTAATACAGACAGTTGTAACCTGCCATGAGCCAGTTTGGGAGTGGTGGGCAATAAGTCTAAACAATGAATGAATGAATGAATGAATGAATGAATGAATGAATGAATGAATGAATGAATGAATGAATGAATGAAACTTTTAATCAGGACCAAGAAAACACCACAAAACCATGGGCAAGTTTTCCTATCCTCCAGGATTTCTCAAAAGAAATGGATGCCTTTTTTTAAAAGGTTACACTGATTTTTTTTCTCTTTTCTCAGTCTTGTAAAGCAGGACTGCAATCTACAGCTCCTCAGCCAAACGTAGCTTAGTACAAAAATAAATCTCACTCTTTTAGTGGGACGGTGACTGCCACATCTTTTTAATATTTTAATGTTTTAGTCTTAATGTTATATATTCGTTATTCGTTTTTAGCATCATTTTTATAATGTTGGTTTTAATGTTGCCATTTGCCACAAGACCCTTTGGGTGAGTGGCGACGGGAAAAAAATCAAATAACTAAAGGTTTAAGCACATTGGAAGGGTAGGCGAGAGGCTAGATTGATCAGGATGTGGAGCAGCGGTTCTCAACCTGGGGGTCGCGACCCCTATGGGGGTCGATCAACCCTTTTCCCATGGGTCACTGAGGCTGCCACTGCCACGCCCACCGCCATGCCACCGCCATGCCACCTCAGTGACCCAAGGGGGTCGCAGCATTAGGAAGGTTGAGAGCCACTGATGGGCAAAGAATCTAGGGAAACTAAAGAGATTCTTAGGGATACTTTGCAAAAAGGGAAACTACAGCGGTGAACGGCTGCCAGGAATCAAAATGCAAACCACTCTCTTTTTCTCTCCTACCCCAAGGAACCTCAAGGTGGCTTAGAATTGCCTTTCCCTTCCTCTCCTCTACGTGTGGAGTCAGTGGAGCTGAGAGAACTATGACTGATCCAAGATCACCCAACAGGCTTCATGTAGAGGAGAAGCGGGGAATCAACCCAAATTAGAGTCCACCACTACACCATACTGGCTCTCTAGATACAACCTGTATTCTCTACCTGTAATACTGATCTGTATTTATGGCAGATTGCGATACCTCCTCATAGAGGACTCTCAACAACTAGTGTTTGGGCTGCAGAAACTTTCCATGCTATTAATCTGTGTCAATTACCAGCAATGTTTAAATGTATTGTTTTTATTTATTAATATTTAGGCTTACAGGCTGCCCCTTGCCAAGTGGTCTCAGGGTGGCTCATGACAGTATAAGGATTAAGAATCCATACAATAGATAAATTATAAAGTCTTAAAATTCAGCCTAAAATCAGTTCAATGTTTTAAACTAAAAAATAGTTTACTCCACTTGCCTTTGTTAGAGCAGCTCTCTGTTGACATTTTGTTCTGAATTTTGATGCAGTCTGGCTATTTAATTGTAAAAGGTTACAGGCCCTTATTGTAAAAGGACCTGGCAGTTCTATAGGATATGAGACAAACCTAATCAGCTGCCAATTTCTTGCATTTTTAGCTAAAAAGCTAACATTTTTTTCCACCTCTGAATAACAAAGATGCAGCTTCATCTATGGGTTACCCAAAATTCAATC
This sequence comes from Paroedura picta, assembly GCF_049243985.1. Taxonomy (NCBI): domain Eukaryota; kingdom Metazoa; phylum Chordata; class Lepidosauria; order Squamata; family Gekkonidae; genus Paroedura; species Paroedura picta. Next base: position 33,232,170 of record NC_135373.1, read on the forward strand.
GCCTGCTTTAAAGCTGTGGAATAATTCATCCAGTGAACAGCAAAGAAGGCGGCTGAACTTCTTTCCACACCCACAAAAGGAGTGTCAGACCTTACCGAAGAAAGAGCTAGGTCAGGAGATCCAAAGCAATCACTTCATAGACCTACATTCAAGGTGTTCTCCAGACATTCACATATCGCATAATGATACCCACCTCCAAAGAATGGAGCAATAGCTCCATTGCAGAATAGCTCAATTGCAGAATGGAGCAATAGCTTATAGACTCTATGAAATTCTAAGCATTCCCTGAAAGAAAGTGCAAACCAGTTTGTTTGGGGGTTCAAAGCAAAATCCAACCCCCCCCCTATGCAATACCTTTTATTAAGGCAAACAAAAAATGGCAAAAAACAAGAGTCAAGACAATTGCAGCTTTCTGAAAAGCAGCATTGCAGTTGGTTCTCTCCAGGACCCGGGAGAGCTCCCAGAGAAAGTAGATGTTGATTTACAGCAGAGTTAGTCAACCTGTGGTCCTCCAGATGTCCATGGACTACAATTCCCATAAGCCCCTGCCAGCAAACGCCTGATCTACCCCTGATCTACGGGACTCAAGAACTCTTTTCAAGTGAGGCTTTCTGTCTCCTGGCAGGGCTCAAGGATTCCTAGGGCATTTCCGCACATCGCTAAAAATAGCGTTATGCCAGCTGAATGCATAGCACTAAATACAATCGTGCCTCCAAGCCTCTCCTCACCTTTTGGCTGTCGCTTTCGTCTGCCACCTTTTCACGCTTCTCAGCCTCCACATCGGCTGCTGGAAATGGTGGAAGAGAGCAACGCGCTTTATACTTGACTCTCTTCCACATGTCAATCAATCCAGGCAACCAATCCCCTTTCTCCATGTTTTAAATTCATACTTCTCCGTATAAACACCTATGCATAGAATCATAGATGCATAGCGCTTTTTGAATGCCACCCCTTATGGAATCACAAGTCTTTTGATACTTTAAAAAATTAATCTCATTCCTGATTTGGGGGGGGGGATTTAGATAGGCATGCTTTGTGTTACAATTTGGGGAAGGGGGATTCTTTTATTTCTGGCATTGCCTGCACTCTTGTCCACCTATTTGTTGCTCCAGGATGTCAGATATTTTTAAAAAGACATTCCCATCCCCAGGAAGAAGGTTGAGGAAGGCGGGTGTGAGGGGTAGACAAGGAAGATGCCTTTAGTGCGTTTGAGCCTCCATACCTTCCCGCTGCTGGTTGCTCTCTGGTAGCTCTTGCTAAAAGTGAATCCACTTTATGCGATTCCCAACTAGTACTTCAAAATGGAGGATGTAGCCGGCCAGTTACTGCCCAGACACTGGATGTTGGCGACGTCATATGGAGGGGCTGGAATATAACGACTACCTAAGGCAGGAGTAGTCAAACTGCAGCCCTCCAGATGTCCATGGACTAAAATTCCCATGAGCCAGCAAACGCTATCAGGGGCTCAGGGGAATTGTAGTCCATGGACATCTGGAGGGCCAGTGTTTGACTACCCCTGACCTAAGGTAAGCATTTCACTACATTTAACAGGTACAGAAATGGCCCAGGAGTTTTTCTCTTGATGCAAAGTTGCAGGGAATTAAGGAGGCAGCACTTGGGCTTGAAAGCACAAAACTGTGCCACAGCCTTCCCAGGAACTCCTTGGAGAACAAACTACCCAGGACGATGGGTGGCCTAGTCAAGATCTGAGAATCTGCTCATCTAGAAACAGGGCAATGTCTTTTGCATGCTCAATTAACCTCTGTCCATGCCCATCAGAACCCTAACACATCCAGCCAATGGATTGCACATATATTGTCCAAGCAAAATATGAAAGCTTCCCATCCATGCACGCACGCACAAATTGTGCGGGTGTAGAGGACTCTACATGATCAGCCATTTTAAAAAATCTCAAGGTGTTGTGCTGTCATTGGACCCACTCAGATTGGAAATCAGGACATGGAGATGGTTTCTAGCCCTAAATTAAGTATGGACCATGTCTAAGGTCAGTACCAGCATAACTCTCTAACCACAGCTTCAGCTGGCAATATGGCTACAGGACAGGAGTGAGTATATGGCCCCGGGACAGCCTCGCAGTGTCTCAGCCATGGATGAAATCCACCCAGTGACAGGAAGACATGCACTAGATCCCCCCATTTAGCTTCTACGTACCAAGAGCCAGCTTGCTGTAGTGGTTAAGAGGGCCTGCCAGATTTGATTCCCCACTCCTCCTCCACAAGCATCCAGCTGGCTGACCTTGGACCAGTCACAGTTCTCTCAGAACTCTCTCGGCCCCACCTATCTCACAAGGGGCCTGCTGTGGGGAGCGGAATTTTAAGCCGCTTTGAGACTCCTTAAGGTAGACAAACTGGAGTGTGTCCAGGGGAGGGCAACAAAGATGGTGAGGAGTTTGGAGACCAAGGCATATGATGAAAGGTTGGGGGAGCTTGGTCTGTTTAGCCTGAAGAGGTGGTGACTGAGAGGGGATCTGAAAACCATCTTCAAGTATTTAAAATTGTTCTCTCTTGCCCCAGAAGGATCGACCAGATCCAATGGGATGAAAGTAATTCAAAAGAAATTCCGTCTAAACATCAGGAAGAAGTTCCTGACAGTTAAAGCGGTTTCTCAGTGGAGCAGGCTTCCTTGGGACGTGGTGGGTTCTCCATGTTTGGAAATTTTTAAAGAGAGGCTGGAGAGACATCTGATGGAGAGGCTGATTCTGTGAAGGCTCAAGGGGGTGGCAGGTTACAGTGGATGAGTGATAGGGTTGTGAGTGTCCTGCATAGTGCATGACCCAGGAGGTCCATTCCAACTCTATGATTCTATGATTCTATGATAGAGAAAAGTGGTCTACAAAAAACAACTCCCTGCCTTCTCCATAGCAGGTGATGGCTGCATCTCTTAGACACCGCACCAGTCCCTTTTCCTGGCAGGGAACAGAGCATTTTTATATTTCAGGACATGCCAACTGAAAAAAACCATAACCTAACTTTGCCATTGCACAAATCAAACCTTTTCACTTCAGGTTTGGAATTGGCAGCTCGCCCTTCCAGTGCTTAAAACTGCACCCCACCCTAGAATTCTGCAAAAGGTAAATTAATGAGGAGTCAATTTCTAGCTTTCAGTACTTTAAAGAATCATTACCCAAATTGCTTCCCCATTGAATACATTCAAATCCAATTGCGCATCCCTTCTACGCTTTAAGCAATCTGGATCTAGGATTCTTTTTTTTTCTTTCTTTTTTTAAAAGATAGTTATGTAAGTACTTCAGTTCTTGGCACTTTTTCTGAGCATTTTAATTCCCAAATCCTCAACCTAACATAAGATTTAAAGCTCACTTCCGTGGAGGGGGAGGGGGGGAGAGAATGACTTGAAAGATCTCAAAGGATACTAGCTCACCATGGTGTATATAACATTATTTTTATATATGTACATATATCAAGGGATAGTTACCATTAGTTACCGATGCATTAGTTGTCATTAGTTACCAGGATGTAAATAACTTAGACAGCATGTTCTGGGGGAGGGAGGGGTTAAATCTCGCCTCCCACCCCCAAAAGGATGTTCTGCTGAAATCCAAAGCTTCCTCAGGCAACAAGTTTAAAGAGAGGGCAACTATCTTCCAAACCCCCCCCCCCCCTTCGCTCTCATACACACACACACACAAACACACAAATCAGAACAGGTAACTCTGCTTACTTCCGCGCCCCCCCCCCTCTGCCGCCTCTTTAAGAGCAGTGCAGTAACCCGTGAATGCTTGTTCCCAAATTCTCCCAAGACTCCTCCTTCTGATGAGTGCAGCCAGTAGTTCTGGTTGCCAGGGTAACCAAAACGGGCGTCCGAACTCTCACAAGGGGGCGGGGCCTGGCAAGCATTCTGGAAGCCTACAGAGTCATGTGTGGCTCAATGTACAATTTAAAAGGCAGCAGAAAGGAAAGGAAGAGCGTCTCCTCCAACCTCTGGATGGCAACAGTGGCAAAGCTATGACACAGGGCGTAAGGGAGGGCATCAGAGGTGCAGAGGGCTCCAAATTTCTGCCCCAGGTCATGGCCACTGGGTGGGAACTGGGGATCCTTTGGAAGTATGGCTTGTGTCTACAGAGATCAGTTCATCTGGGGAGAAGGGGTACTTTGAAGGGTAGACTCTATGGCATTGTACCCCACTGAGGACCCTGTCCTCCTCAGACTCCATCCCAAGGGAGACCTGGCACTGCTAACTGTATTTCTGATTGCTGCACGCAGATTGTCTGATGCACCCATTAAAACAAAAATAAATATTTGCTGTTTTGCATGTTGCAACATGTTGTCAGAGACCCATATAAACACAGGTCCAGAGTTACAATGAATGCACATACAATCTGCATACAGTGTCTGCTTGATTTTCCAGCCTATGTGCATTCAATACTTCACAAGTTACATTCGACATATGCAGAGGGAGGGACGGACCAGAGCCAATGGGATGAAATTAATTCTAAAGAAATTCCGTCTAAACATCAGGAAGAAGTTCCTGACAGTTAGAGTGGTTTCTCAGTGGAACAGGCTTCCTCGGGAGGTGGTGGGTTCTCCATCTTTGGAGATTTTTTTTTTCTTTGGAGGCTGGAAAGCCATCTGATGGAGAGGCTGATTCTGTGAAGGTTCAAGGGGGTGGCAGGTGACAGTAGATGAGCGATAGGGTTGTGAGTGTCCTGCATGGTGCAGGGGGTTGGACTAGATGACCCAGGAGGTCCCTTCCAACTCTGATTCTATGATTCTAGAGCTTAATGTGTGGTTTAAACCCAATATTTATCCAGGTAATGCTCCCAGAACCAGGGTAGGGGCCGTGGCTTAGTAACAGAGCCTCTTCTTTGCCTGAAGAAGGTCCCAGATTCAATTTGTGGCACCTCCAGTTAAAAGAACCAGGCAGTAGATGACGGGAGTGATCATCACCTGAGAAGGCATGGAGAGCCACTGCTAGTCTGGGTAGATAATACTGACCACGGTTGGCCCACAGTCTGATTCAGTAGAAGACAGCTTTACCTGTCCATGAATGTGTGTATGTGTGTGTTGGCTCTTCCTTGCTAACGGATGTACATGCAATCACTGTTTAACGTGAACAAGGCTGGTGAGCAAGTCCAATGATGGGGAGAGAAGAGAACAACGGAGACAACCCATTTACAGTTTCCTTGGATTCCAAGTTATTTCTTGCTAACGATCATGCACACACAAAAAAGTGATATGCAAAGAGAAGAGAGACCATTTGAATCCCAGTGATACAGCACGTGTGGCTTTCCAGAGAGCCGAATGCATATGCCCAACAGTCAAGTGATAATTAGTGCCAGACGTGGCATGAATATTCCACACAACATCTCTCTCCCAAATGGCCTGTGTCAATTAAGGACAACTGTCTGAAGATCTAGGAATAACTGGAAGGGAGGTTTGAATTTTTTTTTTTTAAAGCACATTTGAACAGCAGCAACATTATTAAAGAGGCTTTTTTTAACATACCGAAAGAGCAAAAACACAGCCTTTGAAATATGCGCAGCCATGCTGTGATCTGAATTAAGTAGAACTGCCAGCCATCTGGCAGGGTTAAGGAGTTCTTGCCACACAGTAAATCCACACCTTTAATGGCAGATCAGGGCTGTGTTAATCTACATACTACATTGTCAAAATACTAGACAATTACCACCGCCACCACCCAAAAAAATAACCCACACCACTAGTTCTGCATGCCCAAATGTTAAGTCTTATTAACATTTGTACCTTGTCTTTCGGCTCAAGAGAAGAGAAACAATGAGGACAATCACCATAAAAACAGTCAAAATCAGAACTAAAATCTACATATCAGTTTCTCAAGTCTGGACCCCATCTGTGAATACCTAAATCTGCAGACTGGGGCCGTGCTCACCCAAAAGAAATTTCACTGCCAACTTGAGTCACACACACACACACACCACATTTGCAAAAAAGTCTGAAATCTTTTAAAAAATACAAAAGTGATATAATCCCCCCCCCAAAAGTAAAATAGCATTCTCTGTGCAAGAACAGAGCATGAATGTCCTTCCAGTGGTCATCAGAGGACCTCAAGGGCCATGCTGGCCCTGGTGAAAAAGTGGTGGGAAGAGAATCCCCCATCCCCAGAATCTCATCAACCCACACTTCTGGGGAGAAAAAATTAAAACCTAAGAAAGGGAAGGCAGGATCACCAAAGGAAAGCAAGTGGAACTATAAAATTTTTATCTGCTGCAAGAAGACATTGAGAGAAAGGGACAAATGTCCCTGAGAAAGGAATTCCATATTCCTGGTGACACAATCAAGACCTTGGGTTGCCACCAATCTAGTTTCTTGGGTTGCCACCAATCTAGTTTCAAAAGGGGGCCACCTGAAGCAAGGCCTCAGAATATGCCTGCAGCAGTTGGGTATGTTCATATGGAAGTTTTAAAGGACAACATGGCCCCTTTGAATGGGGCCAGGAGGCAAGGTGGGAGCAACTATAGACAGTCCAAGACTGGAGAGATGTGGTTCCTATGATCCCCTCCAGTCAACATTCAGACTACAGCATTCTGTCCCAGTTGGAGTTTCTGAACACTTTACAAGGGCAGTCCCACAAAGAGCACATTGCAGTCTGTTCCACTTAGTATTTCTGGTAAGGGCTTGGAGGGGGAGCTGGTCTCATGGCTTGCCACTCAGCGCTTAACAGCCACTCAGGGCAGCAGTCCTGCCCCTGAGTGCCTCCTCCTCCAAACAGCTTGCCTGTCTGTCCAGTGGTCAGCCAATCATCTTTCACCACCCCCCATCGCTGACTACCCCCTCCTCCTTCCACTTCCCTCCGAGGCTCAGAGGCTGCAGTTCCCTGCTGCGTGAGAGCTGACCCTGCTGGTGAGTTCCCTCCCTGGGGGCCTGCAGCCTTTCCAGGTCCTGGGGGGAGGGAGAGGCCATCCGCAGAGTTCTTCTATTCCCACCCCCAATCTAGCACCCGCTGTATTCCTGAATGCAACGGGCTTTGCCCCTAGATATGTAATCAAAATGTTGCCATGGTGTGCGCCATGGTGTGGTGATAAAGGTTACTCCCCCTCCCCCCTAGGCATGAAATGGCAGAGAGCAGCTAGCTTGCCAGTTAGGATGCTATAAAGGAAGGACATATAGTCTGCTTCTGCAAGCCCCCACTGCACAGCTGCTTTCTCAAAAATTGAAATTATATCCCACATCTTGTATGAAACAATATCTTCAGAGGTAACTTTTCATCTTTCTGTTTTGCTCGGCCTTCAGGTACATCCTACTGAGATTGTGTCTCTCCTGCTCCTCTTGCATCCCTCACTACTTTCTTAGCTGCTCTTCTTGCATCTTCTCCCTTCTCTCTTGCAGCCTTTTCTGACTCTCAAGTTCTTGCCTGGGGGCCTCTCTCTCCTTCCACTCCTGCAAACATAATTTCTCCAACTATTCTTAGTTATGCTGCGAAATTCATCCTAGCTAGTCTGATCTCACCCTACGCCAGCAGACCAGGGGCGGGGGGGAGCCCTTCTGTTGCTCTCTGTATATGCACATACCAAACTTACAAACCTTGACCAATCAAGTTCATGTTTCTCCTTATCCCACCAAGCCATACTCCACTGGGTTCCCAACTCTTGAAGAGCTCTCTCTCTCTCTCTCTCTCTCTCTCTCTCTCTCTCTCTCTCTCTCTCTCTCTCTCTCTCTCTCTCTCTCTCTGTCTGTCTCTCTCTCTGTCTCTCTCTCTCTCTCTCTCTCTCCCCCCCCCCCCCACTGCCTGGCACCTGGCCATCACAAGGAGAATTTACTGCTTGGTACACCCCTGCTTTCCACTACCAGTCTTTCTTCTCTACAGTGTTTCTCAGGCAATGGTAAACTATGTGGTACAAAGAGCCACTGCCAGCATCCAAAGTTATAAAGTATTTATTAAAAAGAAAATGTTTAAAAGCATACTTTTAGCACAGCACAGAAGACCCTCTTGTGGCTCAGAGTGGTAAGGCAGCAGACATGCAGTCTGAAAGCTCTGCCCATGAGGCTGGGAGTTCGATCCCAGCAGCCGGCTCAAGGTCGACTCAGCCTTCCATCCTTCTGAGGTCGGTAAAATGAGGACCCAGCTTGCTGGGGGGTAAACGGTAATGACTGGGGAAGGCACTGGCAAACCACCCCGTATTGAGTCTGCCATGAAAACGCTAGAGGGCGTCACCCCAAGGGTCAGACATGACCCAGTGCTTGCACAGGGGATACCTTTACCTTTATACATAGCAAGAATAGCCTATTGGTATATATAGCCTCTTGCTATACATGTCCTACCAGATGTTAAAATGTAGGGCAGACTCCACTAGCTTAAGAAGTTACAGCCTTCTACAGAGTTCCCATTACCTTACCGTTTTCTTCAGCTTTCCAGGCAAGCACCTGGTCAATGGCTGCCTCCTTCAGACCTCAGTTAAGAGAACAGTCTCCCCTCATGGATCCTATATAAAAGACAGCTTCTTCCTGGCTGCCAGGAGTTTTTATCCATTCTATTTCTCTGCCCACTGACCAGGTCAAGCTGAGTCAAAGAAGCATTTTCTGGAAGGTCTCCAGGAATCCCCTTCCGGGAGACTGCCTAGTATTTAAAACCTCCAAATCTCTGATCCTGCTTCAAGAAGGGGGGATTGACCCATCTAGACTCTTTTGACCCAGCTAGACTCTCTTCCATTTAAGAAGTGAGCTGACATAAGTCTGTAAAGCCATTGCTTAACTTCCTCCTCTCCTGTGGGGAAGGGGGAGACTGCTAAAATGCTCATTTCAAACCTCACAAAGCAATTCTTCACAATCTCCTTGCCATGTTTTGTGAGATTTCAGTTCCCACCTAACTTTTAAAAAAAGAAAACAGCTCCTACAAATAATTCCAGGACACACTGATCAAAAACCGGCTACACCTCCACAGTATTTGCAAATGTTCAAATACCTCTCATGCATCTAGATTCCTTTGAAAAGGCTGTTCTGTCTGAATTTGATACTTTGCACAAAAAAAAAAAAGATTTTATTTATTTATTTTCTCTCAGCCACCTCACTCCAACCTTAAGGGATGTGGTTCCGGCTATGAAGTGTCCTGGCTACCATCAATAACATCACACATAACTTTGTTTCCCTAACTGCTCCCTTGCCAATCTGTCCTCAGACATTCAAAGCTACATGGTAGTTGGCCAGCCTGGATTCAGATGCTCAGAATCTTCTTATCCACCTTAAATTAACAAACCCTCAAATCAAGACTGAGCTGTCTGAAGGACAGCCTGCTGCCAGTTTTACAACAACCCTTGTTAGTATCTTTGAGGGAAGACTGCCATCTTGGGAGGTACTATGGAACAGTACCAAAGGGATCCCCCAAATGGCACCTGTAGTCCCCAAGGTGTCCACCAACACCTTTTCTGGCTTCCAAGTGCTTTATAAAGGAGGGTATAACCAGGTAGGGCGTTTGCCCTGCAAGACTCCTGAATGGCTGCCCAGTTGTTGTTTTTAGATGTTGCTTTGATAGCAGCTGTCAGTACAGCACAAGAATCCTTACTGTGTGACTCCCGCTAGGCTACAGCAATCATTTTGTGTCTGGCTCCGCCTCCAGTAGCAGCCATTTTGTCACTGCGTCCACCATGTCACGTCACAATTCCAAAGGGGCCTGCAGGCTCAAAATGGGTGGGGACCCCTGCTCTCTAACATGGCCATCTGTAACAAGCAAATTTGGAGGGGGCCGAAACTCCCTTTCCCAGCCAGGAATGTCCAGCCACCACCCTGTTGCCCTGCCTTGGAGCTGTGTGTAATACTCCTCCTACCTGCCTGCTGACCCTGCCCTCCTTAAAAACAGCACAGGTGCCAGTTCCCAATGCTCATGCGATTCTTTGTTCACGTGAGCATTCTTGGAGGTCTCCCCACATGCCCCATCCCAGAGAGGTAGGACAACAACCAAGCAATCGTCTCCCTGCAGAACATCTTGAGGCACGGCTGGACAAGAATGGGCTTTTGAGCAGTGACCCCTCAAATGGACAATTCCCTTGCAAGTAGGGCTACCTAATTTGTGACCAGATTGTCCCACTTTTGGAGGGACATCTGGGGACACCTGGCAAATTGTACTTATGTTGAAATTTAAATATATATATTACAATACTGAGAGCCTCTTGTGGCGCAGAGTGGTAAGGCAGCTGTCTGAAAGCTCTGCCCATGAGGCCGGGAGTTCAATCCCAGCAGCCGGCTCAAGGTCGACTCAGCCTTCCATTCTTCCGAGGTCGGTAAAATGAGGACCCAGCTTGCTTGCTGGGGGGTAAACGGTAATGACTGGGGAAGGCACTGGCAAACCACCCCGTATTGAGTCTGCCATGAAAACGCTAGAGGACATCACCCCAAGGGTCAGACATGACCCAGTGCTTGCACAGGGGATACTTTTATTACAATACTATTTTTGCGTTCTATGCGTTCAATGAAACTTTTTGTTGCTCCATATGGACCAAATTTTTAATCAAGACCCCCCCCCCCCCGGTCAATGGTGTCCCGATTTACCAATGTTAAAATCTGATCACCTTACCCTAGCTGGTTCCTACCAGGGCGAGTTCTCAGTTCCAGCTGAAGCCAACTTGGTTTTCCCAGAATCTCCCTGGACACACAAAGATGCATTTTGCTGCTGATTTTAATCTGCTGGTGCTGCACTCGTTAGCGTTTCTTTCTGGTGATGTATTTTGGAAGCATGTCAACGACATCACCACCGGAGGAGGAATGCAGCTGAAATCCACAGCCCAGGGATTACTGCTTGCTTATTTAGATGTTTCTGTCGCATTTTTCTCCCCACCAGGGGAACCTCAAAGTGGATCACAACACCATCCTGCCCTTCTCCTCTGTTTTAACCTGATAACATCCCCGTGAGGTAGGTCATGTTGTGCTTCTGGCCCCATGTTAAGATTAGGGTCTGGGCAACTCAGATTAAATCGTTCTCTCTGCTACGGAAGCTTTGCTGGCTGGCCTTGGGCCTGTCACATACTCTCCGCCTAACCTACCTCGCAGCATTGTTGTGAGGATAAAATTGAGAAGGGGGGAACAATGTCAAAAGCCACATCAGGACTTCTTAATGCAGCAAAGTGATCTAGAATAAATATTGACACATACCAGGCAGTGACGTGACAGTTCTAAAAACGAAGATGTTGCCATCTCCACAAAGGATATACATTGCCAGGCGCAGATTCAGGTGAAAGCATTTGGAACAAAGATTTCCAGACCATGGCCGCAAATCCCCAAAAAACCCAAACAAGCATTTGATTCGGACTATGAAAATACATATGCTACACCGTTAGAGAGAGAGGCAAATAATCACATCTAATTCCAAACATCATTCGGCACACTTGCCTAGGAGGTACACGAGCACCATCTGCATTGGAAGATCCAATGGCTTTTCCATCAAGTTCCTCTTTCAAGCAGTTTTCCTTTATAAGGGCTTTTCCCAACCTGAGGTTCGTGGCCTTGGAGAGTGGGTCATGAGCCAGCCCCTCCAATGGCCACCCTGGCCCTCTTCCATTGTTCTTTCTTGTATTCTGGAAGCCAAGATCTGACCCCAGAAACAAGTGTCTTCTACGTCATACATTCCCTGGTATTTTATCTTCACTGCATGCACATATTGATCAACAAAATCAGAGTCCAGTGGCACCTTTAAAACCAACAAACTCTGATTTTGTTGTGCTACTTCAGACCAACACGGCTACCCACTCGAATCTATACATACTGATCAAGTTAGACATGTCTTGTTGGTTACTAGAGTGAATTTCTTAGAAACTAGGAGGGAAGAGAAGGTGTAATGGAGAAGGTAGCCAAAGGCTGGAATAGAAATCTCCATAGGCAAAGGTTGTGTATGTCAGAATATCACTTGCCAGCGTACTGTGGCAGTTAAAGAACAGCGAACTCTAATCTGGAGAGCAGGACTTGATTCCCCACTCCTCCACATTCAACCAGCTGGGTGACCTCAGGCTACTCACAGTTCTCTCAGAGCTGTTCTTGCAGAGCAGCTCTCTCAGAGCTCTCTCAGCACCACCCACCTACCTCACAGGGTGTCTTTTGTGGGGAGAGGAAGGGAAAGATGTTTGAAAGCCACTTATCCATGTGATCTAACCTGTGATGTTATATGTAAACTGCCCTGAGCCATATGCAAGGGTCGTATAAAAATCTAATAAATAAATCTAATAATAAATCTAATAAATTTTAAAAAATTGGGGGACTCTGTCAGGCAGTGAAAAATGGGTTATTAAAAAAAACTCTTCTCTTCTTCCTTGGGGCTCACAGTGGACAGTGGGGACATAAGTGCTATGTTTGCTGGTATTTCAAAACATCTGGAAACCACTGTAAAAAATGGAACACTGAAGATGTGTTTCGAGGTCATGGTTTGCCAAGGGCAGGGGTAGTCAACCTGTGGTCCTCCAGATGTCCATGGACTACAATTCCCATGAGCCCCTGCCAGCAAACGCTGGCAGGGGCTCATGGGAATTGTAGTCCATGGACATCTGGAGGACCACAGGTTGACTACCCCTGCCCTAGGGCACCGAAAAACCTTAGGCCAGCCCTGGAGGGGTCACCATACCGAGTAAATCTGGACTTGTGGGAACCACTGCTTGAAAGGCCCCCACCTCAATGGCAGGCATGAAGCTTTCCAATAGAGACTGCCATGATCAAAGTTCTCTGCAAACAAAGATGCAACAGAGAGTCATCTGTTGGAAGAAGAGATTTAAGCAATGACAGCCGTGTGTTTATCATCCTCACAGCATCTTACGTAGCCTCCTTAAACCCTTTGTCTTCAAGGTCTTCTCACCTGCCCTCAGAAGACTGCTCCTTGGAGCAAAGATCGCAGAGGATTCCAAAGTCCCAATCGGCCAACTTTCTCCCGAAAGTGGCTCAATATCTTTCCTCTGGTTTCATTCTTTCCTTAAATACATGAGCCAGAGCTAAAGAAAGAACCTGAGCTTCTCAACAGCTCTGAGCCTATGCAAATGCTAAGTATAGCCAGGGATTCTTTGGTGTAAGGCACAAATTGTTCCATAACCCTCTTCATCCTCTACCGAGAAAGCTTCAGAGAGAAAGCTCCGGGAAGGGGTATTTTTAAACTCAAAGCTGGGTTTGTCTCACTCCACAATACAAGCTGGGAGCGAAGGCTGGAGCTCATTAACAGGCATACCTGGGGAGTTCCCCGAGTCTACAGCTCTGCCTGCCTTGCAGAGGGGCTGGTCAGAGTCAGTGATGCCCCTATCCAGGCGCATTTGCCACCTGTCGGCCAGCATCTCGCTAATCCGGTAACAACAAACTCAAAATAACTTCTTAATTGACTCCTTAGTCTCCGTCCCAGGGAAGCTCTTTGAGGCTTAGAAAGGTCAGGATGGAACCGGGCCTTTGTGCCAGCATGAGAACAGGAATAGCTCAACAGCCCAAACCATCCCACCCTTCAGTGCTGTGTCCTGCAGGACTCGAATTTGATGCTGTTGTCGCTGACCCAGGAGCAATAGCATCAGCGCATCTCCCAGCAATCCAAATGTAATTGATAGAAGAAGAAGAAGAAGAAGAAGAAGAAGAAGAAGAAGAAGAAGAAGAAGAATGACACAAACAACAACAACAGGAAGAGGAAGAGAAAGAGGAAGTCTCAAAACTTTTCTTTATCTCAAGGAGTCTCAAAATGGCTTACAATCACCTTCCCTTTCCTCTCCCCACAACAGACACCCTGTGAGGTGGGTGAGGCTGAGAGAGCCCTGATATCACTGCTCGGTCAGAACTATCAGTGCTGTTATGAGCCCAAGGTCACCCAGCTGGTTGCATGTGGGGGAGCACAGAATCAAACCCGGCTCACCAGATTAAAAGTCCGCACTCCTAACCACTACACTGAACTGGCTCTCAGTGGGAGTCATGTGGCCCGCTGAGGGGCCCTGGCACATTTGAAGCAGGCCACAAAATGAAAAATATGAGAAGGGGGAGCCCTCAGGGTTTATGGGGCCCCTCCTAACGGAACCAATGAAATACCCCTTTGTCACCTATGATGTCATTAATTGCTAGAAAGTATGACCTTCACCAAGGGAAAGAAAAAGAAGTCATGTAATCCGTTCCCTCTGTGTGCCCTTGATCACATTCAAGAAAAAAAGATGAACACATATGTTTCTCTTGATTGAAAGTTCTAGAAATCTGCCTCATGTATAGATAAAGATAATGCACATCAAGTATAGTTAATTCACTCTTAGCTTAGGTCTTTTTTCGCCTAGCTCATTGCACAAGCAGCCAGCCTACTGCAGGGGGCCCTGGGACCTGACAGGGTAGGGGAAAGACCTTGGCAGGCTATAATGCCAGGCAGGCCACCTTCCAAAGCTGCCATGTTCTCCAGGACAAATATTATTATTTTAAACTGGTCTCTGTGCAATTTTTCTGAGGAAAAGACCCTGGTACATACAAGTGGAGACTCCCATTGTTACCCCGCTCTCAAGCTAAATTCCCCAACTCAATCTAATTTGGATAATACCATCCCCTGTTGGTGGGTAGGTGGGATCTGGTAACCCTAAACCAATGGGTTAGATTCTATAACTCCCTTCATCTCTGTCAAGTCTTCCTACAAGAAAGACTTCCTTCAACAACGAAACTCTTCTTCTGAGGGACAAACTGACTTTTTCTGTCAGAAAAGAGCCTTCTCCATCAGAGGACCTTTAATCAGTTCAAAACCTTAGAGACCATCTTAAGAGTTTGAACAGTTGAACAGTTCAAACAGTTGAACAGTTCAAAACCTTAGAGACCAACGAGATTTCTGGAGTAGAAGCTTTCAAACAAAGCTGTCAAAGACAATATGGCAGAAGGGAATCTCAGGTTCCACCCCCTGCACTACTTCCAAATATTCTCACACATTAACTGATAACAGTTCTTTCCAGCTTCTGCAAAAGGTATTATCCCAAAGTGGCTCATGATAGTAATTCTCTGCATTACAATTACTTCAATCTTGTAAAGAATTAAAAACATAACTGCAGGGTTTTTTTAATGGCAAAGGAACCACAGGGGCCCAAATGATAAAACAGGGATGGATGTACAGCACATGTTGAACAGGACACAACCAGACCCCAAATCTTCTTCAGCAACAAGTGAATGTCAAGCCGATTCAAGCATCAAATCAACCTAACGCCAGGCAAAATAAAGTTTCACCAGCACCTAAATACCAGGTTGGGAGAGCCAGCTTGGGGTAGTGGTTAGGAGTGCAGACTTCTAATCTGTCATGCCCGGTTCGATTCTGCACTCCTCCACATGCAGCCAGCTGTGTGACCTTGGGCTCGCCACAGCACTGAGAAAGCTGTTCTGACTGAGCAGGAATATCATAGCTCTTTCAGCCTCACCTCCCTCACAGGGTGTCTGTTGTGGGGAGAGGAAAGGGAAGGAGAATGTAAGCTGCTTTGAGACTCCTTTGGGTAGAGAAAAGCAGCATATAAGAACCAATTCTCTTCTTCTTCAGTAATATCAGGGCACTCTCAGCCTCACCTCCCTCACAGGGTGTCTGTTGTGGGGAGAGGAAAGGGGACTATAAGCCACCTTGAGACTCCTTCAGGGAGAGAAAAGCAGCATATAAGAACCAACTCTTCTTCTTCTTTCTTCTCTCTTCTTCTTCTAATACCCAGCACCTAAATACCAGCCACTCCAAACTTAGTCACCAAGATTGCTGGGTAACCTCGGGGTAAGGTACCCTTTCTCAGCCTAATAACCTCACAGGGTTGTTGTGAGGGCAAAGGGGGGATTTATGCAGTCCTAAGCTACTTAGAAGAAAGACTGGACAAAAATGTATAAGCAACAGTCTTCTTTTAGATTTTGGAAAATCTAAAAACATCATGCTGACATCTTATACCCTGCCCTGTCTTGCCCAAGGTAACCTAGTTAAGTAAGATGGGAGACCACCATCTAGGAAGTTTTGGGGTGCTGAACAGAGGCACACAATGGGAACCCACCTCTGAATGTCCCCTGCCTTGGACAGCCTTTGGAGATGCCGTAAGCTGACTACAACCTGACAGCGCTTACACCCCACCCCCACCCCCATATACCAAGAAACAACATGAATATAATACTCAGTTCTGATCAGATATGCTTGGTTTAAATAAAATATATAGCTGGGTCTTACCTGCTTGCTGTTTCGTGCCTCCAGCCATCATTTCCTGAGAATTCTTTTTGAAAAATGTATGGATTCTTCAAAAGGAAGCTTTCCACCCTTTGAAGATACAAAAAAGCCCTGCAGCGCAATCCTAAACAGAGTCCTATCCTTCTGAGCACAATCCACTTCAAAGGATTTAGAAGGATGTAACTCTGCTTAGGATGACACCATTCAAGACTTTAAAAAAAACAAAAACTAACTAAGGAATGCACCACCAACATGTGAAGACCAACACCTCACAGGAAATACCAGCCAGAAAAAACAGAACGGATGTGATTTTACTTTTTGTACACAAAACACATGAACACACAAGGCTGCCTTGTAAGATATCAATCCATTGGTCCCTCAAGATCAATATTGTCTGCTCAAACTGGCAGCAGCTCTCCATGGTCTCAGGCAGAGTTCTCTCACCTCACCTAGTGCCTGGTCATTTTTTAACTGGAGAGGCCAGGGATTGAACCTGGGACCTTCTGTGTACCAAGCAAAGGTTCTACTACTAAGCCAAGGGCTCTTCCCAAACACCAAACACTGGGGGAGAAATGCCAACAAACACCAGCAAATCAAAAGAGAGAAAGAATGTGGCATTATTCCTGGCCACCCTTTAAACAAGAGTTAACAATTTATGCAAAGCTTTATGACTTGAGGTCAACACAGAGAGCTCTGTTTATGCCTCCTGCAGGGCTCTTCTCTGCGTGTATGAATTTACTGGTTGTCCCGGGCCCCCAGGATATATGCCTGGCCTCAACCTTGGCCAGGGCTTTTTCAGCCCTGGCCCCAACCTGGTGGAATGAACTCCCGGAAGAGCTAAGGACCCTGTCGGAGTTATCAGCTTTCCAAATGGCCTGCAAGATGGAGCTCTTCCGTCAGACGTATGGTTGAGGCCAGAGCGATACCTGATGTTGCCATCTGCGGATCTCTAAATTGAGGTCAACCAGGTTCCTCGCTCCCAGTGAGAGAGTTATTGACCCGTGCTGAACAGGGGAGAGGTTCGGTATTTGATTGTTCACTATCTTGCTATGCTATAATATATTTTGTATTAAGGGGTATTTGGGGGGATTTTATTGTATTTCATTGATCTTGTAAACCGCCGTGAGACATTCAAGAGCGGCGATATATAAATATAAACACAAATAAATACATTATTTAGATATTTATACTCCAGGGCGCTTCCCAGTGAAGACCCAAAGTGACTTGTGACATGGTTCTCCCCTTCTCCATTTTCTCCTGGAAACAAGCCTGCATGACAGGTTATGCTGAAAGAAGGAGAATTGACTAACAGTGACCAAGCAAGGTTCCACAGCGGAGTGGGGGATTCAAACCTGGGTCTCACAGACCCTGGCCTAACACTCTAGCTCAAGTATTTTTCAGCCTTCCGACCATTGAGGTACCCCTGAAATATTTTTCAAGCTTTGTGGAACACAGGAAATGGTGACATACCACATCAGAGAAAGGAGTGCAGGAGTATTCTGCAAGAGCCAGCCAATCCAATCGACCATTTAACCTTCCCATTGTGGAGAAAGAGACGAGGCCCGTAGAGCTACAGGGGAGGTGGGCACCAGTGACATCTAGCCATGTCAGCAGCCAGCCAAACTTCTGGGAAAGTCCACTTAGCCCTGGGAGCTCTCGTGTAACCTCAGGGTACCATGGAACCCTGGCTGAGAATCTCTGCTACATCATACCGGTTCATCCCAAAACGTTTGCCATTCTCCAGTGATGCAAAGTTAATAATGCTGGGGCTAACTGAAGTGCACATGGAGTTCACCAGGTTTGAAAGCAACCATTTTTAAATAGGGGTGTGTGTGTGAGTGTACTACAGCTACTATGAATCCCATATCAGTATGGATCCCCCAGATGGTCTCTTGCCAAGGGCTCAGAGCCAACCCAGCCTGAGCCTACAGAGATTCGGGACCCCATCTGACTTTCAGACAATCCTAATCCGCCATGTTTTGATCACCGGCATGTTCAGTTTCAACGATTGTATGTTTCACAGTGGGGGGTCCCCAACATTTTTCAGCCTGTGGGGACCCTTGGAATTCTGACACTAGAGGATGAGCACAGCAGTTAAGATGTCTGCCGTAAAATGTCTGCCGCAAAAGGGGGAACGAGCCACAAAATGGCTGCCACGGGTTGCCTTCAGTCACTCGCCGAAGATCCTTGTGCTGCACTGGCACGGTCCATCAATTCTCCAACGGCCAATCAGAAGCCCTGCTGTACAAAAGCCCCATCTAGCTCCGCCCCTCTTTCTAAAACCATCTGGCAGGCATGAAGAAAGCTATCAGCGGGTACCATGACACCCACGGGCACCACCCTGGGGATCCCTGTTCTAGAGTCTGCAACAATAAAGGGACAGCTTTCCTTCCCTTGAATGTGGAATGGACATCCCACCCAGCAGACTCCTCCGGGTTTTCAAGAATCCTTCAACAAAAATTGCCATGAACTCTAACAACGGCATGAAACCGGGCCTGCGCTAAAACATATTAGGCGAATCAACTCTTAACAAGGTAATCTCCTGCTGTTTTTAAAATGGACAAGAGTCAATTAAGGCAGCCTAGAAAATGAGACCGAGAATTGTTTGTTTACGGCCTTTCCGAACCCTGCCTGGAGTCCTCATTACGCATCTAACATCCACATAACTTTCTTTTAATGATGGCAGTTTTGTTGAGCGTGCTTTCTTTCCCCCCCTCCTGTACTAAGAAATCTGCAGCTTTTATTGTCCCACAGAGCTAATTTATCACTGAGGATAAAATAACAGAAGCCTCTAAAATGGCAAAGAAAGGTGTATTAAAGATCTCCCGTGTCACTTTAAGGGGGTGAAATGGGGGAGGGGGGAAGCATTATTTGCCGTGCTTTAAAAATAAGACAACCTCAATGCCACTTTGGCCGTCTGGCCTACTTGCTTACGCCACGCAGAGATTAAAGAGCATCAGGCTTTCCTCAAGGACAATGCATTCCTACCCAAAAGCAACAGGTTAATTAAAGGCATAATTAACTTGTGGAACTAACCAACACTGGACGTAGAGGTTACCATTAACACAAGAGGGCTTTAAAGGGAAACTATTTATTCATTTATTCATTTATCTTTCTTACAGATTTTTTAGTCAGGGCTTCCCCCAAAGGGCTTGTGACACCCGACAGCGTCAAAACCATATAAATAAGATGAAAAAACCAACATTAAAACCAATAACAAATAAAAAATGCTAACATGAAAATATTAAGCGATTAAAAGTCGTGGCTAGCCCCGGACCGCCAACAAAAGCAACCCAGACATGCACATTACCCTCCAGCCTAAACAATTCAGCTTTGCGTGCCTTGTGGAGACTAAACAGGTTCATCAGGGCACAGGCGTCATCTAGGCTTGTGCAACAGGGGACCGAAATGGACCGATTCGGCTTCGGTGCCCATTAAAGTCAAAGGTGCCATTGACTTCAGTGGGAATTCCAGCGTCCCTGCCTTTCCTGGGGCCAGGGACAGTGGGGGTTCCAGTTACAGCCTCCAAAGTTTCAGGGTAGCTCCGGGAGGTTCTTCCCTGACCCCCCTCTGAATTTCATGATGATTGGACCATGGGGAGTTCTGAAAGAAGTGCCCCCAGCCGCTCCATTCTATCCAATGGGACAGACTGTCCATTGACTTTAAAAAGGTAAAGATAAAGGTATCCCCTGTGCAAGCACCGAGTCATGTCTGACCCTTGGGGTGACGCTCTCTAGCGTTTTCATGGCAGACTCAATACGGGGTGGTTTGCCAGTGCCTTCCCCAGTCATTACCGTTTACCCCCCAGCAAGCTGGGTACTCATTTTACCGACCTTGGAAGGATGGAAGGCTGAGTCAACCTTGAGCCGGCTGCTGGGATCGAACTCCCAGCCTCATGGGCAAAGCTTTCAGGCGGCTGCCTTACCACTCTGTGCCACAAGAGGCTCTTAATTGACTTTAATGGGCGCCAAACCTGAATTGGTCCAGATCAGGCCCCCAGTGCACAAGCCTATCCACAGGGTAGGGGCCAAAACTGAGAAGTCTCTTCTCCTGGTGACTGCTAACTGAGCCATCCTGGGACTAGGCACCTGCAAGAAACTGCGAGAAGATGACTAAAGTGAACAAAGGGGGTTGTAGCAAGACAGGCAGTCTTATAGGTATGAGGGTCACAAACCATTAAAGGCTTCAAAGGTTAACAACAACATTGGATCCAGAGACTAAACAGTAGCCCATGCAACTACAGCAGAATTGAAATAATATGCGCTGACCATGGTGTTCTGGTCAGCAACCCGGCAGCTGCATGGTGGACCCCCTGCAGTCTCCAAAGCATTTTCATGGGGTAGAGGTAAAAACATACAAGATAGAATCCATCAATGGCTATTTGCCCTGTTGGCTAAATGGAACCTCACTGCTCAGGTGCAGTATACCATTGAATACCACTTATTGAGGGGCAATCACAGGGGGATACATTTGACCTTGGAAGCTTTGGGCCTTCAAGATCTGGCTGGACGCTGTGACAGACACTGATGAATTACATGGACTCTTGTACTGCCCTGACAATCTTATGGTCTGGCAATTAAGCACCAAGGGCCAATATAACCTGCCAGCAGTCAATCCCCTCCCTCCCACCATCCATCCATCTATCCATCTATCTAGAGCCAGCTTGGTGTAGTGGTTAGGAGTGCGGACTTCTAATCTGGCGAGCCCAGTTTGATTCCCCGCTCCTCCACAAGCAATCAGCTGGGTGACCTTGGGCTCACCACAGCACTGATAAAGCTGTTTTGACTAAGCAGGAATATCAGGGCTCTCTCAGCCTCACCTCCCTCACAGGGTGTCTGTTGTGGGGAGAGGAAAGGGAAGGCAATTGGAAGCCACTCTGAGACTTATAAGCAACATATAAGAACATTTTCTTTCTTTCTTTCTTTCTTTCTTTCTTTCTTTCTTTCTTTCTTTCTTTCTTTCTTTCTTCTTTCTTTCTTTCTTTACCAAGGAATCAAGACAACTGACAATTTTTTAAAAACAATTACAAAAAATATAGCGAGACAATCAAATAACAACACATTTTTAAAAGGAAGAGATTTGGAACCATTTGAACAGGGGGAGAAGGGGGGGAACCACAGAGGATGTGTCAATCCAATCCAAACAAAACTGTTCTTCGACCAGAAGTCTGGGAAATCAACAGACTTTGCTTGGCACCTAAAAAACTAAATGGTGTCGAGCAGCAATCCCTTGTGAATTCCACAGCTGGGATTGCACAATGAGTGTGGAACTCCCTCCCCAAGGGGAACTCTGCCTGGCGCCAAAGCCTCCCTTGTTTACTCGAGTTTTTGGCTGAGAAGCACCTTTGCTTGAAGCTTTCTAACGCGTAGCCAATTGTCGCTGTTTGTTCCTCATTCTCTTTCCCTTTCCCAACAAGATTGCAGACCATTCCAGGGAGGGCAGTAAGAAAGTGTCAGAAAAGTCATTTCTTGCTCCGGCACGAGTTTATCACACGTGCTGCTGCAGAGCTGGGAATTCCACACCCCACCTTGCTCCCCAATGGAGTCCCAAAGTTGCTCACTTCACTCACCTGTCCTTTCTTGCCTCATAACAACCCTGTGAGGTAGGTGACGCTGAGAGTGTGTGACTGGCCCAAGGTCACCCAGAAAACTTAAGAAGAAAACCCAAATTGATTTGGCCAAATCTGAATCACCGAAATCAATGGTTTGGTTTAGGGATTCGGATTCAGATTATTCGGATTCGGCCAAATCAATACGGTGCCATTATAAACTATGGTGCTATTAAAGTCAATGGGAAATGTTGTCTTTTTGTATATTCCGTGGTCGTGGGGGGGATTGGTTTTGTGGTAGAGGCACCAATTTTGCTGGGCTACTACTGAAGCCCTCCTCAACAGAACCCCCAAGTTTCAAAAAGATTGTACCAGGGTATCCAATTCTACAGGCACCCAAAGAGGTGCCCCCATTCAACCTACGTTTTTTTCTTATGGTGGGAAAAAAAGGACAAGACCAGAGAATGGCTAGATCAGTGGTTCTCAACCTTCCTAATGCCGAGACCCTTTAAGACCCTTCGATTTTTGGTGACCCCCAACCATAACATTATGCAAGTGTTCTTTCACAAAAATTAAACCAAAACTGACCAATAGCATGAAGATCCATTGTTCATGATTGGTTATAAATTGGTTTTTTTTCTGGGGTTTCTCGGTTCAGCACTGCCTCTCCTCTCACCATGTCAATCTTGTTCTTTTATTATTTATTATTTATTCATATTTATATACCGCCCTCCCCGAAGGCTGATCCAGACAAACAGCAACAACAATAATAAAAAAAAAAACTGAGGTTCAGTGAAGATACTCAAACACTCCTAAGACAGAGTTAGGAAATGAGAAACAAATTGTGGATTCAGACTCACACCCAACAATCCACCCTCTTCCAAGAATTTCCCTTTCTAACCAGGCTCAATCTAGCTGTGAAATTCTGACCAGGTTGCGTTCAAGTTCGCCCCAACTCAACCTGCTTTCCCTTCAGCCACACAACAGCTGTAGCAGACATGTTACCCAAGTGTTTGTTTATTAAATACAGCATAATGCCAGTTGCACTAAAAAGATACAGAAAGTAAAAGACGAAAAAAAACAGGAAGGTAGTAGAAGGGCTAGGGTAGTAAACTGGATTCAGAGTGGGACCATATTGCCAGAGTAGGAGGGGCTTTGGCCTTCTCTGAAGCCAAAATGGCCCCAGAGTGTTCTAGTTGCCCTCACAAAATATATAATATTCAAAACTACTAAATATTCAATGGGGTAAATGACCCACAGTCATGATCATTTCGCTGAGGAGAACAGCACAGAGGGGAAGGAAGAGAGTCCAGCACCCCCTGCACCAGGGTCAGGATCCAAATCTGGCCCTACTCAAAGGAGGTCTCTACTCAAAGGAGGCTCAAAGCAGCTTACAGTCACCTTCCCTTTCCTCTCCCCACAACAGACACCCTGTGGGGTAGGTGAGGCTGAGAGAGCCCTGATATTACTGCTCGGTTAGAACAGCTTTATCAGTGCCGTGACAAGCCCAGGGTCACCCAGCTGGCTGCATATGGGGGAACGCAGAATCTAACCCAGCTCGCCAGATAAGAAGTCCGCACTCCTAACCACTACACCAAACTGGCTCTCCTAGACCAGAGGTGGCCAAACTGTAGCTCTCCAGATATCCATGGACTACAAGTACCGTAAGCCAGGGGTAGTCAACCTGTGGTCCTCCAGATGTTCATTGACTACAATTCCCATAAGCCCCTGCCATCAAACATTGTCAGGGGCTCATGGGAATTGTAGTCCATGAACATCTGGAGGACCACAGGTTGACTACCCCTGTCATAAGCCCCTGCCAGACTTTAGTTGACAAATAGACACACACACACACACACAATGACATCTGAACCAACTGTGAGTGGCTGACCTGCACATTTGGGGAGGAATGGTTCTGTGGGAGAGCATGCGCTCAATCCCTGACACCTCCAATTAAAAGGAGAGCCAGTGTGGGATACTGGTTAAGAGTACTCAGACTAGTACCTGGGAGGCATTGTTGGTCTTAAAGGAGCCACGGGACTTGAACTTTGTTCTAACTTTTCAGCACGAATTTTCATGAGTCACAACTCACTTCTTCAGATACTCAAAGACTTATTAAACGGTACTAATCGTTTCATTTATAGGCTTTGAGTAGAGCCACATTAGAATCCACATAAACTCAGCTCAACAATCACCTTAAAATAATTTCCAGATAACTGTCCCCTATGGGGGAAAAAAATCTCAACAGCCAAAGTAACCTCCAAATCCACCCCAGCCCAAAGTCTCCCCTGGTTTTTACTCCAGGTGATAAACCGATCATCCATCTAGGGATGGAATAATCCACAAATCTCTCACATTTGAGGGAAAGGGACTCCCCAGCAAACAGTGCTATGGTGTGTCAATTTTCCCAGTAGCACAGAAATGACAATCCTTTGATTCAATGACTTCTTCAGGTATAGGAAGGGAAATTCCTACTGGGAATTCCTTTGAAGGGGAAGACTACCGGAGGGGGGGGAGGAGTCAACCCCAGGGAGGCTTGGGTTAAGTTCCACCCTGGATCTTTCATGTGTAAACCATTTCTAGCACTTCCAGTTCTCTCCTCGGACTCTTCTAAGACAATGTGCATGTTCACAAGGCTGTGACGTTGACTCCTTACATCAAAGGCCCAGTTCCATTCTGGAACACCAGCAGCAATCTCTGCTTCACTTGTTTCTGCATCACATCCTGCCCAGGGGGGTAGGGGGGAGCCATTGGTTTCTGGAACAGCTCCTCCTGACACGCCTTGCTTACAATGGGATTCCACATGATGCTGACATCGCTTCTCCCGGCAGCTCCCTGGAGGTTAGTGGCAGGAAATGCTAATCTATCTGCCAGCATCGTTTAGACGTCACGCGGCTCTGCTGTGCCAAGCTCCGAAGGGTTTGTGATTGACAACATGTGCTCTAAAGCACAGGCAGCAGTTCCTCGGCACCTAGAATGTGAGTCATGCCCACTGGCCTGAGTAGCCCGCTTAAATCTGTTGCAAGGGTAGAGGTGGAAAGTGCTGTCCAGTCACTACAGACTTCTGGCTATCCTCTAGGATTTTCAAGGCAAGGAATGGACAGAGGGGGTTTGCTCTAGCCTGCCTTGGCAAGGCAACCCTGAACTTCCCTGGTGCTCTTCCGTCCAAGTACTGACTGTGGTTGCTACCTGCGTAGCTTCCAAGAGCTGATGAGATCAGGCCATGCTGAGCCATCCAGATCAGGGCTACTTATAGAATCACAGAGTTGGAAGGTGCCATACAGCAGTGGTCCCCAACCTTTTTATCACTGGGGACTGGTCAACACTTGACAATTTTACTGAGGCCCGAGGGGTAGGGTAGTCTTTTGCCGAGGGATGTCACCACTGCCTGAGCCCCTGCTCCACTTGCTTTCCTGCCGGCACCCCTGACTTCCCGCCGCCCGCTGGGGGCGCTGCCAGCAGCAGCTGCACAGTGCCACGCAGTGCCACGCCGAGGGGGAGCCCCAGCTATGGCGGCCGCTAGAGAGCACCAAAGGTGAGCCGGCAGCAGAGTGGCAGGGCAGCTCCGAGGCAGTAGCCGGGGAGGATGAGGAGGACCTGCGGACCGGTACCGACTGATCCACAGACCGGTACTGGTCCCCTCCTCCAAGTGACAATCTTTCAGATACTTCGAGGTAGCCATCATGTCCCCTCTCAACCTCCTCTTCTCCAGGCTGAACATTCTCAAGTCCCTCAGCCTTTCCTCATAGGGCTTGGTCCCCAGGCTCCAGATAATTCTTGTTGCTCTCTGTACCTTCTCAGTTTTGTCCACGTTCTTATTGAAGGGAGTCCTCCAGAACTGCACACAGTACTAAAGGCGGGATCTGACCAATGTGGTACACAGCAGAACTATGGCATCTTGCAATTTTGATGTGATGTCTCTGTTGATACAGACCAAAACTGCATTTGCCTTCTTTACCACCACATCATACATATTTAGCTTACAGGCCACAAGTACCCCAAGATCTCATTCACACATACTACTACCCAGAGGTATATCTCCTATCTAGTATGCATGCTTCTCATTTTTGTGACCCAGGTGTAGAATTCTGCACTTCTCCTTATTTAATTGTATCTTGTTCTCATTTGCCCACTTTTCAAGCATGTCCCAATCTTGTTGAATTCTATCTTCTGGGATGTTCACTTGTCTTCCCAATTTGGTGTCGTCTGCAAATTTAATGAGTAGTCCCTCCACCTACTCATCCAGATCTTTAATAAAAATGCTGAAAAGTACCAGACTCAGTGCCAAGCCCTGTGGCACCCCATTGTTCACCTCCCAAAGATAACTAGACCTAAACATCTCGAGAGGGTTTATGAGCAAATGCCAACCACAAGAGACTGAGGCAAGAAAAACAGCACTACAATGGATGCAACTTTCAAAAATGCCCACCTTCCTATCCACATCACATGTAAACATGCTCAAGATGCCACCTTCCCAGAAAGATTGTATCAAACCAGCTTTGGGAAAGGTGCAAGCAAAGCAGGGTAAGAACCCAGAAAGTAGATGCTTAGGCAGAGATGTTATGTTGACTCTCTCCAAACGAAAAGAACCAAACCGTTCTAGCTTAGACACCAAACCAGAGTGAGATCTTTGTGTGGAAACAGCCCCTGTTTACATGAGCTGGGGGAATATTATTGTAAAGCATCTTGTACCCAGAGCAACATGAAAGGGGTATTATAAATAGCGTCATAAATAAACATCTTTCTTCTCTTGAACAGATTGCAAGCAGACAATAATAGCCATTTGCTTTCCCAACTAATTAGGACCAGGTTTTCTATCCCTCCCCCCCCTCCCACTTCCACATAGCTAAATCATCCAGTTTGTGTTTACACCCTGGGGAGGGAAGTATTCTTGGCTTGCAAACTTTTGCCTCCAAATTCCCACCCACTCTTTCTCGTATTTCCCCCAATAACAGGTAAGACATTGAAGCCACCCCATGCATTTCACAACTGCTTCTACAACGGATGAAAAAAACATTGCCAACGGCTTCGGCACTTCGAGACCTCAAGGTGTGCTGAGAATAGAAGCAGATCCTCCCAGCCAGCCCAGGTACAGAACTGTGAGAATTGCTCAACCAAGCAACTGTATCCCAGGGGAGTGGCGGATCCAAGCTGTGCCATGCAAATTAAAAGACCTCAGATAACACTGTTACATAACCCCCACAGGGATTCTCTTGCCTGCAGTGGCTACAGAATTTTTCTCCAAAGGGTATGAAGCTCACAGCACGGTTCGTTGGATGGAGGGCAAATGTAGACCTGGGCAAACCAGGGCCCATTCTGCACACAAAGGATAATGCACTTTCAATGTGCTTTGGCAGCTGGATTTTCATGTGTGGACCAGGAAAATCTACTTCTAAAGTTAATTGAAAGTGCGTTATCCATTGAGTGCGGAATAGGCCCAGGTTGAGCTCTCCCTGCTGCGGTTCAAATGTTAACCACAACACATGAAGCTACTTTCCCTTGGTCTACCAAAATCAGCATCAAATATTCTAGCTAGCAACAGCTTTTTGGGATCTCAAGAATAGATCTCCTGCTACCTGGGCCTATTCTCCACACTATAGATAATGCACTTTCAGTGCACTTTAGAAGTAGATTTTCCTGTTCCGCACAGGAAAATCCAGCTGCCAAAGCATATTGAAAGTGCATTATCCTATGTGTGCGGAATGGGCCCTGGTCTATTCCCTTGAAGATGCCACTGCTTGAACCAGGAGCCTTCTATACACAAGACTATTCCAAAGAAAGCTGTGTAACACAGAGACAGTGCTTGGTTTATCATGATTGTCAACTCTGACTGGCAGCAGCTCTCCAAAGTCTCAGGCAGAGGGACTTCACATTTCCTACTAGCTGATCTTAGCTGGATATGTGAAGAACTTGGGACCTTTTCCATGCAAAGCATATGTTCTTCCACTGAGCCACAATGCCTCCCTCACTGGAAGCCTCATATGAAACTTTCTTATTCTGAATCAAATCTTTGGTCCCTCCAGGTCAGTATTGTCTGCTCTGATTGGCAGCTGGTCTTAGCTGGAAAATTTGCATGAGGAGGAAGGTTGTGAACAATATATAGTGCTCTTTCAATGGGTGTTCTGCATAATACATGTATTTCTGACCACTAAGGAAGGCTAAAGAGGCTGAACACACATCTAGTTCTGTGAGGTTCATAGGACATACTCATCCACCAGGAAAGGTTGTAAAGTATACACTTATAGGGCATACTCAACACCTGTCCTCTCCTCCAAGGAGACTAGGACAACATGCAAGGCTCTCCAATCCCCTTTCATTCCCCCCCCCCCCGCCCCCAGTAACCCTATAAGTTAAGCCAGGTTGAAGAACAAGAGCTGGGTTTTAGGTAGGAAACACTGAGAGAACTGTGACTAGCCCAAGATCACCCAACTGGTTACATGTGGAGGTGTGGGGAATCAAACCCAGTTCTCCAGATTAGAGGCTGTTGCTGTTAGCCACTACATCAAGGTGGCTCTCAGAAATGAGCCCAAGGTCTCCCAGTGAGCTTCAAGGCAGGATGGAAATGTGAGCCTGGGTCTCCCTGGTTTTTTGACTTTAACTCCATGAGGATGGCCTATCTCCTGCAGATAACCCTTAGGTCACTACAGTACACTAGCGTACCCTGCAGCAGTACTAGGCTTGCTAACCTCCAGGCTTTATCTCCCCCTATTACATTTGGTCTCCAGATGACTAATATAAGTACCCCATGAGAAAATGGCTGGATTTGGAGGGTTGACTCCACAGCATTATGCCAGCTGTGGTCTCTTTCCTTCACAAACCCTACCCTCACCAGGCTCCAGCCCCCAAACGCCCAGGTATTTCCCAACCTACAGCTAGTAACCCTAAACATTATTACCTCCACATGGCTCAACCCCCCCCCTGCAAAAAAAAAACACAACACATGGCTCCAGCAGCCCTCTAAGTAGCAGCTACAAGATTTGCATGGGCACACACCCTGCAATGTGATGCCGTTTTCTTGAACAGTAAAACACACCCGCAAAGAACACAACTCTCACCGCACAAATTCGGAGCCAATGAAGGCAACCGATGGGACTCCGGGCCCTTTTTCTGCCCCAAAGACTCCAGCCCTGCCTACAATACAAATGCTGGCTAAGAAGCTGCCAGCCGAGAAGGAAGGAAGCCAAAACAAGAGCAAGGCACCCCTAGGACTCCAGCAAAAAGCACCCCAAGCGTAAGAAGGACTGACCCATGCAAAAGCTCCACATTCTTCTTCATCGGCACCAAAAGGCGTCTCCCGGTACACCACACAGAGGCAGGCGGCAAAACAATGCTTGTATTGTTGGGCAGAGGAAATGTGAAAGTCATCGCTAGGCAATTCCCTCGTGTTTGTTTTTCTTAACTTTGCATGATCTTTGGGCTGCTCCTGATGACACACTTTAGGAAAGCCTCCAGCGAAGGAAGGCGGGCGCAGGCTCCGGGCTTGGCAGTGCAGGAAAGGACTGATATGAGCGATCGAGCAAGGTCCTTCCCCCCACACACACACACACCCCACCCTGGCCAGCGGGAGCTTCTTTCAGACCCAACAACTGCACAGAGAGGGAGCCTACCAATTGCACATGCTGGAGATACCGGTTACCTGCTGTCACCCTGATTAGTAGTGTGACCATCGTGCGTGAACAGGAGTGGCTCTGTGCACCTGAATTCAAAGTCAGAAAAGCCAGCGGTATGTCCGCTGGCCACGCCCTCCCCATAGGAGTGACATGTCACCAGAAGTGATGTCACCCCTACACTCCCACCAGACTTGACCAGAGAAGGGCCAACAGGATAAAATAAAAGTGGATGTTTTAGGTTTGCTCTGTGTAGAGCCTGCAGAGCAACAGAGGAAGTAGGTTCTAGTGATGTCTAGTGACATCAGCACTCACCTGAACTTCCAGGAAAGGCCACAGTACCCCTGGGGAACTCTCGGGGAACCCCACGGTCTTAGGAGACCCTGGTTGGGAATCTTTGCCCAACATACATACATCAGAAGGATCTACACCAGGGGTAGTCAACTTGTGGTCCTCCAGATGTCCATGGACTACAATTCCCATGAGCCCCTGCCAGCAGTTGCTGGCAGGGGCTCATGGGAATTGTAGTCCATGGACATCTGGAGGACCACAGGTTGACAACCCCTGATCTACACAGAGGTGGTAGCCTCTCAGTACATGCCACTGTGACATCTGAAAGGGCCCCTTGTTTTGGAGCGCAAGTCCAGTCCTCCCTAGATAGAAGGGTGAGTGAGCATTCTAGCTTCATTTACCTTCCCCAGAAGTACAATATACATTATCTTCATTGCGGGGTGGGAGATGAAGACCAATTAGGAATCTTTGGGCAGGCAAAACCACCATCGCCTGAGCAGCCCATTCCTTTGTTATGTGCGAAGTCGTGTCCGACCCATCGCGACCCCATGGACAATGATCCTCCAGGCCTTCCTGTCCTCTACCATTCCCCGGAGTCCATTTAAGCTTGCACCTACTGCTTCAGTGACTCCATCCAGCCACCTCATTCTCTGTCGTCCCCTTCTTCTTTTGCCCTCAATCGCTCCCAGCATTAGGCTCTTCTCCAGGGAGTCCTTCCTTCTCATGAGGTGGCCAAAGTATTTGAGTTTCATCTTCAGGATCTGGCCTTCTAAAGAGCAGTCAGGGCTGATCTCCTCTAGGACTGACCGGTTTGTTCGCCTTGCAGTCCAAGGGACTCGCAAGAGTCTTCTCCAGCACCAGAGTTCAAAAGCCTCAATTCTTTGACGCTCGGCCTTCCTTATGGTCCAACTTTCGCAGCCATACATTGCAACTGGGAATACCATAGCCTTGACTAAACGCACTTTTGTTGGCAGGGTGATGTCTCTGCTTTTTAGGATGCTGTCTAGATTTGCCATAGCTTTCCTCCCCAGGAGCAAGCGTCTTTTAATTTCTTTGCTGCAGTCCCCATCTGCAGTGATCTTGGAGCCCAGGAAAATAAAATCTGTCACTATCTCCATTTCTTCCCCATCTATTTGCCAGGAATTGAGAGGGCCGGATGCCATGATCTTTGTTTTCTTGATGTTGAGTTTCAAGCCAACTTTTGCACTCTCCTCCTTCACCCGCATCAACAGGCTCTTTAGTTCCTCTTCACTTTCTGCCATTAGAGTGGTATCATCTGCATATCTGAGGTTGTTGATATTTCTCCCTGCAATCTTGATCCCAATTTGTGACTCCTCTAATCCCGCATTTCTCATGATGTGCTCCGCATACAAGTTAAATAGGCAAGGCGACAGTATACAGCCTTGCCGAACTCCTTTCTCAATTTTGAACCAGTCAGTGATTCCATGTTCAGTTCTCACTGTTGCTTCTTGACCTGCATATAAATTTCTCAAGAGACAAATAAGATGCTCTGGTATTCCCATCTCTTTAAGAACTTGCCACAATTTGTTGTGCTCCACACAATCAAAGGCTTTAGCATAGTCAATGAAGCAGAAGTAGACGTTCTTCTGGTACTCCCTAGCTTTCTCCATGATCCAGCGTATGTTGGCAATTTGATCTCTAGTTCCTCTGCCTCTTCGAAATCCTGCCTGTACTTCTGGAAGTTCTCGGTCCACATATTGCTGGAGCCTAGCTTGTAGGATTTTGAGCATAACTTTGCTAGCATGAGAAATTAGTGCGATGGTGCGGTAGTTTGAACATTCTTTGGCATTGCCCTTCTTTGGGATTGGAATGTAAACTGACCTTTTCCAATCATGTGGCCATTGTTGAGTTTTCCAAATTTGCTGGCATATTGAGTGTAGCACTTTTACTGCATCGTCCTTTAAGATTTTGAATAGTTCAACTGGAATGCTGTCACCACCACTAACTTTATTGTTGCTCAGACTTCCTAAGGCACATTTGACTTCACATTCCAGGATGTCTGGCTCCAGGTCAGTAACTACCCCATTGTGGTTATCAGGGATGTTAAGCTCGCTCTTGTATAGTTGTTCTGTATAATTTTGCCACCTTTGTTTAATCTCTTCTGCTTCTGTGAGGTCCCTACCATTTTGGTCCCTTATCATACCCAACTTTGCATGAAACGTTCTCCTCATATCTCCAATTTTCTCGAAAAGATCTCTGGTCCTCCCCATTCTATTGTTTTCTTCTATTTGTTTGTACTGTTCATTTAAGAAGGCATTCTTATCTCTTCTAGCTTTTCTCTGGAATTCTGCATTCAATTGGGTGTATCTTTCTCTTTCTCCCTTGCCTTTCACTTCCCTTCTCTCCTTAGCTATTTGTAAAGCTTCCTCAGACAGCCATTTTGATTTCTTGCATTTCTTTTTCTTTGGGATGGTTTTAGTTGCTACCTCTTGTACAATATTGCGAACCTCCGTCCATAGTTCTTCAGGCACTCTATCTATCAGATCTAATTCCTTAAATCTATTTGTCACCTCTACTGTGTATTCTTCGGGGATATGATTTAGTTCATACCTGAATGGCCTAGTGCTTTTCCCTACTTTCTTCAATTTAAGCCTAAATTTTGCAACAAGAAGCTCATGATCTGAACCACAATCAGCTCCTGGTCTTGTTTTTATTGACTGGATAGAACTTTTCCTTCTTTGGCTGCAGAGCACATAGTCAATCTGATTTCTGTGTTGACCGTCTGGTGATGTCCATGTGTAGAGTCGTCTCTTGGGTTGTTGGAAAAGAGTGTTTGCTATGACCATTGTATTCTCTTGACAAAATTCTACCAGCCTGTGCCCTGCTTCATTTTGTACTCCAAGGCCAAACTTGCCTGTTATCCCGGTTATCTTTTGGCTTCCTACCTTAGCATTCCAATCCCCCATGATGATAAGCACATCATTTTTTGGCGTTGCTTCTAGAAGGTGTTGTAGGGCTTCATAGAACTGATCAACTTCATCCTCTTCCGCAGCAGTGGTTGGGGCGTAGACCTGGATCACTGTGATGTTGAATGGTTTGCCTTGGATTCGAACCGAGATCATTCTGTCATTTTGGGGATTGTATCCCAAGACTGCTTTTCCTACTCTCTTATTGATTATGAAGGCTACTCCATTTCTTCTGCGAGATTCTTGTCCACAGTAGTATACCTGATGGTCATCTGAATTAAATTCACCCATTCCTGTCCATTTTAGTTCACTGATTCCTAAAATGTCGATGTTCAGTCTAGTCATTTCTTGTTTGACCACGTCCAGCTTTCCTTGATTCATGGGCCCATTCCTTAGCAACATGCAATTGCTATAGGGCCAGTTCACCTAGGATATAAACACATGAAGCTGCCTTGTACAACCAGAGCACTGGTCCATCATGGTCAATCCTGTCAGAATGGCATGGGGCTTCTCCAGCATCTTCAGTTGTTGTCTCTCACATCACCTACGACCATACGTGGTCTGGGCCCAATGTACCTGAGAGACTGTACCCCCAAAAGAGCAATCCACTCTGCCGCTGCCAACTGGTTGGTGATCCCTGGTCCCAAACAAGCACGTCAGTCCTCAACGAGGGCCAGAGCTTTTTCTGTCCTGGCCCCCACCTGGTGGAACGAGCTCCCTGAAGAGATCAGGGCCTTGCCTGAACTCCCACAATTCCGCTGGGCCTGCAAAAGGGAGCTCCTCCACCAGGCATTCCCCTGAGACTGACCAAACCCAACAGCATCCATAGATCCCCCCTCAGACATCCATGCCCTGAACCAGTCTGACCCCTCTGGGGGCCTGCTTAAGTTACCGTTGCTGTTTATATTGTTGATGATTAAGATTCAGAACCACTGTTGGGTTGTTGTTGATGTTATTTTTGACTGTGTTATATATAAGATCGTTCCATGCCCCCCTCCCCCGACATTATATGTAAACCGCCCTGAGCTGTATAGAAGGGCGGTATAAAATCTAATAAAATAATAGAAATAAATAAACTTATTCTTACTGGAGATTCCAGGGACCTTCTGCATGCAAAACCGATGCCCTCTCCCTGCATCATGGCCCCTTCTACACTGTGTCTAAGTCATCCTCCAGGTCCAGGACACACGTCCAACTACCAACGTATCATTTCCATAGATGGATACAAACAAGATGGAATCGTCTCACACAAAAAAATACACAACGCAATGGATTTTGCAAGCAAACAAAGGTGGCCATTCAAATCCCAGAATTATTTGCCCACATATCAATTTACATATTAATAGGAATCCACTTAATAGGAATCTTTCCAACTGCCGCCACAAGGCCATTTTGAGTGTAGTGAACATCCCCATATCGGACAACCAAGTGCATTGTATTCAGATCAATTATACAAGAGGCCTCCAGTATGGGCCACTAGGGTAAGCTACTGTTCCCTGGCCCCACATTGTCAAAAAGGACTCTTCCCCCCTTCTATACGGCAACTCACCAAGTGCAGCTGTTTTCCGCTGGGTTTAGTCTTTCCCTCTGTCCATCTCCCCCCACCCCAGCCTTCCTAAGAAGTTCACGCCATTCCCTTCTCTTCTGTCTTTTCAATAAGCATGGAAGACTGTTCTATTGTGGAGGGGTGACTGAGAAGGGCAATCGATTCTGCCACTCTACCCTGATATTACTGAAGAAGAAGAAGAGTTGGTTCTTATATGCTGCTTTTCTCTACCCGAAGGAGGCTCAAAGCAGCTTACAGTCACCTTCCCTTTCCTCTCCCCACAACAGACACCCTGTGGGGTGGGTGAGGCTGAGAGAGCCCTGATATCACTGCTCGGTCAGAACAGCTTTATCAGTGCTGTGGCGCGGCCAAGGTCACCCAGCTGGCTGCATGTGGGGGAGCAGGGAATCAAACCCGGCTCTCCAGATTAGAAGTCCGCACTCCCAACTACTACACCAAGCTAGCTAAAACCTGAGACTTCCAGTACAATAAGCACAGGTGCATACTCAATGCCACCTATTCAACTAGGAGAGCGTCACTCTCTTTTCTATGCACACGCACACACACCCTCCTGGGCAGACTCCCTTTCCATTTGCACAACCTCCGAACAAATCAGCAGCCAGGCTCCGACCTCAGTCAGGTTTCAAGGTCTTGGTGTACCAGACAGTCACGTGACCGGGAGTCTGAAGTGAGGAAAGTCGTGAAAGTGTTCAAACGCAACACGTTTCATTCATTCTCCTGCTCCGAGGCCTCTTCAGTGCTGTTCACATTCAGCCCCGGGGGCTTTCAAAGCCAAGGAATTCAGGAGGCTTCTGGGAGGGGGGGGGAGAACATGAGGGTTAAGTGGGGGGGGGG
The DNA here is from genome assembly GCF_049243985.1 of Paroedura picta. Taxonomy (NCBI): domain Eukaryota; kingdom Metazoa; phylum Chordata; class Lepidosauria; order Squamata; family Gekkonidae; genus Paroedura; species Paroedura picta. The sequence continues at coordinate 33,267,039 of NC_135373.1, forward strand.
AGAAAAGGACCTCCCAGACTGGAAAACGGATCCAAAGAGAGAGAGCAAAAAACACACATGCAAAGCACTTCTCAACCATCCCAGCTTGGTGGGCGACTGTATTTTTGTCCTGTGGTTGTCTGTTTTCTCAGACGCATTCCAGAAGAAACAACGCACAACACAAAAGAGGACTTGTTTATTTTAAGGGCTGTAGCTTTTTTTCCCTAGAGGTACTGTTTGTCTGCTACAGGAAGCTAGAACTCAGCAGGTGTGTTCCTCTGCCCAAGCCACAGATCGAAAGGCACGAATCCCCCCCACACACACACCCGATTTTTAAAGATGGTGGTGGGGGGGAGAACAGCACAGAGCAAACTGGTCTTGCAAATTTCTATTCAATTTGCACACTGCCAGGACTAAACTCACGAGGGGAAGGAAGGAGATTGTCCTCTTTAAAAGCTTGCTCACTCAAAGATACTCCCCGCAGCTAGTGAGCCAGGAAGGAGCACCCGGCCAGCCTGTTCAGGCCAAAACATCTGTAGCCGTCCACTCAGGACTGTTTCCTATTTCCATGCACGTAACACAGGCCTCGTACAACTTGGGGCACACCAAATCACACCATATCAAAATGCAATCCCAAAAAAGAAAAGAAAAGAAAAGAGGAGGGAAGGGGAGAGGGAGAGAGAGAGAGAGAGAGAGAGAGAGAGAGAGAGAGAGAGAGAGAGAGAGAGAGAGAGAGAGAGAGAGAGAGAGAGAAAGGAAGGAAGGAAGAAAGAAAGAAAGAAAGAAAGAAAGAAAGAAAGAAAGAAAGAAAGAAAGAAAGAAAGAAAGAAAGAAAGAAAGAAAGAAAGAAAGAAAGAAAGAAAGAAAGAAAGAAAGAAAGAAAGAAAGAAAGAAAGAAAGAAAGAAAGATCACTACACTGCTACACGGCTCTTGACAAACAAGGTCATTCCTATGCAAAAGAATAAAAGTTTCAGATCTCATATTTTTACAGGTGGAATTCAGAAATCCAAAGGAAGACACTTCTGTCTCACATGAGGCATCTTTGCTCATCTGAAAGTCACCTTTCTCCAGCAAAAGAACTTCAAAAGGAGACTCCTGAGAGAAATAGCTAGAATTATTATGCATCAAGAAGATGGACACCATTTCCCTCAGGCTTAACCAGCACTTGGGATTCCTTAAGAACATCAGAAGAGCCCTGCTGGATCACCAGTGGTCCATCTAGTCCAGCATCCTGTCTCACCCAGTGACTGACCAGTTCCTCTGGAATGCCACTGAAAGGGAATCGAGTTCAAGGCCTTTCCCTGATATGCCTCCCGACATTGCTATTTGGAGATTCACTGCCTCTGAATGGGGAGGTTTCCTTCAGTCGTCATGGCTGGCAGCCACTATTAGACTGCTCACCCATGAACCTGTCTAATCCCCTCTGAAGGCCTTTTGTGTTTGTGGCCATCACCTCTGGCAACTAAACAGGGTTGAACCAGTAAACAGCATCCCTTTGGAGACCCTTCCTAGTATGCCTTACCAAAAGTTCCCTAGTATTATTGTCAATGTACCACTATTGCCTTCTGATTAAGGAACTATTCAAAACATTTAATAGGCATCTCAACTCTATGTCTAGCTACCATAACATTGTCTAGATCCTGTGTACCTAGTTTCATGATCTTGCCATGTAATGCTTTCTTGACCCGTTTATATGTATCTAATGATTTTTGACCTGTTCTATGTTTCTGAGCAGTGGCTAAGTAATGTTCCTTTTGATCGGTTTGTAACCTGTGTTTTAATTGGGCAGTGGTTTTTCACAGCCCTTCTGCATGCGGCTGTTTTATCATTGTGACCTTGCTGGACTGATTTATGCTCTTAGGAAGGCATGTAGTTATTGGAAGACTGTGTGTGCTTTTGCCTGGGAAAATTGCACCTGAAAACAGAGAGAGCCTGGCATATTATTGAGCGTGCCAAGATTCGGATTGGGGGGCAGGGTTGTGAGGGTAGCATAAAAATAGGCTTGTAGTATTGCTTGACAGTTCTAGCAAGGACAATCCTTGCTTCTTTTCGCCATTTTCTTCAATAAAGAGATTTCTTATTTGCAACGGGTCTGCTTATTTGGAACTCAGTCTTGACAGAAATAATGCCCCCTATGAGCAGCTTGGAAATGTATGGGAAGGGACTTGGCAGAATTCAAACATCCCTGACTAAAGAGTTGTTATGAAAACGAAGTCTCCATCGCCAAGCCCAATCTACTAGGTTTGATCATCCGCAGACGGGTCACTCCGAAGCTCTCTGACCAGAGCAGGCCTTATCTTTCACAATCCCTGCCAAACTAAAGTTTAAGAGGTCAAAATGATTGCAACGCCACCCACTAACTGATACTATATGTGCTCAAAAAATGCTGGCCTCTGTTTATTCTTCTGACACATGAAGGTTCGAAATGACTGGGGGGAGGGGGGTAAACACTGCCGTTTTTAGCAAATCAAGACAGTCAAAATGCTGAAGGTATTGCTTCCAACAGTGATCTTAGTTCAAATGGAAATGAAGTGGGGAGGGAAGGAATTCAAACTGGGGCAAACTATTATCTCCCAACTTGACTTTTTGTTTCAATGTCTCAGTTGTGGCTATTTTGGCTCTCTCTTTAAAAAAAAAGAAACCCTACAGAACAAAAGACAGCAATAGTGAGCTGACCTCTAAAAATCACCAGTAGGAGTGATTGACTTAAAATTAAAAACATGGGCTATGGTTAGGGTTACCATTATCAAATCTGGGTGTGGAAATACCCAGAGATTCTGCCCTGGCTTCAACCGTACGCCTGGCGGAAGAGCTCCTTCTTGCAGGCCCTGCAGAAAGCTGGTAATTCCGGCAGGGCCCTTACCTCCTCCGGGAGCTCATTCCACCAGGTTGGGGCCAGGACCGAAAAGGCCCTGGCCCTGGTCGAGGCCAGGCGAACGTCCCGGGGGCCCGGGACAGTCAGTAGATTCATACCTGCAGAGCGAAGGGCCCTATGGGGGGCATAACCAACCTTACCACCCTGCACCACAAAAGGCTCATATAACACGCATAAACCATACCAATTCACAGTAGAAAATATCTATACCCACAAATGAATTAACAGCAACAACAACAAAAAACATGTAAAATTCCAATAGTACCTTAAGGACTGCTTAAATTTGTGATAGCAACACAGCTACCCATCTTGAAAAAACGGCATTTCAGCATATTAAACCTGTAGCCGACACTGTAACCCAAATCTGATAGCCATATACAAGGCAAGAGTCATGAAAAAAAAATCAACTATCCATATATTAAAGGCAAAACTGAGTGTTCTTACCTTTAAAGCTCTACACCAGTGGTCCCCAACCTCTCTGAGCCTGCAGGTATCTTTGGAATTCTGACATGGCATGGGTGAGTACAGCAACTGATGGCTGGCCCAGAAGGTGGAACCAGCCACAAAATGGCTGCTACAGCTTACCTGCAGTCACACAAGAGAAGACCCTTGTGCTGTGGTGGCAGCAGCAGTCAAAGCAATATTGTAAAAAATCAACACAGCTAATCAAATCTCCAAACAGAATCTTTGCAAGACAACAGTTCTGCCCACTTCCTAAAAACACTTGGTAGATGCCAGAAAAGTTGTTAGTGGGTGCCATGGTGTTTATGCACACCATGTTAGAGACTTCTGCCCTACATGACTTAGAGAGAGGAGGAGGAGTTGGCTTTTATATGCTGCTTTTGTCTACCCGAAGGGGTCTCAAAGCGGCTTACAGGCGCCTTCCCTTTCCTTTCCCCACAACAGACACCCTGTGAGGGAGGGGAGAATGAGAGAGCCCTGATATTACTGAAGCAGAAGAAGAGTTGGTTCCTATATGCCGCTTTTCTCTACCTGAAGGAGTCTCAAAGTGGCTTACAGTTGCCTTCCCTTTCCTCTCCCCACAACAGACACCCTGTGAGGTGGGTGAGGCTGAGAGAGCCCTGATATTACTGCTCGGTCACAACACCATGATCAGTGCTGTGTCGAGCTGCATGTGGCTGCATGTAGAGGAGCAGGGAATCAAACCCAGTTTGCCAGATTAGAAGTCAGCACTCCTAACCACTACACCAAGCGGGTACCTGAAGGGCCAATTGCTTGAGCCGGATCCTAACTGGTGGACTGGACAGAAGGAAAGCAGGAAGGGGAAGTAACAAATCGTGTATTTTAATATAATAGTAATTCCAAAATAGCACATTAATTTAAAAGCCAAAGCAGAATGTAGCTTTCCCCAAAACCCAAATAGGCCAAATTAGATGTGAGGAGAGAGCTAAACTGTAAACAGTAGCTATGGGTAGCATGGTCTAGTGATCAGAGTACTACATCAAGATCCACAATATCCAAATTTCAAATCCCACCCAGATATGACCCCCCACTAACTTTGAGCAAGGTCTCTGCCTCATAGGGCTTTTCTGAAGACAAAATGGAGGGCAATGTACATCATCCTTTGCTCAGCGGAGGAAAGGAAACATAGGCATATATAAATGAGAGATGGGGGGAACATGTTGGGACTGTGGCACAAACGGGGAAACGGTTAACCTGTTCCCCAGGGCTGCTCTCCTGACTGCAAACTGAGAGGCACTATGGCACAGTGGTTAGTGAAAACCCAGATGTTTGAAACTCTGCTTTTACCACAGAATCTCACTGGGTGATCTTGGGCCAGTCATACACAGCCTCACAAACCAACGTGCCTTACCAGGAAAACGTGAAGGTAAAACTGAGGTAAGGAGAAAGTCATGTACATTGCCTGGAACTCCCCGGAGGGAGAGTGGACTAAAAATATACTAAGTAAATAAAATCAGCTCCACAGAGCTGCCGTTTATCCCCCGGGAGAAATGTACAAACACCCTCCAATTGGAGGGAAGATGCTCTGCGTGGCTCAAAGGAAAATACAGAATTAAATACCTTTGCCAAGAACGGGGACGGGGGCAGGGGTGGGGAGGACAGTCAACGGCATTCTGCAAGGCCAAAACCAACACCACGACTGTCACAAGAAAACACCACGCAGGCAACTTAAAATTCACAGCAGGGAAAAAACGAACCCCAGCCAAAACCAGTTCCCCTCTGAAAAAGGACTTGTTGTTAAACCTCCAGCACAGCTGCACACAGCTGGGGTAGCCATCCCCGGGGCTGGTCTAATCCTATTTGGGAAGCTTTTGGCATTAGGAACATCTGCTGTCCCTTTTCTGTCTGCCTGTGTCTTTCTCCCCTTGAGGAACGGACTACTGTTACAAGGGCTCTCCCGCTAGCCAGAGGGCCTGGACTCCAGGCAGGCAGGCAGGCCGGAGGCCGTGCCAAGCACACACAGTCAGGCTAGCAGAGTGTGGGTCACGCTGTTCCCCAGCACAAGAGCCCACACGGCCCTCCTAAATCCTCTCTGGCCCACGGTCCACAGATCAAAGCGGATTCTTGAATGTGCATCTCCCTTCCCTGGTCATTGTGTAACTAGCTGCTGCCCTGGAAACAGACTAGCCGAGGCGAAAAACGGAAGGGAGCAGAATAGAAGAAGTCGAGCCAAGGGTCCCGAGCGCGGCACAAATCACCGAGGACCATCCCTTCTCTCTTTCAGGATGAAGAAGCGGAACATTGTGACAGGCAGATGAGTCCCAGGCGAAAAATTAAACCGCACTCTCTAGGTCACTGACTGACAATAACGCAAAATCCCTCACGATGTCACAGGGACTTCCCCACACTGTGAATCGTTAACCCAAACTGGGAGATCCGGAGGAGGTTTGCCAACCCCCAGGTACAGGCTGGAGACCCTGAGTTATAATGGATCGCTGGACTACATAGATAGCTGATTTATCTGATTTATTTATTTAAGGCATTTAGTCCACTTCACATGGAGAAAATGGCTGCTTTGAAAGGTAGCTATATGGCATTATTATTTCTTTATGATGGGATTTATTGAGGTTCCTCTCCTCCTTAAAACCCACTCTCACAGGCTCCACCCTCCAATCTCCAGGTATTTCCAAACTCCTCACTAGGAGCCAGCAGGGGACTAGCAGTGGCTAGAGTGCCAAATTAGGTACTGGGAGATCCAGGTTCAAATCCATGCTGTGCCATGGAAGCTCACTAGGTGACCTTTCTCATTCCAGCCTACCTCACAGGATTGTTGTTGTGAAAGTAAAACAGAAGAGGGACAGACAATGTTGTGAGCCACTTGTGAGGAAAAAGCAGGGTACAGCTATAAAAATAAATAAAACTAAGACATAGATTTAAATCCTCTCTCACTGGGAGACTGTGGGCCAAATTCTCTTTACAGGCTGCTTCACCAAACTATTCTGAAGCTAAAATGTGGACTGGAACCACAAACACCACACCAAATTCCTAAGGAGGAAAGGTAAAATAATAATTTTTATATCAGTATGCTACTTGTTTCTCACTGTATAGATAATCCCCCCAACAGCTCACATCATGATCAACTCAGTTCACAAAGAACAGGACCCAGAATCCAATGAATCACAGGCAAAGAATAATCTTCTTTTACTGTATTCAGTAGTCTATTGCCATGTCTAGGCTAACTCAGAATCAGTGCAGATTTTTTCCCCACCCCAAAATGCCCTGGGCTTATATAGCGAATGGATAGTTCCTCAGGGGCATAGATAATTCCCATCCACATGAAAAGAACTGGTGTATCAAAGCCGCAGCCTAATTCATTTCTGCTCATTCTCCCTCCAAATAGCACCAAGGGGCACATGTGATTCTCCCACCTGCCGTTGCTCTTCTCACAACAACCCTATAAGGTAAGTTAAACTGAAAGGCAGATGACTGGCTCAAGGCCACAGATTGCCAACCCTGACCAAGTCTGCTCAGATGACAAATCCCACGTTATGCAACTACCACCATGACACAAAGATTTTCACTGCGTGACTGGAGGGAAGCTGTGGCGGCTATTTTGTGACTTACTCTCACCTCCTGAAGCAGCAATTTTGTGGTAACCATTTAGGGATGTTAGTCCCCAGATGGGACCTGGGGATTCCCCAGTTTTATAGCTCATCTTCGGGTGAAAAAGATCAGTTCTTCTGGAGAAATTGTCAGCATCCAGCGTCCCAGCAGCAAACTGGCAGCTACATCCTCCATTTTAAAGGGCTAGTTGGGGAATCCACAAAAGTCGATTCCCCCAACTACACAGTGCAAGCAGTAGAAGAGCAACCAGCAACCACAAGCTAAATAAATGTGTGTAACCAAAGAAGCGCGATCTCCATCTTCAGTGCCCACCCTCAAACCCGCCTCCCTTCCCCTTCTCCCAGGAACAGGGCTTTTTTTGTAGCAAACTGCCTGGAGCAACGAATACACGTTGCTTCATCCAGGCAGAGCAAAAAAAAAAAAATTCCCCAACAGTTGACGCAGAAAGCATGCCTCTCAGACCCCCCCCCACACACACACACCCCAAAAAAGTGAAAAGAAAAACTTTTCTGCAGCTTCAAGGATGGTGGGTGGCATTAAAATAAGCATATGCATCTATGATTAGATGCATAGTGCTCCTTCTCCCCCCTCCCCATCAGTGTTTGTTGCTCTCCGCCTTCCACACAGAATGACAGTGAGGAGGAGGAGGAGGAGCGACACCCCATCCTGCCTTCGAGAGTACAGCCGCGCAGAAGTTCTCCCTCCTCGCCCACCCTTCCCCACGTACTGCTCAGCCAAGCGTGCCCCCAACTCGCAAAGGCAACTTGGCCAATAAGGGAACTCCTCAGGCAAGAAGAAACTGGCAAGAAATGCTGCTGGAGGGTTTAATTCCAGCAGACGTTGTCTGAGGGGACCGGGAGAGAAGTTGTGCACCTCTCTCTTTTCCCGCCCTTGAAAGCCCGAGGAGGAGGACTAGCAGTATGGCAGCAGCCATGGGATGGGGCAGCCACGCAGTGGTTATGCATCTATCATGCACCTAAGATTAAGCATACCAACTGAGAAGTTTCCCTTGCTTGCATCGCGATCCCTTTAAAACAGGGGGAAATGTGATGGGCTGCCTTGCATGACAGACAGGAGGAGGGAGAGATGCATGCATAGCACGTCCCTCTCCTCTGCCATGTCAGGCAGCCATCGAAGGGCCAAAAAGCAGCAGAAGAAAGTGGGAGAGCAAGAAGGTGAGAAATGGCAGGGGGCCCAATTTTTTATAGCTCTATCTTTTAGATGTGCGGAAAGGCCCTGATTCTACAACACAAATTCTATTTCACTGCTTGTTGAATGGCCTCTCCAACCAACTGTATAATTCATACATAGTAATTTGCCTTGTCCAAGTGAAAGAGGTGGATTCTAAATGACATAAATAAGTAACAAAATTCAAATTCTTACCTCTCAAGTGTTTGAAAGGGGAGAAAATCAACAGCTCTTTCTAATCTGGTCCAAACTCCAGGTATTTTTGTTCTTAGATAATTATTATTTTCCACTCAGAAACACACACACAAAAATAAAATCAATAGAAAGGCCTAGAGACCTTTTAAAAACATGCATAGGAACTAGGAAATCATGGCAATAAATCATTGTAATGTTATTACTGAGTTTTGTTTTGTTAAAACAATATTGCACGGATACTCCACACCAAAAAATGTGCACTTCAGAGGCCAAGAAGGAAAAAGAAAAAGACCCTCATGTGGATGCAGCCAGAGAAAATCTAAGTATCTTTCTAACTTGGTCCAACAAACACCCGCTTTTAAAGTTTTTTTAATAATTATTTCCCACTCAGAAGGGAAATAAGCCGTTTCAAAATGGGGATGCTGTTCTCTGCCGTAGCTGAGTTACGATTTACTCAGCTGCAGTGTGTTTACACTGGGAGCAAAGTTAATCCAAGCCTCCTTTTGCGCCAACAGGGCAAATGAAATAAAGGTAAATTTATTTGCTACGAACACAGGGGCTCTGGATCTTCTGTCTGATGAGAAGGAAGTCAGGTCTGCATCCACCGCACATACCATTCAGGTACCTACTCTCTCTGCCTCTTGCCAACCCCTACGCAAGAGTACTCAATAAAACAATTTGGTATTCAAACCGGAGAAGGACACAGCAGCCTGTGAGGCGGGGTGTCAAACAGTGGCATGCACAAAGTGTACACAAAAAAATCACCGGTTTGTAACATTCCAGATGTCATCTGTGCACTTCCATTCCTTCCTACATAAGAGTGACACAAGGAGTAAACAAACAGGAGCTAGAATTCAAGATCTGTGAAGGAGTTTGATCACTGACATCCTCCCCAAAAGGGGGGTAAAGAGGGAGAAAAGGGACAGAGCTCTATCTTCCTAGGATTCAAGAAGAGAGGTTATTTCCTTCTTTGTCTTTCCATGCAGAGGGGAGACAAAGGAAAGTGGGGGGAAACGGTTGAGTTGAACTCAGAATTTTCAGCAACTGTTAGCACAACCGCCCTGACCTGGGCTGATTTTGCATTTTGTTTTTTTCCATTGTGGATCCTGCTGAATTCAGATGATTTGAACTCGGGTCTTCCTCTATCCCCCCCCCCATTTGAAACAGAAAGTGTTCTGCACTCAATTGGGAAAGCTTAGAGAGGGGGGGGGGGAACCAAGCACAGCAGGAGTCTCTTTTCTTGAAGGGGGGGGAGAGGATTGGAGACAGCAGAGGAGGGGGAATAAATCCAAGAGGAAAATCTCTGCTGAGAGATGTTAGGACTTCTGGAGCGTAGTCACTTTAAGGGAAGCCTTGCAATAGGGAATCGGGAGGTCTTTGAACTGATGCCCTGGCAATCAGGGAACACTGCTTTGCTCCAAGGCACGGAACAGTAAATTAATTCGCAAAAAGGAGACATTTACATATTTACTTATGGCGGTTTTTCAAATAGTGAGGCTTATATCCACTCCAGGATATTGCGGGGGAAACATAGGGTCACCACGAATCAATCATGCATATTGCAGAGGGAAAATTTAAAGCACCCAAAATCAAAATGCAAAACAAATTTAGTGTGGACTGAAGGGATTTATTTGATCTGGGAGTGGGTAAAAAGCCCCATGCAGACTACACCCTAGATAGCCTGGGCTAGCCCAAGCTCATAAGATCTCAGAAGCTAAGCCAGTTCAGTACACAGATGGCAGACCAGCAAGGAATTAAGGGTTGCTACGCTGAGGCAGGCAAACCACCTCTGAACATCTCTTGCCTTGAAAACCTTATGGGGTTTGCCATACGTCAGCTGTGAATTGACTTCACACACACACACATCCTTAACTTGCCTTCTCAGAATCCTATGGAAAACTTCTTCCTCCTTACTTCCAGGAGAATGTTCTTACGATTTCACAGTTCATATCCCAGATCGTTCCTGATCACAAAATCCAACATCCTTCTCTTCGTCACGCACCTTGCCTTCCACGGTCATTTAAAAGGCCATGTGCTCAATGTACAAAAAACACAGTTTAGAAATACAGGTGACACTGCACATGGATTTAGTTGTACCTCATGAGAGATGGACATCTCACTTTTTTATAAAAGGAGAGAAATCTGATTGGGGGGGGGGGTTGTGCCGAGTGTCATTTTTCATGCAGAAGGCATCTGAATACATAAGTCACTAAATTATCAGACAGAAGTGCCTGCAAAAGTTGCTCTCTGTGAACATTTCCACTCTGGCTTTCTTACCCCTGAAAGACAACAAGGCGCAGTGAAAGAAGGCTTAACCATAATTTCTTCTCCAAGGGGCAGTGAAGGAAGGTTTGACCATAATTTAACGCAAGCTTCTTGGCTCCTGATTTCCAGCTCCCCCACCACCCTTAATTCTGAACGTGGTTTACACCGGCCATTCTCAAAGGGGGCCACAGACTGAAAAAGGGTTTGTCCTAGTAACTGAACTGATGAAATACCCTTTTTGTCATGTATGATGACATTAATTGCTAGAAAGTTCTTCATCAAGTGAAAGAGAAAAAAAATAACGTAATACTTTCCTTTGTGCGTGCTTCAATCACTGCATTCAAGAAAGAAATGCTACTCTTGGCCAAATGTTCTAGGAATCTGTCTTATGTACATATGATACATGGTACATTGAGAACAGTTGTCTCCCTCTTAGCTTAGGCCTTTTTTAGCCTAGCTCACTGCAGTTAACTTTTTACTTGCGGATAAAATCAATACTATTTCTTACACTGGTAAGAATCTATTAATTGTTGCAATTTATTTGATTATAATTTTAACAACTGTATAGATTTTATAGTTGGCAAGGGACCGTACTAAGAATAAATACACAGTGGCAAGATTTTATTATATACCAATCAAGATATGGAGATCCCTGACATGGTGGAGAGCTTGGATTGTATACAGAACTATTCCGCGATATTGCTGAATCTCATATCTTTTTACAACTATCGTAAGTAAATAAATGAAATGAAATGTGAGTTTTTTCTTTGCTGATTTTCTTCTACCATTTGCTCTTCTCTCCTTCCTTAAGCCTGATCCGGTAGTCAACTGGCAGCCAGTGCAGCTGTTAAGAGCGTGGGCCGGATAGGGGCCCTCCAAGGTGACCCTGGCTGCCGCGCATTCTGCACCAGTTCTGCAAAGTAGGTTTGCAATGTGTTGGTCTTATTATTGATCAATCTGGTGTTGCACAGCATCAGTGTTGGAGGCGGTTTCTTCCCAAAATGAAAGCTCATGCTTCTCTTGGTTGATTGTTCTAGAAATTTCTCTCATGTATATATAAGGCAGCTTTTCTCAGCATTTTTTACCATTTTACCATTTTTTACCATTCTTCAGGCTCCAAGAAACCCCAGAAGTTACTTGATCGTGCAGAATAATGGTTGGGAAACATAGCTGTCTCCACGGCCACCTGGGTCCCCCTCCCCCTTCCCACCCCCTCCATGGGGTGGATATATGGACATATCCCCCAATAAATGTTTAACACATTTTATACAATATTTAAAATTAATTAACTCCCACCCATTCGGGAAACCCTTCCAGGGCCATCAAGAAAGTGCAGGGTTTCATAAAACCCCGCTTGAGAAAGCCTGATATAAAGCAAGGTACATCAAGGACAGCTAGTTCACTCTTAGCTTAGACCTTTTTTTCCCTAGCTCATTGCACAAGTGACCAACCTACAGCAGGGGGGCCTGGAAATGGAAAATAACTCCTAAAAGCCCGTAACCCAAGAAACACTGAGAATGGCTGCTCTAAATCATGGGATTTCATAAAGCATCTCTCTCTCACACACACATATATACACAAGGGCACCATATATTGAAAAAGATGAATCAAATTTGTCCTTCTCTCAACAGCACACACATTGTCAATGTAGCCCTTTCTAGTAGCTGTCATGTTTTTTGCAAACCAGTTACATATTACATGGGCAGAGATAATAGTTGGCACCAGTGTTTGGCTCTCTAAATTTTTGCCACTATCCATAAAAGATCTGGCAAGATCCTTTAGCCTGGCCCATCCAGGTCAGGGCTATACTATATATAACCAAGTAGATACACACAGACTTCATCCATGTGACCAGAAATGCTGCGACTATTTTGCTTTCTTTTTCCATGCATCACAGGGATGGGGGATATTTCGGCCACTGCACATAGATGGGGGCCAATGCATTCATGTCACTTCCCCTCTGCACCACACAAACACACTTTGTTGCTAACCACTAACAGCAGGTGTCCCTCCTCAGAGGTCAACAATTAAAGAACCAAACTCTACCAAAAGTCACAGTCAGAGGTCAACAAAGGGCCAGAATAAGAAAGGCTATTTGCATAACGAAAACATGTCTGATCTTAAACATGACTGATGACTGACATGCAGACTAACCCAAACCCTACTTGTCCTTAATTACGAAGTGTTTTGCTCCACTGGCATAAATTGGCCCCACAGTTCACCCCTGGAATTACTGGCAACCTCACAGAAGCACAGAGCTGAAAGGGACCTGAAGGGTCATCTATAGTCCAACAAACTGCATGGAGCAAGCTACCTCCCCCTCACATTCCACCAGTAATTGCTGCACTATGCCCACAGGAAGGCAAAAAAATCCCCAGGATCCCCGGAGGAATACTACTTCCTGATCACAAAATGGCAATCAGCAATACCCTGGGCATAAAAGAAAGGGCCATAAAAGCTATATATGGGCTCATCCCTTCCCACCCTCCCATTCAGGATCTGACCTCTATGAATTCCATTTCCATGAGCCATCTTTGAGAAGCCCTTTGGTTGCATAACTATCTTGGCCGGCTATTCCTTTCACACATCAGGGTTACCCGTTCTGGGTTGGGAAATGCCTGGAGATTTTGGGGGTGGAGCCTGGGAGGGAGCTCAAAGGCAAAACCACCTTCCTAAGTGGCCATTTTGTACGGGGAGAAAGATCTCTGTTGTCTGGAGACCAGTTGTAATTCCAGGAGATCTCCAGCCATTCCCCCAGAGCTTGGCAACTTTTCTTCACATACCAGTTAGCGTCCCACTGACTCCTCCAATCTATCTCAACTTAAAGACAGCCAGCTTGGCGTAGTGGTAAAGAGTGGCGGCTTCTAATCTGGAAAGCTGGGTTTGATTCCCCAGTCCTCCACATGCAGCCAGCTGGGTGACCTTGGACTAGTCACAGTTCTGTCAGAGCTCTTTTCACAGAGCAGTTCCGTCAGGGCTCTTTCCACCTCACCTACCTCTCAGGGTGTCTGTTGCAGGGAAAGTGATTGTAAGCTGCTTTCCGGTAGGGGGAATCGGGGTATAACAACCAGCTCCTCTTCTTCTTCTTCTAAAGTTTTTATTTTTTTTTAAATGCCATATTCTGTATTTAGCCCCATCTGGCTCTGGAGTCATCAGTTACCAATATGTGTATGAACTGATCAAACATTCAGTGAGGGAAGTGAAAAGCGGGCCCAAGGCCTGGGCCTTCCTGCAGCCGGAACGTGAGCCGGAAGCGTTCAGGAAAGCATCAAAAGCCATGTTTCCCCCGAAAGGAAGAACCAGACATCTGCCAACCCATGCTTCTCCCAAGCATTGCCTCCCCTCATCCAAGATCATTCCGAAACCAAAAACAAAATACCTCACGGTATTTTTATTGCGAGATAAGCTCACTACTAGGGGACGGAGTTGAGGACAAGCGTGGATTTGCAGTCCGTATTTACTTACTTTCAGCCGGTTAAAGGTCCTCTCTGGAAAAAGAAACAGGGTCTCTGCTTCACAATTAACCAGCTAAGGCCTACTGGTGTTAACTGCAAAGGGAAACACGGTGTCACATCACCACAGGAAAGCTTTCGATCTGTTTAAGGTGCTTAGAGAGCTCTAAGCCTTGATAATGGGCACAAGCTGTTTAACTGATCGAGAGGTTTAGGCTGCGGTAAGCAGCTTTAAGCAGTCAGGGCTTAGCAATGATTTACAAAGCAAAAGGGGAGGGGGTAAAAAAAATTAAGAAGCCCCCTCCGAAAATGGGTGAAGTTTTGCCAGTGTTGTAGTGATTCAGAATTTTGTAAGTATAGCAGCAGACATGCAAACGTAACGGTTCAGTGATATTTATTTTGCTGTTAAGGGACAGCTAACTTCTGGTGAGCCAGTTAAGGTCTTTTAAGGCAGGAGGTGTTCAGAAGTGCCTCTACCCAGAGACCATGGATATCTGGCAGCCCTGCTGGGTTTTCAAGAAGAGTAGGTTTTTATACCCCACTTTTCACTATCCGAAAGAGCCTCGAAGTGGCTTGCAATCACCTTTCCTTCTTCTCCCCACTTTATGGGGAGAACTCTGACAGACTTGCTCTGTGAGAATAGCTCTAAGACAGTGGTTCTCAACCCTCCTAATGCCGCGACCCTTTAATATAGTTCCTCATGTTGTGGTGACCCCCAACCTTAACATTATGCAAGTGTTCTTTCACAGAAATTAAACCGAAACTGACCAATGGCGTCAAGATCCATTGTTCATGATTGTATATAAATTGGGTTTTTTTCTGGGGTTTCTCAGTTCAGTTCTGCCTCTTGTCCCACCGTGCCGATCTCGCTCTTTTCCACTGCTCCAGACAGACGAGCACTCTATCTCGATCTACCCCGCAAGGCTGTTGTGTGGATGGCGCCCCCCGGCCAATCTGCTTGCCCTGCCGCGACCCCTGTGAAAGGGTTGTTCAATCCCCAAATGGGACCTGATCCCCAGGTTGAGAACCACTGCTCTAACGGGACTGCGATTAGCCCAAGGTTGGCCACGTGTGGAAGACTGGGGAATCAATCCCAGCACTCAGTTGGCCACGTATGGAAGACTGGGGAATCAATCCCAGCTCCCCAGATTAGAAGGCACCACTCTTAAACACTGCACCAAACCGGCTCGTACAGCAACAGATGGACAGAGTTGGTTTGCTGTTGCTTGCCTCTGCACACCATCCTTGGACTTCCTTAGGTGGTCTCCCATCCTAGCATGAACCAGGGCTGAACCTGTTTAACTTCTCCCCAGATCTGATTAGAGCTAGGCAGTTTTGAGCAGGGACTGAAATCGTGGCACAAGGGAAACGGAACTGATGAAACCTCTGCGCTTCCTCGTCTCCAAGGCACCCGTCCCAGCTTTGCATCAATCTTTGCAAAAAATGGTTTTGCTAGGAAAGATTGCAATACCCAAGGAACAGTCAAGCTGAACCGAAACACCAGTCTGGAATCAACCGCAGGTTATCCGCAAGTAAAGAGAGAAGGTGCTAGTATGAAAGCCCAGGGAGTTCAGGTCAGACGTGGTATACGGAAGCTTCCAAAATTTCTTGAAAATATCAGTACCAGTTCTGCAAAGCCAAGAGCCAGTGGCCAATCATTCACGGAAGGGGAGTAGGAAACGAGCTACGTTTGCAAATAACGCTACTTTCTTCCATCACATACCAGTAATAGATACTCCAGAGGTTCAAAAATCCACAGTTACTACTTTCATACAGCCCTGTCATGGCCTACTTTGCCTTTTATGTTAGTAAGCTGCATTCCAACCCAATGAGGCACGCCGGGAATTTAGCTCTTTTCCCTGGTGTTCCCTATAAAAGTTTGTTTTCCGGGACATGCCTGAATTGCAGCATCATGCATAACTGTTTTGCACATGCCCGGATGGATTCCTGGAAGGAAAGTTGCTCGGGGGACGCTCTGGCTGCCTCCGTGCATTGCTGTTGTTGGACGCTGCGCTTTCCCACATGCCCCCGCAATCAATGGTGGATTCCTTTAGCGCAACAACAACAGTGAAACACACACGCACAGCCCCAAGTGGACTCACTCAGCAGGAGAGCGGCAGCCAGCTCTGCCCACCACCAGGTTTGACATGCCAGACTGCAGTGGTGGGCAAGAGCTAGACCCTAGTCCGCATACACAGCAATGCCCTGAAGCAGCCCAGCGGCCCCCGCTGCCAACGGGGGTAGAATCATAAAATCATAGAATCATAGAGTTGGAAGGGGCCATACAGGCCATCTAGTCCAACCCCCTGCTCAACGCAGGATCAGCCCTAAGCATCCTAAAGCAAGTAGCCCCCACTCTCCCTCCAACCCATTCACCCAGCCAAAGGGGGGGGTAAACTGAAGCATCCCCACCACCACCACCACCCATCCAACCCTAAGAGAACTCACTACACTGGATTCCAAGCACAACCAACAGGTCGACCACGATACAGGACCCCCAACCAGCAACGGTTGTATGGCTGGGGCCCCTCCCCTTCCTACTCCCTCCAGGGCCGTCGTTGGCCATTTTGGGAGGCAGTGGGCCAATTTGTCACAAACTGGCGGTAGAGAGCGTCACCCCCCTCCGTAGTTGAGGATGCGGAGAGCAAATGAGTAGATTACGCCATCGCTGTTGCCATTACTGTAAATTATCGGTTTTTATTGTCATTTTATGGTTTTAGGGGACGGGGTTATGTAAGCCGCCTCGAGCCTTCGGGGAGAGGCGGGGTATAAATATAATAATAATAACAACAACAACAACAACAACAACAATAATGTGAAAACCACCCGGGGTTCCTAAAAAAATCTTTTAAAAATATATTTTTTAATGAAATTTCCCCTCCCCCCAACCGGCACAACCCCTCCAGGGCTCTAGCATAACCGTAGGGTCCCAGGTAACCCTGGCTGGGATACACTGCTTTAGTGCAGTGGTAGCTCCATATCCAGTGAGAGGTGCAGCACGGACCAATAAGTGCAATTATTATAAATAATGATGATATATTCTGAACATTAACAAACCTGGTTTGGAGTGATACGGAAAGCTAAGCAAGACGGTCCCTAGTTGCACTTTGCATGTAGATACTTTTGTGCTGCTCGGACAGCAGTACAGCTCCAAGGCCCCATCTAAGCCAGGCCAAAGTCGAACCATCCCATGACAGGCGCTGATGTCACCCTGCCTAAGAACCCCCACCACTCCATGGTTTCACAGGTTCCAGCCACACTTTGGGTGCCCTCGCCATCTGAGGCTACATGGGGGGCAACCCAAGAAAGCGCCATCTCAGTTGTGCCAACAAAACCTTGGAACTCCCTGCTCATGGAGATTCCTCCGTCTCCCCCTTATCAGTATCCTCTGCTGGCAGATGAAGGCTTGCTCATGTCATTCAACATATTCCCCAAAACTGCTGCTGGCCCTCCTCCCGGGTTTTGATGTTATATATTTATGTGTTTTTATGGAATTATTTTAAGTGCCGTTTTAAGGTTCAAATGTGTTTATGTTTGCTGCCAGGAGGGGGCCCTATATGTGGGTGGAAAGGTGGCATAAAGTGATTCGAATAAACGAAAGAATGAAACCAGGGTCCATTCTGCACACGTTGGATAATGCACTTTCAATGCACTTTAGAAGTAGATTATCCTGTTCTGCACTGGAAAATCCAGCTACAAAAGCACATTGAAAGTGCATTATCCTATGTGTGTGGAATAGGCTCAAGTCTTCTGAAAGATGCCACCCACTGTAGATGGAATGAAATATCCAATAGGAGTGGGGCCTTTTCAGTCGCAGCCCCAGTGCTATGGAACACCCCTCCAACAAAGCTATTCATTGGCTCAGGAAACTCATGAACATTCCAGCAACACCACGAGAGCCAGTGTGGTATAATGGTTAAGAGTGGCAGCCTCTTATTTGGACAGCAGAGTTTGATTCCCTACTCTTCCTCCACATGCAGCCAGCTGAGTGACCTTGGGTCAGTCACAGTTCTGTCAGAGCTGTTCTCACAGAGATGTTCTCTTAGAGCTCTTAGACCCACCAACTCTGAGGGGAGAGGAAAGGAAGGCAATTTTAAACTGCTTTGCGCCTCCTCAATATTATTCTTTTAATTGTCCTACAGAGGGGACTTTATTTTATAAGCGGATGATTCAGAATGGTGGGGGGGGGTGGATGGAGGGTGAAGTATATTGCCTTGTTGATTGTTTTTAACAATGCATGTCACCTGGAATGTTAATAATTGAAAGAAGATAAAAGTCACCTAGAAAAGTACATAGAAAGAAAGAAAGAAAGAAAGAAAGAAAGAAAGAAAGAAAGAAAGAAAGAAAGAAAGAAAGAAAGAAAGAAAGAAAGAAAGAAAGAAAGAAAGAAAGACTCCAGCCCATCACATTTTTATCCCTCCCTTCCTCTGGGACACTAAATAGAAAGAAGAGTTGTTTTCTTGTACCTTAGCTCCTTAGCTGCCTTCTGGTTTGGGAGATGCCTTTAGGCTTTGCAAGCCAGAATCTACAGCTCTAAGGGCCAGAGCAGGGCTTCTCAACAAGGGCAGAGTCTGCACTTACTTTGTTTATTACATTGTCAATCCTGTTGAATTCAGATCGCTTTGAACTCGGATCTTCCTCTTCCCCCCCTCCTCCCCATTGAAACAGGAAAGTCTTCTGCACGTGGTTAGGGTAGTTCAGAGGGGGGGGGAGCCAAGCCTCTTTCTTTCTTTTCTTGAAGGGTGGGGGGAGAGGAGCCAAGCAGGGAGCCTCTTTCTTTTCTTGGAGGGGAGGGGGAGAAGATCGAAAAAGGCAGAGAAGGGAGAAGTTGGGAGAAATTAGGGGCTTCTCCTTTAAGGCAAATTGGTCACATGACCACCTGTGGCCAATTACGGGTCCTCTATCATGGAGGAGAGCCCCAATTCAAAACAATGCGATTTTATAATATATTCAGGATTAAAAGCACTCTTAAGATATCGCACGATAAAGGTAGGGTCACTCCGGATCAATCCTTCTTGCTGCAGAAGGAAAATTTAAATCGCCCCAAATCCAAACGGAAATTGCATTCTGTGTAGAGGGCAGGGACTGAATCAATCTGGGGTTGGAATAAAAGCTCTGTGCAGTTTACACCAAGGAGTTGATGCCCAGGGATTACTTGGTCTTCCCTAGAAGTTCTGTTGGCTGCTGACATCACTAGACATCATAGGAACCCACTTCCCCTGTCGCTCTATAGGCCTAGTCTCGTTCTCCACGATGGAAACGGTAAATGGTCGATCGATTGATTGGCTGGTTCCCACATCTCACTTCCACACCCTCTTCTCTGAAGGGGCATCGCACCACTTCCGGGGTTCCTCAAAGCTTGAAAAACGTCCGGGGTTCCCCCACGGTCAAAAGGCTGAAAAAGGCTGCTCTAGCCACTATACCACGCCACCTCTCTGTGCCGTCTGAGGATCCCAGCTACAGAAAATGGCCTTACCCAGAGGCAGGAAGCAGCCCAGTGTAAGCTGCAAGCCTCCAGCTTAAAAAAAAAAAAATCAGCTATTTGCCCCACACACCCTTGCAGCTTGCACAGGAAGTAACAGATTCGACACACTGGATTCTGTTTGGGCCACAAGCAGCCCAGGGCATTCCGTACAAGCATTTTCAAGTCAAGACTCATGGCTTGTGGTGCAATACACCCTCACACTCGCTGACGGTTGGCAGACGCTGGGATCCTTTTGCCAAACGCCAAGCCACACAAAATGCAGCGTCGCTGACTCGAACCGTCACGAGGCTCTGTTGCACAACCGAGTTCGTGTTAACACAAAGCAGCCGACACTTCGGGGAAGACGACAGATGCTCCCAGAGAGTCAATCCAGGTCACAATACAAGGGGGGGGGGGGTCTATTCCCTCTCAGTAGCCAAACTCCCACTGCCTAGAACTGCCCAAAGAGCAGGTAATTTAACTATCTTGCAGAGCTGGAGGAAATCTGACCTGTCATTTTGCAGTTTTGATTCCTGAGCCTCTATTCGTCTCTGCTGGACTTAGGGATGCCAGCTCTGGGGTTGGGAAATACTTGGATGTTTTGGAGGTGGAGTCAGGGGAGTGTGAAGTGTGGGAAGACCTGAGCAGGGTCTAATGCAGTGGCAACCAAACTGTGGCTCTTCAGAAGTCCATGGACTACAATTACCATGAGCTGGCAGGGGTCTCATGGTAATTGTAGTCCATGGACATCTGGAGAGCAATAGCTTAGCCACCCCTGGCTCTAATGCCATAGACTGCAGCTTCCGAAGCAGCCGTTTTCTCCAGGAGAACTGATCTCTGTCACCTGGAGACTAGCTGTAATTTTAGGAGATCTCTAGCCCAGGGGTAGTTAACCTGTGGTCCTCCAGATGTCAATGGACTACAATTCCCATGAGCCCCTGCCAGCGTTTCCTGGCAGGGGCTCATGGGGATTGTAGTCCATGAACATTTGGAGGACCACAGGTTGACTACCCCTGCTCTAGCCACCACCGAGAAGGTGGCCACCCTAAATGCAGTTGCTACCTTTGCAACCTGACAACAATTCCGTGAACTGGGGCTGTTCAAGGTCCTGGAGAGCTGCTGCTAGTCAAAGCAGGAACTACTGACTTTGCTAGACCTATGATAGAATAATTATCAGATTCAGAATGAGGAAACTTCATGTGTCCCTTTTAGGGGAAGAGCCATGGATCAACAACAGAACATCTGCTTTGCATGCAGGACAGCCCGAGTTCCTTTCCCAGAAGCAGGGATATGAAAGCTCTCCCCTTGAGCCCCTGGAGAGCTCTTGCCAGCCAGCAAAGACAACAATTTGATAGTCCAAAACAGTCAGACTCCGAAGGTGAGCAGCTTCCTGTAGAGAACCACAGAAAAGTTCAACCCAGCGATTCTGGAAGCTGTACCTGTTGAATTTTTCTCTGTCACTCTACCTTTAGGGGTACAAGAGCTCTTCCAGAAAACAAAATTGAAGGCCCAAAGACTAGCTTTAAAAGAGCTATGTAGGTAAAATGACTGTTTTTCATTTAGAAATATAATTGACCTCTTTAAAATAAAGATCCTTCTGGCCAAGTCAAGACTTCCACCATTGAAAAGATCTTCTGGCATCTCAGGGACAAGTTCAAGCTTTGGTCAACTGCGAGCAACTGCAGTAGCTGCTATGATTGCTTCTCGAGATACATATCACTCTGTTTTCTCCTATAAACAGTATGCTAAACTGTGCCAACCCATGCATATCAGCTCAGATGTAAACCCTGGTGAAATCACTAGGACTTTCTCCCCAGGATGTGTGCTTAGAGCAGGCATCCCAAATCTTTGTCAGCCTGTGGGCTCCTGTGGAATTCTGACACCAGCTGGAGGGCAAAACCATGAAGGAGAACCACCATTGATTACTTACTGGAAAGGGTTCTTCTCTTCTGAGGCAAGGAGGACATCTTGCTGAGTTTTCCCCACAGTTCATTCAGGGAGGCAGGACAAAGCTTCTGCAACTTCCTGTTTTCTTGAAAGGAAGAACCCGCCTACTAGTCAGTTTGTTATTTCCAAGAGCTGAAGAGAAACTCTCAAGTAGGGTTGTGCGCGGCGGTGTTCAAATCCACCATTCCAGGCCGACACAGCCAGCGCTGCACCGCAGGGGGATGCACAGGTGCTGGTGCGCAACTTGGTGCAAACACACAAGCGTGGAGTTCCGCACCGGCGTGTGTGCGCCAACTGGTGCACTGGTGCCCACACCTTCCCTCCCTCCACCGTAGCGCGGCGCTGGCTGCGTCAGCTTAGAACAGCCAATTCGCACACCGCTGCATACAACAATACTCTTAAGTACCAACATAATGAGCAAATACAACAAAAATACTCCGAAAGAAAATGGAGATATTTCAGGAAGGAGAAGTAGAAATTAAATATGAAATAAACAAAGAGTGCTAGGCTGTGTTCTGAACCTATCAACAGTTAAACCACGGTAAACTGATTCTGCACATGGATGGAGATGTACTGGGAGGGCCAAGATGCCCTCCTTGCCTCAGAAGAGAAGGGCCCTTTTTGGTAAGTAATCAATGGTTGCTCTCCTTCTGAGGCAGAGGGCATCTTGCTGGGAACTCCCAGAGCAGTGATCAAACCTCACAGACACCTCCGTCCACCTCCAGAACGTGCTGAAGAACCCTTCTGCCGAACGCAGCATCAGCCGAACTATATGCATCCAACTTGTAGTGCTTAACAAACATAGAGATGGAAGACCAAGTAGTAGTTCTACAAACTTCTTCCACCGAGGCCCTGTTGCTAAAGGCTGCAAACAGAAGACAGATAGATAGAAGGATCTCTAGTTGCCATCACCTTAAGGAATCTACCTATGTGCAGGTGTCTAGCTAGTGAAAACCCCTGAATCATCTGAATAGCAGTGGCCAGAGCAACCCCTCTCTGAGGTAAAAGTACGCCAAGCTGCCTGAACAAGCACAAGGCAGAAAAAAGGCGATCTCACTAAACACTCCCTAACCTAGGAGGGAAGGAGGAATAGAGACAGAAAGAAAGGCTGTTGGGTTCTTTTTTAACAGAATAGCTGAAAAGAAGAAGAGAAAAATGATTATAGATCAAAGCAAGCCTAATACAGTGCGCTCCCTGCAGAGGCAGGAACTGGCTAGTAGGCAGGTTCTTCCCCTCAAGGGAACAGGAGGTTATAGAAGCTTTGTTCTGCCTCCCTGAGTGGACGGTGGGAAAACCCAGAAAGATGCCCTCCGCCTCAGAAGAAGAATTGGATTTTATACCTCACTTTTCCCTGCCCAAAGGCTTTCAATCGCCTTTCCCTTCCTCTCCCCACAAGAGACACCCTGTGAGGTAGGTGGAGCTGAGAGAGCTCTAAGAGAAATGTGACAGACCACGGTCACCAGCTGGGTGCATGTGGAGGAGTGGGGAATCAAACACGGTTCTCCAGATTAGAGGCTGCTGCTCTTAACCACTGCACACTGGCCCCTGTGGGTGTACAACCACATGACCATATACAACACACATGGAAGAAGCTCAAGTTCAGGGGACACGAGGAGCAATTCCTTTTTTTAATGGCTGCTGCCGTTGACACAACATTATTTTAATTTCAGATCTGCAGGGGCCACCAGAAGTCCTGCTGGGCTGGAGCCTCACCTAAGCCTACTCACTTTCTAAAAATACTTAGCAGGTGCCACGGGGATCCCTGGCTTAAAAAGACACATCCCATTTATTTATTTTTTTAGCCACTCAAGCTATGCACATATTCTTTAGCTAGGGGTCAAGCCCGTTGCATTCAGGAATACAACAGGCACTAGCCTGGGGTTGGAAGAACTCTGCAGATGGCCTCTCCTTCCCCCCAGGACCTGTACAAAATAAGTATAAATAAAGTCATCTGGGGACAATTCTTACTTGGCTTAACATTGGACGTTATCTACACAGGATATGCTACGACACTAGCAAAAGAGGAAAATCATGCATTTTATCTTGACAATTTACATTCCTGTCATTAGAAATATAATAATCACTTTTGTGACAAACTGCCCATCTGCAATTCTTCTTCTATCAACAGAGCTACAGACCACTAAAGCCAATTGCCACTGAGAAGCAACACATCTCTTTGCTGACCTTCACAAAAACGTTACTAACTCTTTGGGAACAGAAGGCCTTTAAAGATACAACACAGTCCTATTTTAGGATCACATCACCCTTTAATTCTTGTATGCTTGGCCTGTTTGTCAACCAAAACAAATGACTTGCAAACTTTCACAGCGATTAACAATCCAACTTCCAATCAAAAGAGCACTTTTTAAACTGTTTCTACAAACTGTTTTGAAAAAATAAGCCCAGAATGGAGACACAACCATGCAGAATCAGATTGACAAATGCAAAATCAGATTGACAAATGACAATCTAATAAGCAACTAACTTTTAAAACAATGCTTGATCCAAAGAAAGACATCGCTTTCCATCTTACGTTGGTCTTGCAGACTAAAACACAGGTATTAATCGCCTACTTTCCAATATTAAAAAGTCTTCCCGAGATCTCAAAAAACACATGCATGGCTTCCAATGATAGAACAATATTTAGTACAAAGATTTAAGCCCTCCCCAGCATGGTGTAGCAGCTGGAAGAGGATCCAGGAAATGCACATTCAAATCCCCACTCTGCCATGAAATTTCACTGAGTGACTTTGGGCCAGTCACACACACACATACACAGGCTAACCTACATTACAGGGCTGTTGAGAGGACAAAATGGCAAGGGAAGGGTGACATAAACTGCTTTAGGTCTTCATTGGGGAGAACGGTAGTGTATCTGAATAAAATAAATATTCAAAAGCTTGCAAACGCTATAGAGAAAACAGGATGGCACCTCCCAGATATGTTCAGCTGAACATCGACAGGGTACGCACGTAGGCTTTTCTATGCATCATTAAAAGTCTTCCTATAGACCACTGGCAGTTGGGCAAAGCACAAAGTACACACCATGTGCAGCTGCAGGATTCTTGCTGACACTCGCAGTGAGACATCCCACGCTTATTATGTGCAGCCTTCAGTCAGAATTAGCAAGCGGAGGACAGTTGCTCTCTGGACAGGGACAGGAGGTCACTGCTGCCTTTTTCCATCACAAGCAGAAAGCAGGATATCAAAAATAAATATGCACTAATGTCAACTCACAGAATCACAGGGGTCTTTCGGACATTGAAAAAAATAGCATTACACCAGCAAAATGGTGTAACGGTACAAAATAATGCGCCTCCAGCCCTTCCTCACCTTCTGGCTTTCTCACTTTCATCTTCCACTTCTCACACGACTTGGCACTCTGCACATCTGCTTGAAACGGCGAAAGAGAGCAACGCGCTTTACACACGACTCTCCACCACCTGTCAATCAAGCCAGGCAGCCAATCACCTTCCTCCATGTTTTAAAGGGCCCGTGATGTCAGCTGATTTTTTTTAAAGTAAAACTTCTCCGTTGAGATGCCTATGCATCTAATCACAGATGCATAGTGCTTTTTTTAATGCCACCCCTTTTGGAATCATGAGACTTTAGAAAGGCATGCTTTGAGTTTTACCTGGGTTTTTTTGTTTTGTTTTGGCTGAACGATTTAATGCCTACTTTCTCCAGGCAGTTTGCTTAAAAAACAACAACAACAACAACCTGTCCCCAGGAGAAGAGGGAGGGAGGCAGGAGCGAGGGCCAAAGATAGCGCTACTTTGGCTCCACACATTTCCTTCGCATGTGGCTTGCTGGTTGCTCTCCTCTAGCTCGTGCTACATAATTTGGGGGATCCACTTTAAGCAATTCCCCAGCTAGCACTTTAAAATGGAGGATGTAGCTACCGGTTTGCTGTTTGGACCCTGGATGTTGGCAACGTTGTGCAAAATGCCAAAAATATGACATCTGAAGAAAGTAAGCATTACACTATATTTATCGGGTGCGGAATAGCCCATAGAGCTGGAAGGGGCCATACAGGCCCTCTAGTCCAACCCCCTGCTCAATGCAGGATCAGATGAAAGCATCCAGGATAAGTACCTGTCCAGCCACTGCTTGAAGACCACCAGTGAAGGGGAGCAAACCACCTACTTAGACAGCTTATTCCACTGCAAACTATTATGTGAAAAGAATTTTCCTGCTATCTAGCCAGTACTGTTCTATACGCAGTTAAACTGTGGGTCAACTGCTAACAGGAACCTTCCCTTGCTCTCCTCTAAGTGACAACCTTTCAAATATTTAAAGACAGCAAGCATGTCCCCTTTCAACCTCCACTGCTCTAGGCTGAATATTCCCAAGTCCCTCACCCTTTCCCCATAGGGCTTGGTCCCCAGGCCCCAGATCATTCTTGTCACTCTCCTCTGAACCCTTTTTGAAGTGAGGCCTCCAGAACTGCACCGCTTGCTTAAATCACACAGGTTCAACACATTTAGCATGTCCTGTTTACCTCGAGCAGCATTTCTTGGTTTGTACTGAAGTGACACAGCCCCCACACAGCCCGGTACTCTCACAGCCGCAAACTAACAGGCAAGTTGAGCATATAAGACCAGAGAATGCTGAGGGAGAAGCCAGGGCTCAGGGGCAGAGCATCCTCTTGGCATTCAAGAGGTTCCCGGTTCAATTCCCGGCATCTCCGCTTAACAATCACAAGCGTAACGTGTCAGAACAGACCTTCCGCTGCATGAGATGGTGAACAGCTTCTGCCAGTCTGAGAAGACATTTGTGCAGCTTACTGGACCACAACCAGAGGCACATGCTGACAGGGTGCTTTGCAAACAAATAGGTCCTGGTTCAATTCCTGGCATGTCCCGGCCTGAGAAAGAACTTGAATAGAACGAAAAGACCTTCTGTTCCTGGAGATGCTGGAAAACCACAGAGGGTGACCGAACTAGTGGGCCCTGACGTTGTGCAAGGCAGTTTTCATGCATTCAGATCCAAACACCATCGTATGCCTGTGGGAAAAGGCTATAGCTCGGGGGATAGACTATCTGCGTTATGCAAAAAGGTCCCTGAGATTCAGTCCCTGCAATTACTTTTAAAAGGACCAAGGAGTAAATAATGCGCTATGCCTCTGCTTGAGCCTCTGGAGTGTTCCTGGCAGTCAGAGTAGGCAATACTATTATAAATTCGATATACGGCAGCTTCATTTGTTCATGCTATGGGAAGGGCTGTGGCTAAGGGGCAGACCATCTGTTGGGCATGCAGAAGGTCCCAAATTCAGTCCTTGGCGTCTCTTGTTAGAAGGGTCATGTGACAGGTGATATGCAATACCCTACGCTTGGGACCATGGACAGCTTCTGCCAGCCAGAGTAGACGATACTGACCTTGCTTTCAACTCTATGATTCCAACTCTACGAGTCGATATCACAGATGCTTTAGGCCAGGCGTAGTCAACCTGTGGTCCTCCAGATGTCCATGGACTACAATTCCCATGAGACCCTGCCAGCGTTTGCTGGCAGGGTCTCATGGGAATTGTAGTCCATGGACATCTGGTGGACCACAGGTTGACTACCCCTGCTTTAGGCTGATCCTGCATTGAACAAGGGGTTGGACTAGATGGCCTATATGGCTCCTTCCAACTCTATGATTCTGTAATTCTTTATGCATGTCAACACCACAGTGCCAAATGTAGAAAACAGTGGTATTTTTGGCATCCTGATTTTCCACCAAGGGGCTCAAGATGAGGTGTTCACAAACACTCGGTTAAGTGTGACCTGAGAATGTGAGTGACTCAAGGGTGCTTCCTAGTAGACTGGGGGATTTGTCCCAGTTTGCCCCGGTCCCAGTTTAGCACATTAAGCATCACTCTTGTCCTGCACTATAAATGGATCAGAGATATTTTTATTATTACCGGCTCTTACACACACTGAATGATGCACTTTCAATCCAAATCCAATGCACTTTGGTGATCATTTGCTGTTTCACACAGCAAAATCCAGGCGCAAAGTGTATTGAAAAGGGATTGAAGGTGCTTTATACAGACTGTATGAAAACTCACATTTCTCATCATCGCCATCACTCTGTGATTTAGAGAAGAAAAGTTGATTTAAATATGCTGCTTTTCTCTACCAGAAGGAGTCTTAAAGCGGTTTACAATCGCCTTCATTTTCCTCTCCCCACAACAGACACCCTGTGAAGGAGGTGAGGCTGACAGAGCCATGATATTACTGAAGAAGAAGAGTTGGTTCTTATATGCCACTTTTCTCTACCCAAAGGAGTCTCAAAGCAGCTTACAGTCGCCTTCCCTTTCCTCTCCCCACAACAGACACCCTGTGAGGTGGGTGAGGCTGAGAGAGCCCTGATATTACTGCTCAGTCAAAACAGCTTTATCACTGCTGTGGCGAGCCCAAGGTCACCCAGCTGGCTATATGTGGGGGAGTAGGGAATCAAGCCTGGCTCGCCAGATTAGAAGTCCGTGCTCCTAACCACTACACCAAGCAAGTCATAGTCTCTCACTCCAACCTTCCTTAAAGGGTTAAGTTCATTTTTTAAATAAACAATTACAAGCCACCTTTTGGCTGATATAGGGTCCCCCAGGTGGTGAAAATTAAGGCATCAGAACAGCACATGTACACATATTTAACAATTCAACAAAAACACAGACATCCAAACACACACAACCGGGAGGAAGGTCAGTAAGAGTTTACTGTGGATACCCCAGATGAAATTTTAAAAGTCTGCACCAGCTGGCAGAAGACAATGATAGAGGGGGATAGACAGACCTCCCTGGGGAGACAGCTACCCTAGGAAGAAAGGTTAAACAGGCCAGGGCCTTTTCCCTTGGAAACACAACAACTGAGGGGTCACATCACAGAGGTTTACAAAATTATGCACAGGTTAGGGGAAGTAAAGAAAGAAGCACGTTTCTCCTTTTCTCACAATGCAAGAATTAATGAGCAGTAAGCTTAGAGCCGAGAAAGGGAAGTCCTTCTTAACAACCCAAAGAGTAATTAATACATGGAACTCACAACCACAATAAACTGGGGCAGCTACAGTTATAGACAGTTTCAAGAGAGGATTGGATAGGATAAACATACAGAGCAGAGGTCCACAGGGTAAAGATGGAACACTATATCTGGGCCAGAGATGCTTGGTATTCTTGGTGCTTGGGGAGGGCAAGAGCGAGAAGGTTTCTGGAGTTCTGGCACTGCTGGCAGATGTCCTGAGGACACCTGGGTTCTGGCCACTGTGTGACACAGAGTGTTGGACTAGATGGGCCACTGGGATTCTAATATGTTCTTGTGCTCTTAAAATGACTGGAGTGTACGGCTAGGTTCACAGGAGAAGGCAGCCCTTAGGGCAGTGGTCCCCAACCTTTTTATCACCGGGGACCGGTCACCACTTGATAATTTTACTGAGGACCGGGGGGTAGTCTTTTGCCGAGGGATGTCGCCACTGCCGCCTGAGACCCTGCTCCACTTGTTTTCCTGCCAATGCCCCTGACTTACCACCGCCCACCGGGGGCAGGGCAGCTCCCGAAGCAGCAGCTAGGGAGGAGGACGAAGAGGAGCCGCAGCCCGGTACTGACTGATCCACGGACCATTACCGG
Organism: Paroedura picta; assembly: GCF_049243985.1. Lineage (NCBI taxonomy): Eukaryota > Metazoa > Chordata > Lepidosauria > Squamata > Gekkonidae > Paroedura > Paroedura picta. Next base: position 33,296,055 of record NC_135373.1, read on the forward strand.
TCCCCCGGACCTGGGGTTGGGGACCACTGCCTTAGGGGATGCCGGCTCAAAGCTGCATAGGCTAGGGATGGGGCATCATGTGCTACACCCAGCACCCTGGAGGAAAGGCAGGACTGGCATGCAAGAGAACAATTTCAGTTCAAGCTTCATGGAGCCCCCTTGCTTGAAGTTTGCATCAAGGCTCATTTCCTGCCATCCAGTTCAACTGCCGTTTACCTTGTGGACTAGGAACTTAAAAACCCCACCAGCAGAATTACATCAGCAGTCATTTAATTCACACCGCACCTTCCTAATAGGATTAGCCAAATCCATTCCATTTGCATGTGGCCACTGCAGGGGGGTAACATGCCACTGACCCTGCCTGGGATGGCTCAGGCTAGCCGGATCTCAGGAGCTAAGCAGGGTTCAGCCCTGGTTGGTGTTTGGCTAGGAGAACACCAAGGGAGTCTGGGGTCACCATGCAGAGGGAGGCAAAGGCAAGCCACTTCTGTTCATCCCTTGCCTTGACAACCCCAGGGAGCTCTTCCGCCAGGCATTCGGTTGAGGCCGAGCGAAACCAGCAAGAATATCTACAGGTCTCCTGCCTCCCTCCCTCCCAGAAATCCACTCATGCGTTCTGCCTCTGGACCTGTTTGCATTGTTATAGTTACCTTTGTTACAGTTATTATTAATGTTAATATTATTATTGTTGCGGTTATGTATACGTTATGGAAAAACCAAGTTCCTTGTATTGTTCTACGTTCTATGTAAACCGCCCTGAGCCTCAGGGGAGGGCGGTATATAAATATATAACTAGAGAAATATAAATGAAGAAATAAATAACTTGACAGCATTCTCCCCCAATGCCATGCCACTGGGATGCTGGGTCACAGAAACATTCCGGCCAGAGGTCCAACAGAGATCGCGCTCAAGCAAGAAAAGTAGCACAAAACTAATGGCACAGGAACAATTCGGCGCCAAGATGAAACCAAAAGAACGCAAAAAGAGCCCTGCTGGATCAGACAACAACCCAGAGGGTTAAGTGAGGCTGGAAGAGACATTGACTGGCCCAAGGTCACCCCAGGTGAGCATCCATGGTAGAGTATTTGAACACTCCAACGCTCTAACTATTCTACCCCGTCGGCTTCTGTTATAACCTGTCTCAGGTGCTTGAAACGGAGCAGGACAGACAAGTGGGTTCAAACCCGAGGGGCTTCGCTGGTTTCTCCAAGGGTGAAAAGTCTACAGGAGGATGCTCACCAGTGCCGGAGTAAAACACATTTGTCCAAACATCTCTGCAAAGACCTACCTGGATGAAAGGCCTTTCCAATTCTGCATCTTGCCGATGTTCACCTTGTAAGAGCACAGCCAAGATCGCAACAGGCCTTCCACGAGCACTTCCTTCTGCCACGGATCCCCAACTGCTCTGCCCGGAAAGGCTAGCCAGTGCTCCTTGTTTACCAACACGAGCCTGAGCGAGGATTGGCTCAAGCGATTCGGATGCAAGACAGATCCGAACGCCACTGACCAAGCAGCGTCAACAAAGGCCCCAGGAGAGAGAGACCCTGGGCCAAAAGGCAGCCCCCATTGTTTACAGCTGACCCTAAGGCAAACCTTGGCAGACAAGGGTTAACCGACCAGGGGGGAAAACCCAACCAAACAACTCTCCTCTTTCCTAGCCCCGACCACCGATTCATCCGGCCCAAAACCGTGCTGTGCTTACATTGCATCTGCCTCGCTATTGTTACGTAATAAACTGAGCCAATTACCACCCAGCAATAGATTCACCAGATTGTGCACTCGGACGCCCTTAAGATTGCGTGCGCGCGCGTATGTGTGTTTTCCCCACTTCCAGCGGTGAGCAGCCCTCCGCAGTCAATGCTGCAATCTCCGGCTTTGCAGTTTCCTCCAAACACAGCAGAAAAACCCCGCACAGGGGCAGGTGCCCGCACGAGGGTGCCACGCAAGGCATCCACGGGGCTTTTGGGGTCACCCGCCTGCAGAACAGAAGGCTCCCGTCCCCAGGCAAACAAGCCCAATGAAAAAGCTGCCTAGGTGTCATACAAGCCCTCGGTAAGGGGAGAGGGGGATGCTGGCGGCTGGCGTTTGGAGGACAGGTGACAGGGAAGTCAGGCAGGGGAATTGCATACGGTCTCTAGCCCTTTCGTAGGCAGCCAGGATGGCAAGCATCCATCCTGGAGGTGGCGCATGCCAAGGCCACATCACCCATGTTGGGCAGAGCCAGTTCCCGAATGGGGGGTGGCTATGGGGCCAGTGGGGTGAAGCAGAACAGGGGCAGCCCAGGAATACTCCCCCTCCCAAGTCCTCAAAATGCATGACCCTGACCCACACAATCTCCTAACTGAAGAAATCTAGCTAGACCTCAGCATGGCTATTTGAGTCTGCTTCTTCGGAAAGACGACTGCAGCAGGATCCCAGCATGGCTGGCACAACATGCCAAGCGCAGGGTCCAAAGGAAGGCAGGAAGATCAGTTTGCAGGCCTCCCAGCCCACTCTTGGCTTTGGAGGGAGGGAGGGAGGGAGGGGGGTGACCCCGATTCTCACTTGTCCTTAGCATCCCCATGGCCTTTGCACCCCCCGCGGGGCATCCGGGGTTAAGCAACACCTGCCGGTCGGTCGACTCCGCAAAGGTTCGCTCAGGGCTCTGGCATTAGTGCCCATGCTCCAGGAATTCACCACCACACACACACACTCGGTTCTCCAAAGCCCAAAAGAAGAACGGGGGGATGGAAATCGCCTCCCCACCCACCCCGCCAAGGCCGCTACGGCATCTGTATTCCCAAGTCTCACAAACAAACCCAATGAAAAGCACAGTCACCTTACCTTGCCGGCCCATTTCGGGGCAAAGCATCTCCCCCTCCCCCGTTTTCTATATTTTTGGGGGGAGATTCGCGGCCAGGTTCCCTCCGGGTGGCAAAGAAATGTGTCCCGCTTAGCCCGGATGCATGTTTGCTATTCTTTCCCCGGGAACACCTGTTTCAAGCGGGCGCGGGGAGGGAGGGAAGGGAAGGGAGGGGGGGTGGCGAAGCGGATTATTATGTCATATATTGCTAGCGAGAAGAATGCATGCAGGCGTCCAAAAAACGGAGAAAGGGTGCGATCGCTGACAATGTGCATAATATAACTGCATTATTATATATTGTGCGTATACAGAAATAGCTACGGGGGGCCGGTGGGGCAGAAAGGAAGCCGGGTTTCCCCCAAAAGAGGGGAGAAGGCGAAACACTTTGAAAAACACCCACACCGAATTAATGGCAAAACCCCTCGGTTGAATCATGGGCGATCCGGGCGCTTGTGAGCATGCTCGGGCCGGAACCAATCCTCCTCGGCGATGCTTGGGAATCAAAATAATCCACGCCGGAGCCGGGCGGGCGGAAGCGGGTGCCGGACGGGCCTGGGGGCTCGCAGCGGCACAGGCGGCGGCGTTTGCGGGCGCGCTCGCTCGCTCCCCGGATCCTGCAAGCCCAGCCGGCCGGCCGCGTGTGCAGCGGCGGAGGCCTGGGAAAGACCCAGCGCGGCCGCCATTCGCCTGGCTGCAGCTCGGCCCGGGGAGGGGGCGGCTCGCTGTGCCCGGCCAACCTCGCCCGGCCCGGGGGTCCGTTCGGAAGCAGCAGCCCGCTTTGGGTTTGCGACCCCGCTTCCTTTCCGGGAAGGAGCGGCATGCCGAGCCCGCGGACACTTTGGCCGGGGCGGAGCGGGGGAGGCTTCCTTGGAACCGAGCGCTACGCCTCGACGAGGCGCCGTCGCGGGGGTGGGGGGGGGGTGTTTACTCGAAAGTAAATTTCCGCTTTAGCCTGTGGGCGGGATGGGGGGGTGTAAGAGCCCCCCCCCCTTTCGCGGGTTTGGCTGCAGCCCTTGCCATCCGAGAGCGGAGTGACTCCGGAGTCGCTCTGCATGGAGTTGCATGGCAAACGTTCTGGGCGCTGCTGGGGGCATTCGCACACGCACACGGTCTGTACACACACACACACACTTCAAAAAAGGGGTGGGTGGCAAGCAATTGGGAGCGACCATCCACGAACACAAAATCTTTGGGGGAGGGTGTCTCCCCTCCCTCCCCTTCTGGAACAGGGTTCATTTCTGGTTTCTGACCCCTCGTTGACCCGCACCCCCCCCCCCAAAAAAAATTCATTTCCATCCTTCCAACCCCATGGGTTTGTCAATCTCACAACAGCCAGGGAGGTGAGATTTAAAAACTCGAGGGACAAGAAACTTTCCTCCAGGCCAGTTGGCAACCCTAAAGAAAGCTCGGTGGCAACACCTGAACTCAGACCTCTCTGACGCTTTAGCCTCCGGTTCCAAAAACCAACGCCGTGACTTACCTTAAAGAGACATCAGGGGAGGGGGGCGATGTATCGTATTGCCAATAATCCGCCCCGGTCGCTCCCTCCGCCGCGATCCAAAGCGATGAGCCGGTGCTGCTCGCTCTTCTAGTTGCAGGTTTTTCAAAAACGGGGTGGGGAGAGGGAGGAATCCCTCAAAGCAATCCGGCGGGTCGGTCGTGCCTTCGGCTGGAGCGGAACTTCTCGTCCGTCCGGGGAAGAACTTCAGGCAGTCGGCGGGGAAAGCTCGGGCGCTCCCCACGCGTGTTCCGGCGCCTCCGGGGGGCAGCTAAGTCCCTCTCGCCTGGTGTCCCGCGTCAGACTGCTGGCCCGCCGGAGAGGCATCCCGGATCGCCCGGGGAATTGATGACCCGAGGACGGAAGGAGGAAACTCGCCAGCAGCGCTTAATCCCAGGACCGGTTTGCAGTCCCCAAAACGGTCAGGATTGGGGCCTCTGTGCGTGTGCAGAGTGCATCGTCCACGGGATAAGTTACAGCCTCCCGCAGCAGCAGCAGCGTTCAGACCCTGGCCCGTGATTGAACGGCAAGCCTCTGACCATGTGCAGAGTCCCCGCTCCTCGGGGTTTGCCCCAACTCCTACGGGAGCGCTTCGCCCCGGAACTTATTTTTATGCAGACGTCTGGGCGGGTTGGAGCCCCGAAGAACCCACTGTCAGGAGCAACGGGGCTCCTGAGCATACGCCGAGTCCACAAAGCCTTTCCGCGATCCTGGAGCCTTCCCGGCCCCCCGATCGAGCTTCGACCCCGCTTTGCGCCGCCGAAGCTCAGTCCCGGGAGCCTGCGAGGCGAGGAGCCCCTGAGCGCGTGCAGAGCGCCCGGTCCGTCGAGCTCGCCTTCAGCCGCGGCATCTCCGCCCCGTGGACTGCAGAGGCGCCTTGGGAACCGGACCACGCTCCCTCGCTCCTCCTCCTCCTCTAGAGCAACGGGAGGAGGGGGCTATTGCCGTGCGTGTCGCCCGGGATCGCCAATTGGTTGGGCCGCGGCCGCCGGAAATGTCAACAGCCTCGGCGCGGCTGGCTGCCCAGCGAGCCCAGCAAAGCCTGAGCTCAGCAAAACCTTGGCAGGGCGCAGCGCTCGCCTCTTCCCTCCTCCTTCTCCTCCTCCCGGGGGCCAGGTCACTGTGTCAAGCCAAGCCGGAGCGAGCCTGCCCCGCGGGACGATTGGCTGGCGCAGGCGAGATCGCGGCCCAGCCCCTCCGCGGCCGAGGGGAGCCGCTTGGCGCTCGCCCTGCCGGAGCGAGGGAGCCCGCTGGAAAGCCGGACCGCAGGCGGAGCGTCGCCGCCGCCGCCTTCTCCTTTGCTCGCGTGGGAACCGCTCTCGGGCGTCGCGTTCATCCCGAGTTGCCGGATCTCCCTGCCCTTCTTGGGGAGTGCGTGATTGCAGAGTCCTCGGGCTGGGCCGCCCGTCGTTTGCTTCGCAGAGGGGGAGACTTGCCAACTGCGGGCCTGGGGAATTCCTGGAGAGTCCGGCTCGGGGAGTGGCGTTCGAGGGAGAAGCAACGAGACTCCTGCGTAGCCAGGAAGGGCTAACTGGAGTCAAGATGCAGCAGCAACTGAGCAATAATAAGTGTCGAGAACGCTAGGTTAAAGCAATTGGCAAAAGCGGCAAACGAGCAAAATTTATTTTATTTATTTTGTTAATGGTTGCAATGTGCAGGGGGTTGGGCTAGATGACCCTGGAGGTCCCGTCTAACTCTATGGTTCTATGAGAAGACTTTCAAGGTCTCTGTGGAAGTGGCCTGAATTAAACTTGGTTGGACTTAAAGGGGTTTCCTTAAGTAGGTAGGCTATTAGGGCTGTTGTGGGTATGAGGACCCCTGGGGGGGGGGGGGTAGGGGCGGCTTTTTACTGAGCAGTGGGAAGCCAGAATCCCTCTCCCTGGGGATCAGGTGTGGAATCCGGTGCTCTCCCCTGGGCTCTCCTTGCCTAGGGTTCCTTGGGTGGGAACGGAGAGCTCCCTCTCTTACTACAGAGATCACTTCCCCTGGAGAAAATGGCGGTGGCCCTATATCCCGCTGAAGCCCCTCCCCAAGCCCCACCCTTCCTCAGGCTCCACCCCAAAATCTTCAGGTATTTCCCAGCCAGGATTTGGCAATCCTATCCTTGCCAGTGTGTAAAATATTAAAGCAGTGGCATCCATCTCCATCAGAGAAGTAGGGACAAGAGAGAGAATTTCCCACTGCAAATTATAATTAGGCCCAGAAGCATTTGATTGGCTGTGGGGGGGTTTGGGGGGGGCTTCCTCTTCACCATTTGCTTCCTCCATTCCTACTGAAGAAGAATTGACTTTTATACCCTGCTTTTCACTACCCATGGGAGTCTCAAAGTGGCTTTCACTTGCCTTTCCCTCTTCACAACAGGCACCCTGTGAGGTAGGTGGGGATGGCAAAACTGCTCTGTTAGGACAGCTCTAACTGGATTGTGGATGGCCCAAGAGCACCCAGCTGGCTGGCTGTGGAGGAGGAGAAGGGAATCAGAGGCTACTGCTCTTAACCTCCCTGGGCCATATGGAAGGGTGGTATAAAATCTAATAAATAAACAAACTACTACACCAAGCTGTCGCTCTACTGAGTTTGAGGCAAGATGTTGGTTTGAGATGGGCATTGCTGATTGCCATGGTTTGAATTCCATGGAAAGGCATAAAGATTCAAGGGCTGATTTTTAATACTGTAAAGCAGTGGTCCCCAACCTTTTTATGACTAGGGACCGGTCAACGCTTGATAATTTTACTGAGGCCCGGGGGGGGGGGGTAGTCTTTTACCGAGGGACGTCACTGCCGCTTGAGCCCCGGCTCCACTTGCTTTCCCGCTGGTGCCCCTGACTTCCTGTCCCCCACTGGGGGGCGCTGCCAGCAGCAGCTGCACAGTACCAGGCCAAGGGGGAGCCCCAGCCATGGTGGCCGCCAGAGAGGAGGAAGGTGAGCCAGCAGCAGAGTAGCAGGGCAGCCCCCGAGGCAGCAGCTGGGGAGGAGGACGAGGAGAAGCTGCAGCCCGGTACCGACTGATCCAAGGACCGGTACCGGTCCCCGGCCTGGGGTTGGGGACCGCTGCTGTATAGATTTTGCCTGCAACCAGCTTTTCTGTTGCTGACCATTCAGCAACAAAAAAGCTGTGCTGAGAATCAGGTCTGTACACAAACAAAATCCAGGCTGTGGTCGGAAGGGGAACTGGATGAGATGGAATGAGACAGCAGGCTGGATTCAACCCCTTTGTGGGTTTTTTTTTTTTTTTTTTAGAATCCTAAGGTTGGAAGAAACCATACAGGCCATCTAGTCCAACCCCCTGCTCAGTGCCGGATCAGCCGCAAGCATCCTGGAAATGAATCACCCCATGCCAATCAGATGAACTGCTAACAAAATCAAAGGGAAATACTTTTTTAGAAAAGGCCGTGAGTTAATATTCTGTGCCTACACCTACACCATTCCAGAATTGAATTTTTAAAAGGGTAGTCATTAATGCAAGAAACACCTGACCTCACAAGCAGAGGATCCTAAGCTGAGCTTGGTCAGGCCCCATTGCAAATGGCACCAGGTCTGTTAAAAGATTTAACGGAGTTTGCTTAAAGCGTCTGCCAATGTTAGCTTTGGCAAAATTGGATGATTTTTAGTTGACTTTTGCAGTAAGCAGGGGCTGATGAAAGAAACAGATGGTGGTGGGGTGAACCAATCACAGTTTTCGCTGCACAGATGCTGTCTTTTACGGAAGACGGCATTTCCAGAAGCATCTCCGGATTCTTAAGCCCCTGCCCTAGCTGAAGGGACCCTCTTCTCCACTCGAGACCTCTAGAACAGGGGTAGTCAAACTGCGGCCCTCCAGATGTCCATGGACTACAATTCCCAGGAGCCCCTGCCAGCATTCGCAGCATTCTAGAACATTCGCAGCATTCTAGAACATGACAGGCATCAGGTAGCCGCTTCATCCAAGAGGTCTTTTCTGGAGCAGGAGCAGAGCAAGGATTGACCCTTTCTCTAGCCAGAAAAGTGCTGAGTCTAGGGAGGCCAATCTCCAGAAGAGACCTGGGGATCCCCCAGAATTAGCGCTTATGTCCAGGCTACAGAGATCAGATGCTTTAGGGTAGACTTTATGGCAGGGGTAGTCAAACTGCGGCTCTCCAGATGTCCATGGACTACAATTCCCACAATTCCCAATGGAATTCTAGTCCATGGACATCTGGAGGGCCGCAGTTTGACTACCCGTGCTTTATGGCATTGTACCCCACTGGGGGCCCTGTCCTCCCTAGGATCTTTCTCACCTGGAGCTGGCAACCCTCCCCCCCCCCGGGTGCCCATGGCCAAGGGGGGACCTGGCAACCCTAGTTGAATCTCATGTTACAGTCCACACATGTATGGCTGAACGAATAATACAAAAAACACATTTATCCAAGCCTCTGGTCCCCGGTTTCACTTGCAAAATTAGTACATGTTGGTTCTTTCTTGCAAACAGATGTAAGAGGCAGGCCATACACACATTCACTGTAACATGAACAGGCCTACAGAGTCTCGGAATCGCATGGGATATTCCGCATGCAAAGCTAGTGCTTTGCCGCACAGCCCTCCCCCCAAAAAGTAATATTAAACATATGAAGTTCCCAGTCTGAGTCTGACCTTTACTATCCAGGAATATATCTGTCTACTCTGACTGGCAGTACCTCTCTAATAGAAGTCTTTTATATTACCTGCTACTTGATGCTTGTAACCAGAGATGCCCGGGAATGAACCTGGGACCTTTTGCAAGCTAAGAAGATGACTATGGTACATCCCCATCCACTTGGGGGGGGGGGGGAGTGGGTCCCAAGGAGGCCTTGAACTCTGAAGGAATGGGGGGGGGGATGACACAATCAGAAAGCACCAGGTTATTTTTACACAATCCAGTGTGTCCCATACTAAAGTACACAGCATAATGCACACACATTCTATGTGCTATTGGGTTAGTAAATGAAGCACAAACACTTTCAAATCATCCTTGCAGAGCAAGAAAACATCAAGATCAAGGCGACCAGTGTGGCTGCGGAGTTGATCTTTTTTTTAATGTGGGTTTGGCAGCAACTGCCACCACTGCACAAGGATCTGCTCCTGCACCGTGTTACTGAAGTTAAGCTGTGACAATCATTTCGTAGCTGGCTCTGCCTCCTGTGGCAGCCATTTTGTTGCTGGGCCCACCATACTGCTCCAAATGTGCCCAGAGGCTCAAAAGGGCTGAGGACTCCTGCTTAAGGCAGGGGTAGTCAACCTGTGGTCCTCCAGATGTCCATGGACTACAATTCCCATGAGCCCCTGCCAGTGTTTGCTGGCAGAGGCTCATGGGAATTGTAGTCCATGGACATCTGGAGGACCACAGGTTGACTACCCCTGCTTTAAGGTATATTGAAAAGGCCAGAAGCTGCACCCACATTTCCCCTCTAAGCCATAACAAAGGCGATCTTCGCTTTGCTCTGTGTTCAAAGGGATTTTCCCCAGAGCTCTACAGGTCTGGTGGAATTCCAACCGACATCCAAAAACAGTCACAACGTCTCCCACCAAGAGGAAAGTCAAGCCATGTGGGGGGAAAATCCTTCTTGTCTTCTCATCTAGCAAGATGTATTGTGATTCTATCATGGCCCACCTAGGCCATCAATCGGCCACAATTATTGGCACCAGACGAGCCACAGATGCTAATTTCATACACGGCGCACCAGAGTACAGGATGTTTGCTAATCAGCAATGCATTACTGATCGTTTTAAAAACCCTACCTAATGTTAGTGGAGTCTCAAGCTGTTGAGCTGAAATTTAACCACAGCAATTTGCCATGGAGCCTCTCCCCTGGCACAACTTCGACCGATGTGTTCACTTCCTTACAACAAGTCGCTGGGGCTTTTGTGAATTACCAGAAAATATACCACCACCCATTAAAATCCACCGACCGTGCTGCCATGGGAGGTAGAAAAGAGTCATAATTAAATAACAAAAGGACACCACCTTGAAGTAACTACCGTCCTCTGAGAGAACATCGCAAACAAATTCTCTTAATTTCTGCCATTAAGCACCAAGAGTTCGTTACTGAGGCCCAATTCCTTACACGCGTTTTTTCTGGTCACACAAATGTCTTTTGACCGAGGCCATTTTGCCTGGAGAATTATCGCGATAAAGCATCAACCATCATATCCACTCCAGCGCACGTCCCGCCTAATTTACCTCACAGAACTGTTGGGAGGCCAAAATAGAGAGGAGGAGAATGTTGTAACCCACTATGGCAGGGCATAAATGAAATCAATAAACAAACGTTAATAAGCTGGCAGCTTGTGAGGGATTGGAAGAAAGGGGAAACAGTTTGTTTTTCTCACCACCACCTCCCAAACCTCTTCTTCCAGAATGCTGCAAGGGCTCAGAGACTTGACCCAGTCAGTTCTGTCATTGGCCTCTAATTCTGACCTCATGAAGCTGCCTTATACTGAGTCAGACCATCAGTCTATTACAGTTAGTATTGTTTGCTCCAGGTCCCAACCCAGGGAACCCTGGGGTTAGGAAAGGGTTTCCCCAGGGGTTTTGTGGCTTTTCCCCAAAGTTCAGCTGGCTATTGACATGACTAGACATCACTGGAGCACCCTTCCCCTGGTGTTCTACAGGCCTAGTCACTCCACAGTAGAAACGGTAAATAACTGATTGGCTGGCTGGCTCCCACATCTTACTCAAGCGCCCACATCTCACTATTTTCAGGGTTGCTCCCTGGTTAAAAACCAGACTGGCAACAGCACTCCAGGGCCTCAGAGATCTTTCACATCACCTACCACCTGTTTTTGTTGTTGTTGTTGTTTTGTTTGTTTTTTACATGTTGCTTTTTACATGTTATTGTTTTTTACATATTGTGCCATTCCGCACCCAATAAATATAGTGGAATGCTTACCTTATGAAGATGCCATATTTTTGGCATTTTGCACCACCACCAATCTCCCATATCCATCCAGCAAACCGCTAGCAACATCCTCCATTTTAAAGCGCTAGCTGGGGAATCGCATAAAGTGGATTCCCCAGCCTAAAAAGTGCGAGCTATAGGAGAGCAACCAGCAGGCTACATGCTAAGGAAATGTGTGGAGTCAAAGTAGTGCTATCTCCGCCTCCAATGTCCTGCCCTTGCACACGCCTCCCTTCTCTGGGGGACATTTTTTAAAATAATGCAAACTGCCTGGAGCAACGAATAGGCGTTCAATTGTGCAAGCAAAGCAAAAAAAAAATTTCCACACACAGTTTAAACACAAAGCATGCCTCTCTAAAGTCCCTCACCCCAAAATCAGGAATGAGATTTAAATTTTTTAAGATTCCATACTTCTGATTCCATAAGGGGTGGCATTATAAAAAGCACTATGCTTTTTATAATGCATAGGCGTTTCAATTGAGAAATCTTACTTTAAACAAAATTAGCTGGCACTGCAGGCCCTTTAAAGCATGGAGAAAGGTGGTTGGCTGCCTGCCTTGATAGACATAAGGAAGAGAGTCGCATGTAAAGCACGTTGCTCTCTTTTGCCATTTCAAGCAGGCATGCAGAGTGTAAGGAGCATGAGAAGGCGGCAGATGAAAGCAAGAGAGCCAGAAGATGAGGAATAGCGAGAGGTGCGATTATTTTTAGGGCTACACCATTTCGCTGGCATAACACTATTTTTTTAAATGTGCGGAATTGCCCTGAAGAGATCATTTCCACTTGGAGAAAGCTAATGATTTTTTTTTGGGGGGGGGGAATTCTGTAGCATTATATCCCAAGGAGGTCCTTGTCCTCCTTAGGCTCCACCCCCAAACATCCAGGAGTTTCCCAACCTACGGCTGTCAATTCTACACCCCCATCAGTGGCCAGGGGGAACTGGCAGCCCAATATATTGACTGCTTAGTGTCTGAGATCTGACAAGCTCAGACTTTGCCATACCATACCATATCCAGCCTGCTCAAAAATCCCCTTAAAATGTAGAAACCTTTGCTGTTTCACCATCATGCCAAGACCTAGCCCTGTGCTTTACTGCAAAATGACAATCCATGTAATATCTTTAATTAGGACCAATCTAGTAACACGACCATGTGCAAACTTACAGACTCCACAGAACTCTTAATCAAGATGGCCAAATGAAATGTCCTGTGGAACTCAAAAGCTTGCACACTGTCATGTGTCGTTGGGTTGGTCCTGATTAAATATATTACATGGATTGTGCTCTTGGCTTTTTCTGTTGGTGCAATGCATCCAAAGACCACTTTGAACCCCAAGAAAAGGCAGGTTATGTTTTAAGAGATAAATTTTAAAAAAAATTGTAAGCCATTGAAAGGGCTCTTTGGGGTAGAAAGATAGGATGTATGTTTGCTAAAGCAGCAAAATATATAAGAATCAGCTTGAAGGAAATGTTATTGGCATGGACTCAACCACACTCTTCCTCCAACAGGACATTTCTATTTGTGGAAGAGGGGGAGGTGATTTCCACCCATTTCCTGTCCCTCTGCAGACGCCCCGCTTTGCATTTTCTGGGTGTTCAGTGACCCCAAGAAACAACATTTTAGTGGACCGGGAGGGCTGCAGCAGGAAGTGGAAGTGGGGAAGTCCCTTCCCTGAAACCCATGGATGACTGGTTCACGCCACTTTTGTCCCAGTTGCTTGGAAACACCAGAGGAGCGGCTGTAGCTCACTAGTAAAAAATGTGCTTTGCATGCAGAAGATCCCTGGTTCAGTCTTTGGCATCTCAAAGAAAATGAGGCTATGTTGAAGTCCGTGGAGTTCTCCTGAGTCCCTGGAGAGCTGCCACCTGTCAGTGCCGGCCAGTGTGTCTCAACATTTTGACTGTTGAGAACCGCCTGAAACATTCTTCAGGCTTCGGGAAACCCCAGAAGTGGTGTGATTGTGCAGAAGGTGGCTGGGAAGCATCGCTGTGTACATGGCGCACCTGCGGCTCCTCCCGGTCACACCCCCTCCAGACGCTTCAATGGCCATTTTGAGATGAAGGAAGCAGGCTGACATGACCATATATGGCTATATTATCTGATAATTGTTTAACAAATTTATCAGCTTCTAGTATTCTTGGAAGACGTTTTGGTGCTCAATCCGTACTAGTCAGGCTTCCGTCCTGGCCACGGTGTGGAGACAGTGTTGGTTGCCTTGGTGGATGACCTCCGGTGCCAGCTGGATAGGGGCCGTTCTGCCACCCTCCTAATGCTAGATCTGTCAGCTGCGTTTGATGTGGTCAATCACAGGCTTTTTTGCCTACTGCCAAACTAGGACTGGGATTCATGGCACAGCCCTTCAGTGGCTGCTCTCCTTCCTACGGAACCGGACACAGAGGGTCACTGTGGGGGATGAGTTGTCACCCCCCCTTACAGTTTCCAAGTGGGGTTCCTCAAGGGGTGGTCCTCTCCCCTATGCTTTTCAACATCTTTATGCACCTTCTGGCCTAGTTGGTCCAGAGTTCTAGGCTGGAATGGAAGGAGGAGGAGGAGTTGGTTCTTATATGCCACTTTTCTCTAGCTGAAGGTATCTCAAAGCGGCTTCCAATCACCCTCCCTTTCCTCTCCCCACAACAGACGCCCTGTGAGGGAGTGAGGCTGAGAGAGTCCTGATATTACTGAAGAAGAAGAGGAGTTGGTTCTTATATGCTGCTTTTCTCTACCCAAAGGAGTCTCAAAGTGACTTACATTCGCCTTCCTTTCCTCTCCTCACAACAGACACCCTGTGAGGTAGGGGAGGCTGAGAGAGCCCTGATATTAATAATAACGATGAAGATGAAGAAGAGTTGGTTCTTATATGCTGCTTTTCTCTCCCTGAAGGAATCTCAAAGTGGCTTATAGTCACTTTCCCTTTCCTCTCACCACAATAGACACCCTGTGAGGTGGGTGAGGCTGAGAGAGCCCTGATATCACTGCTCGGTCAGAACAGCTTTATCAGTGCTGTGGTGAGCCCAAGGTCACCCAGCTGGCTGCATGTGGGGGAGTGCAGAATCAAACCCGGCATGCCTGATTAGAAGTCCGCACTCCTAACCACTATACCAAGCTGGCTCTCCAGTATGCAGATGACACCCATTCTCTGACTCCTCATGGTCTCTGGTCATCTTAGAGCCATGCAAAATCAAAAGGGGATCGAAAATCCAACTTAGTCAGGAACTCAAAGGTTGAGCTATAAAGCAATATAAAATTTTAAAGTGCATTAGTATTAGGTTAAAAACAAAGTTAAAACTATATTAAAAACTGTACAGATCTAACTGCACATGAACAGACCAAACATGTTTTGAACCTACTGCATCTTCCTCAGTGGTCAATAATATTAAATAATGCACTCATTTGAAACTAAAAAGTATAGCTGGATGGTCAAGGGAAATCTTTTGGGTGTAGCCACAACAAATACCGGTATAGTGTTTCTTTTTGGAGCCCCACCTTCTAAGAGATGTTATATCTAGGAACAACACTCTCAGCTATTGTTTTACTCTGCACAAATAGCGCATCTCATGTCTGTACATGTCAGAAAAAAGCTACCCCTAACAGATTCCCCTTGACCACCCAGCTATACTTCATAATTGGTTTTACAGCTCAACTTTTGAGTTCCTCACCTTGGAGCCGTACCCTGTGCCACGGGACTTTTGCCAATCCCGCTCTGGACGGCATGCATCTCCAACTGCTACCCTGTCCAGAAAGCCAAAACGTGGTATCCAAGAACTCTAATTCCTAACAAATTCTGAAAATGAGATGCACCCCAACTTCCTCTCCAAGAATATGAATAGAAACACAGAAACACCCAGTACTTTAAAAGTACATCTGCGACACTGAGAAAGCTGAAACAGGGCACCTCTAGATTAGAAACCCCAGTCACTAAAAGGAAAAGGAATCAGGGAGGGCAGTGGGGGGGAAGACAGCTAGCCATCAAAGTATCCGCAAGACACTCCTCTGCTTAGTGAGCACAAAGGTCCAGCATCTATGAAGCACTTCTGGCTGTGTCTTGGAACGTTGGCCTTGAAGAATTCTATTTCCCTTTTGCACGCTTGAGTCAGACAAGAGGGGATTTCTGTGGCAACCATGAACACGGCTCTTGGCTTGCCCAATGCAAGTAAAATAACCTACCCACAAACCAAACAAAATTCTGAATTCCCAGTGGCTCTAGGTTTCTGGTCATAGAAGACCAGTACCTCAGGGAGAAGACTGTCGGTCCATCTAGGGCTAAACAAACACTCCCTCGCTGGACCAGAAACTTCACACTATCGGCAGCTCAAAAATGCTCCGTGAGCAATTGCAATGTGGTAGAAATGTGGCCAAATACAAAACTGTTCACGCTCCTCACCACTAGTTTTCCTCCCTTTCGAAGCTTTAACTTTGACCTTTCCAAAAAGACAGGGGTTAACATACCATGGGGGGGGGGGTAGCTTGTAAACAGATTTTAGACCCCCCCCCAAAAAAAAAAAACTTGTGCTGCTGCTGTGACCCATGTCAAAACAGCTTTGCAGGTTACTTCTAGATAGAGCATTTGTCTGTCTGGAACAGCAGAAAAGAGCGAGATCAGCATGGTAGGACAAGAGGCAGAACTGAACTGAGAAACCCTGGGGGGAAAAAACCCAATTTATATGCAATCATGAACAAGGGATCTTCACGCCATTGGTCAGTTTTGGTTTTATTTCTGTAAAAGAACACTTGAATAATTTTATGGTTGGGGGCCACCACAACATGAGGAACTGTATTAAAGGGTCATGGCATTAAAAAGGTTTAGAACCACTGTGCAAGAGCTCTCTCAGCCCCACCCACCTCACAGGCTGTCATAAGGGGAGGAAGGGAAAGATGCTTGTAGTCCACTTTGGGACTCTTTCAGGTAATAACAGCTCTACTTCTTCAGATGACCCAGTACATAGCCTTATACAGCTCCAATAGCTTTAGAAGGTTCATGGCTCAGTGGAAGAGCTTCTGCTTTGCATGTAGAAGGTCCTAGGTTCAATCCTTCTCAGTTTCATAAATCAGGTTGTAGATGATGGGACAGACCTCTACCATAACCTCTAAAACAGCCTCTTTTGACCACAGAGGAACCCCTGAAACATTTTTCAGGCTTTGAGCAAGTCCAGTGGTGCGCCTTCAGAAAAATGGGTGCAAAAGTAAGATGTGGAGAAAAAGACTAGGCCTGTAGAGCAACAGGGGTTGTGGGCTGCAGTGATATCTACTGATGTCAAGTGAGCATCTGAACTTCCGAGAAAGGCCACAGAACCCCTGTGGAGCTCTCGCATAGCCCCTGGGAATCCCTGCTCTACAGAAGTGATAGCCTGATTCAGTATAAATCAGGTTCAAATGCGTGTGTTCATTCATCTCTGGCAGCCCCCATGGCCGTGGGAGTACAGCAGACATCCACATTGCAGAGTAAGGGGAGGGGGTTGTCTGTGAATGCGATGCGGAAATGAGCTAAGCTAGGAGCCCCCCCTCAGACCAATTAGCAGGGTCCTTCAGTTTCTGGATGTGGGCCTGTCCAAACAACACCGCTTGCCAACAGATACAAAGTGGAGAGAGTCTCTTTTTTGCGATTCGCTTGCCCTATCGCAGAACTGGGGGTTGCCGGTGCGCAGTCTGCGAAGTCTCGCCGATTGTCATCAGCGTCTTCGAAGGCTCGTCTCCTAGGGAAGCTTAACAGGGCTCGTTTATCTCAAATTGTCATATCCATAAAAACGGCTCTTTAAATACAATCTCCAGCCCTCTTTTTGCGGATAGCAAGAGAAACGTATGCAGACAGCCTCACGCAACCCACAGAGGGTGCATTTTAATTTCCAGTCGGCACCATTTCCTTTCGGCTACAATTATTCTTTCTGGCCCGGCTCGGGTCCCCAAAGCCATGAGAATCGGCAAGCTGAACTTATAAAAGAGGTGTGAGAAAAGGAATCCAGGGCTGCTCTGAATGCGTTGAGTTGCAACGATTTGCCCTCGTTTCTAAGAAAAAGACTGCAGTGACCCCTTCTCTTTACTGCTTTTTGGCTCAAGTGAAGGCGTGCAGGGGCTTTTAAAAAGACCTACGTAATAATCATAATGTTTGTGTTCTAAAAATGTATGCTTGCTTTCTTTTCTTTCTAATGTTCTTTGGCTTTAAGCCTTAACCCATCAGATCTTCTCACAGTAGGGAATCGTAAAAGTTTATTAATTTAAATTTTCTGTTGAGTTGCAAGGAGAGAGGATGCCAGTGGGCTGGTAGTATAGGGGTGCACATCCCATCATAGAAGAGATAGATCTTGATTTACATGTATAAATTCATTCTTCTCCAACACCGGTTTAATCCATCTTTCTCTTTACTCATTGAATCATAGAAGAATAGAGTTGGAAGAGACCTCATGGGTCATCTAGTCCAACCTCCTGCACTATGCAGGACACTCCCAACCCTATTGCTCATCCACTGTAACCTGCCACCCCTTTAAGTCTTCACAGAATCAGCCTCTCCATCAGATGGCTATTTGGCCTCTGTTTAAAACTTTCCAAAGATGGAGGACCCACCACCTCCCAAGGAAGCCTGTTACACTGAGAAACTGCTCTAACTGTCAGGAACTTCTTCCGGATGTTGAGACGGAATTTCTTTTGAATTGATTTCATACCTTTGATCCTGGTCCATCCCTCCGGGGCAAGAGAGAACAACTCTGCTCCATCCTCTGTATGGCACCCTTTTAAATACTTGAAGATGGTTATCAGATCCCCTCTCAGTCGTCTCCTCTCCAGGCTAAAACAGACCAAGCTCTCCCAACCTTTCCTCATAAATCTTGGTCTCCAAACCATCTTTGTTGCCCTCCTCTGGACACGCTCCAGTTTGTCTACATCCCTATTCAACTGGGGTGCCCAAAACTGAACACAGTACTCCAAGTGAGGCTGAACCAGAGCAGAGTAAAGCGGTACCATGACCTCCCGTGATCTGGACACGTTTGAACATTTAAAAACTAGGTGAGCCAGGGCACCTATCTTTCCTGCATTTCAAAAACAACTCTGTTCTGAAAAAAGGATTCCCAAGCATCGGCCTGTCATTTCTCGGGTCATAATAGCATTTAATCTGGCAGACCAAAAGAATCCTTGATATCAGGGTACAGTCATAGATTTTAAATATGCCAATAATATAGAAGTATGTTTGAGTCCATTATATGCCAAAGAATATAGCTGCTTTGTTCATTGGTTTGGTACATCTAAAATCCAATATCATCCTTTTCTGACCTTCCGAAATGTGGTTCTTTCATTCTCCATTGAAAATCATAAAATTGTGTGTGGGGGGGGGGGGGAACCAAGTTGATTCAGTCTCTGATCGAACAACTGTTTCCATGTACTTAGAAAAGGATCATCTTTCAAGCTGAGTAGGAGTTTAAATCTGTTGTTGACGAGAATCTTGATTCTGAGTCTAAGAGTGTCCAGTCAAGCTGCTGATTTACTGTCTTTCTAAAAGGCAGGGCTAAGATAGAAAATAAATGTACATTCGTCGTATGCATTAGAAAAACAATATGGTAGGGTGGTTAGAGGGAACAGGTTCAAATTGCCATTGAGTCACAGCCGACTTACGACGGACCTATCGGGGGGCTTGCAGGTATACCAAGTCTGAAATTCATCGTCCTTTCCAGATGTGTAACCTTGTTAAGCAATAGAAAACCTAGGGCATTTCCACACATAGTTAAAAATACTGTCACGCCAGCTGAGTGGTGTAACGCTACATATAATTGCGCCTCCCAGCCCCTCCTCACCTTTTTTGCTGTCTCACTCTTCTCTGCCGCCATTTGAACTTCTCTCCCACCACATGCCTGCTTGAAATGGCGGAAGAGAGCAATGCGATTTATACGCGACTCTCTTCGGCCTGTCAATCAAGCCAGGCAGCCAATCCCCTTTCTCCTTGCTTTAAAGGGCCCGCGATGCCTGCTATTTTTTTAAATCAATAGTTCTCTGTTAATCAATAGTTCTCTAATCATTGATGCACAGTGCTTCTTTATTGCCACCCCTTATGGAATCACAAGTCTTTTGATACTTTTAAAAATAAATCTCGTTCCTAATTGGGGGGGGAAGCTTAAAGAGGCATGCTTTGTGCTTCAGCTTAGGGGAAATTTTTTTTGCTCTGCACCTGTGTGTGTGTGCCGGCCGGCGCACCGGTGCCTCCCCACCCCCCACACCACAGCGCTGGCTGCTTTGGGCGCGAACAGCCGCTTCAGACACCAAAGCACCCACCCCTAGTACTTAACACCTGAAGTAATAGGTAAAATGTCTAAACAAATGTTGGAGATGTGGTGAGGCTACTGGGTTATTCTTTTGAACTGTAAACTCCCCAGTCGCCCCTACTACCCCGTGAAGTGCCACAGAGCCAAGTGGGGCATTTTCTGTCCCCTCTGGGATGCCATAAGAGGTGAAGGAGTCAGGCCTGCACCTGAATAGGCCTCGGTGTCCCCTGTGGCAGACCAGGGAATGCAGAAATATCCACATTCCCTTGCCACGGGGCAATGTAAGGCCTAAAGTGGGCCAGTGCCAACATCGTGCGGAAGCAGGTATTAGCTAGTCAAGGTAAAGGTGGCCAGTTGGAGCCAAGGGTCCAACATGGTATAAAGGCAGCTCATGTGTTCAGTATCTTAAAACATTATCTTCAACTTCTTTTTGGAAAACCCTTTCAGCATGCCAAAGGCTAACATAGATGGCAGGGTGGCCAAACTGTAGCTCTCCAGATATCCATGGACTACAATTGCCATGAGCCCCTGCCAGCATGCTGGTAACTGTAGTCCATGGGCATCTGGAGAGCCACAATTTGTGGCCAACCCTGATATAAAGGTTAGCAAGGTTCTTGCTCCACCCATGTACTCTTCTTGAAGGAATATTAAGTGCGGGAAAATATCGACAAGGAAAATAGTATCTCCTCTCCTGCAGCCTAAAGGGGTACAATCCATTCTACAGCCTCAGCACAATCAACTCCTCCTCATGTGCAGACCTATTGCGCCGTCAAAGAAGGGTGCTACCCACTTGAACCCTTTGATCTGTTTGCAAAAATTCCTTCCTTAGAATTTGCTTGCTGTTCTTACAAAAATCCTCCATTGTCCTTTTGTTTCTGACCAACTTAGAATCAAAATCGCACTGTGGTCTGTTCCCAAGATCAATGTTCTGTCTCTAAATTTATCTATTTCCAGAATAAGAATCTTCAATCCCTGATGTGTTACTTGGGCCATATATACTTCCCAGTGTGATTATTCTGCCTTCTGAGCTCCCTTTAATCAAAATACGCCTACCATTATTATTTATCAACATTTTGTTTAAATCACAATTCAGAATGACGATTAGCTGCAACAACGGCTTCTTTTCTCCTTATAACTGGCTAAAGATTCAAAAACTTGTCCATTACAGGGTAAATTAAAATAACGAATGGCTTTTTTGTCAGCAAATTAAGAGTGTAGAAGAATATATTATTTGATGTATTAAACTACCGTGCAATCACACCCTTTTAAACCAAAGAACCATAATATTAAGTGAAATCACTGTTATTTCCTCCAATATAATAATTCGTAAATAGCTTCTTTCCTTGGAAAACACAGAAATGCTTTCATTAATTTTGTTCTCTGTGAATTTAGAGGATGCAGTCTGTGGACTAAAGAATACTAATTAACATTGCAAACTTACCTTGTTTGAAATCCCTTACATACTCCTGATCAGATCACCTCCAAGTTCAACCTGAACACAGCACCATGCTAAACAGCTTTGTACCTGTAGAGGTCTAATTGTACCGTGGCATGAGTCTTGCTAAGGAACAAATAATTTGCAGCTGTTGCTACTTCTGCTCAATCCACAAATTAAATCATCTCATTGACTGGAAAAGAGGCACACAGCTGGGGCCCTAAAACTACCTTCTTGTCAAAGCACAGAATTGCTTGAAGCATATTCCCTCTTTATACCTCCAAACGTGGATGCAACTTCACCGGCCCTGGGTATGTTTTTGCATGTGTCCAGTCAGTGGTTGCTGTTATCACAAGAATAGATTGCGTGCTCAATTCATGGGCAGTCACCAAAAGAATACTGAGACACCTTAGTAGGAAGTCTTCACTGAAATAAAATCTCTGGCAGAATTTTCCTCCCCTTTAAAACTGGAGGCAATAGCAGATAGATGGCACGGGTCACAGCTGTAGGAAAACAGTCCCAAAACTGATGGGACACACCTGAACAATTTGGCAATCAACTCCCTGTTAGTAGAAAATGAGCTGAGCTAGTGGATGGTCAAGTGTAACTCCAGCAAATTAGAGTTTCTAAAATTGTTGACTGCCCAATGCACAAGTCTCAAGTTTCAGATTCAATAGACCCATGCTCTGATGCAGCAATATAAGTTTTGAATTCTTATCACCATATGGGAAAGCTACCAAACAATGACAACAAAGAGGCATCAAGTGGGAGGCAGCCACCCATGAAGCCAGCCAAGTAAGGATTAAGAAAACCAGCCCAAGGCCTTTGTGCCTTGCGTTTTGTCTTCATGACTTCTTCAGCATTCCCCCACATCAATAGAGTGCAGGTGATTTAACTGGAAGATTTGTCATCATTTTTCCACTCACACTTGCAATGACTACACCATTTCCAAGGGCTTCTTTGCTACCCCAAATGCAGAATGAAAATGTCAGCCTTTGAGCATCAGTCCTAAGAGAGCTGTGGGCCAGAATCAGGCTGAAACCAACCATTCATGGTGCTGACTAATCTTGATGACTTTTGCCATCAAAAGTGGTCCCCCTGATTCGGAAGCTAATGGCAAGGTATCGCCTCGCATGGACACCAAGTTTTTTTTTTTCCTTTTCAGAGTCACACGAAAACATGAAGCCGTCCACAAAACCCTCTCGCAGAAATTTTTACATGCTGTTTAATGGAAAGCTTAATAGACTACTCAGGATAAATGTCCCACCACAGAACCAGCCCTTTGGTTCTTCTCTTAATTCTTACCCAAACATGGATGGTAGAGAAGGTTCTATGGCTATCTCCATTAGGTCAGGTCAGCGAACTCCAACATGGTGTCCATGGGTACCATATTGCCGGTTTGGAAAGGTGGAGAGGTCAATGGTCTAATGTCCACTTCCTTCTTCCCTAAAACACCTCCCTCGAAGTGAAGAGCCAATTCTCACTTCCCTCCATTTAACCAGGGAGGTGCTTCTCACCTTTGTGTCTGCAGAGGGCTTATATGGAGGTGCTGTCAAGTTATACCTGAGTTATGGCGAACCTAACAAGGGACTTTCAAGACAAGTGGGAAGCATATATGGTTCGCCATTGTCTTCCCGTGGAGAGCCATCCTTGGTGGTGTCCCAACTAAGTCCTTACCTTGCTTAGCTTCTGAGATCTGAGGAGATCCAGCCATGCTATGTTGTCTTTCCTTCTACCCATTCTTATGAGTTGGAATGTTCAGAGTCGGCTATGGGTGCCACAGAATAAACTGGCAGAAACCTTTACTTGCTTTGTGGAGCAAAGATCTCAAAGAAACTCAACCACCTGCAGGGTAGCATTAAACCTGAAAGCACTCAAGCAATCCCACGGATGCCATAACTCCAAATGTACTGTGTAGAAATGCATTTTATTTTGGGGTCAGGGCTTAACAAACAAACAAAAAAAAACACCGAAAATCTAGGCAGAAAGGAGGACATCAGTTGCTCCCAAGTATGTCCCAACCAACCATAAAAATTGTGAAAATGCCTGTGGCCGTCCTAGACAACGAAATGGTCTACTTACATATTGGGAATCTGGCTCTGAGAAGTTAGCACAGAGACTCAGGGGAATCAGATTGTATCTTCCTGGGTATTCTTTGACCCACAAAGTTGTAGGACAACAAGCCCTATGATTGGAACCAGCATAGCTGAAGGAATAGCTCCGAAGAATGCTAGATGGGAGGGACCTGGGGATCCCCTTGAATCACAGCTGATCTCCAGGCAACACACATCAGTTCCCCCATGGAGAAAATGCTGCTGAGAAGGTGGACTGTATGGTATGGTATTCCCATTGAAGTCCTTCTCCAACCCTGCCTCCCACAGGCTCCACCCCCAGTCTCCAGGTTTTTTGCACCGCATAGCTGGCAACCCTAAGCTCCTCCCCTTAAGAGCCTGACCACCCTGTTGCAGGTACCCCCACATTCTGAGAGTAGGTGACTGGCAGCCAAGAAGTAGGGCTGCCACCTCTGGGTTGGGAAAGCTCTAGAGATTTTGGGGGCGGAGCCTGGGCAGGGTGAGACTTGGAGAGGAGAGGGCTTTCAGCAAGATAGAATGCCAGTGACTCTACCTGCCAAAACATCCATTTTCTCCAAGAGATCTCTATAACTTGGAGACCAGTTGAAATACCAAGAGAAGTCATTGTATATGCTGCTCTGCTAGGCTTACCAATGACAAGGTGTGCCCGGGGGTTCTCCCAATATGATAACTGATCTTCCCATGATAAAGCTCAGCTCCCCTGGTGGAAATCACAGCTTTGGCATATAGACAACACGGTGTTCCATAGAGTTTGGGAGAAACAGAAATCCTAGAATGACATCACAGTCTGGCTGAGCCCCTTCCTAAATGCAACCCTACAAATCTCTAGGAATTTACCCAAAGAAGTGGGCAACCTTATATACTGCTTAGGAACCTGCCCTTCTATAGCAACCCTAGTGGTATCCCATCCAAGGACTAACCAGGGCTGACCCCACTCAGTTTCCGAGATATAACAAGATCAGGTTCACCTGAGCCATCCTTGGCCTATTCTGCACACTTTGGGCAATACACTTTCAAGGTGCTGTTGCACCTGGATTTTCCTGTGCAGAACAGGATAATCCACTTCTAAAGTGCATTATCCAACATGTGCAGAATGGGCTCTGGTTAGGTCATAGGCAGCATAGCTTGCTCCAAACAGGGATTTTTAAAAGTTTATGAAGACACCCACCATGGAGCCGTGAGGCTGCTGCTTGCTGGGGTAACAGCTGACTCAGCACGCGTTCTGGGCCATTACTTATTTAGTGTCTCTTTCCATTTGTCAAAGATGACTGCTTGTTACCAATCATTTCAAGACCAATTTTTTGGCATTGGTGAGTTAATAAAGAACTGACTGCCTGGGTAGTGTAGTGGTGGGGGGTGGGAAAGAGGGAGAACCATCACAGATTGTTCCATGCATAGACCACCAATTGGATTAGGGCCATAATTCAGGCTTAATTAATTAACAAATTGGATGCTTCCAGCCAAATAAGGGCTGCAGACGCATAATCACCCATGCTCTCTGCCCCGTCTGAATCCTTGCAGTGAAACGTCGGCTCCCTGCTTTATACATAAGTCGTCATTGTATTAGCGGACTTGGTTTAGCCATAGGCCATAACGCAATTACCAAACAAGAACCATCTTTAAAACACAATAAAGAGCCAGAGACAAAACATGTAATATGCACCGGGGGGGGGGGGGCTGGAGAGCTGTGGCCAGCCTGAGTAGCAGACAACACCACCCTAGACAGACCAGGTCTGACTCCACTTAAGCCAACTTCATGCATCCACACAGACTCGTGTTGACCACCCCGCATGGGGACAACAGTAGATCACATTCTATTACTGCCAGGTTCGATTCCGCACTCCCCCACCTGCAGCCAGCTGGTTGACCATGGGCTCACCATGGCGCTGATAAAGCTGTTCTGACCGAGCAGTGATATCAGGGCTCTCTCAGCCTCACCTCCCTCACAGGGTGCTTGTTGGGGGGAAAGGGAAGGGAAGGCGAATATAAGCCACTTTGAACCTCCTTCGGGTAGAGAAAAGTGGCATATAAGAACCAACTCTTCTTCTTCAGTTATATCAGGGCTCTCTCAGCCTCACCTCCCTCACAGGGTGTCTGTGGTTGGGAGAGGAAAGGGAAGGCGAATATAAGCTGCTTTGAGACTCCTTCGGATAGAGAAAAGTGGCATATAAGAACCAACTCTTCTTCTTCTAACCAGGGATAAAGCCAAGCTCCAGCCTTATGCTGTCATTGGCTAGTTGGTGCTCTGAGAAGAAACAAGTAGCTATCCAGAAACACATTGGTGGGCACCGCAGAACCCATGGGGGAAATCAGTTTAGAGATCACTACAGCCATTCCGTCACATTGGTTACGGAATATAAACATGTGGCCTAATATTGTAAATGCAAGGATAATTTAAAATGTTCAAATATACGAAGATGCATATGTTTATTACAAAGGTAGTGAAAAACGCTAAAAGGCCTTTTTTAAAAGCCTCACACACAAGTGACCTAGACCAAGCACATTTCAGGGCAATAGCCTTCTTAGTGGTCAGGCAAACATAGTTTGTAAAACGCAACGGCTCCAAGCATGAAATTAGCAAATAATGGAAAAGGTCCAGTAGAGGTTATAAACAAATGCAGTGTCTCAGGGCTAGGTTAATAAAATCAGAATCCAATTCAGTAGCACCTTTAAAACCAACAAAGATTTAAGGGGCTACTGGACTCTGATTTTATTGTGCTACTTCAGATGGCTACTCATTTGAATCAGGGCTAGGTTGAAATTGCAGAGGTCTTGCTAGCTAGGACTGTAGTCCCTGGGTCCAACACTTTATAACTTCTGTACGAAACTTCTTTACAGGGTCCAGATCAATAAATAATCAAATATGTATTGTGGAGCCAATGACACGTATTGTATACATACACTGCTGCATTTGATTATTTGTAGGATTACAATACTACATTTATTGATTGATTTTTTAAAAAAAAATTACAAATAAATAAAGTATTTGCTGGTGTATAAGACTATTTTCCCCCCCTGAAAAACATGCCTCCAAGTGGGGGGGGTCGTCCTATATGCCGGGTGCACTTCAGTTGGGATAGACATAGCTGCCCATAGTGGCCCATAGTACTGTAATGTAATGTAACAAACTCTATATTTTGAGTGGAAATGTTGGGGGGTCGTCTTATACGCCCAGTCGTCTTATACGCCGGCAATTACGGTAGATAACAAACAAATAAACACTATCCTAATGTTTTTTATTTTTATATGTCTTAACTTTTCAGTGTTCTTGAGTCATATGGGGGGTAGTAAAGATTTCTCCCCCCCCTCTTTTTTCCTTTGGGCAACTAAAAGCCCCTGCAATGCTCCATCCAGTTCAGCTTTCTCAGCCAAAGGAAACTAAAACCACTTGTGCTATTTGTGGGTTTCCATTGACCTTCCACTTTTTAACATTCCAAAAGAACTGAAATCCGACTCAGAGAGGCAGAGACCGGCTCCTTTTTTAAATCTCTACTCCGCCTCCAATTTTAGGTTAGAAGAATGACTAATTCACAGCATTCAGATTTTATTTTCCAAATAAAGCAAGCGGCTTTTTTTAAGAAGGGGGGGGAGGAGAAATCATCCAAATTGTGACGTAACATTCTTCTGTGTGCTATTTTAATAGCACGCCAGTGAACAAATGTCATTCAGATTCTTGCATTCTTATTAATATCACCAGATCTTTTAAAGCAATCGGGGAGCTATAGGAAGATAAGCTTCTGTTCTTGCCTCATTCACAGAAGAACAACTGCCACGTCTATTTTAAAGCACTCCACGTCTCTTTACACAGCCATGTGGAAGCAAAAAATTCAGGGCCAATGAGTCAAATAAGTCGAAGAGGTTTGCTCTGGAGATGTTTTAACATGAATATTTTAACAACTGTTGCTTGACAGTCATCAGGATAAGCCAGAACCAAGAGCATGTTGGAATATGCACGATCTCTATTGTGCATGATTCCAATGCATATAAAGAATATCTTCCAAAAAGCATAAGAAGAAATGTATATTTAAAGAGAGTTAAATAGAGACTTCCTGATATTTTTCAATTAGCCTCTTGCACTCTGATTGGCTCATTTGAAGACTTTGATCCTATGAGCATTGTTCCTCCACAACAGACTAAAATTAATACAGAACAACAGTTAGGCAGTTAGCTAGGATTCTCTCCCTCTCCTCTCTATACAAAGTTGTTTGTCTTCAAAGTAACAGTATTCATTTAAGAAGCTTGGTGTTTGCTCTCTTTGCATATTTAAACTCAGCCAACAGACCAGATCAGCTTCTCTGGGCTGAACGCAGAAATATCTAGGCATAGGATAAGACAGCCAATTCCCAGATGAGGCCTGGAGTCTTCCTAGAATTACAGATCAGCTCCAGTGGAGGAAATTACATATTATGCATTTTTATTTGTCTATTAGATTTATAGCTTGCCCCCTCTCTGACAGCAGTCTCGAGGTGACTAACATTTAAAAATCCATATATGCAAAATTTTAAACCATTAAGAATTCAAACTAAGTTCCTACTTAAAAGAATGCTCTAACGCTGCCCCAATAGGAATCAATATAATCCTGGTTTAGTTTTGTATCCCAGGTTCAGTTGGAAAGGAGGTGGAGAGGAGGAGGGGGGACTATCGTGCTTGTCACTATGTGCTAGCATTGGCCTTGTTTATTTATTTATTAGATTTTTATACCGCCCCCTCCCATACAGCTCAGGGTGGTTTACACAAAACGTTATGGGGTAATACATGGAATGGCCTCAGCATATAACCTAGAATAACATCAACAATAATCCAACAGTGGTTTGAATTAACATAGTATCAATTATTTTGATTAACAATAATATAGCAGGAATGAGAAATTAGATTTTAAAAAACCCAGAGAGGTCAGATGGATGTAGGCCATGGAGGAGGTGTCTGAGGGGTAGGTGTTATTGGGCTGGTCAGTCCCAGGAGAATGCCTGGTGGGGGAGCTCCCTTTTACAGGCCATGCAGAATTGTGGGAGTTCAGGCAAGGCCCCGATGTCTTCAAGGAGCTCATTCCACCAGGTGAAGGGGAGGTGGTGAGCTCCCTTTCACTGGTGGTCTTTAAACAGCGGCTAAACAGATATTTAGCATGGATGCTTTAGGCCAGGGGTAGTCAACCTGTGGTCCTCCAGATGTCCATGGACTACAATTCCCATGAGCAAACGTTGGCAGGGGCTCATGGGAATTGTAGTCCATGGATATCTGGAGGACCACAGGTTGACTACCCCTGCTTTAGGCTGATCCTGCATTGAGCAGGGGACTGGACTAGATGGCCTGCATGCACCCTTCCGACTCTATGACTCTATGAAATGTATATATGCACCACTCTCTCATTAGAGCACTTTCTCAACCAAGTTTTATGAAACCCTGGGGTTTCTTGATGACACTGGGGGGGGGGTCCCCAAATGGGTGTATTCATTAATTTTGTATACATTTTTAAAATTCCTTAACCATTTATCAGGTGATATGCCCATATATGTTCATGTTGTCCCACCCCCCCCTCTCAGAATGGCCAATGATGGGCCTGCAGGGGGTGGGAAGGGAAGGGGCCCCAGGTGGGCATGCACACAACTGTGCTTCCCAACCACGTTTTGCACAATTGTGTTTCTCAATGTCTGAAGAATTTTTCAGGGGGTTCTCAACAATAAAAAGTTGATTAGAAAATTAGTTAATTAGAAAATTAAGAGATAGCTATTAGAATGGATTGATTTTAACTTTAATATTAATCTGTGTTTTTAATTTTTTTTTTTTTACATTTTATTTATACTTCAATTTATATACCACCGCTCCCTTCAAGAAAGGCTCAAGGCAGTTTACACGACAATAAAACCAATAAACCATCATAAGATTCCAATATCAACCCCCCTGGCGGCAGAAGACTCCCTCCGTCGCCCGCTCTACAGAACTTCTGAAACCAATTCCCAGGAGAGATCTTCCTAGGAGGGAGCCCGATGGCTTAGTGAGGGGCCCTGTATCTTCCTTATCCTGGCTCAACCAATAATTATATATTTGTTGTTCTCCCACCTTGAGCCTTTGGGAAAGGGTGTTTATAATAATAATTATTAAGTATAACATTTGGCTGTTGGCCCTGTTCATGACTGTGTGAATTGGGCAGACTGTGGGTCCAACATGCCCTCAGAATGCATGATGGTAACTTCTGCAGAGGACCACCCAAACACTGGGTGATGAAGGAAGGGATGGAAGCAGAAAGGCCCTTCAAACACACCAACCACAGAGCCAACATCCCCAGGAAAGGGGCAGGCTAAAGGGAAGAGGCAGGCCTGCAGGATCCTTTGGGCTCTCTTGGCCATCTCCTTACCTGCCCTTTCTTCCTGA
Source organism: Paroedura picta (assembly GCF_049243985.1). Lineage (NCBI taxonomy): Eukaryota > Metazoa > Chordata > Lepidosauria > Squamata > Gekkonidae > Paroedura > Paroedura picta. The sequence goes on from NC_135373.1 coordinate 33,325,420, forward strand.
CTGGTTTCCATGCTTCTGCCACTGTTGCTTTCATTTGGTGTTTCATCTGACTTTCATTTGGTGTTTCATCAAATTTATAGCCCTCCTTTTCCATGCAACGTCTGTCTCAAGGCAGCGATCTGCAGTTAAATCACCATCAATAGCTGTTTGATCTACAAGGACACCAGAAAGCTCAGAGGAAAAAAACTACGGAAAGCTTCACCAGATATCGAATTCAGGCTGGGCTCTTGGCCAGCACAGGCCACCTAAGCTTTTCCCCCTCACATGGTTCAGCCCATAGGAGCTTTCAAAAGACAATTTTGCCATCGTGTGCAGAAAAATCCAGTTGCAAATTGGATTGGAAGTGGATTGACAGTGTGCAATTTGAACACGTGTGAAAGCCATTTACTGTACAGGGTGGGCCAGCTCAAGCCAGTTCTTCCTGGCTTGAGGCCTCATCCAGCCATGCAGCCATCTCAGTTACGCGGTTTCACAAAGGAAGCCCTTCGCAGCTCCATGGGATCCTTTCAAGAGGAGAGGCAGCTCTTCTGCCCCCATTTGGGCTGCTCATCAGGAGAAAGAAAGCACTGCAGCTGAGACCAGGAAGCCCAAAACTCCCCTTGGGCATCTCTGTCGAAGGCCTTGCGTCACCTACCAGCAAGCACAGGGACTTTGCAATGTGAAGGTTGGCTCATGTGTGTTATTTTCTTCTGACAGCAGGCCTCTGAACTCTTCCCTCCTCCTCCTCCTCCTCCTCCTCCTCTCTCTTCTCTTTAAAAAACAAAAGTCAATGAGAGACAGTAAAACAGTGGATTAAGTCTAATTAGCAGGAGAATAGGATGATGTCACCGCATCTGCCTGCCAGAGAGCTGCAGACAGGCAGTAATCCACTTATTACCTTTTACAGCAACCAGATCAGAAGGTACACATCATTACGCGGCACTCGATAAATCGCTTTGCGGAGCAAGCCTCGAACATGTGAATGAAGCACACACACGGGGGGGGGTGTTATTTCCCAAGCAGGCGGGGGGGGGGGAGTCGATCTCAACCAGGAAGCCCCCTGAATGGATGCCTGCTTGAATCAGTTAGGTGGTGGGAAGGGAGCTCAGAGCTCACAGCAGCACCTCAACAAGGACAATATATGGCCCTCTTCCCAGGGTTTCAAGTAGAGCAGGCAAAACTCTCTTTTGACCCCTTCCTGCTTTCGTTCAAATGTTCCCTTTGATCAGGAGAAACAAATCCACAGACTTTCCCCACAAACGTTTGTTTTTTCTTACAATGATTTAGTCTCTCTTTAAAGTTACACTGGATTGGGGACGGGGAGAGATCCTAATTACATCAATGTTGATGCTGTTTGGATTGCTTGCACACATCTGGGAAGAAAGATCTCAGGCCTACCGGGGAGGGGACAAAGATAATCTCTGTATTTTGTCAGCTGTGCTAGGAGCTACTAGAATCAATGCCTTATAACAGGGGTAGTCAACGAGTGGTCCTCCAGATGTCCATGGACTACAATTCCCATGAGCCCCTGCCAGCAAACGCTGGCAGGGGCTCATGGGAATTGCAGTCCATGGACATCTGGAGGACCACAGGTTGACTACCCCTGCCTTATAATGTCCTGTGGACCCTTGGGGTTCTTCATCAGTTTTATATAAAACAGGGATCCTGTGTTCAATAGCCTACCATTTTTTAAATTGCTGAATCATTTGTGAACCACAAAAGCCCTGTAATGTTTGCCAAGTTAAGAGCTACTGAAGAAGATACACAGTTGAAAATGAGTTTATTGCACTCCGTGGCTCATTTTGGCTTGATGGGATATGGCAAAGGATGGATTTTTAGCCACCGTCATCTTCGCTTTCACCTTCTACACTGATTGAGTATATATAAGGCAGCTTCATGTGCTCACATGTATACAACCATTTGAAGAAAGTGGATAAGGAGACCTATTTCCCTTTCTCCTCCATAAAGGAGATGGGTAATTAAGTTCTGAACAGATTGAAGGAAGTAAAAAAGTGCTTCTGCATCTAAAAACACAAAAGCTGACTTTTGGAACTCACTGCCACAAGATGCGATGATGGCAAGCAGCTTTTTAAAAAAGGTTTCTACAGATGTGTGGAAGTGTGCCATGCTATTAGCCATGGAGCCTCCATGTTCAGATGCAGTGTACCTCCAACTGGAAATCACTAAGAGGAGACCTTCATGCCTTTGAGCTTTCAGAGGCACTGGGTGAGCTGTGTGTTATCCAAAGAGAAAGAGTTTTCTTACAATGTTGCTTCCCTCTATACAGTTCCTTCCACTATACTGAAAGATACCATGAACTGTGACCGTCTCCATACTACCCAAAGGAATAAGGAGCAGGATCCACTGCCCACAGGGTTGTTTCATTTTGTTTTGGTTTTGTTTAAGAAAAGAAACCTTAGCAGGCCATGAACACAAGGGCAATTCTTTGTTCTTGATCAGTGGTTCTCAACCTGAGGGTCATGACCCTTCTGGGAGTCAAACGACCCTTTCACAGGGGCCGCAGCAGGGCAAGCAGCTTGGCTGGGGGAACGCCATCCACACAACAGCCTTGCGGGGTAGATCGAGATAGAGCATTCGTCTGTATGGAGCAGCAGAAAAGAGCGAGATCGGCATGGTGGGACAAGAGGCAGAACTGAACTGGGAAACCCCAGGGGGTGGGGGAACCAATTTATAACCGATCATGAACAATGGATCTTCATGCCATTGGTCAGTTTCGGTTTAATTTCTGTGAAAGAACACTTGCATAATGTTATGGTTGGGGGTCACCACAACATGAGGAACTGTATTAAAGGGTTGCTGCATTAGGAAGGTTGTGAACCACTGCTCTGGATAGACAGGTGCTTCCCTCTAGTGTTCAGTGAAGAAAAAGCAAAAAGAAACTGTGCAAGACTACAAGCAAGTTCCCCCGAACAGTCACTGGGGCTGGGAGCAGATTGAGTAGCACTGCCTTGCACTGAGAAGAGGCCAGAAGCTCCCTCCCCTTTTCTGGTCATCCAGCGTCAATGGGGTGAAAAGGATCGTAAGAGAATGATGCCCTGGCCTATTCCCTCCAGGAATGCCACAATTGGGGGATGGAAGGCAGCCAGGATTTGGCAGTTCAGGAGAAGGCCTCAATACTAGACAGCTCTATTGTTAAAAACCTTGAATGCCATCTCCTCAATCCCTGACACATTGTGTACATCAGAGCCACCCTTTCTCCATTCCCAAATAATTCCAGGTGGGTGGCCATGAAAGTCCACAGTAGCAAACCCCAGGATGCCAGCAGCACTTTAAAGACTAGCAAGGAGAAAACAAATCACTTTCAACCCACTTTCAATGCATTTTGCAACTGGATTTTTCTAGTGTGACATGGCCAAACCCCCATGCAAACAGCCATTAAAGTGCATTGAACGTAGATTTAAAGTGCATATCACACACACACGCACGAATAAACTTACAATATACTTCAGCAATCTTTTGCAAGTGGATTTTGCTGTTCCACGCTATAAAGTGCAGTTGTAAAGTGCCTTGAAAGTGGATTTAAAGTGCCTGGTTCAGGATGTGTGAAAGCGTCTTTGAAGATGCCACTGGAGCCTCATTTTTGCTTCATTTCTAAATATATAACATCTATACTTTTGCTTGTGGAAGAACAGAGTTCATCCCCCACAACCAGTACTGGGTCTCATTGCCTGAGTAGTGCTGACTGAAATAAACAGGCAGCTTTTGAGTGTAAAACTTTAATCTTTTTCCCCATTCAAAGTCGTGTATCAAAAGGTACACAGATTTGTATAAAAGGCTTTCGGGAACAAGGCATATCGGTATAAGAGAGTTACCGTTAAAAGAGCTACATTTTTAAAAGATTTTTCTGAACATTCATCAACAATAAAGACCGTGCAGAATGTTATGGACTTCCTTAGTTATTTCCTAGCATGTCCCATAGGTCACTGCCAACAGTGGCAACCAACTCCTATTATATTTTCTTAAACATCCAGCATTTCACCCAAGCAACAGAGAATCCTTTTTTTGGCATCGCTGTCCTTAGAAATACAAACCAAGGGCAGAAAAAAGGCACAATTCTGAACGTAGAAGAACAAGAGGACAGCGGCCGGGAGTCCACAGGGACCGGAGGCCAGTTCTAACCTCCAAGTCAAGCTACCGGGGTCCTCTTTTGGGCTCCCACCTCGCAACAAGATCCCTTTTGTTTGCGGAGGGTTTGGGGATGTCTTTCAGCTGAAATCTCTGTCTGGCATCACCAGAGGAGCAATCAGTGTCCACACATAGAGGAGGAGTCCAGCCCAGCTGGACGAGATCTTCACCCAAACCGCAGTCCATGGGCTGGTGAGTTCTTGGTGATGGCTGTCAGGTCTGGGGAGGGAAGGAGAGAACAAAATGGATAGGGTTGCATCTTTTTAAGACAGCCCCAGCTACAGCCTTCTCCTGGGTCTATAAGCACCTCTATTTTACTGGCTGATGGGACCTTTAAGTGTCTTGCAACATTGTTCTTCCCTCCTCCTTTAAAAAAAATACATCTTTTTATTTTGTGAGAAAGAAAAATAAAGAAGTTTCAAACACAATATTCCCTCTTCCCTCTGCCCCCCTCGCCTCCAGTCTTTTCTTTTTTATCTCCCGCCTAATTTAATAAAATAGTCCAAATAGAAGCTCCACTTTATCCTAACCACCCTCTTATGAGGGTGAGAGAGGATGATAGATCTGAGGTCACCTTGCAAGCATTCATAACAGAGGGGGAGGCATTTGAACCTTGGTCTCCTGGATCCTTTCTGACACTCTGATGATTACATTAGAGCAGAAACTGAAATCTTAGCTGCTGTTTTACAACATTTTCCCAATGCTGGGGGGGGCACATTTCTTTCTAAAAGAGTGCCACTGAGCGTATTCAATGCCTAGTTAGAAAAACCTTGAGCAAACAATTCCAAGAAAGCATTGCCCTTGTTATATGCTGCTTGAAGTGGAGGGGAGGGGGGAGAGAGGAGAATCAATTCAAAATAGCCTGCCATTAAATGCAAAATGTATCTAACATCTGTTTCAACTATACTCAGTGGTGGAAAGTGCCGTCAAGTTGCAGATAACTTGTGGTGACCCTGGTGCGGGTTGCAAAGTAAAAGACATTCAAAGCTGGTTTTTCCATGGCCTGCCTCTGTGTAAAGACCTGCACTTCCTTGGTGGTCTCCCATCCAAATACAAACCAGGATAACTTTGATTAGCTTCCAAAATGTCATGAGCCTGGGCTACTCTAGGCCACCCAAATTAGGGCATAGTTGGCAAGTATATAAAACTAGTCAAAATCCCAACACAAAGCATCTCCCTAAAGGTATTCTGGAATGTCGAGAGCCAGCTTGGTGTGGTTAGGAGCGCGGACTTCTAATTTAGCGAGCCGGGCTGCTCTGCAGAGGCCGACAATGGCAAGACATCTCTGCTCCTCTCATGCCCTGAAGCCCTATGACAGGGGTAGTCAAACTGCGGCCCTCCAGATGTCCATGGACCACAATTCCCAGAAGCCCCTGCCAGCAAATGCTGGCAGGGGCTTCTGGGAATTGTAGTCCATGGACATCTGGAGGGCCGCAGTTTGACTACCCCTGCCCTATGAGGTGGAAATTAATGGGGTTACCATGCGACAACCACAACTTGATGGTACACTGTGCTTAAGACAAGCAGAGGACCAAAAGGTCAGCTTGAATGTTCCTTCCCCACAATCAGCATCACCTTGTTCCCTCGGGCATGGCCAGAGGAACAGCCTGGGGTTTGTAACACGGACTCAGCTGGCTTGGTTTGGGGCTCATGAGCTCCCTCTTTCTTCTCAAAGAACTTCAGGGCTCCCTGGTAAGCACCTCAATGTCCAGTCTGCATATGGACGCAAACTGGATTTCCTTCTTCTCACCAACTGGGATTCTAAGCCCAGTGACTGGGAAAGTGATTCCCTTTAAGGTGAGCATGGTAAGATGTAACGACAAAACAGCCTTCAGTTTGAAGACTTGCCAAATCTCTTGAGCAGCCTGCAGGAGGGTGGCTGAGCATACCACAAGCAAATGCCAGTTTGGGTGCAATGTCTGAACAGAGCTTTATTTGAGACCAGCATGGCCGGTCTCAATGAACTACATCTGCCTTAGCTGCACAAAACTTCCTTTTACTGTTATTTTTGTCCCTGCAATATTTGCAGGTAGGTTTTTTTAAAGTGCTTCTTCCCAAATAATTCCGACACACAGAGGCCAAATTTTCCCAGTAATTTCTTACTTTTATTAATGGGATTATCACCGCGAGAGAGAGTAAAGCACCCCTCACCTGTTCTAGCCAAGATGCATTTCTCACACTTCCCCTTCCTGCCCCTTTGGCAACTATCTACTTTGTAGGAGTCTGACCGGAGACAGCCAAGCTCACACTGCCTATTCTAGCTGTGTTTGAAGCTTGGCATGGAAGGGAATGGAAGAGAAAGAGGGAGAAAGAGGGAGAACAAAGCTGTTTGAGCTTGTGGCGCCAAACCAACAGAACACTGATGCTAGCTGCCCCTTTTCCATGCGCTGCCAAGCTTGCTAAGAGACGAGCAAATGCTCTGCGGCTCTGGCACGTTTGCAGGTAGGAATGTGACAGCAAAGTCATGTGCTATAAATAGCCAGGTGCTCACAGCAGTGAGAAAGGCCTAGCTACAACCAAGGATGCAGACATACCAGGACCCAGGCAGGTAGTTCTGGTTTTGAAAAATCCAAACTATGGCCCCCCCAGCGGCTCAGGAGGAAACATCCTTGAGCACTGAGCCCCCTTCCCACCCCAAAAAAATTTGTTCACCCAGGGAGAGGGCCTTTTTCTCTCCTCCTCAAATCATGGCCTAGCTAAACCACAGCTCCATGTTCGTTGCCTTGGTAACAGCATAAGGTAAAGCCAAACATCGCAAGCCTAAAAAAAAAAAGTCACTCAGTATGCAGCTTGCACCTGGGAAGTTTAGGGGGCACATTGCACAGGACCACACCATGATTATTAGAAGGGTCTGACTAGGAGCGGGGGCATGGGTTCGAATCTCATCATTATTCCAAGCATGTGACTAGGACTGGAAGGGGGGGGGTGACAGCATGGGCTCAGATATCTAATCTGCTATGGAAGCTCAAGGGATGACTTCAGGCCTGCCAGGGTTGTCTCTCTCTCCCTCAGTTGAGCCGACCTCACAGGGTTGTGGTGTGGATTAAAGTGGAGTGGAGGGACCCTGCCCAGGTTGTTCAGGCCTCCTAGGAGGAAGGGCGGGATAAAAATGTGATGATCAACAGAAGATTCTCTCACCTGCTGCTGGGACCAAACTGACAAGACAGTTTTTTTACCCAAGCAAACATGTTTTCCTTAATTTATCTCTTAGCATGTAACAGAACATAGCCCAGCAAGTAAAAATTATGGCTTCACAAGACTTCTTCGTTCCTTAAATCAAAAGAAATTCGATGTGGCAGGGAGATAAGGAACCTTGGGGAGGGGTAACAAGACCTGCCACTGGATGGCCCTTTGTGGTCTCTTCCAGCTGTGTGATCCTGATTGTGAAGAGAGGTGATTCAGAAATAAACTTTCCTGGCTCCTAAACAGTGGCCATTCCCTCAGCAGAGGAGGTGGCTCCTAAGGACACCACTAGACTCCTCTGAAACAGTCAAGTGGGACGACATGTTCTCCGCAGGTATGTGAATTTCTATTTCTGAACCGTTCATACCCCACCTGCTCAGAAGAGTTCCAGGCAGCTACTGACATTCAAAAAGGTCCATAGTAAAACAATCCAAACAACTCAATCCCTTTTTTCAATTCCAAACTACAAACCCCACGAAAACAGAGTCGCAAGAACCAGTGTTTCCCCCTTCCTTTCAAATAAGCAAAATAAATACCAAAACAAAAGAATTCCGTATGAACAGATAATCCTTGGGAAGGAGAAATGTTCTACCAATACCCCTCCCGAAAGAGAAAAAGGATAAAGTCAACCTCAAAAAGACTAGTCTACTGATTTTCAAAGTACCAAGTCGGGGAAGGGGAGGGGAGAGAATGGATGCGGGCCAATAAACTTTGGGCATAATCCTGCTACAATGGATGCATTGCCAGTTGATAAAAGGGCCAGATCACAAAGATGTTCAGACAGTTTTGCACAGAACTATATTCCCCAAGAAGGAACAGGCTTGTAGCCTGGAGGTGTTACTTGATTAGAGTCCATAGGCGGATCTCCAAGTCTCACGTACAACACCCAGCACTGTCATGACTCTGGTCCCATGCTCACTGGCTACCTGCTCACCTGTTCCCATGGTCTTGCCGTGCTCACGTTATCCGTTTACCTGTTCCCAGTTTTCATGTTCCAGTAATTTTTCACATACAAGAGGCTTGGGGGCTCCTGTCCTCCCAGACCTTGTAGGTGCACAGCACAAGAATACTCTGTAGAGCAGGGGTAGACAAACTGCGGCCCTCCAGCAAATGCTGGCAGGGGCTCATGGGAATTGTAGTCCATGGACATCTGGAGGGCCGCAGTTTGACTACCCCTGCTCTACAGAGTATGCTGGCAGGGGCTCATGGGAAATGTAGTCCATGGACATCTTGAGGGCCGCAGTTTGACTATCACTGCTGTAGAGTCTAAGCCAACACGTGCTTTTGTGTAGGAAAACTTTCCTGCCTGGGAAAGTTGTCTGTGCCTGATATGCTGTTTAGCACAGGGCTTCTCAAGCTTTTCCCACTCAGGACCCCTTCTCACTCCAGAAATTTTTACGTGGCCCCAAGTATAAAGGCATATAAAACAGGTATACAACTCAAGAGCCTCTTGTGGCGCAGAGTGGTAAGGCAGCCGCCTGAAAGCTTTGCTCATGAGGTTGGGAGTTCGATCCCAGCAGCCGGCTCAAGGTTGACTCAGCCTTCCATCCTTCCGAGGTCGGTAAAATGAGTACCCAGCTTGCTGCTGGGGGGTAAACGGTAGTGACTGGGGAAGGCACGGGCAAACCACCCCATATTGAGTCTGCCATGAAAACGCTAGAGGGCGTCACCGCAAGGGTCAGACATGACTCGGTGCTTGCACAGGGGATACCTTTACCTTTACCTTTATACAACTCAAAACATTTACTGATAATAAATCATAAATAAATTTATTTTAAAACAATTCTTTGGTATACATATATTATTTTACTATTTATTAAAGACTAAAGCAAATGTGCATACTAATGAGTTGGATGTGCTTGTATAGTTTTACATTAAGAACTAATGTAAGCTAATTAATATATGTCCACCCTGACAGAGCGGTTTCTCAGTGGAACAGGCTTCCTCGGGAGGTGGTGGGTTCTCCATGTTTGGAAATTTTAAAGCAGAGGCTGGATAGCCATCTGACAGAGAGGCTGATTCTGTGAAGGCTCAAGGGGGTGGCAGGTTACAATGGATGAGCAATAGGGTTGTGAGTGTCTTGCATAGTGCAGGGGGTGGACTAGATGACCCATGAGGTCCCTTCAAACTCACTCTATGATTCTATGAAGTCTTGGGCAGAAATTTTCTATTGCTGCCATGTACACTTGGACAACACTGGACCTAACTACATCACCTACACCATCAAAGGCTTATTCTCATGCTCATCTTCTAACACTGTGTATGACATTAAATGCCAACACCACCCCTCTGTTCTCTACATAGGGCAAACAGGTCAAACCCTCCACCAAAGAATAAATTGACACAAGTCTGACATCAAAAATCACAGGACTGAGAAACCTGTAGGGGAACACTTCAACCATCCAGGACATTCAATGAGGGAGCTCAAAGTAGCTGTTTTATTGCAAAGACACTTCGAAAACAGACTGGAAAGAGAGATTACGGAGATGCAAGTTACTACAACACTCAGAACAATGGAATCTCCAGGACTCAACAGAGATATTGGTGTTTTATCTCACTACATATACTAACCTCATTCAACTCTTATATCTATATTCCTTACGATCCCCTCTTAATTTCATTTGAGACAACAGGATTGTAATGTAATGTAAGTATGTATGTAATGTAATTTAGAAACTATCTCGGGTCTTTGGACAGGACAACAAGCACAGCAGGGCTTGTCACTTGTGGGGAGGCCTCCATGCTTGGGAAGGATGGGGCTAGCAACAACTCTAATTACTTTTTTTCACAGCTGGGAAAGTGGCTGCTGTTAATCACTAACCTTAACAGTTTTATTCCCCCAATGTTTTTGTGAACAGCAATCGAACCCAAAGGACTGGCTTTGTTATTCTAGCAAGGAACTCTTCACTCTTCGTTATTATGCTACATATTTGTTGTGACGCTGTTTACTAATTTACTACTAATTTATTCTCTCCTTATATCTGTACTCTTATGATTCTTGTTTCATTGTCTGAGGAAGTGTGCATGCACACAAAAGCTCAAACCTTGAATAAAAATTTGTTGTTCTTAAAGGTGCCTTTAGACTCAAGAAATAAATGTTCACTGGTTTCCAAGAGCATTGTTGTCAGCCATTCACTAGCGTCTGACTCTTGGCAATGCCAGGGCACATGATCCCCGATCCTGCACTGCCTCCCTCAGCCGGTCAATGTTCATCCAGAACATATCAATAAGATGAATGTTTTAACTTTTTTACCATAACAATGAGTTGTAAGTCTCCCTGAGTCCTCAGGGAAGGACGGCATAAAAAGTCTCAATATAAATAAAATAAAAAATAAATTATTGGCACAAGTAGGCTGGCCATCCTCCAGGGAGACTCGAGAGATCGCCTATAAATCCAACCAATGCCATGCTACAGAGATCAATTCTGCTTTTCAGTGATGATTCTATGGGATTATACCCCACTGAGTACCCTCCTCAAACTGCACCCACCCAAGGCTCTCCAGAAATTTCCCAGCACGAGGCACAAACCTTGTGTTCTGGACTCAAGAGACTGCCTAATAGCAGAACTGTGGGGTGAAGCCTCCTCCCTTTCCGCTACAGAATTCCTGCACCAAATCCTTTCTGAACTACCCCGCTCCTGCTCCTTCACAGCATACAGTGGCCAAACACACCTGTACCAGTTGGTGAGGGTCATCATGATGTAGAGGGAGGCCAACAGGAGGCAGATATGGAAGAAGGTGTAGTTGTAAGCCACTCCATCCTCCTCGTTGTCATAAGCCTGATGTACCCCGTCTTCCAAGGCCGGGGGGCTCCCACCCAGCATTGCGGGACTCTCCTCTGTCAGCATCATCTTGTTCACCTGCGCATGATCAGAAGACCGGATGCTGGTGGCAAACAGAGAGAATTATAACCATGTACCTCAGCTTGTACATCCCCCACACACACAAACACACTTGTCCTGTAACATTAAAAACCAACACATTTTACCCATCGGGATTCCTGAGAGATTCTTGGGGAAGGTCACTTTCTGGTGGGTAGGTGAATGGATAGGAGGCTCCAATCCAAGTCTGGTGGTGTCTTAGACCAACAAAACTCTCTACGATATTTAACTCATGGAAATGTATACCTGCCCTGACCTGGACAGCCCAGGCTAGCCCAACCTCATCAGATCTTGGAAGCAAAGCAGGGTTCACCCTGGAAACCACCAAGGAATATCAGGGTCGTAATGTGGGAACTGGCAATGTCAAACCACATCTAAATGTCCCTTGTCTTAAAAATCCTACAGGTTATCCATAAGTCAGCTGCGACCATGCCATTTAACTCACAGAAGCTTACCCATTGGGGGTGGGGGGAATGTTGATCTATTCTACAAGGTTACTAGACATGAGTATTATTCTTGTTGGGGCAGAGATTTCTTTCTGAACTGGGGGTGTGGAGTAGTATAGTACAGCCCAATCTCATCAGATCTGGGGGAATCAGCAGGGTCGGTACTTGGATTATAGAGTCAGTGTAGTTAAGAGTGGCAACCTCTTACAGTCCTGTTAGAGCAATTCTGAGAGCAATTCTGTCAGAGCTCTCTCAACCCCACCTTCTTCACAGGGTGCCTGAAGCGGGGAAAGGAAAGGAAGGCAATTGTAAGCCACTTTGAGACTCCTTCAGGTAGAGAAAAGCAGCATATAAGAACCAACTGTTCTGACCGAGCAGTAATATTAGGGCTCCCTCAGTCTCACCTCCCTCACAAGGTGTCTGATGTGGGGAGAAGAAAGGGAAGGCGACTGTAAGTCGCTTTGAGACTCCTTCTGGTAGGGAAAAGTGGCATATAAGAACCAACTCTTCTTCTTCAGTAATATCAGAGCTCTCTCAGCCTCACCTCCCTCACAGGGTGTCTGTTGTGGGGAGAGGAAAGGGAAGGTGACTGTAAACCACTTTGAGACTCCTTCGGGGAGAGAAAAGCGGCATATAAGAACCAACTCTTATTCTTCTTAACAAAATAACCCAGCCCTAAGATAGAATGGGGAGGAGAGGTGGAAATATAAATAAGAATGAAACTGAAATGAGGGAGGCCCAAATCAGATGGACCTGGAGGACTGGTCTCAACCATAGGTTTGGCAGAAGAGCTCCGTTTCTAAGGCCCTGTGGAACTCAGTGAGCTTCGAGAGTGCCCTGACCTCTTCCAGGAGCACACTCCAGAAAGCCAGGGCCAGGGTTGAAAGGCCATGACCCGGGTCAAGGCCAGGGGAGAGGGGATTCTCAGCTTATTAGCATCTGAAGAACAAACCATTTTGGAGGGAACGTATCCAGACAGGCGGTCCCTCAGATACATTCCCTTGAAAATATGTGACTTCTTTTTTTTAAATTAAGGGGGAAAATCCTTAGGGATGAATTTCCTTCTCATCAGCACTAGAGGGAGATAGGAAGCTATACGGAGATCACTCAGTACCTCCCATGGAGACAGCTCAGTACAAGAATGCTTTCAACCGTGCCCTTATTTTCTCCCGGCATTCATTGTGCCTATGAAAAAGGGGGGGAGTGGGCCAACCCTCCTGCTGTGTAACTATTATCAGCAATAAGCCAAACTGAAGCTACAGCTTGGATTCAGTCAATGAATATCCCCCTTCAGGATTCTTTTCCCCAAACAGCGTTGCCAATGCTTTATCACTCCCCCTCCCCTTTCTCCCCTCCTTGCACTTCCCCATCTGTTTAGAATCATAGCATCATAGAACCATAGAGTTGGAAGGGGCCATACAGGCCATCTAGTCCAACCCCCTGCTCAACGCAGGATCAGCCCAAAGGAGCAGGGATTGGTGATATTGGAGCAGGGACGCCGCAGGGACGCCTAGGGTGATGGGAAGGCATGAGGACTCACCGTGGCGGAAAGCCGTGTGGCCTTCGGTGCGGTGAGTCCCCTGGTGGGCGAGGCTGGGGCAAGTGGCCAATGGGGAGGCGCGCTTTGGCCGCTTCTCCCTTGAGTGACACTCATAGGGGTGAATCAGGAGCCGCTTTGCGGCTCCTGATTCACCCCTCCGAGTTTTTATCACGGACAGAGCCTGCCCTAACTCCTCCCCAATAGCCCTTAGGGCTTTATTTTATCCACTCCGCAGGAGCGGTTAAAGATATGGCGGATTTGTCCTATGAGGAAAGGTTGGAGAGTCATAGATTTTTCAGTTTAGAGAAGACATGACTGGGTTGGGGGGGGTAGAGATTTATACAATTATGTATGGGGTGGAAAGAGTTGGCAAAGGGAAATTTTCTCCCACTCTCAAAAAAACCAAGGGCATCCAAAGGAGACAAAATGAAATACTTCTTGCCACAGGAAGTGATTAAAAGGTGGCATTCACTGCCAGAGGATATATTGATGGCTACAGGGGCAGACAGCTTTAAAAGGGGATTAGACAGATTCATGCAGGAGAGGTCTATCAGTGGCTACTTGCCATGGTGGCTAAAGGGAACCTCCACATTCAGAGGCAGTAAACCTCTAAACAGCAGAGGGGAAGGCCTTGACCGCTATGCCTTGTTATTGGCCCCACAGAGGAACTGTCTGGCCACTGTGTGAGACAGGATGCTGGACCAGATGGACCACTGGTCTAATCCAGCAGGGCTCTTTTTAGGTTCTTATGATGTAATCGTTGGTTTCACTTGCTAAGTCTAACCAACTCAACTGGAAGTGGCCCATATAGGACCTCAGGTAGAGAAGGTCTTACCCATCACCTGCAACCAGATACCCTTCTGTAGACAGTCCAGGGATTGAACTTGGGACACTCAGCATGCAAAACTGAACCACACGTAGGTTAGCTCTGATATTCCAGAGCCTGGAAGCAGTCCAGGAAAACAGAGATTCTCACCTTATGAAGAACGTGCAAAGGACAAATATCACCAATCCCACAATGCTCGGAGCATCCCACCATTGTGTCATCTGTCCACCATCTGGCACGGCTGTTGTGCTGCTGTTCTCCCCTCGTATCAGAAGGGTTGGATTACAATCTTTTTCTAAGAACAAGACCAAGAAATTTTTTTTTAATTACAACTGAAGAACCAACCATCATGTGCCTGACCAGAGCCCTGAAAGCAGCCAGGTTCATATTTTAATGTCCTCCTCCTCCTCTTCTCCCTTCAAAGAGCTTAAAACAATGGGGCAGGCCATGGCTCAGAGGGTAAAGTATCTGCTTTGCTCCTGGAAAGTCCCAGGTTCAATCCCCTATCTCTCAAGTGCCCTCACTGAGCAACATGTCCGCAATAGGGTGAGGGCACTCTCCCACAGAGGGTCATTCAGAATTCTTAAGCGCCCCCATCCTCCTCCTTGGTGCCACTTCCTGGCACTTACCAGGAAGAGGAAGAGCCAGCACTAGGTAAACTGGGGAGCTGTGGATTGCCACCCAAGCACCCTCTACCCCACTCCACCCCAGTTGCACCAATATTCCTGGCCTCCTGGTCACTGTCAGCAGAGACAGAACCCAGCAGAGGCATTCCACCCCATCCCTGCCACTCTCCTCGCCCTTGCCTGCTTGGTGTAGTGGTGTGGATGTCTAATCTGGTGAGCCGGATAGAAGCTTGCAGCAGCTCCCCCACATGCAGCCAGCTGGGTGACCTTGGGCTCGCCACAGCACTGATAAAGCTGTTCTGACCGAGCAGTGATATCAGGGCTCTCCCAGCCTCACCCACCTCACAGGGTGTCTGTTGTGGGGAGAGGAAAGGGAAGGTGACTGTAAGCCACTTTGAGACTCCTTTGGAGAGAAAAAAGAGGCATATAAGAACCAACTTTTCTTCTTCAATAATATCAGGGCTCTCTCAGCCTCACCTCCCTCACAGGGTGTCTGTCGTGGGGAGAAGAAAGGGAAGGCGACTGTAAGCCTCTCTGAGACTCCTTCAGGTAGAGATAAGCGTCATATAAGGACCAAATCCTCTTCTTCTTCCTACCACTGAGAACGGGCCACCATCTATTTTTAAAATGGGCTTCACTACTAGTATTATCATAAAATTAATTGTCCAAAACCCAGCATGAAAACATCTAACTAAAGAAGAACATAAACTTATCATTAAGCAAGCCTCATAAAACCATCCATGCCAGAAGCAGATTATAAAAATAACATCAAAGAACAACTCCCATTAAAAACATGGATATTTTTTTAAAGGGAATGCTTTGGCCTAATGCCTAAAACAGAGCAGATGCCAGGGGAACCCCTTAGGACAGTGGTTCTCAACCTGGAGGTCGGGACCCCTTTGGTGGTTGAATGACCCTTTCACAGGGGTCACGGCAGGGCAAGCAGCTTGGCCAGGAGGGCCCCATCCACACAACAGCCTTGCGGGGTAGATCGAGATAGAGCGTTCGTCTGTTTGGAGCAGCGGAAAAGAGTGAGTTCGGCATGGTGGGACAAGAGGCAGAACTGAACTGAGAAACCCCAGGGGAAAAAACAATGTATATACCATCATGAACAATGGATCTTCATGCCATTGATCAGTTTCGATTTAATTTATGTGAAAGAGCACTTGCCTAATTTTATGGTTGGGGGTCACCACAACATGCGGAACTGTATTAAAGGGTTACAGTATTAAGAAGGTTGAGAACCACTGCCCTAGGGGAAAGGGCAGCCTGCAGGCAAGGTGCTGCTGCTGGAAAGGCAAAGACTTGCTGGCTCGGCGGTTTGACCACTGCCTCTGGACATGGCCTCAGCAGATACGAAGCAAAAAGAGGAAGAGGTCCTTAAGGGCAAGTAGGCAGGCAACTTACCTGGGACATTGGCAAGGGCCGACCAGGTGACGAACATGGTATAGAGGGTGATGATAGAAGCCTGCAGCAGGCCGGAGTGGGGCTGAGCATCCTGTGGAGAAGATGGGTCCCATTAAAACCTTGGACCTGACCCAGCACAGACCGACCCGCTGCTTAGAGAGGGACACTGAGCTCAACTATTGAAGCCTGTTTCCAAGAAGATTCCATCCAGCTCTTCCTTTTGGACACACACTTCAGAGACATCAAACTGTGCAAGGTGTGCTGACATCAACCCTGCCCATCTGTCTGGAAGCTACCTCAGCATGCCCCTGGCCTTTGGACAAAGCTCTGCGGTTAACCACAGAGTTGTTACTCAAAGGCAAGAGCATCCCTGGCAACCCATTGGCGCCACTCCCAGGCACATGGGGAGGGATGACAGCACATTTCCAGTGACATCAGTGTGCCCCTGCCAATGTCGTCACATAATTATTATAATCTTTATTCCTGTAGCCTGCCCTTCCTGTGAGGCTCAGGACAGGTAACAGCAGTAAAATACAGCTATAAATAACATACAGTAAAATAACATTTTACAATCCATGCCTCTGCCAGGTGATATCATCATTGAGGAGGATTTCTTTCTTTGGGTTGATGAATCAGCTCTTCAGATTCTATCAGACATTTCCCGAGGGAGGCCAGACGATGTGATGCTATTGGGTGTTATCTTCCCGGCCTCAACCGTAGGCCTGGTGGAATAGCTCTGTCCTACAAGCTCTGGGGAACTGACTGAGGTCCCGCAGGGCCCTGATCTTGATTGGCAGAGCATTCCACCAGGCCAGAGCTGAAGAAGCCCTGTTCTGGGTTGAGGCCAGTTTCACTTCTTTGGGACCAGGGACTCTGAGCAAATTCTGGTCTGCCAACCATAATGCTCTTTTGGGGACATTGCTGTCCCACATGGCTGGGGGAACTCCCTTCCTTCTCTACAGTTTTCTTCCTCTTCAGTTCCTTTCTTCTCTAGTAATTCCTTCCTTCTCTATAGTTGCCCAATGGTAGCAGCTCTGACCTCTGGTAATACAGGTGAGCCCATCCCTAGACATGTCAGAGATTCCTCCAACATCCCTTCCACCACAGAACAAAAAGACCACTTGAAACTGAAGTGGTCAAAACACCCACAAGGCCACCGAAGGCAGCTTAATAACCAACAGTCCATATAAATATAGGACGGGATCCCAAGGGTCCCTTACCTGGATCTTGGGCAAGATGGACAGCACAGAGACCACCACACAGAAGATGAGGTTGAGGCTGATAAGCACTTTGTTCGGGGTACACCCGTCTGGTTTCGTGTAATACACATACAGGAGCACCACAGCTGCGATGGAAATGGCGTAGAAGAGGAAGGTGAAGAAGAAGAGGGCTGGAAAAGAGAGAGAGAGAGACTGGCAGTTACAGAGAAGTGTTTCCAGAGTGTCTAAAAAACCAGCTTTAACAACCATGGACAGTCTGCATGGTTGCCCCTGTAACAAGCCTACCCTGGGTATGTGTGTTCTCATATGCGTGTTGCAATCCTACACACATGCATGTAAAGGCATGTTCCCTCTTTGCATCTCTGGGTACTCTGATAAGGCTGCCTCTGAGTGAGGATAAAGTGGGTTGTCAGGTCCCCTCCCCCAGTGCTGCTGGCAGGGGAGAGGGGGTGTATTTACTGGGAGTGAGAAGGGATGCCAGAAGTTAATGTGACATGGCTGTGTGACCCAGACGTGATACAGGCACATCAGGACAGGGGCAACGCTCTGGCTTTTAGGGAGAAAACTCTATGGTAGAATTAGCATCTACCATAGAGTTTTGCCCAAAAACCAGAGCGTCACCCCCTCCAACATCCTTACGTCACTTCTGGGCCATGCAGACATAGCATGTTAATTTTCAGCATTCTTCTCTTTTGGGAGGATTAACTGGGGTGGAGGTGTGGCCTGAAAGTGGGGGACCACCACCCTGACCAGGTGGCCTGGCATTTCCTACCCCCCCACACACACCGTGCATGTGTGTTCTTAGCATGCATTAATAGTCTAGACATGTGGATAGGATCCAAATCAGTATTCTTTGTTAACCAGGAAAGAAGCTGTATTACTAAAAATTAAGCTAGAAGATACACGTGTAAAATAGCAGTCATATCTACCAATGACAGATCTAAGGAAGAAAATAGAAAAAAACATAAGTCTAGCTAAGCTCCAATACAGTTACCTCTGGGGGAGCAAATGGAAGGAAGGAAGGAAGGAAGGAAGGAAGGAAGGAAGGAAGGAAGGAAGGAAGGAAGGAAGGAAGGAAGGAAGGAAGGAAGGAAGGAAGGAAGGAAGGAAGGAAGGAAGGAAGGAAGGAAGGAAGGAAGGAAGGAATGCTGTTGTGGATTTTCCGAGCTGTGTTGCCATGGTCTGGTAATTTTAGCCCCTGACATTTTGCCAGTAACTGTAGCTGGAATCTTCAGAGGTAGGACATGGCAAGATGGGAATCTCTTCATGTCAGTTACTGGCAAAACATCAGGGACTAAAACAACCAGACCTTGGCCACACAGCCCAGAAAACCCATAACAGCCAGTTGACTCTGGCCATAAAAGCCTTTGACAATTCAACAAAGATGCCAACATTTAAACCTTCCTGCCTTCTTGAGCAGGACCTCTTCCCAATCCAGATTTAGGGCTCTTTCCCCTCATGGGAAATATCCCCAAAAACTCTTTGCCAGTCAGGTTACAGGTTACAGCACCCATCTCCACATCCCAGGTCATCTTTCCTAGCACCTTCCATCCTGTCTCCGGCAGGTAAGCAAATGGTTACCGCCAGGCTGAAACCCATCTCCTGCCTCTCCAACCTTCAGGCGCATTGCATTGCCCATCATCATGGTCTCAGGGATCCTCCGATGTGCTCCACAGCACCCAATCTCTCCGAATTCACAGTAGTCCTCCACTTTATCCACAGAAGCGTCCTGTGAGGTAGGCTACACAGAGAGTGACAGCTACCAGCCAAGGAAGCTTCATGGTGTAGGAGCAGTTTGAACCCAGGTTCCCGGATCCTATTTCAACCGCTACATTCTGCTGCCTTCCCCTGACTATCTCAGCTGTCTAATATGCACTGAACAGAAGGAACAAGGAGACCCAGTGCTTAGAGTGCTGGGTTCTAATCACACCTCTGCCATGGAAGTTTGTCAGCTGACCTTGGGCCAGTCACTTGCTCTCAGACATCTTCTGAGGCCCTGCTTTGGTTGTCCTGCCACCTGAGGCTGGATGGCTGGTGACCTAAAAAAGGGCCTTCTTTGTGTCGGCACCAAAACTTGGGATCCCCCCCCCCTCCAAACCTGAGAGATTCATCCCTTTATCTTCTGGCAGCAGGTGAGTATTTTTTTTGTTTCTTTTGGCACAGTTATTTGTTTGTGTTGTTTTATTGAATTATTTTATCATTTCAAGTGTTTTTAGATTGGTCAAATGTTTTTATGCGCATCACGTTGTGAACCGTGAACAGGCAGAAAGGTGCCAAGGAAAAAGGTTTTGAATGCAATAAACTACCTCACAGGGTTGTTGTGAGGCTAAAGCAGAGGAGAGAAAAACAACGTCAGCTGCTTCCCCCCCTCCCCTGGTTAGGAAGCAAGGCAAGGTATAGCTGAAGTAAATAAATGTAATCAGATCATTCACATAAACAAAGTAGCCCATTTATTTAAATTGAAAGGCAGAAGGAAGGAGGGAGAAGGAAGGCCCCAGTGCTAGAGAGAACACAGGCCAAAATAAAGGGGGGGGGAATGGAAATGCAGAGTTGCATAAATGAGAAGGTGTCGAGGGGGGAGCCTAATCCACATTTACACATTTTAAACATTTATAACCCACCTCTCTGCCACAATAGAACACCCAAGCCAGCTTACATCAAATGGAACTAACCACTGAGATGGGACTAAACAGAGCTGTCCAATCCCAGCCAGGCAGCAGAGCCCAGCCTGACAGCAACCCTTTCAAAGCATGGCTCATCAGTGTTCCATACAGACCTGCATACCAGGACTTGGCGCTGCCTTCGTCCGCATTGTGCAGCCAGATCTGACTCCAGGAATGCGCGAAGTCTATCAGCAGGATAAGCTGGATGAGGATGAAGAGGAAAGAGCCCACCACTCCGAAGTAGAACCAAACTCGATTATTTGAAAAAGAGGGAGAGGGAGAGAGAGAGATGTGAGGATGCATGATCACAGGAAGTTCTAGATGCAGGGGGGGGGGCTCACTATGTTAAGGCCAAACTAAGGCCATTTATGCACTGGAGGTTTCAGGATGAGCTGCAGGCTGCAGTTTTAGTCGTGGCAGGTTGCCCCACCTCTTCCTGCACCCACATGGGAGAGCATTTGGCCTGGTGCACCTCATCTGCCCCCTATTTGTGGAAGTTCCCAGTGCGTAAATGGTCT
Organism: Paroedura picta; assembly: GCF_049243985.1. Taxonomy (NCBI): domain Eukaryota; kingdom Metazoa; phylum Chordata; class Lepidosauria; order Squamata; family Gekkonidae; genus Paroedura; species Paroedura picta. The sequence continues at coordinate 33,345,854 of NC_135373.1, forward strand.
AAAGAGGCATTCTCTTGCCCCCAAATTGGGTCTGGGAACTAATTCTCTAAGCCAGTGGTTCTCAACCTTCCTAATGCCCCGACCCTTTAATACAGTCCCTCATGTTGTGGTGACCCCCAACCATAACATTATGCAAGGGTTCTTTCACAGAAATTAAACCCAAACTGACCAATGGCGTGAAGTTCCATTGTTCGTGATTGTATATAAATTGGTTATAAATTGTATCTAAATTGGCTGGCGCCTTCAGGAGGAGCGGCAACAGTGGCGGTGCACCCCCTGGCCAAGCTGCCCGCCCTGCCGCAACCCCTGTGAAAGGGTTGTTCGACCCCCCACAGGGGTCTCGACACCCAGGCTGAGAACCACTGCTCAAAGGACTGCCGGGATCCGCTTCAGAATCATGATGCCTGGTGTGAAAAGGCTGCAGATTTTCTATCAAGGCAGATCCTTGGTCTTTTATGGTCAACCTTGTCTTCTCTGGCTGACAGGGGCTCTCCAGGGTCCACTACTAGCCAATTATTTCCACCAGAAATTGAACCTGAATGTAGGACCTCCTGCATGCAAAGCAGGTGCTGTGCTACTTATCTACTGATGTATTCCACAGGCATTTGGAGAAGTCAGAAGGAATCATTTCCCCAGTTCTTCAGATCTACTTGTTTGAAGACCAAGGAAATGTGTGAATCCTGCCCCTACTTCTTCTACTCCACGGAGCAAAGTCTGAATCCTAAGGAACCTTCGTCAACTTATGTGGCTCTTTGTTAAAGGAACAGATCCTGAAACAATGGCTGGATCCGCCCCAAGTCATTGTTTGCTACCAAGTATTATTCACAAAAGCATAAAAAGATCCCTCTGGGGAAATGACGACTGAACATTTCTCATGAGGCTGAGTAACCAAAAGCCTTTGGCAACACACAAGTTGGGCTGTGGCTCCTGGTAGAGCATCTATCTGGCAAAAAGAAGGCTCCAGGCTCAATCCCGGCATCTCTGGTTTAAAAATCCAGCATTGGGTGATGTGGAAAGGCTTCTGAGATTCTGGAGGGCCACCATCAGTCTGAGTATCAATCAGCTTCGTATGTTCACCCAAGTTCACAAGGGAGTACTGCAGAGCAAGATGTACATGGACACTACATGTGTTTGTACCAAGAATCAAGACTCAGCAAACCAGAAGGGACTGTCCTACAGTTCAAGGGACAAGAGGTTCAGCCCCATGTTAGGAGGGAGCCCTTTAGCCTTTTCACAACAATCTGCCCAGCACAGTGTCCACCAACTGCTCCACAAATGGGGGTCATTTAATCAAGAACTGACATCAGTCTCAGGGGCAATGACTTAACCTTCTGCGCTTTTAGTTCCCCATCAGCAGGAACTGTGTGAGAGCCACCACCCAGAAGAAAGCATTATGCAAATCCGACTGATGCATTCCGCTTGGAACCAGAACAAAGTAACTTCCTGCTCCTGCCAGCATTAAATGAGGGCGGAAAAGGGATTGCAAGAGGACGCGGTGAATGCCTGGATGCCAAGAGAGGATCTCGGACCGGGCTATTAACTTGCGGAAGGGAAGGCTTCCGTGTCTGGCAACAGTCCGCCCTCCTTCCTGGTGAAAACCACCCAGCCCAACCTTACGCAGAAGGGTAAACACAATGACTTGGCATTGTAGCATAACAATGCTCAGGTCCAAGTTTCCATGTTGCTCCATTTACCAGACGTAAACGAGCCATCAGGGATGTAGAAGGCCCCCACGGTTATGCCGATCAGGATCAGGAACTTGAAGAACCAGAACCTGGAGTGGACAAGAGAAGAAAGGGTTATTCTCCAGTTCAGACTTGGCCTTTTGCAAGCCAGCTCTCTCACAGCCTTACCCTCTGAACAGCAAAAGGGAGACAGAGTTCCTTACCTACCTTATGGGGTTGATTCTAAGGATGGGTCACTGAGAACCATCGTAGTGGTTTGAGTACCTGATTAGGACTGGTGAAATCTGAGACCAACCCCCCACTCTGCCATATAAAACTCCTGGGGTAACCTTGGGCCAATCACTCACACCCTTGCCTTAACCTACCTTTTAGGGCTGTTGCAAAGCCAATGTAGGGAGGAAGGGAAGCTTTGGGGTGGAAAATGACAGTAAAGATACACAATACAGGCCCAGTTTGAGGATTTGTGGGGCCCACAGCCCCAGAGTCAGTCTAAGGGTTTGTGGGACCTTTAGCAGAGCACACCTGGTGCTGCCCTTGGGACAACTGGAACTCGGGAAGCAACGGACAGCTTCAATTTGCCGAAAACATTTCTCAAGTCTTGGCGGGACACACAGGCCCAATGCCCCAATATCGAGCTTTGTGCTTTTGCGGCCTGTGGTCCACACACATGCCCAATGAGCGATGAGCGTGCTCAGTTGCTAACAGAGCATGTGTATCACCCTTTTTTTCAGTCTTTTGCACAGAAATGTGAAGACCCCTAACAACCACAGTGTGAAAGCCCCCTAACTGTACAGCACTGTGGGGCTCCTGGAACCCGTAGCACTTGCTGCATGGGCTACTAGAATAAACCACTTTTGGCACAATATAGATACATGCACATACTCATACATATGTACACACACAAGCACAGGCTACACAAATAGTTATTATTTTGCCTTAAGGTAACCGCATGGAAGCATCAGAGAGCTATTGCCCTTTGCATCAACATCAGAATGATGCCTGCAAGTGACAGCTGGTAGCAGAGCTGGACGTAACACAGGGCAGTCCTGAGCACTTTTGCTTGTCTAATGTCCAAGACTATCAAGGACCAAGACTGTCTTTCTCCAGCACGCTCAGAGGAAAAAAGGAAGCTTGCTCAGGGATGGGGAACTGCTGCAGCTGCCAACAGTTAGACAGGATTTTATTTGGAGGGGTGATTTATTCCTGTCTCATTTGCATCTATTTCCGGAAAGGAATGGAGCTCTCTAACACGGAGACATCTAACACTCCCCGTTGCCTGGTTGCAAAGTTCAGCCTTCAGGTTTTGCAGCTGAAGGAATACAGCGATGGCCTGCCTCTCGACAGACTGCAGAGAGCAGAACGTTAAAGAGAATCAAAAGAAGGGGGTACACAGTATGCGAAACAGGAGAAAAACCGACGCAAAGCCACTGTGTGCAAATATAAACACTAACAATGGCATTCAGAAAATCACTGAGTATATTAAATCTATACAAACAGAAGGCAATGACAATGACAAAATTCAGATATGCATAAAGGTGCATACAAACAGAAATGGTTGAGTTGGGTTTGGGACTGAGGGACAACCACAGAAAATCCTGGCAGGACCATGTTGATTCTTAAGAGTCCTGACTGACTCTTTTAGGGATGTCTGCATCTTTCAGATTAGTTCAGCAGTAGAATGGGCTGCCCAAGGAGGCGGTGAGCACCCCCTCCCTGGCAGTCTTCAAGCAGCGGCTGGACAGATCCTTATTCTGGATGCTTTAGGTTGATCCTGCATTGAGCAGGGAATTGGACCAGATGGCCTGTATGGCCCCTTCCAAATCTATGGTTCTATGATATTTCATTCATTCATTCATTCATTATTTAATTTGTATACCGATGCTCCCAGGCCTGCCGGCTCACACTGGTTCACAACACACATAATACAACACCTACCTATAAAACACAGCCATTTAAAATATCTCAACAGTAACAATAAATCCACAGAATAAGTAAAAACAAGATGGTGGATTAATACAAAAACTTGTCTCAACTTCACATGCAGTTGAACCAGTGTGGGTCTTGTTCCCACCCCTTCCTTCCAACTGACATGAACCCTTTGGGATGCAGTGAGTCCCTGTCACAGGGTGCCCCCAGGGCTAGCCACCTCACCCATTCTGTATGGATGCCCGTGGATCTTTGCTGCTCCGTACGCAGACCATCATCAAGGCAAACAGGAAGAAGAAGGCTGCTGTCGCAAAGCACATGCGGTACACAGATTTATGACCCAAGAAGGACTTGCAGTTGACCTTCCCGTCGGTGCCCAGAATCGAAGCACCTCCCTCGCAGAACCCAGGAAGCTGGTAGAAGGATAAAGAACGTCAAGATGGCCCCTAGACACTGCTTGGTCCTTCCTTGGTTGCTTAACAGCACTGATACATGTCACAATTCACTAGAAGTTAACAGTGTGACTTACAGTAGATGTCTCCAGGACAGAAGACCCTCCCCATGCAATTCTGCACGCTCCCAGTTTCTTGTTTAAATTCACAGGAACAGAGCTGCTGGGTCAGACCAGTGGTCTACCTAAACCACCAACTCTCTATGGCCAACCAGTTGCCCTGAAGGACCAATGAACAGGGTAAAGAAGTCAAGGGCCTTTCTTGACGTTACCCTTAATAAGCCATTATGGGAAATACTGAGTTACATCTATTACAAGGGTGGCCAAATTCTGGCTCTCCAGATGTCCACGGACTACAATTCCCATGAGCCCCTGCCAACAGCAGGGGCTCATGGGAATTGTAATCCATGGACATCTGGAGAGCCAGCGTTTGGCCACCAGGGCAATGCTGCATTATAGATTTCTGGCATGCTACCACTTTAGAGTCCACTGAAACAGGACAGCAGGTACAGGATGTATCCTTGGGCCAAGTCCTTCCCCATCACTTGCACCAGCAAAAGTGAAGCTGGATCAGGTGGAAGTTCCCTAAACAGACATGGCCTATATCACCCAGTTTCTTTTGTAATTTCATCCTTCTTGGGGATGTGGGTATATGAGTAAGACATGAGTTACCTTGTGCAGTTCAGCCTCTACGCCAGGAATGATCATGATAATCGAGACCAAGGTCCCCAGGAACAGGAACAAGGTGAAACACAGCCGGGTTATGGTGGAGTTCTTTGTAGAAGGGCAGCAGCCGCATAAGAGGCAAGGGGCGGAGCCACAGAGGCAAGACACCTGGCGTGGAAAGAACAATGGAGTACATCTATTAAGAGCTCATGGGAACACGCCAGGGGAATGGCCAACAAACGCTTCACTCAGTTTCTAAAGTTCCATCCCATAGTACAATCAAGTTCCATCCCATAGTACAATCCCATCCCTGGCTTTCATGCTGGAGGAGCTAAAGAATGAGCTGAGATCTCATAAAATGATCTTTCATAGATTTTCAGTCAGCTTGATAATGAGCAAAAGCTGAGACCCATCCAAGTCAAATCCTTATTTATTTATTTATTATTTGGACTTACTGCCTGCCACTCTCACAACTGGCTCGAGGCAGGTTACAGTTTGTCCGTGTTAAAAGCCCCATTAAAGACCCCATTAAAACCATTATGGACATTAATCCTAATACAAAACAAGACTCCGCAACATTTAAAAAACCATAGAGTCATTTTAAAAACCATAGAGTTCCCGAGAGACTCCAGCTAAAGATGTTTCTATCCTACTTCAGATTAGAAGAAGAGTCGATTTTGATATCCTGCTTTTCACTACTCTAAGGAGTCTCAAAGTTTTTCCTTCTCCTCACAACAGACACTCTGAGAGGTAGGTGGGGCTGAGAGAGCTCTAACAGAACTGCTCTGTGAGAACAGCTCTGTGACTGGCCCAAAGTCCCCCAGCTGGCTGCAAGTGGAGAAGTGGAGAATCAAACCCTGCTCACCAGATTAGAGGCCAGGGCTCTTACCCACTACACCCAGCTGGCTCGCTCAAGAGAGACATTGGAGGTGACCACAAGCTGTAACACTTTTGTATAACAATTAGAACAGCACCTGACCACACTAGAGATTCTGCATCATGTGTTAACCCTCAAATAGGTGAAGAAGCAGAACATTAGGGCAACTAAACTACAACCAAAAAAACAACCTTCTCCAAAAAAAACCTGGAAAATGAAGAGAACGTGTCAAAAGTGTGTCTCTGGTGTGGGACCCCCACACATGCCCACACCCACACAAATCTCAATTGGATTTCCCCACAGAAAAGGCCCTGGTTTGCATAACAATCCACCCATGCTGGAAGCAGCCAGAGAAAAGTTTCCTCAGGTTACCTGACTCCGCAGGAAGGTTCAGCTGAGAGGAAGGGTTTCAGATACCACAAAAAAACGAGAAGACAATAGTTGAATGCCTCAGTTTTTTTACTTTCTTTTTTTTTTAAGCTCCTGCATTTCATGCTCAAAGACAACCACTTAAAGATAGGATCAAAACGTAAGCCAGAGAGATTTTGTTTCCCAAACACGGATGTCAGAAGGAACTGTAGTGTGTGCAAACTGACCTGCTTGGGAAAGAACGGGTATAAGGGTTGCACCCACAAATATTCTTGCCCTCAAAATAAAGCTGTTCATTTTGAGAAGCCTTGGAGCAATACACGGGTGTTTATTCATAAGGGGTGGGTGGGAAAGGAAACCATCATTTTCCAAAGCACTTTCCCTAAGTGCTTCAAAGCCACTATCTCTCTGTCATCTCAGAACAAAGTCTGCCTGCACCAGATGGGTGAGAAAGCTTTGGCTGAGCTTCAGACCGCAGACTGGCAGCGCCGTGCCCACCCACACCGACAATCTTCCTTGGGTGCAGTAGAAAGCCAACGTACGCAGCACTCCCTGCAGCAACATACACAGGGCTCCCTGAAATGGGTCGAGATAAAGCATGACCACCTGTTCCTGCCACCTGTGTTGGCAGAGTCTCAATATGCAGAAAGTAGGGAGCTCTAGGCTGCTTAAAACTATAGAACAGAAGAGAAACAACTATGTACAGAGAGACCTACCCTACATACTTGCATATAAGCCTAGATTTTCAGCACCTTTCTTCACACTGAAAAAGCCCTCTTCGGCTTATACGTGGGTATATACGGTAACTGAAATAAAAGCCTGCTCCAGCCAGGCAATCGTTGCATTGCCCTTTGCAAATTTGTAATGGAAGCTGAGCTTGCTCTGGCAGCTTCTAGGACATCATTTTTTCCCTTTTGCCTTCAATGGCAAAAGGAATGGCAATGCAGGATGGGAAGGCCTGTGAAGATGGAGCATTTCCCACCCTCGGCTTATATGCAAGTCAATAAGTTTGCAAAGATTTTGTGGTAAAATTGGGTGCCTTGGCTTATATGCGGGTTGGCTTATATGTGAGTATATACGGTAACTAACTAGCTAGCTGTTGTCTGCAGCCATTCTTCTGTTCAAATGCTGTTCTGGAGGGAAGTGTGCTGAAACAAGCAGGAAGTCCCCTGTTGAGCCTAGCCCAACTATAATAAATATACATCTCTTCCAATGCCCCCTCTAGGGCACTCTTTATATTCTGCTCAATTATGCCTACTGCAGAACTTGCATATTCCAACTAACTGGGCCTCTATTCGCAATCTTCTAACTTGAGGGAGGCTAGAACACATCACTGGATGGCCCAGGCTAGCACGATCTTATCACATCTCAGAAGCTAAGAGGGTCAAGCCCTGGTTAGTCCTTGCATAGGAGACCACCAAGGAAGTCCAAGGATGCCAAACAGAGACAGGCAATGGCAAATCATCTCTAATGTCTCCAAAGTCAGCTGCAATTTCAAGGCACTTTCCATGACTATCACCAGGACACACAAAGTCACCTCCTACCAAGTTTTTGCTCTATCAAGGGCAACATGGTCTGACTACTGTCTGCTGTCCTCTACCCCATGTTTTATCATTATAGACAATTCTGAACCAAGCCCTAGAGCAGCCATTCTCAACATTTTCACCACTGAAACGTTCTTCAGGCTTTAAGAAATTCCAGAAGTGATGGGATCCTGCAGAATATGGTTGGGAAGCATAGCTGTGTACATACCCACCTGGGTCCCCTCCAGGGCCATCACTGGGCACTTTGGGAAGGGGGGTGGGGGGGAGTCAACATGACCATATATGGTCATACCTCCTGATAAATGTTTAACAAATTTTAAAAATATATTAAAAATTAATTAACTCCCACTTATTTGGGAAACCCTTCCAGGACTGTCTAGAAACCCCAGGGTTTCATTGAAACCTGGTTGACAAAGCCTGCCCTAGAGGGTGGATCAAAAAAATCTATACAATGGGGCCAGGGAGAAGCATGGAGGATATTTCTACCAAAAACGGGAAGCTCAAGGTTCACAGAGAAATCTAAACGCTTAAATAAATGCATTTATGGTTTAACGCCCCAGTATAATAGAACCAAAGAGCCTCTTGTGGCGCAGAGTGGTAAGGCAGCAGACATGCAGTCTGAAGCTCTGCCCATGAGGCTGGGAGTTCAATCCCAGCAGCCGGCTCAAGGTTGACTCAGCCTTCCATCCTTCCGAGGTCGGTAAAATGAGTACCCAGCTTGCTGGGGGGTAAACGGTAATGACTGGGGAAGGCACTGGCAAACCACCCCGTATTGAGTCTGCCAACAGAACGCTAGAGGGCGTCACCCCAAGGGTCAGACATGACTCGGTGCTTGCACAGGGGATACCTTTACCTTTTTTTATAATAGAACCACTGTCACTTAAAAGAGAGGAATGCCCAATGGGGAGGGGATGCAAGTGGAAGATAAAATATTCTCTATCATGATGTTATGATACATGTTGACTGCTATGCTTTTTCCCATTCATTATTCATTGGCTAGGCCAAATACAGTTCTGTATCTGGACCACTCCCCTTTTTTCAAAACCATCCTTAATCATCTCAATTTATTAAAAAAACACATCACATGACTGGTTCTACATGTATTCTCTTGCTTGGAAGAGTCCTTTCCATTAGCTAATGGGCTTCCCTGCTAATGGATGAATTAGTACTGAAATCCCTGTGATCAGCCCAGGAAATTATGGCACACACCCTTCTAATTTTACACAGTTCTAGTGTTGCAAAAGAGCTGATTGCTTCAGAGGCAATACAAGTTCCGCTGCATTTCAAGATGACTCCTCTTTCCCATGTCCTCTGACTGAGGCTGACATCCTAGGCGTATCCCTTGATTAGCAAAGGGGCACTTGCTTTTGGTTAAGCACACGTCAGACTAAACTGCAAGGCCCAAGAGCACTCAGCAGGGCCTCCTGATGCGTAGACATGCCTAGGATTTTGCTACACAGCAGTAGATGTCCAGGTAAAACACGCATTAGCTCAATACAAGGCCCATTAAGTTCAATGAGACTTACATCCAAGTATATGTAAGAATGAAGATTAGAATATAAGATTCTGCCCTGCTCAATGGGTGGCTAACCAGATGTTCACAAGCAGGGACTCCTGCCCGCTAACCGCGTTCCACCATCAGACAATCAGATCTGGTCTAGATCACTCCATCTGGAACCATAGACAGGGATAGATGGATTCTTCACCTTGTACATCTAATCCAGTCATTCTCAACCATGATTACTAGTAACCCCAGGGTTACTCTAGAGCCTTGGAGGGGTTACTCCAGTTGGGGAGATTTAATTATATAACTAAGACTGCTTAAATAAGAAGTTAGTATCATTTTTGTGTGTGCAGTACCTTGCCTGAGCAAAACAAGGAAGCATTCATCTCAGCTGTCATAAAGCCCACCAAACAAAGCAGCAATTCTCCTCCTGGGAAATTCTGAGAGAGGGGGGAATGGGAGGAGCCAATGAGGGGAATGAAGCAGATTCAGTGCTTCCCCCATATGCGACTTCCCCAGGTTTGTCAGGGAGCTGTGGGCAGCTGGCATCCCTTCCGGGGTTATTCAAAGTCAGAGGAATATTTCAGGGGTTACTCCATGGTGATAAAGGTGGGAAAAGGCTGAGCTAATTGCATCTCGCAGAACTAACTTTCGTAAGTCATCAGACCAAGGTGTGCTAGATTCCCATCCACCTTAGAGACAGACAAGATGTGAAGTGATGTAATTTAAAAAACATTTTGCAGGAAAATTCCATCTGCTCCTCAAAGGTAAACAATGGTGGGTATTAAAAAGAAAGAATATTTTCTGCAGGCCTGATCATCCTGGAACTGGAAAGCATTGAGTCTAACTACTTGGACAGAAGAACTCTCAGATCCCATAAAAGAAAAAGCAACTGTCAGGTGACACTGTAACCAACTTTACTGGTATTTGGTCAAGAGAGCATGAACTCTAAAGGAGTATGTCTGACACATTATTTACCTTCACTTCCTTCTTCTCCAACCTCCACCCACAATTTGAGTTGTCCCAAGAAGGGTGTAGACGCTTTGCATTTTAATTTTAGAAATACTCTAGTAGAGGGGAAATGAATTACACAAGAGGACCATTACCTGAAGAAATTCACCCACAAACTTAGGTTAAGCCAGGATTCCTTGCCCTCCACCACCCCCTTCCAAACAGTACTGGGACTCTCATTTCAGAGTCCTAACCACAACTTGCTAAAGAGTAACTTGCTCTATGTGTGCAAACAGTTGCAAAAGGCAAAACGCTCCAGAGTACAACAAAGACCAATCTCCCACTGTACTATTTTTAAGACTGTTTGGGTTTTTAACCAGTCTGATCCCCTACCGCAGCTCCAGTTTGGAAATAGGGGGCAAAGTTCTCCAAACCTTTCCAGCCTGTTACCTGTGCCAGTTCAAAGCCGCCAGCATCTTGAGGCCTACTCTGTCTCTATATTATATTACATGATGATGACGAACCCCCAGCCCCCCCCCCTTCCCCATGATCTCTCCTCTGGCAGCCCCCAGGTCTACCTGTCAGGAAATGGGCAGGCATAGAAGGCCTGTGCACAGAGAACAAACCATATACTGGCACACTAACCTATAACAGTTGTCTTTTCCCAGCCCTCCCCTTCACCCAAATTTCTGACATATACCCAGCCAATGTTTATACTACTTTTCCCCCCTTTGATGCATTTAGGAAAAGCCAGATTTTTTTAAAAAGACATTTTCAATGACTTGCAGCCACTGTGCCTGGCCGCCTTTTGTTTCTGCTTTTTTCCCACGGGGTTTCTGCTTGATTTCTCTTCCAAAGTCGCCCCTTCCAGTCAATGAAGCTGAAGATCCCGATCCCTCAGCAGGAGCCTCGCCAAGTCACTGGAAGAAGCGCTTCCTCAAGAAGCGGCTTAAAAAGGGCCAGCTTTATTTGAATTTGGGGTGGGGAAGGGGGTTAAAAGGACATCTGCAAGAGTCTCCCTCCAGAGTTTAAAAAGAAAACCCGACCAAGGCTGGAGGAAGAGAAAGGCGAGCGACGGAAAGAAAGAGAAGATCGAAGCCACAATGAACTTGAGCGGGATCCACTTGGGGGGCTCCTCCGCCCCGGAACGGTTCAGCTCTTCAAGAGCCAGGGCAAAAGACGGCCGGGGAGGGGAGCAAGAAAAGAGCTGTCCTTACCCCCCCTAACCCCCGAGGGGCGGGAAAGTCCCCCCGCGGCCCTGATCCCCGGCCCTTCTTCCCACCCCTGTGGCGCTTTCACTCACGCAGCTGAGCAAAGAGCAGACTCCCAGGCACGCTCCCATGACGCCGCCGAGCTTCGCGGAAAAGCAGAGCTACAAAAGTTGCCTCTTCGCCTCCGCGCCCGGTCAGACCGGGGGGGGGGGGGCTGCTTGCCGAGGCCGCTCGGGGTTGCTCGGCACCTTCCGCCGTCTCCCCTTCGGTTCTTTCCGCCGAGGCCCGAGCGAGAGAGCCACGCCCACCGAGCCGGCCGGGGCGCGGCACGCCAGGTGGGGTGGAGGCTGAGCGCGCAGGTGCAGAGGGGGCGGGGAAAGCGGGCGCGCTTCTCCTCCAGGGCTGCGTGCGTCGTCGGGGGTTGGCCGCTCATTAGCCTGGGTGGGGCAATGAGCGGCGGTCCTGGGGGCGTCATGGCGTGTAAGGGAGGGAAGATGCGTCTCTTGCCCAAAGATCAGTGGCACCTTTAAGACCCAACAATTTTTTATTCCTGCCCAGGAAAGGTCACACCTTCTGAGTGTAAGTTTATGTTAGTTCTGATACTGCGTTGTTGTGATCTACATTGGAGTAGGAATTCCTCATAAGGCTTAAAAACAGGGAAAGGAAGACTGTTCTTTAAATGCCTAGGATGAAAGGGTTTTGTAATGTAATAGAGAATTTCTTGGCACAGATTTTTTTTAAGGAAAAATCTTAATCTTAGAAAAATTGTTTACAAGAATCCCAAGGTCCAAAAAGGTATCAGAGACTTTATCATGGGTCCCTGTGAAATATAAATATAAAGTCAGCTGCCTGAGAATGGTGGTATAGAAGTCATAGAATCATAGAATTGGAAGGGGCCATTCAGGCCATCTAGTCTAACCCCCTGCTCAACGCAGGATCAGCCCTAAGCATCCTAAAGCATCCAAGAAAAGTGTGTATCCAACCTTTGCTTGAAGACTGCCAATGAGTCCAATAATAAATGAAATTAATGAATGAACATCCAAAGTATTAATCCAAACATTAAAATTGTCCACCACATCTGAATTAGAAATGATGATCACAATGTCATCTATGTATCCCTTGTAAAAAAAAAAAATGATATCATTGTAGAAAGGGTTTACAGGTGGATTGTGGATGAATAAGAGTTAGGACTAGGAGACGGGTGTTGGTAATTGGGGATTCCCTATTGAGAGGAGTTGAAGCCGAAGTATGTCAACCAGACTTCTTGTTGTCTCGAGAGATATGCTGTCTTCTGGGCATGAGAATTGAGGATGTCACAGAAAGGGTGGAAAGACTTGCAAAGCCCAAGGGCGCATATCCCTTCCTGCTCATTCATGTGGGAACAAATGATACTGCCCGGGGCAGTGTGGAGCATATGAAGCGAGACTATATGGTGGGGGTGGGGGGGAGTCAAGGACTTGGGAGCACAGGTTGTATTTTCATCAGTTCTTCCTGTTAATGGCCGAGGCTTAGGAAGGAAAAGAATAATAATGCAGATAAATGGGTGGCGATGTCATTGGTGTCATCAGGAATGTTTTGGGGTTTTGGACCATGGATCATGCTACCGTGATGAGCTCTTCTATCGGAAGATGGTTTGCACCTCACAAAGATGGGGGGGGAATGTCTTTGCGAAGAGTCTTGCAGACTTCATGATGAGGGCTTTATACTAAGTCCAATGGGGGGAGCGAGATGTACATTCAAAGCCTAATTTGATGGAGATAACTATAGATGGGAACACTGCAGATTTAAGGGGACATATGCAGGGAATTGTTAACTTACAGGAAAGTACTCATATGAAGTACTGAGGTACTCGTATGAAGGATTACGATGCCTCTACACTAATGCGCAGAGTATGGGAAACAAGCAGGAAGAACTAGAAGTTCTAATAAAGGAAGGGGACTATGATCTATTAGGCATTACAGAAAACTGGTGGGATAACTCTCACAACTGGAATAGGATTGAGGGGTACAAGTTATTTAAAAGGGACAGACAAGTAAATAAGGGGGAAGGAGTAGCACTATATGTTGAGAATATATATACTTGTGAGGAAATATATGTGTCTGAGCATGAGAGTTCAGTTGAGAGTAGGAAATAATAGGGGTATTATTGTGAGTGTCTACTATAGATTGCCAGGCCAGGCAGAGGACTTGGGGGAAACGCTCCTAGACCAGATTACAAAGTTCTCAGAGAGACAGGACCCAGTGGGGATGGGAGATTTCAATTGGAATACTGTGTTCAGTTTTGGGCACCACAACTGAAGAAGGAAGAGAAACTGGAGCATGTCCAGAGAAGGGTTACAAAGATGGTGAGAGGTTTCGAGACCAACTCATATGAGGAAAGGTTGAGTGAAGATGACTAAGAGGTAATATGATCACCATCTTCAAGTACTTGAAGGGCTGTTATAGAAGATGGAACAGAGTTGATTTCTGTTGCCCCAGAAGGGCAGACCAGAATACTGGGCTGAAATTCATTCAAAAGAATTTTCAGCTGAACATCCGGAAGAAGTTTCTGACAGTTATAGCAGTTCCTCGGTGGAACAAGCTTCTGTAGGAGGTGGTGAGTTTTCCTTCTCTGGAAGTTTTTGAGCAGTGGCATCTGACAGAAATAGTGATTTTATGAAAGGCAGATTGTGAGTGGATGAGCAGGAAGGGATGTGCCAGTGTTTGTCTCTTACAGCCCTTTCTTGCATACCCAGGGAATTGCTAATTGCCTTTGGGATGGTAGGTGAATTTCCTCCAGGCCAGGCTGGATTCTGGAGATTTTTTGTGGAGGGATCACTTGGGCATGAAACTGGGGTCATCATGGGTGGGCAGGTAGTTGTGAATTCCTGCATGGTGCAGGGGGTTGGACTAGATTACCCTCGAGTCCCTTCCAGCTCTATGATTTTTATGAATTCAAAATATGCCATATATAAATTATCAATAGAGGATGCCGTTGCACTTCCCACGGCAATTCCTTCTGTCAGAAGGTAAAACTGATTCCCAAATCTAAAATGATGCTGTTCTAGACAGACATCTAGTATGTCCAATGGGAAATGTGTTGGGAGATGCTCAGATCATTGTGAAGAAAGTTTTGGCACACAATCCTAGCCTTTTCATGTGGAATGCCAGTATAAATACATTCCAGGATGGGACTTCACAACTGGTTGTCAGTTAAAAAAAAAGAGAGTCTTGTCAATATCAGCTTGGGTTTTTCTCCCCCCCCCCCCCTGTATTCCTTTCTGTTCCTTTTCATTCAATGAACTAATGCTAAAATGCCTGAACCACAATGATGTTTCCTGGATGCTATTATGAAGCTGTGAAAGGGCAATTGCATAATTTTTTAAAAAATTGGACAACACCCTCGACACATCACAAGTGATATTCCATTTTGATTTAGAAAAGTGTTTTTTTCTTTTTAATTGTAGCAACAGAATGAATACACCAGAGGAAAAAGAACAGTGCTGTAAAGTGGGCACAGAATCCAATGTCAAGATTAAAAGTTTACTGCTCTCAAAATCTGCAGTAGGGAGTGTGCATGTAATAGGCCTTAAAAGCCATTGGTACAATAGTAGATGAAAAAAAAAAACTGTTGTCTTTGAGCCAAGTGTTGAAAGGGAGCCCTAATGCAGTGAGATTGCGAAGTCATGGGTTCGAAAATGCCCACACTCCAAAAGATACTCTAAACCAGGGGTAGTCAACCTGTGGTCCTCCAGATGTCCATGGACTACCCCTGCTCTAAACCCTTACCCACACTGCATGTTGGACTTTTCCAAGGTGAGTTTGGATGTGTTGTTTGATACCTTTTGGTTATCCTCTAGAGTAGCAGTTCCCAACTTTTCAGTTTGGTGACTCATCAGTCCAAACTTCCTTGCTATGGAGAACATCCAGGGATGGACCAAGGGTTTTTTGCACAGTAGACAAACTATGATTTTGGTACCTATCTAGTCCAGTATTCTACTTTTGACAGTGGCTAATCAGATGTGTTTGCGAAACCAACGAGCATCACACAAAGGGCACAGCTGTCTCCACTATAAACCCCAAACAAGTGTCATTCCGACATGCACAGCATTCACACACAGCTGGGATTCCCAACCCAGGTTCCATGGAACCTTTGGGTTACATAAGAGTGCCCCAGAGATTATGTGGCCTTTCCCATAAGTTTGGATGACCACTGACATCACTAAATGTCACTGGAGCCCCCTTCCCCTGTTGCTCTACAGGCCTAGTCTCTTTCTCCACAATGGAAATGGGAAAAGACTGGCATACAGAGTTTACATTTCACTCTCTCCAGTACTTCCTCTAGTCTCCAAGATTTTCACATGCTTTCATGACTGTCAAGAGACATGCTACTTGATCAACAAGCATATGCAGGGAAGGAAAAAATTGCCACCAAATGTGTGACGTGGAAGATCCCATTTCCAGGGTCACAGAGAAGAGAGCCATGGAAAGGTCAGGGGTGGCCACAGGGGAGGGTTGGGCCACAGCCCATCTGAGCCACAGGTTGGGAAACACTGCTCCAGAGCAGGGTCACTAACATGGTGTCCATGGGCATCACAGCTTCCACCAAAACCTTTCCTGGCCCCTGTAAAGAGGGTTTGTTTTGTTTTAATGGACAGGGGGCTGCTGGGCTCCTGCCCAGCAGAGTTTGGCTTTGGCCAATAGAGATCCAACTGGCTGTGCAGGTTAAAATAATGTTTCAGCAGCAGCCTTAATACAAAGTGCCAGCTAGTCAACGCCGTTGTCTTCCCCATAATAACCTGGACCCTGGAGAAGGAAGACAGATGCTGTCGAATTATAGTGTTGGAGACAAATGCTGCGAATACCATGAATAGCCAGAGTTACCAACAGGATAGTTTTAGAGAGGAGCAAGCCAATGATGTCATTAGAAGGCAAGATATTACGGCAAAAGCTCACTTACTTTGGACACATCACGCGATCAGACTCGCTAGAGAAATCATTAATGCTCGGCGTGGTCAGTGGCGAAAGGAAACGGGGTCGGCAAAGGATCTGCTGGCTCGACATGATCTAAGCCGATACAGGGATGACCATGAACCAACTAAAAGAAGCAGTCAGAGACTGAGACGAATGGAGAAAACTTTCCTGTAGAATCCCCAAGGGTCGGACACAACTGAATGGATAGCATCAACAGCAGCTGCTGCCCTCACAATATTGATTTTATTCTCTCTCATGCTTCTATTTTCCAGAGTATTTTGAAAAAATGACTCCTCTTGACCCCTTCATGTGGGCTTCCTTCTGTGTGTGTGCTTGGATCAAACCACCTTGGTTGTGCCCACCACCCTGTGTCAGCATCCAGAAGTGGCCACAGGCTCCAAAAGGTTGGGGACCCCGCTCTCGCGAGCTGGTTCCACTGCAGCGCAACCTGCAACACAACACCTGACATGCTGAAGGACAGGATGTGCCTTTACTCCCTCCAGACCTGTTGGCAGCCCTACAGACCAAAATGGACTTCGCTCAGGCCAGTGGGATAGCAGCTTCTCCAGTGGCAGCCATGCTGTCAGCCTCAGCTGCAATCTGGTGCCCCCTCCCTCCCTCCCTCCCAGTTCAGGCCAAAGGATTTACTTAAAGCTCTGGGTTTATTTTTCATCCCTGGCTGCTGTTGCACCGACAGCCTTAGATGCTCTTCTGGCTCCAGGCAATTCGCTAACCCCTTTCACAGGGATCTAAATATAGTCTCCACGGCTAAGCAGAATTCACTCTCTGCAGCCTGTCGGTGGATAATCGCTGGAGCAAATGCCTTTGTGGGGCGGAGGGGCAGACACACACAAAAAGCAGGTGGGGAAAACAGCACTTTGCAGGAAGCTGAGCAGGATCTCACTTCCCATCACACACACACACACACACACCCCACACCACACACTCCTCTGCCTCCCATCCTGAAATTCCTCTGTTGCTATTGTCACTTTTCTGATGGTGGTCCAAAAACTGCCTTATGGCCACATGGTGTGGTGTGCAAAAGCTTGCACTGCTGCAGCGTTACCCCTTGCAAAGCTGAGAGCTGATGTAGCATGGTGGTGAGCGTGTCAGACTAAGATCTGAGAGTTCTAGGTTCTAATCCCCACTCTGCCATGGAAAACTCTTGCTGGAGGATTTTGGGGGGAGTCACACAGTCTCCACCTGACCTACCTTACAGGGCTACTGCAGTGATTTCACAGAAGCTAAGTCTCCAGGAGACGTTCCTGACAGAGTGGTTCCTCAGTGGAACAGGCTTCCTCAAGAGGTGGTAGCTTTCTCAGTCTCTGGAGGTTTTGAAATAGAGGCTAGAGAGCCATCGGACAGCAATGCTGATTCTATGAACTTAGGCAGATTGTAAGTGGGTGGACAGAAGGGATTGTGTAGGTACTTGGCTCTTGTGGCCATTTCCTGCATTCTGCAGGGGGCTGGACTAGATGACCCTGGAGGTCCCTTCCAACTCCATGGTTCTATGAGGAGAGGAGAAGGGGGTAAGATGCTAGGGACTAACATGGCTGCCCACCAGCATAGCGGCAATACAAAAATATGAAACAACAGTGAATGGGTTACAAACAAATCACTAATTATACTTTTTCAAACATTTATTTAATCTAACAGTCTTGACATTAACTAGCTTAAATGAGTAAGCACGAAGCTCACTTTGAAATGGTTTCATTGTTGCTCTATGAAAGATCATAGTGTTCGGGGGAAAGTACAATTAGTGATTTGTTTATGGCCTATCCACAGTGGTTTCATATTTTTGTAAATATACCCACCAAAAGAGCCATGCAGCCATCCACCTATCCCAGCAGAAAGGCCAGAAAAATCAGGGCAGGATCCAGTGATCCAGAGAGAATATACACCTTTCCAGAAGTCAAACAGATCATGGATAGCAGGAGGTTTCTTTGGGAGAAGCTGCTACCTAGACTAAGATCTACCTAGACTAAGACCAAATGCAGATCAACAAAACCTGAGTCTAGTAGAACCTTTAAGACCAACAAAGGTTTATTCAAGGCGTGAGCTTTTGAGTGAAAGCAGTGTTCCTCAGACAAAATGGAACAAGGATCATGAGAGTACAATACATAGGAAAAAGGTAAATTAGAGGCAAATTAGTAAACAGTGTCATAGTATTCAAATAATGCCATATATGATACTATGACACAGTTTACTAATTTGCCAATAATTGACCTTTTTTCTATATATTTGTACTCTCATGATCCTTGTTCCGTTTTGTCTGAGGAAGACCCATGACCCATGTGGTCCCTTCCAACGCTATGATTCTAAGACTGCTTGCACGCAAAAGCTCACGCCTTGAATAAATCTTTGTCGGTCTTAACGGTGGTATTGGACTCAGTTTTTGTTGTGCTACTTCAGGACAACATGGCTACCCACTTTAATCTACTGAATGGAGATGCCGAACTGATAAAGGACAGGAGCTTCAGGGGTATACATAGGGAACTGAGAGCCCCACACCTTCTTGTAGCCAAGGCTGTGTTTCCAATGCAGGAAACAGCTAATATTTGATTCTGGGTCCGGCAGACTGGAGTGGGGAAGGTTCCAGAATGGGGCCCAGGGCCTCCACTTTCTCTGGGCTTGAGGAAGACTCTGGAGGTGCGAGAAATGGACCATTAAATTTCCTGGTCTGCTGGCTCCAAGGGACCTTGAATCCAAGCCTGCTGTTGGAGATGGACTGGAATTCCTAGTGGGCATGACACCTCCAGGGTAATAGGAAGCCCCTTATCTTCTGTGGACTCTTCATCTAAGGTGCAGGCTTGGCACAGGCAGATATAATGCCAAGGAAGATCTGATGGGCCCACCAGTGTTAAGAATGTGAGCACCCACCATGTCATCTGTGCTCCCTCCTCCCACTCTTGTACTAGATTTTTGGGGGGTTAGTGGGTTATAGACCGCCATGTTTTTTAAATGTTTTAGGAGTCTGCTCTGTATTGGATGAATGTCCGGAAGTGTTTTGATGGGGTTTTAGTGGGGCTTTTAACACAGAGTGTTGTAACCCTTCATGAGCCAGTTATGAGAATGGTGGGCAATAAGTCAAAACAATTAATTCATTAAATATTTGAAAGAGGCATCAAACATACACATATCCTCTCCGCTGGTGATCAGGGTCCCTGCTGCCTTCTCTTTGGTGTTTTTCTTAGCATCAGAGTTGTTGTTAGGTGCGAAGTCGTGTCCGACCCATCGTGACCCCAAGGACAATGATCCTCCAGGCCTTCCTGTCCTCCACCATTCCCCGGAGTCCATTTAAAAGTTTGCACCGACTGCTTCAGCGACTCCATCCAGCCACCTCATTCTCTGTCGTCCCCTTCTTCTTTTGCCCTCGATCGCTCCCAGCATTAGGCTCTTCTCCAGGGAGTCCTTCCTTCTCATGAGGTGGCCAAAGTATTTAAGTTTCATCTTCAGGATCTGGCCTTCTAAGGATGGCCTTCCTAGAAGACCAGATCCTTAGAAGCATCAGAGTAGATCAGCCTTTTCCAATCCTTTGACCATGGAGGAACCCTTGAGATATTCTTCAGGTTTTGAGGAACCCTGGAAGTGGTGAGCATGGAAGTAAGATGTGGGAGCCAGCCAATCAATCGATTTACCACTTCTATTCTGGAGAAAGAGACTAGGCCTGTAACAGAAGAAGTAGGCTCCAGTGACGTCTAGTGATATCAGCGGCCATCCGAACTTCTGGGGAAGGCCCCGTAACCCCCGGGGAGCTCTTGTGTAACCCCAGTATTCTCTGGGACAACTGGTTGGGAAGCCCTGTTTTAGACGGTATGCTCCTTGGGGCAGGGCTGAACTGTTCATCTCACACACTTTAAAAGGCCATGCGTTGTATACGGATGGTTCAATAATAATAATACCTCTGTAGAAGGAGCAGGATGAAATCTCGCCGGAGAAAATAGGTCAATGAGGATCCATCTGAGGGCCCTGGTAACCATAAAATTAACAGTTTTAGAATAATAAATACAGTTTGTGCTCTACTATATATAGCCAGTGTGAACTAACACATTAAAACATTGGAATAGAGAGACCAAGAATATTAAAAATGCAAAACTATAGAGCAGTCCAGCTGCCAGGATGACAGATTTGTTAACCATTGAATCACTGAAATCAACACAAGTAACCCTCAATTTTAATCCAATTGAGTTGACTCAGCCAGGATAGTTTTAAAAGCATTTCCTTAAGAGTAAACGTGGCCTTTGCAGAAAGGGTTTTTTGCTTTGTTTGGACAATTTAACTCACCTTGTTGTGTGTCACAACCTCTTCCATAATCCCAAGAGCCTTTGCAGATTTCCTCTTTTAGGCCATTTACATTTTGCTGTGATTAACATGTCCTCCGATAACTGGAGCGGAAGTGGTCTAGCACAAACTTGCAAATGAATCGACACATGTTATCAAGCCAACACATTTTTTTTTTCCCGGTTGGCCTGCCGACCCACATGGAAATTTTGCATCAGTTTTTAAATACAAAATAACAATTAGAATCCTTTCATCGCAACCCCTTTAGAGGAACAGTATGGAAACAAATGAAGCAAAGATTCTTGCAACAACTTTGACACAATTAGCTGTGACGTAAACTTCCACGTATATCATCAGACACGTGGATACATCTTCAGATGGCAGATAAACCAATGTATGGAGAAGAGAAATGTAAAGAGTAGGTCCAAAAGCTGTGTGGTCCTAAGACGCAGGTAAGTACAGTGAGCATTCACAACAGTGGCTTTTGGCAAAAAGAAGAGGAGGAGGAGGAGCTGTCTTTTTATGCCCCACTTTTTCCTAACCACAGGAGTCCCAAAACGGCTTACAGTCACCCTCCCTTCCTCTCCCCCTGTGAGATAGGTGGGGCTGAGAGAGCTCTAACAGAGCTGTTCTGCAAGAACAGCTCTAAGAGAACTGTGACTAGCGCAAAAGGACTCCATGTGGAAGCATCCAATCCGGTTCTCCAGACTAGAGTTGCCACTCTTAGCCACTACACCATGCTGGCTTTCACCATCCTACCTGAGCACACTTGTGAGAAAGCATCAGTCCCAATTATATCCTAAATGAACTGAATCAAACATTCAGGAAATGCCCTGCTGGCGTTTCCCTTCGAAAGTCTTTTTTGAAGAATGTTGAATCTCAGAGGCCAAAACTTTTTGCCACCCATTTCAGAATGTTGTCCTGTTTCCTGTGTGGTTTGTGTTGATCTGAGTATAAGGTGACTTCTGTTTCTTTTAATTCATATTATTGAAGATTGAAAGGTGGCTTTTTTTTCACTGAGATTCAAGGCAGCTTTCACACTGTAAGTCACATGCAATCAACAGGACGAGACATCCAATGCACAGTGCAACAGGGGCTAGACTGCAGAAACCTGAAAACAGGTTTCAAATGGAGCTGTGCCCCCCCCCCCGTGCGCGCTGCCTCCACCATGGGCACTTCCCACCTGCTCAACAAGGGCCTGCCACTCGACAAAAGAGGATTCGAGCATTTGTTTTGAGGGAAAACAGAAAAAAACAAAGAATTACATGGACTTTGCAAACAGATGTTAGCAAATGAAAGTAAAAAATTAAACTTGATCCTGGATACAGAGGTTGCAGTGGATAAGAAGTTTAAAAGCTTTGGTTCAAGATTGCAGGAGGCTGAGTGAAAACTTGGACCTGAATGGCAGGCCTCTCTGTTGTCTTCCATTACTGAAGATTGTAAATAGCTGAGAAGTGGAATTAATGACTCTGACACTGAATCCCAGTTTAAGAAATGTCAGGTTGGTCGGGGATCATTAGCTTGCAGGTTTTTAAAATGAACTGATTAAAATGAAAATGAAAATGAACTGAATTCGAGGGGTCTGATTGGCTGGTTTGGCAAAGAATCATCACATGGCTGTATTTGGATGCTGTGACACATAATGTAACAGGATTCACTTTTGCTTATATATTCCCACTGTCATGATGGTCAGTTCATAGTCTGAGGGAAGAGTGCTTGCACTTGAAAGCTCATGCCTTGAATAAATCTTTGTTGGTCTTAAAGGTGCTACTGGACTCTGATTTTACTGAAAACAAGCAGAAATCTAAAAGAGCTGGAAAAGCATCCTCATTTTAAAACTGCATGTTAAATGGTGTAGAAGAAACATAGTCTGTGCATATTTTAAGTGACAGGCAGAAATACAGTAGGACAAGCCACAGTCTTCCGGGACATCTGTAGACCAACAAAGGGGCATCGTGGGCAGGCATCTGCCCTTTTTCCATCTTTAAAACTGAGGCTGAGAACCGTAAGAGAAAGCACAGAACTTTCCCTCCCTGATCTTCCCTGGATAGCTTCACTAGTCCCACATAAGTCAAAAAGGTGCACATAAGAGATGCTCACTCTAGCAGACTGGGAGCAAGCTGGGGCTCAGTGGTGGAGCATCTGCTTTGCACGCAGAAGATCCCAGGTTCAATCCCCGCCATTTCCAGTTGAAAGGCATTCATGGTAGAGGATGCAAAAAGACCTGTCCCTGAGACCCTGGAAGAGAGCCACTGCCAGCCTGTTTAGATAAGACTGACCTTGATAGACCAGGGGTCAGAGTCAGTGGACAGCAGCTTTATATGCTCACCACAGTGGCAGGATTCAATAAAGTCTGGTCTAAATCACATGGCCGGGTCATACGCCGTCCCTTTGCAAGGAGGCAATTTTGCCAACCCAGCACAGAGGCCTGGTTACAAGGATGGTGATCCATGCAGCTGGGAATAAGGCGCAGGCAACCTTAAATGATTTATATACTTAGATGTCCACTTCTCTCCCCGGTGGGGACCAAGATCCACTTGCAACAGACCCAGGCTCACCCAGAGAGTTTCCAAAGCAGAGTGGGGATTTCAACCTGGGTCCCCCAGATCCTTGTCTGATGGGCCCCTGCACCACCCTGGTTCCCTTCCCCAGTAGGAAATGTTTGACAGGCACTTATTGCTTAGCCTCAATACAATAAAGCAGGGGTAGTCAAACTGCGGCCCTCCAGATGTCCATGGACCACAATTCCCAGAAGCCCCTGGGGAATTGTGGTCCATGGACATCTGGAGGGCCGCAGTTTGACTACCCCTGCAATAAAGCCTAGCCTGAGCGTGGGTGCTACTCTTAATCGAGGCTTTCAAACCATCCAAAGAGAGCCAGTGTGGTAAAAGCAGTTAAGAGTATTAGAGAGCCAGGGTCGAGTTCCCACTCTGGCATGGAAGCTCCAGCCTGACCCACCCTACAGGGTTGTTGTGGAAAGGAGGCGATACATACAAAGGCTAGGTGAACCCCAACCGGTGTTGAGAATAGCAGCTCCGTGCAAAACAGGGAAATCTGCTTCTGAGGGGCACTGGAAGTGGCTTTGGTGGGAGGGCGGGTCGCTTCCAGGGAAGTTTCCCAGGGGCGGGGGGGGGGAGGGGGACTGGGCCTTCTGGGGCTTCTTTTCCTTGCCGCGCTCTTGGCCCTGGCGGGAAAGAGGTCGCCGGAGTCCCCCCCCCCTCCCCCCCGGCCGCCGAGAGAACCTGTTGCCCGGGCTGGGCGGCGGAGAGAGCCCAGGCGAAGGCGCGCCCAGGCCGCCAGTCCTCCTCGTCCTCCGCGCGGGCGCCCCGGGGAGAGGGGCCGGCCGGGAGGCAGGCAGGCAGGCAGGCAGGCAGCCAGGCAGGCGCGCAGCGGGGGAAGGCGGCGGGGCCGGGCGCACGAGGGATGTGGCGGCTCGGAGGCCGGCGGGCGGGCGAAGGCAAGCAGGCAGCCAGCCGGGGCTCCCCCCTCGCCGCCGCTTGGTAGATCCGGCCAGGAGATCAGCCCGCCAACAGGCGGCGGCTGCCCAATGCATCCCGCGCGCCGAGCAGGGGCGGAGGCGCACAAGGCGGCGGCAGCGGCGGCGGCGTCCTTGGCCACGGAGACGGGCCGGCCACGGTGAAGCCCCCGGCCTCCCTTCGTCCCCGCGCACGCGGCAGCCTCCTCCGCCCTGGCCCCTCGCGCCCGTGGGTAAGTGCGGCCGCGGCGGGCGGGCGGACTGGCTGCCTTTGCGGGGAGCTGCTCGGCTCCGCCGGCCAGGGAGAGAGAGAGAGAGAGGGAGCCGGGCTGCGGGGAAGCCGCGCTTACAGGTGGTAGCGCTGGCTCCCTCCCGGCGGCTCCCGGGCGGGGGCAGGAGGCAGGGGCCCGCAGGCTTCCCCGGCAGCCTTGGGAGGGTCTGCAGGGGAGGGAGGGAGGGAGGGCTGGCTTCCCGCGGGCCAGGGGTGTGTGTGGGGAGGGTGTGTGTGGGGAGGGGGGGTCACGGAGCATGCTTCTGAATGCCAGGCCTCCAACTTTCCAGGCAGCAAGGGGATTGGCTTCCAGGGGGCGGGGTGGGGTGGGGTGGCGGTGGGGACACGGTGTGCAGGATGGGAGCACATCATGGATAGCGCCTGGCTGAAGCACGAGGGCTTAGGAGCCCAGCGGCCGCTCTGCAGGATGCCAGGTGTGGAGCCTTCGCAAGGACACAGGCACACGTGATGGCGCCTTCCACTGAAGCAGACCCTCGGTCCATCAGGATCGCCGTTGTCCTCTTCGACTGGCAGCATCTCCCTGGCAGAGGGCCTGCCCCTCCCCTGCCACCTGATCCCTTTCCCTGGGCATGCCGAGGACTGAACCTGGGACCTTTGGCATGCCAAGCAGGGGCTCTCCCACTGCCAACAGGTGTCTCTTGAGAGCTGCTTCTGCTCGTACAAACCAGGAGTAGTGAGAGGCATGTGCTTCCAGGGCGTGTCCTCCGGTGCATCTTTGGTGCAGATAGATGGCCTTCTAGTGGCTTGGACTGCACCAAGTTTGGAAGTCAGTTCCCAGGAGGAGCTGGGAGGCACTGGCTTCTTTGGCATGGCAGGTGAGGTCAAGGAGCCAAGCCCACAGAGGTGTGACTGCAGTGGTGGCCTCCTGCAGTGGTGGTGAGTGCTGTTAAGTCCCAACAGACTTGTAACGCCACAGTAAGGTATCGGAGGCCAGAGATGTTCAGAGGTCTGGATCAGTATAAATGGGCCAGGGTTGTGACTCCTAATCTTTTCATTTTCATCCCATGATCTATTTTTCTAGGGAAGTTGCTGTTGGTTCCATGGTAGAGCATCAGCTTGACATGCAGGAGGTCTTAGGTTCGATCCCTGGCATTTCCAGCAGAAAGGGTCAGGTAGGGAGCTGATGGGAAAGACTTCAGGTGAGACCTTGGACAGCTGCTGCTAAGCCGAGTAGACCAAGGATCACTCTGAGTGTTGGGCAGCTGACTGTTTCTCACCACCATACCAAGATCCAGTGGTTCGTATGCTCACTTGACCTACCATCCAGATCCATTCTCTGGCTCAGACTAGAGCCAAATATAACACGGACCCATCCACACAAACGGAGGAGGAGAAGGACTCAAAGGTTTTCTCTACCTGAAGGAGTCTCAAAGCGGCTTACATTTAGCCCTCCCTTTCCTCTCCCCACAACAGACACCCTGTGAGGGAGGGGAGGCTGAGAAAGCCCTGATATTACGAAGAAGAAAAAGAGTTGGTTC
The DNA here is from genome assembly GCF_049243985.1 of Paroedura picta. NCBI lineage: Eukaryota > Metazoa > Chordata > Lepidosauria > Squamata > Gekkonidae > Paroedura > Paroedura picta. The sequence goes on from NC_135373.1 coordinate 33,371,516, forward strand.
TTATATGCTGCTTTTCTCTACCCGAAGGAGGCTCAAAGCGGCTCACAATCGCTTTCCCTTTCCGCTCCCCACAACAGACACCTTGTGAGGTGGGTGAGGCTGAGAGAGCCCAGATATTACTGCCTAATCAGAACTGCTCTATCAGTGCTGTGGCAAACCCACGATCACCCTGCTGGCTGCATGTTGGGGAGTGGGGAATCAAATCCGGCTCACCAGATTAGAAGCCAGCACTCCTAATCACTACACCAAGCCAATATCAGTTGTGGACTCATGAAGCTATTGCATCACATCCCTGTTCTAGCAAGGTCACTGTCCTTCTCTTGAACGACAGTGTCTCCCCAGGATCTCAGGTCTTTCATATTGTTTACTACCTGATTGTTTTAACTAGAGATCCCAGGGACTGCAACATGGGCCTTCCACATGCCAAGCAGAGGCTCTACCACTAATCCATGACCACTGATCTAGGTGCTGAATCATGGGAGTGTCTAAATGAGAGTCATTATAGTGTTCAAATGTTGTAGGAGGAGATCCAGGTTCAGATCTGAAATATAGTGCACACAAAGTTTCCTCTGTAAGTCAAAACTATTTCACTGGATTATTGCAAGGATAAAATGGGGGAGGGGATTCCGTGATTTGAACACACAAAGCTCTCAAGGACAGCACTGTGTACTCTGTCCACTGCTCTCTAGGGCCACAGGTGGAGGTCCTTCACATCACCTGCTACCTGACCCTTCTAACAGGAAATGGTGGAAATTGGACCTGCATGTCAGGTTGGTGCCCCTCATTGACCCAGTCTTGTCTCCTCAAAACATCAGCCAAATTCATATCTGAATCCAAAACCTTATCCAGATCAACTCTACTGCTACATGAATTGAACTGTTTAAGGGACCCACTGTGGTCTTTAATACATGATGCTTTAAAGTATTAATTTGCTGTAGTTTTTTAAAATGTTGTTACCTACTCTGAGCCCTTGGGGAAAGGCAACCTATAATTTTTTAAATTATTATTAGTGGTAGTATTACTATTAATATCAGATCAGTCCTATCTACTCAGACTGGCAACAGGTCTCTAGGGTCTTTTACATCATCACCTGTCTGATCCTTTTATCTGGAAATGGCAGGGATGGAACCTGGGACCTTCTACAGGCCAAACGGATGCTTCATTGATGGACCCTTTCCCTCCCCTAGAGAAAGAGCAGAGAGAAAACATTATAAATATTTGCTCTCCAGCTATTGTGGCCTAGATTTCCCCGGTTCCAACATACGGAACTGTCTGGCAGCATCCCCGGACTGCTTGTTGTCAACTCCCCATGTCCTCCCCCAGCCGCTAATCTCAAACACATACACCCCCTCTAAAGGGATGACTGTACCGCTGCAGGTGGGGTTGTCTCCCTGGCAAGTTCTCACTCCTCCTGCAGGGAGATTTTTGTGCCAATGCTAATTGAGTACTGTCAAGTCGCAGCTGACTTATGGCAGCTCCCCATGGGATTTGCAAGGCAAGAACTGAGCAGAGGCAGTGGACTATTGGCTGCCCCTGTGTAGCAATGTTGGTCGTCTTTGGTAGCCTCCCATCCATAGGTGCTGACCATGGTCAACCCTGCTTAGCTTCTGGCTTCTGCTCTGGACTGTTCAGGCTGCTACACACAACACTGCCCCAAAGATGTCCTTTTCTCCATCCCAACGTCCATCTTCAGGTGGCCTGTCCCAGGTGACCTCCAGAAGGATGAAAATGGGCCACCAGGGTTGATTCATGGATGCCGGGACATCCTCTGATCCCCTCTCTAAGCTACTCGACAGCTGATTACTCTCCACAGATGGTACGAACTACCGAAAAGAATTGCGTTTGAATTAACGCTGGGTGAGACGTGCATTCTCTAAGTGGCAATTAATTGCTGCTGACTCACCCATTCCGTCTTGCCGGGTGCAGCCCCCTTGCTGATTCTGAAGCAGCTGGGAACTGGTCTGTGCTTGGATAAAAGATCTCCAGGGACCCACAAGAAGGCCAGTTTATCCATGTAGCACATGCTTCGGGACCCACACTTCCAGGGGGCCTGGGTGGTGCCTTCCCCCCATGCATCAGGGGTGGGGCCTCTCTCTTTCCCCCTTTTCTCTCTTTAAGGACACTCGGAATGACACCCTTTCCCCTGGCGTTGTTTAAGGATTTGTGGGGCCCTAGCAGAATATGATTGCAGCAGGAGCAGCCAGACTGGGGGTGGAGGGATCCCCCGCAGTGGAAAGGGCTGTCACTCTGAGTGACCCTAAAGAGCGGAAAGGAGGGAGGAGAGCGGCTATGGCCCTAATCAAATGGGGAAAAGGCACCATGCAGGGCCCCCTGTTACAGGTGCTACATTGATAAACTGGCCCTGCCCTTTCCAATGTGGGAGGCTCCCCCAACCTTTCCTCATATGTCTTGGTGTCCAAACCCATCGCCATCTTTGCTGCCCTCCTCTGGACACGCTCCAGTTTGTCTGTTTGTTTTGTTGTTTCCGTTTGTATACCACTCTCCTCCCACACACAGTGGGGCTAGAGGGATTCACCCTAATAGAAAATAAACATCACAAATACAGTTAAACCAGGATAACAAAGACAAAGGATATACATGCAAAGGTTGCAAATAGAAGCTCCACTTTTGGCAAGCCATGTCCCACCCCCCACCCCCACAAGGCTGATTAGAGAGCTGGATCTGGAGAAGATTTCTACAAATGGGGAGGGGAGGGCTGTTTTCATCAGTTCTACGGACTTCTCTCTCTCTCTCTCTCTCTCTCCATGCTGATCCTGGTGCTACCTTTGACACACACACCCCAAAGCAGTCATGGGGGGTATTTTGGGGTGCAGGAGTGCTCCATGGAGGGAAACCCCTTCCTTGCAGGGTAATTCTCTAGAGGAGCCTAGCCACTGTACATTAAAAAAAAAAAGTTCCAACCTAAAGGAGAAAGGGAAAAAACACCTGACTCTAGCAGGTGTATAAGAGCCAGAGACCCAATCTTGCACTAAGCAAATAGCTTGACTGAACTAATAAGTTTTAGCAGCCTTTCAATAAGCTGCCCAGGAGGGCTTGTAATGCTTTGTGATGGAGCGTAATCCAGATTCCTGAGGCTGACACCAAAAAGGCCCTGCTGTATGTTACTGCCAGTCCAAGTAATAGCACACAAAGCAGGTGATCTCAGAGTAAAGGGTGTTGGATAATCAGAGGAATTATTCCATTTTATATCATACCCTGTGACAACACTAGATGGCACTGCCTCAGCAAGGGATACAACAAAAGCTTTGGAAAGGAAGCAAGAAGAGTTTTTTATACCCCACTTTTCACTACCCAAAGGAGTCTCAAAACGACTTACAATTGCCCTTCCTTCCTCTCCCCTGTGTGGTAGTTGGGGCCGAGAGAGCTCTGGGAGAATAGCTCTAACAGGACTGTGACTGGCCCAAGGTCACCCAGCTGGCTGCATGTGGAGGAGTAGGGAATCAAATCCAGCTCCCCAGATTAAAGGCCACTACTTTTAACCGCTACACCAAGGAAGGAACTGAGGAACTACTTTTGTTTTGGCTTCAAATCATTAATGGTGGATAGCCCAGGTGTCAAACTAGATGAGATGGAGACCACAGATTGCCATAGAAGCTGAGAGGCAGTGTGGTGTAATGCTTAGTGTTCAAATGCATGTGTCTGCCATGGAGGCTCATGGTGCTGAGATAAATCATGCTGTTGTTGTGAATATTGAGTATTATGCTGGGTTCCTGATTTCTATCAATATATTTGTTAAAATGTGACGGAATATGTGTGAAAGCTGTTAAGTTTGCACTGACATCGGAGGCAGAGTTTGCAGGGAGGTGCGAAAACGTGGCTGTAACTGTTAGGATGCAGCTAATCTTCCTCGGCTGTTTTTCTTCTTATTAATTTTATATAATAAATGTATAGTCCTCCTTTTGTAAAAAACTAGGAATTATTTTCTGACATTCAGTCAAAGATTTAAACATAAAGATTTCACATTAACTGTTTCCGCTTGAGGTTCAAGGATACAATTTCTTCTTGTTAGTTTTCTGTTCTGCTACACTGTTTCTTTAATACACAAAACATAGATGCAAAGAGCTCATTTACACTGTCTGACTGCCCGAATTTCATTTGTTTATTCATTCATTCATTTAGGGATTTGTATGCCACCCCTCTTGGACATACCACCTCGGGGTGGTTTACAGAGTCTAAAAACTCAATAAAACGAATAAACATTAAACACAAAATTAAAACAAATTAAAAGCCACAACCAACCACCGTGGCATCAGTCCAAAATCTGTAATAATTTGTAGCCAGACAGATTTTAGAGAATTGGAGGGGGAAAGGAGGGTAGGGGGTGAGAGGAAGGCCTGAGATTTGGAAGCAATTGTTGTTGTCCAGCTGGCCCCAACCAAAGGCCAGGTGGAAGAGCTCCATCTTGCAGGCTTTGTGGAACTCAGAGCATTCCAATAGGGCCCTGATCTCTCTGGGGAGCTCATTCCACCAGGCAGGAGCTAGGGTGAAAAAGCCCTGGCTCTGGTTGAGGGCAGTCAAATTTTCTTAGGGCCAGGGATCCTCAATCAAAGAGCTCTCGAGATAATATATTCAGAGAAGCGGTCCCTAAGATACAGAGCCCAGACAGCATAAGGCCTTAAAGGTTAAGACCAGAACCTTGAATCAGATCCAGAATTCAACCGGAGGCCAATGCAGCTGCCTCAATACTGGTCTCATGTAGGCTCTCCATGGCATCCAGGTATGAACCTGGGCAGCTGCATTTTGCACTAGTTGCAGTTTCCTGAGCAGGTTCAAGGGTCGGCCGGCATAGAGTGAGTTCAGTAATCAAGTCTGGAGGTGACCCGTTGCATGGATCACAGTGGCTAGGTGTTCTGGAGACATGTATGGCCAAGTGTGCAGTTGTGAGTTGTACCCCATCCGACCTGGATAGGCACACTTCCTGCTCTGGAATCATGAGCAGAGGAGAGACACTCACTCGAACATAAACTCTCAAAAACCCGACTGCTATGGAATGCTCCCGTCATGCATCACTCCCCTATTCAAGCATCAGAGAGTGAGCATGCAAGGATGTTAAACAGAATTCCCAACAGGGCTCTCTCCCCCCCCCCTCTTCCCCCAGCCTCTAACCTCCCTTGCAGGACTGATTGGAGGGAAATGACAGGGAAGGGAAACGAAGTGTGCCACTCTGTGTTCTTTGGAGGAAAGGTGGGGAGTGAGACTGGAAAATGCCTCAAGTCCCAGCTAACTTACAGAGACCCCCCCCCCCATAGAGTTTTCCAGGTCAGAGATTGACAGAGTTGGTTTGCTGTTGCCTGCCCCCACATCAGGACCCTTGGTGATTTCCTGTCTCTTGACTAGCCAGAGCCAGCCCTGCTTCGCTTCCAAGATCGGATGACATCAGGCCAGCCTGGATGATGTTGGTGGGACGCAGATGTGCTAAATTCATAAACCACAGCCATGGGAGACCCAGTTTGGGCCTGGGCCACATAAGAATTGGGGTATAACCCTTCCATCTTCACCCTTGCTTCCATTAATAGAGAAACCCCTCCCAGGCAGCCTTAACCCTTTGAACAGGCCAAGACAGGCCTTGTATCTTTTTAAAACAAGAAAACACAGAGGTCTGTGGGACTCAAAAGCTTGCATACTACTTATGTGTCACCTTGGGCCGTGGCTCAGCAGTAGAGCATCTGCCTGGCATGCAGAAGGGCCTAGGTTCTGTCCCTGGCATCTCTACCCAAAAAGGTTCAGGAAGAGTAAATTATCTTTGTCTGATAATTATCTTTGTCTGGAGAACCTCTGGCAGTCCCAGCAGGCAATGCTGACCTGGAAGAACCAACGGTCTAATTCAGTAGAAGGCAGCTGCATGTATTCTTTTGGTTGGTCCTAATAAAAGGCATTCTTCCATTAGTACCCTGTCTGAATTTCACCCAGCCATTTAAAGATGCCACTCTGCAGGTGGGACCTGGAGATCCCCCAGATGTACACTTCATCTCCCGACTACAGGGATCAGTTCCCCCGGATAAAACAGAAGAGCATTTTTTTTCTTTTTGCACCCTACTTTTTACAACCCCAATTGGCACCATGTGAGGAAGGTGGGGCTGAGAGAGCTCTGAGAGAACTGGGGATGGCCCAAGATCACCCTGCATGCGGAGGAGGAGTGGGGAATCAACCCAGTTCTCCAGATTAGAGGCTGCCACTCTTAACCATGACACCCAGCTGATTCCCAATGCTTTGAGGGTAGGGTTTTGACCCTGTGCCCCACTGAAGTCCCTGCCCTACTCAAACTCCACCCCCAAGTCTCCAGGAGTTTCCCAACACAGCTCTGGCAACCCTGCCCCCCTGTCCAGCAGGGACCTGGCCACCCTACAGCCATCTGAGGGTCTCAGCTGCTCCACAGCGTGGCCCTCTTCTGCTGAGCATGGACTTGCAGGCTGACCTAACTGGCGCCATCCCTTGAAACAGATGGGGAAGTGCAAGGAGAGGAGATAGGGGAGGGGGAGTGATAAAGCACTGGCAACGCTGTTTGGGGAAAAGAATCCTGAAGGGGGCTATTCATTGACTGAAGGGGTGGGTGGCGGCAGCAGCTGGTGGCGCATCTTTCTGGAAGGCTTGTTAGATTTCTTACACACACACCCCAATTATGAGGGTCAAGATTAATGAAAGGAACTGTGGGTGCACAGTCTCTGCTGAGATACGGCTCGATCCAGCAGACAAAAAACACCCTCTCATTTTTAGTCTTCACCCCCCAATTATCTGTGGTCTACGAGTCTGTCTTGGGGGGGGAGAGAGAGTTTCTTCCTGGATTGAGGTCTTTAACAGCTGTGCAATCTTGAGAAAGCTGTTAGAGGATTCTCTAGCCAGCAGGTGTCATGTCCTTGAAGCAAACAGGGATCCTCCCTTACATGGCTGCCCACACTAAATAATAATAATAATAATAAAAAATACCCATCTCTCTTTGGAAGATAGACAAAGAGCCAAATTATCTGGCAGACTGGAATTCTGGGATTGGAACTCCAGATGTGCCAGCTGGTTCTCAAACAGAAGGACTAGTGGGGGCCAAATCTGGCCCAGGGCCTGCATTACAGCAGCATTTCTACAGTCAAAATGGCCTTTTCAGGTTGTATCCCCCCACCCCCCAATTCAGGGAATTAAAAAGACAAGCACAAGACATGTCTGTCTTTTTCTCCCTACTGGGGGTTGAAACAGAAGAAGGAATGTTTGTGGGTGGGGAGATCGCAAGACTAGGAATAACGATGCAGCCCCGATCCAGGTTGCCCACTGATTTTGTAAAGCCCAAATTGCACACCTTCACGTGCCGGCTGTATCCACTAATCATCAGATAACTGAGGCATTGTTGTGCTCTAACAATTATTTGCCTGCCAGGATTGTCTTGTCCGCACAGAACTTTTTCTGGAATCCACCACAGCAACCTTTCCTGTCATGAAATGCTGAGTTCTGGTGAAGGGAAAAGCCAGCAAAATCCTTTCAGATCTATTAAGGTCAAGTTTGGGTAGATTTTGGGGGTGGAGCTTAAGGACAGTGGGGTTTGGGAAGGAGAGTGGCCAGTGGGGTATAATTCTGTAGTCCACTCTCCAAAGTGTTCTTTTTCTCCAGGTGAACTCTTAAAAATTTTTTAATTGAGTTTGTATACTGCCCCTCCCCATGGGCAAACTTGGGGTGGTCAGTTGTAATAGCAGGAGAACTCCAGCCCACTGCCTGGAGACTAAAAAAAGGAAAAACCAGTCAAACCGACAATCATGAAGGAGAAGAAAAGAAGCCAAGACGGCTGCCCAAATAAAGAAATTTTACAGTGATCTCAAAGTTAGACAAGTTATTCTTTATGTAGTTCAAATATTGGGGCTTCGTCAGAATGAGGTCTGGTGCTTTTCTCACGTTTCCCATAATTTTTTCCTCAGCATCAAAGCTCCTAATTAGTGTTTCAGAAAAGTATACATCCAGTCGTAGTAAATCAGGTTCTTCAAGTATCCAAATCGGGTCCTTCAAGTTCCCTCATTCTAAAGGAAAGTGTAACAGTGTGGAGACTCCCATGTAAAGTTGCACTATTTCTCATCTGGATACTTGAAGAACCTGATTTACCACCCAAGAGGGGATGTTGCCGTTCCTTTTCTTCTGCTTCATTACCTGTAGGATCCCTCCTCACTTCTTGAGTCCATAGTGCCAATTCAGATTATGGCAGTGTGTGGGCTTTGACCTTCCTCCTGCACCACTTTCCTGAGCTGTAGCCATCATAGGGGATGTCCCTTGGCCCATCAGGAAAACCCCTCCCACTCAAATTAACCTGTGACACAGGATGCAGGGCAGATAATCCAGGCACAACCTGCCTACTCTGCAGAGCGGGTTTCCCCAACAGGGTGACTGTCATCACCTTTTCTGGTGCCCACCACATGTTTTTAGGAACTAGGTATGAGCATGTTTTGCCCAAAAAGGCTTCTGCTTGACTTTTGGAGATTTGATTGGCTGTGCAGATTTTTTTCTTTTTTTAGTGTTGCTTTGGCAGCAGCTGCCACCACAACCCAAGGATCTGTACTGTGTTACAGAAGTTGAGCTGTGGCAACCATTTTGTGGCTGGCTCTGCCTCCTGCAGCAACCATCTTTTGGCTGGCTCCATCTCCTGCAGCAACCATTTTGTATCTGGCTCCACCTCCTGCAGCAACCATTTTGTGGCAGTCATTTTGTCGCTGCACATTTCAGAATTCCATACACACCCACCAGCTCAAACTGGTTGGGGACCCTTGCTGCAACGCAACCAGGCTGAGCTCTCGTTCCACCTTTGTAGCCATAACAAGCATGCTGCTTTCCTAACCTGGCGGTTCCTGTTTCATTTCAGGGGAAGAATGACTGAGGTGGAGCCTGTGCTGGACTTTGCATCATCTGGCCGCACTGGCCGCAGGAATGCCTTGCCTGACATCTTGGGCTCGCCCGCTGGGGTCACCCCTACGGACTTACCACTGAAACTGGCAGAAATGTCTCTGGATGCAGGTATCTCCCAGCTGGTTCCTTCACTTCCCCACACTGGTGGTGCCCTCAGCCAAAGGGGACTGATCTCCTAACACGCTTTGTCCAGATCAACCCATAATGGGTCGTTGCTCTTATTAGACATGGAAACCGTTCACTAGACTGAGCCACATAACTGGAGCTCTTCGGGCTCTGTGATCTGTTTCTGGTATACCCGAAGTGGTAGTGGGAAGAGCCGTTTAGTTGCAGCCAATTTACGGGAACTTTGTAGGGTTTTTAACTTTCATCTTCTGTGGCTGTCTCCCATTTGTGTACGAACCAAGACCAACCCTGTGTAGCTTCTGCAATCTGATGAGATCAGGCTAGTTTGGGCCTCCCAGGTCATATATGAAGCAGGTATTGGAAAGATGTGGATCTGGGAGGGAAACAATTAAGACAATTTTGTGCTCTGGTCTACCTTCAGGTGGCCCCAGCCTCTCGTGGGTGAGATGCTGAGCCTCTTTGGCCCTTGCTTGCCTTCTGCTTTTCATCTCAGATAGGACCTCTCTTCTTCTCTCTCTTACCTGGGCTCCAAGCTGTAGCAAGTTGACCTGTATGAACTTAATCTGTTCACAGTAAGTTAAATTTACCAGCATGCATATGGCATGTAAGATGTGCTTCTGTTTTCGTAAGTAAAATTTCTTTCTCTTGTCACCACTGGAGCCAGATCACCTTTGTATAGGGTCTCCTGGTCTGAGTGGGTGGGGGCTCTCCACATTCTGAGTGCACCTCATTCCCCAAATGCCTCCCATACTGGAAGAATGCCACGACAGAAGTGGCTCTGAATGTAGAGGATCCCCTCAATCACCATGGCTGGTCGTTCTTGATAGACTTATTGCACAGTGCTGGCTTCTGGTACCACCAGGGACCACTCGGCTTGCACCCTTACTTCCCAGTCTGCTCTTGAGTAAGCCCGTGGCCAGTTCCCAGTCTCCATTCATTGATCTTGCATCTCTCTCTCTCTCTCTTTCTCCTCCCCCTCCCCACAGACAGGTCTCAAGAAATGAAGTCGCCGGCTACAGAGGTACCTCCACAGGCCCTGCAGAGTCCAGAGCTGAAAGATACCTCCTAACCTTCTCCATGGGGAGGTGGATGAAGCCAAAAAGAGAAAGGGGGGGAACCCTTCTTGAGTGTCAGCAGACGTTTGCCTAGTGTTTCTTTGGATGTCCTAGTTATGACCTGGCAAGATTGTCTAACATCCTTTGATGAGACAGCACAACAGAGAAAGGAGAGAATATTTTTTGAATATGCCAAATCTTGAGGGTCTCTTTCTTCTGTAGGGGTTTGAAAGAAGGAATTGGGGAGAAGGGTTTTCCTGTTTCTACACTGATGTTGCCAAGGAGCAACAACCTTTATTGGTCTATATTGTTGAGGAACACCACTTTGCTGCTTTGCAAAATCACAAAGAAGTTGTTGAGAGGATTCACTTATTTTTCTTTATCAGCGTTCATGCTTCACTGTGATGTCCGGAGCTGTGTGCTTGTTACGGGACCAGGTTGAGTCTTCTGGGTCAAAAAAGGGCGAACCTTGAAAAGTTATCAAACCGAGAGGCCATCTCACCCTCTGCTCGGCGTCCCGAAGACGGCTGATCCCTGCCAATCAGGAAATGTCTTCCTGAAAATATTTCCTGTGTATTCGGGAGCCTGCTATGTGAAAAAGACACTGAAGATGACTCCGATCTCCTGACACGGAAATAAAATGTGGAAAGTCCCTTTGGCGATTCCTTGTCATCCGGAGAATCAAAAGGGCTGAAATCAGAAGCAAGAATGTTTAAAACCCTGGAGTGTTTCAGACACCGCTTTGTTCATTATGGCATAAAGTTATGGAGGATCGGGATTGAAGAGGTGTCCTGAGCTGGCCATTCAACGTTCTGAGACTTACAAGGAGCGGGATAAGTTTCTAGTCCTCATGAGGGAAGACAGACCTGGGAAAATACACCCCCTGATCCAATATCTGAAGCCAAACAGCAGTTTTTAGGATTCTCGCAGCCCTGAATTGTATTGCAGTTGCCATCTCTGGATATCACAAGCATCCGTTCCGAGATCGGCAAAGACTGCATTCAAACCACGCGGATGGCAGCTTGAGGAGAAATAAAAGTATGTGCAGCAGAAACCACAGATATCAAAGGTGTATTCGATCTCTCCCCCTTCCCCAAAATGCAGCACATTGTTGAGCTTTTTCTATCGGCATGTCTCTTAGAATGTTGTACTGATTTCCTTTTAATGGCAACTGCCATTTAAAGGTTCAGAGGAGGAGTTGGAGTGCTTTCTTTCGATGCCCCTTGACGGGCAGGTTACACCAAGACTTACGAAAGCACTGATGTCTGGTGAGATTCTGTTCAGACAAACGCTGCTCATTAAACTTATGTGGTGTCTATGACTGTTTGGCTATCTTGCTGTTCCTCTTGAGTTCTAGCACGCTCCTTTCTTGAGAGCTGCCTCGACCAATCCTTTCCTCCCCTAGCTGGCCTCTTGAGATTTTAAAATTCATGATTGGTGGTGGGGTTTGGCTGGCACTCCGCAAGTAGAGTCGCTGGCCCCCAGGTGGGATCTACAAGCCAAAAAACAGCTGTTCAGTAAAGACCGAGCCATTCACACCAAAACCCGAACAAAGACAAAGTAGCAATCCTCAGCAAAAGACAAACTATTACACTTTTTCTTCCTTTTTCTGTGTTCCTTTTTTCCTCTCTTATTTCGTTCTCATCCGGAATGATGTCCAGATATCCCAGTCATCTTCACTTGCGCTTTCATCTGTGGCAAAGACTTTTCACTTGTATACAATAAGCATTCATGAAATTCAAATTGTTGAGTTATACACGTCCACTGTGCCCTGGGAAGTGCGTGTGTGTGGTTGAGCCAGGCCTTCATGATGGCACCATGTATTTTGATGCATAAAGGTCCACTCCTGTCTTTCCCTGAGGACTAGTACCTTGCCTGTGTTCAGGTTTTGGTGTGAATTGCTTAGCCTGGGGGAGGGAGGGCTGGAGATCTCCTAGTATTATTCCTCCAGATGACAAAGGTCAGTTCCCTGGAGCAAATGGCTGCTTTTTTTGGGGGGGGGTTTCTATGCAGTTATTCCCTGCTGAGGTCCCTAAACTGCGACCTCCCCAGGCTCCATCTTCCAAAACTCCAGGTCTTTTCCAACCCGAAGCTGGCAAGCATAGCTGCCAGTGTGCGGCTGATGGGCAAGGGTCAGCATTTACAGCCACTGAGGCACAGCAGCCAGAGAAGAACATCGCTGTGCATCTGCCAAACTGATCAGGATGCTTCTGGAAAGGCCCACACTAGATTCCAATTGTACTCAGTCTGAACCTGTCAATCAAAATTGTTGGTTCTTTTTTCCTTCAGCAGCAGATAAATTCAGTTGCAAGGATGTGTTGCGTATATTTCACCTTGGATCCATGGCCTGGGGGGTGGAGCCAGACTGGATGAAACAGTAAATTCATGGTTCTGCTATGAGGCTCTTTTTTAAAAAACAAATTAAAAAATAAAATGGAAAATTGCAATCAATGTAAAATAAAATAAGTATGGATATTTATGTCTCATCTGCACTGTCTTCCTGTCATTCCTCACTATTGCATTTGTTTGCAAAATCCGTTCATTGAGATGGTAACATCACCGCCGCACCCTACACTATTGGCGGATCCTGGTAGTGGGTGGGGATATGTAGGAAGTCAGAATATGGAAGGGAGAAGGTTCCTGTAGGTAGCAGAGGATAGGATCCACAGTAATAGACAGCCACCAGTTTCTTGGCTTGTATTGCTATATACCACACTATACATTTCAATCCAACATCCACCGGACTGCACCATTCAGGACTTGCATTTCTACCAGAACCGTAAGCCTGGTTATTCAGCAGAAAAGTAACACTGATGAGGAACCAGCATTCTCTAACACATGGGGACCACCAGCCTTCCCATTTCTAATCCATCCTCAGCCCACTGCTGTAAATGAGAATCAACGTAAAATGGAAGCTGCAACACTCAGGAGTTAAATCTAAGCTCCTCTCCCTGCCTGTTAGGTGGCACAACTAGTCATAACATCCAGAATTAGGGTTTATTGCAGAGGAGAAGCACACAGGGCGGGGCTGCGAGGGAGGGAGGGAGGGAGGGAGGGAGGAGAGGCAGTTAATTAAATCAGTGACGATGCAATAACCATCCCACAGTTCTCTGGCTGGTCTGATGCGATAGCCCAGGCCCTTAATAGCAGAGGAGGCTTTCAGGCTGGCATTGAGGTGTCAGGCTGAGGAAAGCAATATGCTCCCTGAACGGTAATACAATCGTGGGTGGTTGTTTATAATCCAGTAATAGATGCCTCCTTGTCTTCACTAACTATTAATAAGCCATCAGGTGAGGCCCGATCTGGTATTGTTTTGCCGCAGCCACTGGGAACTGTTTCCTGTAAGTGGATGTAAGTGGCAAAAAGCCTCCGTGATGCTTGGCCTGCAATTTCTCAGCAATCTTTCCTGCAGGTTTTTTTAGGGAGGAGATTTTTGCCTCCTCTCCTATCATTTTATGAAGAACTGGTGTTTATACCCTGCTTTTCACTATGCATAGGGGCCTCAAAGTGACTTACAATCGCTTTTCTCTCCTCACAACAGACATCCAGTGAGGTGGGTGGGGCCGAGAGAGAGAGAGAGCTCTGATAGAACTGCTCTGCAAGGACAGCTCTATCAGGACTGTGATTAGCCGAAGGTCACCCAGCTGGCTGCATGTGGAGGGGGAGTGGGGAATCTAACCCAGTTCTCCAGATTAGAGGCAGCTGTTCTTAACCACTACACCACACTGCCTCTCCATTATCCATTTCACTTGTACACATAAACGTAAGGAACTCCCTTCTCCAGGATCAGATCCCTGGAGATCACCACCCCCCAATCTAGCACCCGTTGTATTCCTGAATGCAACAGGCTTGGCCCCTAGTAGATAATAAAATGACCTGATGCATCTCAATCCGAATGGATCTGCAGAGGTCAATTACAAACCTACACCTGAATAAATATCCATAAACAAAAAAACCCTTTATGCAGCCAGGGAGATTGGACAAAAGCCCTGTAAACAAAAGAAATAATACCTCATTGTTGTGTTACTCCTAGCATTCTTGTATATTTTCTATATTCTGCCACAATCTCCTAATACCACTAAAACCCCTGAACAAGGAACAAGGAGGTTCCCTTTAGTCACCATAGCTTGTAGCCACTGATAGGCTAGTTCTTCAGAATCTGTCCGATCTGTTTTTAAAATCATCTATAAGAAAGCAAAAGCAAAATATAAGAAATTAAGACCTGTTACGTTTGTTCTTCGCCAGCAAGTCTGTCTGTCTTCCTTCTGTCCGTCTGTCTGTCTGTCTGTCTGTCTGTCTGTCTGTCTGCCTGCCTGCCTGCCTGCCTGCCTGCCTGCCTGCCTTCCTTCCTTCCTTCCTTCCTTCCTCCCTCCCTCCCTCCCTCCCTTCTGCTTGTGGTGTATGCCTTTCAGTACAAAACCCTGCAGTCAGTTGTGGAGAGAATTCCAGGTCAAAGGACAAAGGGATGATTAGCTGCTTGAAATACATTAAGGAAATAAATATTTTCCAGATGATGGAATGGAAATCATTTTGAGCATGCTTCCCACGGTCACCTCATGGCCTACAAAGCAGCAGAATTGTGCCGAATTGTCTTTTTTCGGTCTCATGACTTACCCATGACTGCCTCGGAACTGTCATGTTAAAGCAGGAGAGCCAGCTGGGCATAGCGGTTAGGATAGCAGATATCTGAGAGACCTGGGTTCAAATCCCCACTGAACCACAATTGCCCAGTGGGTAATCTTGAGCCAGCCTCTCTCTCTCTCTCTCTCTCTCTCTCTCTCTCTCTCTCTCTCTCTCTCTCTCAGCCTTTCCTGTGTAGTGCAAGTCAAACAGAGGAGGGAAGTTAAACGTTGGCTGCCCTGAACAACTTGGAGAAGGATGGGCATAAAAATATGCAAACTCAGTCAATCAAATTGAGATTCTAGCCCCCCTCACTGGGTCACAAGAGCCATCCCTGCCCTGGGAAGAGCGCAGGGTTGCAAACTTTGGGGAAATTCCAGGAGATTTGGGGAGTGGAGCTAGGGGAGGAGGGGTTTGGGGAGGGAAGGGGGCTCTGATCTCTGTTGCCAGGAGATCCGCTGTGATCCTGGGAGTTCTCCAGGCCCCACCTGTAGCTTGGCAGTGCTAGGACAGAGGTCTACTCAGCTTGGCTGCCTTCCAATACCCAGAGCAGATATGAGAGGCAAGAATCGCTGACTTCTGCCACTGGTCAAAGGTCCAAAAGCCATTGGGAGATTTCAGCCCCTCCCCTCCCCATGATAGTATCCTGGCAGCACTTTGGAGTCTAACCTGGGCAGGGACTCTCCAGTACCGCGTTGCAACCAAAGACCGCAGCCTCTGTGGGGATCTACAGGTCTGGACTGAGTCCATCTGGCTGCTGAGTCCACCAGTGGCCAACAGCCAGCAGCATTTGGAGAACTGGGCAGGTCAGCATGGAACAACCTTGTTGGGAAAGGGAACATACCCTGGGAATCATTCCTTAGCAAACAGCCGGCAGCTGGAGCTGGCAGGGACATTTGCTTCCGTTGCTGATCAAAAAGGAAGTCCAGGCACGGAGCTTTTATTGATTGTTTATTTCTCAGATTTGTGTCCTCGCTGCTCACCCAAAGGATCTTGAGGTTACTTTAAACATTAAAACCAACAAGGTAAAAACAACAGAAAAAGAAATCACTGATATAAAATACTCCAAATGTGTGGCTAACACTATATAACACTGATAAAAACAGCCAAAATATGTGGATTGCCCTCCAAAGGCCATCCAAAACTATTCAGCTTTGCATGTCCTCAGCAGGTTCATCAGGGCACAGGCGTCATCCGACGGATAGGAGCCACAACTGAGAAGGCTCTTCCCCTGGTGACTGCTGACTGGGCCATCTCAGACCAGGAACCTGCAAGAGTGGCTCTCAGCCTGCCTAATGCTGCGACCCTTTAATACAGTTCCTCATGTAGTGGTGACCCCCAACCATAAAATTAGGCAAGTTTTCTTTCACAGAAATTAAACCAAAACTGACCAAGGGCGTGAGGATCCATTGTTCATGATTGTATATAAATTGGTTTTTTTCTTGAGTTTCTCAGTTCAGCTTTGCCTCTTGTCCCACCATGTCGATCTCGCTCTTTTCTGCTGCTCCAGACAGATGAACACTCTATCTCAATCTACCCCGGTCAAGCTGCTCGCCCTGCCACAACGCCTGTGAAAGGGTCATTTGACCCCCAAATGGGTTCTGGCCCCCAGGTTGAGAACCCCACTGCCCTAGAGCAGTGGCCCCCAACCTTTCTGAGGCTGGGGACCAGCAGGGCATCAGGCCACGCCCGCGCATCGGGCCATGCCCACGGCTGCGCCCGCGTATCGGGCCACACCCACGCATTGCGCATGCGCATTACGCGGCCGTGGGCTGCACGGGCGGGGCCCGGCCCTGATTCCCTCTCCCCGCCCTCCCGCAGTAAGAAGCTTCCCGGGCCGCAAGCTTGCGGCCTGGGAAGTTTTTTACTGCGGGGGGGGGGGCGGGGAGAGGGAGCTGCGGCCTCGCGCCATGGCCTTCGCAGCCTGGCACCGGGCCGCGGCCCGCAGGTTGGGGACCACTGCCCTAGAGGATGACCAAAGGGAGCACGGGGGCTTGTAGCAAGAGAGGTGGTCCTATAGGTATGAGGGTTACAAACTATTAACGACTAATT
Source organism: Paroedura picta (assembly GCF_049243985.1). Classification (NCBI taxonomy): domain Eukaryota; kingdom Metazoa; phylum Chordata; class Lepidosauria; order Squamata; family Gekkonidae; genus Paroedura; species Paroedura picta. The sequence goes on from NC_135373.1 coordinate 33,388,261, forward strand.
GGTAGCATATGTAAATGCAGCAGAATTGGAGTAATATGTGCTGACCAGCAACCAGGTGGCTGCATTCTGGACCACCTGCAGCCTCCAAAGCATTTTCAAGGGTAGCCCTATGTAGAGCAAACTGCAGTAGTCTAGACTGGAAGTTGCATGGCTCAATGTGGCAGGGTCTGACCAGGGCAAACAGGGAACCACCATGCTACCATGGACACTTGCTTATCCCATGATGTGCAATGACAGCGCAGAATATAAACCACATTCTGTGGGTCTTCTCATTTACAGCATTGACAGCTGACAGCTGGACACCATCAGGGTTTTGGAAGTGGCTAGCCTTTTAGTCTTTCCAGCCACAGGACTCTCCTCTTGGATGGATACTTCAGATAGCTCCTATTTTTGTTGGGGATTCACCGTTGTCATCGCTGACCTCACCCAGAACTTCACAGGAATCTACAAACGGGATCTACAAAATTCAATTTTGCACAAGCTACCTTCAACATCCGGGAGTTGCAAGTTTTAAATATGCAAGTAGACGGTTTTGGTTGCTCCTATTTCGCACCTGGCTTTAGGTCCCTGTTTTATAATTTGGGATAATTCTGTTGCTAGTTGGTTAGCGCTAGCTGTTGCTTTGAAATAGACTTGTACCCAAGTGAGATGGGAAGCCAATGGTTCAAATCAGCCTAATGTTGTGAACACCAAAGCTTCTTTACTGTAATTGTGGATCAGGACTCAATCCCTGGGGAAAAGATCATGGCATGGAGCTCCATGGCACTGCTGATGCTAAGTGGGTCTACTCAGTGCTCAGGCAGATTGCCTGGCTATAGTGTTGTCAACAGGCAGGAATCCCAGAGCCAGGAGGCAACATCAGGGAAAGGTCTCAGCCTCTATGCCCTGTGAGACAGGATGCTGGACTAGATGGACCCTTGGTCTGGTCCAGCAGGGCTCTTACTTTCGTAGCAGAGATCTCTTCCCATTGAGAAAATGCCTGTTTTGGAGGGTAGACACTATGGCAACATCACTAAAGTCCCTTCCGTGTCCTGCCCTGTCCTGTCCACGCTCCACCTCTAAATCTCCAGGAATTTTGCAACCTGGAGTTGGCAACCCTCCCTGGAAGCACTTCTGTGAGTTGAGTTGCATGGAAGAAAGGCATGGTATAGTACAGGGGTCTCCAGTGATGGCACTGTGGTGCCTGACAATACCTTTCCTGGCTCCACAAAATGTTTCCAGAAAGTGGGCAGGGGCATATTGGTCTTTTGTCTAGCAAGACCTCTGACTGACCATCACACACACAACTGGCTTTGCAGATTTTTAGAAACACTGTTTGGGCAGCAGCTGTTTTTTTTTTTATGCCTCTTGCAAGACCAGGTCCAAGCCTCCAGCTCTCAGGTGGTCTGGAAACAACCAGGGTAGATTACAGAGGTGTCTTCAGATCTTTATTTGATACTGGGTTCATCCACAAAATTCACTGCAAAGAGGCAGGCTTGGGTGGCATTTTCATAGCGAGTGCGACAGACAAAATCTGCCCTGACTTTATGTACCCAAAAGGAAAGATTAAATTTGCCCACCCTGCCATCAAGAAGAAGAGAGGTTGGTTTGACATCCACCTACAAGTTATGAGTATCAGAACAACGTCTGAGACGGAACCCTTACGACCAACAAAGATTAATTCTGGGGATAGACTTCCATGCACATGCAACAGGGCTACCCACCTGAATCTAAGTTATTTAAAAAATGTTTGTGCATCACTTTTAAAACAGGAGTCCCATTAAATTTAGGATACATTCAAATGGGTAGCCGTGTTGGTCTGAAGTAGCACAATGAAATCAGAGTCCAGTAGCACCTTTAAGACCAACAAAGATTTATTCAAGGTGTGAGCTTTCGAGTGCAAGTTGAGTGTCTGAGGAAGAGTGCTTGCACTCGAAAGCTCACGCCTTGAATAAATCTTTGTTGGTCTTAAAGGTGCTACTGCACTATTATTATTATTATTATTATTATTATTATTATTATTATTATTATTAAGCTTTTATACCACCGTTCCTTTAGGCTCACAATGGTTTACAAGATAAAAATTACAATAAAACACACAGTTAAAACCATTAAAACCAATCCACACTATCAATGTTAGGCACCAGGCGAGCACTAACTAACCCCACTAACCCCCCCCCTCCCAAACAGCCCCACGTTAGCCGAGGGACATCAGGTTGCTAATATGGGAGTGAGGCAATCAGATCACTCAGAGGAACCCAGTGAGCCCAGATCCAATGTTGGGCCCGCCCGACTCTGATTTTATTAAATTTAGGATCATCTTCCCTTCTGGTACATTTATTTTATTTATTGTTTTTATTATAGACCACCCCTCCCTGCAATCAGGCTCGGGCCGGTTCAGTTCACATAACATGCATACATGTGTACTATTAAAATTACAATTAAAACATAAATAAAACCTTATAGTGCTCTGATTTTCCTTTGAATTTTTACCTTACAGTTTGTGGGAAGAACACCTCAAAGATTAAAGGGGTGGGGGGCTGTAGTTTTTTTCACTTCAACGTGAATTCCGCTCTTCCACTAAAGAGAATTATTTTATCATACTACATCTAATAGTAAAGTAGATGACTAAACACAAAGGCAGCAAAAACAGGTACAAGGTTTGTACATACTTCATACTACAGAGTATGGTTGTACATACACATGCTTTTCCGCATGTGATAAATATAGTGAAATGCTTACCTAACATAAGCGTTGTTTTCCAGCCACTCTGCATGATGTCGCCCACATCCAGTGTCTGGCCAGCTGACAGCTTGCTACATCCTCCATTTTAAAGCACAAGTTGGGGAATTGCATAAAGTGGATTCCCCAACCTAAAAAGTGCTAGCTATCGGAGACCAACTAGCAGGCAACCAGCATAAGGAAGGTACAGAGGCTCAAACACGCTAAAGTTGCTTGCTTCGTACCGCCCTTGCACCCACTCTCTCTCCCTTGTTCGCAGGGACAGGAATTTCTTTTTTAAAATGGCAACATGCCTGGAGCAACAAATAGGAGACACACGTGTAGGTGATGCCAGGAATAAACAAATATTTTTTTCAAGGTTGTAACACAAAGCATGCCTCTTGAAAGTTTTCTCTCCCACCCCCCAAAATCAGGAATATTAATTTTTAAATGTATCAAAGGACTCGTGATCCCATAAGGGGTGGTGTTAAAAAAGCACTATACATCTATGATTCCATGCATAGGCACTGCAACGCAGAAGTATGAATAATAATAATTTAAAAAATAGCAGGCATTGTGGTACCTTTAAACTGAATCAAAATATGGAGGAAGGGAATTGGTTGCCCAAATTGATTGACAGGTGGAAGAGAGTCACATATAAGGCGCGTTGCTCTCTTCTGCCATTTCCAGCAGCAAGTGAGGAGGGTGAGACACGCGAAAAAGCAGCAGACAATGGCGAGACAACAAAAAGCTGAGGAAGGGCTTGATAAAATCTAGCACATAAAATCTAGCACTTTGGCATTCAGCTGGCATAATGCTATTTTTACTGATGTGCGGAAATGCCCAATTATTTTACCATGAAATATGTTGGAAATCGCCCCGGGCTGACTATGCTGGAATGGACAGATAAGAAATCACATAAATAAAAAACAAAAATAAAAATACTTCAAAGACTTGTTAAGTATAGAAAAAAAATTATAAAGCAACCCAAAGGAAAGCATGCTTTAATTAAGACACTTGATGCTGAACCTATTCCAAGAAGCATGGAATGCTAACAGCAATTCAGAGTCTGTGGGGCGGGGAGATTGAGGGAGATGAATAAAATGGGTCTCCTCGAGATGAGAATCCTAAAAATCTTGGGTTGGGGGGGCATGGCTAGGGGATTACAAATATTTTAACCCTTTCCCCAATCAATGCAATGCCTAAACTCATATGCTAGCAAGGGTGCGATCCTACTGCAATCTATTTTGTACCCTCCTGCTCCTTCAATGTCCCTTAAATCAGTGGTTCTCAACCTGGGGGTCAGGACCCCTTTGGGGGTCGAATGACCCTTTCACAGGGGGCATGGCAGGGCAAGCAGCTTAGCCAGGGGGCGTCATCCAAAAAACAGCCTTGTGGGGTAGATCGAGATAGAGCATTCGTCTCTCTGGAGCAGCGGAAAACAGTGAGATTGGCATGGTGGGACGAGAGACAGAACTGAACTGAGAAACCCCAGAAAGAAACCAATTTATATACAATCATGCACAATGGATCTTCACACCACTGGTCAATTTCAGTTTAATTTCTGTGAAAGAACCCTTGCATAATTTTATGGGTGGGGGTCACCACAACAGGAGGAACTGCATTAAAGGGCCGTGGCATTAGGAAGGTTGAGGACCACTGCCTTAAATGGCTGCTGGATCATCAAGGTTAAAGAGCAGGCCCCAAGCAGGCAGGGTTCGTAGGGAGCCAAAGGGGACAGAATGACCCCTGGCCAAATTCCGTAAGCCGCAGCTGAAATGCTGATGAACCAGGGCCAAGAGAGATAGGATGGGTGGGTGTCAAGTGCCAAAGGTGGCAGGAACAAGGGAAGCAGCAGGCCTGCTGCTGGGGAAAGTGCTTTTCAGTTAGGGCCCTGGACAATAATGCTGCAGGGTGGGGTTGTATAAGGCCTACCCAGGAGAGCCAGGTTGACACAGAGGGTGGAGGAAAGGGCTGTCAAAACACAGCCGACTGATGGCACGAGACACACAGAGGTGGTTTGCCAATGCCCGCTTCTGTGTAGAGATCCTGGATTCCCTTTATCTCCCATCCACGGACGACAAACAGTGGCCGCCCCTGCTTGGCTTCCAAGATCGGATTATCCCAGGCTAGCCTGAGCCATCCTGGGCAGGACTGGGCAGGGCTCTGAACGCTAAGTCAGCTTGGATGCCAGCCTAGACGGGCTGAGGAACACCATGAAGGCTTGGTTCACACGGGCAGGAGATGGTGTGGGGAGGGGGGCAAATGCTGAGTAGGTGGAATGGGCTTCGCACTTAGCCCAAAATTTTTTGTCCTTTCACCGCCGGGCTAGGTTACCACCTGGCTCCTGCCAGGTCAGTGCCAAAGTCGTTCAACCGAACTCTGTGGGATTTGCCCTGGAGCATCCTTGCACGATCTTGAGAACGGACCTTTTAATGGAATCTGAACCCCTGTTGGGGGGGGGGGAGCATAAGGTTGCCAATTCCAGGTTAGGAAATTCTGGAGACTTGGCCATGGAGGTTGGGGAAGGACCTCAGCAGAGTAGAATGGTATGGAGCCCACTTGGTATGGGCAGCCACTTTCTCCAGGGGAGCCCATCTCTGTCGCCTGGAGATCAACGGTAATTCTGGGGGATCTCCAGGCCACACCTGGAGATCAGCACCTGGAGGCCACTGTCCCCGCACAGGCAAAGAGAAGGGCCCCGTGGGGTCTTGGGTGGGCCATCAATGGGAGCTCCTGGCCCCTGAGGACCCCTGGAGTTTCCCCCCCTGGGCTGAATGAAAGGTGGGGCAGCAGATCCTCGACTGATCCCGGCTGCACCTGGAGATCAGCAACCCTAGTGAAGCAACGTGGGTGCTCCACCCAGAGCCACCTCAGTGCTCCCCGGCCACGTCAGAGTCGAGGATCTGCCGCCCCGGTTTCATTCATTCAGCCCAAGGGGAGAAACTCCAGGGGTCCTCAGGGGGTCCCAAACGACGCCCCGGCCAAGATCCCTCGGCGCCCCAATCCCGACCGGGGCTCTGCTCCTCCTTTCGCCGTGTGGGAAAGACGGCATCGCCCCGCGCTCTTCTCCATCTCTCCGGAGAAGCACAGGCACGGCCCGGGTGGCGCAAGCGGGCTCTCGCTCTCGCTCTCGCTGGGAGGTCGAACCCCTCCGCGGCTCTGAGCCTCAGCCCGCCAGGCCCTCTTGGCCCTTCGGAGCAATGGAAAGAAGCCCTGCCCCAGTCGCCGCGGGGACCGCCCGGCACAAGGCTTGCAGGGTTCTCGGTGGAGGCGCCGGCGAAAGAGGGCTGGGCTGGGCCGGGCCGGCCGTCCGTCCAGGGAGGGCTCGGGGGCTCGCCCCACCCGTTCCACCTGCCGCTTGGCACAGCGCCGCCCTCACGCACTCTCCCTCACACACTCACTCTCTCTCACTCCCGCCCGCCCGGCCATGTGATCCGGAGGGAGCGCTTTAAAAAGAGGCCGCCGCGCTGCCGGCGCAGACTGGCGCGCGCGCGTGCGGGGAGAGCTGCTGAGGCGTTGGAGAAGGACAGCGTCAGGGACAGCAGCGCAGCTCGCCTCGCCTTACCTCGCCCGCCCGTTCTTTCCCGAGCGCAGCCATGGCTGAAGCTTTCGCCGGCGTCTGGCACCTGGTGGACAGCTGCAAGTTCGACGACTACATGAAGGCCATCGGTGAGGGCCGGGCGGGGGCGGGAGGCAGGGAGCCGCCAAAGGAAGGTGCCCTCCTGGGCGCACGAGGCAAGCCGCCGCCGGCCTTCGCCAGCCAATGGAGGCGGCCGGGTCCGGCGCGTGGCCGAGGCGCTCTGCCTGGGCGAGACCCTGGCCTGGGGTTTGGGGGGGGGGAGGGGAGAGAGAGACGGCGGGTTCGGCCGGGGCATCTCCTTAGCGGCCAAAGGCGCTGCAGGGCGCGGCGGGGAAGCGCCTGGAGAGGCTGCCGAGGGCCGGCCGGCCGCCCAGCCACGTGGGGGCTTCAGCGAAATACTGGGCCGGGGGGGAAGAAGTGAGGGGGGGGGGGCTGCTGCGTGTGCCTCGCGGGATGCTGGGAGCACCTTCCGGGGGCGAGGCGGAGGCCTCTCCAGCCGCGGTTGCCAGCAGGGCCCCTGCTCCCCCCCCCCCAAATGGGCGCGACCTTTTTTGCAGCCACGGGCGGCTCTCGGATGCCCCGCCCGAGGGGGGGTGGCTTCGCGCGCCTGTCGGGTTGCCAACTCTGACTGGGGACATTCCTGGGGATTGAGGGGGGGGGGAGGAAGAGGAGGACGCCGGCGCGGTACAGGGCGGCAGAAGTCACACTGTCGCTAGAGGAGCGAGTCGCTGCCCTCCGGGGATGGGTTGTCGTTCCAGGCCCCACCGGGACGCTCGCCACCCTGCCCCCGGCCAGCTCGGTGGTGGCGTGTCTGCCGAGCGAGAGAAGGGCGCCGGAGGAGCGGGGAGGGGACCGAAGAAGCCAATTCATTCCTGGCTGAGTGGCATCCCTTGCCTTCGGCGCGCCCCCTCTGGCGGTGCCTCCATCCTGCTCGGGTGCGCAAAGCCAGCCGGCTCCGTGCCCTGTGGGCTCTGGCAGTGCCTCAGCACAAGTCCGGGAGAGGGACCGCCCCGGTTTTCTGCTGCTCTTGGCAGAATCGCCTTGGCGCCGCTCTCCCTTCTCTGAGGAAAAGGAATACATTATTCTTTATTATAATTATTATATTGCTCAGGTTTGCCCCAGTCAGGTATTTGACTGTTCTGCGATCTGCAATCTAGCCAAGGACTCAGGAATTGCAGATGAAGCTTTATGGGATTCTTGCTGTTCGAAGCAACACCGTCTCCCGGAGATGAGATGGTGCTGTTCGTTCAGCTCCCAGCTTGTCCAGGTGTTTCTTCAGACCTCCAGGCAATATTGCCACCGCCATTATTGTCGTCGCCACAATTTTTGAGAGCTTCCTGACTGATTTCAGAGTTAGTCCCTTAGCTTGATTCCTTATTAACTTACAGGAATACAGTTATTGGACTTCTGCCCTTTGTTTAGAGTCACTTGCTGCTTCCAACTCCAGGCAGGCCTCTTCATGCTGGGAATCCCGTACTAGGGTAGATTTGGGCTGAGAAAACAGCAAAGTGTTTGCTTCAAGGCCTTGTGCACCCCTTTTGCTTATTGGTTGCTCCCCTTACTTAAGCATAGGGTATGGAGTCCAGTCTGAACAGATTTCAGGACGTCTGGAAGGTGGAGGGAGGGGACCATCACAGAAGGCTGAAGACCTGTGTCTCTCCCTGCCTTGGAAGCTCCAGGATGTGGTTGCCATAAGTCAGGTGTGACTTCACAGATCGGGGCGGTGGAAAGTGCTGTCAACTTGCAGATGACTTATGGAGACCCTGTAGGGCAGGGGTAGTCAACCTGTGGTCCTCCAGATGTTCATGGGCTACAATTCCCATGAGCCCCTGCCAGCATTTACTGGCAGGGGCTCATGGGAATTGTAGTCCATGAACATCTGGAGGACCACAAGTTGACTACCCCTGCTGTAGGGCTTTCAAAGCAAGAGATGCACAGAGGTGGTTTGTCATTGCTTGCTTGTGTGAAGCAACCCTGGGGACCCAGAGACATGCTTGGTGGCCTTCCACACAAGTCCTACTTGGGACCAACTCTACATGGCTGCCAAAATCTGACAAGCTCAGGCCAGCCCGGGCCATCCAGGTCAGGGATGGCCACATGTATATAATTCAACCCGGCTAGAGCAGCTGTTTGGCTGATCTTGGCCCCTGAAATCTCAGCAGTCCAGACAGTGGCTTAGGCAGCCTCAGTAACTAGACTGTCCTCAGTACTTCATGGAGCAGCCATCTTGGTTCTGCTAGCACAAGGAGAGGAGCTGTTTGCAAAACATGTTGGTAGGTGGACCTGGAAGGGTGGATGAATGCAGGGAACTGAGACCCCAGGTTGGTACAGGTGAGTCTGCACCTGGAGATGGAATGAGCTGGCAAACCAAGGAGAGTTGGTTTTATACTCTGTTTTTCACTACCCAAAGAAGTCTCAAAGCGGCTCACAAATTGCCTTCCCTTCCTCTTCCCAGAACAGGCATTCGGTGCAGTAGGTGGGGCAGGGCAGCGAGAGCTCTGACAGGTCTGCTTTGTGAGAACTGCTCTACCAGAGCTGTCACAAGGCCAAGGTGACCCAGCTGGTTGCATGTGGAGGAGTGGGGAATTGAACTTGGCTCTCCAGATTAGAGGCTGCTGCTCTTAACCACAACACCAAGATGGCTGTCTGTGGTGCGCTTGTCTCCCTTTTATTTTTATAGCAATGCTGCTGTGTCTTTAGTGCCAAGGAGAGCAAGAATTTCATAGATGCTGCTATTCCTGGCAGAATAAGGCTATAATTGAGCATTTTACCTTCAGAACTCCACTCATCGTAAAAGCACATACAATTGTTTGTGTGAGAGAGAGAGAGATGGAAATCCTACCTAACCTTGCCAATCTGCTCAAACCTCTTTCTAAGGACATGTTAAGCTGCCACAAGGGATGCTTCTAAGAAGCACCCAGAGAGTATACCTGTGTCAGCATCATCAGAAGAACTAAAGCCATTCTTACCATGTTGAATTTCCAGCTTACCTTACCTAGAGCTGATCGCCAGTGGCCTGAGGGCTGAACCCCGCCCACTTGGTATTGGCCTGCTTCCTTACCTTAGGGCCCAGCCCAAGAGCAGCAGGTTGTGCTGACTTTGAGGGAGGAGGGCAGGGAGGTTTGGCTCCCCTCTACTCCTTCCTCCAACAGGCCTCTTTTTCTCCTGCTATTCCAGCTACTGGTTTTGAGGGTTATGGAGGGTCACCTTCACGCTGGCTTCAGTCCCAGTGTTTCTGTTTGGGGGGGGGGGGGAGACCAATGGCTTACTCTCTCTGCAATAGTCTGCAGTGATAAAAGGGAATCAGCAGGAAGGAACACAGCCCAGAGGCTCCCCTGCTGCAATCTCCCCACGTCCGGCTGCTTGGAGAGCTCTTATCTGCAGCCCACCCTGTGCAAACACCAAGGCCTCCTCCTGGCTGCCACTTTGGTATGGAGCCACTTGGCTTGAAAGTGCCACTCGGCCAGGGCATCGGTGGGGAGGCTGGCCTTTCCCACCTTCTCAAGGGGTGGGGACATACCCCAAATTCCACCCATACGGCTATAAAAAGTAATGAGCAGATTTGATTCTGATGTGTGAAGACTTGGCTCTTTTATATGATGCAGATCACCATTTTAGTGGGTTCATCTCATCCAGAGGCATTTTCTAGCACCCTGCTGACCCTGCTAGCTGTAGGGGGGGGGATTAGCAGGGCTGTAGTAGGGTTTGGCCAGAACAATGGATTGCACAACCCCCCCCCCCCCACACACAACTTTTAAACTTTTCCATAGAGCCAGCCCAATAATAGAGGCAAACCCTGCAAGCATCTTTCATGAAAGATTTAACATCCAGGCATTCAATTTTTGCTTAATTCTTCACCATCTCTCAAATAGAACAGTTGCTGTGCTTCGGTATTGACTTAATTTATGCCATTTAAAAAAAAAAACATATGTAAGTTGTAATGAGTGTTTGGATCAGAAGGGACAAGGCCTGCCAAGGGGGGCATATGTGCAAAGCAAGAGTGCCTCAAAACACAAGGAGGAAAAACGGTTAGAGTAACCAACAAAATGCCCACATTCCTTCTCATTGACTTGCAATGCACACAGTCATACCTGCATAACCAAAAAGGAGAGCCCTGCAAGCACGAGTCGGAGGGCGGAATATTCTTTTGCGGGTTTGAATCCAATTCTTGAAAGTGGAGGATTAAATCTGTTTGCTTTTTGCTGTAGCAGACTTAATGTGGCTACCCGGATATAGAATCTGTGCCCAGAGAGCAAACGTTGGACATTGTAGCAAAGGGGGGAGGGGTGAACATGAAAAATCGGCAAGGAGGAAGGGGGAGAGCGAAAGATGCAAAGGAAAAGAGAGACTGCTAGAGAGAGTCAGCTTGCAGATACCAGCTTTTCGGGGCTGTTTGCATTAAACCATCAGGCCAGCCCACTTGAAAGCAGGAGGTATTAGTTCCTCTCAGCTGCACAGGCTATTGCTTAAATAAAGCCCTCAAATTAAGCCTTTGGGCCAATCAAAGCAATCAAAATCCACCTCTCCCCCCCCCCCCATTCTGTTTTCAATTTCACAGAGAGGAAAGCCAGAAGGGCTGCTAGAGCATTACAAAATGACCTTGATTCATTTATTGGTGTCTGCTGCTTACATTACAGGGACCCAGAGCTACTCTTGCCATTCCTCTCCACCACTTCCCTATCCCCTTTCTCCTTTCCAACACTGCCATCGGCCACTCCATCTTTAAGGCTCGCAAGCGCTGCAACATTTTCCTATCGGAAATGAGCGTTTCTTCTCTGTCGGCTTTTAAGAATCATCCGACGCTCTGCATTTGGGAGTTATTGTTTACCAGGGCAGGATTGTGCTTTCCTGGACTCCCAGTGTGGCTGGAGGGAAGTGGCAGCCAAGTGGGGCGGAAGCGCTGTTGGCAACAAATGACTTTTCTCATTTAAAAGAAGGACATGTAGGAAATAGGACAATCTGAGGAGTCAAAAACATTTTAATGAACCTACTCTGTGGCATTAGCAGACATATTGCTCTATGAGCACAGAGCTAGACCGCTTGTAGCAGAGAAAGGCAGTCACGCTAATTGCAGGAGGGAAGTCTCTGTGAGCCATCTCTTTTAACCCCAGGGACATCCATCCAACCTTTAGCTAAAGGTCCTGAGCTTCATTGCTTTTTGCTGGCAATGACGACTGTTCTAGGGTTGCCAGCCTCCAGGTGGGACCTGAGGATTGCCCAGAATTACAGCTTTGGACAAGCAAGATCAGTTTCCCTGGAGAAAGAGGATGCTTCGGAAGGTGGACTCTATTGTATTGCACCCCACTGAGGTCCCTGTCCTCCCCAGGCTCCACCCTCAAATTCACAGGAGTTTCCCAAGCTGCAGCTGTTAGCGCTAGAGCAGTGGTTCTCAACCTTCCTAATGCCGCGACCCTTTAATACAGTTCCTCATGTTGTGGTGACCCCCAACCATAACATTATGCAAGTGTCCTTTCACAGAAATTAAACCGAAACCGACCAATGGCGTGAAGATCCATTGCTCGTGATTATATATAAATTGGGTTTTTTCCCAGGGTTTCTCAGTTCAGTTCTGCCTCTTGTCCCACCGTGCCAGTCTCACTCTTTTCCGCTGCTCCAGACAGACGAACACTCTATCTCGATCTACCCTGCAACGCTGTTGTGTGGATGGCGCTCCTCCAGCCAAGCGGCTTGCCCTGCTGTGACCCCTGTGAAAGGGTCATTCGACCCTCAAAGGGGTCCCGACCCCCAGGTTGAGAACCACTGTACTAGACAGTTCTGCTGACCCTTTCTTCCCTAGTGGAGCCGCCAACGCTAGAGCTGTGTGTCAGGGGTGGGGAGAAGGGAAGTCCAATAAGGAGGATGGCTTTTATTCTTCGACAAATACATTTCCTACAATGGCAAGCTATCCCAAGCCTTCTTCCAAGGAACTTGGAGCAATGTGCCTTTTTTCACACCAGTTTTTTTCAATCTCTGGACTATGGAGGAGCCTTGAAATAATTTTTCAGGCGTCAATGCTGTCCACTGGCCATAATATACAGCCCTTCCCGCAAATCATAGAATCATAGAGTTGGAAGATATTGCAGTCTTTAACCTGCTGGTTTTTGGTCCCCTTGTCCCTCTCCCTCTGCCTTGCAGGTGTGGGTTTTGCCACAAGGCAGATCGCAAACATGACCAAACCCTCCACTACAATTGAAATTGACGGGGACAAGATAACTCTCAAGACTCAGAGCACTTTTAAGAGCACAGAGATCAACTTCAAACTGGGAGAAGAATTCGACGAGACAACAGCAGATGACAGGCATGTCAAGGTAAGGCTCAGCCTGTGCAGCATCTCTCAGCCTGGCCAATCAGGAGGGGCCATTTGGGCAAGGCGAAGGGAGTGCCCTGTTCAGGCTTGCCCGTTCTCATCGGATCTCAGATGCTAAGCAGCATAGGCCCTGGTTAGGACTCGGCTTGGACACCACCAAGGAAATCCAAGGTTGCTATTCTGAGGCAGGCAATGAGAAACTAACTCTGTCCTTCCCTTGAAAACTCTATAGGGCCACCATGAATTGACTAAAACTCCATAACATTTCACACACGTAGAGTTCAGACTTGCAATTAGCCACTGGCTTGGATGCTTGCAAATAACTGAAAATGGTAGCATTTTCTCCTTGACTTGAATGCTAAGGCTACATTCTGAAATGTGGTTGAGGAAAAAAAGGGGCACAAACCCAACTTGTTGGTTTTCCTGCCTATCATCCTGCACCAACAGCTGTTGAACACTACCTCAGGTTATGTGTGACTTACGAATGCAGACATGCAGCCTAGCCCAAATCGGTTCTTCCCCTCTCGAACTGGGATCCTAATCCTTCCTGGTTCACACCCGCAGTTCACGTAACTAGATGTTAACTTTACAAGCTCTTTACAAAGATCGGGGTATGAATGAAATGCATAGCAATAAGCTAAATTTTAGATGCTGAGGGCTTCCTCCCTTCTGCTCTTCGAAAATTAGTGTAGTGCTACGGGACAGTTTATTTTCTGTGTTTCGGGGAGGGCAAAAAGGAATGCTGGAGATAGAGGGAAATGTAGACGAGCAAGACAGAGAAACACGGGGAAGAAATTTTGCCAAGTGAAGAAAGGAGTTACTCAGATATTTTAAGATAAATCTTGATTGAGAGGAAACTTCTTGTGGCTCATGCTAAATAAATGAATGCCACTGCTTTGGAAGACAAAAGATCTTAACCACATTTCCTCTAATGGGCAGATAGAGATCAGCTTTGCCTGCTTTAAGAGAATGAATTTGTTCGGTGTACTGGATTTTAATTTGGAATGGGGCTGCCCTAAGTGACTAAGGCTGATTTCCACATGGAGATTTTTCTCCCACATGAAATGCAGGAAGCCTCTGAGGTAAATGCTGAATGACAGCTCAGTGGACTGAAATCAGACCAACCAATAAAAGCACAAAGAAGAGGAGTTGGCTTTATGCCCTGCTTTTCACTACCCCAAGGAGCCAACTTGGCGTAGTGGTTAGGAGTGCGGACTTCTAATCTGGCAAGCCGGGTTTGATTCCCTGCTCTCCCACATGCAGCCAGCTGGGTGACCTTGGGATCACCACAGCACTGATAAAACTTCTGACCGAGCAGTAATATCAGGGATCTTATCAGTCTCATCCACCTCACTGGGTGTCTGTTGTGGGGAGAGGAAAGGGAAGGCGACTGTAAGCCGCTTTGAGACTCCTCCTGGTAGAGAAAAGCGGTATATAAGAATCAACTCTTCTTCAAAGCAGCTTGACATCACAGTCCCTTCCTCTCTCCACAACAGATACCCATTGAGGTAGGTGGGGCTAAGAGAGCTCTGACAGAATTGCTCTGAGAACAGCCCTTACAGGACTTTGACTGGCACAAGGTCACCCAGCCAGCTGCATGTGGAGAGGCAGGGAATCCAACCCGGCTCTCCGGATTAGAGGCCGCTGCTCTTAACCATTTCATCATGCTGGCTAAGTCACTGGATACTTTCTGCCATATTCTCAGAGACATACCTCCGTTCAGCAATATGCCCATTTATTTAGATTAAAGCAGCCACAATTTAAATATCTAAAATGCCTCTGCAGATCCTCTCAAAAGGCTCAGGGACCAAGGGAAGCATCTCATTGTCTTTCTTCAGGAAGGAGGTGTGCCCCTGTGTGAACTGCAGCTGCATGTAAGGGACAAGCTGGGCACTTGACCTTCAGAGGATATCATTTGCCTGGCAGCCAGCCAGAGGGTAAACAACAGCAAGAGCAGCATGACCTGCAGCCTGGAATTAGTCTGGCTCCAAAGCTGCAGGGGAATGACGGAGCACTCCCTGTCTGTTGGGCCCAATCACTAAGGGTCAGCTCCGTGGCTCGATGCAGCTCCTGGAGGCAATGTCTACAACTAATTAACAACGCCAATAAGTGGCTGTGGTCAAAATGTCTAGCCCACTAAGCAGCCTGGGTTGTGGCAGTAGCCTGTCACCCCCACCTCTGCCTCCATGTATGTCTCTGTCCACCAGTGACAGCCCTCTAGCTGTCAATTTTTGGCTGTCCCTCCAACCTGAGATTACCGAGCCTGGCATGTCCTGCAGCCCACTCCTTTCCAAGAATGGCTCTCACATTTTGGAACAAGCTCCCTTCAGAGAGGTTGTTTTTTTAGTGTGCCAAACCACTGTTTCATTTGCCACAGTTTTTAATCCAGTTTTGGCTGCAAGCTTTTTGGGGGACCCCAGAATAGTCAACCATTACGTCCTCTACCTTAATTCATTATTTGGTGCAGCCTTCCCTGATTCTGTTCAGACTCAGCGATGAGCTTTGGAAGTCCTTGGACTTATGTATCCATCCATTGTGCTCAGTACTCAAAAAACTGAAGCTGTCCATATTCCTGAGAAACCATGGTTTGTTACTTTGTCCAAATCCAGATGAAACAAACTACAGTTGCTTACTTGATGCTTTCAATGTCTGCTGTGAGCCCAGGAATCAGGGAAGGGCCCAATTCACAAGGGAAATATGACATCTTAAGTAGTTTTAATAAATGACTTCCAAAATGCCTGTAACAGCAAGTCATAAGGCACAGCTAAATCGTTCTCCCTTCAGGAAGCTGGAATTACATTTTTCATAGGACTATCAATGGGTAAAAATGCTCAGCTCCTGTCTTAACAATTTAACTTAATTTTAAACCAATTCTAGCACTGCTGAAAGCTCTATAGAGGCCAAGCCTTCAGCTGTGAGAGCTTTTGGAAAGAAAGCATTGGATAACCTGCAATTTAATTACCACCTAGTTTAAAGGCAGGATTACCAGTAATACCTTTCAGTTTCCTGTTACAGTAACACAGGAGAATCCAAAACAGCCTTTAATTTGGTTCTCAGTTAATTGTTTTACTTGTTAGCACTTAGAATCATTGAGTTGGAAGGGACCTCATGGGTCATCTAGTCCAACCCCCTGCACTATGCTGGACACTCACATCCCAATCGCTCGCAGCCCTGTTTTCCACATACGGGCCAGGATCCAGTTCTAGACTAAACCAACCAATTGCAGTGGTTCTGAAAAATGCTGCATTCTCTCAAGAGGGCATCAATTTCTGAGCTCAGACTTTAGATTATTCCTAGAATTAAATCAATGCAGTTTGCTGCACCCAAAGGGGAACAGAAAAAGAACACAGCTATCCACTCCTGCTTCATTCTAGTTTGGTTTCCAAATCTGTGAAAGGGCATGCCAATTGGGGGGTGGGGGGTGGAAATGGTGCAGGAAAATATCAGAAACTATTTACAGGTGAGCTAAGAATTTTGCAATTGCTGCCTTGTTTTAGGGATTTAAAACACTTTTGCTTTTAAGAAAGGCAGATTGTAAGGATGGAGTGGGTCTTGGAGAAGCATTTGGGAAGTTCTCTGTTCCTACATTGGGACGAAAGGCTCAAAGTCTGATCTTCCAGTGCTTTGGTTTAGCCAGCTAAATATCTAAAACAAAATCTTGACACTGCAAAGGGCTACCCCTGATCTGGAAATCCAAATCTCTAGCATGGAATGCATCTATTAATGTTCTCATGAGCAGCCACCTCCTTGAACTTCAAAGATCAGAAACATTTGTTCATCTGCCTTAAAGAACATACTGAACTCGGATTTTTAAATAGCCGTTTGGCTGATGTGCCCAGGGGCGAATGTAAATTGCTTTCTGAGGAGCAGGTGGAAACAGGAAGCTTGTGCTTTTCCCTTCAAGCACCAAGGCCCCATAAAATGATTGTGGTCAGTATGGATGGGCTGTGACCTGGACAGCCCAGGCTAGCACCGTCTTTTCAGATCCCAGAAGCTCAGCAAGGCCACCCCTCATCACTCCTTGGATGGGAAACCCTCAAGGAAGTCTAGGATTTCTGTGCAGAGGCAGGCAATGGCAAACCACCTCTGTGGCTCTTTTCTTGAAAAGGCAGGAAGGCTCATGATCTTGAGTTTACACGGGAGATTTGGATTCTTTGCTGATAACCCTTGTACAGCCTCATGACCCCAGACTGACTCTCTCTTTCTCCAGTCCACTGTGACATTAGAAGATGGAAAACTCGTTCATGTGCAGAAATGGGATGGAAAGGAGACCACACTAGTCCGGGAACTGAAGGATGGAAAACTAATCTTGGTAAGGAGGTCAAAGTACATCTCCGCTTACTAAAACCTATGCCCTCTGCAAAAAAAAAAAGAAAAAAAAAAGTGTAGTACTAGTTAAAGATTTGAAAACTGCTTGGGGGAGGGGGTAGTTTCTAATGACCTTTTGAATGGGGCCACCACAGTTATGCCTGGCAAGGAGGTGTTTAAGTTGAAAGTGAATCCTGAAACTGTTTTTGTCTGCCTCTTTTTCAGACTCTGACCATGGGCGATGTTGTCTGCACTCGTACTTACCAGAAAGCACAGTAACAGCTCCCGCCTGCTTTTGGCCACCAGTCTCAATGCCAACCAAGTTGCCAAATTGCCTGTATTTTATTATTATTTTTTGTCCAGTGTTTTGTAAAGTTATTGGACTTTGGAACCCATTTGGTATCTGACTCTCCTCACTGCTCCCTATCAAACCAATCTTGGAGTTTTTCTTGCTTAAAAAAATAACACTGGGGGGAGAAAAACAGTGTGGAGAATAATAAACTCAAGTTGTTATGGAATGGCATCGGAGTGTTCATGCCCTTTTCATTGGTGTTCAGTTTGGGATTGTGGGCAGTATGAACCTCAGGGTTTATCAACCTTATTCAAACCTCACACTAGGCAGAAGGCTTGATGGCAATGGAACAGTGGTGTAGTTAAGACATGCTGAACTCTTAAATCTGCATTCTTAAGATGGGAGGGAGGGAAAGGCGGCCTTTGCTCTTCTGCTCACCCCACCTCACCGCTGCACTACATGTTCCTACTGTTAACGGGAATCAAGGCACTTTCTGGAAAGCACAAACTAGAGGGGAAGAATTATATGGGGAGTGCCACAGAGAAGCACCTGTGTGTTGGGGAGGGAAGAGACTGTCATTATGAAAGGCTGGAGGTGAGTTTAAAGGAAAGAACTAGGTAAGCAGAGGAGAAGAAATTTAAAATTCTTCCAACAGATGTGCCTGAAACATCAGGACTTAATTATGCAGCTGAGTGAGGGGGAGATAAGGAGGGGCATTATGAAAATTCGCTATTTTAATCAAAGCGATTCAGAGCTGGGATTGAAATAGTGTGAGATGAAAGGAATACTGCTTGGGAATTGAAATTGCCACAGGAGAAAAATTCAGTGCACTTTCAAAAAAGCAAAAACATTCTAGGGATAGAAAGTTTCAGTTTAAGAGAGTGAGTTATGATTTTATACATTCACACAGCCTCAGTCATGGACATCTTAAATTAAAGAGCGTCCCTGCAATATAAAGAGGACAGAGTATATACTGTCATGGGTGCTCATTCAGTTTCAGCCCTCTTAAGACACCAGAAATTGTGTAACTTGTAAAAAGTGACAGTGAAATTTATGTGATTCTTGTAAATCCAGTTTAGTTTAAATTATGAAGACTTGAGTCTCTGAAGCCACTAATCAGGTATTTGGAGATGCCAAGCATATTTCATTAAAGCTGTAATATTCAGCAGCTTCAAGGGACTGTTCTATTTATTCCCATGCAGCCCTCAGAGAAGGCAAAGCTACTATCTCCACATACCAGGGGTAAAAGGAGTTTTTATTAAGGAGCCAAGAGAAGGAAGGTTTTTGACCAAGGTAAGTACATGGTTATGCAGGCGAGAGAAGTTGTTAGTAAGGAAGAGATACGGAGCTAGTAAAGCTGCTCATTTGCCTGAGTTCAGCTCAAGCAGGGCCCTCAATAAAAGGCTCTGAGTTCATCAACGTAACAATAGAAAACAAACACCACAAGCAACCTCACCATAACTGCGCAACACTTAGCCTTAGGGTATATTGTTCAGGATTTACTTTGTTGCACAAGAACCTTCTACCTGCTACCCTTACAGGAGGCTAAAAATCAACATAAATCAAGGCTCAGAAATTAAAAGTAAATAAGCCTGTATATAAACCCTTACCAGGTACCCCATGGAGCCGGCTGCACGAGCTCCAGATTGGAGACTGAACCAGGTCCTAGAGATGGGGCATGCTGAAGACCCCGTTTCTAGGAGACTGCCTCTTCTGTTACACTCCAGCATTAAGACTGAGCAATCTCCATAAGGGCCAGAGTTTTTTCGATGAGATCAGGGCCCTCTGGGACTTTGGAAATTCCTGCAAGGTGGGAGCTGTTCTGCCAGACCTACGGTCCAGGCCAGGAAATTAACATGGGCAAGATGCTGGCCTCCCTGCCTGAAAACCAGGCTCTAAAAGCAAGCCCCCCTCCCCCAGTAAGACTTGATGAAGAGGCAGCTTTTTATATAGTTTTAATTACCATTGTACAATTAGAAATTGATTTTGAAATGGTATGTTTTTAAACTCTGATGTTACATATCCTGGGCTGACAAGAGAAGGGTGGGGTATTAAAAATAAAATATTTATTATACTTAGGATTATCGAAGGAGGAGTTGCTATGCTTGAGGAATGCATGCACAATATTTTTTCTTAGTCTATATACATATGTCAAGCTTGCAGGCTGGAGCCTTAACTGTACATACAAAAATGAGCATAAAAACCCTCCATCTAAGCTTCCTAATTTACCTATATATTTTAAACTAAACCAGTCACAAATTCCAATTGAGAGAAAAGTGGAGGGGCTATTCATTGCTTTGGCCCTTGCATTCTGCTTCCTGAGAATCCAAACTTGGTTGTCTGTTTTTCCAACCGCAACGACTGTTGAGATTGGCTTGGGATTACTTTCAAGACTCAAGTGAATCAAAAACAAAAGGAAAATCATGTTTCCATTAGTAGAGGTGAGGCTTAAAGGACCTGCGTGCTTTTGCTTCTCTGCCCATCGCAAAATAAACTGCAGAATAAAAAGGACAACTTTTCTTGCCTCAGAATAGACACACACAGTGCATGCCCGTGTTTAACCTGCGTGCTGCCATACTTAAGCTGCTGCCAGCCCTCATATCTCGCCCAAAGTTTTCAATTTGTACTAGGTATGCTAAAAAAAAAACACAGTTTGGCACTTTATGAGATTATGCTGCAACAAAGCATCTCCAAGGGTGCTGTATCTATACTGTAAGAAAATGTGGTTACATAATAGCAAAACATTTTTCCAGGAGCGTTTCAAAGAACACTTTTCCACAGTATGGGCAGTAACCAAATTCAATAATCAGTTCTTGGGACACTCAAAGCAACAGATGAATCTGTATTGCTGAAAACCATGCAGACAATAGGTTAGTGAGGGGAAAACAGAAGCGATCGGCAAATATGCTATGCTTTGAAGAATACTTGGAATGCACCTGAAGAACAAGCTTGTTCTGCTTAAACTGCTTGTTCCATGGCCCAGAATAAAGCACGGAGAAGAACTGAGCCCAAAACAAAACTCAATTTTTATTTCATAACTTATATTTTTAGCAATAACCACATTAATCCATTTTTTGAAGAAAAAAAAACGATTGTCTCTACGTAAGACGGTTGATGGATTTTCCCTCCCTTCAGAACTGCTGACAAATAGGATCACAGCCAATACAGTGGAGTGATTATTCTGCACCAATCAGCCCACAGCTACACTGTCAGCTCACACAATGTGTTCACTGCTCCTTCTAGCAGCATGCGGAATGGCTGGTCGATGCTGAATCAACACCCAGCTGTCACCCCATCTGAAGAAGCCGCACCGCCACTGCCTTGACATGCTTCTCGGAGAGGGCTCAGGGGTTGTTCCCCCAAGGGCTGGCTGCAGCCCTGGCATGTGGCCCACAAGAAATATATTACAGAACAAGGAAAGTGCCAGACGAACAAGTGCAACATCTGGGCTGAGGAACGCCCAAACGGCAGCTGGCTCCCCCTTTCCCTCTTTGTGGCAGAGACAAAAAAGTGACAGGCCTTGTGAAATGCCGGAGGAAACAAAGCTGCTATTCAGAGAAGGAAAATCCTCTTGCCTTAAAGCGAGAGGCACTGTCTCAGCTGTTCTTTTCTCTGACTGATTGCTCTGGGAAGCCAAAAGAAAAGGAGGGGGTGGGACGCATGTTGGATCAGCAGGGCCTGTTGCTTAGCATCTGTTCCTCATTCTTTGTGCTTTTTCTTATGGTGCTTCTTTTTCTTCCTCTTCTGAGATGCACTCGCCTTTTCGGCATGTTTTGCCTTCTTCCTGGAAGGCTGATCACCACCAGCGTCTGAATTACAGCTGTCGGAATTATCCGATTCAGAAGGGACTTTACTTTTGTGCTTCCTTTTCTTTTTCTTTTCCTGTCAGAGGGAGTCCATCAATCAAAAACACATGTGAGAGGAACCATTCCTGTATACTCACTGATTAAGCTAACAGCTACACGTTATAGTGAAATCTCTGTGCGTGTTAATTGAATAAAAACGGAGGCAGCTGCTTCCAGCATAGCTGCCCTTGTGTACAGTGCAATAGGCTGTGCCATAAAAATCTAGCCCACTTACCCATCTTAACAGCAGGCCTTAATTTCACTGAACTTGCTAAGTGGCTACTCCAGTTTTTCTGGTTTCACTACAGGCTCCCTTATTTAAGTGGATTTCTTCAGCTACCTGAACAGAAATCCATTTCAATCCCCCTGCTTTCTCCAAAATACAGTAAAGGAAATTATATCAACTGGTGACATGCAGGGTCCTGAATCCCAGAGATCAGAGAAAAGGGAAGCAAAGAAGGAAAAGGAGAGAGACAAGCTGGGACCAGATGCTAGCATCTGTTCATGGAGTTCACATTCAGTTTTCAGAAGGGATTTTTTTCTCTTTTACAGCGGACATCAGAAATCATGGTTAATTAGTTGGCATTTTTAAAGGGATACTTCTCTTTTACAGTAGACTATAAATCAATTGGCATTTTACATACTTAAAGAACATCTTTTTGCCACTGGTTTGAGGTATGCTGCCTCCTCCAGCCCTTTAACATATCTGTGAAGGACTCTGAAAATCAACTCATTTCAAAAGCTGTTTAAAGAGAAAAACTTGGAAGAAATGCTGTTGGTCATTCTCAGTGCATAAAGTGTCCACCTCTCTCTATGCAATCTCCCTTCTTGTGCATGTTTCTTTGGATAGCCTCATTTCCCTGCCACACCTGCCTGTTATGGTCTGCTTCACCATGTGTTTACTCATGGCAAGAAGCTATGGCAATCCTAGCTTCCTTGTCGTAGGAGCATCAAATGCAGCTGAAGACACACATGAAGATATTCATTAAGCATTTCACTGCAGAAGAAAAATCTTATACAGAATCATAGTTTTAAAGAGTCATGAGTGGAATGGCCCTCAAACATCTTTTTAACTTTATTCAAAACTCATTAGGGGACAGTATTCTCTTTCAGAACTGTTCACGAAATAGCTGGCAAAATATGTCTGTTGGGAATTCTTTTAGATACAGGACATACGATTTCGGAGTTAACCAATCAGCAGACCAACCAGGCCTTTCTAAAGCTGCATGCCTATGTTTCTAGAAATTACAACAAAGCCATTCATGAAACCGTTATCAACAAAATCCATTGGATTCTAACGTTCAAAAGCACAATGCAGCAACAGTTAATTGTTCAGCCATCTGTAATGCTATGCCTCAGCAGAATGTTCCACAGAAGCATCATTTCTAATTAGGACATCTCCCTTCTAAGAAACTCTATACAAATTCCACTTATGATTTCTTGTACTTCATACATTATACTTACAGGAAAGTAGTAGTTGCCTTGGTGGCCCTTAAGAGGGCAGGAAGGCAGGGAATAAAGTTTGCAAAATAAAGGGGAAAGGCAGGGGGTGAGCATTCACAGCTTTGTTTTGTGGGTTTACTCATTGTTGGGCAGTTCATCGAAAGCCAAAATTCCAAATTCTATTAACATTTATCCAAAAGACTACAGGCAAATACCAAATTGTCTCATGCAACTAATTCTGAGAAAAAGACCAGATCTATAACGTAAGAATGGGGATTCCTCCATCAAAGGACAGAAGCACCCAAGTACTAAAGCTACAGAGATTCTCTTATTTTGCTCTTGGGGATTTGGGCTTAAGAAGTTAGCACTGAAGAAACATAGTCTGAAAAATATAAGTGCAGCCCTGATGGGACTGCTTGCTCAGCATCCTGTTTCCCATGAGCTAAAAGCTGCTTCCAGGAAGCACCCGCAAGCAAACCATGATGGTAATTCCTCTTACTTGTTATTGGGCACAGGTGCCTATGCATACGTATGTGTGTGCATCCCACTCTACCAAATCCGTAGCTATATAATTTAAAAATTACTGTTTACCTTGGCTTCAAAACCATTTAGCACATTCTGTATTGACCTTTCCCAGCTTGGTCTCCATCCATGAGTATTGACACTCCAGATCTGTGAATATATGCTTAGGGCTTTACCTTTTTTCTCTTCTTTGCAGAATGTTCAGACTGATGAGTTTTCTTTTCTTCTTCTGGATGGATGTGGTCTTCTTCCTCCTCTGGTATAAGAGAATACTTGATGCCCCCTGGCTGCATGAAACACTCTTTAGCAAAATGACCTTGAAAAAAATATTTAA
Source organism: Paroedura picta (assembly GCF_049243985.1). NCBI lineage: Eukaryota > Metazoa > Chordata > Lepidosauria > Squamata > Gekkonidae > Paroedura > Paroedura picta. The sequence goes on from NC_135373.1 coordinate 33,411,595, forward strand.
TGTTACTTAAAAAAAAGACACATACAAACACCCACACACAAAACAGTCCTAAATAACTTATTTCTGCTGTTCAGTAAAAGAAAACATTTCCTCCCGCAGTGCTTCCAGAGGCTCCGTAAAATAGTATTATAGCCATGGATGTGTGATTAGGGGAAAGATACTAATACTCATGTGTATCATCTTGAAGCGCCTGGAGGAAGAATGAGATTAAATAGTGAAACCAATTATTTAATATATAATCCTCTCTGTCACATAATTACTACTTTAGAGTTCTGAAACTGTTAAGTGGAATACAAGGATCAGCAGTTTTTAAAAGAGGCCTTCACTGTCCTGATACTCAACATAGCTGTGCAACTAAGAAGACCAGAAACATGGCAGTAGGGCAGGGGTTAACAGAAGTGGGAACAGAAGAGCTTGCGAGAACATTCCAAGTTGTGAAATGGCTAATTTCATAATCAGAAATCCAGAAACAGTTGACAGTTATCTCCAGGTGTACCTCCACTACGTGGTTGTTCCTGTTATTGGTTACAACCAACTTATGGTGGCCTTTTGCTTAACTTCCAAGATCTGGCTAGCCTGAGCTAGCCATGTCAGTTTTTTGTTTACAGAAAACATGAATTCAATGATTTCTTAGTGGGCAGGAGGAAGATGAAGAGGCGGGCAAAAAGGAGGCAGCAGCCATGGCAGTGGAAGAGGACGTGGTGTGTGGAGGGAAAATGGCTGCCAAAAACATGCTGGAAGAAGATCATGGAAACAGCAATAGAAGTCATGTAAAAATATTTTTTAATCAAAAAAGCTGCTTGAATGTCTATCAAAATGTTCCTGTTTACCATTGTAATGTTAATGAGAGATCCTAATGCAGCTGCCATTTTGGATTCCTTTTTAATTGTTCTGGGATTACCTTTGATCCCTTGACTGGCATTATTTTGGTAGCAGTTTCATTTTTACCTCAATTTTTTTTAGAGAGCCAGTTTGGTGTAGTGGTTAGGAGTGTGGACTTCTAATCTGGCATGCCAGATTCGATTCTGCACTCCCCCACATGCAACCATCTGGGTGACCTTGGGCTCGCCACGGCACTGATAAAACTGTTCTGACCGAGCAGTGATATCAGCGCCCTCTCAGCCTCACCCACCCCACAGGGTGTCTGTTGTGGGGAGAGGAATGGGAAGGCGACTGTAAGCCGCTTTGAGCCTCCTTCGGGTAGGGAAAAGCGGCATATAAGAACCAACTCTTCTTCTTCTTCTTCTTCTTCTTCTTCTTCTTCTTCTTCTTCTTCTTCTTTATTTTGATGTGCAAGCTTGTAACAGTGTTGCAATCTTAAACACTACCCTTAATTATAAGGACTGTTTTCCTGTAAATGTAAAATGTTGGCCTCATTTTCTTTATTAAAATTCATTTTTTAAAATGACATTCTCAGTAAAAATCAGAACCTCTAAGCAGCACACAGTCTCTTCTCCTCTCCCTTTCGCTCTGGGATTAACTGAAAATCCTTAAAAGGGTTACTTCAGTCTAAGCCCATTCATTTCAATGGGTTTAGAGACTGAAGTAACTCTGTACTTTGGGTGATTTTGTAACTACGAGATTTGCTCAGTCCTCCATAGACTATATACAACACTTCACCACCACATCACAGAAATGGGGATATTGGGTTGCCAGATCCAGGGTGCGAAAACCCTAGAGATTTTGGGGATGGAGCCTAAGGAGACCAGGGTTTCGGGACAGGAAAGGCTTCAAGGGTGCATAATACCACAGAGTCCATTGCGGCCCTTTTCTCCAGGTGAGCTAATCTCTGTTGCCTGGAGATCAGTGGTAATAGAAGGAGATTTCCAGCCACCACCTGGAAGCTGACAACTCTATATAGGTTGGGAACGTTTTGACTGCCACTTTACTACTGTTGTATTTAAAATCTGATGTAAAAACAAAACTTTAACTTTTTTTAAAGAAAATGTTTTATGGTTTTATTATGGTATGTTTCTCTTGCAGGTCTTGAAGTGGGCCAGAGGTTTTAATAACTAACAGGTCACCGCAACAGAGGAACACACAGACTCACATTTTTAAAATGGTAATGGTTTCAACGTACCTGGGCAACCACACTTTTTGCAAATGGTGTTCAAAACAGCTTCAAGTGTGATCTTCTGGCTGCTGTAGTCTTTGAATGAGCGTTTTTTTCGTGCATCCTGACTATAAACAGACACCAGAGAGTTGTCGATTACAGACATTCTATTAGTAACAATGGGGAGAAACACCACTGAATTATATGGGAAAATTCTAAGTGTCTTGGTTTGGATATAACAGCAAACTACATGTTGCTGCTGCAAGACCAAGGCTTGAAGAAACCCTAGGTTCATTTATGCAATTTCTACCCGCTCTACCCTGCACTAGCATGGCAGCTTTGGGAAGTTCTACCTAGCTGTATTTAAAAAATCTAGCCTTTTGCTAGGACAGAAAGCAAAAGACTTTGAGTAGGTATTTGGATTGTATCACTCCTCTTTCTGCAGGTCCCTTAGATTTCTACCTATATGAGAATAGCATTAGAACCCCTCACGTTGCTACTCAGATTGGGAGAGCCTTTGGGACTGACACAAGGAAGGGCTAGAGAGAGACATGCATAAATTGACAACTGCACTAAGAAAAAAAAATCACTTACTCCAAGGCAACATTATTGGGATCCAGGTCCTTTCCAGTTCCTTGGTTAACAACTTTCATGGAAAGAGACAGTTTCAGTTTGTCATCTGTCTTCTGAAAAATACATGCAAATGTAAAAAGCATTGAATCCTCGGGTGTTTTTGTACATTTCGAAATGCCAGCTCAGGAATACAGACGTATTCAACCACCTCCTCCTCTTCCATACATCAACTAACATACATCCCCTCACAAGCACCCTAGTGACAGATGCTATTATAGGCCAGAAGCACTAAGAGTTGTTATAAATGATTCCACTAGTGCCAGATAGAGAGTTTAACCTTGCCAACAAGTTACACACACAGCTGCCTTCTACTGAATCCGACCATTGGTCCATCAAGGTCAGTATTGTCTACTCAGACTGGCAATGGCTCTCCAGGTCTAAGGGAGAGGTCTTTCACATCAGCTACTGCCTGGTCTTTTTCATTGGAGATGCCGGGAATTGAACCCGGGATGAGATGCCGGGAATTGATGCCGGGAATTGATGCCGGGAATTGATGCCGGGATGAGATGCCGGGAATTGATGCCGGGAATTGAACCCGGGATGAGAATTCAGGGAAGGCTAGTAGCTGGGCTCGTGTTTGAAGCCAAAATGTGTAGACCTGCCTGATGCTGTAAACGCAACTCTCAGGAAGAGCAATCAGCAAAACTGTGATTACTCAGCCTCCACACATTACCCAAACTCTAGATGTGGATTTCCAGACCAGTTACCACACTGTTTTGAAACACAGTAAGATACTCAATTATAAATCACTATTCACTCAACGTTTTGTAGTATCCAGAACAAAAATTGGGATGTCTATCCAAATCTCCTCTCTGAAAGACTTGTAACAACAGCAGACTATTCATATTAAAACGACGTTGTCCAAAGATCTGAATTACCAATACCTAAGTTCTACATACATTTAAAATGCTCACAGGATCAATAAGAAACAGGAGAATTTAGGTTCCCAGTTTGCATGCTTTTGCTATAGTGACCTTGATTGAATTCCAGGTGAGCTATTTAAGCTTCAAACAAAAAAAAAAGGTCCAATCGCACCTTTAAGACCAACAATGATTTATTCAAGGTGTGAGCTTTCGAATCTGAAGTAGCCCAACATGGCTACCCACTTGAATCAGATTCAAAGTTGGTCACAAAAGTAGCATTTGATCTGTCTGTCTCTTTACTGTCTGCTGTCTCTCTGCATCTCTGTCTGCCTGTCAGAAGTTGACGCTTGCCAACTGGCCTGAAGTTGCTCTTTGCTGCCTCTTGTGGCCAAAATAGCCACATCTATTGACATTTGATCTCTGGTCAGTGTCTATTACATGACCTTGCCATCCACTTCTGGTTTCCATGGCTACATTTTTATTGCCATGCAAATGATGATAATTGCCCCTGTGGCATTTGTTCCTTCAGAAAGTCTTTGTTCAGGACCAAAGAATAATTTTTAAACAAAATAGCGCAATTTGCTGAAATTATGAAATATTCTTTACTCCACACAGCACTCAAAGCGACTCACTGAGAAAGGTTCTTCTCTGAGGACAGGAAGACATCTTGATGGACAATTCCCACTATACTCTCAGGGGGGGCAGGAACTAAACTTTTTCTTCTTCCTGTCTCCTGGGGTGGGTGCCAGCCATCCGTCGGCGGCTGATTTGCTCGCGGCCTGGTAAGGTTCTCGCTGCAGGGGGGCGGGGAGAGGGAGGTGCAGCCCCTGTGGCCTGCTGCCGAGGCCAGGCTGCAGCCCGGGGGTTGATGACCCCCGATGTAAAGGACTGTGAGGTAGGTACAACCTATGAAGTTATTCACTAGGTCATTACACAAAACCTTTGTAGAATTGCAATGTTATGTTTGTGCTTTTAAAGCATTACATAAGCTTCTATATTGTATAAACTCTTTAGTTGTGTTGTCATTACACAGTGATTCTTCATGTTTTGTACAGTTTCAATACCTAGTGTATCAATATGAAGGGCAGTAACAGGAACATCCACCAGGGGGACCCAAAGGATCCCCTCTGCATAATCCAGCACATCAAGCACAGGGTATATAATTCCTTGATAAAGGAGGGAAATTGTTAATCAGTGGCTTATGCCACTCTGCCCTTAATTTTTTCCCCCAAAAGATTCTGGGAAAAGAAACTTCTTTTGTACACCATCTGCCCTAGGAAAAAATTCCTGATTGCCTTTGGGCCCACAAATGTTATAAAACCCTGGATTATTTTATTCAGACAGAAGTGACTACTTTAATTCCAGAGCCGGCATTGATATAGCCAGTAGGGAGAAAGGTAAATGCAACTTTACCTCTTTTCCTATAAGTTTCACCCATACTTTTTCTCCAACATCCACCATTTCTGACGGCTTGTCTATCCGACAGCTTGACATATGACTTTTGTGTACAAGACCTACGAAGAAATAAAGGCGGGAGGGATAATTTGTTGAATATTTTCCTGACAGACAAAGTCAAGAGAAAATTACCCTATAGCAAGCTGCCACTATACAAGTGCCTAGATTAATAGATTTTAATGTCTGATCAATTTTCTATCACTAATCCTTTTCAATTCAATATAAACTGAATTCATCTGATAAGAGAATCAAACCTTGTTTCCTGCTTCCTGGAATTTTTATAAAAGCTCCATATTCTGTCACAGCAGCAACCTGTAACAATAAACATTTACACTTAGGAGAAAAGTGGCAGGTATAACTATTTCCTGAACTTGCAGTAGACTCACCACCCTTTCATTTCCTTATTCCTTAGTTGTGTTGAAAATTACAGAATTTAGCCAACAACTGTTGTCGTGGTACTTGTTCTCCAGGAAATAATTAGTTATTTTGCTTAGACCAATTAAGAGACAAGTCTTTCAGAACTACCCAACTGAAAGATCTGGAATTACTGAGGAAATAAGTTTATTACAGCCCTAAATAACTCTACATAAATTTCGACCATCTATGAAACTAAAAGGAAAAAGAAAAATCCAGTTTTTGTTTCTTCCTATCACTCTGAAAACAGTAACTTCAACACATACCTCTCCTTGAAAAATATCATAGAGTTCTGGAAGCACTTCCATGGTCTTAAATTATGCAGATTTCTTGAAAGAAGATCCGTGTCGCATAAATCACTCTGCCAGTTTTTCTTCTGTGGGCTCTGTTAACCTTCAGCAGCAAAAAATTATCTTCCTTGACTGACATGAAATTATACAATGCTAGATTTTTTTAAAAGATATGATTATTTTAAGCTGACATGAGTTATTATCATCACAGCTTTTCATTCCCTCTAAACTTAAGTTTGCAGAAGCCTCAATTGCTTTACAAAGGCCTGCAGTTAACCACACTTTGTCTGCGTGCTAGGGTGTGTGCTAGGGTGCAAAGCACCAAAAAATTAATAAGTTTCAAAGTTTGAATTTTTACAGTTTGAAACATGACAGATAAAAATGATTTCTGTTTATAAATAGCAAAAGCCCCATTCAACAAGCAAGGATTCCTGTCCCATTATATCTATCAGCAGAGATTGTCTGGACATTTTTTTGTTAAGAGGACAAGGATGCTGAAGTCTCAGAAACATGCATAATCTGCCTAGTGGTGAAGCCAGTCATGATTTTACTGTGATTAAAAACAACTAAATACTATGCAATTCCATGAAGAATTCAAGATACTTATAGTCTATTAATAAGAAAAGTGTTCCCCATTTTTTACCAATCAATGGACTGAGAGTGCTTTAGCTTGCAAACACCCACCTTTCCTCTCCCACAACAGACACCCTGTGAGGTAGGTGAGGCTGAGAGGGCTCTGACAGACTGGCCCAAGGTCACCCAGCTGGCGGCATGTGGAGGAGGAGAGGGGAATCAAATCTGGTCCTCCAGATTAGAGGCCATCACTCTTAACAACTATACCATACTGGTTCTCTAAGCATATGTCGTTAGACAACAGCGCTCTGAAAAAGCAACTGCTCCCATATGCCAGTGGAGCATTTGAGATTCAGTGAAAAGAGCACCAGCTCCAAATCACATCACCAAGTGTTAGGGTACATCCGACAGCATTCTCAGACGTAGCTCCAAGTATGTGGAAATCATTTCCTTTCAAAATCCAACTGAGCCTCTCAATCTGGCTCATTTCAAATTCAAGTTTCATTTACACTTGCTGTCAGAAACTGAAACAAAAGATAAAAACCAGGTGTGCTGATTTAGGTTTTTGTTAGGGTTTGTTTTAGATACCACTTTGGCACTAGAGAACGGTGGAGGGGGGGGGAAATAGTAGACTTCTGCAAACCTTGTAAATACGTACTTATTTTGCAAGCACTTGCCAGCCCTCCAGCAAGGTCACCCTTCCAGCATCTATAAAAATAAGTCTAAGGTCAGCCTCAGCCAAATGCCTCGTGGAGGAGCTCCCTTTTGCAGGCCCTGCAGAATTTTGGCAGCTCAGTCAGGGCCCTGATCTCTTCCGGGAGCTTGTTCCACCAGCTGGGGGGGCCAGGACAGAGAAGGCTCTGGCCCTGCTTGAGGCCTGTAATGCTTCTTTGGGGCCAGGGATCACCAGCCAGTTGTAGGTGGCGGAGCACAACGCTCTATGGGGGGGTTAGGCAGAGAGGCGGTCCCTCAGATACAATGATAAATAAAATTGTAAATTTATCATATACAATAAGTCCCTCCCCCCCTTTCCTCCTCTGCTCAGCTGGCCACCTTCGTCCTGGTCGCTTCGATAGCGCCGCCAAGAGGCTCGGCCACTGCAGCACAGGGCTACCTCCGGAGGAGGAGGAGGAGGGAGCCGAGCAAGGGGGCTGAACTGGCCTCCAGTCTCCCCCCAGAGCTGCTCTCTGTCCCCGGGAGATCTCCCGCTGGCATTCCGGGAGAACTCCAGGCCCCACCGTCAGGTTGGCAACCCCCCACTGCGCCCGCAGGGCCAGCAGGCAAGCCCCGCCTCACCTTCCGCGGCAGAAGGCAGAGGGGGCCACGCTCTCCCCTCCGAAGTGGGGAGTGGAAAGCAGCTGCGACTGGCCGAGGCTCCTCCCTTCGCCCCGTCTCCCCTCCGAAGAAGCCGTCCAACGGTTTTACCCGTCATGCCGCGCGCCGTTTAACCGCCAATCAACGGAAGGCTGGGGAACCTCAAGGAACGCTTTTGAAGTCCGGTTAAAAACCGACCTTCAGTTTGTGCTCAGGGGGGAATTGTAGGACTTGGTTGGCACTGAGTATGACCAGGGAAGAAGCAGAGCTGGGGTTTGGTGCCCCGCTTTTTACTACTCGAAGCGGTCTCTAAACGACTTGCAGTCAGCTTTCCTTCCTCTCCCCCACAACAGACACCTTGTGAGGTGGGTGGGCTGAGAGAATCCTAAGAGAACTTACCTGCAAGAGCAGCTCTAAGAGAACTGTAGCTGGCCCATGGTCACCCAACTGGCTGCATGGGGAATCCAACCCGGCTATCCAAATAAGAGGCCACTGCTCTTAACCACTACACTTCGCTGGCTCTCTGAAGAAGAAGGACATGAGCTACATGGAAACAGATATTTGGCTCAGTTTTTTGAACTGGTTCAGAGCCAGCTTGGGGCTGTAGTTAAGAGTGCCGGTTTTTAATCTGGAGAACCGAATTTGGTTCCCTAGTCCTCCACATGCAGCCAGCTGGGTGACCTTGGGCTGATTACAGTTCTGTTAGAGCTGTTAACAGTTCTGTCAGGGCTCTCTTACCCCACCTACCTCACAAGGAGTCTCTTGAGAGGAGAGGAAGGGAAGGTGGTTGTAAATTGCTTTGAGACTTGTCTGGATAGTGAAAAACAGGATATAAAAACCTCTGCTTCTTCAGCCCTTCCTGGCAACAAACAAAATTCCTTCTACCTATATTTGCTTGAGGAAGTCTTGTTTCATTGCATCTGAAGAAGTGTGCATGTACACTAAAGTTAAAATCCAGAATTAAACTATATTGGTCTTCAAGGCAATACTGGACTCAAATGTTGTCTTCTGTTTTATATTATTGTGTTATTGTTTAGATGTTTACATTGAGAGAGATCATTGTTGTACTATTATTGCCAAGCTGGGACAAGGTCAGGAGGAAGCAAGACCTTAATTTTAAAATACAAGGTTTCTTGAAGCTTTTGTTAGATTCAAATGAGTAGCCGTGTTGGTCTGAAGTAGCACAATAAAATCAGAGTCCAGTGGCACCTTTAAGACCAACACGCCTTGATTAAATCTTTGCTGGTCTTAAAGGTGCTACTGGACTCTGATTTTATTGAAGCTTTTGTGTGCTTCAGGGAATCCATAAGTTTTTAAATACTTTGTAATTTAGAAATATGAGAAATCTTAAACCATCAGTCCCCATTAAGATTCACTGGCACTCCTGTAGGCCATTTCTGAAATCTCAATTGAAAAGTGAGAAATATTTAAAACTGCACCAATTAAAGGAGCCTAAAATTCCTCTTATTAATAACTATATAAAGTGGTAGGGAGTTGATCCCTTTATGAAATGGTTGGTTGCCTTAAATCCGGCACATGCCCTCAACTGGAGAACTGCTTCTGCCCATCTTCTAAATCTATAAATCAGAAGTAAAACAGGCTTTCCAAAAAAGAGGGAACAAGCAGAGTCCCATATTCCCCGGAAGTTTAACCATTGCACTTTCCCTCTATCCCTAGGCCATAGAATTCCTTGTCTTCCTTCGCCGCCGTTCGACAAGCGAGCTCAGCGTATCCTCCAATGAGAGCGTCCCTTATTGATGCGCAGAGTGTTTCTTCCGCGCTGATCCATTGGTGCGTCAAAGGAGAAAGGGGTGGGCTTCGGTGTTAGTAGCCAATCAGGCAGCAGCGGGGCGCAGTCGTTGTCGCGCTGGTGAGGCCTGCGCGGCAGATTCTTCGGCAGGAGAGGCGATGATTGACCCGCAGAAGCGCAAAGCGCCCGGCCCGGATCTAGCTCTGGTGGCGGCGACGTCCGCGGCCAAGAAGCCCCGCCATGAGATGGTCTTGGGCGCAGGGCCCGCCGCAGGACAGCCGCCATCGGGGGCCCTGCTGCAGGCGGTGAGTACCCGTGAAGGGGGAGTGGGCTGCGGCCTCTGGTCTCCCTGCCTGCTTCAGGCGCGGGATGAGGTCGGTGGGGAGGCCAGCCTCCGGGGGGGGGGGGGCGTAACGACGGCTCATCTGCAGACGACAGAAAATGGATGCTTTGGAAAAGAGGCCAAACAGTGGCTCTCCAGGTGCCCATGGACTACAATTCCCATGAGCCCCTGCCAGTATAGTGCTGGCAGGGGCTCATGGGAATTGTAGGGGATGGGGGAAGGACAGCCTACCCCAGTGAGTAGCCCTGGTGTAGGTTAGGGGAGGGGGAGAGGACAGCCTGCCCCAGTGAGTTGCCTTGGTGTAGAAGTTAGGGGAGGGGGAGGACAGCCTGCCCCAGTGAGTTGCCCTGGTGTAAAAGTTAGGGGAGGGGGAAAGGACAGCCTGTCCCAGTGAGTTGCCCTGGTGTAGGGGGGGGGAAGCCCCTCCCAAGTAACCCTGGAGGCTGGCATCCCTGGACCTCTGTGGGGAACAAAGCCACAGCCCTCTCACCCAAGCAGCTTTCTTCTCCAGGGGAACTTATCTCTGTTTTCTGGAGATGAGCTGTCATAGCAAAATTCCCCCTCCAAAACAGCCATTTTCCTCTGGGAAGCTGATTTCTATAGTCTGCAGATGAAATCAAATTCTAGGAGGTCTCCAGGCCACATCTGGAGGTTGATGACCCCTGGGTTAGGAATGTTCCTTGAAGTTTGGAGGTGGGGCCTCAAGAGTCCGGGGGGTAGGTGGGAGAAGGCTGCCCATCAACCCTATGGGACAGCCTCTGCTCTCCCTCCCTCCTTCCTAGCTGTCTTCTCCAGAAGAACTGATGCCTGGAGTTGAGTTGTTATTCCTGATGATCTCCAAGTCCCCTGTAAAGGAAGACCAGACTCACTGGAAACGACAATATTGCTAGGGAGATTTGGAGGTAATAGGGAAAAGGGAAAACCCAACATGAGATGGGTTGACTCAGTAAAGAAAGCCACAATCTTCTGTTTGCAAGGTGGGAGCAAGGCTGTTAATGACAGAGTGTTGTTGTTCTCTTTTGCACCAGAACCAACAGGTTGAATTATAGGGTTTTGGCTAAACTTTAGTAAGAGTTTACTGGCAGTTAGATCTGTTTCTCAGTGGCACACATTCCTCAGGAAGTAATGGGCTCTCCTCTTTGGGAGGCTTTTAAGCAGAGGCTAAATGGCCATCTGGCAGCAATGCCAGTTCCTTGACTCACTGTAAATTTTGTCAGATTGAGAGAAGGAGGACAAAAAGGAAAGAGCCAGTGTCCAGCTGTTGGGGCTCTTTCTTATATACCCAGGATAATAGTGATCACCACTTTGGAATCAGGAAGGAATCTTCCTCCATTCCAGATTGGTCAAGGGATCCTGAAAGCTTTTTGCCTTGAGAATCATAGAGTTGCAAGGGAACTTCAGGGTCATCTAGTCCAACCCCCTGCACAATGCAGGAACTCCCAACTACCTGCGTACCCATGGTGACCCCAGTTTACCAACTTGCCAATAAGAATATCATGCAGAACCCTATCGGAAGCCTTACTGAAATCAAGGTAAACTATGTCCACAACATTCCCATGATCTAGCAAGGTAGTAATTTTCTAAAAAGAGGGAGATAAGGTTAGTCTGACATGACTTGTTCTTGAGAAAGCCATACTGACACTTAGTAATCACAGACATGCACTCTAGCTGCTCAAGGACCGACTCTTTGATGATTTGTTCTAAAATTTTGCCAACTATAGACATCAAGCTGATGGGTCAGTAGTTACCCAGATCCTCCTTTTTTCCCCCTTCTTGAAGAAGGGACAACATTTGCCCACCTCCAATCTTCTGGCACTTCACCTGTTCTCCAAGAATTGTCAAAAATAATGGACAGAGGCTCAGAAATTACATCTGCAAGTTCTTTTAGTACCCTTGGATACAATTCATCTGGACCAGAGGATTTGGTTTAATTTAAAGAAACTAGGTGTTTATGAATCTACCCCTTTAGTGATCCTAGGCCACAATTCCCATCCCTCATTGCATGAAATGATTTTGCCATGTTGAACATGATTCCCTTCCTAAGAGAAGACTGAGGAGAAGGAGGAATTGAGTAGGAATTTCTCTGGGCACAGAGCAGGGGTCACTGGGGGATTGGGGGGGAGGGCAGTCACTGTGAATTGCCTGCTTTGCACAAGGGGTTTGACTCAATGCCCTTGGTCCCCAGTCTAGCTCTAGCTTTCTGCGTTTCTCTGATAGGACATTTTAGAAGTCATTAATTCATAGGACTGCAGCCAGTCAGAAGCAACTTGATGGCATATAAAACACCCAAACTTTTCTGGGATCTTTTTGGAACTCGGATGCCTGCTTGCTTGTATCTTCTTGAATATTTTTCATTTATTGTGTTCTAGGGTCCGCCAAGATGCTCCTCCCTCCAGGCACCGATTATGTTGCTCTCAGGGCATGAAGGTGAAGTGTACTGTTGTAAATTTCATCCCAATGGAGCCACCTTAGCATCAGCTGGATTTGACAGGCTGATCTGTAAGTTTATTCCTTCCACTGTTTCCTGGTTTTAACCTGATATATTAAAGACTAACAAAATTTGTAGCAAAGGTATGAACTTTCCTCAGGAGTGCTCATACCCCCACAATAAATGTTGTTCGTTTTTAAGATCCTACTGAATGCTTGCTGGTTTCTACAGCTGAATTCCTGACCTGGTGCTGTGGTTGTTAGTTTTGTGTGCGTCTCAGTTGATGGCCTTGTTTGATACCCTACAAGGCAGTGTCGGGTGCCGTATCAGGGATTGTCCACCTGTGCTTGAACAGGCACAGAGCGCAACTGAAAGAATAAAAGAACCGGCTTTGTGATTTGGTTGTGTTCAGCTTGTTGTATCTAAGAAAGCTACAGTGGGCACTGTAATTATAATGGCTAAAGGAAGTTGTGTAAAAGAGTTGATTGAATATTTACGTTTTGGGGAAATTTTTGAAGCAGCAGAACAAACCTCTCCCTTTCTTTTTGGGGAAAAATGTGAATTGGGAGGGGGAAGAACTGAAATATATGCAGTAGTTATTGTCCTATTAAACTTAAACGTATTCCTTTAAAAACATAAAATGCATTACTGGGCAAATAAAATTTCAACATTTGACATATTTATGGACTTTAAAATTCCTAAATGCACAAGTTTCCTATTGCACAATTGCAGATATACACAGTAATTGAGAGAAACCTGCAAAAACTCTGTGTGATCGCTGCACATCTTCCTTAGTGTTTGCTATCTGGTTATATATTTTGTTTTAACCGTTTCTGAACGTTGTAACTATCTTAAGACTTGCTTTGTCATTTATGAAGCTTTAGGTTTGGGAACGGAGATCTGAGGCGTCAAAAGGCTTTCCTGCAAAGCTGTAGTAGTAACTGCCGTATTTTCTCTCCACATGACTTGTTTTCAGTGCTATGGAACGTGTATGGTGATTGCGATAATTATGCCACCCTGAAGGGCCACAGTGGAGCTGTTATGGAGCTGCACTACAACACAGATGGCAGGTAGGTATTGCAAAAAAAAAAAAACCCCGCAGGCTATCATTTGTCTCTTAGACTTTCTGCTCTGTTTGCAGTGCCAGGCTTTCATGAAACCTTGGAGTTTCTTGACAGCCCTGGAAGGGTTTCCCAAATGGGGGGGGGGGAATAAATTCATTTTTAATATTTTGTAAAATTTGTTAAACATTTGTCGGGTGATATGACCATATATGGGCTTGTGAACCCCCCCCCCCCCCGCCCTTTCCCAAAGTGGCCAGTGATGGTCCTGAGGGGGCAGGAAGCGGAAGGGTAGGCCATGTACACAGCTATGCTTCCCAACTGTATTCTGCACAAATGCACCACTTCTGCGGTTTCTCAGAGCCTGAAGAATGCTTTAGGGGTTTCTTAACCAATAAGGTTGAGGGTGGCTGGGTTAGACCAAGTGTCAGGTCTCCCCTGAACCTTGACTTGCGAATCCCATAAAGCAGATCTGGCATAGCACTGGACTGTTTGTTTTTTGACTCGCAGAAAAGTCAGAAGAAGAACCAGCTTCGGTTGTCGGGAGCCTGTTTTTAACATACACAACATTTCATTTTATAGGTCACTTAATCACACCTCTCAAAGCAGCATTTGACAAAGGCATCAGGCCTACATCGCAGGCCTACTAATTAGGCAATGCTAAAGCATTTCTCACGATTAGAAAAAACATTATACAATCAACATAATTAACATAGCATCCTGAGCAGGCCTGTTTTGGATTATACTGTTATTTGTCTAGGAATCATTGATAGGACATTAAGGATCCTTCGGGAACTTCATACCTTCTTTTCTCCTTGTCTTTCTCAGAAATCTTTTTAAAGAGGGATCCAAAGGACGTATGGGTAATAGATTTATCAAGTGTATTAAGAATGTGGAGAAGTACAATCCAGTAGACATATACTAGCCACTAACCACCAACCAGAAACCCTATAATTGGCACTAATAGAAAACCAGACCACAGTGCAGACAGAGCAAACTGCTGCTTGTTATACAGTACCGTTGTTGTATCACACTTTTTGTTGTTAAGTACTGTTGTTATATTATATTGTTTGATACAAGTTTCACTGTCAAGCTTCATATTGAATGTTCATTGCACTGTACTGCATATGAAAGTTTTATTATAAGCCACCCTGAACTGAAAAGAGAGGGCTGTGTGTGATATATATATAGATATAGATATAGATATATATATATATATTATATAGTATATAGTATATAGTATATAGTATATAGTATATAGTATATAGTATATAGTATATAGTATATAGTATATAGTATATAGTATATAGTATATAGTATATAGTATATATTATATATTATATATTATATATTATATATTATATATTATATATTATATATTATATATTATATATTATATATTATATATATAATTTCTTGTGAGAGTCCAACTATCATAGGGTATGTGGAACACATATCTGCTGTGGGACTCCATTATCCTGTCCCCCCTCTCTCTCTGACACACACATACTCCTCCCCCTTGCCTCTCCCACCTACCTGTCCTTTCTGGTTCCTCCCTCACACCTTTTCCCCACACCTTTCCCCTCACACCTACTTCTCCTTCCTGGTGTACACCCACACACGCACAACTCGTCCCCCCATCTCCGCCTCCCCTCTCCCTCCTTCCCGATAGCTTTCTCGACCTCCTCCCTGGTCCCTCCCCCCTTCCTCTCAGACAGAGAGACACAGACACCCCTTCCTTCTTCCTTTTCCCCTGTTATGCCAGGAGTGCCCTGGCCTCCTGTGGCTGCACAGACAGCACCCTGATGGCTTTGCTGGTTGCAGGGCAGCCCCAGCCAGCTTCATGGGTGGTGTCCCACCCTGTAGCGATAGCACAAGTCGCGGGAAGGACCCGGCTGGTTTCAGAGGCGGCGCCCTGCCACACAGCACTCACACAGTGGTTCCAGCCAGCTTCCAGGCTGGCACCTCACCCCACAGCGGTCTGACAGGTTGTCAGAAGAAAAACCCTAACCCAGTGGCTTCAGGGGCCTCATCTCTGCCTCTGCTGGCTTCACCGGCACCTCGGCCTTCTCTTCTCACAGCCTCCCCATGTCTTCTAGCATGCTCCCGGGGCGGGACTACGGATGTCATGTCTGTACCCATTTCCATTCCAGGGGGCATGCCAGAAGATGTGTTCCACGTCAATAATACTTGGATTTCTAAAAAGCTTTTGACAAATTCCCTCAACCATGGCTCTTGTGTAAACTTTCATGGGGAAAGTGAGCAGGTCCTCTTAAAGATTAAGCATTGCCTGCACAGCAGAAGTGCGAGGATAAATGAGCAGTTCTTGCAGAGAGTCCCATATGGGCTGGTGCTATTTGATTGAGAAATATAATTGCAGGTGAGCAGTGGTGGCCAGTTTGTAGTTAATTCTGAATTATTCAGGTTGGTGAAAACATGATTTCTGGGAAATTTTGAATCAGAAAATGTTCCAATTCAGATTTAAGTAACGTCCACCAAAGTTCAGTAACATTAGCAAAAGAAGGCCAATACACCCTGTACAAGCACAGAGTTTGTCCATGATATTGATTTGCAGCACACCAGCCCTGACATCGATAGATTAAAGGTAAAGGTATCCCCTGTGCAAGCACCGAGTCATGTCTGACCCTTGGGGTGACGCCCTCTAGCGTTTTCATGGCAGACTCAATACGGGGTGGTTTGCCAGTGCCTTCCCCAGTCATGACCGTTTACCCCCTAGCAAGCTGGGTACTCATTTTACCGACCTCGGAAGGATGGAAGGCTGAGTCAACCTTGAGCTGGCTGCTGGGATCGAACTCCCAGCCTCATGGGCAGAGCTTTCAGACGGCTGCCTTACCACTCTGTGCCACAAGAGGCTCATCATCGATAGATTAGCAAACTATATTTACATATGTGGGGCAGGAAATTTTCCATGCAAAAAATACAGTACTGGAAAATTTTCTGCTCCACATCAGTGATGGGCTGTGAAGAGCTGCAAACAGATCTCTGCAGAGCAACAAACTTGCTCATTAATTGCAACGTAAATGCGAGGTGACACATTGAGGCCAAAAAAGTCTGAACTTTTAAGAATGAAATTAACACTGAAATTCACTTGCTGTCTTGCAATATGGCTTTTGGGGGTGCAGGAGATGGGACTTTCCAAGGCCTGTGGGTTCTGTTCCATAGGTTCTATTCTGCAGTAATCTCAGGAGCTTTCCTGGGGGTGCCTTGGATCAAGCACTGCAATTGGAGTTAGTTTCAAAGACAATGCCAGGCCTATGGTTGAGGCCCTTTGCCCCCACTGCTGACTGCAGTTCTACAGTGACTGCTTAAAATGTTGGTCCAAAGGCTGTCTGCCATCTCTTGTTAATCATGCCTTGCCTCGCTTATTATTGAGTGCTTATTATTGGGTGCACACTGATCCTTGCCAAATACTGATCTTCAATACCCCGTAAACGTTCTCCTCCCAGCATGCTGTTCTCTGCCTCCACGGATAAAACAGTAGCGGTGTGGGACAGCGAAACGGGCGAGCGAGTGAAGAGACTCAAGGGCCACACGTCCTTTGTGAATTCCTGCTACCCAGCCCGGCGGGGGCCTCAGTTGGTCTGCACAGGCAGTGACGATGGGACAGTAAAGGTTGGTGCTGAGTAATTTTACAAGGGCATAACATTGCCTAGTGGAGAGTGAGCCTGTACAGTTTGTGAGCATTTCTTTTTCCTAGCGTGGTTCCTTCATAACGCAAACTTGGGTTAAATATGCATCCTTTCTAGTGCTAATGCTTGCAGGGGATTGGATAATGACTAAATTTTCTAGTGACAATACAGCTGCTCAGGCTCTCATAGGAACATCTTGGAGCGCCTGTATCCAGCCAGTGCTGAGGAGTTGCATTGGCTTCTGGGTGCTGTCCAGAAGCAATCTGAGCACTGTGCAGCATTCATTCTCTCTCATTTTCCTTATGCACAAAAGCCAGTTTCCAGTATTCCATCATGCTCTAATTCAGCCAAGAAATATAAAGCACAGGATTGGGTGAAGTTCATGAAAAGGCAATGCTTGATTGATTTTCAGCAGGTGCCTGGGACATCCTTTCTTCATATTGCTGAGATTGTGATAAATATGCAGATTCTGGTGGTAATTATAAGTGATTCTTCTTTGTACTTTCCTTAAAATGTTTCCAGTGACATTTCTGTTAATTCCTTCTTTTGCCCTTGGTTCCCCCCCCCTTTTTTTTTCTCCCCCAGCTATGGGACATCAGGAAAAAAGCTGCCATTCAGACCTTTCAGAATACTTACCAAGTCTTAGCTGTCACTTTCAACGATACCAGTGACCAGATAATCTCAGGAGGCATCGACAACGATATCAAGGTGATTTCAGAGAGGAGCTGTTTGTCTGCAGGGGAACTGCTAGCTTTGAATCCAGGAGCACCTGAGCAATGTTTGGACTGTAAGGTTTAGAGAATCAAAGCTCCCACAAAGATGACCTGGTGTTTCTCATTGGAGAATGATTTAAATCCTTTTTTTCTCCTTGGAGTTCCTGCACTAAAAACAGATTGGTTCTCTGTAAAGAGCTTATTGTCAGAGAGAGGAATGCAAATCTGGCAGCTTGTTCCTGAGAAAGCAAAGCTTGGGTGTGTTTGGGAGACAGTGGCTTCAGGCATACAGAATACACTTGAGAAAGAAAATGGGGTGCCTGTCCACCTGCAAAAAATAGGAGGCGTAATGAGGCTGCGTTGTGCTTTTCTAGGTCCTGCCATTGGCTGGGCACCTTGTTGAGCACGCTATTTGCTGCCACCGTAGTAGTGTCTGCGGAAAGGGCACTGGGGCAACCTCTCCCCCTCTTCCTTGTCTGACATCTCATTGAGTTGGCTGCTCAGCCTGCGGTGGCTGTTTTTCATGCCCAGGGTTAATAACCTGTCGCAAAATGCCGTGAAGGTCTGAAGGGCAGCGGTGCTGTTTTGCAGTAACCCGTTTCCAGCAGCCTAAGAAACTGCTGCTTGTGCAAATCTGTTTCTCCCTCCGAACTGCGGAGTTACTGCATCAGTGTTCCTGTGTATTTCAAGGTGTGGGACCTTCGCCAGAACAAGCTAACCTACACCATGAGAGGACATGCTGACTCTGTCACCGGCCTCAGCCTGAGCTCGGAAGGCTCTTACTTGCTTTCCAACGCGATGGACAATACAGGTAATTTCCTTCTTTGAACAGAAGGCAGGTGTATATGGCAAGGACTGGGGCATTTGAGGAGCATTTATTTCAGGCTTTTGGTAGCTGCATATTCAAATCCCAAGATGGCACGAAGACCAGAATTAGACACTTGCAGGAAACGAATTTCCTGGATAAATGGGATGAGTGTATGAATTTCACTGCCCGCCCAACCACTGCTTTTTTAAGTTTCATTGCCCTCTTGGGTCTTGATGTTGCCGTTATTTTAGACACTGCAACTGATCTGTTTCCTTGCCCTCCAAAATACTGAGTGTTTCCTGACTTTAAAAGCTTTTACCGCTTCCTCAATCCACCTTCCAGTTAGCTCCTCATTTCCTTGGCCCTTTGGCTTAAGTCGTATTCAGGGTTTCTCTTTCTTTGTCTAGGTTAGGCTTTCTCATCCAGGGCTTCACTAAACCCTGAGGTTTCTTGGCGGTCCTGGAAGGGCTCCCTGAATGGGTGGGAGTTAATTAATGTTTAAGATACTTTTAAAATGTGTTAAACGTTTATCAGGTGATATGACCATATATTGGTCATGTTGACCCCCCTAATGGCCACCGATGGGCCTGGAGGGGGTGGAAAGGGGACGGGTCCCCAGGTGGGCTGTACCCAGCTATGCTTCCCATCCATATGCTATGCCATCGTTCCACTTCAGGGGTTTCTCAATGGCCAAAAACATGAGAAAGGCTGGTCTAGGTCCACTCTTGCCCTTTTCCCGCCGCCTCCTTGTCTCTGCTCTCCCTGACCTTTTGCTTCTCTCTCGTTTCTTCTGCTCTCACGTGTTGAAATGTTTAATCCCAGGCAAAATGACAACTTTCCCTTGCCACACACCATCTGGACTGCACGTTAGTCTGCCAGCAGAACAGTCCTCAGGGGATCTGCTCGGCCAGATCAGTATCCACAATTTCAATGCCTTATACCCAGTGCTGTATTGGTACCAAGTCCTTCAGTTGTTGTGCTTGCAAAAGCCAAAGGGAGTTTGTATGCTGAAAATTGTGGGCATGCGGTCTGAAGATACCACCAGTGACTAGAAATCTGGTCGACACTTTGATATATATGTTGCCTTGGGGACCTGCAGGAGCTCGGAAAGTGGTCCGCAGTGTTTCCCCTCCTGCCGCAAGCTAGGGAACTGGCCACTTCCATTGTTCTCTCTTCTACCCCAAGCATGAGCGAGTGCTCTTGTGGTTTCTGTGCCTGAGAGGGGGGCGGAGCCTACATGTCTACTCCTGTCTCCTCCTCTTCCATAGGCCGCCTCAAGCTTGCCTGTTAATGTGGGTGGTGATGTCACTTCCAGTGGCATGTCACTTCCAGATGTGTAGCAGGGAGGCATGGCTGGCCAACTTCACTTCCAGGGCTCCTTGAAGAGTGGAAGTATTTCAGAGGCTTCTCCATGGTCAAAAGGTTGGAAAAGCCTGGTCTAGCAGCTTCAGTCTGAACTCATTCATTTTTTTGTGCCTTTGGTTTGTAACTCCTAGCTTTACAGTGCTCATCCAGCTCCCATCAAAGTACTGATAAGGGATGATCGCCGATTAGTTTATTTTGCCTTTTTTACAAAGAGCAGACCTGCATGTTCTGCCCCTTGAGAGTGGCCCTGTAGCTACATTAGACTCTCCCTTTTTATGGTAGACTAGGGGCCAAGCCCCCCTTCAAGGATCGCTGCCTTGTTGTGGCAAGGGGGCTTGCGTAGCTCAGTGAAGCTATGAGCTATGCCGTGCAGGGCCACCCAAGACGGACAGGTCATAGCTGAGAGCTCTGACAAAAGGTGATCCACTGGAGAAGGCAATGGCAAACCACTCCAGTATCTTTGCCATGAAAACTCTATGGACAGTTCCAATAGGCATAACGATATGACAGGACAGGAAGGCCTGGAGGATCATTGTCCATGGGGTCGCGATGGGTCGGACACGACTTCGCACATAACAACAACAACAAGGGGCCAAGCCCGTTGCATTCAGGAATACAACGGGTGCTAGATTAGGGGAGCGGAGTGGAAGAACTCTGTGGATGACCTCTCCTTCCCCCCAAGACCCAGAAAGGCTGCAGACAGCTGTCATGGAACTCACCAGCAGGAGCAGTTCTCACGCAGCAGGGATCTGCAGCCTCCAAGCCTCAGAGATAAGTGGAAGGAGGAGGGGGTGGTCAGGGATGGAAGGCGATTGTCTGGCTGCTGGAGAGACAGCAAGCCGGTTGGGGGAGGCACTCAGGGGTGGGACAGCCGCCCTGAGTGGGTGTTAAGAACTGAGTGGCACTTAAGCCATGACACATTCCTCCTCCAAGGGTTTACCAGAAATATACTATGTGGAACAGATTTGGGTGTTTATCCTCACAACAAGTTATGATTCTGGAAACTGGGGCGGGTGGAATATCCAGTGATTGTAACTCTAGACTACACTGAATATCACCCTTGCTGCATTCCTAGTTAATTCCCTGTAGTTAAAGCAATGCTTAACTGTTATTATATGATCTGTTACAGTTCGCATCTGGGACGTCCGGCCTTTCGCCCCTAAAGAGAGATGTGTCAAGATCTTTCAAGGGAATGTGCATAATTTTGAAAAGGTGATGGTTGTGTGTTGGAATGCTGCTTGTTTATGGGTGAAAGCTGAGAATTAATTCGTATGTAAATGGATTTTTTAAAATTTCAGAACCCTTCAAATCCTTTTTAATAAGTGCTGCAGCCGAGATTAATGCGTAAGGGGGAATTCCAATTAAAGCTGCTGCGACTGGGTTGTTTTTTTTTTCCTCTTCTGAGTGCAGCTCTAATTGTCTATAAATTAAATGTCCTGACATTCACAATCTATTCCTTGTAAGACTACAAGATACTGGATATTTTGGGTAATAAAAAGTCATCTAACTGCAGACTAAGCTTCCAGAAGGAAAAAAAAAAAAACATTGCCGCAGCGTTCTCAATATTGAAAGCTGCAGTGACTGCATTTCATACCAGATGAGGAAATGGAGGTTCACTTGGGACTGACGTGGTGCTCTCTTTTTCATTAGAATCTTCTGCGATGCTCTTGGTCACCAGATGGAAGCAAAATAGCCGCTGGATCAGCAGACAGGTAAGGACAAATACCCCATAGGTTCTGTTTGTCTTCACCTGAAAGCCACAAGCCATTTTCCAATGCAGTTGAAGCTCATAACTGTCATGTTCCGTGGCTAATCTCCCAAAAGAAGGCAAACTCAGAAGTCCTGGCTAAAAACTTAGTAGTTTGTTACAAGCAGCTTCATAAGATTCCTGTGCTGCCAAAGACAAAGGCAAGCAAAAACGTACAGCAGTATTATAGAAGTAGAATGGGCCCCCTACTGAACAGAACAGTTCTTATCACCAAAGGGTAGTACAGTTGACAGTTGTTTCAATGTAGCCGGGCTAGAAATGCTTGGGTCTGTGCCTGTGTTCTTTCACCTTCATCCAAGTTTGTCACCATCACTCCAGTTGGAAAGCGGGGCCTTTCCTGGACCGCAGATTGATTCGATATCCAGAGCTATTTAACTGGTCAGATTACAACTGCTCTTCTAAGACTAACACGGCAGTCAGAAAGGAAGCTTAAATGTAGAAACCGCCTTGCTTGGTCATGATAGGGGACAGGAACAAGCAGAAAAGGCATGATTTATAGAGCGACCTAGTTCTTGGACACAGTTGTGCTATAGGTCCAGCCAGATCCTGTAACTATCAATGAATCTACACGCTCTTGCCATGACTTTTGTGACTGCATTTTGTCTGTCTCTGCTTTTAGTGCTTGCTTGGCTCCGTATTAGCTTGGATGGTCAACTAGGGTTTAGAAGCCCCTGCCATTCCATCAGGTGGGGTAGGTAGAAAAGCATTTGGTGCCTGGGCTCAGGTTATCTCCATTTCCTTCAAGCCAGGCAGGGAAAGCTGTGTCTGGCTGATACTTAACGCTTCCCAGAAACAAAATTAACGTGAGGAGCATCATCTGGTATTTTCATGGCTGAATTGGAATGTTTTTTTGTTTTTTTTGAGATACAGGGTGCTTGTGTAGGCATACTTTAGTCTTAGCAAGAAATTGGAGAAGCCCGGTTTTGCTTGTTCCTAAATAAAGAGATTTTCGTCAACCAAGTCCTCTTATTGCGAATATCAACTAGAACCTCATGCCGGTGCTGTTCCATCCATTGCCCTCTTTGGAAATGCACTTGTGGCCAGACATAGCTCTCGTTTCTTGTGCAAGGGGCACCCTGGCTGGGGCCACCTACTACTTTGCAATTAAGCTGTTTATCACAGGAAGTTGACTCGTGCTGAGCTAGATCGTTGGTCCACCTCGAAGCAAGGGATGGCTAGGTCTGGTGGAGTTGCAGCTTGGCCTTTGGTTTCTCCACTGGAAGGCCTTCACTCATGCTGCATGTCTTTTTGCAGGTTCGTTTACGTTTGGGATACAACCTCCAGAAGAATCCTCTACAAGCTGCCAGGCCATGCCGGTTCAATAAATGAAGTGGCTTTTCATCCAGAGGAACCAATCGGTAAGTCTTCTCCCCCCCCCACCCCCTTTCCACATATCAGCTTACCAAATAAATGCAGTGTAACTAAGCAAAGAGCCAGCTTGGTGTAGTAGTTAGGAGCAATGGCTTCTAATCTAGCGGGCCGGGTTTGATTCCTCACTCCTCTCCCACATGCAGCCAGCTTGGTGACCTTGGGCTTGCCACAGCACTCATAAAGCTGTTCTGACTGGGCAATAATCTCAAGGCTGTCTCAGCCTCACCCACCTCACAGGGTATCTGTTGTGGGGAGAGGAATGGGAATATGATTGTAAGCCGCTTTAAGACTACTTCAGGTAGAGAAAAGCGTCATGTAAGAACCAACTCTTCTTCTTCAAACCAAGCCATGTGTAGTATGATGCTCCAACATCTTGAACTTTTACTGGTTTCCCAACGCTGAGTTCATTCCGGACTGCAGGTGACAAGCCACAAACTCAGTGCAAATTAGCTTGTCCCTTTGGCTGTGCCCATGTTTAAAAAGCTGCAGCAGAAGAGGGACAGAGGCTCAGCTCAGGGTCTGTTACTGTTGGCAAAGAGAAATTCCCAGCCTTCCTCCACTCCTCCAGCCTCATGCCACACCCAGGCTGTGTACCTGCAACAGAATAGGAACAGCTGTTAAATAGCTCTGGGAGAGATATCCCATACCCTATTCAGTGGATCCTTCAAGTTAAAAGATTTGCTACAGTAACAGTGCTGCAGAACCCAGGCAGTGTGTTGAGACTGTAGTAGAAGAATAAAGTCACAAGCAGGGGGTCACTGCTATAGAGGAATTGCATGTAGTGAATATTAGTAGACCCCTACAAATTTGAATTTATGAGATCAGTTTGGGATTGAATTATACACCCTAAGTTATGTTCAACAATCAAAAGACATTATTAAAGGATTGAGTTATTATAATATTGAGATTTAGAATTCACTGATGAAGAAATCAAACGGACATATACCTGGGAATCCGTTTTGAAATTGTTTTGAATATTGTGAATTTGTTTGAACATTTAATCACTTAGCCATCGCCAGCTTGAGACTTTTTTCTTCTACTTTATCACGGCTGATGGGTCTTCACCTGTCGCAGTGTGTTGAGACTGAGCATACAAAATCTGCTTAAGTTCCTCAATCCTGGAGAAATCAAATTGTCCTTAACCAGAGCCTGGGCTTTGGGCTAGGTGCCTGCCTTGTGGAGCACCTTCCTGAGTGAGTTCAGGGCCTTGTGGAACCCAAAATTATTCCACAGGGCATGCAAGACAGAGCATTTCTGCTAGGCCTATGGCTGCGGCCCACAGAATACCATCCACAGTCTGGCCTCCCTACATAAGCAATTACATCAGCACGCCATTGTTAATAACAGCACAGCACTTTACTCTCCCATTGGAAAGAAGGTGGCCCCTTTTTGACTGTTAAATGTATATTGGGTTTTAATGTTAAGCTGTCCATTTTTGTTTTATGGTTTTAACACCTTGTCAACTGCCTTGAGTCCTTGGGGAAGGCAGCATAAAAACCTGAAAAATAAATGTATTTTTGCAAAAGCCTTAACCGAGATCAAGCAGGTGGAGCCTGATCTCCCTAAAAAAAACATTGGGGAGCCCATCTAGTACAGCATTTAGAGAAGAGCTTCTGGACAGCTGTGGAAAATGTTTCCTGAATGGATGGGAGTTAATGTTTTTTTAAATATATATTTAAAATTTGTCAAATGTTCATAGGATGAATAGGATCATATTGACTCACGCCCTCCTCCCAAAATGGTCGACAATGGGCTTGAAGGGGAGGGTCCTGGGTGGGAGTGTATACAGCTATTTTTCCCAACTATATCCTTACCCCCCTCAACAGCTCTCTGAAGTTAAGGTCACAGGTCATCTGGTGAACCTCTGGTCTGAGGGCCTGTTTGACCCTGGGTTTCCCATTCCTAGCCTGACCCCACTCTAACCGCAGACTGGTTGGGGTATCTGCCTGGCAGCTTAGTACTGTATGAGACACATTCACGAGGAAACCAATTTAAGAAAGATAAAAGCAACAGGGGTCTGAAAGAACGGACTGGCTGTAATTAAGCCTTCAGGTTTTCTGAAAACGTGTTTCTGTTTCTTCCCCTCAGTCCTCTCGGCATCTAGTGACAAAAGGCTGTACATGGGGGAGATCCAGTGAGCTGATGACGGCCGTGGCAGTTCACACCTTGGATGCGCAGACCTGGGTGGCTTCCTAACTCATTCAGACGGCTCTGTGTCCAGTGATGGAAGAGGAAGAGGCTGCAAGGGAAACCATCTCCTGGAGCCTTTTACAGGGTCCCTCCTCGGCCATGCAATAGAAATGACAAATGGCTCGCAATCTGAGAATTGCTAGGATTTATGAGACGGACTCGAATGGATTTCCCGTTTCAATTGGAAAGCACGTTTTGGGGTCCCTAACAAAACCACCCGGCCAGTATAAAATGTTGGTGTTTAATATTGTATGCCTCGCGCCCCGCGTCCATCTGTCTTTGTTTTTCTATGCCGAAGGCGAAAAAAAAAACATTTTACAAAAAGCGGTGTAAGGTAGAATTTGTGTGACATGCTGTTTCATGCTTTGTGCCGTGATCTGAGCAGGAGTGGGAGGCGATGTTGCACAAAAGAATCTGAAATGGGTGACAAATCATACAAAGGATCGGGTCACAAAAGGATCTGCAAAATGGAATCTGCTACAGGGTAACAGTGCCATCCCTAGTACCGCACAAGGGTCTTGATTATGGTTTGAAAACAGAGCCCTAAGGCATCTGCTTGGGTAATATTGATTTAGTTCATTAGTTTTGTCACCCATCTTTTCTGTTTTTACGCTGTTTCATGATAGCAACTGGAAAAACCCAGAAGCAAAATGTACGCTCAGTCGCGGACGGAAGAAGGGAATGCAGCTTTTTAAAAAGTTTAATGGCATAAATAGGCAATAATAAAAGTTGCGTCACCAGAAGACAGAGCCCTAACTGGGTCCTGGAAGGGGGAAAGTCCTGTCCTGAATGGTCGAGGTTGCCCCTGCTTAGAACTTGGATGGGAGACCACCAGGGAAGTCTGGACTGCTTTGCAGACACAGGCAACGGCAAGCCACCTCTGTGCATCTCTCGTCTTGAAAGCCCCACGAGGGCTCTCGGTTTGATGAGACATGCTAGAGCAGTTGCACAAACTCACAAGTTGATTTGAAAACAGGTACTTGGGTGTCCCAAACATGTCACGCTGTACCAGGCGAAGAGATGCACAAGTGCCCCACAACTCAGGCTATGCCAGAGGAAGCTCTCTTGTAAAATGTAATAATTCTGTCGGTGAAAATGTTGGGAAGTCGGGGAAGAAGCTCCAGCAGAGAGCTCAGATGAATTGGCAGTCAGCACGGTTCTTTTTAATAGAAAAGCTCACATCCCCAAAGTGGATTTGCCTCACTTTAGCAATGATTCACAGGCGTACTGTAAGAGGTTGCTGCTCAGCCGTATTTCTGTGCCTCTTGCTCATGAAACATCACACGGTCCCGCTTAAGAGGTGAATCAGTTTTATCAGGGTGAGCAATTTATTTCTCCAATTGGCTTTTAAGGGGGAAGAAGCTTTTTGTTCTTTGAAAACATTTAGACTTCCGGAAAGCCAGACGCTCATCTTTCGTGTTGAGCGTAGACAGGGAAAATACTTAGGCATCTTTTTGTAATGTCTAAAGCCCATTTTCAAGAGTGTGAAGTGCACTGTTATGGACAGAGATCTATAGTTGGAATATCAATGGACTGGGGGGGGGAGGTGGGGGAGGTAGCTTTTCCTAAAGCCCTAAGAGAGAAACCTGGTCTGGAATCGTGCTATAAACTTCATTGAGTTCAATTAGTTCTTCCCAGGCACTGGCTTAGTTGATGAAGTGTTACGAAATGTTTGTGAACATTCTACGTGTTGAGATGCCAAACACAATGTCAGGTGGGGAGGTGAGCTGTTAGCAGTAAGGGATGGGTACAGGGGAGTAGGTGGCCACACTGGCATACTGGTTTGTTGCTAGGGTTTGAAGGTTTCATGTACATGAATTAGAATGGTGAGCGAACAATGGGGTTGGCAGATGAGACCACCAGGAATTTAGGCAGGTCTGGCACCCTGTCATGTAAAAGGACTAAAGGGTTTGTTGCTGTTAGGTGCTAAGTTGTGTCCGACCCATCGCGACCCCATGGACAATGATCCTCCAGGCCTTCCTGTCCTCTACCATTCCCCGGAGTCCATTTAAGCTTGCACCGACTGCTTCAGTGACTCCATCCAGCCACCTCATTCTCTGTCGTCCCCTTCTTCTTTTGCCCTCAGTCGCTCCCAGCATTAGGTTTTTCTCCAGGGAGTCCTTCCTTCTCATGAGATGGCCAAAGTATTTCAGTTTCATCTTCAGGATCTGGCCTTCTAAGGAGCAGTCAGGGCTGATCTCTAGGACTGACTGGTTTGTTCACCTTGCAGTCCAAGGGACTCGCAAGAGTCTTCTCCAGCACTAGAGTTCAAAGGCCTCAATTCCTTGATGCTCGGCCTTCCTTATTAGTACTAAAGGGTACTAATCAGAAAAACAGCAAAGCAAGGCTGGCTACAGGCAAGGTGGAGTACCCTTAAGTGTAAAGAACTACCCTGGTATATAGGAAAAAATGGGCTTGTTAATTTACTAATAT
This sequence comes from Paroedura picta, assembly GCF_049243985.1. NCBI lineage: Eukaryota > Metazoa > Chordata > Lepidosauria > Squamata > Gekkonidae > Paroedura > Paroedura picta. Next base: position 33,439,070 of record NC_135373.1, read on the forward strand.
TAATGTGTTCGCTTATGAAGAATAAGCTGGTTTTTATATGCTGCTCTTCTCTACCAGAAGGAGTCTCAAAGCAGCTTACTATCGCCTTCCTTTTCCTCTCCCCACAATAGATACCTTGTGAGGTAGGGGAGGCTGAGAGATCCCTGATATTACAGCTTGGTCAGAACAGCTTTATCATGGCCATGATGAGCCCAAGGGCACCCAGCTTGGTTGCATTTGGGGGTGCACAGAATCAAACCTGGCTGGCCAGATTGGAAACTGCGTTCCTAACCACTACAACAAGCTGGCCGTCTTGAGGTGAGAAAGATACTGCATCCTAGTGTAGGTGGAATATGCTCCAGGAGTGACAGCAGCTAAGGGGGGGGGGGGGGGGAGACCAAACTAAGCTGTTGGAACCTGTGATAACAGAGAATCCTGGTGGAGAAGATTTTCAGATTGTGCTGCATGTTACCACAGCCCCACAAACACGTGAACGTACATCCAGATTAACATGGGGGAATTAGCATACATGTTTTTTTGTTAGGGCGCTGAAAGCGGGACTCAAGGATATCGCGGGGGAAAGGTAGGGTCACCATGATTCACTCATGCACGTCGCAGAGGGAAAATTTAAAGCGCTCACAATCAAAATAGAAATCGAATTCAGTGTGAAGGGATTCATTAAAACTGGGAGTGGGTAAAAAGCCCTGAGCAGACTACACCCTGCTGATCAGACAAAAGGCCTTCCTCATTGGACCTGGGGTTGCCAACCTTCAGGTGACAGCTGGGGACCTCCCACTATTTCAACTGATCTCCAGCAGAAAATGGCTGCTTTAGAAGGTGGGCTCTATCGGCATTATATCCCTTTGAAGTCTCTCCCTTTTTCCAAACCTTTGCCTAACTCAGGCTCCGCCCCAAAAATCTATTGTCTCCCAATCCAGAGCTGCCAACCTTCATGTGACTGGATCTTGCCCATGGGGAAAGGGATCCCATGGTTGGATGCAAGGCGGCATATTCCCTGCAGAAGTAGATGCTCATTTCTGTTGGCGTGCTCATCGGGGGGGCACTTGAGGAATGTGTGCTTTGATGCCAACAGAGCCGGCATCCCACCCTGGAAACTGCAACTTGTTGGGCATAACTGGCAGGTGATCAGAGCTAGATGGAGCTTTCAATGGCTTGAGCCCTGCCCCCTCTTTCTTTGCCATGAACAGGCGCCTGCTGCAAAGGAAGGATTATTGATTTGAATGGCAGAAAGAATGAATATTCCTTTAAAAAAAAAGAAAAAGCTCTGACCTCAGTGGCTCAGGCTAGTCTGATCTCATCAGATCTCGGAAGCTCAGCTGGGGTTGGCCCTGGTTGGTACATGGATGGGAGGCCACCCAAGAAGACCAGGGTTTCAACCCACAGTCAAGGCAATGGCAAACAGCCACTGCCCGTCTCTTGCCTTGAAAGATCCATAAGTCACTATGGCAGGGGTGGCCAAACTGTGGCTCTCCAGATGTCCATGCTGGCAGGGGCTCATGGGAATTGTAGTCCACGGCCACCCCTGCATTATGACTTGATGGTGCCTTACACATGCCACGCCAATAACAAGAGGGTACACAGAAATATTAAAAGCCACTCCATGTATATAGACAGCATAATTAGGTCAGCGTATTTGTTTTTTTTTATAGAAGTTCAGAGGCTAATGCAGGTTCAGTTTTCACTTCTTTATTTCCAGTTCTCTGAATTCTGACAAGTGATCTGGATTGTAGTCCTTGGTTTGAATTACAAAATTCTTCAGATTGTAATAATACAGCATCCAACGAATACAAACACAAATTTTCATACAAACATCATTGCAAACACCGCTGCCAATAACTTACCCAATAATATTCAAGTGCAGAACAATTGAGTTTCCGATTTCGTTTTAGATTCCAGGTGTTGTTTTAATTTTAGCCTAGAACTAAAACATCTGGATGTTGCAATCTTGAGAACTACATAAACATAACATGATCGTGATCACTAAATGTATTCCATACCAACGGTTATCACAATCATGTATCACCAACTAACAGACCCAATTTTTAAATAAAATTTATATTGGCTGCTTCTTTTTAAAAAATCTTTAAATCTTTTTAAAAAATCTTTATCTCTCACTGTCCGTTTTCTAGACTTGCTGATATCTTGTATGCATGTGCTGTGATTTTTTAATATGCATTTTATACAGTGATTAGGAGTGTCAATTATATGTATCACACTGATTTATTGTTGCATAAACAGCACTGGGAAAATGTGGACCTGCTCTGAGGAAAAAGCAACCTGAAACCCATTCATTGAAAACATTTCAATGCCATCTTTCCTTGCAGCTTCTGCTAGCGGTCAAACCTTGCCTTGCCTTGAGGGGAAGTTAACCCACAAACCCTCACTGCTTCTGTTCTGCTATTATATTGTTTTGCCATTGCACTGCGGTGCTGGAATTGTACAAATGTATGTTAGTTTTGGCAAAGGCAATATCTATACTCAGAAATCAGGAAAATGTACTCTTCAGCCAGATGCCATCCTTTCCAGGAGCTGCCTGGATTTCCCCCCGGTCACGGCACAATAGTTCACATAGTGTCAATCCAGAACAAAATAGAGAGGAAACTTCACCCAAACAAAAGCCAAAGAACCACAAAAGGTTAATAGCGAGGGAAATGTCTAAGGCCCAAAAGGTGTTTTTAAGAGCGGGTCCTTCCCTGTCCTTGGATAATCTGGACACCCCCCCCAAAGGAGGGGGCCTACTATCGTCCCCAGATTTACATCTGATACTTGATCAACATAGCGGGAACAGATGTATCGAGGAATTTGGGCCTAATGAGGAACTGTGTGATCGCCATCTTTTTTGCTTTTGCAGTTTTATCTGTTTTAGATTGTATTTTATGGGGGTTTTATGCTTTAACTATGCTGTGAGCCATTACGAGCCAGCTTGTTTGGGAGTGGCAGGGTAGAAATCTGGTTCTAAATAAATAAAATAAATTGCATTATTAATAAATAGTGATATTTTCATAATTATATTACCTTCTGGAAACTTTGCCGCAACCCCATTAGGCCTTAGACATTTCCCTCACACAGTGTTAAGTCATAAACAATAAGGGGGGGAAAAGCTGTATAAGGTGATTGAAGAATATTATAAAACAACTAGATGAACTCTTTGTCTCTTATTTACCACTTGAAGATTCTAAGCGCTTATGAAAGAAAATGTTTCAGGCCATAAGACCTTCATCGGTTCAGGAAATAATTCCATTCACTAAATTCATCCCAACTTTTACAGAGGGCCTTTAAAGAAATGCTTTCACTGCGACAGAACTCTGTGTTCCTGATCTGGGCTAAATGAGGTCAGTCCTCAGAGGTTCTCTGCAAAACAGCGATTTGACCTTATTAACTTTTGATGACTTTAATGAATAAAATTATTGACTGAGCTGCTTGAAGGTCTTATGGGCTGAAACGTTTTCTTTCACACACCTGAAGCAGGACTTCCGAAGACAATCTTAGCGGTTGGATAGGTTTGCATGGGAGTAGGGCACTAAGGCAAAGACTTTTCCTTTGCAGAGCAAAGAAGCCCAATCAAAGTGGGTATTGGAGGAACAGAAGGGCAAGGATGAGATATTTAAAGGCCACCCCCAAATCACAGCTTTGTGGAAGCAGCCAATCAGGCTGTCTCGTCTTTCTTCCCATCAGAAAAATGGGCAACTGCTTCCCAGAGCTATTCCCAATCAGTGGTGAACAGTGTGGGCTCTAAGATGCCCCCCTCCAATTGCAGACTAGCAGGCCAGAAGGCAGGAAATCTGCCTGATTTTGATTAAAAGCGGCAGCGTCACGCACATGCCCAGAAGCGCTGTTTCTCAGTGGAGATTTTAATGTCAACAAGGAATGTCGGTCAATAAGGGAAATGCCCAGGGTGTCTGCATTGCTTGCTATTAATAATTATCTACTCATATACACGACCCCTAAGGTGGGTCAGAACTCTCCACGTTGTTCTTATCTCCCTTTTATTCTCACAACAGCCCTGTAAGGGTGAGGGCGTGTAACCCACTCGGCAAGTTTACAAGGCATAGTAGGGAATTTGAGCTTGGGTGTCTCATATCCTAGGCTGATACTCTCTGAGCAGAGAAATCCCAATTGGAAACTGAGTGAAGAAAGGGGGGGGGGCTACTAGCTCCCCTGCTTTTTAACCTGTACATAAATGACAGTACATAGATTATTCAGTCTGGAATTTGTTTTGCCTTCTGTAGGACACCAAAAGTATTCAGTTTTATCATACACAGGTGACAAGGCCCTAATGGGTGGAGAGCAAGTGTGGTGTAGTGGTTAGAATAAGGTGACCAGATGGTCCCACTTTTGGAGGGACATCTGGGGGCACCTGGCAAATTGTACTTATGTTGAAATTTAAAAATATATATTACAATACTATTTTTGCGTTCTATGAAAAAAATTGTTGCTCCATATAGACCAAATTTTAACCGCCCCCCTCCCGGTCAATGGTATCCTGCTTTACCAATGTTAAAATCTGGTCACTTTAGGAGTGTAATCTGGCGAGCCAGGTTTGATTCCCCAGTCCCCCACATGCAGCCAGCAGGGTGATCTTGGGCTCGCCACAGCACTGATAAAACTGTTCTGACCAAGCAGTGATATCAGGGCTCTCTCAGCCTCACCCACCTAACAGGGTGTCTGTTGTGGGGAGAGGAAAAGGAAGGCAACTGTAAGCCACTTTGAGACTCATTCGGGTAGAGAAAAGCGACATATAAGAACCAACTCTTCTTCTTCTAGTTCTAGATTCAGCTATAAAACTTTTTGTCAGATCTGATAATTGCTGGATGGGTATCCAATTCGGAGTAAACATAATAGGCAATGTTTCCATTTGAATTTGGGGTATCTGTGGGCTCCATATGATTTCCTTCTGTCCATAGAAGACACTTAGCCAGATTGTTTACCACAGCGTCCCAAGGGAAGAGCATCCCCAATGGTGCCTAGTTGATTATAGAACTTGGAAGGAAAATATTTTTGTGTATATTGTATGCCTGAAGAAGTATTATTGAAATTTGTGTTATCTGGAATTCACATAGCATGCACATATTCGAGTCTGTGCACTTCTCTTGGAATCCATGTGCAAAAGGAGTGTAAATGTTGGCCATTCTTTTCATCGTGCATAGATTGGTCTATTGCATTGCTGTGTATTTTTATATTGTCCTTTCATTCTTGGTTGGTTGATGTTAATTATCTTTTGCCAACATAATCCACTGGCTACCAATAGATAACATGTCAGTGACCTTGTAAATATATTAGGCCGTGGAAAAGGAATATTGTGGTTTTCCAAAACAAGACCTATAAAGAGTTATTGAAAAAGCTCAGTCCAATTATACGTTTTTTTATACTCTTGAGTATTTTACTACATATGTATATGTACTTTTATGATGCAATACCATTTTTAGAGATCACTGAAGACTATTTAGTGGAACCGTGTTTGCTCTACATTATTTTTTACAGTGAGAGTAAAATCAGCTATCGGGGGGTGTAGTGAGCTCTTTGTCACTGGCAATCTTCAAACAGCAGCTGGCTGGAAAAGCACTTGTCAGGGATGCTCTAGGCCAGGGGTGGCCAGACTGTGGCTCTCCAGATGTCCATGGATTATAGTTCCGTGAGCCCCTGCCAGCTTTGCTCATGGAAATTGTAGTCCATGGACATCTGGAGAGCCACAGTCTGGCCACCCCTGCCACCCCGTTGATCCTGCATTGTGAAGGGAGTTGAACCAGATGGCCTGTATGGCCCCTTCCAACTCTATGATTCTATTGTTTTTCTCTAAACATTTTCTTACTTGGTATATTGTTGTTGTTGTTGTTGTTGTTTATTTTCTGCCCTATCTCAAGCGACTCAGAGAGGGTTCCATCATTAAATTATGCCTTGTGTATTTTTTGAGGCAGAATTGTTTTAATGAGACTATATATATTCTTGTAAGAGCCTCTTGTGGCGCAGAGTGGTAAGGAAGCCGTCTGAAAGCTTTGCCCATGAGGCTGGGAGTTCAATCCCAGCAGCCGGCTCAGGGTTGATTCAGCCTTCCATCCTTCCGAGGTTGGTAAAATGAGGACCCAGCTTGCTGGGGGGTAAACGGTAATGACTGGGGAAGGCACTGGCAAACCAGCCCGTATTGAGTCTGCCATGAAAACGCTAGAGGGCGTCACCCCAAAGGTCAGACATGACCCTGTGCTTGCAGTAAAGGTAAACCTTTACCTTTACCTTTTATATATTCATGTAATTGATTTCAACTATTTGACATGTGGTTTGTAAGTTACTTCCACCTTTTTTTGGCTCGACTACTTTAGAATATATAAACGTGTACAATTTGAACCATAATTTAACACGTGGTCGTTAAAGCTGCAACATGATCACTACCAGTGGCCTTTGTTCACTATTGCTTTTGTACTTAATGGTAATTTTCAAAAAGGTTACCTGTTGCCAATTTCCATAGAGCACTGGAGGTTAGAATAGCTTTATGCAATTCCTTATCTCCTTTTGGTCCAAACGTCTGTGTATTGGAAGCTGTCAATCGGCTTTTAGAACAAGATCGACTGGGCTTATTTACAGATCCCCTAATGGATCTGCTACTAATTAAGGTTTCAAACATAAGTTCCTCTTTTCAGTTGCCATGTTTTCTGAAGATAGGATGCTGTAATTGAAAATATCGACAGGGTGTTGATCTATAACTCTCCCATCCTTTTGCCTGACTCTTCATCAGGAAGAATTTGGGTATGTACCGTTTAGTCTCCTCCATTACTAGATACTTTCCCCAGCTAGATAAGTCCCCTAAGATATAGTCAATATTTATACCTTCATTATGGTAATGGAGAGAGGACAGATTATAGCTCCGATGGAAATCATTTGTCATTAATTCACGAGGGAAGGATTAAGAATTGGTTTGGTACTCACTCCACCGTCCCAATTGTAGAAAAGTTTGCTTTAAAAATAGCATAGAGCAGATTTGTCCTGATTTTACTCTCTCAATCTCATCTGACCAATAAGAGAACGCTACCTTTTCCCTGACGTGTGATAAGTCAGTATGGTGTAGTGGTTAGATGGAAGGACAAGGGTCTGGATGTTGGAGAGCTCCTCAGGTCTCTTCATGTTTTCTTCCACTTACTGGACCAATATCTCCTTTGCAGGAATATTCCTATGTCTCTTCTCTCCACCCACCCCTACCCCGTGTGTCCCCAGATTCGGAGTCAAGTGCCCTTGCATTTCAAAGGATGTTTAGGCTGGTTGTTCTCACTCCTAAGTGATTTTCATTATTGCTTTGAAGATAAGCTCTTTCCGGTGTGAGCTCACTTACTAGGGGTGGTGAGGGATTTCTCTCTAGAAAGTATCTTTGATTACTGTAATCCACGTTCAAAGCATCTCAAGTGTTACCTGAGTTTGCCACGTCTCCTGTATGTTCTGGATCCGGGGCGGGGACAGGGGGAGGGAGAAGGACATCAGAACCTGTTGCCTAAGGCTGGAGTTTGTCCATTTTCTGGGTGTTTACTGCAGTTCATGACTCTGGGAGATCCTCACTCTGCCATGGAAGCTTGCGAGATGGTCTTGGGCCACGTAGACCCTCTCGGACCTGAGTGGGGTGGAAGGGGATTGGAGATCGAGGTAGCCTGGAATCTCCTGCTTGTACCCTCTGAATTGCGGTGAAATTAGTGACCCCCTGCATTCTTCAGAACATTAAAGGCAACAGGAGAGAGGTGGGTGTGGCAGTAGACTACATTCATGACATGCAGAATGTCTTGGGTTTGATTCTTGGCATCTGTAACCAAAGGACCTCAGGTTGAAGTTTTTAGGAGGGACGTTTCTCTGTCTGCAATGAATGATACTGCTAGGCAGATTAGACAATATTAAGCAAGATAGACAAATGGTCTGGAAAATATTAAGCAAGATAGACGAATGGTCTAGAAAACCCTTTAGGGAAAAGATTGTGGCCATCATCTTCCACCCTCCCCACATGGAAATGTCTATCAGAGGGCGATCGCAAACAACCTGAGCCCTTGGGGGAAGGGCGGCATAAAAATCTGAAAAATAAATAAATAAAATAAACCCCAGATTTGAGGCGCCTGCTGTGTTTATCTTCTTTCTGCCTGTTTCCTAAAGGTATTTTGTGTGAGAGGAAGGGATGCGAGAGTTCCTTTTATGCCGTCTATTTCATCTTCAGGAATATTCACCCCTCCGTCCTTGCCGATCCCCTTTATGCACACTTAGGTGGGACTTAAAACCCCGGTGAAATATGCGCTCTGCCTTGCAGCGTCTTCCGGCTTTATTAGCCGTTGCCGAAGGAGAAAGCCCTTGAGACCAAATCCTTCCTGAGCGACCGTGCCCTTGCGAGGCAGCTGCCTTTACGAGTAATTACCCGGTATAAAAACATAACAACCAAACAATAAATGCGAACAGTGTGCATCTTATTAATTAAATCACCCGGACAGGGACTGCAAGAGTAATTAACTGCTGATCTGGAGAGGCAGGTTTAATTCAAAGAGGCTCCAGAGGTATGATGCTCAGAGCATCTTTGGCGCAAACAGGCAAGGCCGGGTTAAAGATAGTCTATCTTTACACAGCAGCCCAAGGTAACCGAATTCTTGTCAGCAACACACAGAAGCCTCCTTGTTGGCAGAGGCGGGGAGTATGCTGTTGGCAGAGGTGGTTAGCCATAGCTACCGATCGCGGCCTCTGAACAGTCTTCAAGAGTTGCCTCCCCTGGAGGCTGTAGTCAAGCTTTAAGCCTAAGAAACTTTGGAATAAGCTAAGGATATAAAAAAGGATTCTTAAGACCAATTGATGGAATCTTTCAATAGCCACATATTATATGACTACAGCCAGGGATCTTGAGCAGATTTTGTGGTCTCGATCACAAATTTATCGGGGAGGTATGTGGGAGAATATTGAGGTCTTTCCAAAAGTCCTGCCTCCTCAGGCTCCACCCCAAATCTCCAGGATTTCCCATATGCCATGCCAGGGTTGGCCAAACTTTGGCTCTCCTGATGCCCGTGGACTACAATTACCACGAACCCCTGCCAATTAGTCATGCTGGCATGGGCTCATGGTAATTGTAGTCTGTGGACATCTAGAGAGCCAGAGTTTGGCCCACCCCTGCACTATGCATGCAAGTTATAACAACTATACAGTTCCGAGTAATTCTTTTTTGAAAAAGTCTTGCACTGGGCACAATGGCTTATCTTCCTGGCCCAGTCGTCTAATCATATTAGACTCTCCCGAGAACATGTTCATGCCCATGAGAATGGCCGCCACAGACGCCATGTTAAAACGGCAATTGATTTTAATGGGTTTCGACTGCAGATAACGTACTCCCTTACCTATGTAGCGAACACATGAGGTCTTTCCGGAAGCAGGAGCAATTATCAGGGCCCAGGACGGCCAGGCATTTTTTGACTCCCCAGGACGACAAGTTATTCTGGTGTTGGGGCCCTGGGAGGAGGCCATGTGGGAGTCGATAAAAGGCAGGATTAGACTCTTTGCTTATCTTTTGAATTCTTGACGGGGCTTTCTTGTCAGCATTTCTGTTTTATCGGCCCCCTCCTGGGACCGCCGGCTCTTCAGAATAATGGGCATCCTCTCCGGCTTGTCCATTTTAAAAAGCCCTTCCTCTGGCTTTGGCTCGGAGTGAAGGAGCAAGCCTTGGAGCCGGCAGCCTGGGAGAAGAGATACGTCTTCGTTGTCACCTGAAACAGCCGCTCGGGAATCCCCCAGGGGCATTACAGCCGCAAACTGTTCAATGCATAATCCCGGTGCAGAGAAAATTGTTTCCTCAAACAGCTTGATTCTTTGAAAGGAGGCATTTGCTTAAGAGATTTCCCACTATAAATTAAATCTGTCCAGGGATCGACATAAACGGCTCCCGTTGCGCGGGGCGGCTTCTTCGAGAGCCCGCCTGCTGTTCTCGGCTTGCTGCTTCGAGAGCGGCTTTTTGAGCGGCCCGCCGGCTGAATGCCCCTCTTTCCTCCCCGTCGCACATCTGCTCCAGGACGTTCGCGGCATAGTTTGCAACGTGGCACAGCGACCGAATCCCTGCTCTCCTATGGAAGCTGGCTGCGTGCTAGCATAGCAGAGCGTCGGGATTTGAACTCGGGTCTCCTGGCTCATGGCCCGACATCCTATCCTCTGTGGAAAGTGTCAAGTATCAGCTGACGTACGGCGACCCCTAGAGGGATTTTCAAGACAAGAGCTATTCAGGGGTGGTTTGCCATTGCTTGCCTCTGTGTAGCAATCTTGGCATTCCTTGGAGGGGCCCTCCCAGGCAACTACTAACAGGTTCGATCCTGTTTAGCTTCTGAGATCTGACAAGATTGGGCTAGCCTTTTTCTGACACACGTGAGATGCTGAGAGTGAATCTTAGAACAGTGGTTCTCAACCTTCCTAATGCCCTTTAATATACTTCCTCATGTTGTGGTGACCCCCAACCCTAAAATTATGCAAGGGTTGTTTCACAGAAATTAAACCGAAACTGACCAATGGCGTGAAGATCCATTGTTCACGATTGTATATAAATTGTTTTTTTCCAGGGTTTCTCAGTTCAGTTCTGTCTCTTGTCCCACCATGCCGATCTCGCTCTTTTCTGCTGCTCCAGACAGATGAACGCTCGATCTCGATCTACCCCGCAAGGCTGTTGTGTGGATGGCGCCCTCCTGGCCAAGCTGCTTGCCCTGCCGCGACCCCTGTGAAAGGGTTCTTTGACCCCCAAAGGGGTCCTGACCCCCAGGTTGAGAACCACTTCTCTACAGGTCTAGTCTCTTGCTCCACAACAGAAATGGTAATTGATCAATCAATTGATTGGCTGGCTTGCTGGCTCCTGCCTCTTACTTCCATGCCTGCTCCTCTGGAGGGGCATGGCACCACTGCCGGGGGTTCCCTGAAGCCTGAAAAATAATTGATGGGTTCCTCCACAGTCGAAAGGCTGAAAAAGCCTGGTGTAGGCTGAGTGAGTTAATGTGTATGATTGGCCCAAGGCTTGCTAACATCCAGGGGTCACTGCTGTAGAGTAATTACACATTGGAATAGGCTGCCTAAGGAGGCGGTGAGCTCCCCCTCACTAGCAGTCTTCAAGCAAAGGCTGGATACACACTTTTCTTGGATGCAGGGCTGATCCTGCGTTGAGCAGGGGGTTGGACTAGATGGCCTATATGGCCCCTTCCAACTCTATGATTCTATGATTGTGATATTAATACCAGTAGAACATCACTGATGAAGATATCGAAAACAGGTTGTACCCGGGCATCTGGTTTGAAATTGTTTTGAACATTGTGAAATTGTTCTGAACATTGGAATGAACCATTTTGCCATCGCCAGCTTGAGACTTTTTCCTTCTGCGCAAAATCCAGGGGTAGCCTGAAGATCTCTTGGAATTACAACTGGCCCGACAGGCATCAGTTCTCTGGGAGGAAATGGTTCCTTTTGGAGAGAGAACTCTATGGCATTATGCCCTGCCAGGGTCTTTCCCCTCACCAAACCCCATCTCCAGGCTACACCCACAAATCTAAGAATGTCCCAACCCAGAGTTGAGAGCCCTACACCATAAGCATCATGGGTGAGTCAGGCTGGCAATTGGACAGGAAAAGACTATCCAGGCCCTTCATCAGAAATCTGCGCATTCAGTTGTCTCATGCTGAATGAGACCATTTGTCCATTGAGGTCGGTATTGTCCACTCAGATGGACAACAGTCCTGAGACAGAAGACTTTCACGTCACCTATTACCCGGACCTTTTAGTGAGATATGAGAGTTCGAACCCAGGACCTTCTGCGTTAAAAGCAGAGGGTCTGCCACTCATGGAGGCTGGTTTAAAGCTGACCCTCTTCTTCTTTCCCTGGAAGTATTATGGCAATGTTCAAAAGGCCCTGTGCCAAGAGATCACAGGGGAGAGTTACAGAGTCCTTGAGGTGGAAATCCTGAGGTTGCAGATAAGGCAAGCAAGTAATTTAAATGAATTAATACATCATCTGAGCCTCTTGTGGCGCAGAGTGGTAAGGCAGCAGTCTGAAAGCTCTGCCCATGAGGCTGGGAGTTCGATCCCCGCAGCTGGCTCAAGGTCGACTCAGCCTTCCATCCTTCCGAGGTCGGTAAAATGAGTACCCAGCTTGCTGGGGGGTAAACGGTAATGACTGGGGAAGGCACTGGCAAACCACCCCATATTGAGTCTGCCATGAAAACACTAGAGGGTGTCACCCCCAAGGGTCAGACATGACCCAGTGCTTGCACAGGGGATACCTTTACCTTCACCTTTAATACATCATCTAAACAGAGAAATGGCACCATAACGATGGTCTCATCCAATCCAGTGATAGTCACTCAGTGGTTCAGGAGCCACATGCTGCTCTTCAGAGTCCTGTTGCCCAACATGAGACCTTCTCTGAATTTTAGAAAAGTGGGTAAGGCCCTGATGAATCTTGCGATGGGCAGGTGGCTTCCACCTTGAAATAGTCATCATTGGGGGAACAGGTAAACTGAGATCCTCCCCGAGGTACAGACCTCATGGTAGGGAAGGAAGTACAAATGACAGTAATTGCTTGAGAAGAGGAACTTAATTGTCAGGCTGGATGGTGTGGGAGGAGGGGATGATATAGAAGGGGATTGCTCAGTGGGATGCTGAGTGCAGTAAATAAATCTCCCAAGAAATATACTGTAAAAAAGGTAACCTTACTTTTATTCTGGTTCACATGCAGGCAGCATTCGAAAGAAGAGAAAGTTGCTGGGCTTATGTTCTGAACTCTTTTCCTTGGCTCTGATCCTGGTCTGTGCTTTAGAACAGGGGTAGTCAACCTGTGGTCCTCCAGATGTTCATGGACTACAATTCTCATGAGCCCCTGCCAGCAAATGCTGGCAGGGGCTCATGGGAATTGTAGTCCATGAACATCTGGAGGACCACAGGTTGACTACCCCTGCTCTAGAACTCTGTTGTTGGATTTCCCTTTGGATGAATCTGTGAGTTTGGACTATTTGGAATTTGGAAAGGTATTTTTGGCAGACTCAACTGATTAGAAACTACCTTCGCCTGTTGACTGTATGTTTGCCACTGGGACACCTGCATGGGCTGGGACAGCCAGCTGCCTTGTAGTGGACTTTCTGGAATGGCTTCCTGGAATGGCTGCTGCCCTCATGGGGGAGGTGGTCCCCCAGGCCATCATCTCACCAGGGCTTTTCCCAGTGACCATAACAGTTAGGGCCATTCCGCACCCAATTAAAGAAGTGAGACGCTTACCCTTTGCAAACGCCATATTTTTGGCACGACGTCGTAAACATCCAGCACTACATCTGCAAACCGGCAGCTACATCCTCCATTATAAAGCACTTGCAGGGCCATCCACAAAATTGGATTCCCCCTGCCATGTAGCGCTAGCAGGATGAGAGTAGCCAGCAAGACACTCACATAAGACACTTGCGTTACCAAAGTGACCGAAGTAGTGAGATCTCCAGCTCCAGTGCCTGCCCTGGAGCCTGCCTCCCTCTCTCTTCACCTGGAAGTGACATCACTTTAAGAGTTGCTGCCAAATTGTAGAGTGGGGTGATATCCCCTCTGGACTATCCCGGATATGATATCATACTATCAAGACAATGGTGCCCCATCATGCCCCCCCTCTCCTGCTGGGTGCCAGCTCCTGGCTGGCAACCCTGCCTGGAAAAAATGTTAAATAAAGAATCTTTAACGGAAATAAATTGATGTTGTCTACCTCCAAATCAAGAGCCTCTTGTGGCGCAGAGTGGTAAAGAAGCCGACATGCTGTCTGAAGCTCTATCCATGAGGCTGGGAGTTCAATCCCAGCAGCCGGCTCAAGGTTGACTCAGCCTTCCATCCTTCCGAGGTCAGTAAAATGAGTACCCAGCTTACTGGGGGGTAAACGGTAATGACTGGGGAAGGCACTGGCAAACCACCCTGTATTGAGTCTGCCATGAAAACGCTAGAGGCCGTCACCCCAAGGGTCAGATATGACCTGGTGCTTGCACAGGGGATACCTTTACCTTTTACCTTACCTCCAAGTCATGCATAACCGTAGTTGTCTTTGTCCACAATTTAGCCTCCATTCAAGAGAGGAGGAATTTCCCCTCCCTCAATCTTTTTGGCAACCCTAAGTCAGGTTGCTGGCTTAGCTGCACTTTACCCAGGACAGCACATGCACATGCACAGAAATCCTCCACACTTAGAGTTAATAAGCGACCCTGTCCAATTATCATTAGGTTACAAGGCCTCTTAGCTAGAGGGGGAAATGGACAAGCGAGCTCCAAAGGGCAAGGAGTATTGATTGGTCTGAGTTTCCGTGATGGATGGTGCTGCTTCTTGGCAAGCAGTTCCTCTACACTGATTAAACACAGTCAAGACCAGACAGACGGAGGCACTAAGAGCATTAAAACACCCTAAGATCTTGGCTTGAATCAGACCAATGGCTAGGGTTGCCAGGCTGCCCACCCCTGCTATGGCTCATTAGGGGAGGAGGAAAGTGTGGACATTTTGGGAGGGTTGGGAGGGGGGGGGGTTAGTGTCTGGTGGAAGATGGAGGAGTGGAGATATTTTTTTTTAGGGGGCAGGGATCAATATCCTCTATGTAATGACATAATTATTGGCATGACCAGAAGTGACACCATCACTCTGGGGGTAATGCTCAAGCATTCATCTAAAAGCAACATCTTTCTACTAGGTGTTGTGTCTATGGATATTCTGAGGTCTGAAATCCTGAACTCTCATTAGGGATTCACCAGTTCCCAGGTTCTAACCAATCAGCAGACAGGTTTATGGACCTATCACAGGCCTCTGTTAAGGACCAATCATGTGCCTTGGTGGGAGTCTTGCACATGTATATAAGTTCCCCTGTTTTGCTTGTCTGTGTTCAGGGTTTTCTGTTTCAATTAAAGTGTTGATTGTTTGGAGATGAGGTGTCCATGTCTTCACTGAACCCATGGATATACTACCAGGAACAAGGGGCTTTTTGCACGGCTTCAAAATAGAACAATGGTTGCTAATTGAAAACGCTACTAATTTGCCTTAACGCACGACGTCGTAGACAATCTGCAACACTCCTGAAACCAATCAGCAAAAAGCGCTTCGTTGTAGCGCTTTTAGGGGAATCCCAAAAAGTGGGATTCCCTCCGGAAAGCGATACACTCGGGCAACCAATCTGCAACAGTAGCGAAAAAGACCTGTGCGTTCCCATTGTTGCGGTTTCTTCAAAGTCCCTCCTCCTGAGCCTGTCCTCCAAACTTCCGGCGAAGCGATCGCCATTTTTTTTTCCCCGAGTGAGTGGAGATCAATGCACCGGCGAGCCTCCGTTTAGCCAGTGAGGCTTCCCAGGCTGCAGTCCCTCCTCAGAGCTGTTTACAGTCACAAGAAGCCCGCAGAAGCCCGTTTGCTGATGTATTTTCCCTTTATTTTTCACACTGTTTCGGCTGAAAATCGCGCCCGTGAGGGGGGGGGAGGGTTTTTTTTTTTTTCCACTCCGAGGCAGCGTGGCCACGATCAAATGACAGCTCAAACAGAGGCTTCCCGGCTTCAGTCCCTCCCCTTCAGTCACTAAGCACACACATTCCACACACACATTTCACACACACATTTCACACATTCCATTCAGCCGAAAATCGGGCCCGTGAGAGGGGGGGGATTTTTTTTTTTCACTCTGAGGCAGCGTGTTAACGATCAACCGATCAAACGACAGCTCAAACACCCCAGGCAGCTGGATGGGTCTCTCCGTTGCAACGAATCTACCCAGATTCGTTACAATGGGTCTGTTTTTTTTTTTTTTTAAAAAACCTTCCTTAAAGGGAAAGGGGCTGTTTGGGAGCATGCTAACGGCTGCCCATTGGCTGCTTGACGGCCAGGGGCGGGACGAGCTTGGCAATAGCGCTTCCTTTCTAGCGATTTCTGCCGAGACTGGAAGCCTGTGGGAAACGCTAAAAAACGCAACTGATTCCACTACAAAGGCAGGTATGCATAACGACGAATTCCACTATTTTAAATGGCGATTTTTCATTCCGCAAACAATTTGCAACAAAGATCCCCGTGCAAAAAGGCCCCAAGTCTCATCCACCCTCATTTTCCCAGACATTTCCTCCCACTGTCCAGCTGAGACATCAGGGGCCAGGAGAGGTGATAGTCCTACAAATGTCCCATCTAGACCTGTGTTCTGGTTTCCACCATTTTCTTTTTCGGGTAAGTTTGCCAGCGTTTATTTCCCCACCTTTAAAACCTACTTAAGAACATGAAATGCAGGTAAGTCTTCACTTCAGGCATTGTCATAGCCAGGAATGTAGTCAATTGTAGTGGTTAAGAATGGCATCTTTTAATCTGGTGAACCAGGTTTGATTTCCTGCTCCTCCACATGCAGCCAGCCGCCTGACCTTGAGCTAGTCACAGAAGCTGTTTTTGCAGAGCAGTTGTTTCAGAGCACTCAGCCCCGCCTACCTCACAGGGTGTCTGTTCTGGGGAAAGGAGAAGAAGGCAATCGTAAGCCGTTTTTAGACTCCCTTGGGCAGTGAAAAGTGGGATATAAAAACCAACTCTTCTTCTTAAACTAAGCTTTGCACTTCTTTAGGCACCTGGTCAAAACATTTATTCCCCCTCCCCTTTAAAAACGGAGGTGTTTCATCTTTTAAAATATGCTTTTATGGCTTGCTTCTAACCTGAGGATTGTTGAGGCTTGCTACAGCAGGTGGTTTCCAGTGGGAGAAAATGGGGGAGGGGGATTAGGAAGCATGCTGACATCCCTTCTGATAAAACCCAGTTAAAAAACAAGCACACAGAAGACTGGCAAAGTTGATTTCTGGAAGAATCTTCTGCTTTTCTGCTTCCAGTTATTTTATATTGAACAGGAAAGTGTGAGCCTATCTGCAGATACTTAAATCTAGAGATTGGGACCATGCTGTCACAAAACATATAGTTCTGCAGTTGGGGAAACTACCCTGATCTGCAAGAAAATGGGAAAACTTTAAAACATTACATTTGCTGTAGGAGCCTGAGCCAAGCTCAGAGATAGGGGGCAGGAACCCATACCTGGGCTCAGTGGCTATGGGGACGGTGGGATTCCCCCATGAGTCTCACAGGCCCCCATTTCTTCTTGTACATTTGATGCAGTGGTTAGGAGTGTGGACTACTAATCTGGTGGCCCGGGTTTGATTCTGTGCTCGTCCACATGCAGCCAGCTGGGTGGCCTTGGGCTCGCCTTGCCTCTTCTAAACCCAGCAAATATCACCAAGAAACCGCAAGTCTCCACTGTTTTTTCGTGAAAAGGAAGCCAAGCATGTTAGTGCCATCCCTGGAATGCCTCACTATTCAGGAAAGCTGGGAGCAAGTTGCATTTTTTCTACCTAAACCAAGTAAATTTTCATTACAAAATAACTATATTTATTCATCGTAATTCTGTAGTAGGAGTTCTCTGTTCCAGAGAACTTATTAACAATCCCCCATTCTCTCCATGGGCACAATCAGAGATTGCGTGTCTGAATATCTCAGTGATCCATGATCGATGCCAACGGGCGCTTAAAATCTCCTGTTGTTTAGCACTAAGGCTGAGTGTAATTAAAAAAAACACACACATGACAGATGGCAATGACTCTCATCCCACCCTCGGCACACACGCCATCTAAATCTGGCCAGTTTCCAACCTGTCCGCTGACAACCCTCAACTGCAGCATGGAAAGGAGGCTCAGACCCACACATGTTCCCATGATTTTTCTCAAAACAACAACAAGCAGTTGGATGCAAAATCTGGACAGGATCAACCTTTGTCCCTGTAGATCCTCCGCTGGAGATTTCAAGACAAGGACATTAAACATCTTGGCTGGCTTTTATTGCCTCACCCCAAAATGAAGGTTGCATAGAACTGAAAATATATCCCATCCCACTGCTGGGGGAAGAAAGGAGGAGCTCTGCCCAGCAGACATTTCCATGCCAAAGATGCTTGACAGATGGAAGCCTATGCAGATGTCACTGCCCGGAGACCATGAATGGACAAACACAAAGCAAAGATTAACCCATCCTAGCATCAAGATGCTCGGGGACACTCTTGGGAGGGCATGCCTCTAAGCCCCCATGAAATCAGGTTGGCAGCTTATAAAAGATGCAACATGACTCACATGTGTGACTCACGCACACACACAAAAAAATAATAATTGCAACCCACAGCTTAGAAAATCATGCTCTATATTTATTCCACAGAGCCTGGCCTGAATGAACAAAGACTTCAGCCTGCTGCCTTTGCTGCCATAGGGGTTGCTATTACTCAAGACACATAGTTCACTCGGAGAATCGGCTGAATCCCTAGTTAAGTTTCCAGGATGACAACATACCAGAGACAGCCAACATGAATCCCTAGTTAAGTTTCCAGGATGACAACATACCAGAGACAACCAACATGAATCCCTAGTTAACTTTCCAGGATGACAACATACCGGAGATAGCCAACGTACCGGACACAGCCAGAGTGGGAGAGAGGTTATGGTAGCCCATTCCGCACACAGTGGATAATCTACTTTCAATGTGCTTTTGCAGCTGGGTTTTCCTGTGCAAAACAGGAAAATCTGCTTGCAAAGTGCATAATCCGATGTGTGCAGAATGTTTGATTAGGAGCTGGGAGGCCCAGGTTCAAATTCCCGCTCTTCCGTGGAAGATCATCCCGAGACTTTGGGCCAGCTCACAGGCTTTGTTCTTGTGAGGATAATATGGAGGAGGGGAAAGAGCTGTTGTATGCCACTGTGGGGAGAATAGTGAGGAATAATGATCTAAATAAGAAATGTGAAGAAATCAATGGCATTGATCCATCCAACCATGGACTTTAGAGAGTGAGGTTTTCCTACTTCTCCATCCTCTAGCACAGGGGTCCCCAACCTACCGGGCCTCAAAGGCCATCGTACTGGGCCGCCAGCGGCCGTGCCTGCCTCCCCCCCTGCAGCGAGAGGCGGGGAAAGAGGCTGGCATGGCAGCCGGCGCGGCAGCCGGCGCGGCAGCCGGCGTGGCAGCGATGCTAACACACACGCGCGGAACTGCCGCACATGTGCGTTTGAGCCCCCTGGTGGCCAAAACGCGCATGCGTGGCAGTTCCGCACGTGCGCGTTTTTGAGCAACTGCGGCAGCTGGGCCGCTGGCTCTCCCCCACCCCCGGAGGCGGTCCCCGACCAGATGAAGGTTGGGGACCGCTGCTCTAGCAGCCCTCCTAGGATTGCCAGCCTTCAGTTGGTGGCTGGAGAGCTCTCAAAAAGAATTGGTCTCTGGGTTACAGAGATCAGTTTCCCTGGAGAAAAATGGCTGCAATGGAAGGTGGACTCAGTGGCATTATCCTCTACTGACGTCCCTCCGCTCTCTTCAGACTTCATCCTTTAAATCTCCAGGGATTTCCCAATCCAGAGCTAGCAGCTCTAAACCCACCAGAAACTTTGATGTCAGTGGGTTCTCAGGAACAGGGCTGAAATACATTTGTAGAAATCATCACCTTCACTTCACAGACAAAAGTCATTCCACCTTAACCCAGTAGCTAGTATGCAGTATGAAAATAAAGTGTGATTTCATTCATTCATTCATTCATTCAGGGATTTCTATTACACTTTGGTGTAGTGGTTAGGAGTGTGGACTTCTAATCTGGCAAGCCAGGTTTGATTCCACGCTCCCCCACATGCAGCCAGCTGGGTGACGTTGGGCTCCCCACAGCACTGAGAAAGCTGTTCTGACCAAGCAGTGATATCAGGGCTGTCTCCGCCTCACCCACCTCACAGGGTGTTTGTTGTGGGGAGAGGAAAAGGAAGGAGAATGTAAGCCGCTTTGAGACTCCTTCTGGTAGAGAAAAGCGGCATTTAAGAACCAACTCTTCTTCTTCAGTAATATCAGGGCTCTCTCAGCCTCACCTATCTCACAGGTTGTCTGTTGTGGGGAGAGGAAAGGGAAAGTGAATGTAAGCTGCTTTGAGACTCTTTTGGGTAGAGAAAAGCGGCATATAAGAACCTCCTCCTCCTCTTCCTCCTTCTATTCCATCCTGTCTTTGGAAACTGCTGAGTATCTGTCTTTGGATCCCTAACAAGCATAAGAAAACTACCAAAATCGGCCTGAGATGGAGATGATTTTAATCTTGGCCATGATATTGGGAGAACCAAACTGAAACTATCTCCCTAGGTTGCTCTAAACCTAGGGGAAATGACAGGCAAAAGAAATAACCATCTTTCCCCCTTATCATGGTTAAAGGATGTCCAAGGAAGCTATTTTCTTAACAGAGTCCACAGGTTATAACAGGGGTCCCCAGTGTGGTGCCTGTGGGTGAAATAGTGCCCACCAAGTGTTTTTTTTAGAAAATAGCCATGGTCATGTGGGACTTCAGGGCTTCTGGCTGAACATTGGAGGGCTGATTGGCCATGCTTTGGTGGCAGCTGACACCACAGCACAAATTTCTTCACTGTATGGCTGAAGGTAAGTGAAACAGTCGTTTAAGGGTTGGCTCTGCCTCCTGTGGCAGCCATTGTGTGGCCACACCCACCACAGTTTGTGAAAATTCCAAAGGTGCCTGCAGGCTCAAAAAGGAAGGGGACATATGTTCAATAGTTCCTACTCCTTTCTCAGATGGGTAATCAGGAGAACATACATCAGTTCTTCTCAGCTCCTACCTCTCTGTGAACCAAGTAGGCCAGCAATTGTGTTGTAGGTCACCCTGAGTTTCTCCCATTTGTATTCCCATCTGGAAATGTGGAAGCCCTGCTGAATACGGAAAGCTGGTGATGATCCTATGCAAGAAGCTCGGTAATTCTGTGGCTTGGTGGAAGGACCATTATTGTGGGCCAATGCATCTACCATAAGCCACCAGGAGTCCACCTGCCTTGTCCCTGGGAGCCAAAGGTATCTAGGGGCTGCCAATCACCTGGAAGGCAGACATGGAATAATAAAACCATCAAGGTGTAAGGGGCCATACAGGCCATCTAGTCCAGCCCCCTCCTCAAGGCAGGATCAGCCTAACATGACTACTTGAACAAAGACATGACTACTCGGGAAAGGGAAACAGAAAATGAGAGCCTTTTATTAGTTCCAGAGGGCATAGTCACATTAGTCTGCGGTAGCAGAATTACACGGGAGTCCGATAGCATCTTCAAGACTAACAAAATTTATTCCGGCACGAGCTTTCGGAGGGTTTTATGTTCAGCTTGGCGTCCTAGTAATAACTGCAAATTCCCCAGGCGGCAACTTGGCTTTACAGAAGGGCCGTTCTGAGGCTCCTCGGGCTGCTGAGCCAGTACATAACACAACACTTAATAGCGATGTGCAAAGCCTTACGTGACTTTCCATCAGCATTGCAGCGATGTTTCCCTGCTGCTGCCTGCAGATAGGCAAGAACAAGCGTTTCGTATTCAGGCCCTGTCATCTCAAGCGCCTATCTCAGTGGTCATTGTTTTTGCTGAGGTGGCTGGATTTTATTTTTATGAGGATATCACGAGGATCTAGATCAGGGGTAGTCAAACTGCGGCCCTCCAGATGGCCATGGGCTACAATTCCCATGAGCCCCTGCCAGCGGTTGCTGGCAGGGGCTCATGGGAATTGTAGTCCATGGCCATCTGGAGGGCCGCAGTTTGACTACCCCTGATCTAGATCCAAAGCCAGGGTCTAGGTTTCTCTGCATTGACCGTCTACTAAGATCTCTTTCCAGTGCTGGAGGATAAAAGATTGTGGCACGGCTTGTTTCTGGAAGGTGTTAACAGTCCTGATTGCTAATGATGCCCGTCCCTCCCCGCACTTTATTGATGTTCATGAAAGGAATGACTTCCTTTCAAGTGTATTGCGTGCAATTGGTTCACTACCTTCCTTCAAGGAGCGCAGAGCAGCCTATATTACTTCCCTCTCCTGACAACTGCTGTGAGGTGTTCTTATTTATTTCTGAGCTGCCCCTCCCTGTGGGCTTGGGGTGGCTTGCAACATGTCATAAACCATTCAAACATATCCATCAAAACATATAAACGAATCAAGTTATAACATTTGTTTAAATTTGGTAAAATCTCATGAGCAGCCATCTTCTATCCAGTGGGGTGTGGGGGAGGGCTGTGTTGGTCTAATTTGTTGGTGTTTGACGTTGTTCCTATATGGTTTCTGCATAGGAACGCCAGGTTTGTTGTTGATCTGGCTGTCAGCCTTGGCTGCAGGCCCGTTGGAACAGCTTTGTCTTACAGGCCCTGTGGAACGGTTTTAGGTCCTTCAGGGCCCTAGTTTCTTGCAGAAGAGCATTCCAGCAGCCCAGTGGCAGGGCAGAGAAAGCCCTGGCTCTGGCTGAGGCCAGTTTCACTTAATCTGGGGTTGGGGATCCTGAGCAGATTTTGTGGGCTCAAGCATAAGCTTTGTTGAGGGGCATAAGGTTGGAGGCGCTCCTGCATTTATGAAGATCCCAGACCATTAGGGCTTTGAAGATAAATTCCAGCACCTTGAACTTGATTAGGTCCTCGATCCAGAGCCAAGCTGTCAGCATCATTATCATCATCACCACCACCACCACCACCTCCCTGCAAACAGGCTCGGGATAACTCACAGAATAGTTTAGCTGAAAGCAAATTACTAGCCCATGGTAACTTTAAAAAATTTGTGGCAAGTATTTGACCATTGCATTAGAACACTTTCTGCTTGGTTGTGGTGAAAACACCCACAAAACGTGTAGCCAGTTTGGTGTAGTGGTTAGGAGTGCGGACTTCTAATCTGGAGAGCCGGGTTTGATTCTGCACTCCCCCACATGCAACCAGCTGGGTGACCTTGGGCTCACCACGGCACTGATAAAGCTGTTCTGACCAAGCAGTGATATCAGGGCTCTTTTAGCCTCACCCACCTCACAGGGTGTCTGTTGTGGGGAGAGGAAAGGGAAGGCGACTGTAAGCCACTTTGAGAGTCCTTCGGGTAGAGAAAAGCAGCATATAAGAACCAGCTCTTCTTCTTCCTTAGGAGGAAGTGAGCGTTTCCACAACTGCTGGCTTGCTTCCAGCAATGAGAGATGGCTTGGAGGTTCAGGGTAGGGTTTAGTTGCAGATTGTGGGGGAATGAGTGTTGTGTCTGTAGCTCTGCCGAGGACGAAGCTTGTGGTTCAAGGCATGCTTATAAGCAATTGAGCAATTGTAGCTAGATCCAGTCAGTTCTTAAGCAAAACTGACCAATAGCGTGCACTAGCGGGAAGATCTATTGTGGGGCTTTAACGTACAAGTTGAGGTTGATTGTTGGTTTCTTTGGTCCAGTTTTGGTTCTTGTACAATCATGCTGAGGTCTCAATAAAGAGCTAAAATAAACTCCCAGTGTCTCTCCGAACCCACAGATCTAACAATGAGCATAGAGATGAAAATACCTAGAGTGTCACACATCCTTCTGTTTTGTTTGCTAAAGAGAGAAGGTAGCACAAAATGCTGAGTGGGTCTGGCCAGGACTGATTTGATGGCACATACAGTAAACTCAGCAGCATGAGGGGACGCCTGTGGACTGGGGGCCTATGATCCAGAGATCCCTGATTCTCTTGCCTGTGATCTCTTTGTCTTTGATTTACCCCATGAGCTCATGACAAGATTCTGGACGTATCAGATCAGTCACAAATGTGTCGAGAAGATGGCTTTTTTGACATGGCCTGTCATCACACTGGTTTCAGTCTCCATGTTTGCCTCCTGAGTTGCTCTTTGTCTTCCACATCTCCTGTCTCAGGGGTTTATTTATTTATTTATTTCTGGGATTCTATACCACCCCCACCCTCCCATCAAGCCAGCTTGGGGTGGTTTCCAACATAGTGGCCTGCGAGGTTGGAACTCTCCTCCCTCTCTCTTGGGACTCTGCCCCCCAACCCATTAACAGCTTATCTGGCTTGATGGAGCCTGGTCATGCATTATCTTCAACAGCTGTGGCAGCGCAGCTGAGATAGAGAGCGGGGGGGGGGGGGGGAGAAGATCTTGCAGCCTCCTCTAAGATCGGCAGGTACCCAAGGGAGTTCTGGAATTCCCCAGCTCCCTTAAAAAAATTGCTTTTCTTCTTCGACTCACATTTAAGTGGCAGGATAATTTGCATATGTTTACTCCGTGGCTGGTTTGCAGAACAGAGCTAAATAAATGTCTCTTTGCAGCCATGGTAACTCAAACAGCTGCTAACTCCATGGTCTTCTAGTTGTTTCCCAGAATTTAAAACCAAAATGATCCATCTCACAGACCAATTGGAGAACCTTAGATGCTCTTGGTCTTGGTCTGCCCATTGAAGGGCTATCAAATGGCCATTGCTGTCTAGATCTAGCCTTCCAGGAAGTTCTTCCTTCTAGGGAGGGATTCTAAGAAGCACAATAGGGGTTGTGACTCCATAGTAGAACATCTCCTTGACATGTTGAAGGTCTCAGATTCAGTCCCTGGATCAAAGGATGTGAACACATGCACATGAACACACATGACGCTGCTTTATACTGAATCAGATCAGTGATTCATCAAGGGCAGTACTGTCTAGTCAGACTGGCAGACTCCATGGTCTCAGGTAGAGGTCTTTCACATCATCTACTGCCTGGTCCTTTTAACTGGAGATTCTAAGGATTGAATCTAGAACCATGCGGGAGAGCTGCTGTTCCTCTGAGTAGACAATACTTACCTTGATCCATGAATGGCCTGATTCAGTATAAGGTAGCTTCCTGTGTTCATTTGTCTTGAATTGTCCTCAGTAATGTCCTTCTGAGTGCTGCAAACTGCTTTGGAAGCCAGTTTTTTGAGTGGGAAAGTGAGATATAAATCTAAGAAAAAAAATGCAATTCAGATGGATGGATTTGCAAGCCTGTGAGGATATAGCAGGAGCAGTACCGTGTCAGAAAACAAATGAGGAGCTGTTATTTTTGTCCTCTCCTTTGAAAATAAACTCACAGATGGAAAACTAACACAATAGGAAACCAGCTAGAGTAGAAGCATTCTTGTGCTATTTTAATTTTTTACTTTCATAGAGTCTTTAACATGGAGGGAACATTCAAATAATTTCTTTCTTTCTTTCTTTCTTTCTTTCTTTCTTTCTTTCTTTCTTTCTTTCTTTCTTTCTTTCTTTCTTTCTTTCTTTCACTGTATGATGTGGAGAACCTTTTCATCTCCCCTCCCCCTTAATGGAATGCTTTCCCTTAGGAAGCGAGGCTCACGCTGTCTTTGTTAGCTGTTCTGGAGGACGCTGGAAACATCTTTATTCCAGAACACCCCTGAATGATTGATGTATAGGATGGCTTGTTTTTATCCTGCGACCTTTTAAATTGGTTTAAGGTAGATGTTTCTCTCTCTCTCTACCTGGAGGATTTGTGTGTATGTGCATGTTTCCTGAGCCTTCTGAGGTATCTTTTGAGGAGAAAAAGGCGGCTGAGAAATAAACCGTGGACATAAAATATTTCTGCCTGTTGCTCAGTCAATTTGTGTCCCAGAGAGGTTCCTGTCAATCAAGAGGGACACAGGACAGTCCCCTGCCCTCAGGCTAATGGAAGACAAAGACACACGAGGGAACAGGATGGACGAGAGAGACAGAGGAGGAGAGAGAGGCTGGATTGACAGTGACAGAGAATGTTTGCATTTTATGTCCCGCTGCCTTGCTTGGGCTTTTCCTTGTGAGGAACCACCAAGATTTTAAAGGCAATCAGGTTGCTTCCTTCCCTGTTTCTTGTACCTTTCTCACAGCTATGTTGCCACTTAAGGCAGGGTGACGTCATGGTCCCAATAAGGGTAGGTGGCCTTGTCTGTCTGTCTGTCCTGCATTTGAGGACAGGTCTCCTGAGTGCCTCCCTCACATCACCAGGATCCCAGTTCAAATATCTTATAGAAACAAATTGTGGGACTTGCCTGTTCTTGGACTTCCTCAAAATTTCCCTCCGGTTACCTGAAGGTGCCTTACCCTTAACCACACCTTTGGTCCATCAAGGTTTGTATTGTCTACTCGGTCAAAGGCAGAGATCTTTTACATCTCCTGCTGTCGGAGCATTTTTCCTGGAGATGCTGGCGACCGAACCTGAGACCTTCTGCAAGCAAAACTGAGCCATGTCTTCTCTCCTGAGACAATAGGCCAAAAGAGAAGGAAACAAAGCTTGCCTCTTGATACACGGAGAAGATGGTACGGAAGCTATTCTTAGGAGACATTTCCTCACATCCGCCTACAGGTTCATGCAGTGATGCACTCCTCTTTCTTTGTCTGCAGTGAAATTGCAGCACGTTTGGTTTAAGAAAGCCTCAACAGAATAAAATCTTCCTCTTTGTTTTCAGGGTATATATAATGTTACACACTCTTTCCTAGGGTTCCCAGATCCATCCTGGCCACCAGCAGGGGATGGCGAAGGGAAAGATTGCCAGATCTTGGTTGGGGAACTCCTGGAGGTTTGAAGATGGAGTCTGGGAGGGACAGGGATTTCGGTAGACCCCGTACAATGCCACAGAGTCCAACCTTCAAAGCTTCTGCTTTCTCCGAGGAATTGATCTCTGTAGTCTGAGATGAGCTGCAATCCCAGGGGATCCCCAGGAACAACCTGGAGGCTGGCATCCCTACAGTGTTCTCTTTTGAGCGATGATGATGATGATGATTTGATTTGATTTATTTCCCGCCACTCCCTGGGTAGGCTCGTGACGGGTGACAGTTGTCTTAAAAACCCCAATTAAAACCCCATTGAAAGACATTAAAAATCATAACATAACATGGCAGCAGCCAATCACAATCTACTCCCACCTACCAAGGCGATAGAGAATGGGGGAGGTGATGTATACTTCAGAATTAGAAATTCCCTGTGCTGCCTGGATGGGTTTGTGTTTCTTTAGATGCGAGCGGACTGGAGACTTGAGATGTTTTGTAATATGTGCGTTGTTGACAAAAGGTGTAGGTGGAAGTGAAGAAGAGTTGGTTTCCATAACCCGCGTTTCACTACCTGAAGGAGTCTCAAAGTGGCTTGCAATCACCTTCCCTTCCCCCCCCCCCGTGAGTTAGGTGGGGCTGAGTGAGCTCTGATAGAACTACGAGAAAAGCTGTATCAGGGCTGTGACAAGCCCCAGGACACCCAGCTGGCTGCATGTGGAGGAGCGGGGAATCAAACCCGGCTCGCCAATTTGGAGGCTGCACCTCTTAACCACTACACCCAGATGGCTATCTATCTATCTATCTATCTATCTATCTATCTATCTATCTATCTATCTATCTATCTATCTATCTATCTATCTATCTATCTATCTATCTATCTATCTATCTATCTATCTATCTATCTATCTATCTATCTATCATCTATCTCCGTCCGTCCGTCCGTCCCTCCCTCTCTCTCTCTCTCTCTCTCTCTCTCTCTCTCTCTCATTCTCTCTGTCTGTCCCTCTGTCATCTATCAATCATCTTCCATCCATCCATCATCAAATTTCTAGGCCACCACTCCCAGCCTGCTGGCTTGTCCCAGCTAACAACCATCAAAACAACATAAAGACAAACATTAAAACCCTCGCCCATCTACAGTGAATAATCACAGCCGAATCCCTCCCTCCCTCCCCTTCCCTCAGCCTATCCATCCTCCAGGATGATGTTATAGGGACTCTCCAAGGAAGGGCAAAATTGTCTATCAGTCTTGCCTCAACCAAAAGCCTGACAGAGCTCTGACTTACAGGCCCTGCGGGACTCTGTCAGCTGCAACAGGGCCCTTAGCTCTTCCGGGAGCTCATCCCACCAGGCGGGCCAGACGTACTTCTGGGGGACCTGGGATCACCAGTTTATTCAAGCCTGCAGAGCTAAGAACCCCGTGGGGGGCATAAAGAGAGAGAGGGTCATAACAGATGAGGCACCAGGGAGATGTGTCTGCCTAGGAAATTCTGTTTATGCCACCTTTCCCGCACAGAGTTCCCAACAGCATGTATGGCTCTCCCAACCTCATTTGCTCCTCCCCACAACGGTGAGGGAGGCTAGGCTGTATGTGTGTATCTATGAGAAAGAGTGAGAACGAATGAATGGACAGACAAATGTGGCTGGTCCAGCTGCAGGAACCAGTTCTAAACCAGCTCTCTAACCACTACCCCCCAAGACACACTTCCCCCCAGTGTGTTAGAAAACTGCACGGCTCCTGACTGGAGACCAGATCCACGAAGGGAAGAGAGTGAGGCCAAAATCCTTTTTTCCAGGCTAGCTCACAATCCTGGAACCGAGCTGCTTTATCATTTCAATGTCCTTTCCTACCCCCTTGCACTGTATTTACTTCAAATTCTGCATGGGTTTTTTTGTTGTTGAGGTGTGAATGGTTTCATGGATACAATTATATGGCTCAGCAGAAGAAGTGTGTGGATGTCTTACAGATACTGGTACCCAGATACTGTCGTGAAGATCTAAATGGTACAAAAACAGGAGATGCAAATATGTATAGTAATAGTACATATAGACACTTTTTCTTTAGCAAAAGGGGAAAAAAATGGGCCACCAATTGGGGGAGAAGGAGATAAGTATGTGCATGTTGTATACCGTATGTAATAGCAAAAGTGGGCTCCTCTTGGGGTTCAAAAAATCAGAGGTAGGGTCTGTGTTTCTGCAAAGACTTGGGTAATCCCCAGGTATAACAGAAATATTTAAAATTTACCTCCATGGGAGGGTTTACTCTCTCTCTTTCCTTGGAATGTCTGTGCAAGGACACAAACATTCTGTGCAAGGACACAGAATGTCTGTGCAAGGAAAAAAGTAATTTTTTAAATGACAATGAAGAAGAAGAGTTGGTTCTTTTATGCCACTTTTCTCTGCCAGAAGGTGTCTCAAAGCGGCTTACAATTGCCTTCCCTTTCCTCTCCCCACAACAGACACCCTGTGAGGTGGGTGAGGTTGAGAGAGCCCTGATATTCCTGCTCCATCAGAACAGCTTTATCAGTGCCGTGGCGAGCCCAAGGTCACCCAGCTGGCTGCATTATCTGTTATATTGATATTGTTCTATGTAATTGTTCTACAAAGTTTTATGTAAACCACCCAGAGCCATAGGGAAGGGCGGTATAAAAATCTAAACAAACAAATAAATGGGAGCTGGGAATCAAACCTGGCTCGCCAGATTAGAAGCCATCACTCCTAACCACTACACCAAATGGAAGATTTGTCAGAGGGTTGTAGAAGTTGAAGGAAACCCACTAACTGGGAGGGCGTTATTGAAGATGGTGAACCAGCATTGATAATGAGTCTAATAACAACCATAAGAATAAGCAGTGAAATGTTCATACAAGGAACTAGGGTTAAGGAGGAAAGGATTATCTGCCCAATCCCCAAACAAATAACCTCCCCCCACACATACATGCACACAACCTGCTTTTTAACAATTTTAAAAACACTTGGCAGATTCAGTGGCAGATCACTCCACATCATGCCTTGGTTTGATCAAAGTGGCATGGTAGTTAGAGAGAGATCTGGGTTCAAATTCCTCTCCTACTATGAAGTTCACTGGGGGATGTTGGGCCTGTGCCTAAGTATAAACAATTTACAGGGTTGTTAGGAGGATGGAAGAGAGCCATATGAGCCCTCTCTGAAGCCCTGGCAGAGGGTAGGGGTAAAAATGTTCAGTGGAGCTTTTAAATGGTTATCAGTTTGGTGACCAAAGAACAAAGAATCTTCCCCAGCCACTTCTTTTTTTGTTTGCCCATCAAGAGAAGCAGAAACATGGGAACTGAAGGTTGTACTAAACATTTGACAGTTAAGATCTCCCTCTCAAGTCCCGTTCTCTGTACCCCAGTCGAGGGAGACGAGGCAGGGGGCAACAAGAGACTGGCATTTTCTGTGGTGTGATCTTGCCTTTGTAACGCCTCCCCCTTGAAGCTCACCTGAATCATAGAATCATAGAATAATAGAGTTGGAAGGGACCTCGTGGGTCATCTAGTCAAACCCCCTGCACTATGCAGGACACTCACAACCCGATCGCTCATCCACTGTAACCTGCCACCCCCTTGAGCCTTCACAGAATCAGCCTCTCTGTCAGATGGCTATCCAGCCTCTGTTTAAAAATTTCCAAAGATGGAGAACCTATCACCTCCCGAGGAAGCCTGTTCCACTGAGAAACCGCTCTAACTGTCAGGAACTTCTTTCGGATGTTTAGATGGAATTTCTTTTGAATTAATTTCATCCCATTGGTTCTGGTCCATCCCTCCGGGGCAAGAGAGAACAAGTCTGCTCCATCCTCTATATGGCACCCTTTTAAATACTTGAAGATGGCTATCAGATCCCCTCTCAGTCGTCTCCTCTCCAGGCTAAACAGACCAAGCTCCCGCAACCTTTCCTCATACGTCTTGGTCTCCAAACCCCTCACCATCTTTGTTGCCCTCCTCTGGACACGCACCTGGCACCTTCTTTTCTTTATTTTAGGCACCAGCACAAAACACTTATTTTATACCCAGTTTTTTAAGCAGGGGATTTGTCTTCGCAGCGTTTTAATAATCTACTGTTTTATGGAGAGTTTTTATGACACGTATGTCTGTTTTAATACAGTGGTTTGCAGTCGTAAGCTGCCTTGAACAGGACTCTGAAGAGATGGCATAGAAATATTCTAAATTAATAAACGATTAAGGAAATAAAGAAAGCAGTGACCTCCTAGAATCTAAAATAAGAATTAAAAAAAACATGTAATAGCTTTTATTAGGCTCAAACTAACCAAACACAAAAAAGTGTGCAAGCTTTTGAGTTCACTAGAACTCTTCATCAGGCTGTTGTTATTAGGTGCGAAGTCGTGTCCGACCCATCATGACCCCATGGACAATAATCCTCCAGGCCTTCCTGTCCTCTACCATTCCCCGGAGTCCATTTAAGTTCACACCGACTGCTTCAGTGACTCCATCCAGCCACCTCATTCTCTGTTGTCCCCTTCTTCTTTTGCCCTCAATCGCTCCCAGCATTAGGCTTTTCTCCAGGGAGTCCTTCCTTCTCATGAGGTGGAAGTTCCTTCATCAGGCTAGATGCTACCAAAAAAACCCCCTACTGATAAAGAATTCTGGTGAACTTGAAAGCTTGCACACTTTTTGTGTTTGTTTTGTTTGGTCCTAATAAAAATTACTACATGTTTTTTTTTCTTGGAGTTTCGTTTGGACTGATGCTGGGATCGGCTTCCTGAAGCAACGTCTCCATCTTGGGCCTACTACTCAAAGGTGCCCTCAGGTCTCTTCAACCCCACCCTTCTGATTAACCCCTTCTTGCCTCAGTTCCCGACTCTGCCTTCCCATTGGCATCTCAACTCTCAGCAATTCCACTAGATGTCGCTTCATAGGTAAAAAAAAAAAAACACCTACATTTACCTTAGGCCAACTGAGTGTAATTCTTCTCACTTTTAATAAATTACTAATCCAAGTCTGACAAGTTTGTGACTCTGCAAAGGAAGCACAGAGTCCTCTGGGAAGAACGAGGACTCTCTTATTCTTGCTGGCTATGAGGGAGTACAGAGCCTCTTGTGGCGCAGAATGATAAGCGGCAGAAATGCTGTCTGAAGCTGTCATGACCATGAGGCTGGGAGTTCAATCCCAGCAGCTGGCTCAAGGTTGACTTAGCCTTCTGAGGTCGGTAAAATGAGTACCCAGCTTGCTGGGGGGTAAACGGTAATGACTGGGGAAGGCACTGGCAAACCACCCCGTATTGAGTCTGCCATGAAAACGCTGGAGGGCATCACCCCAAGGGTCAGACATGACTTGGTGCTTGCACAGGGGATACCTTTACCTTTACCTTATGAGGGAGTACAGAAAATAAGGGGTTGTCACCCATCTGGCAGTTCTACAGAATCCTGCGTGTGTAAAGAGCTGTCAAGTCACAACTGATTTATGGCGACCCTGTAGGATTTTCAAGATGAGACGTTCAGGGGTGGGTTGCCACTGCCTTCTTCTGCACAGCAACTCTGTACTTCCTTGGTGGTCTCCCATTTCAAATTAACCAGGCTAGATGCTGCTTAGCTTTTGAGATCTGATGAGAAATGCTAATCGTAACTATTTATTTATGTGATTTATATCCTACCACTCCCATACAATGGCTCGTGGCGGGTCACAAAGTCCTCATTTAAAAACCCATTAAACCCCCCATTAAAAGGACATAGAGAAAAACCACAGCAAACAAGGCGATAAATAACTCTATCCCCATGCCCAAAAGACTGATACACCCACTATCAGGGAGGGAGAGGGGGCCTAGCCGGCAACAACCCAAGTGCTAACATCAGCCCTGGGAGGCAGGGGCCTGATCTGCCCTGGCCTCAACCAAATGGAAGAGCTCCGTTTTGCAGGCCCTGCGGAATGTAGAAAGCTCCTGTGGGGCCCCCAGCTCACCCGAGAGCTCATTCCACCAGGTCAAGGCCAGGCGGGCCTCTCTAAGGGTGGAAGTCACCAACAAATCAGTACCTGCAGAGCGTAACGGGTCTTTATATATTACAATGCAGGCGGTATTAATTATCTGATTGTTTATACCATGTGAGTTTTTGGGGGGAAATCAATTTTGAAATCTCATTAAGAGTTAGTCTCCCCCACTCCAGAGGAGCAGTTCTGTTAGCCTGTGGCAGCAAAATTACCTATTTTTGTTCCCTATTTGCTTCTCCCTGATTGGTTTAAAACATATAATGCCCCCAGGTCAAGTATGAAAGCAATTCCATTTCACTACAGAAACGTCTAAGAAGCTTTGGGAAACCAACATGTGCATGCGCGTGAAAGCTTCTACCCAGAATTAAACTTTGTTAGTCTTATAGGGGCCCCTAGACTCAAACTTAGTTCTGTTGCCTCAGACCCACACAGCTACCCACCTGAATTGAAATAAATGTATATGATTTCTGATGCAGGAAACCTTGATGATGATGACGTCATCCGTTCAGTCGTGTCCGACCCTCGGTGATTCTATAGGAAAGTCTTTGTCTTGCGTCCCTGTCTCTGACTGCTTCTTTTAACTGGTTCATGGTCATCCCTGTATCGGCTTTGATTGTGTCGAGCCAGCAGATCCTTTGGCGACCACGTTTCCTTTTGCCACTGACCACGCCAAGCATTAATGATTTTTCTAACGAGTCTGATCGCATGATGTGTCCAAAATAGGTGAGCTTTTGCCGTAATATCTTGCCTTCTAATGACATAGTTGGTTTGCTCCTCTCTAAAACTATCTTGTTGGTAACTTTGGCTGTCCATGGTATTCGAAGCATTAATCTCCAACACCATAATTCGACAGCATCTATTCTCCTCCTGTCTTCCTTCTTCAGGGTCCAGCTTTCGCATATATAGGCTGTTATGGGGAAGACAATGGTGTTGACTAGCCGGCACTTTGTATTAAGGCCGATATCTTCACTCTTCCGTATTTGGTTCATGCCTAAGATTGCGTTCCAGCCCAATGTTATTCGCCCTTTGATTTCATGGCTGCATCCACCACTTTGAGTGATCATACAGCCAAACCTTACTCCGGAATAAAAATTTATTCAAGGTATGAGCTTTCGTGTGCATGCACGCTTCCCCAGATACAATGAGGAATGTAACCATGGCATTGCATCTGCGGAAGGGTGCCGGCACAGGAAAGTTCACACCTTGAATAAAATTTTGTTGGTCTTAAAGGTGCCGCTGGAATCTAAATCTGTTCTGCTGCTTCAGACCAACACGGCAACCGGCTTGAATCCATCTTCATGATGGCCTGGTGGTCAAGAAATTGATGGCAACCTTCTGATTGATCATATAGTTATTAGAGATTGGCTATAATTCTACATCCTGGTCTGTCCCGGTCAGTCTTTGGTTCTTACCAGGCAGAGAAAACGGCCTCTTCATCTCTTGAATTTCCCCCCCCATAAGCTCTCTCATAGGATCAAAATTTATTTTATACCTGAGATAGTCCTTATCTCAAGGCTAAAGAAATGGAAGAAGTGTGTGTCACTACTGCTTAGGTAGCACTGTGTGTGAACGAGACCTTGGGGTACTTGTGGATTGTAAACGAAACATGAGCAGACAGTGTGATGCAGCGGTAAAAAAGGCAAATGCCATTTTGGGCTGTATCAACAGGGGCATCACATCAAAATCACAAGATGTCATAGTCCCATTGTATACGGCACTGGTCAGACCACACCTGGAGTACTGTGTGCAGTTCTGGAGGCCTCACTTCAAGAAGGACGTAGATAAAATGAAAGGGTACAGAGGACAGCGACGAAGATGATCTGGGGCCAAAGGACCAAGCCCTATGAAGATAGGTTGAGGGACTTGGGAATGTTCAGCCTGGAGAAAAGGAGGTTGAGAGGGGACATGATAGCCCTCTTTAAGTATTTGAAAGGTTGTCACTTGGAGGAGGGCAGGATGCTGTTTCCGTTGGCTGCAGAGGAGAGGACACGCAGTAATGGGTTTAAACTACAAGTACAATGATATAGGCTAGATATCAGGAAAAAAATTTTCACAGAGTAGTTCAGCAGTGGAATAGGCTGCCTAAGGAGGTGTTGAGCTCCCCCTCACTGGCAGTCTTCAAGCAAAGGTTGGATACTCACTTTTCTTGGATGCTTTAGGATGCTTAGGGCTGATTCTGCGTAGAGCAGGGGGTTGGACTGTATGGCCCCTTCCAACTCTATATGATTCTATGTAAACAATTGGAAGCTGGTGGTGGTGGTGATGGGGAGCATGCCAGCAGCTTCGGAACCAGTCAGCAGTTCCCGGAAGGCTAGGGTAAGGGCTGTAGGGAGCTCCTGGGAGGTAGACACCCCAGGCTATTGGCTCATCCTGCAATTGGGTCTGGGCAAAAAGATTCAGGCCGATTGGTTAGTCTTTAAACTCCTGGTGAGTCCAGATTCAGAATGAACCGTCTCTGTATTTTTCTTGGATTCGGACTGAACCTTTCTGAATTCTTTGGGGGTCGCCCCCCCTTCCCCATCCTTGTATAAAACCCGAGCAGTGAGACCCTCCCAGCCTTGCATCTAGAAGCCCCCCCAAACTTTCTGCTCAGAGAAAACCTGGTCGTTTCCTGATTGCGGGTGGGGCAATGACTTCCCTTTGAATTCACACTCCCCCCCCCGCCCAGTTGGCTTCCCAGCTCCCGGGCTTGCCGAGCGCGCGGGCGGGACTGGGCGCCGCCCCCTTCTTTGAAGGGGGCGAGGGGAGGGGGCTTCGAAGTGCGGACGTCTCCCCGCCCGGAGAGCAGACGGAGCCACGTGGTTGTGGGAGGGAGGGAGGGAGGGAGGGAGGGGGCGGGCGGGCTCGGCTGCTTCGCCCGGGTCGGATCCGCTGCGTGCCGGCGCGGGTTTTGCGCCTCTCCCCTCTTTTGTGCGAGCCGCTCTGCCGGCGGGCGGTGGCGCGCTCTTTGCCCGGAGCGAGTGGGTGTGTCGGGGGCACGACGACGACAATGGAGCGGAGCCCCTGAGCGCCCTCCTCGCTCGGCCGCCGGGGCAGCGAGAGCCATGGAGCGCGGCTTCGGCCCGAGAGCGCCGTCCGGGGCTGTGGTGGCGGCGGGGAAGCAGCGGCTGCCGCCCAGCGCTGGCCGGGGCTCGCGGCGGGCGTGCTGAGGGCCGGCCGCAGACAAAAGAGGAGGAGGAGGCGGCGGCGGCCCGGCGAGGATGGGAGGCTGCTGCTGCTGCTGCTGCTGCCGGCGGCGGGGGCCGGGAGAGTGAGGTCGTCCCTGGCAACCGGGCGCGGAAGCTGGAGCTGGGGCCGAGCGCCGGGCGCGCCAGCCATGGGGAAATGCAGCGGGCGCTGCACGCTGGTCGCCTTCTGCAGCCTGCAACTGGTAAGACGCCGCGCCTCGCCTCGCCTCACGGGGGGCGCGCCCCGGACGGGTGTGACCTTGCTGGCTCGAGCTGACAGGAGCCCGGCCTGGACCAAGAGGGGGAGAGGTGGCCTTTGTGCCCCCCCCCGTTGGGAGTGATGGGGAGGGGGTCACCAAAGCGCAGGCGACCTCGCGGGCCGGTGGGCGGGCGGGGGTGTCCGGAGATCAAACTTTAAATAGCAAGGGGGGGGGGGAGAGGTAAAACTAAGACGACCCTCCCCGCCAAAAAAAACCCCCAAATTGTTCGCTTTTGCAATGAGGTAAGATGGTCCGCGAGAAAGGACTGCCTGCTGGAGTAGGAGAGGGAGCTCTGTCCCTTGGGGAGATCCAAATCGGAGGCCACATTCTGCACACGTTGGATAATGCACTTTCAATACACTTTCGAAGGAGGGTTGTGGTGTTTTCTCCCACAGGAAAAGCCAGCTGCAAAAGCAGCTCACACAAGTGGATTAGTCAACGTGTGCAGAATAGGCCCAGGTTGGGGCTGCTGGAAGATTTTGGGGGGGGGGGATGTTCCCAAGAGGGACTGATGAATGACAGCTGTGGGAGCAGAAGGCGTGTCTCCTGGCACGGATCAACCCATGCTAGAAGGGAGAGGCGACGCTCCAGGCAGTGCCGTGGTCACCAGGGCAGTGATCCTAAAGATGCTTTCCTAAGAGTAAGTGGTGTTGGTCAACACAGGGCTTACTTTTGTATAGGCCTGCTTAAGAGCCGGAAGGCAGAATGGTGGGGGAATCGAGCAGAAATCCAGAATTTGGTTGCAAAACACAATGAAACTTGCCCAAGTTGAGGCGATCCGAATTGGACTGTAAACTGAATATTTGCAAGGAGGATAGTCCTGGGTGGGCTGGTTTTTGAACGCCTCGGCTGTCCGAGGCATTTAAAAGAAATAACTCCCAATGTTGGGCGTGGACGTAGAGGAAAAAATGCAAAGTTATGTTGGAGCCGGGACTGGAAATGGCTGTAGCATGCTAAAATAAAGAAAAGTCTTGTGGCACTTTAAAGATGAACAAGTTGTGATTCTACTATGAGGTAAAGCGAAAGAAAGCCTAAAACTGATGCACCATGTGGCCATTTGTCCAGGCTCCCAGGAAAAGAGGGATCCTTGGAATCTTATAAAGCTGTCCCAATGGGTAAGAGAGGGAATTGCAGGTCTTTATCAAAACAAGTTGCCACAAAGATTCAGAACAGCAATGTAAGTGTACCTTTTCGTGGAAACACGTGCAGAAGTTTTGTATTTCTTTTCGGTACACAAGTCCTGCCTCTCGATGGGCCCTGCCTTGATCTTGGATCAAGTTGGTTAGAGACGACTTCCTAGGTTGTGCAAGATGCAGATTTTAGTACTTCTTTTGACCGGTTTGCAACTTGATGGTAGTGGAAACAAAACAAGTCACCTGACTTTGGTGTGAAGTGCTGTCATGTCACAGTCGATTTATGATGACACCAGAGAGTTTCCAAGGCAAGTGGTTACGAAGAGGTGGGTTTTCCCCTCCCTCCCTCTGCAAAGTATTCCTTGGTGGCTCTCATCCTAATACTGACACAGCGTAGCCCCTGAGATCTGACCAGGATGGGCTACCCTGTACCGTTCCATGTCTGTGTATGCGTATGCCTCCAAGTTGCAGCCAGTTTATGGTGACCCCATAGGGCTTCCAAGGCAAGTGGTTAAGAAAAGGTGGTTGGTCATTGCCTTCCGTGGTGGTCTCCCATCCAACTACAAATCCATCTTTGCTTCTGAGATCTCTTGGGATCATAGAATAACAGAGCTGGAAGTAGGGTTGCATACTCTGGCGCTTTGGCTGCTTCGGTCATCACTGAAGCCCGAGGTAGCCAGTGCTGCGGCGTGGAGAGAAGGGGTGGTGCTGGCGGCAGCTAACCCCAACTCTGCGCATGGCTGCAGGCTGGCACACCTCCACCATCCCTCCACACTGCGGTGCTGGCTGCCTCGGGCTTTGGTGATCCCTATATGGCACCGGAGCATTCAACCCTAGTTGGAAGGTTCTTCCTGGGCCAACCCCCCAGACCAGGGGTAGTCAAACTGCGGCCCTCCAGATGTCCATGGACTACAATTCCCATGAGCCCCTGCCAGCATGTGCTGGCAGGGGTTCATGGGAATTGTAGTCCATGGACATCTGGAGGGCCACAGTTTGACTACTCCTGCCCCAGACAATGCAGGACACTCTCAACCCTATTGCTCATCCACTGTAACCTGTTCTACGGTTACATTCCACATCTCTGCACCTGACATGATACACCCTTTATAAATAGACAGAAGAGTCTTAAAGGGCTGTCCAGATTTGAGGCGAAATCTAAACCTCGAAGGATGAAGATCTATGAAGTTTATGCGCTGGAATCAGAATGAGAGGATAGAGGCGGTTTTTAAAGTATGTACAAACCAATGACGTTGTGTGGGAGGAAGGAGGGGGCAGCAGATCTGTGTTCGTCAGTCACGGCTACAAATATGGAACAGGGAGTGCAAATGACGTTTTTGGGGGGTTATTTTTAAGACGAAGCTTTCGTGGATGACGTTATACCTCCGCAAGAGACCAGTCCTTTTCATAGTGGGTGCTTGGGAAGTAATGCTAACTCTGAAGGGCTGCAACTGGAATCACACTGGTTTGGAAGGAAATCCTATTGAAATCAGTGGGCTGGTAAATGGGCTCCAGAACTGAACTGTGAGACTTCTTTGTACTGGAAATTGCACCTGTTGCTTATGGCCTCCATGCAGCATGTAGTATTTACCTATTTGCTTCTCAGCAGTGGAATGGCATCCTTTAGCTCAGTGGTCCCCAACCCCCGGTCCGGGGGCTGGGACCGGTCCGTGGATCATTCAGTACCAGGCCGCGCCTTCTCCTCCTCGTCCTCCTCCCCAGCTGCTGCCTCGGGGGCTGCCCTGACACTCTGCCGCCGGCTCACATTGGTGCTCTCCAGAGGCCGCCATGGCTGGGGCTCCCCCTTGGCGTGGTACTGCACAGCTGCTGCTGGCAGCGCCCCCCAGTGGGCGGTGGGAAGTCAGGGGCACCGGCGGGAAAGCAAGCGGAGCAGGGGCTCAGGCGGTGGTGACGTCCCTTGGCAAAAGACTACCCCCCCCTCGGGCCTCAGTAAAATTGTCAAGCGTTGACCGGTCCCCGGTGATAAAAAGGTTGGGGACCACTGCTTTAGCTGTTTTGTTCTTGGCAAACTGGGCATCTCAAAGTAACATGCAGGCTGTTGTATCCTTTCCATTGTGGAGAGATGGGCTAGGCC
This sequence comes from Paroedura picta, assembly GCF_049243985.1. Taxonomy (NCBI): domain Eukaryota; kingdom Metazoa; phylum Chordata; class Lepidosauria; order Squamata; family Gekkonidae; genus Paroedura; species Paroedura picta. The sequence goes on from NC_135373.1 coordinate 33,477,962, forward strand.
TGTAGAGCAACAGGGGAAGTGGGCTGCAGTGATGCCTAGTGATGTCAGCAGCCACCTGAAATTCTGGGGAAGGCTCTCTCATAACCCCAGGGTTGTCTGGAACCTTGGTTGGGAATCCCTGGTTTATAGGGTAATAAACTCACCGGCAACACCTCCTGCTTAGCTTACGTTGTACAGAACTTTTACTTGTGCAGGGCTTTTTATCTGTGGTCTGGTCCCAGAATATGGTTGCATAATGTGACTGTCTTGCTGAAGCTAAGCAGATACAGGCTGGTACAGCACTTAGCTTGAAAGTCCTCCTGAGAATTCTCTCTGTGCAGCAGTGAAAGCTGGCGTGGGTATGAGCCTGGGGGATCTTGGGCTCAATTATTGCCAATTAAAGATTTCTCTGGCAAGCCAGGTGGTTGAACCCTGGGGCTGGATCCGGTTCATGGCCAGCAAAGTGAAGCTGGTGGAGGGGAACATACCCACTTCTGCCCTCCTGGTGCACCTCCCCCCCCCACTTTGCCTATTGTGTGTTTTGCTCCTGGGGGAATCACTGCCCTCCAGAGAAGAAAGTCTGCAAAGGGGTGCAAAACCGGCAGATTCCTGGGGTAATCCCTCCGTTCCCCCATTGTCATTGCTGTTATGCTGGTAGCATGGTACTTCTTTGGCTCCAACCCCTAGTTTCAAGTTTTGAAGGAGAAAGTGCAAACCAGAGATTGTGAGTCACATGTGAAGCTGCCTCCTGCTGAATCAGACCATCAGGGGCAGCATTGTCTACTCGCATGAAGCTGCCGTGGGTCCATCACAATCATTATTGCCTTACTCAGACTGGCAGCAGCTCTCCCGGGGGATTTGCTTTGAGGTCTTTCCCATCACCTACTGCTCGGAAGATGCTGGCGATTGAATATGGGGCCTTCCACACACAAAGCAGTGGCTCTTCCACTGAGCCACCAACCAGTCTTCAGATATGAGTGAGAAACTATGCACACAGAGGTTGCCTCCTGCTAGGGTGGCCAACTCTCAGGTGTAGTCTAGAGATCTCATGGAATTAACTCTGATCTCCAGATGACAGAGATCCATTCGCCAGAAGAAAATGGCTACTTTGGAGGGTGGTCTCGGTGACATTATACTCTCCTGAAGTCCGGCCTCTCCCCTCTGCTCTCCAGTCGCCATCCCTGTCAGGCTCCATTCCCAAATATCTAGGGATTTCCCAACTTGGAGTTGGCACCCCTGACAAGCACCGTGATTAAGGCTGTTAACCAGACAGGAAAATGAAGCAGCCTTAGGCTGAATCAAACCAACAGTCCACCACAGTTGCTGGCCGGAGATTCTCCAGGGTTTCACACAGAGGCCTTTCATGGCACCTTCTGCCTGGAGATGCTGGGGATTGAACCTGGGACCTTCTGCACACAAAGCAGATGTGCCTGAGATGTGCTCAAGCTGGTTTTCATTTAGGCCATTGCATGGATGGGGGAGAGGAAGGATGCGAGGTGCGTGGCCCCCCCAGGCTTATTCATGTCACTAGTATTATATCGGCATGATTGCCACTATTGATCCGTCTGGCCTGCTGCTGTGCAATTTAACTGACAGCTTCTCCCATCGCGGGTGGAGTCTCTGCTTGGCTGTCTGAGTCCCTCTTTCATGGTGACGGTGGGGATAGAACCTGGGACATCCTTCCTGCAAAGTGCACACGCCACCTGGGGAGCTACAGCCCTCCCCCTTCCACCTCCTTGTATTATGCGTGCACTCCACAGTCACTTGAAAGATTTTCCGAATTAAAACGCCAGCTTTGTACTTGCTGGTGCGGCGGCGGCGAGATTGCCAGATCAAGGGAAAAGAGGGAGCATTGCAAAGTTTCCTGCGTGCACTGTGTCGCTTTGATGTTTCGCCGTCAGACCAAAACAGTTTTAATGACTGCTAGCGATCTGATCTATCGATGGATCCCCTCTCCCTTCACCAAATGCATTCAGAGTGAGTGCAGGAAGAGTTGAATATTAACGATGCTGAGTGCCTTCCTGTTTCTCCTATGGAAAAGCTATTAGTGTTTTTCACTGGTGGTTGTGAAAGCCCATGATGGACTACCAGTGATCCAGTGTTCAGAGAGTGATTAAAATGTAAAATTTGCTGCCCAAGGATGTAATGATGGCCACAGGAACAAGGGGCTTTAAAGGGGGAATTGAAGGGCATTTCCGCACCCATTAAATGTAGTGTAATATTTGCCAAAAGAAGTTGCTAAATTCCACCCCTCCATATGAAGTCGCTACATCCTCCATTTTAAAGTGTGAGTTTGGGAATTGCATAAAGTGGAATCACTAACCTATTTAGCACTAGCTAAGGGAGAACAACCAGCAGGCAACCAGCAGAGGGAAGTTATGGAGGCTCAAATGTGCTAAAGGCACCTCCCTTGTCCCACCCTTGCACCTGCCAACCTCTCCCTTGTTTCCGAGGATGGGAATTTCTTTTTTTAAATGGCTAACTTCCTGGAGCAACAAATAGGCGGACAAGTGTGTAGGCGATGCCAGAAATAAAATATTTTTTTCAAAGTTGTAACACAAATCGTGACTCTTGAAAGTTTTCTCGCCCCCCCCCCAAAAAAAACAGGAAGAATATTAATTTTTAAATGTATCAAAGGACTCATGCTCTCATAAGGGGTGAAGTTAAAAAAAGCATTATGTATCTATGATTCCATGTGTAGGCATTACAACGTAGAAGTATGATTTTAAAAAAACCAATTAGTGGGCATCATGGGACCTTTAAACTGCGTCAAAATATGGATGAAGGGGAATGGTTGCCTGAATTGATTGACAGGCGGAATCAAGTACCATATAAAGCATGTTGCTCTCTTCTGCCATTTCCAGCAGCAGATGTGGAGGGTGAGGCATGTGAAAAGGCAGCAGGTAAAAGTGAGACAGCAGAAAGGTGAGGAGGGGCTGGGAACGCAATAAAATTTAGCACTTTGCCATTGAGCTGGCGTAACACTATTTTTACTGATGTGCGGAAATTACCGGAATGATGGAGGCTAGGTTGATTAGTGGCTACAAGCCAGGGTCACTGTGGGGAACCTCTACGTTCAGAGGCATTAAACCTCTGAATCCCAGTTCCAAGAGGCAATGCCCTGTTGTTGGACTTCTAGAGGAACTGACTGGCCATTCTGTGAGACAGAATGCTGGGCTAGACGGAACTCTGGTCTGATTCATCAGGGCTCTTCTGTTCAAGCACTGCAGATTCCAGATTGCTGTTATAGATCTTCTTGGAGCACACTTGATGAAAATAACAAGACACAACTGGGTGTATCCCTAAGGCTACGACAGCTTTTGAGATAAGATTCTTCTGCTAGCGAGAGAACTGATTCCGTGCAGAGAAGAGCTGCAGCATTTTCGGCTTTGCTCTGGAATTGTGAGACACTGTCCAGGAAAGGAGAGCTTCTGTTCTTGAAGATGTGAAGGAAAGTATCCAACTGGACCTAACCCATAAATGTACCGGAATAGTCTGTTGGATCTGCCACTCCATCAACGAAAAACAAAAAAATAAGGGAAAACGAAAAAACCCAACCTGAAAAACAGGTGGAAACCAAAAAGGTTTCCATGCAGGAGCAGGAAGAGGTGGGGCAACCTGCTCCGGCTCAAACTCTAGCCTGCAACTCAACATGAAGCCTCAGAAATAGTCACAGCTTGATTTGTTTCCACCCAACGGAGATTACTGGGTGGATGCCAGGTAAAAAATGGCCTGTGGATAACAACTAACAATAGCAAATTGCAGACCCAGGAAAATGCGAAGGCAGTCTCCTTGAGCCCAGATTATATACCCCCCCAGGTTGAAAGAATAATTTTTACACTTATATTTATAATGGTGTGTGATTGTATTGACCTCTGATGAAGATCTCACAGATCGAAACATGTTAGATCAGTGGTTTTCAACCTTGGTGTCCCAACACCATTTGGGGTCCCCTGGCCCCTTCTGACTAAAACTTCCCCATACCTGTGAGCCAAAGGCCAATATAAAAAGGTTGGGGACCACTGATCTATAGGAACTGACCTACAAATCCATTGCCCAGCTGCACACTTGCTTGAAAGCCCATGGTGGACCGATAGTAGCTCAGTCTTTCCACATGAGTGGCAAAGTGTGCAGCTAGAGACACTCGGTGTTTGAGTGACACAAGTTCCAAGCCTTCTTTGGATAAAAAAGGTTCTCCATCTTTGGAGATTTTGAAACAGAGACTGGATAGCCATCTGACAGAGAGGCTGATTCTGTGAAGGTTTAAGGGGGTGGCAGGTTACAGTGGATGAGCAATAGGGATGTGAGTGCCCTGCATAGTGCAGGGGGTTGGACTAGATGACCTAGGAAGTCCCTTCCAACTCTATGATTCTAAAAACCAAACTCTTGTGTACTGCCTTTCATGAAGACCAGCCGCAACAATGCAGAACTGTGCGCAGGCTTTCAAGAGTTCACAAGAGAGATGCTTAGAAGGATTTAAAGAGATGAGTTCTGGGGAACTTGAAAGCTTTTCGGCTCAGGAAAAAAAAAGGATAGATGTTTGTAAGATTATGCAGGGGATGGAGAAAGTGGATGGAGAGAGCTTTCCCTCTCCCTTCCCCGTAAATCCATGGGCACCCAGTGCAGTTGTTCAGTAGTAGATTCAGGATGGGCAAAAACAAATAATTCCTTCCAGAATAATTGAATTGTAGAATTCAGGACCAGACAATATAAGAATGGCCATGAGCACAGATGGCTTTAAAGAGGATTAAGCAAAGCAATAGTCTCAGTGGCTACTGGTCATCGTGAGGGAGGGGCTTCGTAGGCATAAAGGTGGTGTATGCGCCTTCTAAGTAAAGAAGAGTTGCTTTTTATACACCACTTTTCACTGCCTGAAGGAGTCTCAAAGCGGATTACAATTGCCCTCCCTTCCTCTACCTACCACAGACACACTGTGAGGCGGGTGGGGCTAGAGCTTCTGACAGGACTGCTCAGTCCTATCAGGGCTGTGATGAGACCGTGGTCACCCAGCTGGCTGCACGTGGAGGAGCCGGGAATCCAACCCGGCTCCCCAGATTAGAAGCCGCTGCTCTTAACCGCTACACCAAGCTGGCTGCCTTGGCCTTGACATCCCGTGCTCTGTTGGGTGCCCTTCCAGGGCAACTTGTTGGCTGCTCTGTGAAATAGGATGCTGGACTGGACACACCACATGTTTTCTAAAAGACGAAGAGTTGGTTCGTATATGCCACCTTTCTCTAACCAAAGGAGTCTCAAAGTGGCTTACATCCGCCTTTCCTTTCCCCAATGCAGATAAGTTAAAATGACAGCACATACCCCTCTGAACTCCAGGGGGTCTCCTCCCCTTCCCCCCCACATCCAAGTCCATCATTGGCGATTTGGGGAGGGGTGAGTGGGTCAACATAACCACATCTGGTCGTGTTACCTGATTAATTTTTAAAATTTATATATATATATATATATATATATATATATATATATATATATATATATATATATATATATATATATATATATATATATATATATATATATATATATATATATATATATATATATATATATATATATATATATATATATATATATATATATATATATATATATATATATATATATATATATATATATATATATATTAGTGAACTCCTGCCTAATCAGGAAACGCTTCCAGGGCTGTCAAGAAACCCCAGGGTTTCACGAGCCCCTTGTTGAGAAAGCCTGCTCTAAAGTGTTTTTGTGTCTTAACCCTTTAAAAAGAACACACGCTTATTTTTGTTTAATGACATGTTAGTCCAAAGTTTCATTTACAAAAGGGCAGAAATGCTACAAAGGGCGACAGAGCTAAAGAAGACAGCGCTGTTTACATAAGGCAATAAAAGGAAGAAATTAGAGCCACTGTAACCTTTATGATAATTAAAAAGTCAGTTTTAACCAAGAGGAGAAAAAGAATGGTGCACAATCCTTATTGTATGTGTGTAAGAGAGATTTGAACCTTTGCTTTTCCTGATCACAGCTCACTGTCTGCACCACTAAGTTATTACAGTGCTGCTTGCTGTCAAAAGTTCCTTACCATTCCTCACTTAGGAAGACCTTTGAGGCACAAATCAAGCAGATTTACAGCCGTGGCTTGGGAAGCACCTTTGTCTGTCTTGGGAGAATGTGGGTGTCTCCTGCCCTGTTTCCATGAATCAGAGCCGCACATGTTAACATTCCCATACTACAAAACCAAACCGCTCTTCCTTTTCACTCTTCTGCATGTTCGGGAAGGAAGGGAATTATCTGATCTGTGTTGAACAAAGAGGCAAAAGCAAGATAGGGAATAATAAAAAAAAAATGAGCCCAATAGAGTTTTGTTAGGATCTTCTCTTTATCACAATTGACAGTACCATCTGTCGCTCTAGAAAGGGTTTGTCTCGTTCAAAGTGGCCTGCGGAGACGCTTGGTGATGCCTCATTTATTCCTGAGCTGATGGAGTTGCTGGTGGTAGTGGTATATTCACCGAGTAAACTCTTATTTGGGAATTGCAGGGATTTTCCTGAGCCCTTTCCAGGGAGGGATTTTATGACAATTTGTAACCATCATCGTCTGGCAGTAAAAAAGAGCCAAGAGTCCAGTAGCGCCTTAAAGACTAATACAATTTATGACTGGGTATGAACTTCCGTGAGTCACTACTCACTTCTCCTGCTACAAGGAGAGCAACTTGCCTACCATCTTGATCTGCAAACCCTGAGATCCATTTCCCTGCGCTTGTTCCTTCCTGGTGAGCAGATGTACCAGATTGTGATGGGAAAAGAAATTTCATTTTGCCCAGCCGAAAAGGTTCATGGCTCAGTAATGAAAGCCGGGCTTTGTTTTCAGAAGATCACCTATTCAGTCTCTGGTATATCCAATTTAGAGCATCTCAGAATGTTCTGGAAGGTTATTCCGGAGAACGTTGACAGCTGAAGGCCCCACCGGACCCTTGACAGAGCTTTGCCTCTGCTGCCCTCCCCCTCTTGCCAGATCCTGTTTTCTTTTACAGATACTGGAGGCCAAGTGCATCTGCTCCAAATTCTTGCAACAATACGTTCTCTTGTGAGTTTTTGGCTGCCATTTTGGAGAACAAGTGTGGTCCCATGGTTAGAGAGCTGGACCTGGGATCTGGGAGAACCAGGTCCTGACGCTGCCATGGAAGCTTGGGCGAGTCACACAAGCTCAAATTACGCTATCTTTTAAAATTTAAAAGCTTGATTAGCTGTCTTTGTTCCTTATGGAGCTCCAGGTGGCGTACAACTTAGATAAAACACAGAGTAAAATGCATTAAAAACATGGAACCCAAAATTTTAAATCACAAATTGGGGCTACTAATATACATAAGAATGGATGAATTGTAAGTTGCTTTGGATCCCAACTGGGGAAGGAAAGCATGGTATGCATTAACTAAATGTGTAACTTTAAGTTGCAGTTAGCAACAAGCAAACACCTGTCCTCTAAGGTTGTCAACTTTGAGGTGGTGGCTGGAGAACTCCTGCTTTTTCCACTGATCAAGTGACAGATCAGTTCACCTGGAGAAAATGGCCTCCTTGGAAGGTGTTTATGGTATTATACCCCACCGGAGTCCTTCCCCTAACCCTGCCCTTCTTATGTTCCACCCTCAAAATTTTCAAGCATTTCCCACTTTGAACTGGCAGTCCCAAGCTACCAACAACATCTGGATATTTAGGGAGTCCCTGGATGGCCCTACCATCTGTAGTCTGTGCATTCGATTTAGCTTGGGTTAGAAATTGGTCTATCAGGTTGGCTTGTGTTTGTTCTTCTTTAACAGGATTTTAAGGTTGGATGAATGATATGCAGAAAATACTCTGATATTTTCTGGCTTTTACTGGAATGTCAAATCTGAGTTATTGTGCTGAATAGGGTAGTTCTCCTTTGGTGGGGGAAGTCTGTTCTGTTTGTCTTGCAACAGGAGCCCCAATTGCTTTGGTTTGGATTCTGTGGTTCACCATTTCTGTGGGGCTTGCATATTTGCTCCTAGTTGTGTTGGGATTAATTGGTTTGGCACTGGCTCTGCTGGGCTTGCTTCAGTCTGATTTACTGGTTTGACACTGCTTGTGTTGGGCTTGATGGTTCTGTTTGCATTTGGAGGCTTTTAACCACTTTTTTGCCTATTGGCTTAACAAAGCATAGATTGTTCTTTATAGGAAAAAAATGAAGATGAGTTGAATGCCCAGGGCACCTATTTCAAGGACCCATAGAAGCTGGAGCCCTTGACCAATCCATGTACAGGTGTAGTTTCAAGTACTTAAAACCCAGATGCATAAACCTTTCCCCCTAAAATAAAGGCTACGTCAGATCCTTGTGCAGTGTTCTCCAGGCCCTTCTGACAAACTATGGATAATCTGCAGAGTTCCAAATGCTGTTTTGGAGCACTTCAGACCAAATTAGCAGCCCTCTAGGGAAACGAACGCTAAGCAATTACCAAGTCTCCATGCACCTGCAAAGCAAGTCCCAACCTCTTATTTTTGCAGAGAAATCAGGATGACATGAGGTTGGAAAGGGGGGGGGGGCAAGCCTTCAGATGACAGGAAAGAGCTGGAAGCAGCTGGTCCTAGAACCTGCCATCCTTCCCCAACTGGTTGATCCTGGCTCATACACTGATGCCCAGCTGCAGCAACACATCCTTTCTCTTGTCCAGAAAATAGGGGACCAGGTGGCCCATGTCTGCCTCCATCTGCAAAAATACTCTAGTTAAGCACAGTTCCTAGTGCAAAAATTGAGGGCTGAATGTTATGTCTGAAATACAGTAACCTGGTGTCAAAACCATATATCCAAGCTTTTGCCATTTGCTTTTTTAAAATCTGCCTTCAATTCTGTATAATTAGGTGTGAATATAGCTGATTGTAACTTGCTAGGTCCACAGTGGGATCAAGGTATAATAACAATCTCTTTTGGTGCCTGCTCCCATTGACTAGCCATCATGGGATTAACCTTGTTTGAGGTCGCTACGTATCCTTAGGGGTAGAGAGAGAACTTTTTCTCCCCTGGCTCTAGAATTCCTGTATCTTGACAGTTATGTTTTATGGTTCAGAATGTTTTATTAAAGTTTTTCTGAGCTACGGAAGTTTCAAAGCTGAAGGAGGAAGGGCAGTTCCTGCAAGGGAGACAGGAAGAGAAAGAAGTTTGTTGCTGCCTCCCTAGCGACAGCAGTGAGAACCACCCATCACTGATGGAGTCCTAGAACCCAGGGAGAAGGACCCTTCATAGCGAGTAACCAATGGTTGTTCTCTCTGTCTCAAAATACTAGGGTTTCCACTGAAGTTGATGGGCAGTAGACTGAGGACAGACAAAAGGAAAATACTTTTTTGCATAACGGCTGATTAAAAGGCAGAATTTCCTGCCAGAGGTGGGGAGAGGTGGTCGTGATAGGCAAACGCATAGAGGGATTTTGATAGAGGAGAGGTCTGTCAGTGGCTACTAACCTTGGTGACTAAAGGCAGTCAGCCTCTGAATCCCAGCGCCAGGAGGCAACATTAGAGAAAAACAACATTAGAGAAAGCATCCGTGTGCTGTTGTTGGCCTTCTGGAACAACCGATCGCTCACTGTGTGGATGTTGGGCTGGATGGACTGCTGATCTGATCCAGTAGGGCTCATCTTCTGTTCTGCCTAAATATATGATTATTTATTTATTCATTCATTTGATTTATAGCTCTCCACTCCCAGAGAAGTTGGCTTGTGGCAGGTAACACTGTAAAATTGCCACAATAACCAACCCAATAATACAGAGTAAAACAGTTATTCCTCCCTGGTGGCAAAAAACCTCCCCCCCTCCCCGCTCAAAGGGCTACTAATAACCTAGCACTTGGCAGAACAATTGGAAAGGGGATGAGCAGTTGTTCTAGCCTCTTCGAGGGGTCCCAAATCTTAACTGCTCTATCCTCAACCAAAGACCTAACGTAAGAGCTCCATCTTGCAAGCCCTATGGAACTGAGAAATCTCCTGCAAGACCCCCAGCTCTCCTGGGAGTTCATTCCACCAGTTCGAGGCCAGGACCGAAAAGGCCCTGGCCCACCCATGGGCCAGGAATCACCAACAAGTTTGTACCCGCAGAGCGAAGAGCTCTGTGGGGGGGGGGGATAAGGAAATAGACCGGTCCTGCAGATATGTAGGGGCCCAGACCGTTAATGGCCTTAAAGGTCCATACCAGAACCTTGGACATGATCTGGGCTGCAACTGGTAGCCAATGCAGCTGCCTCAGCACTGGTTGGATATGGGCCTTCCAAGATGTTCCTGTGAGGACTCTAGCAGCTGCATTCTGTACCAGCTGCAATTTCTGGGTCAAGGACAAGGGAAGGCTCGCATAGCGCAAGTTGCAGAAATCAATTCTGGAGGTGTCCATTGCATGGAGAGCAAAGTGGGTTATGAAATGCTCTAATGAAGTATATTAGGCCTTCAGGGGAGGGCGGTATATAAATATAAACAAACAAACAAATAAATAAATGAGACAGCAGTGTGTATCTTTTGAAGACCTCCTAATATGGTTTGACTTTGTTCAGATAGATGTGAGCTTTTTTGTCTTGCTGTTTTACATTGTGCTTTTAGATTCTTCATCAAACTTGAGAAGGGCTTTTTTCTTTTTTTTAAGGTTTCTGTTCCTTGAATAAAATATGTACTGGCAGTCTTTAAGCAACAGCTGGATAGATGCTTATCCTGGATGCTCAAGGCTGATCCTGCATTGAGCAGGGGGTTGGACTAGATCAGTGGTCCCCAACCTTTTTCCGGCTGGGGACCGGCGGGGCAACTGCCCCGCCCACGCAGCACGCATGCATGGCCACACCCGTGCAGCACACATGCGCGGCCGAAATCACGCATGTGCGGCCAAAATCACGCATGCGCGAAAGTGCCGCACATGCATGAAAGTGCCGCACATGCGCGATTTCGGCCACACATCACGAATGTGCACATGCGCGGGCGCAGCCCTGATTCCCTTCCCCCCCCCTCCCGCAGTAAGAAGCTTCCCGGGCCGCAAGCTTGCGGCCCGGGGAAGTTTTTTACTGCAGGGGGGCGGGGAGAGGGAATCGGGGCCCGGCACCCTGGCCTTCGTGGCCCGGCGCCCTGGCCTTCGCGGCCCGGCACCGGGCCGCGGACCACAGGTTGGGGACCACTGGACTAGATGGCCTGTAGAGCCCCTTCCAACCCAAGTTTTCTCTCTCTCCTGCACGATGATAGGCTTCAGTACTTGGCTTTAATCCCAGTAACTGCCTAGAAGTGAACGGCCCCAGCATGAATGATCTTCATGGAGGCAGGGAGACATCCTCTTCTGTCAAGGCCTGCAGTTTGAGAATCCCTTCTCAGCTGAGATATTGACAGCATGGCTAATGGAGAGTTTTCTCTGGCTTGGGTAGAGATGTTCTCTCTGTCTCAGCAGCCGCGTGGGCAGCGAGCCGGTCGGTTGATCACCATTTCTCAGGTCATGAACTGTGAGTGGAGCTGAAGTCCATGGTTGGAGGTTATAAACAAACTCTGAGGGAACTTTTTGGCTTGCATAGCCCCCTCCCCGTGGCCATGATTGGCCGTGCTCCAAGGACAGACATTCAGATGAAGGTAAGCTGGCCTGTGTGCCCAGCCCTACAGAAGAGGTTTGGTTGTTGTGGCTAGCCTTGCAGAAGGAGTCATGGCTCTCATGTGAGTTCCTCTCCTTTAGGCTTTTGCTCAGATCTTTTACTGTGGAGGAATGACTTTACCCACAGGGTGTCAAGAGTTTTGCTCAGAGAACATCTGTAATTGCCAGACCAGCTGCACTTTCCTTGGAATTGGTGTCATGAGTCATAGAATCATAGAGTTGGAAGGGGCCATAAAGGCCATCTAGTCCAACCCCCTGCTCAACGCAGGATCAGCCCTAAGCATCCTAAAGCATCCAAGAAAAGTGTGTATCCAACCTTTGCTCGAAGACTGCCAGTGAGGGGGAGCTCAGGCAGCTCCAGCAGAGCAAAGTGATGCAGGGGACTCCTGAGGAAGAGGCAGTCAGCAGACCTGACCCAGAGCCACAGCCAGTGACCGAGACATTGCAGGAGGAGACAGTCTCTGAGGAGCCTGACATAAATCGGCAGCCAAGTACCAGTACAGTAGCCCCTCAGCCAAAAACAGAGAGTCATCTGCCAGCCAGTACAACTCTGTAACCAGAGCCCTGAGAACAGCGTAGGAGGGAACTGCAAGACAGAAGGTGCAGTGCCAGGTTGGCAGCTCAGCATCAGCTCCACATCTATAATGAGTGTTCACAGGAGCAGGACTGAGGTGGCTGGCAGGTGCTTTGCGTGATGTTTAAAATCAGCCAACAAGAGAGTGGCTGTGTGGAAGCAACATGTCTATTAGTTATTGGCCTTGCAGCTTGGATGGCATCCCTTGTCTCTGATTGGCTTGTGCTCTAGGATTGCCCCTTGAACTAAAGCTATGAGCTTGGTTTAATTGGCATTTGGACTGTTATTTTGACATGCTCTGCCTGCTGGGTGTCTGCTGTGCTCTCAACCTGTGGCATAAACTACCTGCCAAGGAGGGCACCTCAAGGGATCTTGAGTCAAACTCAAAGGAAGTAGATCCACCCCTGAGATTTGGGCAAGGCTTGCTTAGGCTTGCATGGCAGCCTTGTGTTCCTTGTCTTTTTAAATCTCTTAGGGGTGTCACTGAAGAGATGTCTGCGAAACACCTGCTTTGTCAACAGCAGGTCCTAGTTTTCAGCTCCCTGGTTAAAGGATCTCAATTGCAGGTGCTAGGAAAGACCTTGTCCTACATGAGACCATGGAGAGCTGGTTCCAGTCAGAGAGGACTGTAATGATTTTGAGGCAACTGCTGGCTTAAGGAGCTTTCTGTGTGCAGAGTTTCTGGAGAATGGCTGAGGTTCTGGGTTAAAATGTGTGCTTGGCATGCAGGTGGCTCCAGGTCCAGTCCTGAGCACTTGAGTTTAAATGAATTCCAAGTAGCAACTTCAGGTTTTGTGGGGCTCTGGGCATGCCCCTTACATGCCTCCTTTCCCAAACCTACCTGTGCATATTTTTCTTGCTTGCAAGCTCTCTTAATCAGTCCATTGATCCACTGAGGTCTCCTCAGACTGGCAGCAGCTTCCCAGGGTTTTGAGCAGAGGTCTTTCACATCACCGTCTGCCTGGTCCTTTTTAACTGGAGATGCGAGGGATTGAACCTGGGGACCTTTGGTATGCAGAGCAGAGGCTCTTCCATTGAGCCACAGCCCACAGTTGCGGTCACCACCTTTGCATATGGTTACCAGGTGGTGGCTAGAGATCGCCTGGAATTACAACTGATCTCCAGATGCCTGGAGAAATGGCAGCTTTGGGCAGTGGACTTTATGGTACTACATCCCTGCTGAGCCCTCTGCCCTCTCCATGGCCCACCCCCAAATCTCCAGGAATTTCCTAACAGGAAGTTAGCAGCCCTGCCTGCACATGCTTTCCCAGAAAGCTCTGGCCAGCATATGCAAATTTGAGTATTGCTTCCGTTGCTGTTGAGAATGCCCATGCTCTGTACCATCTGTGTACTCTTCCTCAATAATGTTGGGCAATTGGGACCGTAGGTACAGACAGGGAGCAGGGAAGGACCATGGGAGGGGGTCAGTGGCAGTGGGCTCCACCAGAAGCCCTAGGCCCTGGCAGGGATCCTGCCTCATGGTAGGTTGATGCTGGCTGTGAGATACACCAGTGGCTTGAGTTGGTTCATCAACGTCCCTGTCTTTCCTAGCTCTTCAGAGAAAAGAGCTTTGGGAGCCAATAGGATTTTGCTGGCATGCTCGGCGTTTGCTGAATTGTCAAGCAGAAGATTATCCTGCCTGCGATGCTTTGAAATCTGCGGAGCCTGCCGGGAGTCAGTAGTGGGTCTCCAGGCCAGTGGGTTAGGAGGTTGGTTCCTGTCTCCTACAGATTGTGTACATGGGGTGTGTGTGTGTGTGTGAAGGAAAGGCTTTCTGAATTCTATATGTGAGTTTTCAATTACACAATTAAATGCACAATTAGGTATAATTACCAGCACTCAAAGAGCCGAGACTGCTCATAATAGGCATGTAATCTACTGCAGTCGCTGTTTATACTGCTCCAACCCTGTTCCCTAATGATTATGGAATGCTTCCACATTTGCATTGTTGCCATGGAAATCATGTTTTGGAGCTGACAAATGGGATGGCAAGGCCAGAGATTTTCTTGGCTGGGGTGGGGGGAAGCTACAGTGAAGGGAAGGTGCAAGGTCGGGGTGGGGGACGACGGGAATGAACGTGGACCTGGGGCGAATTGCGGACAGGGGGCATGATGGGGTCACAGAAGCGCAGACCGGATCTTGGCAAGCACAAACTGAAACATGCGCCAAAACCCCAAGGATTCAGCCTCACGGTTGTGACAGGGCTGCCACAGCTTGCTCATTGTTCCCACAATTGTGTCCAAAGTCCTTTCGGATGTCATGACATTGGGCACTAGGGCCATGTTTGATTTTGGCAAGGCCAGAAAAGTCCCACACCTACTTTGCGACCGGGACGTTTAGTTTCCCTGCTGTGTGTGGAGCTGCATCATCATATATATATATATATTTGGCTCAAAATGCCTCAGCTATACTCCTCTTCCCAGAATAGCAGTTCAGAGAGCGTTGGAGTTGCTACTATGGTTTTGGAAATACCTGGAAGGTGGAATTTTGGTAGGTGAAGAACCTTGGTAGGATACAATGCCTTATAGTACACTTTCAAAAGGAGGCATTTTCCCCAGCAGTAGTGGAATAAATGTTTTCAAAAAATAATTAGCATTCTGTGGAGACTAGCTATAATTCTGGGAGATTTCCATTACCCATCTGGAAGTTGGCTGCCCTAGAAATAATATTTTTTTTCCCATTGCCTCTTTATTCCAGGCTATGCATCTTGAACTACATTGGTTGGTCTATTTTCACATTTCTGTCCTTGCGTTTTTTTAAACTTCATTTTGGTCCTCCTAAATGTTTGCATCAGAGGCTCAGTTAGAAAAATTTTAAACAGACTTTGAAATTTTAAAACAAACATCGAAACACGCATCAATCAAACATTAATTCTTCCAGCCACTAAAGTAATTCAAGGATTTCCCTCTGTGTTAATCGTTCAGGGTTGCCCTGTTCTATTCTTGGACAAATAGATTCTGGTTTCATTTCAACCCCTTATTCACTGCAGGGTTTCGCCTCTGGACCTGCTTAATCTTGTGCATGCTTCCCCAGAAGTAAGCTCCACTGTGTTGAAAGCCAGTGTTTGAAATCCAGGTTCAGCTCTCCACTCTGCCGTGAAACCTTAGGCCAGTTGACCAGGCTAACTAAAAACAGAGTGGACAGAGATTTGAATCTGGGCCTCTCAAAGCTTTTGTGCAGCCCAGTAACTACCCTGCAACACTGCCTCTCATCAGCAAAGCCCTGAATGATTCTATCTGGCCTTATTGGTGTTAAGGTAAAGTCAAAAGGGAAGGATTCCCTTATTCAAGCCTAGCCCAACAATGTGAAGTGATATAAGGCATATGTAGACGTTGCAGGCATTTAATTGCAGGCTGTGGCTGCAGAGGTTCTGGCTTTGCATTTAGTGTCCAGGTGACAGAGATCTTTCCCTGGAGAAAAAAGCTGTTCTGTAAGGTGAACTTTATGGCATTATACCCCACTGAAGTCCCTCCCCTTGACAAACCAGGCTCCACCCCCAAAATCTCAAGGTAGTTCCCAGTCCAGAGCTGGATGGAGTGCTGAGGTCCCATCCCTTGCCAAATCTTTGGGAATTTTGTCAGTCTTTGTCTGAGGTTGGCGACAGGCCTCCCTGCAACTTGGTCTATTTGCCAGGCAACTCCGCATGAACCAACCTAGACCGTTTACGCACTGGGAACTTCACTGCCCCAGCTCCCGTGCAAGAGCCATTACACTTAAGCATACCAGAGCCCACCAGCTGAGTGCTCAGGACTCAGTACCTTCCCAATATGTGTGGTCACATGTGACCAGAGGCAATGTAAATAATTCCAAGGCATGGACAGCCTTGGTTCACAACAATCCTGAAAAATCCAGTGGTCAGTTTGCATGTGCTGAGGCTGTATGTGCATGATAAACACACACATTGCCTCTTTTCACAACCTGAGTCTGTTCTCCGTACACATTATTTTAACTTCTCAAAGTCCGAATGGGTCAGCTCCAGCCTGCTCTTTCCGTTCCTGTCGCCCCTCCCCATGCAAGTTACATGATCTCCGAGAGCTCAGTCAGGATTCCTCCTGTCTTTCTGACCCGCATAAACTGGCTGGATAAAAACTGATGTCATTTTCTGCTTGCGAGAACTAGGTAGGATTGTCAGGTCCAGATTGGGGAAATGCCTGGAGATTTTGGGGGTGGATCCTGAGGAGAAAAGGCTTTGGAGAGGGGAGGGACTTCAATGGGGTATACTTCCATAGAGTCCGCCTTACAGAACAGCCACTTTCTCTGCAACCTGGAGATCAGTTCTAATCCCAGGAAATATCCAGTTGCCAATTGGTTGTTGACAACCATAGATCTGGGGCCCAAATTTCGTATCAAGTTGGATGAGACTTCAATATTCATAGCAGCAGCCACAGTCACTGTCCCTTTCTCTGGTTGTATGGTGGTTAGGAAGAATTTGTTGGATATTAACTTTAGCTACACTCCCGGCACCATCTTTCTCTCCTCCTCTGTAACTCTGGCTTGCCCCTTGGAGGGGGGGGAGAGTGGAATACATTGATAGTGAGGGCGAGTAGCCGCTCTGGAGTAGCCTCTGACATTGAGAAGGTGGGAAGGGAGAAAGAAATTTAAGGTTATAGCCTTCAGTTCCAATCCTGATGGGCCCCTTCTTCCCACGGCTTTCGTAAAAACACTGTGTATTCACGATCTTTTTGGGTCTCATCTGCATCGACCCTCCATATTCGGGGACATTTTTCCGTGACCAAGTGTTCTGTGTTTTGCTTGCTGGTGCACTGGGAACAGTGTCCTCTAAATGTCAGAATTGTAAGTGTGGCCGTTTTTCATGTCTATGTGCATGTGTGCTTCTTTGTGTATAATTTAAAGTACCTGGGAAGGAATGGAGGTGAAGAAGGCCTATAAAAAGGCAGCTTTGTCTCACAAGGGAGAGAAGGAAAGCTGGCTGGAGTCAGTTTTAAAAAAGGGGACGCTCTGATGTTTTCCTGCTGGGGAACTATTTTGTTTTGTCCTTGGTGAACTTGGGACAGCGATCTTTTGATCGTGTTATTCCGGGCAAAGTTAAAAAGCGGCGTGATTCAAGGCGATTTCAAAGTGGCCCAAATTCTCTCTGTGCTATCTTGTGCCTCTTTGTATTCCATGCCTGCCCACCCCATACTGGAGTCAAGCTGGCATACGTACTTGAAATTCAAAATTAAGTTCTCAATAGATGTGGGCGAGTTTTCTTTCTAGGATCTTGCCTTTGAGCGAGGTCTTTCCTAGACCCCTCCTAGATTCCTCCCTGCACAGTTGGAGATGTCAGAAATTGAGCTGTGGATCTTATGCCTGATCAGAATATCCTCCTCCACAAAACAGAGGCATCTTTCTGTAACCTAATGTACGTAAGCAAGAGGATGAAGTGGTGAAATGTTGAGGCAGTAGAAAACGGACTGCTGCGTTTCAGAGCACAGGTAAAATATCACGTTTTGGCGTGTTAACGCAAATACAAAACTGGCACAGTAACAAAAATGAGGGGGCAAGGCATTTCTCCCTGCTCCGCTAGTTTTGGTGTTGCCTGGTGTTTTTGACAGAAAGGAACTCAGTCAATAGTGGTACATTCTGCTCTCCCCAAATGCCACCTCAACATTCTCCCGGGTCATTCTCCAGCACCTACCATATATACTCGCATATAAGCCGACCCACATATAAGTCGAGGCACCTAATTTCACCACAAAATGCTGGAAAACCTTATTGACTCGCATGTAAGGTGAGGCTGGTGTTTGGATAGTGGCTTTCCCCCCTTCCCTTCCCTTCCCTTCCCTTCCCTTCCCTTCCCTTCCCTTCCCTTCCCTTCCCTTCCCTTCCCTTCCCTTCCCTTCCCTTCCCTTCCCTTCCCTGCCCTGCCCTGCCCTGCCCTGCCCTGCCCTGCCCTGCCCTGCCCTGCCCTGCCCTGCCCTGCCCTGCCCTGCCCTGCCCTGCCCTTCTGGGCAGGATCTTTCCCCCCCTTTTCTTCCCCCCTCCTCCCTCTTTCCTCTCCTCCTCCCTCTTTCCCTCTGACCCCTCTTGTCTTTTTATATCCAATCCTTCTTCTTATCCCATTCCCTTCTTCTTAGCTGGGTGTTCTGTTCCCCCCACTTTCCATTCCTTCCTCTAGGGGCGTTTCCTCCTTCTGCTCTCTGCTTTCCCTCTGAGACAGAGGCTTCAGAGCTTCCTCCAGCAGCAACACGTGCTAGCCTCATGCTAGTTTCGTTAAGGCAGTGAGGGGGGGAGGCAGAGACTGCTCTTCCCTCCCCTCCCACTGTCCCCCCTGGGCTTGCTGTGTCTTTTCCTGCATCTGCTTCTTCAGTTAAGTATACTTGTCTCCCACCCACCCCCCTCCTGTCTTGTCTGGCAGCTTTTTTAAAATACCCGCATATAAGCCGAAGGGGACTTTTTCAGCTTTAAAAAAGGGTTGAAAAACTCGGCTTATATGTGAGTATATAAGGTACATTTTATTAGCCCACATTCAAAGCTGGAGAAATAGGCCTGGAGGACATGGCTGGTCTCAACTGTGTAGCTCAGGCTTTCTCAGCCAGGGTTTCGTGAAATCCCTGGGTTTCTTGTAGTCCCTGGAAGGGGTTCCCAAATGTGTTGGAGTTAATTTTGAATATATTTTAAAAATTTGTTATACATTTATCGGGTTAAACCTATATGGTCATATCGCCCCCCCCATGGCCTATAATGGACCTGAAGGGGTTGGCAAGGGGAGGGGCCGCAGGTGCACATGTACACTGCTATGCTTCCCAATCATGTTCTGCACGGTTGCGCCGCTTCTGGGGTTTCTTGAAGCCTGAAGAATGTTTCAGGAGTTTCTCAATGGAAAATTTCAGAAAGGCTGGTATAGATGGTGTGGATTAAGCCAGGGGCGGGGTGGAGGTGCTGTCTTCCACTGTATCCAAATACAGGCAGCTGTGTTTGCTAATGGTTTGCAGATTAGATAAATGTAGCATGTTAACAGTTGCATTGTTTCCTGGTTGCTTGATGCCTGCTCTGGGTCCAGTTGCCAACATTCGGGTAGAGCCTGGAGATGTCCAGGAATTTCAACTGATCTCCAGATAAAAGGCCAGTTCCCATGGAGAAAATAGCTGCCTTGGAGGATGGAGTGCTGAGGTCCCATCCCTCGCCAAATCTTTGGGAATTTTGTCAGTCTTTGTCTGAGGTTGGCGACAGGCCTCCCTGCAACCTGGTCTATTTGCCAGGCAACTCCGCATGTCCCGACCTAGACCGTTTACGCACTGGGAACTTCACTGCCCCAGCTCCCGTGCAGGAGCACAAATCGGGGGTGGACGAGGTGCACCGGGTCAAGTGCTCCCCCATGTGGGTGCAGAAAGAGGCGGGGCAACCTGCCATGACTAAAACTCCGGCCTGCTGCCCGGCATGAAACCTCCATTGCGTAAACGGTCCTAGAGGTGCTTTTCAGCTGTCACAATTCCCTTCTGACTTGCTGCAGATGCCCTAGGGTACATTGTTCCTAAAATTTGATTGACATTTGACTGTTCATGATTATTATGTTCCTTGTTCGTATTGTTGCAAATGTTTTTATGTAATTACTTGTTCTTCTGTTCTGTATACACCACACCGAGACGTCACAGTGAGGGGCAGTATATAAATTAAATGAATAAGTAAATAACCCATAGTTAGCATCCCTAGGACTTAATAACCACAAAAAGAGCTGGAGGAGGATCAGAGTAAGCTGCTTTTTGGGGGGAATGGGGGATTTTTTTACTTCTATCTGAAAAAAAATGCTTGTACATATTGCTGAGATAGAGCATATGCATGTCTGTCGCCGCTGTGGTCTCTTATTAGTTCGAAAAATGGAAGACAGTGGGCATTTTCCTCATTAAACATTTGAGCAGGATACTGTCCTCTGGGGGAGGGGCTGTGGCTCAGTGGTAGATTATTTGCTCGGTATGCATGAGGTTGCACGTTCAATTCCTGGCATCTCCAGTTAAAAGATCAAATCATAGGTGGTACGAAAGCCTGACGTCATGGAATCACTGAGTTGGAAGAGACCCCCAGGGTCATCTAATCCAACCCCCTGCACAATGCAGGAACTCACAACTACCTGTCCACCCACAATGACCCCAATTTCATGGCCAAGTGATCCCCCCCCACCAAAAATCTCCAAATCCAGCCAGGCCTTGAGGAAATTCACCTACCATCCCACAGTGGTGATCAGCAATTCCCAGGGTATGCAAGAGCTACAAGAGACAAGAGGAAAACACAGACATATCCCTTCCTGCCCACCCACTCACAATCTGCCTAAGTTCATAAAATCAGCATTTCTTTCAGATGACTATCTAGCTTCTGCTTAAAAACTTCCAAAGAAGGAGAACCCACCACCTCTTGAGGAAGCCTGTTCTACTGAGGATGTCCTGGAGAGCTGACCTTGATGGACCAATGCCCTGAGTCAGTGTAAGGCAGGTTCATGTTTATTTCGCCTAGTATTAATAATGCTTACATTTACCGGTGGCTAATACAGTGATACGATTCTTAAAGTGGTAGGATGGATTGTACCACTTCAGGCTGCAGGTGGAGGTTATAGAGCAGGGGTAGTCAAACTGCGGCCCTCCAGATGTCCATGGACTACAATCCCCAGGAGCCCTTGCCAGCATTCGCCAGCGAATGCTGGCAAGGGCTCCTGGGAATTGTAGTCCATGGACGTCTGGAGGGCCGCAGTTTGACTACCCCTGTTATAGAGGCTCACATTTTGGAGGGCCCCCCCCTATGTGACAAGTTCCCTGCAGTACTGGTACAGTAAGCAAAGAGAGGTCACAGAAGTTTTTTTTTTGGCGTCTTAGTCACCTGCCATTTGAAACGGCAGGTTCCATTCTACAATTTCATTTATGTTGTTAGATTTCGATCTGGTTCTACAGCACTATTGCATGAACGTCCCATCCATCAGTTGTATTGACTCACTCTGTAATCCGTCTTGAGTCCAGGTGAGAAAGGCAGACTATGAATAACGTTAATAATCGTAGTCATAAAAAAAAAAAAATCCTGCCACATGTATGGACTAGGCCTCCAGAAAGGGCGTGAAGAGATAGATGAGGCACAGAGATGTCCTCTTTGTATATTTAATGATAGGAAGGACCTCGGAATTAGCTACTAGGCTCTGGGCAAGATGGCGTCCAGATAGAAACACCGGCTATCCCGCTCCGCAAGTTATATTTTATTCTGTTATTTTACTCTGCTAATTGAAGTTTCCTGAAGGTCTGTGGCTGGGTGCTATCTTGTGCTATCTTGTGCTACTCTGAACTGAAGGCATTCCTCAATCTTATTTTGTTAATTATACCAACCACGGAAGAGCAGCGCTTATCAAGGAGTGCCTCCTTAGCAGAGGGCCATAAATCGCAGCCTAACTTCAAGCTCTCCAATAGCAGCTTTAGTATAAAAGGGGGGAGAATTTTTTTTTCTTCAATAACCACTGTTTTACAGAACTACAAAGTTACAAAAAATTGTTTTCAGCTTGGAGCAATTTTTTGCTTGTCTGCTTACCTGTTCCTTTAACTAATTGTCCAAGTATCTCTGCCGCCACTCATCATATGGGAATGGGAGTAAAACGCAGGTGTGAAGAGGATTTAAACTTGCCAGCTCAAAAACAGACGAGAATAGGGGATTACTTTGTGACCAGCAATGCCTCAACATTTAGCATTCCCACCAAGAACCGTTTTACTCCTCTGGCAGAAACTGAAGAAAACCTAAACTTAAATCCAAACAATTCACTCCTAGAAGCTGACAGTAAAGGAGGCACAGAAAACCTTGCAGGAGAACTCTTGGAGCTGACTGCAAGAACAGTGGAGAGTATTTTCTGCGCGTTGAAAAGGAATGGCTATCTACTCGAAAAACTTACCCAGACAGTCTCAAGGTTAGTCACCCTGAGGGAGTCCAAATTAGCCTCTAATGGGCCTCTCCCCCAGCCATCTTATTATCCTTCTGGTTCAACCACAAGGACCTGTGAGAATCCTTACACAAGGCAGTCAGAAGACAAAAGAAAACTCCAACACCTGATTTTACAACCATGTAAAGTCTGCCTGGTTATCTGCCGGTACAAGGGGTGGGTCCCCCCTTGGAATTCTAAGCACCTGGCTATCAAACATCTGAGAACCCTAATCATAGAGAGGCACTTCCCTATAGACCTAATCTCAACAGAATTCCTTAACTATGCAAATCAGGCACAGAGAATTATGCTCACCTTCAATAGTCCAAGGATACCTTCTCTACTCCTAAGACAGAAATCTATCCTGGGTCCTAAAGGAGTTTTCCCCATTCGAGTCTTCACTAATACTGTAACAACTGCTTTGTTTTCAAATCCTCCTCGCCAGAAAACCACTATACCAGCAGAAAAGCTTCCTGAGGAAACATCAAATAACACATTACAACAGGACCCTTCTAGACGGCCTGGCCAACCAGACTGCCTACTCTCAAGTTCTGGAGATCTTCACCTTGAAAACTCCTTTGAAGAGGGCCTTATCAACTCCTTTTCGACCCTCCCAACATCAGAACGTCTAGCCATCACAAACAGACTAGAATGTCTCAGGTTGGAACTTTTGAAAATTCACGGTCTCAGCAGTTCAAAACCTATCCCCACCAACAAACTGCAACCAAACATCCACATCACCAAGCACTCCAGCTGTTTTCCCTCCGCCCAAGTTACTCCCTGATAAGATACAGAGCTCCAGAGATGAAATTTCAATCTTCCAGCCAATGGAGTGTGAACCTGTGAAAAACGGCCCATCTGCACGGAAACAGTCCTCCTCTACTCATGGACTCCCCTCCAAAAATGGATGTGTCTTCTCAGATTCAAGGGGAGAATTAGATAAAATTTCAAACTCGGACTGACTGTTAAAGATACTATCTTGGAACTTGGGGGGATGGCAGAACAAATTCTATGATCCTGAATTCTCAAAATTTTTAAGTGGTTACGATATTCTTTTCTTACAGGAAACCTGGGTCCAAGATGTAAGCTCTGTAGCTCTACAGGGTTTTCAGCCATTTGCCACACCGGCAATCAAAGTCCATTGTAAGGGCCGGGGCAGTGGCGGTCTGGCCGTCCTTGTAGCGGTTGACTTAATAGCAGAGGTTCAGACCCTGGAAAGCAGCTGCCCAAATTACATCCAAGCATTACTGATTAAGGGACCACATTTCGGCAACCTCCTGTGCATCAATGTATATGTCCCTCCAAAACTCTCACTGTCACAGGATAAAGGGAAACTTTGGGACCAACTTTCCCACACACTGGAAACCCTTTCTTCTCAGTTTCCTAATGCCCAAATAATTATGTGTGGTGATTTTAATGCCAGAATTGGCCCTGGTCACTCTGACTCTAGGGCAGATGTCAACTCTCAAATCGCGGAGCACACATGTCTTTTAGAACGAGTCTCACAAGACCCTACAATTAATAAGCCTGGTCTAAAATTATTGGAGTTGCTATCCTTGTTTAATCTTTATGTCTTACATGGCTCTAAGTTTGATAAGTCTGGTGGTTCCTTCACATTTTTATCTTCCTGTCATGCTAGCACCATAGATTATATAGCAGTTTCACCTGCTTTACTAACAGAGGTGGTCTTTTTTGAAGTAGGTAACTCTCCTTTAAGTGATCACTGCCCTCTACAGCTCTTACTTAAATATAATAGCAACATTCTTTTACCTCCAATTCCTGAACTCGCTGAAGGTACATTTCCTGGCAATAGGAGGCTGAAATGGTCAGAGCAGGTACAAAACAACATAGCTCAAGCTCTGACGAGTGATGACCTTAAATCCCTGCATTCAGCCCTTTTACAGCCTGGCCATGACGCCATAGGACACTATGACAAAATTATTAGCTTGATCAAACCTCTGCTTATCAACAATAAACCTCTAAAGCTGTTATCCTGCCCCAATAATGGCTGGTTTGACCAAGAATGCAAAACCTTCAGGAAAAAGCTAGTCAAATGTATGAGGCTGAGCCGTCGCAGTAGAGAGGATAACAGAATGTTAGAGCTCATCAGATTAAGATCCCAATATAAGAGTCTCCTCAAAAGTAAGAAAGCTGACTATGCTAAACATATGTGGAACAAACTAAATCTGGCAGTAAAGGAGAAAAATGAGTCTCAATTCTGGAACCTTGTTTCTTTCGGGCTTGCAAAATCACCCCAACAGGTTGAAGCCCAAATATCTGGAAACACTTGGTTTACACACTTTTCGAAAACCTTTGGAGCCTGGCCACCTCCCCCACCATATACAGAACCAAACACCCAGGCTATTTCCATTGACTCTCTAAGTTTACCAGCTTGGCCCCCAGTCACAGAGGCTGAAGTCAGAGGCCTTATTACATCCCTAGCTTCCAATAAATCACCTGGAGAAGATCTGATTCCACCTGATTTATTTAAAGCGTTCCCTAACTGGTGGGCCCCAGTCTTAGCTAGGGTCTTCACCCAGATAAATGAATCAGGCATTTTTCCCAATGGCTGGAAGATGAGCATAGTGGTTCCTATCCACAAAAAAGGCAACAAGACCGACCCACAAAACTACCGCCCCATTAGTTTACTAAATATCGCATCTAAACTCTATGGAAAATTCCTCTTACATAAACTAGAGGACTGGGCTGCTGACAACCATATCTTACACCCACACCAAGCAGGATTTAGAAGAGGCCATTCTACCACTGACCACTGCCAAACCCTCCATTACTTAGTCTACTCCAGTATAGAAGGCCCTACGAGAGCCTTATACGCAGCTTTCATTGATTTAGCCACAGCTTTTGACTCCATTGATAGGGACAGACTCTGGTCAAAGCTGAGGGAAACTAACATCGATAAACGCCTACTATTTCTGATGCATGAACTGCACTCAGGCACCCACACAAAAATTAGGGTAGGTGCTTCAGGCTCTCTAACTAATGAAATTGCAGTAAGGAAAGGGGTAAAGCAAGGGTGTGTACTAGCCCCTCTGCTTTTCAATATTTATATCAACGATATAGTTCAAAGACTATCGGGCCCAGAATTTGTACCCCCTTCTGTCGGTCAGCAAAAGGTCTCTATCCTGCTTTATGCAGATGACATGGTTCTGGTTTCCCTTACAAGAGTTGGTCTGAAAAAGCTACTTAACAACTTGGGTACTTATTGTAAGGAAGAGTCCCTTTCCATTAACTACACAAAAACAAAAGTTATGGTTTTCAGGAAAAGACCTAAAAAATTTATCTGGAGTATAAACAATATTCCTATAGAACAGTGTAGTACATTTAAATATCTAGGGATCACTTACAGTGAGACCCTAAACTGGAATGCCCACCTTGCAACTATAAAGGCCTCTGGTCTAAAAATCATTGGAGCCATTCTGAGATTTTATTATACCAGGGGAGGGTTTCTAGTTGACCCAGCTCTAAAGCTCTTTGCAGCCAAGGTCATTCCTCACCTACTATATGGCATTGACATCTGGGGCTGGAAAGAACAAACAATCAATAGCTTGGAGCCCATTCAGAACTTTTTCTTCAGACGTATCCTGGCTCTTCCAAAAGGGTCCCCTGCAGCCCTGATGAGGGCAGAGCTTGGTTTTCCCTCACTCAAAGCCCGTGCCCACTTAGCTATTCTGAAATCTTGGAAGAAAGACATCTCAACCAAATTAGATTCTTTAAACCATCAAAGTTTTAAGCTCTTATTGAGCAAGGACAGGACTCGGTCTGATTTTTTTAGCTCCATTCTTTCACGCTATACCATACCAGATGACTTACTGCATACATCAGCCAATATTTCTGATTTACGTGATTGGGTGTTCAAAGCTGACTCTCTGATCGACCACTCTTCAATACAGCTATCACAAGCAGCCCCATGGTATAAAACAATTAAAAAAGACCATTCCAGAGCATCATATTTAGTAAATATAACGACACGTAATCTTAGAATGGCCCTAACATCTTTGCGGTTTGAAATGATGCCATCAGCCATGCTCTCTGGGCGATATCTCCGAATACCCACAGCCCAACGCCTGTGCATATGTGGAAATCCATCTGTGGAGGACCTGCCCCACTATGTCTTGGCTTGTCCCCTGTACTCCGAACCCAGGGGCAAATTCCTTGCCAAGCTATTACCAAACTCTCACCCTATTTCTGATTTTAACAAAGTCACCTATCTGTTATCAGATGTCGACCCCTATATCCCTTTTGGCGTGGCACTTTTTGCTCTGGCTGCCAGGAAGATTCGAGCTAATGCATTTTTACAGGAGCCTCCACCTTGATACACCATTTTATCTCTTTTATTGTAACTTAGTAGTCCATGTTTACATTTTTAGGTACACAATATTGGAGAAATATTGTTTTATTTGTTTATATTTGTGCCATATTGTTTTAATTGTGTTTTGTAATGGCCTTTGGCTACATACAATAAATGTTATCGTATCGTATCGTATATTTAATGATAGTACAAATTCCAGAGTCAACCAAAACGGGCTCCTAGGTTAAATCGCCCGCTTTCTGCCTGTCTTCATCAGTGGTTGCTCTTCGATATATAATACGTTGATATTATAGCACAGTGGTCCCCAACCCCCGGTCCAGGGACCGGTCCCGGTCCGGGGATCAGTCGGTACCGGGCCATGGCTCCTCCTCGTCCTCCTCCCTGGCTGCTGCCTCGGGGGCTGCCCTGCCATTCTGCCACCGGCTCACCTTTGGTGCTCTCCAGCGGCCGCCATGGCTGGGGCTCCCCCTCAGCATGGCACTGTGCAGCTGCTGCTGGCAGCGCCCCCCAGCGGGTAGCAGGAAGTAAGGGGCGGCGGCAGGAAAGCAAGTGGAGCAGGGGCTCAGGCGGTGGCGACAAAGTCCCTCGGCAAAAGACTACCCCCCCCCCCGGTCCTCAGTAAAATTGTCAAGCGTTGAGCGGTCTCCGGTGATAGAAAGGTTGGGGACCACTGTTATAGGATATCACCTCGGCTGATGCTCATCAAAAGGTGCCCCTACTGTGATGAGCATCAGCCAAGGTGATATACTATAGGATCAACATATTATATATTGAAGAGCAACCAGTGATGAAGACAGGCAGAAAGCGGGTGATTTAACCTAGGAGCCCGTTTTGGTTGACTCTGGAATTTGTGCCGTCATTAAATACACAAAGACGGCATCTCTGCACACCATTGCCTTATTGATTCCTGTTTGTGCTTTTCTGATTTTATATTTGAGGAATTTACAGTTCTTATATTTGAGATAGATGAGGTGACTGATGGCGGAGGTGGCAGAATGGACTCTACAAACAAGTGGGTGCGATTGCAATTTTCTTTCTGATGTAAGATTAGAACAAGCATGCAGAGCACTAGGTTAACACATTTCATCTTGATGTACTGATCCCCCCCCCCCTCCTTAAGCTGTTTTGGGCACCATAGTTGAAGAGGGATGTAGACAACCTGGAGCGTGTCCAGAGGAGGGCAACAAAGATGGTGAGGGGTTTGGAGTTCAAAACGTATGAGGAAAGGTTTTAGTAGCTTGATCTGTTTAGCCTGGAGAGAAGACAACTGAGAGAGGTTTTGATAACCATCTTCAAGTATTTAAAAGGCTGCCATGTAGAGGATGGAGCAGACTTGTTCTCTCTTGCCCCGGAGGGACAGACCAGAACCAATGGGATGGAATTAATGCAAAAGAAATTCTGTCTAAACATCCGGAAGAAGTTTCTGACAGTTAGAGCGGTTTCTCAGTGGAACAGGCTTCCTTGGGAGGTGGTGGGTTCTCCATTTTTGGAAATTTTTTAAACAGAGGCTGGCTAGCCATCTGACAGATAGGCTGATACTGTCATGGTTCAAGGGGGTGGCAGGTTACAGAGGATGAGCGATAGGGTTGTGAGTGTCCTGCATAGTGCAGCGGGTTGGACTAGATCAGTGGTCCCCAACCTTTTTATCACCGGGGACCGGTCAATGTTTGACAGTTTTACTGAGGCCCGTACGGGGGGTAGTCTTTTGCTGAGGGACATCACCACCGCCTGAGTCCCTGCTCCACTTGCTTTCCTGCCGTCCGCTGGGGGACGCTGCCAGCAGCAGCTGCGCAGTGCCATGCCGAGGGGGAGCCCCAGCCGTGGCGGCCACCGGAGAGCACCAAAGGTGAGCCGGTAGCAGAGTAGCAGGGCAGCCCCCGGGGCAGCAGCCAGGAAGGAGGAGGAGGAGGAGGAGGAGGAGGAGGAGGAGGAGTAGTCACGGACCAGTACCAACTGATCCACGGAACAGCATCGGTCCCCGGACCGGGGGTTGGGGACCACTGGACTAGATGACCCAGGAGGTCCCTTCCAACTCTGTGATTCTATGATTCTTAGCTTGTTGGGAGTATTGGAGGCCGTTAAAAAAAATTAGCCACCCCACATATATTCTGAAATGGTGCAGTCCATTCTACCAGTTCCATCCATGGCATTTGTTGGCCAAGGCTTCCTTTGTTTGCCATAAAATCAGAGCTGGGAACCTGTGTCAGCCAGGGACTCGTGTGAACACTGGGTTGCGTGCCCAGAATCAGGAATGCTCAAACACTTGCTAGTTTGAGTCAGGTCCTGTTGTCTTGTGAACAGAGAGCTGATTTTTCATTGAACTGCTTGTCTGTTCATTGACTTGCTTGTGCCTGTTTGGCAGATCAGTGTCTCACTGTCTGCATTCCTAACAGTGCAGTGAGCACAATCAGCTTTTTGCACATGTGTCTTCTCACACAGCTTGATTATGATTAATGTTGTCCCCTGCAATCCTGTACTCCCATTGATGCACCACTGCTCTTGTTGGCAGGCACTTGTTTAAAACAGTTCAGTCAATTGCAAATCAAGTGCAAATAAATGCTGTTTTTATTTTTTAATGCACACAACAACAAAAAAACAATCCGGTCACTTAAGTAATTGTTTGTCGTGTCTATGAGAAATTCTTTTAGAATAACAAATGCAAGTGGGTCTAGCACAGGGGTAGTCAAACTGCGGCCCTCCAGATGTCCATGGACTACAATTCCCAGGAGCCCTTGCCAGCATTCGCCAGCGAATGCTGGCACGGGCTCCTGGGAATTGTAGTCCATGGACATCTGGAGGGCCACAGTTTGACTACCCCTGGTCTAGCAGATATAGGAGTTGTTTGGTGCCAGGCCAAACAGACCAGGTGATTGGCTCCAGTCACAGTCAGACGGAAAGTTCAAATATCAGCCACCTCATGAAACGTGCAGCATCCCTGCTGAGACTTCGAGAAATCAACATCTGCCCAGTTTGGCCCTATAGAAATGCTACTTTGATTGTGAGAAGTGTGGTGCCTCCTTTTAGGATGCCTGTTTACGGATGCTGGTTCCCTTGTCAATGTTAGTGGCTTAGTCAGAGGCTGTCTGAACAACTGAATCTTCCTTCATGGTCCCTTTGTTTCTTGTACTGAACAGGGGCGAGAGCTGTCATCTCACAAGATTTACCTTGTTGACTTGCAAATCTCGAGCACAAAGGAAAAACGGTTCGCTGTGGGCCACGCAAGGATGAGCACTGCAGAAACACTTGCGTCTCTGTCAAACCTCTGTCAGCCCAAACCATTTATCTTTCTGTGAGGGCCTGAGGTTTCTTGGGAAAGAGTTGAGACCATTCAGTCTGGACAGGTAGCCTAGCAAGGATTACCGCTGCTTCAGTGGGGAATGTTGTACATGTTGATCAGGTCAAGGTTCTGTTTGCTCAGGTAGGGCTATGCAAATTTTTTCAAGGCTTCCTGCTGGGTGACCGTAGGCTGGCCTTCATGTTTTGCATAGGCCTGCCGCTTAGGCGGCTGTCTCATGGCTAGGCTCTGAGCCAGAACTAATTAGAGCAGATTTATTGAAAATATGTTACAGAGCTCAACAGGCAGAGGTCACATCCAGTACTTGGCCCCTTAAAAAAAAAAGCTGGAAGAAGAACCTCCAATCAGTATTTACGACCTCCATCTAGCAATTAAAACATCCCATGCTGTGGTGACAGCTGCTGCCAAAGCAACGTTTAAAATTTTTCTCACAGCCAATCAGGAGCTTTGCAGGGGTAAAGCCCTACCTGGCCCCACCCACTTCTTAAAAATACTTGACATGACACCCACAGCTACCATATTGGAGAGCCCCAATCTACAGTTGAATATCTTTCCTCCCCTACCAAAAAAAAAAGCCACCAATGGTGAAAATAATCTGCAGTTATTAGTGATCATTCCCAATACATGATACTAGTTGTATTCACAGAGCCTAATTTTTTTGAAGTTCTTTGTAAAAAAATAATCCAAGTTTCAGATGATTATATACAAAGGGCATAGTATAAGTGGATATCCATCAATTCTCTGATAACCCATGACCAGTATTTTATTTCTGCCTTCTTCTAATTAAGAATTTTTACAAGACCTGGACCCTTACCACATGGGAGGTGTTGTGGTGTTCTGCTGCCTGGTTTCCGGTTCGAGGCAGGTCGCCCGGATTCTTCCTGGAACCACATCGGAGAGCATTTTGCCTGCTTCCCCCTGTCTGCCCCAGATTTGCGCTCCCACACGAGACAGCTGGGGTAGATATGTTCCACCACTCTGAGGGGCCGGGGGGACCCTCTATTTTTTAATTTGTAAGAACGTGTGACTCTGTAACAATGCAAAACCACATTCTTACAAATAAAAAGAAACACCCCAGGTGGCTCTTTCGTGCTGTGCAGGGCGGCAGAGCTGACTGGGGCATTTCTTTTTACTTTTAAGAACATGATATTGTGAGTGGGGGTGTGGAGAAACTGCGCCAGGATGGTCCACTTTTCCCCCTTTCGGGCAGCCCAGGTCCAACATACGTCCAATGAGGCCAGCGGCAAAAGAGGGACCATGGATTTATTCACAATCCTTTCCACGGGCCAATTGAGGGCCGGAGTTGTGCCAGGCCCAGGACTGCCCCGTAATGGTGCTGAAGTCATCAGGAAGTGGGAATTCAGCGCTATAGTAGACAAGCAGAGAGTCAGGCCGAATTCCTGGTGTGGATGCAATCTTGCTGGTTGAGTATAAGTCTTTCCTATTTAAAATGTACTCCGTGTAATATCTAAATCTCTACCCAGCTACAATAAAAATGTCTGATCTGCAGAACTATGAAAGAATTAAGTGTCCTCGTTCATTTTGTCGCGTATTTCTCTTGAGAAAGTATAATCGCATCTTTATATTTTTAAAAAATCACCAGTTCTAATTAGATTGTTTCTTTCCCATAACCCAAAGCCTACGAAACCATTACCGCAATTAAAACGAGACATAAATGTTCATTTTAATTGAGATGGCGGTTTCAGGAGGCTTTGGGTTACGGGAAAAGATACAATCTAATTAGAATTGGTGATTTTTTATAAAGATGCGACTACACTTTCTCTGAGAGAAATATGCAGTGAAACAAAGGGCAAAATTGGCAAACCAAGCCATAAACACCACTTCTCCCATTGATGCCTCCAGCATCTTACACAGTGTCTGCTTTTAAAGAAAAAAAAACGTCATTTTTATTTTTGGCTGCAATCAGTAAAATTCTTCAAAACTGCATGCTGATTTTCCTTTAAAATGGTTCAGCCTTAGATTGATCCAAAATACCTCTCCCAGCATCACTTCATAATGACTTGTATATATTTCGCCCCTATGGATGTGGGGTGTTGCAGCCATTTTAGAACATGGCAAGGCATGGGTGAGAGGACAAGTGCACCTCAGCCCTTTACTGTGGCCTAGTCAAGATTAGGCCTTTGTAGCATTTTCAAGTGACTTTAAAATGACAGCAGCCACGAGGACACCATCATGTATAGTTAAGCCTTAATCAATCTAGCTTAGTTTTCCAGGTTCAAAGACTCTTTGTTTTGTTGCGTTCTTTTTCTGCTCAATATAGTTCAAGACTGCCCAGCCTCTTTCTCCCTGGATGCAAGCTTGTGTATTTCCTTTTACAGCATGTCTATGTTCTTTCCAAAATACAGATAACTCAGTTTATTATTATTTTTGCTTTCATGGTTTCGCTATTTCAGATATCCAAGTTCGTTGTCCTGATCCTTAATAGAAGCTTTAGAAGAACTCCTTTTTTATGTTCTTAAAAAGCCCACAAGTGACATAAATATGAAGACCCCCCCCCTAACAATTGTACTGTGAAGGCCCCTTAACCATACAGCACTGCAAGGCCCGTGGCACGTACTACCAGGATAAACCACCTCTGTGCATCCTACCTCCTAATAAAGGACTCACAACAACCAGGGTTTGAGTTGCAGAACCTTTAGGGCAGGGGTAGTCAAACTGCGGCCCTCCAAATGTCCATGGACTACAATTCCCAGGAGCCCCTGCCAGCATTCGCTGGCAGGGGCTCCTGGGAATTGTAGTCCATGGACATCTGGAGGTCCGCAGTTTGACTACCCCTGCTTTAGTGCTTATGAATCTCTGTATTAGTTGTCAGCAGTGTTGAATCACTTCAGTTGTGTAAATAGGTTTTCTGAAACTGGCTCTCTGTTGATTCCTCATTCTGAATTAAAAATTTTTTTTATATAGATAGATACAGAAAGAAAGAAGGAGAAAATATCTATAATTACAATATCACCCCTCCCTCTACCCCCTAAAGACACCATTTGCTTGAAGTTTCATTTTGCTAAATGCTCCAGATAAAGATTCCATTGTTCTTAGAATTCTTCAATTGGTTTTCTGTGCCTATAGATGTCAGTTTTATCTTTTTTTTAAATAGTTCAACAGTAGTTCAACAGTTTTAACTAGTACTTCACCAAATAAGAAAAACAAAACAACAACAAAAAATGCACTTTAACATGGCATTTCCAGCACTTATGATCAACCTTAGGTTGAATTTTGACGTGGTTTAGTTGTTTAATTATCAAAAGTTGCTGACTCCTGTACGTCAGAGTAAGCAGCCTCGAAATTTATGGAATTCCTCGGCATGCATGCTTAAGAATGGCACGGTGACTTTAGTAGCCTTAAGACAGCTGGTGTTCTCTGATTGTGGAGAAAACAAGTGAAACCCTCAGCCACCCGGACCCTCTAACTGAAGTGAGCAACTGACAATTTTGAAGGATTGGCAGCACAAACCAAACCGGAGGAAATTCAAACAGACAGATGGATACTTCTGTGGAAATCCCTCTGCTTGGGGCTGAGAAAATCGAATTAAAAATTGGCGTTCTTCCCACAGGGTTTTTCCACATCACTAACCCTAATAACCTAGGGATAGATTCAAATGGGTAGCCGTGTTGGTCTGAAGTAGCACAATAAAATCAGAGTCCAGTGACACTTTTAAGACCAACAAAGATTTATTCAAGGCGTGAGCTTTCGAGCGCAAGCACTCTTCCTCAGACTAGTCTGAAGAAGAGTGCTTGCACTCGAAAGTTCATGCCGTGGTCTTAAAGACTGAACTTTGATTGTATTAGATTCAGATGGGTAGCCGTGTTGGTCTGAAGTAGCACAATAGAATCAGAGTCCGGTAGCACCTTTAAGACCAACAATGATTTATTCAGGGCGTGAGTTTTCGAGTGCAAGCACTTTTCATGCTTGCACTCGAAGGCTCACGCCCTGAATAAATCTTTGTTGGTCTTAAAGGTGCTACTGGACTCTGATTCTATTCTGATTTTATTGTCCTAATATCCTAGTCTGAGTAGTGGTGACCCTTGCATGTGCCACCATTTAGAGAAGGCTGAATAATATACATACTTAATCCAAGGCAACTGTTTTCTCCAAACCTCCAAAACAGATATCAAAGTAGCTGTGCATGGAGATAAACACATCCCTTTGATTAATGTACGCCTCCACGGTAGCCCAGTGAGCCGTGGAAAAAGAGGGCCTCTAATTGAAAGACACATAACAACCATCCATTCACAACAAGGGGGTGGGGGGAGACACAAATACTATTACTCTGCTGACTCAGAGGTTCTTTGAGTTATACCGCTGGTGTAGTATTTAAAAAAGCAACAACAGCAAGACCTAATTTCAGAGGTGGCAGTGATCGGGGAGAAGCTGGATCGGTAAGAGTTTTCTTGTATGTACTCAAACCGAATAACCTCAGCAGGCTGCAGCTGCTAATTATTTTTAATGCAGTGGCTTGAACAAAAGACTGGGGAGGCACAAGAGGTCAGGGGGTACTCTAGCAATGAATTTGTGGCAGACAAAGCGGAAGGAGACACTAATTGTAGATAGGGGAGAGAAACAAACCCCCCAGGGTACTCAATGAACTATACATGAAATGAGGTAGGCCGATGACAGGCCTGTGTGCATTGCTGGTAACCCTTCCTCATCCAGTGAAGAGTGGATAAGGGTAATATTTAGTTGCTGAACAGACATTGCTTGTTCTGGAAGCAGGAACCTGGGTCAGGTTGCCAATCACCCTGTGGTGACTAGAGATCTTGAATTACTGGCTCTCCAGGCGACAAGTATTCAGTGTCCCTGGAGAAAATGGTGCCTTTGGAGTTTGCACTCTGGCATTGTACCCCACTGAGGTCCCTGCCCTCGCCAAACTTTGCACTCCCAAATGCCTGGAATTTCCAGTCTTGGAGTTGGCAAATTGGTCATGGTTTTTGGGAGGTGATGGGTGGTAATAGTTGAACCTAGCTTGCCTGCTTGAAAAAGCTGGTCTTTTTTTTAAACATAAATTGGAGGAGTTTTCTGGTCATGGGGTGCTATAAAATAAATACCTCATCAAGACGCAATTTGCAAACAGGAGGTGATCCTGACTTTGCTAATTAGTTCAGGAAGACTGTTTGATGATCCTCTTGAAGATTTTGCATTCCTCAGGGGTGTGCTAAATGCCTGGGGATCTCTGTTAATGGCTCCTGAGGCTTCATGGAGTTGCAAGCCTAGATTTTCACAACTTCCTGCGTACATTGTTTTTATGTGTCTTATTTTGTGCTGTCAAGTTTCAGCAGACTCTTGGTGAGATTGTTAGGCTTCTGGTGGAAAATTGAGAACTCCCAGAATTACAACTGATCTCCATACTTGTATAGATTGCTTATTTATTCTTTATTTAAAATACTAGAATTAAAGCCCGTTATAGCTCATACAACTGGTGCTAGTATGGAGGGAGGGGGAAAATAGCAAGGAGAATGGGAGGTAGAAAGGAAGAGAGTGATTAGGGAAGAGAGATCGAAGGAGAGAGAAAGAGGAAAGAAGAAAGAAAAAGAAAAGAGAGAGGGGAAAGAGAGTATAGGTAGAAGGAAAGAAACAAAGAGAGATAGATAGAAAGGACAGAGAGAAATGTAGAGAGAAAGAGAGGGGGAAAAAGACCGACAAAGAATAACCGAGAAAGAGAGAATAGAAGACATAGAAATTAAGAGAGGCACAGAAGTACAGGAAGAGAGGGGAAGAAAGAGGGAGAGAAATACAGAGAGAGAAAATAAAAGTAAAAGTGATAGAAAGAATGAGAGAAAGGAAGAGTAAGAGAGAGATAGAAACAGGAAGAGAGAAGACAGAGAAGGAGAGATGTAGGATTAGGTAGAAAGGAAAGTGAGAGGATAGAGAGGGAAGGTGGGTAAGGCCAGTCCAGGGAGGAGCACAGCCCCCGCTGAACTTACCCAAAGGCTGGGAAGGTCTCCTGTGGCCCTGGGGGGGGAGCACAGCCTCCCCCCAGCCTCCTGCACCTCGTAGTGGGCCAGGAAGTCCCTCCATGGCCTCTGAAAGGGCATGAAGGCCCTTCCCGGTCGTGTGGGGAGCACGGTCTCCCCCTCCCCACCCTGCTGCACTTCTTACTGGGCTGGGAAGGCGCTCCGTGGCCTCTGCGAGGCTGCAAAGGGCCTTTCTGGCCCAGGGGGGAGCACAGTCTCCCCCCCCAGCCCCCCTCTTCACTTCGTACTGGGCTAGGAAGGCTGCTGGCGGGCACAGCGGGCAAGGAAGGGCACCGGAGGAGTGCCATCCTCAGTGGCCAGACAGCGTCTGGCCATGAGGCTGGCTGTGCGCCTCACAGTGAGCTCCTAGAGGCGTGCAATCTGGTCGCACATCAAAACTGGGCGCACCTGGGCTTTTCCTACATATTAATCTGAACAATGGTAAGGATTTATTCCATTTATCGTGGACTGTATGGCCTTATACCTTACCAAGGTCAGTGTAAATAAAGTATAATAAGTTACCTTACCCTAAACCTAAACTTTATGGTGACCCTGGAGGGTTTCCAAGGTGAGAGATGTTCAGAGGTAGTTTACCATTGCCGGCCCTTTGCATAGCAACCCTAAATTACTGATCAGCGCTGACCCAGCTTCACTTCTGAAAGCTGACAAGAAACAGTCAGGGCAGATTATCTCATAAAATAATACTTTAATTTGATTTGGTTTTCTTGAAAGATTGATCCTAGTTCTCCCCGTCAACCATATTCCCTCCCCATCAATGTGAGCTCTGTTGCCTGGAGATCATAATAAATCTCCAGGCCCCACCTGCAGGGCAACCACCCTAATCTTAGTCAAGACGAGGAACTTGGATCAATCTTTCAAGAAAACCAAATCAAATTAAAAAATTTATAAGTAAATACCCTGCCAAGGTCCCTCCCCACTCCAAACTCCACCCTCTCTAGGCTCCACCCCCCAAGTCTCCAGGAATTTCCCAAACCCACAGTTCGCAACCTAAAATGGAGACTTCCTATTACACCAATATATTTTCTTCACTCTTGATTCCTGTCACATGACTTGTGTGGCAAATGCCTTGCAGTTCAGTGGATCCCAGATCTAGAAGGGCTGAAGACCAGTCATCTAGAGCAGGGGTAGTCAACCTGTGGTCCTCCAGATGTCCATGGACTACAATTGTAGTCCATGGACATCTGGAGGACCACAGGTTGACTACCCCTGATCTAGAGGATCATTAAAGGGGGCTATATCAAATGCTTCATTGTTTTGATCCAGCTACTGAAGTGGCTTGAATTTTGCTTCATATTTGTTGTTGCCTGCTAATTTTGTGGATTGCTGTGTGATGTTTGTGGCTTGACTCTATAACATTTTTATGCTGCTCTGTTTATGCTGTTCTGGTGATTGCGTTTACATTCTTTTTTTTGTTTTCCTTTGTTTTTTCTAAACAGTGCAATATTTCTTACCTAGAAATTATTGTTTTCCTTTTGTTTCTCTTGATCTTGCATAAGTTTTGTAGCATGCCAATTAGCTCTTTGTGGGTTGGATCCAATGCAGCATCTCTGCAAGAGCAAGGACTTCCTTGGCACTCCTCAAGGGGTGCTCCTAGGGTAGGGGGGCCTCCTAGTGGACAGGGGGCTTCAGGAATAGGATCTGCAGGGGCATTTGGAGTTCTCAGTGTGTGAGAGCTGAGAAAGTCATGCTTTTCCTTGGTGCCTGCAGAAATACAGCACTGTACACAACCTTGTTTGTAAAGATTTGGACACTTTGTTGATTGTAATTCACGACAGACCTGAAATCAGTTTTTAAAAAGGTCTTAGCCACAAACATACTTCCATAGAAGGGCAGGTTGTAATAGGCTTGCTGTTCCATGGTGCATGGAGGGTGTGCATATGGGAGAGATTTCACTAATACCTCTTCTACTCTAAATCCTCACTTTGCCTTATGTGCTGTCCAGGAGAGTATCTTGACTTCCAGAGGCAAAATTTGGGTGCGGGGCTCAGTGGAATTTAGCAGAAGGGGACCCAGGAAAGCTACATTCTACAGGTTGTGCTCTGAGAGGTTGTAGGGTACAAGCCATTGACTTGCACAAGATTTTATACAGCACCTAGTGGTCTACTTGTGTTACTATATTATCTGGAAACTGGTTGCGCAGGTGGAGACAAAGCAAGATTTACCTGGTGCAAAAGCGGCTACTGTGGTCTTGTTTTCGAATTTCTGCTTGCATAAGACCTCCAACCTCCAACACAGGTGGGATGGTGCAGTGAATCCAGCCCATTGTAACTAAATAACTGTGTACCTCTTGGGAAGGGGGATTCAACATATGTAGAGGAGTCACTAGGGCTGGTTGCCATGCCTCTGCAGCCATGGCTGGTGGGACAAAAGTCATTAATGACAATAGTTGTTGTGCAGTGGTGTGACTATCAGTGTTGTCAGTCCTGTCTAGGGATTACTGCAAACTTTGTGGTTTTACCACACAGGTTTTGGATGATTCCTAGAGAGGCGCAACATGATTCCTAGAGAGGTGTCTCCATGGTCCCCCTGCTCCCTGCACACCCTTGCGCTCCCAGCTTGGCCCATGGCTTGTCAAAAAAAGAGAGAGGTTGTCCTTCAACTGTCGGCCTTGTTCTGGTGTGTTTTTCGTAGTTGGCACAGCATCCTGCATATGAGTTCCCGAGTACATTAATATTCACCCCAGAAAGATTTGCCTGTGATTTAAGCGGAGTCTAATTGTCAGCCGTTTAAGTGCAGTTGCTAAAGAAAGCAGTAATCAGGAAATATAGACATCTTAATTTAAATCAAATTAAGCAATCAGCTTGTCTTCCTAGCCTGCCTTGCTGTGGCAGCTCCGGCATTTGAGCAGGAGATGCTTCGATGGAAGAATTTCCCATTTTAACCCACCCCTCCCCCAAAAAACTCCAGCTTGTTTGTTCACTACCTTTTATTTAAAATACATGCACAGATCTCTGGTGTGAAAATGAAATACATTTTCCTCGCTAAATGCTTTCCGCTTGGCTTCAACAAAGCCATTTACCTGTGCTGAATTTTTTTCAACAGCTAGGCGGGAGAGTATTTTAGAAGTTCGGTAATGAAAAGTTCAGTTATACAACCTGCAAAAATAATAGAGGAAATAATGTCACCATGGAGGAAGAGAGTGATTACCGTAGTCAGCTCAACGTGCATTTATGTATTAAGAATAAACCGTGTTAGACGTCCTAATGTCATCCTGCTTTGATAAACTTGTTTAAGGCATACACCAGCACATTGGGAAGGGCCAAGTACATGCATGTTGCTTATGATCCCCTTTATTTAAGCATAGAGGCAGCTCCCAGTTTTTCAGAAGTGCCACGTTATTTATTTATTTATTTATTTATTTATTTATTTATTTATTTATTTATTTATTTATTTATTTATTTATTTATTTATTTATTTATATTTTTAGACCACTTTCCATACAGCTCTGGGTGGTTTACATATAACATTATGGGGTAACTACGTAAAACATTGCAACAGAGATAACAATCATAACATAACATGTCAACCAGAACAATATTTGAACAGGAACATTGACACGACTTTGGGTCGGTCGGATTCTTTGGTTATGGGAGGGGGTGTCGGGGGGGCAGTGGGTGTTTTTGGGCTGGTCGGCCTCAAGCAAATGCCTGGTGGATGAGCTCCCTTTTGCAGGCCCTGCGAAATTGTAGGAGTTCAGACAGGGCCCTGATCTCTTCAGGGAGCTTGTTCTACCAGGTGGAGGCCAGGACCGAGAAGGCTCTGGCCCTTGTTGAGGTCGGACAT
The DNA here is from genome assembly GCF_049243985.1 of Paroedura picta. Classification (NCBI taxonomy): domain Eukaryota; kingdom Metazoa; phylum Chordata; class Lepidosauria; order Squamata; family Gekkonidae; genus Paroedura; species Paroedura picta. Next base: position 33,517,396 of record NC_135373.1, read on the forward strand.
AACTACCATAGTGAAAAGAACTCTAGTGGGACAAATATTTATGAACTTCCATTTGTAGCCCACCTTTCTCCACAGTGGGGATCCAAAGCAGCTTACATCATTCTCTGCTCCTCCATGTTATCCTTACGACAACCCTGTGAGGAAGACTAGGCTGAGAGTGACTGATCTAAGGTCACCCGGCAAGCTTCTATGGCACAAGTGGGGATTTGAACCTGGGTCTCCCAAATACCAGAGTGACACTCTTAACCACTATACCACACTGGGTTCCTGATTAGCCGGAGCAATAGAATGAAGTGTTGGAAGAGTCTGGAAACATTCTTCCAGATCAGTGGTCCCCAACCCCTGGACTGGGACCGGTCCATGGATCATTCAGTACTGGGCCGCGGCTCCTCCTCGTCCTCCTCCCTGGCTGCTGTCTCAGGTGCTGCCCTGCCACTCTGCTGCCGGCTCACCTTTGGTGCTCTCTGGAGGCCACCATGGCTGGGGCTCCCCCTCAGCATGGTACTGCACAGCTGCTGCTGGCAGTGCCCCCCAGCAGGCAGTGGGAAGTCAGGGGCGCGGTGACGTCCCTCGGCAAAAGACTACCCCCCCCCGGGCCTCAGTAAAATTGTCACGCTTTGACCGGTCCCCAGTGATAAAAAGGTTGGGGACCACTGTTCCAGATCCTCCTGACCTGACCTTGAGTGTCATTGTGGTGGAGTGGTAAAAGAGCAGCGGACTCTGATCTGGAGAACTGGGGTTGATTTCCCACTCTTCCTTATGCAGCTAGCTGAGTGATCTTGAGCTATTCACAGTTCTCTCAGAGCTCTCTCAGCCTTACCTACCTCACAGGGCGTCTGTTGTGGGGAGAGGAAGGGAAAGGCTCGTAAGACGCTTTGGCTTACATTCAGTCACAAATCATATAGAATTCTCATAAATCATTTTTTAAAAAATAATCTTGCCCTTTGGTGTTTATCGGAGTAGTTCTTAAATTAATAGCATATGAATCAGTCTTCAGAAGCATTTTTGCTCATGTGCAGATCTGAAGGGGGAAAAAACCATGCAAACCTATTTGACAGGTTGTGATTCTTGTGAGCTTGTTCACGAGAACAAGCAAACATAGCTCATGAACAACTTACATCTTTAAGACCAACAAAGATGTATTCAGACCCATTTGAACTTACATCTGCTTGTCACAATTGGATCCAGTAAATATTACTTCTGAGCATGTTTGATACAAACCTTTGATGCATCCCTAAGATCTTGTAACTTCCTACTTAAATCCAGTTGATTGGTATGAAGTGCTTTCAGATCATCCAAAAATTTCCTCTGCTTAGGCTAGGTCGAGTCCATTAAGAATTTCTCCCCAAAGGAGATGAACTTTGATCCAGACTGAAAGAATCTCCTTGAGTCCTTGGAGGCTGATTTGAGACCAGGTGCCCAACAGTGCTCATGGTTTTCTCCGTGGTGGTTCCAGAAGGTTTGTTACTTTAGAAATGTCAATTCTGAGTGAAGCTTAATTAAATGAAGTCCCCGCTGAGCTCAAGGCATATGGCAAACGAAATAGCACTGCTCAAAGATAATAGTCCTTCAGGGTACCGTTAATCGTAAGGTTGCTCCGGAGCTGAGCGCAGTAATGGACACAGCACAGTAATGGGTATGGGCATAGAATATAGATGTGGGGCTGAGAGTCTCGGATGGAAGCGGCCAAGCGGTCATAATACAGCCAATGAAGCTGCATCAACAAGGGCAATGCTAGTGAAAAATTCCTGTCTGTGAGACTATTTTCTGTTTTCCTTTGGAATACAGAATGGAGGGATGCACCCATGACTACTACCACCCTTCCCGTAGTAGTAGTAGTCGTCGTCGTCATGGGGGCATCACTCCATATGTGACCCTCTTTCATCTACCTGTATTATCATTTTCCTTGGTTCTCATTCGTTGTTCTTTTTCTTTTCCCCATTGGACCTTGAAGTTTCAGGTTCTGGAATGTGTAAATTTCTTTCTACCACACTGTCTGTGTTGTGATCAGAAGTTGTTTTCCCAGTTGTCATGCAGCCTTTCACAGATCGATTCAGGTGGGTAGGCATGTTGGTTTGAAGCAGCAGGAAAAAGTTCAAATCAAGTGGTACCTTTAAGACCAACAAAACTTGATTGATTTTATTGGTGCCACTTAACCCTTCTCTGAATAAAAGTCTTACTTCTAGCCAGGCAATATATAATTCTCAAAATAGCATCTAAAAAGGGTATCTTGCTTGTAATTATTTGCTCTTGATTGGCAAAGCCAAATAGTTGCCAAATTTTTGTTTCCAATATTCAGACATACTGTTGAGCCTAAGACTGGAAGTAGAGTGTGATAGAAGAGTTTGATAGAAGCAGACATATATGAACATTGCATGATCCTGATGTCTTCTCTACCAAGTAGACTTCTTTCGACCTGGCTTTACCAAGAAGACCCACCTACTAGGTCAGGTGTCTCCAGCTCTTTAGAGCCTGTAGACACCATGGTGAGGAAAAGATATGCAAATTAGCAATATTTAAAGACACTGGCTAGGAGAAAAACAACCATTCTCCGTCTCCATTCTCTAGGTGGGTTCTCCATCTTTAGACATTTTTAAACAGAGGCTGGATAGCCATCTAATGGAGAGGCTGATTCTGGGAAGGTTCAAGGGGGTGGCAGGTTACAATGGATGAGTGATAGGGTTGTCAGTGTCCTGCATAGTTCAGGGGGTGGACTAGGCAGTGGTCCCCAACCTTTTTATCACCGGGGACCGGTCAACGCTTGACAATTTGACTGAGGCCCCGGGGGGGGGGTAGTCTTTTACCGAGGGACGTTGCCGCCGCCTGAGCCCGTGCTCCACTTGCTTTCCCGCCGGCATCCCTAACTTACCTCTGCCCACTGGGGTGCACTGCCAGCAGCTGCGCAGTACCACGTCGAGGCGGAGCCCCAGCCATGGCGGCCACCGGAGAGCACCAAAGATGAGCTGGCAGCAGAGTGGCAGGGCAGCAGCCGGGGAGGAGGACGAGGAGGAGCCGCGGCCCAGTACCAATTGATCTACGGACCGGTCCCGGTCTCCGGACTGGGGGTTGGGGACAGCTGGACTAAAGGGCCCGGAACGTCCCTTCCAACTCTATGATTCAACTTGAAAACAATCCTGAACAGTGGTTGAAGAAAGTACAGTAAATGTAACTAGTATGCAAATGAAAAAAGATGAATCATGTCTGTTTTTCTTTTTTTCAGTTTATTTGTAGTCATCAGCAAAGCGCTGTCCAGTGACAAATGCTGTCAAAATATATTTCTTCAGTGGCAAAGACTGCAGTGAAGTAATGTGACAAAAGTGAATGCAAAATTAAGAACTCTTCTGATACAGGGGTAGGCAACCTGTGGTCCTCCAGATGTCCATGGACTACCATTCCCATGATCCCTTGCCAGCGTTTGCTTAATACATAATAACAGTGGTAATACTGTAATGACATTTAGGCTCACTCACCATCACAAGGGGTCTAAAAGAGCCTGGGGTAAATTTCAAAAAGTAAACACAAGCTACTCTAGAAAATAACATATGAGTAATCATTACCACCTTTGTTAAGTGCTCTGTGGTGTGCCTCTCTGCTATTTGTACTTATGAAATTGTAGTGAGTATCTAATGAAGCATATTTTGAAAACAATTCTCTAGAAAATAACATGAAAATGATAGTTACATGATTGATATAGTTCTATGTCTATAAAACATAGAGACAAACCTTATTCACATTTACCTGAAGTGATGACAGGAAAAAAAACACCTACCAAAAACACTTGTTACATTTTTCATGAATCTGTTCTCAAGGGAGACCTGTTTTCAATGTGGCAGAAGTATCAGGTCTTCCAACAGGACTCACAGTCTATATTCATTAAGTGCAAAAGGCAGTGCACCTGAATCATAGGCGCCCACATCCAAATTATAAAAACCAGGAGATGTCTGCACTACAATTTAATACCTCAGGTTGTAATCAATTCAATGTATGGATGAAAAATACCTCTTTTTGGAACAGCATTTTCATGATATTAATCTGGTTCATCCTATCAGATTTAATTTGCATGAGACTAAAACATTTTATGTCCTCTAAAGTCATGTCGTTTTGCAAGGCATTGCTCAGTTAAGGAAGCTTCCAGATTTTGGGTTTTATCCTGGAGTATTGTTGAAGAATGTATGTTTTTAAAGATCTTGTAGTTACATCCACATTTTTTTTCACAAGGACAAGTTAGACAATATATAAGATTCTTTGAATTATAGTTGAAAAAGCCATTTATTTAACAATGAAATTAACCTTTGTAAAGTTGTATTCAACACATTCTAATATGAGGTGGCAAACAATGCACCTGCCACACCTGTATTTACCTTTAGGAAAGGTCTTTTAGGAAAGGTTTTTAATGTCAAACAGCCAAAAGATGTAGGTTCCTGAAACCTTGTATATCTGGCACAACATGCCAATGTTTGAAAATAATCTGCCAAATTTGGTGTTAAACTCAAAAGAGCTCATAACCCCGTCAGATTTAGGGCATGTATCCTGTTGAAAAAGTGATTTTCTTATCTGAAAGCGGTTTTATGTGTAGCACTTTTGATGATTCTTAATGGATAACCCTTTGTAAAAGTGCTACTTCAAGATCGCCTGCTGCTTGTTGAAAACATTTCTCCCTAATGTTAATCCTCTTGTGCCTAGCGAATTGACCCACTGGTAAATTGTTCAGTAAGTGTGGGGGAGCTTCTTAGAAACCCATACAATATTATCATCTTCCCTGTGGACCATAGTATCTAAGAAAGAAATCATATGGAGGTCACTAGAGTCAGTAAAAATGCAGGGGGCACTAATGGCTGGGCGGGGGTGGGGGGGTGGGAGGCAGTTCGCTGGAGCGGTGGCGAGTTGCTGGTGGGCGTGTGTGGACTGCGGGCGGATGGAGTTGGGGGAGTTGGCGGCGGGCCCACCATGGTCATGGTGGTGGCGGCAGCCCCTGGTTGGGTTTGGTGTGGGCGCAGGCAGGAGATCGGGGGCGGCAGTGCATTATCCCACGTGGGCACTCGTGCGGTGGTGACTCCTCGTGGTGGTGTTTGGCGACGGGTGCGGCACAAGGCCGGCTCCGGGTCCTCTCACCATTCGCTTTGGCCGCTGCGTTCGACGGCAGCTGAGGCTTGCGCTTGTGGGGGGGGGGGCGTCAGCACCGGCTCTTCTTCCTTGGCGGGCTCTGTGTGTGGCGGCAGTGGCAGCTCATCGCTGCAGTTGCCGCCACAGTGCGGGCACTGCCACCAGCAGCACATCCTGGTTCGTGGGCACTGCAGGTGGGTGGCAGAGGGTATCATGGATGGCAGTTCAGCGGTGGCTGTTTGGCACTGGCGCCCCCCCTATCGTTAGTGGACACGGTGGCTGGGTCGTAGACAGTGGCAGGGATGGCTCTAAAGTGGCAGCTCCTGAGGTAGCCATTCTTGCCGTGGCAGGTAGCAGCCTTGGTGCGCTGCCGCAAGTCAGTGTGCGGAGCATCGGAGTGGCGGCGAGGCACTGGTGAACGGGCAGACATGGAGGGCATGAGGTGTTTGGGCCGGGACAATCAGCGTTGCTGGCTGCACCCTAATTGGCCCTATTCCAACTCGGAGACCCCGGACACTCTCCACCTCCTGGCCAGTTTCACAAATATTAAGAGGAACCATGGATAAGATTATTGTTTTAACTGTGTATATTATATTTTGATTGTTTCAGATTTGCACAAGGTTATAAGAATAACATTTAATTTAATTTACCAATGCAAAGCGTGTCCCATGGCTGGAGAGTGGGGAAGAAACTATTCAGTTTGATCTTCCATCTCCTGTTGCAGCCATTTTAGCATTTGGGGCCACCCCCTATGGGAACCATTATGGGATGGAACTTTCTGCTCCCTCTCAAAATCCTGTTGGAACCTGTTGGCTTAAAAGATTGGAGATCCTTTTTGTAGAGGTTTGTAGACGTTAATCTCCCTCCACTCATTGCCATTATTTGTTTTTTTCCTGACTCTTCATCTTTCTTTTTTGAGATGTGGTGACCAGAACTAATGCGTCAGTAAACAAATCCCAAGCTGCTGATTGTCACAGTTAGTTAAAAGTCCTGCTCCAGTAGAGCTGCTTCTGTGTGCATGCCTAGAGAATTTTTGTTCAGAAAATAACTCTGCATCCAAAACAGAATTATACCTTTCTAAGCCCTTCTTCAATATCTTAGAACAGGGTTCCTCAACCAGGGATTTGTGAAACCCTGAGGTTTCTTGAAGGGTTTCCCAAATGGGTGGGTGATAATTAATTTCTTGTAGATTTAAAAATCGGTAAACATTTATTGGGTGCTATGACAATACATGATCATGTTGATCCACCTACCTCTCCCAAAAATGGCTAATGATGGGCCTGAAGGGACCATCATCACATCACTTCTGGGGTTTTTCGAAGACTGAAGAATGTTTCATGGGGTTTCTCAACAGTAAAAAAATTGAGAAAGGCTGGTTTAGGATGATGTAACCGCTTAGGATGACTTGCAGATTACAGAAACTGTGGCCCAGTTTAGATAGCTTCTTTCCATGGATCTTCCATATATCATGCAGTTCAAGATTGATGATTGTGCCAGGTTTTTGGGGGGAGATAGTTATTCACATATTTATTCTTTTTGCTTTGAGTATTTATGGCTAGGGATGGGTATGAACCTAAAAGTTTGGCTCAGAGTCTGAGGCAACCCATGGACCAAATTTAGCCAGAAGACCCTGAATCATTGAGTTGGGCTAGCAGCCATTTCATCTGTCTTTCTTGCAGCTATTTCAGCCTGACAGTAGGTGGATGCACCTGTCAGTTATTAGGCTGAAATGGCTAGCAGCCATTTCATTGGTCAGTTTTGCTCCCCCCCACTTCCCCATGTGTGCGTGGGGATGTGAATCCGATTGGCTTGCAGCCATTTAAACCTAAGAGGTCAGCTGTGGATCCCAGTCACAAATTAAGTTTAAGGGCCAGAATAACCAAACCAGACAAAAGTCCAGGAAATCTTCGGAGACTCTGAAATGCCCCAAGTTCATGCTGAATTTTGGCTTGTGAGGCGGTTCATGCCCATCCCTATTTATGTCTCTCTTTTCTCACTGAGGGTCTCAAAGCATATTGCAACACACATACACACTGTCAATAAAATCAACAATACTGTTAACTTGTCCATCACGTGCCACATTGGGAGACCGTAGTCGGTGTTCATCACAAGTCTCAGGAAAACCATATCTAAATTATGAGCTGTTCTTTATTATCTGTAGAGTGAGAAATTTAATCAAGATGAGCTGTAATGGAGAGAGGTAGAGGGAGGAAAGAGAGGGCCAAGAAAAAACAGAATGATTACCTTTAACATGGTTTTGTTCAGAGGATCAGTGGAAGGAACAGCTCTGGTATATCTTCATGGGCAATGAACTCACCTTCGTCTCCTCCTGTCTTTATATATAGCACATATTTTTTACCTAGTTCTTCATCCAAAGAGCTCAGAACAGCATATATGGTTCTCACTTCTCCGTGTTATTCTCCCTGTGGAGTAGGCTAAGCTTCAGAGAGGTCCATGATATGTCAGTGAGCTTTTTAGGTGAGTGTGGGTTCAAGCCCAAGTCCCCCAGATCATAGTTCAATATTCCAACCACTACATCAAATTGACCTAAAAAGAAGAGACTGGAATCTGGATAAATTTGCCGCTTCCAAGAGCCAGAACTCATTCTTAATACCTTATTTTTGTGTCCTTGTGATGGATTGTGGTGGTTGTTTCGGCTGACTTGCTGTGAAATATGATTGCTGGCTGAAAAATGGTATGAGTAACAGACAGTGAGGAGCAACCCCCTTTTTATTTTCTATTGGAACAGGTATTGCAAGTTGTTTGGACTGGCAGGCAGGTTGGATTCCTAGCAAGAGAATGGTCATTAGCCAACATTTCTAGCTGCAGTTTAACGTGCGAAATAGGGTACTTTCTTTTGGGGAGGAAAGAAAGAGAACCATCACCGGGCAGACAACCTGTTCATTTTTCTCCTCTGGTAAAGGGAAAATCCTAAATATCCAGGCAAACATAGGGCAAACTTTTATTGGTGGCAGTGGAGGACTTAGCATGGGGCTATAGGAACCTCCCCTGGTCCAGATAATCTGCTCATCTGATGTTGTCAGATCTCTGAAGCTAAGCAAGGTCGGCCATGGTTAGGATTTGGATGAGAGACCAGCAAGAAAGTCCAGCGTTGCTGTGCAGAGGGATGCAATGGCAAGCCACCTCTGAACCCCTCTTGTGTTGAAAGCCCTACGAGGTTGTCATAAGTCCCCTGTGCCTTGATAGCACTTCCCCTCACCACTGATAGGAACCTCTCTCCTAAATGCAGCCTGGGAAGCGGCACACATCAGGAGCCTGAAAAGTCAAGTAGTATATTTCCAGATGTGTTAAATGAGGAACGGTTTCACTTCCAGAAGGGAATAGCTTAGGGAGGGCAGCTAGTGAGGCAGAATAGGACTCAGTCATGAGGTGAATTATATCCTTCAATCATAAGAATGTCATCCTTCTCTAAGGGGAGAGGAATTGTGAGGGTTTAGTAGGTGGAACTTATTCACTCAAGGGACTTGCTAGGTCAAGCTTTTTCAACCTTTTGGCCTTGGAAGAACCCCTGATATATTTTTAAGGCTTTGAGGAACCACAGAACTGATGGCATGCCCCTTCAGAGAAGTAGGCATAGAAGCAAGATGTGGGACCCAGCCTATCAAATCAATCGATCATTTACCGTTTCCAATGTTGGGGAAGAGACTAGGCCTGTAGAGTGACAGGGGAAGTGGTCTCCAGTGACATCTAGTGATGTCAGTAGCCATCCAAACTTCTGGGAATGGCTGCATGATCCCTGGGGAGCTCTCATATAACCCCCTGCCCTAGATAAAGACTGAGGGCTTGCAACTTCTACTTGATGTACTTAACAGACCCAAGGCCCAGACTTGTGAGGGAACTCCGTCCCTGAGGAGATTCCATCCCACACTAATGCTCCACCCAGACTGAGTCAAGAATATTTGGAGCCAAGCCATTATACTTTGGATCCACTTTTTAGCATTTTTTTGTTTTTGTGATTTTTTTGTGTATGCGATTTATTGGCAGTCTGCTGAGGAAGCCTATGAATGTTAGACGGGGTGTAAATCTTTTAAAATAAGTGAATTGGCAGGGGTCTGCATGTCAAGAAAGAGGTAGGCTCTCAGGGGAACGGAAGGAGGAAATAAATCGACCACAAGGTAAGCGACAGCTGGTGCATAATAACAATAATAAAAAAGAGCTGAAAAGATGCCACCCCCTGAATGACAGACCTGGGTTTTTGAAAGGTCCGGGGACGTGGCTTGCCTCTCAATGGTGTGGCTTTTATGAGTGCTCCTGAAACCTTTATTATGTCTTGTAAATGGAAAGGGGCAGAATCCGTTGGTCTCTGTCATCTATTCATCACAGCCCCCTGAAATAAACCACCTTGATGACAAGAAACCCATGCACACATTTCTCTTCCCTCTTCCCTCTGATCTAAGCCAATCTTCCTCAGCAGAGCAGCTTGACAGGAGGCTATAAATCACCGGCACAGGTGGCTTCACCTTCTAGATTAGGCTAATTAGGTTCTTAATGGCCCTGTTGAACGCAGACCTCCACTCCATATGCCCCCCCCCAAAAAAACCATTAGGTGCTATAAGCTCCTGTGTATTTTTCCTACCAGGTTCCCCCCATCTTTGGAAGCCAGGAGTAGATCGCTCACCCCCAAGCTCTTTGAAGGCTTCCTGCCTTGAAATTTGGAGCATACTCTTGGAGCATAAATCCACCATACTGTTCTTGAGGAAAGTGCAATCTAGTCGCAGGATTCCTGGCTTCATTTATTTATTGCCCCTTAAGTACATTTTTAGAGTTCAGAGTTGCGTACGAAAGAAATCCCAGGAAAAAATAAAGCCATTGTTTGCTCAAGACTGCTTTTGATGCTGTCTGGTGTTCCATTTTTTTCGTGTTGCTGGTTTGGGGTTTTAGGAGCTTTTTATTTCTTGGTCTTGTTCCTGTCTTAATGGTGGCTCATTTTAGTGTTCCTAGTTTTAGATTCTTCATCCTTGGCACTCTCTTTTGGTGCCCCAGGGCACAGATCTTGGTTCACTACTTCTTTATTCTGCTTCTTTTCTCGGGATTCTTCAGTCCCTTTGAAGTAGTTTTTTTCAGTTTTATTTTTTATGTCAGTGGTTATCCTGTTACATCTTTCAGTTCACCTTTGATGCTCTTTTTAAAAAGTTTTTGCGCAGTCATCCAATCGCAGTTTGATACTTAATATGTCTACAATAGAATTTCTGGTTATTCCACCCAAATGCAACCTGTTTCATCCATGAGTATCAGTGATTTTGCTCTCCTTCTTTTTCTTTTTGGAATTTACCCTGTTTTCCCTTTACATTTTAATAGAATATTTATAGCCATTAACTATACAGCCCTGCTTTATACCCTTCTCTACTTTTATGGGATCTGTCACGGTACCCTGAGGGTTGATTCTTATCCTTATGAAGGTATTTTCATGCAGTGCCCTCATAAAATATAAAAAGTGCCTACCTATAGTTGAAGCTTTCAGTTTGCTCCATAGAATGCTCCTAGAGCAGCCTTTCTCAGCATTTTTAGTCTTGGGAAACCCTTGAAACATTCTTCAGGCTTCAAGAAACCCCAGAAGTGGTATGATCATGCAGCACATTATTTGGGAAGTATAGCTTTGTATGAGTCCACCCGGGGCCCCTCCCCTTCCCACCCCCTCCAGGCCCATCATTGGCCATGGGGGGGGGGTGTCAACATGACCATGTATGGTCATATCTTCTGATAAACCGAAGACCATCAAGAAACCCTGGTTGAGAAAGCCTGTCCTGGAGATGGAATCAAAGGCTGATATCAAATCAATGAAAGCTGCATAAAGGGAAATGATAGATTTGGAAGAGTATCTGGCCATTAGTGGTTTAATATTGTACATTGATCCAGAGTTGAACGCCCTTCTCTGAAGCCAGCTTGCTCATGACCCAGACAGTTATCTTGTTCCATCCAAACTTTCCATTTCTCCTGTAAATGCTGAGCATACAGTTTGCTCACAGTACTTAAGAGGCTAATTGGCCTATAATTGGACAGCTTATCTTGGTTTTCCCTCTTGAATATGGGAAGTATAATTCCCACCCCCCAGTCTTTTGGTATTCTTCCTGAATTGTCAGTGGCTGTGAATAAAGAGGCCTGCTCTGGCACCCACAAGTCCAAATTGTTTTTTATTAGCTCAGGGTGGATTAAAGCTATGCCTGGAGCCTTATTTGTCCTCAGAGTCTTGATCAAACTTCTCACTTCTGAGAACTCTACTGGCAGCTAGCTTGGGAGGTTTCCTGTCTCATCAGATGTTCAATCTCATCCACACCACCATACAGTTCCCTAGTGTCTTCCCCATACCTCAGGTAAAATAACATTATTCAGTGAAGAGGGGGACTTACTTGGGTGATTTGCAACCAACTTCCGAAACAGAGAGGAATTCTTTAACTTAGCCGGCCGTCCCAACCGAGCCCAGGTTTGTTTCATGGCTTCTTCTCTCTCTTTTTTGTGCTGTAGGAGAGGTTCTTTGTATAAATACACACCCCTATTCACTATACCTGTTTACACTATATTCACTATATTACCAAGAGAGTATTTATTTATTGCATTTTACCTTGCCAACTGCGGCGCAATCAATTAAACAAACTTGTGTTTGTTGTAGTGCTTTTCGTAGCCTGTAATTTTGAAACATCATCCGCATTATTTCTATACTTCGCATATGTCATAGTAAAGCCGTCTACTTTACCGTAATCTTCATAATATCTCTAAATTCTGTTTTGTCTGTTGACGTTGCCAAAATCCAGATTCACATTTTGATTCTTTCAGACATTTGATGGTGCCTTTCTTCCTACCCATGTTCCTTTTTCACAGCCTCCTTACTGAATTTCTGTCGTTAATTCTGCTGCAGCTCTCATTTTTCCTGCTCCTTGTTTTGCCTCTGTCTCTCTCTCTCTTTTGCTATCCTTCTTCTTTTGTCAGATTGTGAAGGCTATGAAGAGCAGTACAACAAACACAAGTTTATTTTATTTATTGCGCCTCAGTTGCCAACGTAAAATGCAATAAATAAATGATCTGTTGGTAATGGCTTGATTTCCCCCTTGGTGTTTTCTGTCCAGTCATAATGAAGTGTTCAAAACAGATGCTCCATCACTGAGACATGGCCCCTTCACATACAAAAAAATGCACAATAAGCCTTTTAAATGCCTTCAGAGTTCACTGGCACTGCCCTTGCGGCTTGCAAAAGTTATTTAAATTTTAAAAGGCCTGTGTTCCCTTTAAATGCCCTTTCTTCCATTAGAAACGACAGAGAATGGGGGCACCTTTGGGGGGGGGCATAGAATTTGACTGCCTGGTCCAGTCTTATTCAGATTTGGGGATTCCAACCGTCCCTCCCCCAACCCCATATGCCCCAGGAACAATTCTCTTATATCCTCTGGAGACTGTTGACTCTAATGGCTCCTGCAGGCTACAGTAGAGCTGAAAAAAATTGGCATTCTGAAATATTTACTGTGAACTCTCATATGATCTTTGTATGGCGTATTCTTGATTTTTCTTTTTATATGTGTTAATTCTCACATTTATATTTATATATTTATTTATATTTTAACTTATATACCGCTGCTCTCAGAGACTTGCGGCGATTTACAATAAAAGAATAAAACAACACAACCCGTCAAAATCCCGACACATTAAAAGGTGGCTATTCATTGGAGTTATCTCCCCATCACCCCTCCCCTGTCCAGGGGAAGTCAGGAGCTCTTTCATTAGGAGCGAAGGTCCTGATCTCATTAATTCTAGGGGATCCCCTAGTAGTAACTCCAGGACCTCAGCCCGGCCTCAACCATACGTCTGGGGGAAGAGCTCCGTCTTGCAGGCCCTGTGGAAAGCTGATAACTCTGGCAGGGCCCTCAGCTCTTCCAGCAGCTCATTCCACCAGGCTGGGGCCGGGGCCGAAAAAGCCCTGGCCCTGGTTGAGGCCAGGCGAATGTCCTGGGGACTCCAGGACATATCCAATCCCTTTATAGTGGAAAGTATCCAGGCACGAGTCTCTGGTTTCCTTTGTAAAGGGAATGTTTTTTATTTTTATTTTTTTACTTTTCTTGCAAACTGATTTACATGAGCATGTGTCCTCTGAAACATATGAACAGGGCTCCTGAGCCAAACCTATCAAGTTTAGTACTGTATTGCAGACTGACAGCGGTTCTCCAGGGTCTCAGACCAAGGTTTTTCACATTGCCTGCTACCTGATCCTTTTAACTGGAGATGTCAGGAATTGAACCTGGGACCTTCATGCAAAGCAGATGATCTGCCACTGAGCCACAACCCTGTGTCCATAACATTAAGAGGTTGCATGCTTGGAATCTGTCAGTGATTGAGACTGTTGCATTCACAGTAACCACTCTTTTATCACAGGAGTGCCTTCCTTCTGTAAATATCTTCAGATGAGAAGTCATTTCTATAGTTGCTTGCAACTTCACCAGGGATTAAACTACTGCTGTTCCTCTTAGTGTTGCCTGCAGGCTAAGGGGGAAAATTGCAATAGATCTTGTATTCTTAGTCAGTGGCTGTGGAAGATCAGAGCTAACTCCAAATTTAGGGTGTGCGGGCAAAATAACCACCTGCGGGGCTCCTGTTGCACACACATGCGGGTCTTGGTGGGAGGGAAGTGTCCTGTGGTGTGGTTAGATAAGATTCTGGATTCCACAACTTATTTTTCTTGCTGCTCCAGAGCTCATCCCACCTTGTTTGTATTTCTTTTAGCCCTTCCCTGCAGTGGTGGGCTCTCCTGGGAGCCCTAGGACCCCACCTAGGGTTGCCAACTCACAGGTGGGGCCAGGAAATTACCCGAAATTACAGCGGCTCTCCAGACAACAGAGGTCAGCTCTCCAGGAGAAAATGGCTTCTTGGGATTGTCGGTGGTATGGCAGAAATGCCAGCAATGTCTCAAGCGCCTGTGCATCCATGGGAGTCGGCCAAGAATCCCTGGTCCCGACTGTACATGGACTTTGCAGGCCCATTCCCGGGACACACATTCCCGGTGATTGTGGATGCCTTTTCAAAGTGGCTGGAGGTAGCCCTGATCTTAGCCATGACCTCAGCTGTGGTCATCCACACCCTACAACGGCTCTTTGCAACCCACGGGTTGCCAGACACTATCATTTCTGATAACGGGGATCAGTTTCCTTGTCAGAATTCAAGAACTTTCTGGCAGACTGCCTCATTTGGAGAGCTTTTCTCTCCAGTGTTGACCCAAACTGGGTGACAACATAAGTCCCCACCTTCTGCATTTTATCCTTACAACAGCATCCCAGTGAAGTTAGTTAAGCTAAGAGTGACTGACCCAAGGAGTAGGGACTTCAACCTCGGTCTCCCAGATCATACTCCAACAATGTAACCACCACCCTATCCTGGCTTTCTCTTTAGCTGTCTCTCGAATAGACTTGTAGCATCCTTGCTTCACTTATCTTTCCCCCCGCTTCCTCTGCCCTGGTTGTAGAGAGTTTGGGGAAGGGAACTCTTAAGAAAAGGATAGGCTCTTGTCTGCCTGCTTTTCTATCACCCTCTTTTAGTGGGATGCCCATCTGGGTATGCTTGTGGATTGACACACATTGCTGCCCTCTACTGGGGAAAGGAAAATGGAAACTGGCATTTTGGAAGAAAATCTCATGGCATTCGTTGGTGCCTAGTTAGCTGGAGTCACATCTCCAAAGCTAAGTGGTGTTAGCCCTGGTCAGTATTTGGATGGAAGACCACCAAGGAATACGAGGGTTGTTCTGTAAAGGCAGGCAGTGGCAAAGCCATCTGACAGAGAGGCTGATTCTGTGAAGGTTCAAAGGGGTAGCAGGTTACAGTGGATGAGCAAGAGGGTTGTAAGTGTCCTGCATAGTGCAGGGGGTTGGACTAGATGACCCAGGAGGTCCCTTCGAACTCTAAGATTCTATGATTCTATGAATGTCTCTTGCCTTCATGTTTCCTGCCTTGAAACATGAGTGGTTGTCACGTCCACTGAGAGAGCATTGCAAACCAGGTAGATGCATGCCGAGACCTGGGTAGCCCAGGATAGCCTGGTCTAATCAGACCTCAGAAACTAAGCAGGATTGGCTCTGAGCATTTGGATGGGAGACCACCAAGGTCGTCCGGGGTTTCAACAGGCCAGTGGCAAACCACCTCAGAATGTCTCTTGCCTTGAAAAACACTACAAGGCTGGCGTAAGTTGGCTGCAACTCGAGAGCACTTTTCAATACTATGGAGATGCATACAGATGCTTCTTAGAAAGAGAACTCAACGCTGAGTTTCCCACCCACTTCTGCTGAGCTTGTTTACCATTCTCCACCCTTTGTGATACTTTGGGGCAAGGGTTCTTATCAGGAAATCATATGTGTCTTCTATGCTTCAGACAATATGCCTGCCTTGCCCCCTTTTTGGGGGTGCCTTCTCTAAGCGACTTAATATTTGTCCAGTGACACACACACACACAATTTTTAAAGTTTTGGAAACTGGTCTCAGAAAGGAGGGTTACGATGATACAGGCACCAGCCAATTAGGGCCATGCCTAGCCAGCTTTCAGGTTTGATGCAAATTCTTTGGTTTTCCATTTAATTGTGCATCTTGGTTCATTTTATGGTATGGTGACCAGGCAGTGCCGTTATCATCAACCATATAATTAACTACAGTCAAGCAGTTGAGTTTGGCTTTGTTCGTTTTTGGTCTTTTGGAACAGGTAGGACCCAGATTAACAGGGAGTTGGATGCTCAAGTTCTCTTTTAACAGATTTCGAGGAGGTTTGACAGGTTCACCTCCAGACAATCGCTGTGACTTGAACAAAGACACAGTGGAGCTCTTTGTAGATTGGGTGAAACTTTGTGTTTTGATTTCTGCCTGTTAAACTGCCGGCTCTAATCCTGCAGGGGTCTTGGGCCTCCCCTGCCTCCCCAATTCCCCCTTCCCCAGTTTATGATAATAGCTAATGAATCTTCTTGCACCATGATCTATTTGTTCGACACCGGCTAATGAATCATGCCAACGTCTCTGTCTATTGTAACTAATAGTCCATGGGGTTTCTCATTAATTATGTGATATACTTTGGACTTCTTCTTTCCTTTCCCTTAAAAAAAAATGTTCCTCGGGATACTGCGGAATGAGTAATTCTCTTCTCTGTCCCACTTTTGTTCTCTTTCAGATAGCGGCCCTGGAGAGGCAGATCTTTGACTTTCTGGGTTATCAGTGGGTGCCCATCCTGGCTAATTTTTTACACATAATGGCAGTCATCTTAGGGATCTTTGGCACCGTCCAGTACCGATCCAAATACCTCATACTGGTAGGTACCAGCTAAGCAGGGCAGCTTGATCTTAGAGCTGCTCCATTTCTTTGCAGTGTGGGTAAATGAAGCAGTTTAAAAAACTGAACTAGTAGGGGCCTCCAGCCCACATGCAGTGGCGACAAGAGACCATGGTTGAAATTGTCCCAGTGTGACTGCACGCTTGCATGGAAAAGGTAAGGACGAACAGAGTGTTTGTTGCCTGTACATTTGTGCTGGTTAATACTAGCTATCTCAGGGGTCACCAATCTTTTTGGACCTATTCACACCTTCAGAATGCTGACACAGGGTAGAGAGCAGGCCTACAAAATGGCTGGCGTGGGAGGAGGAGGTAACTGCAAAATGTCAGAGAGTGAAGTCAGCTGTAGCTCTGATATTAACTTTTCAACATGCTCTGTTTAACCAGATGCCTTTTGAAATGAACATGTTGCTTTAAAATGTACCTGCAGATGCCCTCTTGGGCCTTCTGGAGGCAGCTGCCGCCTGAGCATTGCAGTACCTAAGGCCTATCATCCTAGGCGTTTTCAACATCCTTGTTGGAGGTGCCTGCCTCTGGTCAGGCCCAGGTCTAGTGTCATCCATGGCAATTCTGGGGTTCTCAAAATTTGTTACTGGCTCTACCCATCAAGCAGGCCACTGGATTTAAACTTTGGTGCCGGGCGGGAAATGGGACTGATCGCTAGTAATTTAGTGTCATGGTCAGACCACTACACTCTGAAGGTCAGGCTCAAGAACCCATCCCTTCCCTTAGTGGGTTTAAGGTGTGTTTTGCCTACCTGCAGAGACTTATTATTTATTGGATTTCTAGCCCACTGCTCTCGGAAACCGGCTCACGGCGGGTTACACAAAAAATCCATACAATACAACAAAAACCCCATAAAATCCCATTACAACCACAATATCAGCATACAATAACATCCACAGATGGCAAAAAACCATTGTCCCCTGAGACAATACTTTACACAGGCAGTATGGGGGGGGGGGGACAGATGTTTAGCTAGCGCCGAGATATTTGGTTGACAACATTAGAAGAGACCCATATCATTTGCTCTAGCACTGGCCCTGTCCGTAAACCAATCACAAGCCTCATCTGTCTCCGCCCCCTTTTTAAATAATTGGGCAGGCACTGGGAAAGGTAGTGGTGGGCACGTCAAAGATGCCTTTATATATCACAGAATGTCTTGTTTGTGATGGGAACGAGCCATGGAGTCCTCAAGCTTTGCATGTTCCTTGTCTTCTGGAGTCAAGACTGAGAATGGAAGACTGGCTGGTCTTGTAAGAAAGTTTGATTTATTCCATGAAAGCTCCACCTGGGGAAGGTTTGCTCACTTGCCTGTTAACCAGGATTCTAAGTCTGGTCTGCACAGTGATTTGGAATCATGGCTGTGTAGCAAGAGACCTGACCACAGCTAGTTGTTTAGCCTAACGGGACATTTAGCATCTAGCCATTTTTTTTAAATTTAGTTGCCCATGGCCAGTCTGTTTTCTGCTTCTTTCCCCAAAGCAAAAAGCCATTCCTGACTTTCATCCACTTCATTGGAGAAGGAGGCACTTTCGATAGAAGATGCTATCACCTTTGGGGCAGCGGGGAGCACCCATTTGACCTCTACATTGGAGTATACTTGACTTGGAACTTCCCAGTATTTTGTACTTGACTTCCGGGGAGACCTTTTGCAGTTGGTCCTATCTCCCATGGTGGCCATTTTGTGGTGGCACTCAATACCATTTCTCAACATGCCCAAAGTGACTACAAGACTCAACAAGGTTGGGGACCTCTGAAGCAGGCACACCTGTAATCCAAGGGAATCTACCAGCTCCTGTTGCCTTTTAGATGCGGAATGATTGAGGTTAGGGCAAGGCCTTGAGGCAATCTGTCTCATCTGCTGCTAGCAGTCTTCTCCGTACGCCATTCTTGACTGTCACTCTGCTTTCTTCTCTCTCTTTCTCTCTCCCCCCCCTCCAGTATGCAGTATGGCTCGTGCTGTGGGTTGGATGGAATGCATTCATCATCTGTTTTTACCTGGAAGTAGGACACCTTTCACAGGTAATTACCTCAGTAATCACGCTGAGTGCATGCCCTTCTCAAGCCACTGATCCACCTGACAATCCCGGGTCTTTCCATCCATCATCTTTGCGCTGTGATGGCGCCCGTCAAATAGAGATTAGAGTTCGGGAGGGGATTCGGTGTCATAAAGATGCCACGGCTGTTTGCAGACGTCTTCCTTCCTCCCTGTGTGCCGACGGTGCCATGCAGAATCGGCATATCAGGGCTGATGGGGAAGGATGCCGGGAGTGATCTGAAATGATGTGCCGCTCTGCAAATTGAAGAGGTGATGGTTTCCTTATCTTTTCTAAAAACATGTGCCTTCCAATTGAAAGTGACACGCCTCTTTAATGGGAAATGTCCTTTTCAAGAGGAATTGAGGGGAGGGGGGGATCTCCACCTGAAATTGCTATGCCTGTGTACTGAGAAATCACAAGTGGATCATTCTGCTGACTTCCCATATTGGTGAGCAGGCCAGGAAGGAAGCAAGGCTGCATCTTGGCTGTGGATTGGTAGCATGCTTAGGATGGCAGTGCTAGAGAGACTAGAGCAGGGGTCCCCAAGGTGGTGCCTGTGAATGCCGCAATGTCCACAAACACCCTTCCTGGTGCCTGCCAAGTGTTTTTTAGAAAAGTGGGTGGGGCCAGGTTTTGATTCGCCATTGAATATGTGATTGGCTGTGCAGGGCTTTTTTTTTTTTTTTTTTTTAGAGATATTGGTTTGCCAGCAGCTGCCACTATAGTACAGGATCTTCTGAGAAGTGAAGGGGCAGCAGCCATTTTGTGTCTAACTCTGCATCCTGCGGCAGCCATTTTGTGTCTAACTCTGCATCCTGCGGCAGCCATTTTGTGGCTATGCCAAACACGCTGTGTCAAAATTCCAAAGGTGTCCACGGGCTCAAATAGGTTGGGGACCTCTGGGCTAGAGGGAAAAGGGGTAAGCACCTCCCCCACCATCTAACCAGTCCAATTTGCAGCCTCCTTGTGGCTTATTTTCATTGATAACATTCATGAGAGTGCCACATGAAGTCTTAATTTAACCCTGTATCAAATAGCTCCTCTGGAGAGACTTGTACATTAACAATCTGTTCTTCCCTTGTCTTAAACTGAGATATGAATCTGTTTGGGTGGGGCAGGTAGGCAAGCTACATTGCCTCATTCCCTTGGAGCAGTGTAGAGATAAAGGGACTGGCCTACCTCATAGGCTTGTTGTCACATATTTAGTGTCAGATTCCATAAAGTCACACCAGAGTATCAAAAGTCAGATGTAGTGAATTTGAAATTTTTGTCATTTTTATAATCATCCTGCAGAGGACAAGTTGGGGGGGGGGGAGGGAAGCAAGAGTAAAACTGAGTGGAATATGTAATATCCCCTGGCAACTCCAGTCAAGAAGATCAGATAGTGATGAAGGATCTCCACCTGAGTTTCCAAAGAGCTGCAAATACTGCTCTTGATAGGTCAGAGGTCTGTCTTAGTGTAAGTCACCTCTGTGTATTCATGGGAACAAGGAGGCCTTCAAAAGAAATTCTGTCTAAACGTCAGAGCGGTTTCTCAGTGGAACAGGCTTCCTCGGGAGGTGGTGGGTTCTCCATCTTTGGAAATTTTTAAACAGAGGCTGGATAGCCATCTGATGGAGAAGGCTCAAGAGGCTGGCAGGTTACAGTAGATGAGCGATAGGGATGTGAGTGTCCTGCATAGTGCAAGGGGTTGGACTAGATGACCCAGGAGGTCCCTTCCAACTCTGTTATTCTATGATTCTATGTATGCTAAGCAAATACACTGCCACTGGGCTACAAAGAGTCCCAATCTGGTGGTCCAGTGAAGTGTTGTCAGGAGCCATCCATATTTCTGGGCATGGCTGAGTAATCCCAGGGGAGCTCTTTCGTAACCCCTGCTCGAACCAGTAAACAAAGCTGGCTCTAACATGTCCAGGAATTCTAGCAGATGTTTTATTTACTTAATGTTTTACAAAAGCTGCTAGGAGTACATGAAGCATCAGGATCTGCTGATTTGGAGACAGTGAAGGGTTTCTTGGCCTATTTCTCCAGACCCCAATAGTGTCAGGTGAGCTAGGTAGAATGGCCATTAGAATAAATACATAAACAACTACTTTTGTCTGTGATGTGCCCATTATAACTGTCTGCTAGGCCTCCCTAAGGAGGGGAATGATCAGGCCCAGCCATAATTTTCCACCTCCAAGGACTTGAAGAATGGAAGAAAAATGGCTTCCATGTAGTGCCTCTCTAGGAATATCCTTTACTCTCTGTGGTGTAGGCAATAGAGATGAAGCGGCAGCCTAGAAGGTCACCCAGAAGTAGCACCACAACCTCCTCAAACTCCACACTTTGTAAGTCTGGCAAGTTGTGGTATCCCACCTTCTGATGTTTTTTTTGGTATGATGTTCCTGAGTATATGAAGCTATTTTACACTGAGTCAAAGTATTGGTATACCAAGATCACGATTGTCTGACTGGCCTCAGCTGTTCTGTAGAGCAGATATTCTATCACTGACTGTGCTAATTCTATTTTCCTCATTTAGGCAGTTTGCTTCTGGAACGTACTGGGTAGCTGGAGAGAGAGGCTTTGGTGTAATTTGCGGTGGTGCTCTAACCAGCCTTTCATCTTATCTTCATGACACCACCTGGTGTGTGCATGAGGACTGTTGATCACCAGTCCTCAAGCTTACTTCACTGCCTCTTTTATTTTGGCCTCCTCCCTTAGGACCGAGACTTCATCATGACCTTTAATACATCGCTGCATCGTTCGTGGTGGATGGAGAATGGGCCTGGTTGCCTGGTGACCCCCATCATGAACTCTGATTTGGCCATTGAGGACCATCACGTCATCACAGTCACTGGGTGCTTCCTGGATTACCAGTATATTGAGGTGGTGAGCAGTGCGATGCAGATATTCCTTGCGGTAGGTGGTAACCCCATCTCTCCCACTGGTTCTACTTCTGCCCTATAACAACAGTGGGTGCAGTGGACTTGCTTCTGCTCTTCCTGTAACAAGCCCTTGTCAATGCCTGCTAGGTTTACAGAATGGGTTTTTCTCTGATTCAGAAACTGGAGGGACATTCTGAATAATTCTTTTTAACTCCACAAAGAATTGAGTCAGCCTATTGTTTCAACAAGGTTGGTACTGTCTTTTCTGACTGGCAACCATTCTCCAGGGGGTCAGACAGAGGTCTTTTACACTACTTCCTACCTGATCCTTTTAACCTGAGCCGCCAGTTGAGAGCCGGGCCCTGATGGAACTACCTAAATTCTGCAGGGCCTGCAAAACAGCACTCTTCCACCAGGCCTTTGGTTGAGGCCAGAACAAACTAGCACCAAATAAAATCTTCCATTCATTTCCAGGTATTACTGTGTTAAAACCTGACTAAAATAGTATACAGTCTGTGAAATGGACCAGGAGGCGGATTGATGAGTTGACAAGGAG
The DNA here is from genome assembly GCF_049243985.1 of Paroedura picta. Classification (NCBI taxonomy): domain Eukaryota; kingdom Metazoa; phylum Chordata; class Lepidosauria; order Squamata; family Gekkonidae; genus Paroedura; species Paroedura picta. Next base: position 33,539,267 of record NC_135373.1, read on the forward strand.
AAATAACAGAGCGCCATACGTTTTGAATAATAATTTAAACTGTAATTCTAAAAACAATGTGCATGTGACATGTTGTAAAATGCCCTGAGCCTGCCTGCTGGGAGGGGCGGTATATTAAAACCAATAAATAAATAGGACAGGAAGGCCTGGAGGATCATTGTCCACAGGGTCGCAATGGGTCGGACACGACTTCGCATCTAACAACAGCAACAACAACAACAAAATGAATGTTGGAAATTAAACCTGGGATCTACCACTGAGCTATGTCTCTTCCCCTTCCAACAGCCTTTCTCAACGTTTTTACTGTTGAGAACCCCCTGAAACGTTCTCCAGGCTACAAGAAACTCCGGAAGTGATATCACCAGGCCACACCTCCCTGCCACACCCCCAGAAGCCACATGTCACAGGAAGTGACATCACTCAGACACTCCCACCAGATGTGACATCACGCTCTGCCACCCCTGCCTTCCCAACACCAGAAATGGCCCAGCAGCCTATTCCGCTGGGCCGGGAACAGGGCTAGGGCAGGCACCATCTGTCACCCCCTGCCAACCCCCCACAGTAGTTAAAAGGAGGGTATTTACCTCTCTGGGCTCCAGTTACTACTACGTGTCAAGCCTTGGCCAGCAAGAATTTTTATATGACCGGGCCCTTTCCCACCCACTCCAGGCCCATCACTGGGAATTTTGAGAGGGGGAGGGGCACATTGACATAACCATATATGGCCATATCACCTGGTAAGTATTTTAATTCTCTCCCAGTTAGCCAAACCCCTGTTGAGAAAGCCTGCCTTACAAGAGCACAGGAAACTTTACTGAATCGCATCCTTAGTCTATCAGGGTCAATACTGTCCATTCTAATTGGTGGCAGCAACTCTTCACGGACTCATGCAGAGATTTTTCATGTCCCCTACGATCTGATCCTTTTAAACTGGAGATGTCAGGGCCTGAACTTGGGACCTTCTACATGATCTGCCACTAAGGCTCAGTTTTGACTGGTAACAATTCTCCAGAGTCTTAGGTCAAGGCCTTGTATGCCACCTGCCCCCCACTTCTTCTATTTGGAGATTGAGCCTGGGACCTTGTGTATACAAAGCAAATGCTCCACCAATGAACCACGGCCTCACCCTGAATTCTTTACATTGAGTATCTACATAAGAGACCTAGTTACAACTCTTTGGCATTTCCTATTACTATCGCCATATTTACTATGTTTTGATTCTGGTCCTTCCTCCCAAATTGCTCAGGCTAGCATGCCTAGTTTACACCTTCCCTGCATTTATCCTCTGAATAATTCTGGGCAATTCCTGAGATGAAACGGCTGGCCCAGTTTGTTTGTTTGTTGGATTTAAAATTAGACATTCTGCCTGGCATTCCATTTTAAATGTTTAGGAAGTACCGTGATGAGATTGATAATATAGAGAAATCCTCTTGTAGTTTGCAATATTAAGGAACTGACAGTTTGTAGACTCGTAGACTAACCACTCTATCAAACAAACTGTTTAATGCACATAGAGTGTTAATTATGTCATCGTCGCAGTTTGTCGCTGGGAAGATGAATTTGCAGGCAGCAATAGTAATTAGGGAATCCAGTATTCATGCTGTGTACAGTCTGTTCTTTAAAAAGAAACCCTTAAAACCCTAATAGTTTCCTTCTGAGATTTGAATCTCTTCATTGCTGAAAGCCTGCAGGCAAATTGCAATTTTCAAATTAACACAATTCCACGTAAAAACACAATTCCACATGAAAACTCCCATTATTTGCTTGTCGGAATAATTATTCAATCAATGTTCAGTATACTAAGTATATTAATTGCATATGCTGAATAATATTAATCACCCATTATCTGAAATAGCCATAGTAAATCCAAAAATGCATACTAAAAACAAAGACTGTTGGCAGCATTAAAAATACAATTGTTGAGTACGAAAGGCGTTAGAATCTAGGTCAAACCTTTGCCTTCATCTAACGAACTCTTCTGGGAAGGTTTTTGCATCAGCTGAGGGGCTACCACTGAAAAGGACCTGTTTCCAATTGCTTTCTGCCAAACTGCTAGAGGCAGGATCTTGTGGCACAGTGTAGGGGTCTCTAGAGATAATCTCAGGGGCCCATTCATGGAGATGTAAAATTTTGCCAGTTTAGCAGATACGCTGACCTATGTGGCCAGGTGATGGAAGGGTCTAGGTCACAAGGTCAAAGGCAGTCCATACCTGTCTGACACAAGTAGAGAGGTTTGTCTGAACACAGCTACAAAAATAAAGTCTGTACACGACCATCCAAGAAGATATTACTGCACGTTTAGTTAAGGCTGAAACGATATACCAGGTACTGTTGAATAGGTAAGTGGAAAACCTATTTTTAATTATTTACCATGAGCGACCACAAAAATCTACAGACTTCTCAGGAGTAGGCCGGACTCTCATCTTTCTTTGGCAGCCAGTTCCCCTTTCTACTCCGCGCCCCTCAGTGGATTTGGGTAACTTCCATAACTGAACGTGATACATTTTAGCAAGGGACGCCATCTGATCAAAAATGGAGAGCCGATTTCAAAAAAATTACACTCATAAGCGCCTCAGTTCCTCAGGCAAACCAGAAATCCTAACTGGAGTTAAATGGATGACAGAGAAAGCATCAGAGATGCTGGAGGAAATATCTCTTAAAAACTGGAGGAGTTTGACGGGGCTGCAGCTCAGCAGCAGAGCGGCTTCCTTTCAAGCCAGAGGTCTCCGGTTCCATCCCTTTTAAAAGGATTTTGTGTAACAGATGCTGGAAAGAACTCTGCCTGAGATTATGGAAATGCCGCCAGAGCAGTATTGGGATGAAAGATCAATGGTCTGACTCCCTGTAGCACACAGCTTTATATATATTTTTTTCCGTAAGGTCTGATTTATGCTTCAGGAGAATGAGGTTGACATGGGGGGTGGGGGAGAATGATGAGGTGGCTGAACAGGCAACACTTCTTCAGACTACAGATTGGGGGTGGGAATCACATTTTGGAGTCTTGTAAGCCCCAGAAAGTCATCCCAGCAAGTAAAGAAGAAGAACTGTTTTTATATCCCGATTTTCACTGCCCGAAGGAGTCTCCAACTGGCGTACAATTGCCTTCCCTTCTTCTCCACACAACAGATGCCCTGTGAGGTAGGTGGGAGTGAGAGAGCTCTGTGAGAACAGATCTGACAGGACTGTGACTAGCCCAAGGTCACCCAGCTGGCTGCATGTGGAGGAGTGGGGAATCAAACCCAGCTATCCAGATTAGAGGCCACCTCTCTTAATCACTACATCAAGCTGCCTTTTGGTGCGCGTGTGTGTGAGGGGATACATTTTTCTTCCCGTCATGCTTGTTTTCTAGTTTCATGGAGTTTCTTTTTATAAAGAAATGCTGAGGAGCATTATAAAGTGACACACCCCTGGCAGCCTGAAGACATGCAGCACATCAGCATCCTACTGGCTCTTACTCCAATATGAGTAAACCAGGCTTTAGATAGGTGAGGGGAGAGGAAGGAGCTCGGGATTCCAACTTCCCAGTGTAACTCAGGGATCTCCTGGAATTACAGTGCATCTCTAGACTGCAGATATCGCTTCCCCTGGAGTAAATGGATGCCTTGGGGGGTGGACTAGAATCATAGAATCATAGAGTTGGAAGGGACCTCCTGGGTCATCTAGTCCAACCCCCTGCACTTTGCAGGACACTCACATCCCAATCGTTCATCTACTGTCACCTGCCACCCCCTTGAACCTTCACAGAATCAGCCTCTCCGTCAGATGGCTCTCCAGCCTCTGTTTAAAAATGTCCAAAGATGGAGAAGCCTGTTCCACTGAGAAATCGCTCTAACTGTCAGGAACTTCTTCCGGATGTTTAGATGGAATTTATTTTGAATTAATTTCATCCCATTGGTTCTGGTCTGTCCCTCCGGGGCAAGAGAGAACAACCCTGCTCCATCCTCTACATGGCAGCCTTTTAAATACTTGAAGATGGTTATCAGATCCTCTCTCAGTCGTCTCCTATCCGGGCTAAACAGACCAAGCTCCCCCAAACTCTGAGGCATTATATCCCACTGGGTTCCCTGTCCTCCCCAGGCTCCATTCCCAGTTCTCCAGGAGTTTCCCAGCCTGAATCTGGCAACCCTATCCCCTGCTGGAGGCCGGGGGAGTCGGGGGGGGGGGACTTTGCAAGTGTAGAAAAAGCAGAGCTCCTTATGTGTAGTTCTCAAGAGGGTCACAAGTGCTTTGGCCATAAAGAAGAACAACATCATATTTATCATGAGAGGGGAGGGGAGTAAGCAGAACATGCACTTCTATTTTCTGACATATTTTGGCCATGACTTTGAAAGTCTTCATGCAGCGTGTGGTGAATTTTCAGGAGGCCAAGAAAGGCCGATAGAGTGTGCATCAGTGATCGCCTTTGTATTATTTCAGAGCTTTTTTGATCTGATCAGTCGGACTATGAGGGATGAAATACCCAGTTTCTGCCAAAGGGATGGGGATCTTACAGATATATACCCACCTAATTATCCAGCAGCATCCCCTTCCCCACATATGCAGGTAGGTCAGGGAGAGGCCTACCCTAGTGATCTGTGGGCCTCTTGGCCAGTTAAGGCAGTACAAAAATGGGGGAGAAACACCCCCATTAATTATGGAATCTTCTGATAGTGACTCAAATAGCAGGGAGGAAGGGGGGATTCCTTACAAGGAGGAGAAGAAGAGACAAGTACCACAGCCATCTCCATGCTTCTTCAAGCCAGAAAACTCTCAATATCCTTTGGCAAACTCACTGGCTGTGTTGTACTTAAAGCAGCCGGCAGTGCCAGAGGAGAAGGGTCCAAATTCTAAAAGGGTCAATAGGCTAAGGGAAACGAGGATTTGTTTTTCCTACACTTGACACTGCCCCCAAAAGTTTTTCTTTACCAGAATGCAAACATCTCAATGCTCTCTGAAGACAGAGAAGGCAGCATCAAGGATACAATGGATAATAAGGCAGAGTGTGCATTTAAAAAGGTGCATGAGACATATGCTGTGGTGATCAGAGCCTCCAGCACTGCTTCCATTGTCTCCAGCGCTGTGACCGTCTGGTCCAGAAAGATCATTCAGCTGCTACCTAGCAACAGCCGCAGGCTGTCTGAGGGAGCAAAGAGACTACTCAAGGCTCCCTCTTTCTCTGCAGATGCCATGCTGGATTCCATCATATCCTCCTCCAGAGCAATGGCGTCAGTTGCAGCAACTAGGCAGATTCTCTGGCTTCATGCCTGGCCAGTTGACAACCACTCTAAGACCACTGTCACCTCCTACCCTTTCCACAGGGACAGGTTGTTTGACAAGGCATTAAATAAGATCTTTGTCAAGACAAGGGACAAGAAATACATCCTGCTCAGATATGTTAGAAGAGGTGGAGATCTTAAAATCTTTTAAAGGATTTTCCTTTAATTCCTAGAACACATGACCTAAATTTCGACAGGACAATAGATGAGGTTCCTGGGATCAGAACAGAAAGAAGTTCAAAAGGGAGTTTTCTTTTACAGATTTTCCAAAGCAGACACCAATAGACAAGGTAAGACAGATAGAGAAAAGAGGCCAAGTATAACATGACTTACTGGCAGAGGGGCTGTCTGTTCCCATTCACAAACTTCTGGAACAACCTTCATGTGGACTAGTCGGCTGCAGAAGTGGCCTCACAAAGGTTACAAAATAGAGTATCGTTTTATCTCCCCCCTACATTTATGAAATCCTCAGAAGAGACAAAGAACCTTGCAAAACCTCACATGTGTTACAAATTCAAGTCATCCAAATCATTACCAGGGTTAGAGATTGGCCATGAGTCTCCTCCATTTCCTTCATTGAGTTCAAGAAAAACGGAGACTGGTGGGTTACTGGATTTAATCAACAAGTTCATTTGTCTATGTTGTTTCTGAATGGAGACTCTACAATCTCGGAGGCTCTTCAGACAGACAAATTCCTTACTTCACTCGATTTGACAGAGGCATATTTTCATGTCCCAATTTTATCTAACCATCAGAAATTTCTTCAATACTGTGTCAAAAATATCTATCTGTAATATAGAGGGCTGCCACTCAGGCTGTCCATGACCCCGAGGGTTTTTTTCAGAACTTATCATCAACCCTGTGGTAACCCTGAGACAACAGGGTATTCACCTTCATCCATACCTCGACAATATTCAAAGGGATCCCAAATTCAAGACAACACCAGATTCACGAAAGGAATCTCAACAGAGAGTCCCCTGCAAGTCCACAGATTCCCATTGTGGAAGCTTCACTTTGCTACCTATACTTACAAAGCCTCCTTTTAAGCCTATGAAGCAGTGGTCCCCAATCTCCAGTCCAGGCACCGGTCCCGGTCCGTGGATCAGTCGGTACCAGGCTGCGGCTCCTCCTCCCCGGGTGCTGCCTCAGAGAATGCCCTGCCACTCTGCCGCCGGCTCACCTTTGGTGTTGTCCAGCGGCCGCCATGCCTGGGGCTCCCCCTTGGCATGGCACTGCGCAGCTGCTGCTGGCAGCGCCCCCCAGCAGGCGGCGGGAAGTCAGGGGTGCCGGCAGAAATGGAGCAGGGGCTCAGGCGGCGGAAGCATCCCTCAGCAAAAGACTACTCTCCCAGGTCTCAGTAAAATTGTCAAGCGTTAACCGGTCCCCAGTGATAAAAAGGTTGGGGGCCACTGCTATAAAGGATATTTCACGCAAGTTTCTTAGGATGAAGATCCTTTTTCTAGTGGTAATTACTTCTGGAAGAAGTGCCTTATCCATCAAGACTGAACTGCGGTTTTCACAAGAAAAAGAGCTGAGGGGGTGACACAGGGGCATGACAATAGGTTCCAAAATGTCTAAGGCTCCCATCGGCTGGTGTTTAAAAGTATGTATTATAGTGGCCTACAAGGTGCAAAAGCAAAGTGCCACAGGGCATCATGGCACATTCAGTACAGAGTGCTGTGACTGACACGGCCTCATCTGTTGAGGAGGTATGCAAAGCAGAGACTTGGTCCTCGGTCTCAGTTTTATTAAACATTACAAAGTAAACATTTATAGCACATCCCTAGCCCTGATCATGATTACAGGGGACAACTGTGGTCAGAGACAGTCAGTATGTACTTGGAGGGTTTAAACTGAAGCTGGATATGTGGAGCTTGGAGGGGGGCAAGGGCTAACTTTAGTTTTAGCAAAGAAATTCATATACTTGTTTCATTAACTCTTCCATAAAGATATTCTTCAACCAATAGTCTGCTTATTGGAGAAAATCAACAGGAATCTGACAGAGATAATGGAATCTGACTAAGAGTAATGGATTCAAATTATGGGAAAAGAGGCTCCATATAAATATTAGAATGCATTTTTTGATGGTGCGGGCTGTTTGTAGACAAAATGTACTGCCTCAGAGGGTGGTAAAGTCTTCTTGGTTGGAAATGTTTAGTAAGATTGTATAAATACCTGTCAGGAGAGTGTGATTTTTAAGTCTCTTAAGAAGGTGGGGGGGTAGGACTGGATGGCTCTTTGTGGTCTCTTTTAGTTCTGTGTGATTCTGATGCAGCTTTGCATAGGATGGCACTATAAGGACAGCTCCCTTGATGTAGAATCAAAAGCTTTTTGAAAATCTAAATCTACATATATAGATTTAAAAATAAATCACACATATTATCTGATTGTAATCCTTATAGTGCCCTGACTTGGATAGCCTAGGCTTGCCCAATTCCATCAGATTTCAGAAGCACAGACAAAAGGTACAGACAAAAATGTGACTTCCTGATTCTGAGGCCACTTCTTACATACAGTCTCCACACAAAACGTTTGGATACTCATGAAACTGCACTTGTTTCCATACATTCAAATAATTAGCTTTTTCTCTTTCTGTTTTAAAGCTCTTCGGATTTGTCTACGCCTGCTATGTCAGCAAAGTCTTTATGGAAGAAGAAGACAGCTGTAAGTATTCCAGCTGTGAGTCATGCTGGTGGCAGTGCCAAATGAACAGGGATGCTTGGAGTGTGAGGGTTATAATAAATACAAGCAGCAGGGGCAAAGCTGAGGCACATGGAGGGGCATATGGCTCCAGTTCTTTCCACTTGAACTCTTCTGTGAAGTTTTTTCTCCCCACTTCTTGCCAAACCCATCAGTACAACAATCCACTCTGTCTATCTGTAGTGGTGGTCATTATATCTTTTTTATTTTTTATGTGGAACACATCTTCTGGCATGGCCCCTGGGATAGAAATAGGTACGGACATGATGCCCGTAGCCTCGCCCCAAGGAGTATGCCAGAAGTAGCTCGGGAAGCTGTTGGGAACCATGGCCGGGGAAGCACGCGCTGTTGAGGGAAGAGGTCAGCCAGTTGCGGGGCATCATAGCAGCTGGGAGGGAACCCAGAGTCGGGGGACAGGATGGGAGGGGAGAGGGAGCAAGGAGTCTGGGGAGGGAGGTGGGAGGGAGGAAGGAATTTGGGTTTGGGGAAGGGAATCTACATATGTGTCTGAGGGAAGGGGGAGGGACCAGGGAGAAGATAAGGTAAGCGAGAAATATGGGTGGTGAGGGCAGGTGGGCATGGGGATGAAGGTGTTTGTGTGTGTCTGTGTGTCTCAGAGAGTGCGAAGGGGGAGGGGTCAGGGAGGAGGTCAGGGGGGGGCGAGCGTAGGTGGGAATGGGAGGGAAGGATTTTGTGTGTGTGTGTGTGTATCTATGTGTGTGTCAGAGAGGGGGAGGGGGGACCAGGGAGACCCTGAGCAGATATGTGTTCCACATACCTGTGAGAGTCTGGCTGTCACTATTTTTTGTTTGTTTAGAGGGATACAAAAATACTACATACTACAAAACTACTATTACTAGAAAAAGGATATACATAAAGCTTGCATTCAACAGTATCTATCTTGTTCTTTTACATCACCATAATGTTACAGACCACAGACTGCATTTTCCCTGTAGTTAGTAGATGTTTCTTTTCATCTCAATTTCTACTGTTCAATATAGTCTCATGTTAGATTCCATTTTCTTCTGAATTCCAAGGTTGATTTGTTGTTTATTAATTGTATGTTTTGCCATTGTTCCATATTCCATCAGTTTGTTTAACCAATCTGTAATATCTGGTAATGATTCTTTCACATCTTGATGCATAGAGAATCCTAGCAGCTGTTACCATATATTTAATGTTCACTATACATTTTAATAATAGAATCATAGAGTTGGAAGGAACTTTCAAGGTCATCTAGTCCAGGACATTGCAGAATGCAGGAAACTCAACTACCTGCCTACTGACAGTGACCCCAATTCCATGCCCCAAAGAAAAAATTAAAAACAAAATCCATGGCAAGTCAGACCTGGAAGAAATTTGCCTCTCAATCCCAAATTGGTGATCAGCATTTCCCTGGACATGCAAGAAATGGTCACAAAAGCCAAGCACAGACACAATCCCTTCTGCCCACCCACACATAATCTGCATGTGTTCACATAATTAGTACCATATTTAATAACATACATTTTGAATCCAGCACAAATTTAACTTTCAGTATCTTTTGCATTTCATCATGAATCATAATGCAGTATTCCCTTCTTTCTGACAAGTCCACCACATATGATAGAATGATGCATTTGTATTTTCAGCCCCAACACTTGTGGCAGTGAGTTGCCTCTGTTAAGTTTGTGTTGCCCGAAGGAGGGTTGGGAGGGGGCTCTTTGTGTATCCTTGGTGGTTCAGTGACCTTGGCTTTGGCCTGGATTTTTTCATTGTTTTGATGGTGCCCTGGTGGGGAAATCCCAACACTCATCTCTGAACTTCCTTGGAGAAAAGATGAACACCAGTGCCAAAAGGAAATTATTCAGAGCCGTTTCTCTAAATAAAATCCAGCTGCTGCCCTAGAGTCTGCATTTTGACAAGGTTACGAAATGAATATATTGGAAAATTAAAAACCTTTCTGCGTGAAATAGGGCACAGCCTATTGTAATAAGTTGCTTATGCGCATTGGGATCTGGCAAGAGCTTATTTCCTCCTGGCGGCCTGCGGTTTGTAATGCGTTTGACAAAAAAAATTAATAAACTTTCCGCATGAAAAGAACCCATTTACAGAGCAGTAAATTACAAGAATTATCATATCTGGTGTCCTAGAGCCCAGAGTGCAGTCTGAAACCCGTCCCCTTTTGTTCTCAACGCCTGGCTCTCTTTGTCTTTTCTAACCTAATATTCAGGCAGCTCCGATTTTTGACAACAATCATTCATTTCAAAACCTAATAAGATATGCCATTAAAAAGATGAGATTAAAGCACAGCACCAGCAAAACTAACATTAAAAGTGTATTGAAAGCATCTTTGACGCAATAACAGGGGGAGAGAGCATCAGAAAGGACACATAAGCTGGGCAGATGGGCTTTCGCCTACATAACTAAGCAGGGATGCGATCTTTCAGGTAGTTTTCTGTTGCCTGATTTTTTTTTAAAGTACAGGATATTGATCTAATTAATAACAGATGGTACCTGTTGCGATCCAGCCAAAAAATAACTTGGCAAAATGAAAACCAAGAAACTCATGAAACTGCCTTATATTAAATTAGATCCTTGATCTCTCAAGGTCACTATTATCTCCTCAGACTGGCAGTGGCTTTCCGGGGTCTCTGGTTCTTCCCATTATCCACTGCCTGGTCCTTTGAACTGGGGATCTCAGGGATTGAACCTGGGGCCTTTTACGTGCTTGTCCACTAAGCCACAGCCTCTCCCCTGTCTCATACTAACAGCTTTGTATTTTAAAATGCATATTCCTCTTCTTGGAGAGAAAGTTAGGTACAGTGCATTATCCTAGGTCAGGGGTAGTCAAGCTGCAGCCCTCCAGATGTCCATGAACTACAATTCCCAGGAGCCCCTGCCATGGAATTGTAGTCCATGGACATCTGGAGGGCCGCAGTTTGACTACCCCTGTCCTAGGTAGTTCAGAACACCTCCTGCTCCGATCATATATGGCTTGTTAGTTTACCTCCCACTGTATACCGCCGTTTTGTATGATGCTGGGGATTGTTGTTAAGGGGATTGTTAATATTATATGATTTTATTGGATATTGTTGTATTTTTCTTCTCTGTGAACCGCTGCAAGCCAGCTTGCTGGGAGCGGTGGTATACAAATGTGAACATAAATAAAATAAATAAGGTATCCTTGCCTGTTAAGAAGTATTGCCTCATAGCCAGTTTCTGTTTCCTTGTAAATAAGCCTTGTAAATAATATTTCCAAGTAGGTGCATAGTATTATTACTCGAGGGCCTAGGCTAGCCTAACCTCACCAGATCTTGGAAGCTCAACAGGGAGATCACCAGGGGAGTCCAGGGTTGCTATGTGAAGGCAACAGCAAACCATCTCTGATAATCTTTTGCCTTGAAATCCCTTTGGGGTGACCATAATTTGGCTGTGACTTGGCCGCATTGGGCTACGGCCTTAATATAGTTGGACATACCATGTGTGAAATTCGCTCTCCAAGCAGACAAGGAATATGCACCTAATGAGCAAATCTCTGCTGATTCTGGAGCGCAGTCACTTTAAAAGAGATTTCAAAGGGGAAAAGAGAGAAAAAAAAAAAATCTTGGGAGGAAAGTATTGCAACCAGGAAGTCTTTGAACTGGCACCCAGCCAATGAGGGACAGACTGCTTCTCTACCTCTGCGGCTGGCTCAATTATACAGAGTTATCTCCGCTCCTGGATATCACGGGTGAAAGGTAGTGTCACTGCGGCTCAATCATTCATGTTGCAGCTGGAAAATTTAAAGCGCCCAAAATCAAAATGGAAGTTGAATTCAGGGTAGATGGCAGGGATTTATTCGGACTGGGAGTGGATAAAAAGCCCTGTGCAGACTCCACTTAGGATTAGGAAGGCACCCTGAAACTTCTCGTAGCAGACCTACAGCTTCTTGGTGCATGGACCTTGAGTTGCTTCTTATTCACCATCTCTCCTCTCCTTTTGCCGCCCCATAGTTGATTTCATCGGAGGATTTGACTCGTACGGCTATCAAGCTCCACAAAAGATGTCCCACTTACAGCTACAGCCTTTATATACGTAAGCAACCGGTGCATGTGGGGATCGGGGATGTGCATGAACAAAGTGGAGATGGGGCCGAGGAGGTGTTGAGTCAATGACTAAGAAAGTAACTGGATCGCTGTTGTGGGTTTTTTTTTGGGGGGGGGTGAGCTGCAGTTAGCTGTGGGGAGGCAGCATTGTGCTGTTGAACTGGTGGTACTGGGGAAGGGGTGCTCTAAATATATACCCCCTCATGGTACCTGTATGCCTTTTCTGGTTTGGAAAATAGGACATCCTTCCTTTCCCAGCATCACGGATCAGACTCCTCAGGGTGGTTTTCAACTTAAAAGCAAGAGTTCAAGAATCTAAATAGGGATTCCTGAAAATTTAGAAGCAGAAAATGGTGCATTTTCATTTTATTGATTACTATATTTTATCTTACTGTTTCCCTTTTTACAAGAAGGGACCCAAGGCAGCTCATTGAATTGAGCAACAATCTCTCAAAACATTCCAGTCCAACAGAAACCATAGCAGTATTTGTCATCATAACAGTAAACTCCCACTGCCATTAATCAAAGCCTTCTTTCCCAGCATTGGGGTCCCCGTCCTCTCCTATTTCACCTCTCAATCCCATCGGTGCTTTTAACTTTTAAAGTGGAAGCCCCAGTCATAGTTCCTCTGCGACATTATTTTATTTGGACATCAGTTCAGTCTCTCCTAGTGTATAAGAACATAAGCAGTGCCCAGTTGGATCAGACCAGTAGCTCATCTAGTCCAGCACTTTCTAACGCAGTCAACAGTTGCCCTGGAGGACCAAAAGCAAAGTATAGAGGCCGGGACCTTCCATTTGTGTTGCTGCATAGCTCTGGGATTCAAAGGTTGACTGCCTCTGAACATGGAGGTTCCCTTTAGTCACCCGGGCTAGTAGTCTGTTCTCCAAGAATCTGTCTAACCCCTTTTTAAAGCCCATCTATGCTTACAGCCATCACTTTGTCCACAGCAGTGAACTCCACTATTTGATTACTCACTGAGTAAAGACCCCTTTTGGTCACCCTGAATCAATTGCCCATCAATTTCAGGTTCATGGCTCCATATTCCTTATTAGAGTTTGATGAGACACAAACAATGGATATAGTCTCACTGGCCAATCTACCAGCATGGCCCCAAGGGAGCCATACAGAGGTTAGGAGGCTAATAGAGACCCTGAAAGAGGAAAGCCCCTGGCTATGATCTCACTCCCCCAGATTTAATTTGGAAGAATATTGATTGGTGGGTTCCTAAACTGTCTCAGTTGTTTACTGTAATAGATTAATCAGGCAGACTACTGAAAGGATCAGAAGTGGCTGTAGTAGACCCAATGTTCAAAAAAGGGGACTGTATCCCCTTCCTATCTTTAAACAGGCCGTGGCGCCACGGGCGCCACGGACTATATAATTCGTTAAGCCCCCTAGAGGTGGGCTTTGTCCGTGATGAGGAAGGGTCCGCGAAGCGCCTGCCGATTGGTCCCCCCGATTCCCAGCCTGCATCAGACCGCCGCCCGAGGGAACCCCCAGCAGTTGCGCGAAGCGCGGCTGCTGGGGGTTCCCTCCCTGCCGGTCTGACGCCTTCTCCCCTTTCAAAACCCCTTTTTATAAAGGGGCTTTGAAACTAGTCACTGTATAATTCACAATCACCTAATAGAAGAAGAATAGTTGGTTCTTATATGCCGCTTTTCTGTACCAGAAGAAGTTTCAAAGTGATTTGCTGTCTCCCCACAACAGACACCCTGTGAGGTAGGTGGGGCTGAGAGAGCTCTGATATTCCTGCTCGGTCAGAACAGCTTTATCAGTGCCGTAGCAAGCCCAAGGTCACCCAGCTGGCTGAATGTGGGGGAGGAACAAGGAATCAAACCTGGCTCACCAGCTTGGAAGTCCGCAATCCTAACCACTACACCAAGTTAACAAAATATTCTACAGACTGCGTGACTTCTCTATGCAGTATCATTCCAGTCTATGTCCCTTGAAGCCAATTGGTTTGGCCTCAAATCAATTTGTTTAGTACAAAATAATTTGGCAAAAGTGTTTTTAAGAGGGCTGCCTTGGGTTCCACAAAGATATTTGAATGCCAGTGACGAAACCTTTATTGGCATAATGAACCATTGTTACATAAGTTTAAGTTACAAAATCTATAACACAAAGGTGAACAAAAAGATAGGAATTTTGGTTTAAAACATGACAATTTCACTTGGCAAAATTCAGGGCTTTTCTGCACATCTTAATTTTAGCGTCATACTTACCCTTTGAAGACGCTATATTCCGGGCACTCTGCATGACATCGCCAACCTCCCACATCCAGGCAGCAAACTGCTTAGCCGCCATTTTAAAGCACAAATTGATGAATCCCAAAAAGTGGATTCACCACCCTAAAAAGCGCTATCACCCAGCAGAAAGCCAGCATCATATGTATGGAGACGAAAAAGCACTACCTCTGCTTCTAATGTCCCACCCTCGCACTCGCCTCCCTCTCCCCTTTTTTTAAAAGGCGAACTGCCTGGAGCAACGAATAGGCAGACAATTATGCAGACGATGCCAGAAATAATTTTTTCCCAAAGTTGTGACACAAAGCATGCCTCTCTAAAATTCCCCCCCATCCAAAATCAGGAACAAGATTAATTTTTAGAAGTATCAAGATTCATGATTCCATAAGGGTGGCATTCAAAAGCACTATTCATCTATGATTAGATGCATAGGTGTTTAAACAATTAATTAAAAAAAAATTAACAGGCATCGCAGGACCTTTAAAACATAGGAGAAAAGGGATTGCCTGTCTGGCTTGATTGACAGGTGGTAGAGAGTCGCATATAAGGCACATTGCTCTCTTCCATTTCCAGCAGCACTTGTGGAGGGGGAGAAGCACGAAAAGGTGGCAGACTAGAGTGAGATGGCAAAAAAGGTTAGGAGTGGCCAGGAGTTGCGATAAAATTTAGCGCTATGCCATTAAGCTGGCGTAACGCTATTTTTACCAATGTCCGGAAATGCCCTCAATAGCTACGATTGCCTGAGTACCGCAGTGGTCCCGAATATTCTCTCATTTGCCATTAAGATACAAGGCACTATTTGCTGTAATGTCACCCAATCATCGCAGTGCTTCACTGCTTTCCTAAATGACCCACACCCCTTTGCTTTGCTTTTGTCCTTTCAGCTCCGGATAACCTTGAACACCCCTTGCCGTGAACCGGCACTTGGGATCTGTGAACCAGCAGAAGGCAAGCAGGATGCCGAATCTGATGGATTCCTCTGAAGGCAACTGGTGGGCTATCCCTACTGGAGATGTTGGGTCACCTGAGGACTGCTGGGAGACAGCACGTGGACCTCCATCTTGCTTTCTTGGTTGTTTGTTTTTCGGAACTCATCCACTGAGTCGCAAAAGCGTCCGTGGCTTATGCTAAGACTGTGGGGAGCGGAGCTTCTCATTCTCCCACTCACAGGTGAAGCCGTTCCACTCAGGAACCGAAAAGCATTGCTGCTCTCTGCCTGCTGGCCAGTGTTTGTGTGCTCCTGATGACTCCATCTAGCAAAGGACCTCAAGCTTAGGGCAATATTATTTTTCAGGGAAGGGCAAGAAAAAACACCATTTCTAAGGAGGATCTTTTTTCAGTGGGGGGAAAAAAAAAACAGTGAAGAAGAACCGCACCATATTCTGGATCTGCTTCTAACCTCTTTGCTTGCCGATGAGCAAATGGCTTTGCAGCGTAGCACAGCTGCAAGAGACGTTACAATAGAGAGTGGAATTTGGGAAACCTGGGGAAAAAAGGTTTGAATAGGGTCTGGGATTTGTTTATTGCTTTCCCCTTGTCCCTAAGGGTTTTCTATCAGTTTGACTATTTAAATAAGCATTTCTTTGTGTTTGTTTTTTGAAGTTTAGTATCACCGGAAGGCCAAGATTTCTCTGCGGCCCTCAAGACAGATCTCAGTGCAGGAATCTATGGGCAGGCATCTGAAGCACCCATTTTGCATGCAGTTGACTCCCAGGTTCAATCTATAGCATCTCCAGGGGAAACAGGGGCTAAGGAAAGACATTTCTCTACCTGAGAACTGTGGCTAATCAGGGTAGACCATAATGAATTAGATGAACCGACCGTCCAAATCAATATAAGGTTGGCACATTCTGAGCCGGCATGTTGTTTTCATAATGCCACAATTGCAAATTACTAGATTCTTCCACAGAAATGTTCAAAGCAGTCATTCCCTCTGCGTAAGCCTCAAGTCACATGACAGATATATTCCAAGGGTCTTGGAATCACTGCTGGGTTTTTTTTTTTTGTGAGCCTGTGGTGAAGTTTCCTCTTCTTCAGAACTGTAGGGCTGGCTTATTAAGTTGCTGGGAGCTTACAGGTCTCAAGCATTTCTGGGACTGCATTACAATTTCATACCTTTTTTTTTAAAAAGTGTGCATCTTCCATGTGTTTAAAAAGGAATAAATACAAGTCAATAAGGGCACATCAGATTAGACCAAAAAAAAAGAGAGGAGAGTTTCATTCATTTAGGGAATCCTGGGGTTAAGCAAGAACTCTCCAGGGGTCCTGGGGCCTTTCCCAGAAGTTCAGATGACTGCAGACATCAGTAGATGTCACTGGAGCCCACTTTCCCTATTGCTCTACAGTTCTTGTCTTTCTCCATAATGGAAATGGGAAATGATTGATTGCTTGGCTGGCTCCTGCAACTTCCTTATACGCCCCACTTCTCTGAAAAGGCCTGCCACCACTTCCGGAGTTCCCCGAAGCCTGGAAAACATTTCAGGGATTCCTCCATGGTCAAAAGGTTGGAAAAGACTGCATTAATTTGTTAAGAACATTGAACGGAGTCTGAGATATATTCTATGTGAGATGTATTCATTCCATCTGAAAATCAAAAAAATGTTATCCTTTTCTACCAAAATACAGAAAATATTTAATGTATCTGCATCTCCAAAACATTAGATAGGCCAGCCTTTAACTCGGGTTAGTTTTCTAAAACCTGTTTTCTAGCTATTAATAAAGAGGCCGGTAAAGAATAGTAATTAAAAAACTCAACATGCTGTAGAGTTCAAACTCTTTGGATGAGCCATTAAAATGGTAGGTGTATCCATGGGGGAAACAGGGATGTCTTAGGCTGGATCCATATGTTATTGGATTTTGTATTTCTGCAATCGTTCACTTCCTGGAATTTCTGGAGAGGAAATTATTTCGCTTCCCAAGATTTCCAGACGGAAAACTTCAGGAAGTGTGGAAGTACATTAGCCCTAACCTGGGCCTATCCTGCACACATTGGATAATGCACTTTCAAAGTGCTTTTGCAGCTGGATTTTCCTGTGCGGAACAGGAGAATATGCTTCTAAAGTGCATTGAAAGTGCATTATCCAATGTGTGCAGAATGGGTCCTGGATGGCCCAGGCTAGCCTGGTCTCAGCAAATTTTGGAAGCTAAGCAGGGTAGTAGTTGGATGGGAGACCAAGGAATCCATTGGGTCGCCATACATAGGTGCAACTTGACTGCACTTTCCACCACCAGGATTACAGTAGCACAATATAATTTGACAAGTTGATTCCCCCTTACTCTTTGGATGTATCCATTCTCACACCTTTCTTAACCGCTGAAGCCCCTATTTGGGGTTCTTGCCTCCATTGTATGGTCTAGGTTTCTTATAAAAGTCAGTCCAGAATATGTTTCAGTTGTCTTATCCTGATACCAGGCAAGCCTAGCTAAATCCCCACTTTACCACTCTGCCTTGGGGCCTGCAACTCCTTTGACTACCAAAGATTCTGTACAACTTTCCCATTTTCATTACAGATACATTTCCTGGCTTCAGAAAGTTGCCTGTATAACAGCCTGGAATCTCTCTTGCCCTTGCGAATGTCTCACTGTGACAGTACACATTTTGGTCATAGAATCATAGAGTTGGGAGGTACCTCCAGGGTCATCTAATCCAATCCCCTGCACAATGCAGGAACGCACAACTGCCTGCCCACCCACAGCGACCCCAATTTTTTGCCCAGGTGATCCCTCCACAAAAAATCTCCTGAATCCAGCCTGGCTTGGAGGGAATTCACCTGCCATCCCACAGCAGTAATTAGCAATTCCCTGGGTATGCAAGGAACGGCTACAAGAGACAAACACTGACACATCTCTTCCTGCCCACCCACTCGCAATCTACCTAAGTTCATAAAATCAGCATTTCTGTCAGATGACTATCTAGCCTCTTCTTCAAAACTTCCAACATAAGAGAACTCACCACCTCCTGAGGAGGCCTATTCCACTGAGAAACCGCTCTAATTGTCAGGAACTTCATCCAGATGTTTAGCCGAAAATTCTTTTGAATTAATTTCAACCCATTGGTTCTGGTCCAACACTCTGGGGCAATAGAAAACAACTCTGCTCCATCTTCTATATGACAGTCCTTCAGGTATTTGAAGATGGTTATCTTAGTTGCCTTCTCCAGGCTAAACAGACCAAGCTCCCTCAACCTTTCCTCATACAACTTGGTCTCCAAACCCCTCTTCATCTCTGTAGCCTTCCCCTGGAGACGTTCCAGTTTCTCTACACCTTTCTTCAGTTGTGGTGCCCAGAACTGAACACAGTACTCTAAGTGAGGTCTAACCAGAGCAGAGTAAAATGGTAACATTCCCTCCCGTGATCTGGACACTATACTTCTTTTGATACAGCCCAAAATCCAATTGCTGACTCATGATCAATATATGGCCTACTAAGATTCCTAGATCCTTTTCGCACGTGCTACTGCCAAGACAAGACTCCCCCATCTTATATTGGTGTATTTGGTTTTTCCTACCTAAATGCAGATCTTTACATTTTTCACTATTAAAATTCATTTTATTAATTTTAGCCCAGTTTTTCAGCCTGTCAAGATCATCCTGTAACCTGATTCTATCTTCTGATGTGTTTGCTACCCCTCCCAGTTTAGTATCGTCTTCAGATTTAATAAGCACCCCCTTTATTCCTTCATCCAAATAATTTATGAATATATTGAACAACACAGGGCCCAGGACAGATCCCTGAGGCACTCCATTCGTCACTCCTCTCCAAGAAGGTGACAGACCATTTACAAGTACCCTTTGGGTGCAATCTGTCAATTAGTTCTCAATCCACCTAGCAGTAATATTATCCATATTGCAATTTACCAACTTGCCAAGAAGAATATCATGAGTAATCTTATCAAAAGCCTTACTGAAATCAAGGTAAACTATGTCCACAGCATTCCCATGATCTAGCAAGGTAGTAACTTTCTCAAAAAAGAGATAAGGTTAGTCTGACATGATGTTCTTGAGAAAGCCATGCTGACTCATAGTAATTACAGCCATCCGCTCTAGCTGCTCAAAAACCAACTGTTTGATGATTTGTTCTAAAATTTTGCCAGCTATAGACGTCAAGTTGACGGGTTGGTAGTTATCCAGATCCTCCTTTTTCCCTTTCTTGAAGATGGGAACAACATTTGCTCACCTCCAATCTTCTGGCACTTCATCTGTTCTACAAGAATTGTCAGAAATAGTGGACAGAGGTTCGGAAATTACATCTTTCTTCTAGATTAACGTAGGGTGGTTTAAAATGCGCCTTTAGAACAGCAGTCAATGAGATTTTTTGTGTTCCTCTCTTGTGGGATGGCTCCAATTTCATTTATTTTTAATCCTTTTTAAGGAGCAGGGAAGGTTATATGGAGTTGGGCAACGCATTAGCAGAACCGAAAAAGTTTTTAGTGCAGTTTGGCTCATGTAAGCAGTCACACAATGGATACAGCAATGCATAGTGCTTTAATGAGCATTTTAAATGAAATAAAACTGTTCATCTGAAGCATGTCCAGCAGGTGAGGCACATCAGCCAGAGTGGATATAGAAGTTAAGAGTGTCAGACTAGGCACTTGAAGACCAGGTTTGAATCCCCACTTTGTGTTGGAACCCAGCTGGGTGACCTCGGACCAACCATCCACTTTCAGCTTCATCTACTTCACAGGGTTGTTGTGTGGATAACATGGAGGACAAGGGAATGATGTAAGGCAGTTTGGGTCCCCTGTTGGAGGAAGAAGAATTGCTTATATGTGAAGCTAAATAAATTCAATTTGGTTTTCAAATTGCATCAGACCTTATTCAGTGTCTTCAGCATCTGGAAAAGGATACAGTCCGGTTTATTAAAAACACTCGGCGGGCACCAGGAAAGGTGTTGGTGGCACCATGCTGCCCACAGGCATAGGTGAATTAATGACATCACAGCAGTTAGCCAATCAGTGCTGAGCCACAACTGGATTTTGCTCCAGACTTCTAGAACTGCTTTGCCCAGTGCCCAGAAATGGCGTGTATGTTCAAAACATGGGGACCAGATCTTTAGGAAAGCTGGAAACTCTTTCATTTGTACACAGTCTAAATATGCCCTCCTGTGGCTAAACCAAAGTACAGTCTCTTCATTTCTGTCGCTAAATTTTTTACGGCAGAGGAAGGCTTCACTGACCAGACACTACACACACAAAATGGAAAGCAGTTAATATCAAAAAGGGGTGTGTGGGATCTGAGCATTTCTGGAACTACACTCCGTGTGTCCAGCAATCTGTGCTTTCTAATCTCAAAGGTTGGCTGTAAATTTTAAATTTAGAGAAAGGCAGTCTGCACATGTTGTGGGCATTCTATCAGTACTTCATGCGTTCTTGCATATGGAGCCTTACTGATCCTTGGCACACAATGGCTCAAAGGAAACCTTGGATAAGACCCCTGCTGGATCAGACAAGTGGTCCATCTTGTCCATCATCCTATCACACAGTGGCCAAATAGTTTGGTCCAACAAGAGAGCATAGAGGTTGAGGGTTTCCCCCGTTGTTTCCTGGCACTGGGATTGAGGTGGACTGCCTCTGAGCATGGAGGTTTCCTTTGGTCACTGTGGCTATTAACCACTGATAGGCCTCTCATCCATACAACTGTTTGATGTGTTTGTATGTGCAACCTGTCCTAGCTTAATGTCATCCTTTGAAGAAATTCCTTGTTCTCCTTAATTCTCTCCAGATCCTATCTTTTAAAAGTCAAACCAAATCCCACACATTAGAAAGGGGTCGCTAAGCTGTTCTTTCCTGAGAGCTACCTCTGAGTGGTGAAAAGTAGCCCAAGCTATTTCTTACCAGCATGGCACCAAACTTCCCTCCTTACAGAAAACAGGTTCATTACAGGTGCCCTCCCTAACCCATCAACTAAGCAGCACAGAGAGAGAGAAAAAGAGAGAGAGAATGGCTTTGAAAAAGCCTAGAGCAGATTTTTCACAGTCTTTCGGCTGGGTCTTTTTGGGGATGCAGCTGTTACACTGCAGCAGGCAGCAAGCTCCTGCTAGCTCATATGCTACCTGTTTGTGACCTCTGCTTTAGACCACTGAGACAGGTAAGGTTCTGAATAGGATAGTATCCTAGCAGGACCTTAGAGACCAAGATTTTATGGGGATAGGTTTTTGAGAGTCAAGTCTCCATCAGATGCTTTGGCTGGAGGGGTGGCTTTGACTCTTGAGCCACATGAGGAAATGCCCATGGAGAAAAATATGCTATTTTCCCTGTGGGCAATTTTCTGTGTGAGCAATCTTCCATATTATGGGCACTTTCCCATGTGGGCATTTTTCTTACACGCATTTCTTACGCTGGGTTTTTCCCGCAAGTGATTTTCCCGTAAGCTTTTTTCCTTTGTGTTTTTTCCTTGAACCAAGAAATTGATCATTGGAGTCCAGATCAACTCCTCCTCCCCCTACTGTAGTCTACCAGAGTTAGCCGGAAAATATTGCACAAATGAAAACAAACTTTCAGCAGTGTTTCAAAATATTTTCAGGTTTTACTTGTACTTTCTGTGAGGGCTATTTAAAAAACAAAACCCTCAAATGTTGAATTCTAATGCAATAATGTCAAGTTTCTCAAGTGCAACTGATTCGCCCCCTTTGGGGGTTCTTTTCTCTCTAGCCGTATCCATATTTTCGAATATTGTAAAAACAAAACAAAGAAGAGGCTGAATTGTAAACCTTCACAAGCAAAATTCCGTGGGCTTGATGCTCTTCGCTCAACTACCCAAATACATTTCGGCTCTATGGGACACGTGATAATTTTTTTTAAAGTCTTAATCCCCTTCATATGGATGCCTCAGGTTATTTCATCAGATTTTTATTATTTTATAGAAACTGTTTCTGTCGATTATACTTTGAAGCTCAAACATGAGCAGAGCTTGGGTTGCCAAGTCACACTTGGCAAATACCTGGATTTTTATTTTATTTTTTTATTATTATTTGTTTTTGGGTGGAAGGGTCTGAGCCTGGAAAAGGTAGGGTTTGGAGAAGGGAGAGGATCTTGTCACAGTATAATGCTATAGAGTGCACCCTGCAAAGCCGTCATTTCCCCCAGGAGAACAGATCTGTAGCTTCTGGAAATCAATTGTAACCACAGGAGATCTCCAGACCCCACTCTAAGAAGAAGAAGAAGAGTTGGTTCTTATATGCCACTTTTCTCTACCCAAAGGAGTCTCAAAGCAGATTACAATCCCATTCCCTTTCCCCACAATAGACACCCTGTGAGGAAGGGGAGGCTGAGAGAGCCCTGATATTATTGTTCATTCAGAACAGCTTTCTCAGTGCTGTGATGAGCCCAAGGTCACCCAGCTGGCTGCATGTGGGAGAGTGTGGAATCAAACCAGGCTTGCCAGATTGGAAGTCCACATGCCTAACAGCTACTCCAAACTGGCTCTCTAGCAGAGCTCCTGAGCCCCACGATAGCTCAGGACTGAATGATGCATGGATGTTGCCAGAGTCTCATGCAGATAAACCCTTCCCAGAAGATGGGCCAGATCTGGTGGGATTAGTGGGCAGCGGTGAGAGTGTGATCAGAGTGATCCTGAGTCACGAATGAGGGGCTGCTGCCTATAGTTAGAGCAGGAGGGAGGGCAGATTTGTGGCATCCCCCTCCCCAATTTGGGTAGCCCTGGATGTAGAAAACAAGCACTGGGGCCTGGCAGAGTTCTGGTGTAGCTCTTGACGCCTGGTATCTTTTCAAATCCTACAAATCAAAGGCAGCAAATCCTAAAGCAGTCACGAATTTACTTGGAAGTTGAATCACTGTATTGCCTCTTCTGGGTTAGCTCAGCCATTAAACCAGAGAAGAGGAAGCTGGGGAAAGAGGAAATGGCCAAGTTCCTTGATTCTTGGGCAACCTTATGTGGCAGAACACCATTTAGCCATCTCCAGATAGCTCAAATTCTTTGGTGACATGGTTGTAAACAACTCAGGCTTGGTTTGACTGCCTCTTTAGAGCAGGGATTCCCAACCAGGGTTCCAGGTTATGCAAGGGCTCCCCAGGGGTTACAGGAACTTTCCCAGAAGTTTGGACGGCTGCTGACATCACTAGACATCCCTGGAGCACACTTCCCCTGTTGCTCTGCAGGCCTATTCTCTTTCTCCACAATGGAAATGGTAAATGATCTCTTGATCGATTGGCTGGCTCCTGCATCTTACTTCCATGCCCACTTCTCTGAAGGAGCATAGCACCACTTTTGGAGTGTCTCGAAGCCTGAAAAATATTTTCAGGGTTCCTTCATGGTCAGAAGGTTGGGAAAGACTGCTTTAGAATAGTAAGGGAGCGATCCTTTGAGGCAGGCTAGGTTGAATGCAATCACACAAGTTTCATGGCAGAGTGGGGATTTGAAAACAGATCTCGTGTGCTCTTTGGATGACATTCTTGGTGCTGCTACACAAAGGAACACAGCAGCATCTTAAAGACCAGCAAAGTTAATTCCAACGTACGCTTTTGTGAGTTAGACCATGTGCTGGCAGAGGCCCATAGCGATTGTAGTCCGAGGACATCTGAAGAGCCACAGTTTGGCCACCCCTGCACTAGAGATTGCACCAGAGTGGATCACTTGTAATACAAACGTCCAACTGGATGAGCATAATCAGTGCTGGTGGAGTAATTTTTTACAAACATGCTGGATCTCCCCTGACTCTGTGACTTATGCTGTGATTACCGCCTCCCCCCCCCTTTGTCTCATTTTTTGTTGTAGTGGGAGATGAGCCAAGGGGAAACGGTAAAGTCGGAAATCTCCATGTTCAACTCAAGTTAAAGTGCTTTCTGAAGGATGCTGCAACTTCATGCCTCAAAGTCAGGTGGGTGGAGATTCTAGGCAGGTTGGCCAATCTCCAGGTGGAGACTAGAAATCGAACTACAACTGATCTCCAGACTAAAGAGGAAATGGCTGCTTTGGAGCATGGTTTGTAGGGCAGTAAGACCCTGCTGAGGTGCCTTCCCTCCTCAAACCCTGTCTTCCGTAGGCTTTATGCCCAAATCTTCAGGAATTTCCCCACATTCAGAAAGCATTCAGTTTCTCATCCAGTGCCCATTTCCACGAAAATCAAAGTCCTTATTTCAGTGGGCGTGCTCCTAGATTTGGATTGCAATCTAAAACGGAACTTTCCCAGTTTAAAAACAAATTGAAGCACAAAGAACAGATCTAGACAATAGTATTTAAAACAATAAGAAAGTATTTAAAACAATAAGAAAGTTTTCCAATCGCCCGTGGTTAAAACAATTTGTGTGCATGTATATTTACTGAAGGATGGCCTCAGAAGTGCTGTGATTTGGTAGAAAATAAATCCATTCTTCCCCTTCCCCATGGACTTTTCTCCCCCTTAAAAAAAACAAAAAACAAAACTATTTACCGTGCAATCCTAAACAGTTGCGCCCTTCAAAGTCCAATAGAAGCACGTAACTCTGTTTAGGATAGGACTGCCCATAACTGGTGTTTGGAAAAAAAAATTGCTTTCTTTTTTAAAAGAATTAAATAAAATCGTATTTGTAATGTCAAAATCTTTTCTGCTCTGTAACTCTAATAAGTCAAGACATGTTTTATTGAATATTGACTGTTTGGATTTGGTGTACTTTCAGATTTTGTGCAGTAGAATTTATTAAAATGGGTGGATTTTTTAAAAACATTATTTACGCTTCTTTCCCGCGAGACCCTTCTCTCTTGGCAGAGCTAAAGGCATTAAACTCAATCTATAACTTGTCTCCATTAAAGCTACAGAGATGTCAGGAGACTGTGGTAGAACATCTGTTTTACCTGCAGAAGGTCTCGGATTCTGTCCTGTCTCTGGTTTAAAAATTGCAGGTTGTAAGGATTGGGATGCCTGAGATCCAGCAAGGTGGTTAAGAGTAACAGCCTGTAACCAGGAGAGCTGGGTTGGATTCCCCGCTCCGCCACATGCAGTCAGACAGTTATGTTTATTACATTTGGTGACTGGTACAAAATACACAATAGCAGAATACAATACATGATTGATTAAAAATTCCAGAATACATAAATCTAATAGATCCATCCTAACCCTTGTACATATTGAGCCAGGCGTTTCTACATTAAAATGCTAATCTTTCATACTTGGCAATAATATAGGAAAATGCTTATTTTTATCCGAAAGGAGTTCCTTTAATTTGGCTTGTTTTGAAATAGCCCGTAAATCAGTCAAGATGGAATAGAGGAATTACTGATGTAATTGAGTGTAAACACAGCAATACAAAATCACATGTTTGATGTGCTTGGTGTTACCAGAAGGAGGAGGAGGAGGAGTTGGTCTTTATATGCCGCTTTTCTCTCCCAAAGGAGTCTCAAAGTGGCTTACATTCGCCTTCCCTTTTCTCTCCAGAGGTGTAGTAACGAGCCTGTGAGCAAGGGGGTAGGAGTCTGGTCACCCCCTAGGGTGGGTTTAATCAGGTTTTTATTGGGGTTGGATCTTTAGCTTTTATGGATTTATAAGATGAATGTGATCTGCCACAAGCCACAATTTAGGAGTGCTGGGAGATAAGAATGAATGAATGAATGAATGAATGAATGAATGAATGAATGAATGAATGAATGAATGAATGAATGAATGAAGGCAGAACTAAAAGGTAAAGCCTGGAAGTGAAAGCCCTGCTTCTGCCGAAAACCAACAGGGACCAATCAAAAACTCAAAACTGAACACTGCAGTTTGGAGGTGAAAATCCGAGAAAGAAGATAGGTGCAGAGTGCAGGAACAGATGCAACCAGGATGTGGATTAAAGAGATATCATTTCAATTGAGTCAAAATTGAAATTAAACTCTGAATGCCAAAGCACCTAGGTATGGACAGTATAACTGTGTTTTAGCCATTCTTTCCAAAGCTTCATTATATGCAGGTCACAATGCCAGGTAGAATGCACATATGAGTATAAATGTATTTGTAGCTGGAAAAGGAAGACCAATAAGACTTAGTGGAGCCAGCGGGGCCCATTAACAGAGCGAAAGTCTCCCGCAGCGGCCAGCAAAGAAATCACAGGCATAGGTTTTTCTCTCCTGAATGCCCAGTTTTCTCAAGATGGGTCACCATGGCAGCAAGACAGAATTTCCAGCAAACGTCCACTGGGGTCCACAAGCTTTTGTCATCAGAGTGCCAAGCGATGTCAAGATCCAGAGCCAGAGATCAGCAGAAAGCCAGTATAACCTAGCAGAAATGATACCCTTTCAGTATTACTGATGATTGAGGTTTGAATGAACAATACATTGTTTCCACATTCCAAATGCGAGTCCATTATTCAGAATAAGAGATTTCACAGTACGTCAGTAATACATACGAAAGCACTCTATGCAATCATTGGCATGCAACGGCATACAGCTGCACATAGTTCATGCTCAGAATGACGACGGGCAACTGTTCTTCATTTATTTTGGCAAAGTATCTCCTTGAAGGCCATTTGTTCTCAGAATAGTATTTGCATCTATTCCCTTCATGTTGGTCATTCTAGCATCCCACATACCTGGGTACCACTGGAACCTTTCCGGGCATCTGCCTGGAGAGCCAGCTTGGTGTAGTGGTTAGGAGTGCGGACTTCTAATCTGGCGAGCTGGGTTTGATTCTGCGCTCTCCCACATGCAGCCAGCTGGGTGACCTTGGGCTCACCACAGCACTGATAAAGCTGTTCTGACTGAGCAGTAATATCAGGGCCCTCTCAGCTTCACCTCCCTCACAGGGTGTCTGTTGTGGGGAGAGGAAAGGGAAGGCGAATGTAAGCCACTTTGAGCCTCCTTCGGGTAGAGAAAAGTGGCATATAAGAACTAACTCTTCTTCTTCAGTAATATCAGGGCTCTCTTAGCTTCACCTGCCTCACAGGGTGTCTTGTGGGGAGAGGAATGGGAAGGCGAATGTAAGCCCCTTTGAGACTCCTTAGAGGTGAGAAAAGCAGCATATAAGAACCAACTTTTCTTCTTCAAATGCATTTAGAAATTGGACAGGGTCAAATGGGGCCTTTGCTAAGCAAGGCTATTCATGGACCACTGGAGATTTCTTGGGCAGTGAAGATTCTGGTGGTAGCTGCCACCACAGCACAAGGATCGACACTGTGTCGCTGAAGAGAAGCTATGGTAGCCATTTTGTGGTTGTCTCAGCCACCTGTGTCAGCCATTTTGTGTCTGTGCCCATCACATATGATCAGAATTCCAAGGGTGCCTGAAGGTTCAGAAAGGTTGGGGATCCCTGCTTTAGCTAAATTGTTTTCTTTTTGAAGACCCATATTTGGCTGTGGAGCTATAGATTGCAGGCTCCAAAGAGCTTTGACAACCATTACACACCTATGCCTTTCTCTCCAAGCCTTGTCACTGCTCTGCTGCAACAAGTTCTGCATGGGATGCCCTTAAAGGCCGTTTGGGGGTTTCAACTGCAGCAGGCCTAGATCCCAGCAGTCTTTCAAAGTACCTTACATCAACACCTCTGTCTAGAGATAAACATTATCTAAAACCCATTGTGGGAATTGTCTACTCCAGGGTTTCCCAACTTGGGACCCATGAGCCCAATGGTACCCACCATACTTTTTAGAAAGTGGGGTTTTCCATTGTAAGAAAGGCTTGTGATTGGCTCCTCTTGTTCAAATGAAGGCAGCTGCTAAGTGGGAAGGAAAGATTGTATCTGATGCCTGCAGTAGCTGTTTTAATATTTGGCTTTGACTCCTGTGGCAGCCATTTTGGACTGGTGCTCTTTATTCCTCAAAAATTCATTGGTCAGTGGAGAGGAAAAAACTGCTTATGAAAAACAGATACCGGGAGATATAAAACTTTTATTAGGTAAAATGTATAAACTTATTGCAATCAAGTTAAAGGACTGCATGATAAAATGGGCGCAGAATCTTGGAGAAGGTATCAATATGGACCAGTGAGAGGCATTGTGAGTTAATGAGCTGAAATGTTCTAAATGTTAAATTTTAAAAGAAAATTGATATAAATTGTTCCAGAGGGTATACTGCTCCCAAAGATATAGCCAGAGATAGTAAGTTATAATGGGATATGTTGGAAATGTCAGGATATAAATGCATCATTTTATCTTACGTGGTGGACTTGAAAGCAAGCAAGGAAATATTGGATTATGATTCATAATGAGATGCGAAAGATATTAAAAATCCCATTTGTATAAGATTCAAAATGCATGTTATTAAATATGGTACTAAATAATATTAAAATATGAAAACTTTACCAGATCTTATGGAATGACCAAGAGCCTCTTGTGGCGCAGAGTGGTAAGGCAGCAGACATGCAGTCTGAAAGCTCTGCCCATGAGGCTGGGAGTTTGATCCCAGCAGCCAGCTCAAGGTTGACTCAGCCTTCCATTCTTCCAAGGTCGGTAAAATGAGTACCCAGCTTGCTGGGGGGCAAACGGTAATGACTGGGGAAGGCACTGGCAAAGCACCCCGTATTGAGTCTGCCACGAAAACGCTAGAGGACGTCACCCAAGGGTCAGACATGACCCGGTGCTTGCACCGGGGATACCTTTACCTTTACCTATGGAATGACCAAGCAAAATGACTGAATATGTGACAATGTCAAAATGTATATATTTTGATGCACTACAGATCAGTATTAAACTTCAGAAGAAAATGAAGTCAATTTCTGGGCATCACAGTTTAAGGATATTGACAAGTTGGAATGTGTTCAGAGAAGGGCAACTAGGATGGTTGAGAGATTGGAATCCATGCCTTATGAGGAGAAGCTGAGAGACTGCGGCGTGCGTAGCTTGGAGAAGAGGAGCGCAAGGGGTAACAGGAGAGCTGTATTTCATTATGTAAAGGGTAGACATGTTAAAGGAGGGGCCAACTTGTTGACAACACCTTTAGAGACAAGGTCTAGGGGCAGCTTGGTGTAGTGGTTAGGAGCGCTGACTTCTAATCTAGCGAGCCAGGCTTGATGCCACACTCCCCCACATGCATCCAGCTGGGTGACCTTGGGCTCACCACAGCACTGAGAAAGCTGTTCTGGTCGAGCAGTAATATCAGGGCTCTCTCAGCTGCACCTCCCTCACAGGGTATCTGTTGTGGGGAGAGGAAAGGGAAGGCGACTGTAAGCCGCTTTGAGACTCCTTCAGGGAGAGAAAAGTGGCATAAAAGAACCAGCTCTTCTTCTTCAATGGGCTCAGTTACGGCAAAGGAAGTACGACTTAAAATCAGATAGCATTTTCTGATGGTGAGGGCTGTTCGCAGGTGGAGTATGTTGCCTCGGTGGGTGGTGGAGAAATTAGAAATTGTTAGAAGATTTGTTGAGCACTTGTTGAGCGTGGATGGCTCTTTGTGGTCTCTTCCAGCTCTGTGTGATTCTGTTATTCTGATTGTGTGATTCAGATGGTATTGAATACTAAAAATGAAATGGAAAGAAATAACTGACTCATAAACATGTAAATTTGGGGGGAAATGTCCTATGTGGTATGTGAAAAAGTCTGAACTATGTTTTCCCCTCTCCCTTTCCCCTGGAAATTGTCTGCCAGAATATAACATGATTTCTCTCCCCCCCCCCATCCCAAATTGTAAAACTGCAGCTCATGTTTTTTTTTTTAAATAGATCTGTAATATGTATCTTTTAAATAAATATTTTTTTTCCAAAAAGTCTTCCCTGTAAATCGAAAACCAGCAAAGAGCCTTTCTTCCTTATGTACTGTACCATGTTCTTTTTAAATTTCCAGGGAGTTTTTTATTTATTTCTGTCGTCTCCAAGGGCGACTTGCTCCCAGTCCCTTTCAACAAGGCTTCCTGCCCCTTCGTTTCTGGAGCGCGTCTACACCCCAGGCAAAGTGGGCACGCGGCAGTGCCCCCTGCAGGAGATGGGGGAAATGGCCGGCCTGAGGTCGTAATTGGGCTGCGCCTGAGCATAGATAGGCAGTCCTGTGTTCCTTTCCCTTTAACTTTTCCCTTCCCGGTTCCTGTTTCTCAGCTCCGCCTTCGTTGTCCGAGGGACCGCTTACTGCTTTTTTTGCATCCAGGTGTGCCTGGCTCAGTTCCCTTCCTGCTTGCTTCTAAGCCGGGGAAAATGCTGGCCTTGCTTCTGCCAAGTGAGTAAATACCTCGCCTTGGTTTAAACGTTTGCAGGAACCGCAAAGCGAATCCTCATCGGTTCAGCGTCTAAGCACCCTGGAAGGCAATGGGGAGGGGGGGGGTCTCTTCCCCGTAGTCCCAGGGGGGGCTCCAGGCTTTCTGGGGCCTGCTAGCATCTTTAGAACGGCTTGCCCACACAATGACTGCCCCGTTTTGCCTCCGCACCTGGGTTGACAGGTACTGGCAAACCAAGGTTTGTTCAAAACTCGCACAGCCAATCAAATCTCAGATGTCCCATCATAAGCCCTGCTGGGCAAAAGATCACACCTGGCCCATCCCACTTTCTAAAAACACCCAGTGCCTTCCAGGAAAGGTGGTGGGTGCCATGTTGGGGACTCCTGCGTTAGCCATTTCCTCCAGCTCTTCTTCAAAAGCCCACCCCCCCCTCTGGTATTTGCTTGGGTTAGCTACAAACTTATATTTCTCCCTGTGCTTCTTGCTCTTTGTAGCTCCTTGGCCCTGCCGTTTTGCCCCACCATACCTCCTATATCAGAAGAAGAAGAGTTGGTTCTTATATGCCGCTTTTCTCTACCCAAAGGAGGCTCAAAGCGGCATACAATCGCCTTCCTTTTCCTCTCCCCGCAACAGACACCCTGTGAGTTGGGTGAGGCTGAGAGAGCCCTGATATTACTGAAGAAGAAGAAGAAGAGTTGGTTCTTATATGCCACTTTTCTCTACCCAAAGGAGACTCAAAGCGGCTTATAGTCGCCTTCCCTTTCCTCTCAGTGGGATATAGTAGTATTTCTGTTTTATGCGAACCACCCTGAGCCTTCAGGGAGGGTTGTATATAAATATAATAATAAATAATAAAGAGTGCCGAACTGGAAGACCCAGGTTCAAATCCCCCACTCTGCTGTGGAAAGCTGCCTGGGTCACCTTGGGTCAATTACCTCACAAGAAAGCTATCTCACGGGGGAATTAGGATTTGAATCCAAAGTCCCCTAGAATCTAGTTCAATACTAACCACTGCACTGTGTTGGCTCTGAAGCTCCCGGGATAGAGTGGTGAAGTCTACACTGCGCAAGGATATTTTCAGCCTGGTATATTATCCAATTTGATTTGTAGAAGGAGAAGAGTTGGGTTTTCTACCCCGCTTTTCAGTACCCAAAGGAACCTCAAAGTGGCTTACAATCGCCTTTGCTTTCTCTCCCCACAATACGTATCCTGTGAGGTAGGTGAGGCCAAGAGAGTTCTGACAGAATTGCTCCGTGATAACAGTTCTAACAGGACAGACTACCTCAAAGTCACCCAGCTGACTGCATGTGAAGGAGTGGGGAATCCAACCGAGCCACCACTCTCAACCACTACCCCAAGCTGTCTCTTGGTGAGGGCTGGACCTGCAAAATCGAGCATCTGCCGGCAAGCCTGGACAATTCAGAATTTGCTTGACATCACAGCTCATGTTGCTACTCATACATGATTGTATTCCGTGGGAAGTTATTCCCATTGTATTTTTGTAGTTATACTTCATTCAACGAAGCTGTAAAAACAGAATTAAAGATGGCTGCATTAGCGATTTAGGGCAGTGGTCCCCAACCTTTTTATCACCGGGGACCACTCAAGGCTTGACAATTTTATTGAGGCCCACTGCCCTAACACTCTCTGGCTCTGGTCGCTATGGTAATGTTTAAACATCCCTTCAAAATAAGATAAAGACACGCCACAACAATGAACATAAGGAACATTTTATTTTCATGGAAATTTTAACTCATGACAATGACAAATCAATGGGAACCCTGAGCTTGTTTCTCTACAACGAGATAGTCCCATGTGCGCCTGCCGGATCGTGGATGAAGTAAAGGGCCGGGGGTGGGGGGAGAAGGCGTCCTTCACGGCCCACCTCCAGTTAGTCGATGGACAACACGTGGTCCGCAGCCCACGGGTTGGGGATCACTACAACAATTAAAGGGGATTTGGTTAAATTTCGTGCGGAAATGGGCAAATGAGGATTTGCCGTCCGGAGGAATTATTCTCTTGTCTTTTTAAAGTCATATCTGTTTCTAAGAAGAACAGGCTTTCATCCTGAAATTTGTCTGGTCGCATAAACACCTTGGAATCGCTAGTAAGCATTTTGCGGAAACCAATTATGGAAAAGAGACAAGGAGTTTACGGAGTGTTAAAATTTACTGCCATACTTGGACAACTGCAGCCCTTAGTCTGATGGGTTTTTGGAGGCGCAGGAATCCCGATGGAACGATTTGGAGCCGTTCAACTGCCCTGACAATTAAAATAGCTCTAGAGAGAAATATAATGCCTGATGAGAGGAATTTAATTTCTTTTTAAAAAGCATTTTTAAAAAAACCCAAAAAACAGAAGTCGCTTCATCAAGGCTGTGATTTCCCCCTTGGAAAAATGTTGCCGGAAAACAATTTTAAAATAGCAACTTCAAATCGATAGTGATTTCAAAACGGACAATGGAAGAGCATCATAAATACCGGTTCTTGGATTGGCTGAGCAACAAGCAGAGGCTGTTTGGGAGAGAATTCCAGATAGGTAGCTTTGGTTTTGGTAGCAATTAAAACAGAAGCCCAGTGACATCTTGTGTGCGTGTTAAGTGGTGTCAGGTCACTTCGGACTAATGGCCACCCTATGAATGAGTGGCCTTCAAGATGTCCTGCTCGGGTCTTGCAAATTAAGTGCTGTGGCTTCTGTTATGGAGTGGATCCATCTCACATTGGGTCTTTCTCTTTTCCTGCTGCCTTCAACTTTCTCTAGCATTATTTTCTTTTCCAGTGACTCTGGTCACTTTAAAGAGCCAGGTTTGATTCTGCACTCCCCTACATGCAGCCAGCTGGGTGACCTTGGGCTTGCCAGGCACTGAGAAAACTGTTCTGACCTAGCAGGAATATCAGGTCTCTCTTAGCCTCACCTACCTCACAGGGTGTCTGTTGTGGGGAGAGGAAAGGGAAGGCAATTGTAAGCCGCTTTGAGACTCCTTCAGGGAGAGAAAAGCAACATATAAAAACCAACTCTTCTTCTTTAGTAATATCAGGGCTCTCTCAGCCTCAAACACCTCACAGTGTGTCAGTTGTGGGGAGAGGAAAGGGAAGGTGAGTGTAAGCCGCTTTGAGGCTCCTTTAGGTAGAGAAAAGCGGCATATAAGAACCAACTCTTCTTCTTCAGTAATATCAGGGCTCTCTCAGCCTCACCTCCCTCACAGGTTGTCTGTTGTGGGGAGAGGAAAGGGAAGGTGACTATAAGCCCCTTTGAGACTCTTCGGGAGAGAAAAGCAGCATATAGAAGAAGAAGATGAAGAAAAGTATAGAGAAAGATGCAGCCCCCTAGATAAAGCCCCCCCCCCCGAACATTTAGGACTTTAAAAGTGTCAAAACCTTGTATCTGATTTGATCTCCAATCTGGAGCCAGTGCCACTGGGAGAGCACAGGTGTCCTGTGTGCCCTCCACTGAGCCAAAGTGAGGACCTGCATGGCTATATTTTGGGCCAGCTGGGGCCCCAGAGCATTTTCAAGGGCAGCGAGTGATGGATGTCTAGCCTGAAGATGACTGTTGTATGGCTAAGTTGAGTGACAAGAGGTAAGGTGCCAGTTGTTGTGCCTGGAGAAGGTGCTAGAATGCCTGGCAGGGGCCAACCTGAGCCTCCATGGCTAGAGACATCAGAATCACACACAGGTGTCAAAGGTGTTAAATCGACCTCATCAAGAGGCAGGTGTTGCATTACTCTCCCCCAGCCCCAGCCCCAGCCCCAGCCCCTCTGTCTTAGCTGGAATTTAACTTCAGCCAGCTCCCCTTGAGCCAGTCCACCAAAGCTTCTGGGCATTTGGGGGTGTCGACTGGTGGCTGATCATCAGCATAAACAGAACAGACATATGGGTCTCATTACAATAAATTGTTGAGTTTCCACATGACCATCATTGCGTATTGATTCAAGCTTATCATTTGAATCCATATCCCTTCTTTAATCTCGAAAGCCACAAGTCATTTTTATGTCTGTACTGCGCGAATTCTATAAGAGGCTTCCAGTTAGTCATAAAATAAATTGCAAGATTTTTTATCTGGTTAGAGATAATAATGTTACCAGGAGCAATTTTTAATCCCTAGTCTTCTTAATCTCATCTGTAATCTTTTGGAATTTCTCTTCTCCCCCTCTCTGTTTCTTGCGTTTAGCTTTATTCGCATCCCAGATCATTCTCATATCTGTATCTTTGTTTAAATTGACCTCAAATTATGCTTTTAACTTTTTCTTAGTCTTGTATGTACTGCACTTTTTGTAACAAAACCTCAGTTAACCTCCACCTTAATGTGTTTATTTTCCTTGACCAAACTGACAGGTTTATGGTCAGAAAAAGACTTTGGCAAAATCTCTGCTTTGATCACTTTAGAAAACAAACTTTTAGGTATTAAAAACAGATCTGTCCTTGAAAAGGATCTATGTCTTTCAGAAAGGAATGCAAATTCTGTACAAGAACCATTTAACTGTCTCCAAATATCAACAAGACAAATTGTCCATAAGATCAAAAAAGGTTTTAGGTAGTTTCCCTTCTGTATTTTTAATGTTGTTAGCAGAATATCTGTTTATTTGTGGAACAAACACTCCCAATCTCCCATTAAGCATAAATTTTATAGGTTCAGTTAATTTGTCTATAAATTGTATAACAATTTTAATTTTAGCTACTGTGGGATTTTGGGGTTTATCTGTTTGGTCTTTCATGCAAGAAGGAAAAATAATTTCTAAAAATCATTTTTAAAAAGATTGTTAAATTAGAGAGATTTCAATTTAGTTTCCATGCAACAGCTTTCTCATATGTGGGTTCGTATTTAAAGTTGACTGTCCCTTTAACACCAACACGTTAAACGGAGGAACTACAAACCCCAGAATGCACAGGGGCGATGTAATCGTCGGGAATGGCGGATCTGGGGGAAAGCGACGCATGCTGGGAGTTGCAGTCGTGTATATTTGTCTAGTCCCGGAATGAAGACTTGGCGAGTCTGAGTCTTCTTAAGCAACTGAGAATCTGAATTAAATACATGCAAATTTTATTTTGCAGTTTGTGACTGTTTTGTAAAAATTGCTTTCGAGGTGCGTGAGATTTCTTTGCCGTCGGAGCAGATAACTTTCCTGTAAACCGATTAAATTTAGCCGTTATCTTTAGGATGCGGTCGTGAAGGGGGGAAACGGGGTTGCCAGCAGGCCTGGAGAAAACAAAAGCCCTGTTCCTTTAATTGAGGTTTGATGTCTCTAAATGAACCCTTGACGCTTTTGGTGCAGGGATGTAAATAACACCCAATTAAGCTGCTTTTAAAGAGGCAGGGCACTTTCTTTTAAAGGGGCAGGCCATAAATATTCCCCCCTTCAGAAATCTTCCATTCTCAACCATTGCTAGCAAGTCGTATAATGCACTATAATTTGCAGCAATCCAGCTTCAAAAGCACACTGAAAGTGCATTATCCAACCTGCGTGGAATGGCTGAGAATGGGAGACTTCTGAGGGGTGGGGGAGAATAATTACCATACCCAAAATATTTCTGGCCTAGGTAGCGTTAGCGTCCTTTTGCAGGTGTCAATGCAAGAAAAATCCACTAAAGTGCATTGAAAGTGCAAGATTCCATGTGTTCAGAAAAAAAGGGGGAAATCTACTTCTAAAGCACATTGAAAACACATTGAAAGCACACTGAAAGTCTCCTCCTGGCCATCCCGCACGCGATGGACGATGCCCTTCCAGTGTGCTTTAGAAGTAGCTTTTCTTATCGGGCAGAAGAAAACCCGCCTGCAAAACCACACGGAGAGTGCATGACCCAACATGTGCATCATGGGCCCAGGGAGTTCTCCCAGCGAGCCAGAGAGCAATGAGAACATCCGGTGCGATGTGCAGCCGGATCCTGCCCAGGTTAAGGCACGCCGTCGAGCTCCTCGGCGCTCCCTCGCGCGTAAGTGGCCGGGGCCGGCGCGGTCTTCAAAAGCGAGAGGGGCGCGCGGCAGGCCATTAGCGGCGCGTGAAGGAGGGGCGCGGCTGCGCGCGCGCACGCGCGGGGAATGCGCCTCGCCGGCCGCGGTGGAGCCCGTGGGCGGCCGGGTCGTCGAGCATGGAAACCGGCCCAACGTCTCCGAGGAATGCGGGGAGGGGGGGAACCGGTCGGGCCGCTTTAGGAGGCAGCGGCAGCTCGCCGGCCTCTCTCGGAGGAGCCGCGTCTGCTCGGGGCTGCCCGGGAAGCGGGAGGCGCGTCGTGCCAAAGCGCCGATGGGGCACGCCGAAGGCAGGGAGCTGGCCGCTGGCCTAGGAGCGGCCGTCGCGTGGGTGGCAGGTGAGGGCCCGCTGGGGCGCAAGGGGGGCTCTGCTTTGGGGGTGAGAAGGGACAAGAGTGAGGTGACCAGGTTGGCCCACTTTTGGAGGGACATCTGGGGGGACCTGGCAAATTGTACTTATGTTGAAATTTAAAAATATAAATTACTATTTTTGCGTTCTATGAAACTTTTTTGTTGCTCCATATAGGCCAAATTTTAAATCAAGACCCCCCCCCCCCGTCAATGGTGTCCCGCTTTACTAATGTTAAAATCTGGTCACTTTAGGTAAGAGCCATCCAGCCCCCTGCCAAGTTCGCCGGATGCCATGCAGTGCCTGGCCAGTCCCAGGAAGAATTAGAGCCTGGCTCTTTTCACTCCAAGCTTCAGGACTGTTGGGGGAGAATTCGCTGGCCGCCCCATTCCATTTTCTTTGTCATTCCCCGCTTTCTGGAGTTTTGGTTCTGGGGGAGTGTTGTTGCCGACCTTATTTTTTAGTAGGGCTTCTGCTTTTTGAACTGCTTTTGGGCTTTGTGGGTGTGTTTGTGTGTGTGGGAAGGGGCCAGTTTTGTTAGCAGTGTTCCCTGGAATATTTCACTGCCTTTTGGAGAGAGAGAACGGTGTTGCCAGCTTTATTCTTTCACAGGGCTCTTGTGCCTTGAACAGTTCCTGGGCTCATTGGCTGGCGTGGTCTGTTCTTCTGCTAGCTGTTCTCCCCTGAAGACTTTGTTAGCAGTGTTCCCTGGAATATTTCCGTGCCTTTTGGAGGGAGAGAGAGAACAGTGTTGCCAGCTTTAATCTTTCACAGGGCTCCTGTGCCTTGAACACCTTCTTGGCTTTGTTGGCTGACGTAGTCTGTTCTTCTCCTAGCGGTTCTCTCCTGAAGACTTCAGGGCTTTTTAGAGAGGTAGGACAGTGCTGCCAACTTTGTTTTTTAGCAGGGCTCCTGTGTCTTGAAAAGGTTTGGAGCTTATTGTGTGGTGTCAACTCTTTTCTGTAGCAGCTCTTTTTGGAGAGGCAGACTGGTGTTGCCAGTTGTTCCTTTGGAGAGGCTGACATGGCTTTAATGATTTGAGAGCTTGAGGTATTGCCACTTCCTATGTCTGGCAGTGTTCCTAGGAGCTTCCTCCCAAACACAATGATGGCCCTTTTCCTCTCAGAGCTACACCTGCTGGAACCATTACACAGGCAGGAATGTTGGAGCAGACAACTAAATTGCTAATGCCAAGCTTTGGTCTGTAAGGAGGCTATTGGTAATAAGTTTGCCTTATTCCCCCTGGCAGCTCCAAAATCTGTGATGCGCAAAATGTGGCTTTATGGTCTGTACAGGAAACGGCTTCTTATGTCGCAACTACGGACAGAACTCCATGCAATACTTATTGGCGTTTCATATTTATATACCTTTACTTTCACCTGGTGGGGAACCCAAAGCACCTATACCTCATTCTTCTCACCTTCACTTTATCCTCACAATCACCTTGTGAAGTTGGCACAGTGGTTGGCCTGAGGTCACTCAGTGAGCTTCCATGGCAGAATGGAGATTGGAATCCAGGGCTTCTAGAAATGACCCTATAACTACCATGTGGGAGTGGCTCAGTGGAGTCATCCTTGTCAGAGTTAGGCTTTGAATTTGGGTCTCCTAGAGCTTGGTCCCCACAATACGCAGTTGAAGCTTGTACATGGAGTGTTCTGGAGTACTGGACACATACACAAACGTGTTTTGTGTCCATATGGATGGGTATAAGCCAGCGTTTACACACCCACCTGGGGTTCCTCCCCTTCCCACCTCCTCCAGGCCCATCATTCGCCATTTGGAGAAGGGGGGGGCAGGTAGACATGTCCATATATGGTCATGTCTGTTAAACATTTATTGGGTTTGGTAAACATATACGGTCATGTCACCCAATAAATATTTAACAAACTTAAAAAATATGTGAAACATTAATAAACTCCCACCCATTCGAGAAACCCTTCCAGGGCAATCAGGAAATCCCAAGTTTCACGAAAGCCTGGTATAAGATGTTGGATTTTGGCTGGGGTTGCCAGATCCAGGTTGCGAGACTCCAGTGGGGGATGGAGCTTGGGGAGGAATAGGACCTTGAGGAATTTCAATTCCATAAAGACCACCCTCTTGACCCTGCATTTGGCAGGGGGCTGGACTAGATGACCCTAGAGGTGCCTTTCAACTTTATGATTCTGTGGTCCATTTTCTCTGGGAGAACTGCTCTCTAGATTCAAGTAGGCCGCCGTGTTGGTCTGAAGCAGCAGAACAAACGTCGAGGTCCAGTAGCATCTTTAAGATGCTTTAAGGCCTTAAAGATGCTACTAATGTCAACATTGTCTCCGCAGAAGTAACTGCATACCTTGAACAAAACTTTGCTGCTCTTCAAGGTGCCCACGAACTCCACATTTGTTCCCCTCTCTCAATTCCGGGGGATCCCCAGGTGCCGCCTGGAGGCTGGCAACCCCGGCGTGGCCACGAGGCCTCGCTGTCTCCCCAGAGCCGGCCCGAGTTCAACTCCC
This sequence comes from Paroedura picta, assembly GCF_049243985.1. Lineage (NCBI taxonomy): Eukaryota > Metazoa > Chordata > Lepidosauria > Squamata > Gekkonidae > Paroedura > Paroedura picta. The sequence continues at coordinate 33,578,382 of NC_135373.1, forward strand.
AGCCAGCGGCGGCAGCAGCAGCAGCAGCAGCAGCAGCAACAACCACGGCCTGTGCCGCCGCCGGGGCTGGCCGAGCCTACCCTTCCCAGGATGCAGCGCGGCGCCTCAGTCCCCAGTGGGCCGCCATGTTGTCGGAGTGAAAGGCAGGGGGAGCGGCAGGCAGAGCGAGAGGCCGGGGGGGAGGGGGGGCGCGGAGATCCGTCTTCATCCTACCGCTCCGCCCGTGAGTATCCGGACCGGAGCGGGCTCAAAGGGCGGCCGGGACCCCCGCGGACCCGACGGGCCGGCCGTATTGGGGCGAGGGCCGCGGCGGGCGCGGCGAGGCCCCTCGGAAGGCGGCCCTTGGGCGGGCGCTGTTGCCGAGGCGTCTTCCTCGCGCTTGGGTTCCTGGTACAATGTTTGCGAAGAGGCCTCTATTGTTGTTCCAGGAAGGCGGCGGGGGGCGATGGACGGGCTCTGCCTCCCGCTCCGCGCCCCCATCGCCGGGCAAACTCGGGAGCCGCTTTCCCCAGGAAGCCTGGGCTTCTCCCCCACCCCCCTCCCCGCCGAGAAAAGGATCCGGTGGCTGGGTTTGTTTCTCTCGGGGAGCAAAGGAGAGGCGGGGCGCGGGGGGGGGGGGAGAGAGAGAAAGAGAGGAGGAGGAGGAGATCCACTTTGGGTTGGAAGCAGGCCCTGGAGAAAACCGCCGAAACGAGAAATCGGGGTTGGGTTTTTGGTGGTTATTTTTGGAGGGGGTGGTGGGGTGTCGATGGGGCTGAATCCAGGGTGCCGGATTGCACTGGAGCAGCCTGGATGGGTTTGAGGAAATGGGGGCGGGTGGGAAGAAAAGTCATGGAAACGGGGATGGGGAACAAGGGATCAGGGTTGGAAGTTGGGGGGTGGGTGGGGAAGATGAGACCCTCTCCGGAGTCAGGTGTGGGGGGGTCTTAAACTTTGCAAGGAGGAGGGGGATGGAGAGGTGGGAAATGCAGGTCGCGTGGATTCTCTTGTGTTGGATTCTCTTGTCTGGTTGGCAACGGGTTAAGGGTTAATTTCCCCCCCTCGCTCTTTGTGGTGGGGTTGATGTGTCCTGTTTTTGTTTTGTTTGGTGTCTCCCACCCACCCCTTTCCCCTTCTTAATTTTGTGGGTCTTCAGAGGGACTGGGCGAGGGGGGGAGTGTTTTTCTTAGAAGAGGGGGAGTCGGTGTGTTGGCCTTTGAAAAAATCTTGTGTTTTGGTTGGGAAGGGAGGGGTGTTGTCTTCGCTGTGAGTCTGGCTTCGTAGCTTAAAGTCTTGAAAGGGAATGAATTGGTCCCGAAACAAAGCTCGCTAGGCCTTTTGTTGTCACGAACTCTTTGAAAATACATGTTTTGGGGAAAGTTAGATGGGAACTCTTTCTATCCCGGCAGGTGATGTCTTACACAGAAATACAAATGCACGACTTAAGCTGGTGTGCTTGTTTACAGTGGGACTTCTAAGTGTTCAAGGAGATCCCAGGCCACAATCCAAGCCAGTCTTGTGGTCCTTAAGGCCAGCAAGCTTCAGCTTCCTCCGTACTGTTTTGTGGCCTTCGTATTTGTAGGCCACAGACTTGGCAAACAATGGGCCAAGGCCGTTTCTGGTGGCTTAAAGATTAATATATAAATAGTGGTAAAATTGTGGCCTCGTGTTTGAACCTTGTGAAAACAGGTTTCCTCATTTGCATTGTATCCAGATAGTTAAATAGTTAATTTGCTCTAAGCTGGTGGGAAGTCGTTTCATCGATGTACACAAACAAAGAGAAAGTTGCACATTGTGGATTCAGGATTGCCTTTCACAAATCAGTAGCAACAATAACACCAATGTAAGGTGCTTCTCTCTCTCTCTCTCTCTCTTTTCTTCTAAGGTGGATATAAGTTTGTTTATGAGTTCTTTCGCAATGACCAAAGGGAGGCAGATTGTTTTTGTAACTTGCCTAGGAAAATTAAAGTCCTTATGGCTTAGCAGGCCCAAGGTAAGGAGATCAGACAGTGGTCATGACCCAGTCATGCAAAAATTCCCTGTCAATCATCGTTGTCCAAGAGTTGCTCTGTAGATGGACCTTGAGTAGCACCTTGTTTTCTACTGTCTTCTACTTGTTGGGCATCATTAATACAGTCTCAAGGGGCTTTGTGTAAGTATTATGGATTTAGTTTTAACACCAGAATGTAGTCAGGTTGTTCTCAGTGACTTTCCGTGGCACTGCTTCATCCCTGTTAGCCAGCTTTAGTTACTCAGGACACTGGTAGTATTACTCACGCGAAGGATTTGGCCCGACTGTTTCATTTCTCAGGTGTCCACAAGTAGATGAATGTGGTGTAAAAATATATATTGTTCAGGAATCCCGGAGACAGAAATCATCTGTTTGCATAAGAGTTTATAAAAGTACTTTAGTTTTAAGCTTCCCATGGTGGTGATCCCTTCTTCTACCTTCAGGATTATCGAGATTAAATCGCTGTGCGCTCGGCCATAGTTTACAGATGGTTGAGCCGGCTTCAGTCATACCGTTTCCGGGAAGGTGGCTATGTGAAATTACCTTACTCTTTCTTGGTATTCTGAGGAGGAAGTGGCTGTGCCCCCAAGGAAGCAGAACAAGGAGAGCTGATGATTACCTGCTTTAGAAGTGTTAGTTGGTTGGAGCCTCTGTGAAGCTTTGTTCTTGAAGGCCTGGTCCATACGTCAACAGAACTGGCGGTGTAAACTTCCGCTTCGAAGGGAGTGCGTGGGGGTGCTGCTTGGGCATGCCCAGAACCTTCCCCAGTCTCTGATGTGGACACAAGCCGTCTTTTAAGCAGTCCTGCTAAAATACACCTTGGATTCCTGGATGCCAGCATCACAGTTCTTGGGAGGTGTACAATGAGGCAGCTTGGAATTTTCCAGCGTCATTCCAGTCACTTCTCCCCACTATAATTTTCTATTTTAATGACCAACTTTAGAGAGTGACTGGGAAATTTCTTCTCTCCACTTGTGTACGAGCACTCTGTGCCAGTCAGACTCTGGCTGTGGAATCTGGTATGCTGTTGTCATTCCATATAATTGAAAACTTAAGAATTTTAGCAACCCGGTGGGATTGGTGTATGTTGCCTCCACTTGGTTACAAGTGGCTGGGCCTTTTATTTTTGTTTACGTTACTCATAGTCCGCCTTTCTCACTTGGACTCAAGGTGGATTACTCAGAATGATTCATAATAATCGACAGGACATTCAATAACAGTGCAATAAGATAAGGGTTTTTGTGGCGCAGAGTGGTAAGGCAGCAGACATGCAGCTCTGCCCATGAGGCTGGGAGTTTAATCCCAGCAGCCAGCTCAAGGTTGACTCAGCCTTCCATCCTTCTGAGGTCGGTAAAATGAGTACCCAGCTTGCTGGGGGGTAAAACGGTAATGACTGGGGAAGGCACTGGCAAAACACCCCGTATTGAGTCTGCTATGAAAATGCTAGAGGGCGTCACCTCAAGGGTCAGACATGACCCAGTGCTTGCACAGGGGATACCTTTATCTTTACCTTTAAGATGAGGGTTGCAGAATGAACCCAAAGTCTAAAACAGAGCTGAAGCCAAGTATAATGATTAATGTGACACAATGCAAAGTTCCATAGTAGGATCACCTTTTCAACAAGCTATGCACAGTAGAGATGAGTACTAAAATTTTTTCCAAGTAGCTTAAGGAGTCATTTAGCATGGTGCAACTCTGTTGTCTGCATAGAAAAGCCCCCTTGAATAATTCAGTTTTCCCCCATTTGCAGAACGCCAGGAGAACAGGAGCCTTCCTGCCCTCAGTCAGGCTGCCCCTTGTGGTCGGGTCCGCAACATAGAAGGCACACATTCAGGCAGTAGAAGAAATAGTGTTGGTTTTTATACCTCACTTGAAGGACTCTCAGAGCGGATTACAATCACCTTCCCTTCCTCTCCCCACAACAGACACCCTGTGAAGTAGGTGACGCTGAAGAGTGAACGGTGACTGGCCCAAGGTCACTGGCTGACTGCATGTGGAGGAGTGGGGAGTTAAACCTGGCTTTCCAGATTAGAGGCTGCTACTCTTAACCACTACAGCATGCTGCTATCCCACACCTCTCCCCAGGAGACCAGGTATCATATATTGCATGCATAACACACCCCTTTTATTCTCACGGCAGCCCTGTGAGAATGAGTGAGTCAAGGACTCACACCAGGGTTCACAACAAGTAGGGATTTGTTCCTGGGTCTGACTCTGTATTGTCTTCTCTTGTCTCGGCATTCAGTTGCTGTATTTACAGGGTTTCCCCCTTCAATCCATTGAGTAAGGACTGCTTGTAACATTACAAATCAACTTCTGCAAAATCTGGCAATCTTGTAACTTCTAAAAATGGGCCTTGCGTATGCACCCATAGCAATTTTTGGTAGCCTCCACATAGCCCATACAAGTCTTAGGTGAGTGAGTGGAGGGGGGCGTTCTCATCATTTTAATTAACTGCTCACCTGAGGATAACTCTTACTGCCACTAACAGGCCACCAACTATCGACGTGGTTCCTGAGCTCTGGGAAAAGGAAAGCAGTGGTATTTTGCAAATGCATTCAGCAGTTAGACTTCCTTCATAACTATAACTGGTTTGGTCAATGGAAGGCAGCTGTGGAGAGGATGCTGTTGGCAACTATTTGTAGGTTCCCTGTTCTCAACTATGGAGGCCCAAAGTGCTAATAGTGTTGGATGTGCCCTTTGATTTGTTCCCTGCAAGCAGAATCATAGACAAAGGCCTCTTTAACCCTTTCCTGTCAGTACGATCAGCCCCAGAACCTTCCCTTTACCTTCTTATTCCCATATGCCTTTCCATTGGCCCTCTGGGCAAAAGCCTCTATTGGCATGAAGGGGGTGGGGCTTAAGGAGGTTAAGGGATTAAGGCCCCGTGCCCTTGGTTTGGAAGGTATGGCTGGGATGCGTAATAAATGGGGATAGGCTTCTTGAGATGAATTGATTTGGATGCCATCATGCCCTCCTAAGGAGACTTGAGGCGCAAGGAAGGGAAAGAGCTTCACTGGTGCTGGACACACAATAGGCTGCAAAAGCACACCCGAATGCCCATTAGTAGAGCAGCATGTATCTGAGAAGAGGTGTTGGGGCTCCAGTTCTAAGGCTGCAGTGTCCTTCAATATTGCCATTAACATCTTGTGTTGAAAGTGTAGGCCAGGGGTAGTCAAACTGCAGCTCAAACTGCAGTGTTTACAGCATTCCCATGGCAGGGGCTAATGGGAATTGTAGTCCATGGACATCTGGAGGGCTGTAGTTTGACTACCCCTGGTGTAGGCTGTTGGTAGTGAGGACTTGCGAATGTTTAACTGAAACGAAGCCAAACTCAAAAATAACTGGGACAAATTAGAGACCTTTGGTAAGGGTATAGCTGAATAGGGAGATGAATGTGTCACACAGGCTACTGACTTTATGGTGGGGCCCAACCGGCTTAAGCAGTCATATTCTTGAAGAGGATTTGGGGTCATTAGAGCAGGGGGCCCTTCAGCCCCCTACAATTAAAGAGTTGAAGGACGTCAACTTTCAGAGTAAGTGATCAGCAGTCAGTATAAGAAAGCTCATTTGCATAACTGAAACCAAGCAGCTTAAAACATTTCTGAAAACCGACCTTGTAGATTAATAATCCATTATTAAGTTTGCAAGGTTTTTTCCGGGAGCATTGCACACGAGGCAGTAAGGAATAAAGACAAAAAAAGGGGAACCCTGCATAATTCTAGTGCACTGGCCTAAGACAACCGTTCACCTTTCATTTCCCTTTTTTGTGATCTCTTAAAAGCCCATACAAATCTCTGCCATTCCCTTTGTGTATCAGTAATTCAGCATCCTACTTACTGCTCCAGTAGACCTTAACTTAAAAGATTCCATTATCTTGTTTTAAAGAGCTTGTATTTGGTTTGGTATTCAGCCAGGCTTGTCTCGAGGGCCGTAGGTTGCAGCCCCCTTTGTGCGAGGTTGGATAGTTGGCTCGCGTATACCCGAGAGACACTACGTTCACTTCCTTTGTGAATCTGGGCCTAGGCCAGCGCATACTTGGAGGTGTGTGTTCTCACAGACATCCTTGGTGAATGAGGGAAGTTGCTTTCGAGCCCTATGGAGGAGAAACACAAGGCAGTAAATAAAATTAACTGTACACCTGTTATCTGAAGAATGGTCATTACAGGGTTTTTTAAAAGAATCAATGCATTAACCAGCTAATTGATCAGTTGATCAACTAAAGTGATAGCTGATTGGTCCAGGTGGACTAATTTTAATCAGCACAGGTGTATGTTTGTTAATGACATTAAAACGTCTGTACTTTCCCTCCCTCCAGACCAGAATGTTCTAGTGCTGCTCATATGATAAATAGTATATTCTTTTAATCGCCTTTACACACACACACACACACACACACACACACACACACACACACCCTTTTGAAGTCTTGAACACTGGAATTCCAAAGCTTTCTTAATTTTCTTATACAATAACCCTTTGCTTTAGGATTTTAAAAAATGGAAACACTTCAAGTTGTTGAACTTATGCAATTCAGTCGTATGGAATTACTGGAGGGCTTTTGTTCTGCAGGCATTAGAGTAAGGCTGAGAGCCAGGGAGGTTCATGACCCGCTTGTGCAGTCGTGTTTGTTTTATTTTCTTGAAAGCAGTCGGTGCAAGCTCCTTTCCAGATGCACTTTTGTATATTAGCCATGGAGGTAGACTTAGCATGTTTTTGCCCCCCCCTTCCATCTGATTAATCTTGTTTTGCTCTACTATAGGGAGAGGTCAGACAGAGATGGGCAGTGTTGCGTGTTTATATTGTTTTTCCTTCCAGTTTTCTGCAACTGTTCTTATTTAGAGACAGAGAAGAAAAAGCCCATTGACGGTGCTGCTTTCTCTTACAAACTTGGCAAAAGAGAGAACAACGTATTATGCAACCGAAAGAAAGCAGAAGCAATTTTCTTTAAATAAAGTCATCCATTTGTTCTCATCTTCATTACGACAGTACACGCAGCGAGGTATTTTTATCCCACCCAGCTAACCCATTTGCAACCAGTGTAAATTCACTGGCAGGATGTAGAGCTGATTCGGGCTGCACTCCTGAGCATACGTGGTGGACTTTGGCTAGAGAGAAATAAAGAATCTCCTTCAAGCGAAAATGCTCAATAGCAGGGGTTCTGTTCTTGTGAGTTTGTTAGAAACTGGATTGCTTGTGAATACTTTTTATCAGTTGAACTACAAGTAGTTAGGGGAGGGGAGGGGAGGGGAGGGGAGGGGAGGAGGGGGAGGTTCCAGTAGAAGTATTTTGCATATTCGGTTGCAAGTCATCAAATGCTGAGTAATCAGCTGTGAAGGAGAATGAAGTATGTACACTGACGTCAGCGGGCCCCAGGGGTGTAGCTCCACATAGGAAACTGCTGAGTTGGGTCTGTTGGTCCCTCCAGCCCTGTACAGCCTACCCTGCCTGGCAATTGCTCTCCAGGGTGGTCGGGGTGGAGACTTTTCCCAGCCTAGTAAGTTCACCTTTGAGTGGCGTGTGCAATAATTAAATTCACCTTAATTGCTTACCCGCGTCTCGTTGAAAGCCAGAGGGATCCCTGTGTTGAAGTATGCTGCATTCAGCCTGGCAGGCTGGTAATTTCTGATATTTTTTTTTCCTTGAGTGTGCTCTGAAAATGACCAGCTCTCTGCATGCTGCAATCCCTTTCCCGTCTTCCTGTTCTGTGGAAAGGGTTGTAGTTTGGTGTAGCATCTGAAATGGCAGTCTGGTTTGTACTCGCCCTCCAGCCTGGTAGAAGGCCATTTCCATTTCTGGCTTGAAGGACAGGCATGAGAGATGACTTGCTTTGTTTGGAGGTGTGGTAACCCATGATTTTACCATAGGGGGTGGATCTAAGGCTTGCTCATGTAAGAACGTAAGAGAAACCGTGTTGGATCAGGCTAGTGGCCCATCCAGTCCAGTGCTCTGTGCCACAACGCTGGCCAAAACCCAGGTACCATCAGGAGGTCCTCCAGTGGGGCCAGAACTCCAGAAGTCCTCCTAGTATTGTCTCTATATCAACTTAATTTTGAACCAGTGCTTCTCTGGCCTACTAGTTGGAAGATCTGGGCCAAGTTATGGGCTCTCCTTTTCCCAGTTGCACTGAACGTAGGCCAGGGCTCATTCTGCACATTTAGAATAATGCACTTTCAGTGTGCTTTTGCAGATGGGTTTTCCTGTGCAGAACAGGAAAATCTGCTTCTAAAGTGCTTTGAAAATGCATTAACCAATGCGTGCAGAAAGGGCCCATGTTATGGTTTTTCTCTCTAAATTGTGGTTTCAGGTAATTTTGCAAATGACAGTTGCCTGGTTTGAATGTTTTAGCTAGCTTTGTCTAAAGCTACTCTGAAATCGGGAGTGTGCAACCCTATAGTATATTACTAAACCTCCAAACTGGATAGATTGAGTTTGGGCAATCTAACATTGACCCCTGTGTGCATTTGGGAAGCAGATGGGGCCATGCTAAGTTCTTCACAGCGATGCAGGTTTTCTGGGAGAGAAATTCTAATTCAAATTTAAATTGAAATATTTAGGTGACATTACCAAACAAGGCAAATATATCCTGCACAAGCACTGATATAATTGATTCCTAGCACAACAAAAGAACTATTGATAAAATGACTTGGTGGATTGCAGACTTCTAATCCGATGAGCCAGATTTGATTGCCTGCTCCTCCCCCACATGCAACCGACTGAGTGATCTTGGGCTCACCACAGCACTGATAAAGCTGTTCTGACCAAGCAGTAATATCAGGGCTCTCTCAGCATCACCTACCTCACAGTGTGTCTGTTGTGGGGAGAGGAAAGGGAAGGTGACTTTAAGCCGCTTTGAGACTCCTTTGGGTAGAGAAAAGCAGCATATAAGAACCAACTCTTCTATATTTACATATGTGGGCTGCAAAATTTTCCACAGAGAAAAATAACATTGGAAATCGCCCCACATGTTTGGTACAGAGGGTACCTGCATCTGTATTTGCAGAAATTTTTGCTGTTTTAACATTCCTGTTACTTACTGTAACTTGGCATGTACATACAATGTGTGAAATAGCCTTGAGCCTTGCATTACATGTTCATGACACAAGTAAAAAAACCCAGACGTTTCATCAAGAAGTTACACCATTTTTGTGGGGAGAGGGTGTTCTACATATTTTTGCATAGTGTGAGCAGAGGCTGGGAGATGATGGTTGGCCTGTAGAATCATAGAGCAGGATTCTACTATTGGCACAAGACTGAGTCTCTTATCTAATGAACGCCAGTAGGGGATGGGAGTGAGAATGGGCTGACATACATGTTGTGCAGGCTCTGAATTCAAGGACTGCCCTGGATGCTCCTGGCCTACCTCATTGTCCTCAAATCTCAGAAGAAGCTAAGTAGAGTGAGCTCTGGCTAGTATTTGGATGGGATATCACCAGGGAATTCTAGGGTTGATTATGTGGAGGAAGGCTATGGTACCTCTGAAGGTCTCTTGCCTTAAAAGCCTCATGGGATCACTGTGGACACCATGCTGTGCACGTTCCCACCCGGTGCTGTTTTACCAGTCTGAATTATCTTCCCTACAGTATTTTTGCAGTGCTGTCAGTTTGGAAAGACGGCAGAAGGCTGATTCGTACGGTAGTGTACATCAGGGGTCACCAGCCTTTTATTATCAAGGGGTGAAGCTACATCAAAATTCAGGGCACAAGGCCAACCAAGATCTTGTATAAGAAGGCCCATTTGTGTAACTGAAAACATATTGGACAAAACAGTAATGTGCTAATAATCCATAAAGGTTCTGAACACTGGTGGTGGGGAGTCCTTTACTCAGAAGTGACACACACAGTCTCTCCATAGGTCATAAATGCAAGACCACTCATCTCCACTAGCACACTGTCATAAATCTTTCTCTGGTTTACACTTGTATTTCTGGCGCCTGTCTGCTGCTTTGGAAATCAAAATAAAAGTTGGAAGGATCCTCCTGGGTCATCTAGTTCAACCCCCTGTACTACACAGGACACTCATAACCCTAACGCTCATCCACTGTAACCTGCCACCCCCTTGAACCTTCACAGAATCAGCCTCTCTGTTGGATGGCTATCCAGCCTCTGTTTAAAAATCTCCAAAGATGGAGAACCTACCACCTCACGAGAAAGCCTATTCCACTGAGAAACTGCTCTGTCAGGAACTTCCTCCAGTTGTTTAGATGGAATTTCTTTTGAATTAATTTCATCCCATTGGGGCAAGAGAGAAGAATGCTCCATCCTCTGCATGGCAGCCTTTTAAATACCTGAAGATGGTTATCAGATCCCCTCTCAATCATCTCCTCTCCAAGCTAAACAGACCAACCTTTCCTCAAACGTCTCCAAACCACTCACCATCTTTGTTGCCCTCTTCTTGACATGCTCCAGTTTGTCTACATCCTTCTTCAACTGTGGTGCCCAAATCTGAACACAGGAATCCAAGTGAGGCCAAACCAGAGCAGAGTAAAGCGGTACCATCACCTCCTGTGATCTGGACACAATGCTCCGTTTGATACAGCCCCAAATCCCACTTGCCTTTTTAGCCACCGAGTCACACTGCTGACTCATGTTCAATGTTTGGTCTACTAAGACTCCTAGATCCTTTTCACACATGCTGCTGCCAAGAGAAGTCTCCCCCGTCCTATATTGGTGTATTTGGTTTTTCTTACCTAAATGCAGAACTTTACATTTGTTCCTATTGAACCTCATTTTATTCAGTTTAGCCCAGATCTCGAGCCTATCAAGATCATCCTGTATCCTGAGTCTGTCTTCTGTTGTGTTTGCTACCCTCTCAGTTTAGTATCATCTGCACATTTAATAAGTACCTCTTTAATCCCTCATCCAACTCATTTATAAATATGTTGAACAACACAGGCCCCAGGATAGATCAGTCTTTGAGAAGCCGCTTGATCCCATCAGAAGCATTGTCTTATCTATTCCCTTCATATCCTGATTATTTTAGTATCTCCACGTAGCTGTCCAGCGTTCCTTAACTTCAAGAGTAAGTTAGTTTTTTAAGGAGCCATATTTGGGTCTGGGCTGAAACCGCACTTGGTTCTAGGGCCGTATATTGTACCCTCTGGTGTAAAGGGTTTGAAGCCTCTTCCGGCATGGCTGCTTCAGCCAGTTTCGGCGCCACTTGAGGGTGATTCTGAGTGAAGCAAAAACATTGAGAGATTTGTCTTGGGTCTCCTGCCCTAATGTGCAATTTGGCTCGTAAGTTGAAGATGAGCCAGGTGCCGAACTTAACCACTTCCTTAGTCGTTTACAGCTGAATTATGGATTGCAGTACTGCTTAGTGGATGGAGTTGCCAGGAGTGGATGGCGACACAGCTGGCATGCTCTTCATAGCTTAGGAGGCTATACTGCAAAAGAAACATGGTTTTTGAGTTGAGCTTTGCAACAGCGTCATGTTTAGGCAATGCTTGGGCTGGCTTAAGCCAGCAGTGTTTAATTCCTGTAAAGGTCCTTTGCTTTTGCAAGCCTTACAGCTTGTGTTTCACTCCCCCTGCCTCCCCCCCCCCAATAACTTTGAATAAGGCTGGATTAGCAAGGATGTGACAAATCATTATTGGCTATTGAAACGCCTTTGTGTCGACCTCTTGAAGGAGTGACAGTTTATTTTCAGTCTGGGCTTTGTGTGCAAATTGATCAGGTCGCGAGGCAGGACTGTCTCCTGTTTTATGGCTGGGTGACCCTCCTTAGTGGAGTTGGTGAAGTGAGTGCTTATTTTTTATCACTTAAATGCTATTTATTTATAATTACATTTATATCCTGCCGTTCCCGGATAGAGGCTTGCGGTGGGTAACAGTAATCTTCATAAAACCCCAACAATGATAAAAGCCCGTTAAAACCCACCCTGGATGGCGGCACAACCCCCACCCTGCCCACAGACTACAAGAACAGCCTCTGGGAGAGCACACCTTGGCAGCCGATGACCTGGCTAACACAGGGAGGGTCCCACCTCTTACTTGCCCTGGTGGAAGAGCTCTGTCTTGCAAGCCCTGCGGAACTGGGGAAGTTCTGTCAGGGCCCTCAGCTCTCCCAGGAGCTCATTCCACCAGGTTGGGGACAGGACTCCAAAAAGACTGAAAAGGGCCCAGCCAAGGCCAGGTGAACCTCCAACAGTTTTGTACCCGCAGAGCAAAGAGCCCTGTGGGAGGCATAAGTAGACAGGTGGCCTGTCCTTCAGGACTGTCAAAGAAGCTTTGTTACTTCTTGACCTTTTGTTTGAGATCAAGTATAGTCAATAATACTCTAAACAGAATGTACATCTCATAAAAGCAGTAGCAGAGGAAGTGGAATAGTCCAATAACAGGGCAGCAGGAAGGCTAGGAACCCTTATCCCAAATGCCATTTGGAACCATATAATCATAACCTGTAACATAAAAATAATTGGTAGGTGGAGTTCAGGCTCTCTTAAGTGTTTTGCAAGTTGGGAGCCATTATCAAAAAGCCCCTGTCTTCTGATGCCACTTACTTTATGGCTGCTGGCAGGCAAGTATTATTCGGGGCCTTGGAAGATACCTTTCCAATGGATACATTTTATTTCAACTTCAGAAAAATGCTAAATTTAGGGGGTGGAAATACAATTTAAGGGATCTGATGGATGTTAATAAAACTTTGTTCCTCTCCTATAATAGAGGGGGGGGGGGCTGCTACCCAATATATTTAATGGATGATGGATTGAAAGCATAAGAAATAGAATTTCATTGTACTCAGTGCATATTTCCCCCGCCCCCCAGTATTTCTGTTGCTAGCTTAGTTGGTTTCAGAATGGGACTAGACAAATTCTTGGCAGACAGGTCTGTCTGTGGCTACTGGCCATGATAATTAAAGGGAATCTGTATTCAAAGTAGTCTTTGGACTACTAGTTGCTGAGATAGTGCTCTGTGTGTGTGAGCTTCCACGGCAGGATGGGAATCTGAGCCTGAGTCTGATACTCCAACTACTATACCAAACTGCCTGTTCTTATCCACAATTTGAAAAGAGTGTTGGACTTAATGGATCTTTGGTATGATTCAGCAAGAGATCACTCTCATCCCTATGGTTGGCTTGAACCCAGGCACAGTATGAGTCCACATCAGCTACCATGTCTTGATTTATACATGAGTATTTATTCTTTATTTACAGTCATTTAGACCAAAAATTTATATGCATTACTATACAATAGCAGTTTGTAAAAGGGAGGTTAAACATGAGTCAGTGTACATACTTTGGGGAGGTGGCCAAGGTTTCGATGTTGGGAAGCTTGCTGTATTGTTGGAGTGCTGCGAATTTGCCTGGTGATCAGAGTGAGATTTGACCTCAGGAAGGCTCAACCAGGTTCTCAAGCATGCGTTGCTATGGTGCAGGGTGGAGTGGAGAAGAGAAGCCCCATTAAGCCTTTTGAACCTGTGTCTCCTCAGGTGTTGGTGGAATGAGCGTTGCGTGTGTGTTGAAGAGAAAAGCAGTGCTCTGGCAGGACTCCTTCAGCCCCCACCTGAAACAGCACGGTCAAGAGACAGCTAATCCCAACATGCCTGTTGTTTTGACATCTGGAACAGGGTCCCAGGCTCCGCAACAGCCAGCTGCAAACCCAGCCCTTGCAGCAGGGACACACTCCAGTCCTGTTCCTGGATCTATAGGCGTTGCAGGCCGCTCCCAGGACGACGCAATGGTGGATTACTTCTTCCAGAGGCAGCACGGTGAGCAGCTGGGGGGCGGTGGCGGCGGCGGCAGCTATAACAACAGCAAGCATCGGTGGCCTACTGGAGACAACATTCACGCCGAGCATCAGGTGAGTGATTAAAGCTTTCAGAACTGGGCAGGTGGGTGGGTCCACATGAGCCCTGCTCAAAGGAGCTGGTTGTGCAAAGCTGTGCCTCATTTGCTGTTTATTTCCTGACTTTCCACCCTCAAACTGAAATGCTTTCCCCCAGTACAACAGTGCAGAGGGATCTCCCACTCAGATGCATAGTCTAGTTTTCTTAGGCTTCTACATTAGCAGAGTAGGGCCTCCTTTTTAACTTGAGCTTGCCATAATGTTCAGGTTACAAGGTGCAGGGAAGTTCTTGAAGGACGTGTCTTAGAATTATAGAGTTGGAAGTGATCTCCAGGGTCATCTAGTCCAACCCCCTGCAGAATGCAGGGAATTCACAACTACTTGCCCACTCACAGTGACCCCAATTCCGTGTCCAGATGATGCCTCTCCTAGTGAGTGAATATAAGAACATAAGTGAAGCCATGTTGAATTAGACCAATGGCTCATGCAGTCCAACTCTCTGTGTCCCATAGTGGCCAAAACCCAGGGACCATCAGGAGGTCCACCAGCAGAGCCAGAGCTTCAGAAGCTTTTCCCCTATGGCCCTCCATTCCCCAAAACATGCCAATTATACAAGGCATCACAGACCCAGACATAGTGATCAATCTGTAGCTTGTGGCTAATAGCCACTGATGGACTTCTGCTCCATATGTTTATCCAATCCTTCTGGAAAGCTGTCTATCCTTGTAGTCCCCATCACTTCCTGTAGCCTTGAATTCTATGTGTTAATTACACTTTGGGTGATAACTTCCTTTTATCTTTTCCATTAAAACTATTGAGTACCACGAGTTCTTGTATTGAGAGAAAGGAAGAAAAGTACTTCTTTCTCAACCTTCTCTAATCCATGTATAATTTTGTAAACCTTTAGAAGAGGTGGGGGTCTATGCCTTTCTTGCCCCTCCATTCTCATTCATGTCTAGAAGTTCTTTAAAGCATTTTTTTGTTCAGCTGCTGCAAAAGCGAGCCTCTCTTTATTATTTATTATTATTATTTATTCAATTTTTATGCTGCCCTTCCCAAAGAGTCGGGGCGACTGACAGATGAAAACCATAAAATATATCCAACATTCATAAAATTATTAAAACATTAAATTATAAATCTTGCATGCTTCATCTTTATTCCAGGGGGGCTTATATCAACCTAACGGTGTTTGTCTTAGGTGGGTTCTTGGTTAGGGAGGCCAGCAGTTCTGAGGGTCCTTACTTGCCTGGCTGAACAGCAAGCCCTGCAGAACAGCTTAAAGTCCTGCAGGGCTGTGATGTCATTTGGCAGAGCATTCTACCAGGCTGGGGCCAGAGTCGAGAAAGCCCTTGCCCTGGTTGAGGTGAGTTTGATTTCTTTGGGGCTGGGGACCCTAAGTAGATTCTGGCCACTAAATTGTAACACTCTTGGGAGAAGAGAGAGAGGTGGTCCCGTACATATGAGGGTCCCAGACCATTTAAGGTTTTAAAGACTGTAATCAGAACCTTGAGCTGATCCAGTCTTCAATCTGGAGCCAGTGCAGTTGGATATATGCTCTCCATGGGGTTCCAGTTAGGACCTGAGCCATTACACTTTTGACCTGCTGGAGCTTCAGGAGCATTCTCAAGGGTAGCCCTGCATAGATTGAGATACAGACATTTAGCCTGAAGGTGACTGTTGCATAGATGACTGGCTAGGTTGGGTGATGACAGGTATGGGGCCAGTTGGTGTGCCTGGAGAAGATGGTAGAATGCCTGGTGGGAAACATCTGTGACCTGGACCCTCCATCATAAGGGGACTGTCTAGAATCACACCCAGGCTTCTGACCATCTCCAAAGTTGGACTCTGTAAAGAGCCAGGAGTAGCATTGATGCCCCCCCCTGGGGGCATGTTTACCTAGCCAAAGGACCTCTATCTCTGAATTCAACTTCAGCTGATTGCTTGAACCATCCCAGCAGAGTCTTCAGACACTTGGCCAAGGACTTGAGATATCAACAGCTGGATGTCCATCAGCAGATATAACTGGGTGTCATCTGTATATTGGTGACATCCAAGGCTGAAACTCCAAACTATCTGGGTGAGGGATTGATGTATATGTTGAATAGAGGAGAGAATAGCTCTCTGCAGAATGCCTACTGGGCAAGCCTCTGGGAAATTCTCTCGCCTATCACTGCCATCTGTTCCTGACTTTGGAGAAAGGATTTGAAGCCATTGGAGGACAGCACCCTGGATTCCACTATCAGCTAGATCAGTGGTTCTCAACCTGGGCGTCGGGACTCCTTTGGGGGTCGAACTACCCTTTCACAGGGGTCCCGACAGGGCAAGCAGCTTGGCTGGGGGGGCTCCATCCACACAGCAGCCTTGTGGGGTAGATCGAGATAGGGCATTCGCCTGTCTGGAGCAGCAGAAGAGAACAAGATCGTTATGGTGGGACAAGAGGCAGAACTGAACTGAGAAACCCCAGAAAACAACCAATTTACATACATTCATGAACAATGGATCTTCACGCCATTGGTCCGTTTCGGTTTAATTTCTGTGAAGGAACACTGGCATAATTTTATGGTTGGGGGTCACCACAACATGAGGAACTATATTAAAGGGTCATGGCATTAGGAAGGTTGAGAACAACTGAGCTAAATGGTGGGCTAATAGCTCATGATAGACTATTGAATGCTGCCGTTAGATCTAGTAGAAACAGCAGTGCCGATCTGCCTAGATTCAGTCTACGGAGATTGTCAGTGAGAGCGACCAGAGCTGTTTCTACCCCATGGCCAGACTGGAAGCCGGATTGGAACGGTTCAAGGGTTGATGTCTCTTCCAGGAAACTCTGGAGCTGTTTTGAGACTGATCGCTCAGCCATCTTTTTCGCTCAGCCACCTTTCCCAGAAATTGCAAATGCAGAACTGCAAGGTAGTTGGCAAGTCAGATGGATCCAGCATTGGCTTTTTCGAAAGTGTCTTTACAGCAGCTTCTTTTTGTTTCTCTGGGAAGGTTCCCTGCAACCAAGGACAAGTTGATGAGCTCCTGGAGAGGGATTCAAATTTCCTTGCTACTGACTTTTGCCAGCCACAAAAGACATGGGTTGAGGGAGCATCTGGTAGGCCCCAGAGCATCTAGCCACATGCAACAACAACAATAATAATAATTTGAATTTATTGCCCACCACTCTTGGCAAAGCCGGCTCGTGGTGGATTACAAGATAACATAAGTAAAATACACATCCCCTAAAAAAAGCCCTAAATCACAACAGATAACAGAATATAAACCAGCAAGAACACGATGGCAAATTGATTCCCCACCTACCCCTGCTGGGAACTAGGGGGAAAACTGCTGGCCATCATTGTTAGAATATGGTAGAATACTATCCATCCTTTTCTCCTCCTTTGGTCACCTCTAGACTGGACTTTTGTAACTTGCTCTGTGTGGGCCTAGACTTATCCTGATGCAAAAATTGCAACCGGTACAGAACACCTTGGAGGGTCTATATCCAGCCTGTACTCTAGCAGATGCTCTGGCTCCTGGTTTGATTCTGGATCAACATATTGGTGCTCACTTTTAAGGTCATCTGTGCCCTGGACCTCATGTACCTGAGGGACTGCCTCTCTGCCTGTATCCCCCAAAGGACGCTGTGCACTGCAAATACCAAACAGTTGGTGGTCTCTGGCCCCAAAGAAGTATGTCTGGTCTCAACCAGGGCCAGGATAGTCTTGGTTCTGGCCTCTATTTAGTGGAATGAGCACCCAGAGAAGATCTGGGCCCTGACGGAGTTGGTTCAGTTCTACAGGGCCTGCAAGACGGAGCTCCTAAGCCAAGCTTTCGGTTGGGGCCAGTGACCTGATCATATTAAAGGGCTTCTCTACAAAACACCCCACAAAAATATCAAAGGCAAATTGACCTGAAGGGGGCTGTGCTGGAAATAATAGTATAACTGGTATTATTGCTGGATACAGATGCTGTTTTTACATTGTTTTTTAAAATGTTCAGTAACAGGAATAAAGATCAACGTGGTGCATTGCCCTGAGCTGGCTTGCCAGGGTGGTGGTATATAGAATAAATAAAAAATAAAAATTAAAACAGCTATTAGAATCCTGTCCACATTGGCTAAGTAGAGCAGATTTTGGATGGTCCGAAATAGGACCCTTAGACATCAAGGGGCCTCCAGTTTCATGACTATCAAAATTGGGCACATTGCAGTGGAGTGTCAAGATTTCTTCTCCATAAAAATACTCTTAAAGCTTCACAGCTTGTATCCGTTCGATAATTTTGGATGTTGTCAGAGAAGTCAATGATTGAATTATGCTAAACAACTGTGCTGGTACTGAGCTCACAGGCAATAAGAAAGCCACAAAGTATTTACTTTGGCCCTTACTGCTATCCCATAAATGTCTTACAAGATGTTCTTGACACTTTGTTGCACGTTTCCCATCTAACTTGCTCTAATGGTCTCCACTCCTATTTCTGTTTGCACATACCAAGGAGGGTGGGCATTGGGGAGCAATTTCTTCGATAACTGCAGAGAGATGCTTGTGCCAAGCCTTCGCTAGTACATCTGCTGAGTTGCCGAGGGGAATCGGATCTTCAGAGCATTCTGGAATCTTATAGAATCCATAAGTCTCCTTGGGTAAGCATAAAACCGCTCTCTACCCTACAGGGTGGGAGCAGGGTGTTGTCATATGAGGATCCTTGGAGTCATTTGGGTGAAGTCAAAGGAAGGGTCTCGCCTATGCTATGGAAAACTTGAATTCGTGACCAATATATATCCCCACTCCAAAGATCAAATCCAGGGTGTGGCCTGCTCAAGGACCAAGTACAAATTCGGAGAGTCCCAGTGTCGCTATGACAGACAAAAGGTCTGAAAACTGTGAGGGCTGATTTTCTCCACATGGACTTTGAAGTCCCCCAAGATGGTCAGTCTAGGGAACTGCTAGGCTTTCCTGGCCACCAGTTCCAAAAGGTCAACAGCACATCTGTCGGTGTATTGGGAGGTCGGTACACCAGCCAGATGGCCAAATCCAAACCATAGACCACGTGATACTTTTACTAGGATAAGCTGTAGTGACATGTATGTATGTACAAGCTTTCAGGTTTGTCAGAGCTCTTCCTCAGGCTAGATGTTAACAATATACAAAATGGCGGCAAGGAAGAAAAAGATATTCTATCCAGTATTTTAAAGGGCCCTCCTTTCATGGTATCTTTTCGCTGAATGCCCGGACCAAGAGATTCTGATTGATGATTTTGATGCAGCTTGCAGTCGATTCTTCTGGGGAAGAGGGGGAAAAAACGTGTTCCTCCATTGGAACTACAAAACCTTGCCATCTTCCTTTAATATCTCTGACATGGAGTGATATCCCTTAAAAGGCAGAAAGTAAAGGCACGCTTTGATACTCTTTGTATTCAGAATTTGGAATAAAATTTGATGTGATGCCTGAAATGTAAAGTGAAATAAAACCCAATATGTCGATTTACCTTTTGTGATGGGTCAGTTCCCCTATGCACAGTTCCCGTTGGTAGATTGTCCTTACACTAATACACTCTTCTTGGCTACCAAAGTTGTACTAGGTCAGAATTTGGATTGGGATTTTTGGACCAGTGTGGCTGCTGGCAGTGTTTCTTTCAAACTAGTTGCTGAACAAATGTTTATGCGCAGCAAGCAGAAAACTTTACAGAGGTTATAAGGCGTTTAAAAAAACAAAAACAAAAATTAAACAACCATGGAAAGGCCTTGGAAGAGCCTCTTGTGGCGCAGAGTGGTAAGGCAGCAGAAATGCTGTCTGAAGCTGTCTGTCCATCAGGTTGGGAGTTCGATCCCAACAGCCGGCTCAAGGTCGACTCAGCCTTCCATCCTTCCGAGATTGGTAAAATGAGTACCCAGCTTGCTGGGGGGTAAACGGTAATGACTGGGGAAGGCACTGGCAAACCACCCCGTATCGAGTCTGCCATGAAAACGCTAGAGGGCGTAACCCCAAGAGTCAGACATGACCCAGTGCTTGCACAGGGGATACCTTTACCTTTTTATGTGTATGGGGAAGTCTGGGAACTGGCTAAATAGGTATTTTTTTTAATTTTTATTATTTTTATTATTATTTAATTTTTAGTCCACCCTTCTCCAAATAGGTCTCAGGGCGGTTTACAACATAAATAGTTAAAAGACAATAAAATCTCCATAAAAACCCCAATTAACATCAACAAAAGTTACATATAACATATAAGCGGCGGTGGTCACAATTCTGATATTAGTTACCTGAGTTCCCCCCAAGTTAAGCCTGGTGGGGAGAATAATATTCAGAAGAGGGTGGCACCAATACAATAGATCTAACAATGATCTCGATGTTAGAGATCTCAATATTGGAGGGGATCCTCTGATGGATTTGTGGGACAGCTGCCCTGGCCTCAACCATATGCCTGGCGGAAGAGCTCCGTCTTACAGGCCCTGCGGAAAGTTGGTAGATCCAGCAGGGCCCTTAGCTCTTCTGGGAGCTCATTCCACCAGGTTGGTGCCAGGACTGAAAAGGCCCTGGCCCGGGTTGAGGCCAGGCGAACATCCCGTGGGCCTGGGACAACCAGTAAATTCATACCCGTATTTTCTTTTGCATTTCTGTTTTGGGTATGGATGTATTTAATGTACACTTTATGTATAAGGGGATTAGAGGCCAGCTCAAAGGTAATTTATTTCCCTCCTCCCTTCAGGCAGTTAGTTACTTTTAACGCTTCAAAGAGTCTGTCCCAGCAATATAAATGCTTGCAGTTGGCATTTTGGTTGTTTGTTTATTAGAGCATTTATACTTTCCCTTTCTTCCCAGTGCAAATTAGCTTACAGAGTTCCCTCCTCCATTTTATCCTCACTGTAAGGTTGGTTAGGTTGAGAGTGAGCTTCCATGGGCAGAATGGGGATGCACACCTGCGTCAGAAATGAGTAGTCTGATGCTTGAACCACTGCATTATATTGTCAAGCTTACTTAAGCTTGATGAATGTTAATAAATGGCCACAGTAATCTTAAGCTCCTTTTCTTATCTGGTCTGTTTCAAGTGAACTGGACTACTGTGTTTATGTACCTTCTTATTATGTATTCTCTTTTGTATTACGGTGTTTTAATTCCTGGTTTTAATGCATGTTTTGCATCACCTTGTGCGCTGGTGGTCTATGACCGTAATAAAACCAACTAAGAAACTGTCGGGTTGGTGGTGGTCGTCTGTTCCACCTGGAATGTCTCATTGCATAATATTGTTCTCAAAGAGAGTAGAGAGAGATCTTATCCTTCCTCTTGTGGTGGACTGCTATTGTAAAGTTTTACAGCGTTGGCTTGTGAAATGTACATTTCTGAACCAAACAAAACCACACTTCTGAAAGATTTTCAGACTGGCAGTAGCAGCTTTGCTTCCTAGCCAGTGTTTGAGAAGTATTGGGCTTTGGCAGCAAAGTAGAATTGACCTTCTCTCTCTCTCCCCCTCTTCCCCCCACCTGAGAGCTTCTGAGATTTTCCTTGAAGGAATTCTTTTGATTGTGCTTTGTTTTATTTATTTAATATTTTGATTGATTGTTATACTGCCGCTCTTCCAGTGGTCTCGCGGCGGTTCACACAAAACAAGACTGTAAAATACAATAAAACCCCATAAAAACACCCCATTACAATAATAAATAAATAGACAGATGGCGAACCAAGCTCATTCTTACCAGTATTTCTCTCCCCCCCCACACACACCTGTTGAACCGGAGGGTCAAGCCTTCTTCCACTGGGAGCGGGGAGCCAGATCAGGGGGGGGGGATCCTCTGATGGAAACACCAGGAATCCTCCCTGGCTGCAACCGTATGCCTAGCGGAAGAGCTCCGTCTTGCAGGCCCTGTGAAAAGTTGACAATTCCAGCAGGGCCCTCAGCTCCTCCAGGAGCTTATTCCACCAGGTTTTCTCTTTCCATGCCTTTCCTTTTGTTTAAAAAACTAACTTCTTCCTGAGGCTGTTTACCTTTTGCCTGCTGCTTCAGTCACAGTGATGTCTGTAGCTGAGGTGATCTTCAGGCAGTGGAGTAGGAAACCACTGCAAACCAACTTGCCCAGCAGTCCTCCTGCGGTAGAGCATCAGGAGACAGCAATAGGCCACAAAACACCTGGCTTGGATCGTGAAGAAGCAGGCTTGATTTTTGGCACTAAAACTCTGCCCTCTCCTGATCAATTGAGACGTCCTTTATCGGTCCAACAGGCCTGCTCATTCTGCAGCCATCGGTTTCTGCTGCCTCTCTTCTTATGGCAAGAGCTTTGTAAATTGTCCCAAGAATACTCAGATTTAAATAGGTGCCTGTCAAGTAACATACGCCATCTGGAGAAGACAGCAGACACGATTAAATGCATCACAAAGGGCTTATGCATCTTCCATAAGGACCTGGTGGTTCTGAGCACAGATTCTCCACTTGTGTCAAGGTCAACACGCTCACAGGAGATATATTTGCTGTCCTTCTTCCCAAAGTCATCTCTTCTTGGGGAGAAGAACCGGCGCTCACTTGACATCTGCAGAGCACCACACAAGAATCAAGCTATTAGGAAGTCGAATTACCTTTTTGAGGCTTTTCAGCCAGCAATCAAAGGAAAAGGGCTACACTAAGCAGGCAGCTAAAGGACTGCTTCTCCTTGCCATATGTATCTCAAGGGTCTTCAGGTCTCCGGGGAGATAACAGCTCATTCAACAAGAAGAGCTTTTACATCAGCACCATTTGACACAAATGCATCCATCAATGATATCTGCGAGGCCACTACCTGGGCTTCAGGGTCAATGTTTCTCAGGCACTACAGAATAATATCTATCGCCACTGCTGATGTAACATTTGAGTCGAAGAATCATAGAATCAGAAGGGGTCATGCAAGCCATCTAGTCCAGCCCCTGCTCACTACAGGACCATTGAGGAGAGTCCTACAGCAAGTGATCAAGTGATCTGAGCTTCCCCTGAGCTTCCGGGGAGGGCGGTATATAAATATATAATAAATAAATAAAGTTCTACTGTGTCTCGATGCCCTGCGGTTATTTTTTCCTCCTTGGATCAGTTAAGCTTTATAACATCTCAAGTGCTCTCCTCCCATCAATAGAGGACAGAATGTTGGGACTTCTTCTCGAAGGTGAGGAGGACACTCAGGACCCATCCTAGATGGAGCCTGTTATGCTCCCCACATGGTTAACTGATTGCCAATCTCCATGTTGAGTGTTCTAACATGGATCATTCAACTTACTGTGAAGGTTCCTTTTTGTTGAGACAAGGAGGACATCCTAGCACGTTTGGGCCCCTTGATCAAAGTGTCATGCGCAGTCTAAACATGCCAAGGTATCTTTCTTGTCTCAAACAAAAAGGAGAACATTTTGCATCGTTGGTTGTCTGATTTGAAGGACCTCCGTTACGTATTGCACATCAGGTTGTAACACCAACAATGCGAACAACATCTCATTTTGGGAAAATGGTTATTGTTGGTACAGTCTCAAGGATTGGGTGTTATCTCTAACCCTTGAAGGAGTTGCCACTTCTGAATATTCAGACATTGTTCTGGTAAATGATGCTAACAATAATGTCTTTTCTTTTTTTTAAACCCTCTTGTTAGCTGATTGTCCCAAAGGGTCTCGGTTAAGAGTGCCTTGCGATGGAGTCTCTGGAGTTCTGTATTCTGGGAAATGTAACTTGTACTTTGTTGAATGACACTCCTAGCTGTGCTGCTTACAAGAGTTCCTGCCCATCCTGGGAAAGATGCATTGGTGATCACAGTTAATTAAGAGGAAATGGGTGCAGCTAGGACTGCTTGTGGACACCTCTCTACCTTAATGAGTCAAAGTGGTCTATAATCTCCTTCCTCTCCTCACAACAGGCACGTTGTGTGGCAGGCTGGGCTGAGAGTTCTGAGAGCACTGAGACTGGCCCACCTAGCAGGCCTCACGTGTAGGAATGAGGATCAAGCCTGGTTCTTCATATTAAGAGTCTCTACTCTTAACCACTATACTGTACTGCTTGGGGCTTCCTGCTGCTTTTAGTTTTGGGGATGTAATCCAAGTTGTCTTTAACCAGTGGACTTTGGGTTGCTCCCTACTATCTTGAGGGTTGGGTGGAGGCCCGAACTTGTTCTGGGCACATGGCAGCATAACCCGGTGGCTGTGGTTTTGCCATAGATAATTCTGATCACTGGGACTACTTTTGCATGCCCAATTAGGCTCAGATCTCTATTTGTTTGAGCCTGATCTCCCCACCCCCTCCGCATGAAATTTGACCCCTTCTGGTGGGTCCCAGGGCTGTCCTGTTTTGCCCCCTCAATTGGCCCACATCAGGGGAATGCAGAGGAATTCCATCTTCTGCGAGATCCAGTGGGCAGTATGTCGGGGCTAGGCTATGCAGATATGGGAAAATTCAGGCTGTCCTGAGTTGTGTTTTTCCCACATATGCTCCCCCCCACCTCTGAGGGTCATTTCCATCGTCTGCCCTTACAACCTTGTGGTAACTTTTAAAAAATATATAAATTTTTGACTGGCAGGGTGTTCAAATGTGGCAAAATGATGCTGGAAGGTGATTGGGAGTTTCCACCATGTGACAATCATTGGCAGGGTCAAAAAACAAACACTCCAACAGGGGTAGTCAACCTGTGGTCCTCCAGATGTCCATGGACTACAATTCCCACTGGCAGGGGCTCATGGGAATTGTAGTCCATGAACATCTGGAGGACCACAGGTTGACTACCCCTGCACTACAACAATGGGAAACTTTTGCTTTTTGTCCATCAGTTACTTGGACAAAACCTAATGGAACAATCTGGGGGCAGACCCGGGGATGGGGGGGGGGGGAGAGAAGCAGGCCCCAAGGCAGACTTGGAAAAAGTTCAGGATAGCTATCTTGGGGCAAATAAAGCAACAACTTGACAATGCAGCTTAATGGCTGGGTGAGTCCTCCGTGCGGAAAAGTTCTGAGCTTGGTAACTTCAATCTAGGAACAAATGCCACCCTTCCTTTGGAAATTGAAATCAACCAGCCAGTCTGTCTTTGCTTCTTTGGAGTAGAAGGCATTTGGAACGGATCAGGAGGCATCACATTTGCGTTCACAGGGAAAACTCATTCAGCGGTGGCAGGCTCTTTGGTAGGAAGATGCTTGGGTTGGAACCTGCCATTGTTTTACGGAACTTCCCAATCACGTTTAGCAATTAACTCCTGTCCTTCCAGCAGACATGATATGGTCGCACTTGCCACGGTTCCTCAATAGCACAACAAGGCTTGGGGGACTCCTGATCACCTCAACTAAAGCCAAGTTGACATATGGGACCTTCTGGAAGGAGGACCTTCTGTAAGGACCTTCTGGAAGGCCTGCTTCCTTCTTAGCAAGTGTTCTTTCCAAGAGCTGTTTTGAAAAACTGGATGCAAAACCATCAGTATTACACTCCCTTTATACACTTATTAACACAATCCCCCTCATCCTTTGATTGGATGAAAAATAATGCAAAAAGTACTGGTTCCTCCCCAACTTAACATGATGGCTCTCGTTCTTCAAGCTTGAGCAAATTTCACCAGGGACACAGAACGTTGTATAATGTCTGTCAGCTTCAGAGGGCATCTTCCCCCCCTCTGCAGCACAGTCATTCAGTCCCCTTCCTCACACGCCTCCCATTGTTTTGGGTTGTCTCTCTCCTCCTTCCTGCCCCAGCCTCTTTAGCATACACAGGGTGTATCACCACCTTTTGTTAGGTCCTTGTTTTCCTAGAGAGTGGCCATGTTGCTTCTTCCAGCAGGAGCTAGAGCAGTGGTGCTCACCCATGGTACTTCCGGTCGCTGCGGCCCAATGTGGCTCCTCCCCCATGTGTCAGGAAAGTGGGTAAGACTCCTCCCTGGTGCAACTTGTGGTTGGCAGATCTTTCCCACCTTGAAACAGCAATGGTAAGCTGCAGAGCTCATTGCTAGGGATGGAATTAAATATGGCTTTTTTTTGTTGATGGCCCATGTGAATTTGCTTCTCGAGAAGTCACCGAGTGACTGTCACCATGCTGGCGTGTCTCAGTTTATTCTTATTGCTATTTGAGTTTATTTCCCGCCACTCTCAGCAGAGCTGGCTCATGGTGGGTTACAAGATAAAAATAAGATACAAAGTCCCCTAAAAACCCTGCTAAAATTACAAGAACAGAAATCCTCCCAGTTCCTTTCTGGCATTCTTAAGAGTGTAAACTGAAATGAATAAAAATCAGGGATCTCAAAATAATTTCCAGAATGTTCATTAACTAGTCTTCTATACTGTTTCACATGTGAATGACCAAAATGCAGCTTGTTGTCTACACATAACTCTTCAATTAGGAAGGTTTCACAATTGCATTTAACCAAAGGAGACACAATTTTGGTCCCTTATGAGGTATACCACTTGGAAGCAAACCACCTGAATGTCCTCCCAAGAGGCGTGGCTTGTCCTCACTTAAAAGAAATTATGTTGAGAAGGTGCATGTTGGAGGTGGGCGTGTGAGGAAGTGGTAGAAACAGGAAATTGCAGCAGTTGAGAAGCAGGTGTGTTTGTTGTTGTGGGGAGATATTAAACTAAAGTAATTTCTGTGTCATCTTTAAAAATACTGTTCTGGAACTATAATTCTGAACCTGCCGTACATATTAAGCTCCCTTATACTGAGTCAGACCATTGGTCCATCAAGGTTAATTTTGACTGCTCAGGTTGCCAGCAACTCTTCAAAGGCTCGGGCAGAGGCCTTTCCCACCTCCTGTTACTACCTGATTCTTTTAAATGGAGATGCATGGGGTTGTAGCTGGGGCCTGCATGCAAAGCAGGTGCTCTGCTACTGAACTACAGCTCCTCCCAAGCTACTTGTTGTAGTTCAGCAGTGTAACTGAATGATTATACATGAACTTCACTTCAGACACAGATCCTATCTGCCTTCCTCCTGCAACCCCTGAGACCTTCCAAAAGTTGATTATACAAGTTGTAGAAAAAGGAGCTGTTTTTTTATGCTGCTTTTCCCTACCAGAAGGAGTCTCAAAGTGGCTTACATTCACCCCCCCCTTGCCTCCCCTCACAACAGACCCCCTGTGAGGGAGGTGCGGCTGAGAGAGCCCTGATATTACTGCTCGGTCAGAACAGCTTTATCAGTGCTGTGGCAAGCCCAAGGTCACCCAGCTGGCTGCATGTGGAGGAGCGGAGAATCAAACCCGGATTGCTAGATTAGAAACCGCTGCTCCTAACCCCTACACCGAACTGGCTGCCTTGTGGGGCCCCCACAGACAAAAAAATGTAGCAAGTAAAGATGGGGATCCCAATCTCCTGCTAGGAGAAATGCTGATGGAGGAAGATGTCCACTTCAGCACTCTTGCCTGTGGCTTGCAGGTTTTTGTTGGAGATGGCTGAAGCCAGTCTCCAAATATCCTGAGACAAAGAGCCAACTTGGGGTCTGGAAAGGAATTTGTTTTGTTCTGTTACCTAGCTGTTTGACTCAAGTTTCAAGAAAATACAGATGCCATGGCAGAGACATCATCCTGCCAACAAAAGTGCATCTAATCAAGGCTATGGTCTTCCCAGTTGCAATGTATGGCTGTGAAAGTCGGCACCATAAGGAAGGCTGAGCGTCAAAGAATTGAGGCTTTTGAACTCTGGTGCTGCAGAATAGCGATCCCCAACCTGTGGGCTGCGGACCACATGTGGTCCTTCAACTAATTGGAGGTGGGCCCCGAAGGACGCCTTCTCCCCCCCCCCAGCCCTTTACTTCATCCCCCCAGCCCTTTACAACACACTTCATTGTTGTGGCGTGCCTGTATCTTATTTTGAAGAGATGTTTAAACATTACCATAGTGATCAGAGAGCGCTAGGGCAGTGGTTGAGAGTAGAGGAGTAAACCACCCCCCCCACCGGGCCTCAGTAAAAGGCGTTGAGTGGTCCCCAGTGAGACCACTGCTGCAGAAGACTCTTGCAAGTCCAAGAGGAGATCAGCCCGGACTACTCTTTAGAAGGCAGATCCAGCCAGTGCAGCTGCCATAAGGCAGGCTGGATGCCACACATAAGTAGGCAGTGGCAATCCACTTCTGAATATCTCTTGCCTTACAAACCCCCGTAGGGTCACCAGAAGTCAGCTGTGAATGGAAAACACTTCCCAGCTGGCTTCCCCTTCCCCAGGGCCATCTCTCTCCTGTTGGACATCATGCCTGTTCTGGTTCCTCTTCCTGGTTCTAGCATCTGCAGTAAGCAATTTAAAATGTTTCCTGAACTCTGGCAGTTTGTTCTGCAGCATCAGCGTTTGTGCTGGCCATTAACTTGTTTGGGGAAAATCCTCTCAAATTCTTTTTAAAATTTGTGTTTACAGGACTTCAGTGTTAACTGTGGCCCCCGTTGCACTGTTTACAGAGGGCTATCCCCTTGCTATTCAATACAGTGAATATAGTTGTTGGGGCAAACTTGTATCTGGCTTAAATGAGTAGGAGATTTACGGCAGATCTTTAAAATCCTATCACTTTTAGTCTAGGTGAGAAGACTTTTATCCTGCATGGTGCTCTTTAGTTTGCAATATAAATATGTGTATGCAATATAAGTAGATCAGTACAGTGTTTGTATATAAACCCCACCTCCCTAATCTGGGGATGTGATCCTGAGGGTTCCTTTTTTTGTGCATTGTCCTTTGCAAGAGTCCCAGTAGTAGAAGAAGAAGAGTTGGTTCTTATATGCCACTTTTCTTTACCCAAAGTGGTTTATGTTTGCGTTCCCTTTCCTCTCCCCACAACAGACACCCTGTGAGGGAGGTGAGGCTGAGAGAGCCCTGATATTCCTGCTCGGTCAGAGCAGTTTTATCAGTGCCGTGGCGAGCCCAAGGTCATCCAGCTGGCTGCATGTGGGGGAGTGCAGAATCGAACCCGGCTCGCCAGATTAGAAGTCTGTGCTCCTAATGACTATACCAAGTAGGCATTAAGCTGACTGCTGGGGAATGGCCTGTGGGTCTCAGCCCTTCTTCTTCTTTACCCCCTCTGCTCCATCCAATTGTATTTTTCTCCCTGTTTTTGTGTCCTAGTAAAGAGCTCAGGGACAGTATGAATGACCCCCCCCCCCCAAAAAAAAAAATTAGTGATAAAGTCGCCCTTTAAAACAATTTAGGATGAAAATTAGTGAGTTGCCCAAGTTTACTCAGGGAGTTCATGGCTAAGTGGGAACTTGAACCCTGGTCTCCCCAAGTCCAGCAGTGGAAATGCAGCTCCCTTGTCAGCTCTGTCTCGTAAAGTTCATTTCTGTTTTCTGCAAATGGAATTGTCATAATTGCTGTCCTAGCCCAATTTCCTGCATGGCAGAATGTGTTATGTGCAAGTAAAGAAAGCCCCACGATGTCCATAATTTCAAGTTCAACTTAATCCACCTAACAAATGTTCTGTTTTGTTGCCAGATCCCTCAATTTACTAACATTAGGCTCTTAGCATTAGACTGGGAGATTCTCCTTTCTGGCTAAAATGTATGGCTTCTTGTTGTTGAAGCTAAAGGAGAGCTTATTTTACACCTGAACTTATTCCATGATACCAGAACCTTTTGATGCTATCGACTTAATCGGTGACCTCCTTGTATTTCTCTCTCTCTCTACAGAAGAGCATTTAAAGGGATTGGAGCTAATTTTTTTTTCTGATTTGTTGCATGTATTTGGTTTGTCCCGAACCATTCAGTGTGTAAACTGGAGATTCTCAGTGCTTTCGTAACACACTGTGACATTTGTGGCTGCTGTCTCCTCCTCACCCTCTTTCTTGGGATGTAAACAGCAATATAAAAACCTAATAAGTTTTTCAACATAGCTTTTCCCTTGGGAATCCTATTAAAGAGCCAGACATAATTTTAAACAGTTGTCTGAATTGCACGTTCCTGGCAAGGCAAAGTTCTTTGTTTAAGGTCTCCTTTGACCCTTCTGAATTGCAAAACCAGTAACTGAGAAATCTTGAGTTGAATCTTGAAGAAATATCTGACCGGCGTTTTGCAAAACCCAGTTAAGGCCAAATTGCACAGTAATTTGAACATTTCATCCCCACAGGAATATGAATTGCAATTAATATAGTTTTGTTTTAATTTGATTTATGCCTTGAGATGGAATATATAATTCTCAACAGTGAATTGGGGCACAAAGGGAAGCTGTAGCAAGGGTAACATCTTGTCTCTGTGCAGTATCAAGAAGATTAATTAGCTAGGGGGATAATAAAAGCATAAAGGACATGCTTGCATCGTGTTTATGCACATAAATACTTATACCCGGAAGAAAGCTTTATTGCCTTAAAGATGCCATTGTACTCTAATGTTTGTCCTTGCATCTTTATGCAAATTTACCGAAAAGATTCTGGTAGCTCAGCATTCCGCAAGGCCTTTTGTACTATATATACTAGGGGCCAAGCCCATTGCATTCAGGAATACAACGGGCGCTAGATTAGGGGGTTGGAGTGGAAGAACTCTGCAGATGGCCTCCCCCTCCCCCCAGGACTTTGAAAGGCTGGAGGCTGCAGGGAACTCACCGGCAAGGGCAGCTCTCACTCGGAGGGAAGTGAAAGGAGGAAGGGGTGGTCAGGGGTGGGGGACGGAAGGCGATTGGCTGGCTGCTGGACAGACAGGCAAGCTGGTTGGAGGAGGAGGCACTCAGGGGCGGAACGGCCACCCTGAGTGGGTGGTAAGTGGCACTTAAACCATGAGACACACTCCTCCCCCAAGCCCTTACCAGAAATACATAGTGGAACAGATATATGCAAGTACTCTCAAATCACAGGCAAATTACGGCAACTCTATAGATCAGCAGAGGCGGTTTGCCATTGTCTGCCATCAAAGCCCTGATCCTACTTAGCTTCCTAAATATGATGAGATTGGTCTGTATCTTGCTGCCTTCCTGCTGACCCTTTTATACTGGGAAATGTCACATATTAATAACAAAATAAAGCAGTTCTGTAACATAGGGCCAGTGTACCCCATCAGTGAATGAAGCTTTATCATTATGATGCTATTTAATAATGCTCGTACCGGTGCTGCCTGTACTATGCTTGTTTATAATCTGTGTCTGATAAAGTTACATTGTACCTTGTTTGGGGGGGGGGCGGCGGGGGCGGCTGCCCTATTCTGCTTCTCAGTAAGAAACAAAAAATCCAGGCAGTTTATGAAAACTAGTAAAGGATACATATTAAACTAGAATAAATTTGCAAGGCAACTGTGTAAAAAAAAATCCTTGGAGAATGGAATCAGTAGCAAAAGGACAAATCAGTTTCAAGGCATAATCCCTTACTAGAGGAAGGGAGCCTCCCTGGCCAGTATATTATACATATTGGCGGTTGCGCTTGTTCCCCATCTGCTGTGTCACAGAACAGGGGCACCCTCTTTTGAACATCTTCAGGCATGTTGTGGTGGTGGGGAATGGCACGTGGGAAGATGCATTAATATCTGTTGGTAGTCCCTGGCCCCAATGACATCTGCCTTTTTAGCCTTGGCTCCAGCCTGGTGGAATGAGTTGCCAGACAAGATCAGAGCCCTGATGGGAGCTATCTCAGTTCCACGGGGCCTGTAAGATGGCTCTCTTCCACCAGGGCAATGGTTGAGACCAAAGCAATTACTAAAAATGGGTCTCCCTCTGTTCCCCTTTCAAGTCCATCTCCCCCCCCCCCCACAGTGTTTCCCATTCCAGTGGTAGATGCTGTGATGAGTTGTCCAAAGGATTGTGGCTCTCTTTTGGCCATGGAGACTCTAGATTTTAGACCTAATGAGGATTCCCATCAGACAGGACCTGCCTCTTCTTCAAGGGCTCCTAGTTCACCCTCAACCTGGAAAAGTTCACAATTTAGAGATTGAGTGGTCCCAATTTAAGAAGCTAGGGTTTCTGGAGAAGGTCATTGGCACTCTAATAGCTTTTAGAAAGGGCTCCACTAATAAGGTTTGTGACACCAGCTGAAGAAATAGTGTTCAGATCAAAGCTCAATCCTCTCAAGGCTGGAGAGATATTAGTCTTATTACAAAAGAGACTGGATAAAGCCCTTAGCACAGGCTTTCTCAACCAGGGTTTTGTGAAAGCTCTGGAAGGGTTTCGCGGATGGAAGTTAATTCATTTTTAATGTATTTTTA
Organism: Paroedura picta; assembly: GCF_049243985.1. NCBI lineage: Eukaryota > Metazoa > Chordata > Lepidosauria > Squamata > Gekkonidae > Paroedura > Paroedura picta. The sequence goes on from NC_135373.1 coordinate 33,610,201, forward strand.
GAATTTGTTGAACTTTTATTGGGCGGTATTGCCAACTGCATGATCACACCACTTCTGGGGGTTCTTAAAGTTTGAATGTTTCAGGATTTCTCAATAGTAAAAAAGTTGAGAAAGGCTGCCTTAGTATAAACACGCACACAAGACAGGTAGCTAACCCATTGGCAGTAAGGGGTACTAATAAAAGAAAATCATTTTCCAACCCACTGGGCTATCAGTAAGAGTTGAGCTGAGGCTCTTGTAATTTCTATTTTCTAATGTTATTGTTATGATCATGTTACGTTATTATTGTTATAATGCTATTACTGTTATCACCTGTTACCATATGTTATTTGTATCTTTTCCTGTTTCCTGTAAACCGCCCTGAGCCCTCGGGGAGTGCGGTATATAAATATTATAAATAAATAAATAAATTCATTATTATTAATCTAAGTTATCTGTATTGTTTCTGTTCTGTTTTGTGAATCATCCTGAGCCTTCAGGGAGGGCGGAATACAAATATAATAAACAAATACATAAATTCATTTTCCCATCCATACGTTAAGGGGTTCCTCAGGGAGATGTTTTTAATTAATCTACCCCAGATTCATCAGTTTCCTACACAAAGCCTGGATACTGTTCTCAGGGCACTGTTCCGAGCTCCCTTTGAGCCCTTGGCTCATTCCCTGAAGGAGCTTCCCTCCCAAACCATCTTTTTATTTGGGAGAACCTCAAGTAGACGGGTCTCAGCACTTAACGGCTTGTTGGTCAACAATGAACGCTGCATTTTTTCACTGTGATAGGATAGTCTTATGCCCAGACCCAGCTTTTGTCCCAGAGTTAAATTTGGGTTTTCCTGGAAGGGAAGAGTTAGTTCTTCTGTCTGCATGAAAAGGAATTGCCTGGACGTTAAGAGGGCCTTGAGTTTATACATAGATCAAACCAAATCCTTTTGTAAGTCAGGTGCTGTGCTTGCCTTCTTCAGAAAGGTTTCCTTGGGAAACAAGATTTCTACATCTACTATTAGCAGATGGATCAGAGGTTGCATTTTTCTTGCGTAGAAATCCTGGGGGCTCCTTTAGAGGTGACAGCTCATTCCTTGAGAGGATAGCTACTTTGGCGGCTTACAGGTCTTTCCCTTCCCTGGAGATTATCTGTAAGGCAGCCACCTGGAGGTCAGCTCATACCTTTACTAGACGCTGCAGGATTGACAGGCTGGTCTCTGCTGAGGTGGCATTTGGTAGAAGGGTACTGCAGCAGGCCATCTCGGTCTAGGAACTGGAATGTCTTTCCTCCCTCAGAAGCACTGTTTTTTAATGTCCGCTGAGGAACATGATATTTATTCGCTCTTCCTTCTCGATGGTCCAGGGCTGGGGCAGTCTTAATTTTTCCACACCTGAGGTTGGATCTCTGGCTTCCTGGCTTCTGAGATGGCCACCTGTGAGTTTTCTTAAAGGTGTCTCACACTGCTGCAAATTCTTTGCCTACACAGGGAATCATATTCCCATACCCTCCATGTTTTAGTGGGTAGGGGAAGTGGCTTAGTTAAAATGTTTGAATTTTAAGAGTTTATTTGAGGGGGGGAGGAGGATTTTTTTCTCCTGTTGGCACTGCTGCAATATCAGATTAGGGATTTAGGAGAAGGCCCTCCCTCTACTGGAATTGCAAAGACGTGCAGCCCTGTTTGCATAGAGGAGGAGCTTCATCCCAAGTGTTCAGTCTGTTCTGGTTCTAGACAACCAAGAAGGTAAATGAACATATCTTCTGTTCATAGTAGACCCTCCATCTACGGCATGGATACTTGAACCCTCTACCAGCAACATTGCTGTCATGTTTGGGTTGAGTGCCCCATTGCCCATTCCAGGTATCTGACCAAGGTCTATTGTTGCATTGCTGAACTTAAAGAGGAATAGATAACTGGATGACATCCATGTGTTGATAAAACTGGACTTCAGCTCCTTTCATGATTATTCCAAGCAGTTTTACAATCCCAGGTGAGTTCCCATGAAGCAGAACACTATTCTCCCCCCCCCCATCACATCTGGTGGGAGTGTCTGGATGATGTCACTTCTGGTGACATGTGACTTCCTGAGGTGTAGCAGGAAGGTGTTGCCTGCAGACATCACTTCTGGGGTTTCTCAAGCCTGAAGAGTGTTTCAGGGATTTGTCAATGGTAAAAAGGCTGCTCGAAGAGATCTGCAGAATCATTTGGAACTCACTTCCCTTCCTGCTTTAGAATGATTTGATTAGGAGGTTGAGCTCGATGGCCGTTATCACTCCTTCCAACTCCATAATTCTATGTACCAAACCAGGTCTGAAGCCAGGTGCAGGTGGTTGATCCAGGAGTATCCAGGCAGGTCTTTCTGAGTAATCTTTTGTTGGATTTTTATTCTGTTTAAAGCTCCAGATAACTGTCCCCCCCATTCTGTGAATTTAAAATAAGGCAGCTTGAAATGTAGTCACTAGACAAGCCCATCGATATTGCCACTAGTATCTATGCGAAGACTTGTACACTTCACCCTTAAATCTGTTGGGTTCACTGGATTTATAATTCGTCTTTAATTTCTCCTTTGTATTGCAGCGTAGTATAACATCTTGTCTTGCATGGGAAAATATATTGTTCACAAAACTCTTATGGCCCCCCCTTCCAGGATGGAGCGATATGAATGACAGCTTGTGGGTTCCATCTGCGCCCCCTCTTCCCACCCCCCCTCTATGAGATTCTTATTGGGGGAACAATAGTGTTAAGTTAGTTTTTTCCACCGTCTCTCCTTTTTTGTTACTGTGATGAGTTGGATCTCTGTGATGTTTTTATATCTGGGGTTTTATTGGGATTTTATTCAGACTATATTATAACCCGCCACGAGCCGCTTGGGAGTGGTGGATAAAAAACTGAAATAATAATAATAATAATAATAATAATAATAATAATAATAATAATAATAATAATAAGCTGAGAATAAGCTCCCTTCTCACTTTTAAACTGAGCTACAACTTGTACAAAGCAATCTTTTGTACTTCATTTGCCTACCAGAGATCTGTAGCTGTTGAGTGTATTTTGCGACCTTGATAAATCAGCTAGACTTGCTCTTGGGCTTGCATGAGATCCCACACCTATGCAAAGTTGCATGGGGGAGCTCTGGGCCTCATGGCTGAACTGGGCCTTCTGGCCGGTTAAGTTCCAAGGATCTTGGAAACCTTGGTGTGGGCACTTGGGAAGTAGCCTCGGCCTGCTTTCTCCTTGGGCTGGGTTTCACTTTCTGCTCAGTGCCCCTGAAAGCTTGTCATGACTTTGGGCTTGGCAGGCATAGATTGGCTCGCAAAGCTGCAAATGGAAAGTGCAGCCAAGTGTGAAAGTTGGAAGGTCTACCAAGTCTACAACTTTTTCTGATCCTTCAAATCATGGTTTGAGTGCATAGCCACACATATTGCCATATTTGCTGGTTCTGGAAGAAATGCAGAGGTAAAAGACCTTGTTCTTTCAACCGTGTATCTTCCCAATGAATACAGTGATACAGTAAAACCCAGCGATACAGTACATTTTCTCCATATTAAAAAAATGTTGAGATTTATTTATTTGCTTCATTCAAACCTTTCCTTTTTTCTTAGTAGGAATATAGCATAGTTTACCTCACTCTCTATTTTTATCCTCACAACAACCCTATATAGTACGTTAGGCTGAGTGTCCGTGACTGGTGCAAAGTCATCCAGTAAATTTCATGGCAGAGTGGAAATTCACACTTGGACCTTCCAGTTCCTACTCTATTGCTTTAACCACTACACTGTACTGGCTGTAGTAATTTAAATAGTTGTACTACTTTGGCTTTTTGAAGGTGGTCTTCTAGAGGCAGGAGGGTCTTCCATGAGAATACCTATTCTTTAATGTGGTCTACTACCTCTTGAGTTCAATTTCCCCATCTCTTCCAAGGGACCTTTTTGAGACCTGTAAATTACTTTAAAAGACAAAACTATTGCAAATCTTGCTTGGAGAGCATATGACTGTAAAGGTTTAAAAGTGCCCATTTTTTTCTGCTGTGTTTTGCTTAAACCTTCTATCTTCCTAACTTGGGAGTGATAACATCCCTCCCTGGTTTTCTTCTAACTAATTGATAAGAGAGAGGTTCATTTGTTTTGCTCCTTTTTTTCAAAGCTTGTCTTCCCTGCCCTTCATAGCCCTCTTTAGGTCCTTTTACGTTTAATTCCTTGTGTTCCGATAGTGCAAATAGTTTTGCTTCCAGTGGGAAACGTTGCTTTGGTTGTGCTTTAACAAAGCTTCTCTTCCTTTTTTCTTTTTAATAGGTTCGATCTATGGATGAATTAAATCATGATTTTCAAGCACTTGCTCTGGAAGGAAGGGCAATGGGAGAGGTAAGTGAATGATTGATTTATGAGCTGGGCTTGTGGTATGAAGCTGGCCCTGTTGCCAGACAACTTTGCATGCAGGGCATTGGGACAGCCTGGACCTTTCTTTGGACCTGGGGCTGCAAAAGTGTTGATCTGGGACCGTTCTGTTGATTGGTAAACGAATCCCTTTTAAGTCTTGGTCCAGCTGTGACAGGTTTTGCTGCTGAAAATAACAATTTTTGATCCATTTAAAACCCCAACAGCCTTGTAGTGGTGTTAGAGCTGACTCTGCGAAGATCGGGGGCAACTCATAGACCAGGAGTAGTCAAACTGCAGCCCTCCAGATGTCCATGGACTACAATTCCCATCATCCCCTGCCAGCGAATACTGGCCTCATGGGAATTGTAGTCCATGGACATCTGGAAGGCCACAGTTTGACTACCCCTGTCATAGACAAATGATGGTACGTCACTAGGGGACCGATGACTATTACTTCTTTTTCACTGTTAATGATGGAGAAAGGGGTCGTGAAACGAGCATCTTCCTTGTTCAGCCGATGGGAGACCCTGGCATTCCTTGGACGTTCATCTGGGGTTCCTTGGGGATACCAGACAGAGGCCACAGCAACCCACTGGGTTTGATTCTCAAAGGTATTATAATCGTGTGGGTGTGCATAGCTCTCCTGAATGGACCTCCTGCCTGACCGAGGGAAGAAATACCATGGTTGTTAGATGTGCATACTCTTGTGCACCATACCCACAGGTCTACAAATAGAACGATGCAATAAAAAAAGAAAGCTCTTTCAGTGCATGTTAGTGTACTTGTCGATCAATTTCTGTCTTATCCCTGTAGTTTCACGAAAGGTTTCAATTGCTGAATCAACCTTCCTGTGTGTATTTTTCCCCCCTTTCTTACAGTGGTTATTTATGTACAGTTTAACTTAAACCGCCCTTTCCAAAAGCAAGCACTTGTCTTCAGTAAACCTTTCTGCTTCCAAAATTGTGTCAATAATCTGCTTGCTGCAGGCAGTAAATTCTTTATCAGATCTTTTGTTTGTTTGCTTGCTTTTATCAGATTTTTTTTTGGCCTGTAACCAAAGTGATATGGAACCAGTGAAGGCTACAATAAGATTATTGGGACCGTAATTTCCAATATTCTCTAATTCCTATTCTGCCCTTTCCCATATGTTCCAAGAGTGGTTCACAAGTCAAACATTTAATGAAATCAGTTACAATAAGAAAATTACAAGAAAATACAATTTAAAAGCCCATCCCCACCTGCAGCCCCTTTGCACTCTCTGCCAACTACCCCAGATTGGAGAGGACATCAGATTTGGGGAGACAAGCAGGAGGAGGTGGAGGGAGGCCAATAAAACTTTGGACTGGCCTGGTGGAAGAGTGCCACCTTGCACTCCTATTGCCATCTTGCACTTTACTGTATTAGACCAATATTTTTTTCACCACTGGGCATTCCCACTAAAAAGTTTTTTTTAAGTGCTGGCTGAATATCTCCAGCAAAGATTCTGGGATACTTCAATCTATTTTTCTTTTACATTTAGATTTAGGGGAAGGGGAAACTGAAAAAATAATATTTTTAAAGTCTTAAGGACATGTTAATATTCCCCGGTCCTTCGTATTTATCCTTAAGCACACACCATTTATAAAGCATCCATAAAGCACATAAATTGAAATACATCAAGTTAAAGCACTGTAACTACTAGTTTTTAGTAGCTGGGCACGCTATAGGATTTAAGTACACACAGTGTACTGAACAACCAGTTGATGGGTGCTGGATTAGGCCCTAAGGTATAATGATTTTAGGGCACAGCTAGAAGATATGGTGTCCCCAGAGACAACTTAAGAATGTCATAGCATTTTTCTACAGGAATATTATGGCTTTAAAAATGCTATGGGGGGCTGATCCTGCTCTGGAGGGCAGGGCAGGGGGAGAAGGGATACCCCTCCACTCTCTGCATAGTTCTTTTAAAATAACTTTCTGGTACCTTCATCCACATTGCCTGGGGCATATTAATTAACAAATCTATTTATTCATTTCTCCCCAAGCGAGAACACAAAGAGGGGCGCCATTCTCCTGTCCTCTGTTTCCATTCAAGAACCCTGTGGGGTATGTCAGGCTGAGACATTGTGACTAGCACATGGTTACCCAGCAAACTTCCATGGCAAAACAGGATTCAAGCCTGGGTCCGGCTCTCCAGCCACTATACAACCCTGACTCTCATTCCTATTTTCTCCCATTTTTTTGTTCCCATAAACAAACCTTTCTCCCTCTCTGGATGGTGATATTTTTTTCTGTTGCCCTCCTCTGCACCCTCTCCATTTTGTCCACGCCCTTTTTGAAGTGAGGCCTCGAGAACTGCACACAGGACTCCAGGTGGAGTCTGGCCAATGCAGCATACAGAGGGACTATATAATTTCGATGTGACACCTCTGTTGATAGGGCCCCAAGACTGCATTCGCCTTTTTTGCTGCCGTATCAACAAAGGGTACTTTCAGTTTTACACCAAAAAAGAGGGCATATGAAGCTCCTGATGGAAACATTGTACAGCAGGGTGAAGGAACCCTCTGTTGCTTCTGTTTTTACTAACCGCTTGTCCCCAAGGACTTCAACCTGCCGGGGTGATGATCCTCCCCCCTTTTGGAGGGGTAGGGACCAGGCCACGACTTTCTTCTACCCGGTAGTGGTGATTTTAGCAAAAGCTTTTGCTGGGAAGAATATTTCTGTTGCAGTCAGAGCGCATTTTTGATGCCTGTCAAGTCACATCTTCTAAATTAAAACAGTGTAGAAATAGAACAGGAGAATATCTCAAGTAGGCCATGAACCGTGCTAAGGATATCTTCAGAATGTAACATCAGCAGAAGGCATTGTAGTTTATTTTTTAAAAAAACGCTTTCATTCCTATTCCACAATTGGCTTTTTTTGACCATATATAACCTCGCTAAATCGGTCTTGTCGCACAGTCGGACCCTGTGGATGTTAAAAGTGAAATACGAGTTGAAACTCACGTGCAAGGCAATAGAGATCTAAATTTTAGCTCATCTTAAAAAAAAAAAAAAATTCTTTTCACAACTTAAAAAGAACTTTGATGCCTTAACACCTTACTGGGGAGAGGTCATCAAATTTGGCATTAGTAGCTACCTTATTAGGGTAAGGATTTCTATATAAATTGTACAGAAGGAAAAACTAGGGGTAACGAAATGGAAGAAACCTGAAAAGAAACCTCTAAAATAATACAGCTGAAGGCAGAGATCATTTCCCTGTGGAGTAGTTCCAGAGAACAAGCGTGAAAGTTTTCTAAGGAACAACGGTGAGGTAGAAGGAGGTCAAAGTGCACAGAGTTAGCCATTCTTCTTGCTGGTCCCTGGTAGCAAAAACACAATTTTAAAAATCTAGGAGTGGGGGTGGATCCCAAGATTTGTTTTCAGGGCATATTGAACAAACCGGTGATGCACACCCATCTCTCAAACTCTTTACGCATTCTGAAGCTCCCAAACGTAAATCATGTGGTGGCCCTCGGTTATTTTTTCCTTCAAAAATTAGTGAAGGAGGGCATGCCAAACTACGATAAATTGGGCATGGCTAAATCCAAACATATTGTTTTGGCTTCCTGTCCTGCATGAGGTCTTAAAGAAGAAGAATATGGACGGGAGGCTGACTTTCAGAGTGTAAAAATGAAAGAGGGATGAAAATACACTGCATAGAGTCTCCATCATGATTTGAAGGTGTTCACTCCCACCTTTGGGACTTTGGGAGGCTTTGATGAGAGAGAGATGGCTACGTGGTAGAGTTTGCATAAGCGGGAAAACTTCAGGGACAAAGACTTAACATTTTGCAGATAGTGCTAAACTAAGGGTTTCCAAAGTGGATGGTATGCCCACGATGGGGATTCTGGAAGGATCCAGAGGGGCGGTGAGGAATTTTGGGGCAGTAGGGTGATGCTGAAGAATTGGGGGCAGTAGGGGGGCAACAGTCTGATTCTTCTGGCTGCTGCTCCATTTTCCTAGCGAGAGATGTACTCAGGTGACTTGCCATTGTCTGCCTTTGGGTAGTAGTGATCTTGGACATCCTTAGTAGTCTCCTATCCCAGTGCTGAAGATGACAGCTTCAGGAGGCTGACTGAATGGGACCATATTTCTGCTGAGCTCCTTCCCCTCCTTAGATGTTGTCCTTCCCAGGCTCTACCCCCAGATCTCCATGAATGTCTTAACCCAGGGTTGGCAACCCTTCCCCAAATGTTTCCATCTTTGGGGGGCTGGAAAAACCTCCTGCTTGCTCCTGGCCATGGGATTTCCCATTGTTTGCTTCTCTCTCCCTCTCCCCTTCCCTTCCAAATAAGGATTCAAAGTGGCTTTTACAAATGCTTTTAATTCTGTATCTTTTCCAAACTAATATATGGCCACTGTACTGTTATTCAGTGCGCCAAAGTGTAGGCAATATGGTATGTTTTGAATTAGCAGTAGACTGAACATCAGGACACAAGATTCATATGGGTGTGTGGAGGGGGGCACTAGGGATGTGGCCTGGGAGCCAAGGCTGCCCAAAATGTTTGGGAACCACTGTACTAAACCGTTCATTTTGGATCCCTGTCTGCTTTCTAGTTCTCTTGTGGCCTCTCTCTGGATGGCTGCTTGGGTTCTGCAGCATCTAGTGGTAGAGCATCTGGGTGGCCCAGGCCAGCCTAATTCCTTCAGAACTTGGAAGCTCAAAAGTGCCAGCCCTGGTTTGGATGCGAGCCCACCAAGCAGTTCCAGGGTTGCTATGCAGAGGGAGTATGACTGGCCCAAGGTCATCCTGCAAGCTTTCCACGGCATCAGTGGGCATTTGAACCTGGGCCTACCAGGTCCTAGTCCATCACCCTGAACAGTTACACAACACTAGCTGCCCATGCTCATGGCTTCCTCCCCCCGCCCATCCAGCCCCAAAAGTCCACCCCAAACCCTGTTCCTGGGCCCTCCATGCTGCAGTGGAAACGCTGTGCTGGATGCAACGGATTACTTTGATGTTTTACATGGATCTTGTTCGTTTTTATCTAGCGCGTTGCAGAGAGCAGCTCAGAAACAGACGTTACAGCAATGGCTTAGCATTTTGTATTCTACTTTTCTATTTACATATATTTTATTTTACTTTACAGCAGCTTTTGCCAGGCAAAAAATTTTGGGAGTCTGATGATACTAGCAAAGATGGACCAAAAGGAATATTTCTGGGTGATCAGTGGAGAGACAGCGCTTGGGGACCATCAGGTACTTCATTTTTATTTCTTTCTTAGCTAGATTTTGCTCTTTACTCACCTTATTGCCCACCCTATTGTATGTTGCATCCCAGTCATTGTGCAGAAGAGATAACGGATAACTAGAGACCCAGGAACTAGGTTGGCTGTAGCCAAACTGGCCTGCACTGACAGGACTCTGTTCTTCCTCTGTTATATGCAAAACAGATCCCTGCGCAAAAACTGTCATGGTGACCAGGGGGAGAGCCAGAAAGGTTGAGGGACAAAAATGTATAAAAGTATATTAAATAAACAATGTATAAAACAGAGCTCAAGATAATTTAAAAATATTAATTAAAAAGAAACATAAAAAGGGAACACTTCTTTTCTATTGCAGCAGGGGAAAGTCATCCACAGAAGGTTAGTTAACGCCTCTGCTTGCTCAGGTAGGGCTATTCATATTCAAATTATTTTGAATGGCCTTAATGGGTGACCATGGGCTGGCCTTCCAGTTTTGAATCGCCCTCCACTCAGGTAGCAGGCTCCCAGCTAGCTCCACTCACTCACTGCTGAGAAACCTCTTCCTAATATTGAATCACAAAGTGAGTGAGGGAAAAACTCCAGGGGCTGCACCCACTCACAGATCCGGTGCAGCAGCCCTGAAGACTACAAAAAGGAAGTTCAAGTAGTTGGTTGAGAGCCTATCCAAGGCTTTTGGGCTGGGGTCTGCAACTCAAGGAGGCATTTGACTCCCTGCCCGAGGCTTCTGGACTGGGAACTTGGAACTCTTCCTTGAACTGCTCTCCTGTCTCATTGACGGCTAAGGAGTTCATATCAATACAGTCCAGGAACCGGTTCCTGTAAGACGCCTCCTAATCCAGCCAACAAAACGTCAGAAAGTTGAAGGTGAGGGGGCATATGCAGGTGTGCGATCGGCAGCCTCTGCAGAGTGAGTCCCCCAAGATCTTGGGGGTGGGTTCCTCTGCCAGTAGCCAGGACTGGAATGTGGACAACTCAGAGCCCCGTGGGAGCAACAGGGGGCCTGTGTGCCCCAGCGGTGAGACGCTCCAGTTCCCGGGAAATTCCTAGATGTGGCGCAGAACCCTTGCAGGAGCTGAGACCATCCCAGAAGTGGGGGAAGCTCCAAGTTGCCAGGCAGTAAAGGAGCCAGGTCAAGCGCTCCACACCTGGGCGCAAGAGAAAGTCCACGAGGGGATAGATATTCAGATCTGCCAACAAGGGAGAGGATAAAGAAGCTGCTAAGTGACACAGAAAGCCATACAACTGTCTGTTTTGCTAAATTTGGGGTTGCCGCCATTAAGATACACAGAAAAAAGGAATCACAAGGCAGAATAATGTAGTAATCCTCTCTGTATTATTAGTAAACATCCAAATAAAGAGTCAATCATAAAGAGTCAACCAAAACTGGATCCTAGGTTAACTGTAATGAGCATTTGCCAATGTGATGCATATTACTATCATTATAACATAACTACATTGGAAGAGCAACCACTGATGAAGATAGACAGAAAGCGGGTTATTTAACCTAGGATCCCGTTTTGGTTGACTCTTTATGATTGACTCTTTATTTGGATGTTTACTAATAATACAGAGAGGATTACTACATTATTTTGCCTTGTGATTCCTTTTTTTCTGAGTTCTCATTGAGGAATCCACCGTTCTATACTTGATTGGCCATTAAGATACGCGGCACCGGTAAAGATTACATAAGTTGTTTTTTTTACACAGATATTAGACTGGTTGTATTTTGGATCTGATCAAATTTTAAATCTTTCTTTAAGATCGTTTTAAAATGTTCTTCAATGTTAAAGTTTTGATTTTTTTTGAAAAAAATGTATTACAATGTTTTTGCTTCAAATAGTCTCCAAACTGTACATGCATATTATATATATATTTTATAATATAATTGTGAACTGAGATGTTTACCGATACTGGCCTAAATGACTGCAAATAAACAAACTTGAGCCGGTACTAAAGTAGAATGCCTTTGCATTTTCCTTGGTCTGCAATTTGCTATTGTTAGTGGCTGTTCACCAGGCCCATTTTTCAACTGGCATCTATCTGTGTGTGTCTGCGCGTGCAAGATCAGGAGCTAGAACAGGAGAAAAGCGTGAGCAATTAGTCTGTGCAGGATACCATTGCACCACTGTTTATAAGACTGCTCTAATGACCTCTGTCTTCCATTAGCTACCAAATTTTTATCTGAATTGTTCGATCTTGTGGGTCCATTCAGCAGTGATCAAAGAAGGCAAAAAGGTCCTCGGATTGATAGGCAGAAACAGGAAGGGGGAAACGCCACCTTCAGGGGAGCATATTCACCAGGAGGTGCCGTTTGTTTCCAGTGGTCTCCGTGGTGTTTTATCACTTATATAAAAGCTTTTCCGAGTAGGTCAGCAAGCGAGCTTCCCTTTGTAGACAGGGGATTGACAATCGGAACACAATTCCTCTTCCCCTGAATACAAACAGTGGAGGGCAGTGGACCAAGACAGGTTCCCTTTTCCTGCAGAGAGTCGCTTCAGGCTAGCAAGCAGATAAAAAAAATAAATCTCATGTTGCAGGAAATAACTGTTTTGTTTGCTCTTGATCTGTCTCTCCTGTCAAACAACGGTGATGTCACCTGCTTAAACATGTATGTGCCTTTTTGTTGTAGATCATTCTGTTTCCCAGCCAATCATGGTTCAGAGAAGGCCCGGTCAGGGTTTTCACGTAAATAATGAGGTGAACTCAGTGCTGTCCCCACGATCAGAAAGCGGCGGGCTTGGAGTTAGCATGGTGGAGTATGTGTTGAGCTCATCCCCGGGGGATTCCTGTCTCAGAAAAGGAGGATTTGTAAGTACCTCTGATGATGCCTGGCATCACTATCTCTGAAATCAGCTGGTTTCCTATCCTAATGTTTCTGGTACAGAAAAAAGTTTATTTCTTTGTAATCTGCCTTGAGTCCCAGTGAGAAAGACGGACTACAAATAACATCAATATTTGCTAGGAGAGAGAGGCGGTCCTTACCTGTGCATTACTGTTTAGTTCAGTCGTTATCAGCATGTGTTATGCAGAAGTAATCTAGGTGAGACTCAGGGCTTTCATAAAAACTAGTAATGTTGGACTGTTTTTCAGAACTGAATTTGGGGGTGAGCCTGTCACCCATGCATTCTCCAGTAATAGATAAACATTTTTTAAAAATTGGGCTAGTCACTGTCCTGTTAGAGCTGTTATACATCATTTCTGTCAGAGCTCTCTCACCCTTACCTCACAGGGTGTCTGTTGTGGGGAGGGGAAGGGGGAGGCAATTGTAAGCCGCTTTGAGACTCCTTTGAGTAGTGAAAAGTGGGGTACAAAACCCAACTCCTCTTTTTCCTTATTTTATTTTTTGGGAATTTTTTTTGTATATTCTGGCTGCATTGGAATAATTTTTACCCCATTATCCACATAGACAAAATGGAGAATGACATGGGCACAGGGCTATATTTTCTTTTTTAATGTGTCCTACACGTTTTTGGCTGCTGTTCTGTTCCTGTATTGTGTGAGGGTTAATAAAGGTGTTCCTCCATCTCCCCCCTCCCTTTCAGCACTTGGCGGTACGCTTAGCATTGACCTCCCCCCACTGCCCAATTGTTATTTCCATGATTGATTTGGAGGCTGGGCTTCATGCTGTGTTAGTGAGACAACGCAAGGATAATCTATGATAGGGACTATAGTGGAACTGGCTGTGTGCATAGTCTCATCAAATTCCATACAGACCATGTCAAATACTGTTCTTTATTTTAAAATTCAAACTTTTTTTCCCCTTTGGATTATTGCAGTGCAATAAACTACAAGCGTGAATGGTAAGAGAGAAGCGGTGTCAGATTATAAGAAATGTTTAACTCTCAGAGACGCCATGTGTGCTGTCACTGCCAGGAAAGAAAAAAAATCTGATGGCCTTTTCTTCTATAAGAGGAGTCATTTAACCTAAACAGAGATCCCTGCTTTAGTTTTGACTGGAATTTTCTTAGCTGCATCCTGAATGTATGTTTAATTGTTTGATCCTATGGATCCTTGCTGCTAGCAGGAATGCTTTCCTTAGCCAGGAGGAGCCTTCCCTGATGCAAGATGGAGTAGGTTTGCAGGATTCAACCCAAAAATGTGTTCTTTTTGACCTGTTTAATCCTTCAGCAGTATTTCCATCAAATGCTTAGTTGCTCATGATTTTATAATAAGCAATGGGGTTTTGCCTTGACCTGGATAGCCCAATCTTATCAGCTCTCAGAACCAAAGCCGAGTTGGTTCGGATTAGTCCTTGAATGGGAGACCACCAAGGACATCCAGGGTCCCTGTGCAGAGGCAGCCAATGGCAAACCGCCCCTGCCTGGAAAACTCATGGGGGTCACCACTAGTCTGGGTGCTCCCCAAGAAAGCAACCATGTATTTTTGTCCCAAGAAATCTGATGACAGCCCGTCCTTCTTGGTTTGTTATGTTAAGGGGCCAAGGGATGCAGAGAACGATGACAACGATAAAGGGGATAAGAAAAACAAAGGCACATTTGATGGCGATAAATTAGGTGACCTGAAGGAAGAGGTGGATGTAATGGATAAGGCCAACGGTTTGCCTGTACAGAATGGAATTGATGCCGACGCAAAAGATTTTAGGTACGTTGCGTTGCACAAGGGCTCCTTTTGCCATGCGCCTGCAGCCATGTTCCTGAGCTGTCAGTCCCGGGCTTCAAGGGACGGTTCAGCACAAGGTTTTGCTTGCCAGTGAGCCATCGCAATTCGTGAATAATCTCAGTTTACATTGATGTACAACTACATTTTTATCCCACCCTTCCTCCAAGGAGCTCAGGACAACATGCACCATTCTCCAGAGGTCAAACCTTGTGGTCTCTACCACCCTGTCCCTTCATTGACGTGCTAGGCGGGCCGTGGCAGTCTCTGATGCCATGCTCAGCTTCTGCACCTGCAGTCCTGGCCTCCACCACCCTCCCAAGCCATGGTAGAAATTAGAAGCACGTCCGTATTGTGCTTGGCACCCGAGGTAGTCGTGAGTGCTCCTGCAGAACAGCAACAGGAGTAATCTCCTGGCCATCCTTCCATGATAGATGGACACTGTCACGCAGGGCCAGGGGGTGAGGGGAAAGGAATTGACACCCCAAAGTGATTACATTTGGAAATGGCGTCCAAGGGATCCATAACATCCCCATTGTGGTTTTGTGTCTCTTGCTATCTTTTTCCTTCTGTTCAGCCGGACTCCTGGGAATTGCCAGAATTCTGCCAGCGACGTGGATCTTTTAGGGCCAAACCAGAATGGATCGGAGGGCTTAGCCCAGTTAGCAAGTACTAATGGTGCCAAGCCAGTAGAGGATTTCTCCAACATGGAATCTCAGAGTGTTCCGCTGGATCCCATGGAGCATGTTGGCATGGAACCCCTTCAGTTTGATTACTCCGGGACTCAGGTACCTGTGGATTCAGCCGCAGCCACCGTGGGATTGTTTGACTACAATTCCCAGCAACAGGTGGGTCTCGCGTTCGGTGTTCTTTCCCCACTGGACTGTATCCCCATCCACCTCCACCTCCATCCACCTTGACAGGTCTGCGGCAACCAAAACCAGAAAAGGAACACAACCCAACCTTAACAGGAAGGAACTCAGAAGTTGAGCTGTACAATAAAATAATGTCAAACTTTGTTGATTATTTATGAAGTTTTTAAAATGAAGTTTTTATTCTGTTTTTAATTGTGCACTGTAATAAACAATCAACAAGTTTGACATTATTTTATTGTACAGCTCAACTTCTGAGTTCAGGTCTGCGGCAACGTCGTTTTCCTTACCTGCATGTCAGCCCCATGACTGTGGGCTCTTACAACCTAGATTTCTCGGTCAACAAGTAGAGGAGCACATTCAGGGTCCAGCCCAGAGGACTGGACTGGGGAGTTTATGCCTTCTCATTAGATGAATGTCCCGTCGTGTTTTACTGGCCACAGCACAAGAACAGTCTGCATAGTGAAAGCTGGTTAGGTTTAGTTTCTTAGAAAAATTGCCTTCTGTCCGGTGGTCACTCATCACGGGTGTCTTGTGCTTCCATCACCCTTTATTCCATTGGACCTCCTTTGGAACCAGAGCACCTGAGTCTCCTTTCGCTCTTGTTTCCCTGGTATCTTTCAGCCCAGCAGGGCAAGTGGCACATGCTCAGTAAGGCTTCCTGAGGTGTTTTTATGGGAAGAATTTGCGAAGGCATCACTTGGTCTACTGTGTTGAACAATGTCTGGGGATCAAGGCGGGTTAGGCAGTCTGGCCTTTAGATGGGGGTTGAGGTGGGGGTGAGGCAGAGGCGGAAAATCCATCATCCAAGGTCATTGTCTTCTCTTGCCTGGTTGTTGAGCCAGACCTGGCTTTGTTTCATGGTTCATTTGTATTCCATCCTTCCAGGGGCTCAGGGCTCTGTACATAGCTCATCTCTCCCACTTCATTTTTTTACAACAACAGTATGTACAACAACACTATGTAGTCTCACATTTTTTTACAACAACACTGAGTATTTAGCCTACCATCACCTGTTAAGTTTCACGGTGAGCAGGGATTTGATCTCTAGTCTCCTTGGATCCGGCTCAACTCTTAAACACTGCGACGCACCATTTCTGTTACTATTGCCGACCTAAGAGCAACAGTCCTCAGAGAAGCTTCAAAGGGAGATTACAATGTTGGGTTGCTGAACTCGTTCATTCACAAATTCAGAAGAATAGATCCCCTCCCCTTCTCCTTCAGGGCTGAAGAGGGGTATAGAATTATCTCACTACAGGTGCTAATTTTCTGTCTCTGACCATTTCACCTCTCCTTTAATTACATTCTGTGTTGTATCATGGCTATCCTTTACAATATCCCTCCCACCTTCTATCTGGGATTAAAAGACTCCGTTCTCCAGAGAGCCAGTGTGGTACAGTGGTGAAGACCGGCAGCTTCTAATCTGGAGAACTGGGTTTGATTCTCCACTCCTCCCATGTGCAGCTAGCTGGGTGACCTTGGACTTGTCACAGCCCTGCTAGTGCTGTTCTCACAGAGCAGTAATATCAGGACTATCTCAGCCTCACAGACCTCACAGGGTGTCAGTTGTGGGAAGAGGAAAGGCAAGGCGACTGTAAGCCGCTTTGGGGCTCCTTCGGGTAGTGAAACATGGGATATAAAAAATAATCTCTTCTCCTTCCATTCCTACTTGTATCTGATGAAGGGAGCTTTGACTTTCAGAACCCCAAAATCTTGTCGGTCTCTTGGGTGCTGCTGGACGCAAATCTAGGAGTTCTGTTGCACCTTTTTCCTGACACATTTGTTGGATGATATTTCTGTGACAGCTAGCCACAATTACATTGGAGGTGTGGTGAGGTAAAAAGCCTTTAAAAAAGGGTTCCGTTTTAACTTTTGGATAACCATGGGTCTCACTGAAAGAAAGGAAAAAGTCCCCAGTGTGAGAGTAGTTAGAACTAAAGTTCCATCCTCCCTCTTCTGGGAAAGACATGAAAGCAGATAACCCATCGTGGGCCGAAGTGGAAAATGGGGTCAGATATCTATCAGTAGAACCTGCATAGCAGCCTTTTTCAGGCTTTGGGAAACCCTGGAAATTGTGACACACCCCGTCAGAGAAGTTGGAAGTAATCAATCGTTTCCCATTTCCATTGTGGAGAAAGAAACAAAGCCTGCAGAGCAACAAGGGAAGCGGGCTCCAGTGACGTCTACTTTGAATCTGCGCTCCCCCACATGCAACCAGCTGGGTGACCCTGGGCTCGCCACAGCACTGATGAAACTGTTATGACCGAGTAGGAATATCAGGACTCTCTCAGCCTCACCTCCCTCACAGGGTGTCTCTCTCTCTCTCTCCCTGCTCTTACATTAGCACAACTTCGAAAAGAAATCTTAAAACCTGCAAGCTACCGCATATAAGCCGACCCACGTATAAGCCAAGGAACCCAATTTTACCACAAAATCTGGGCAAACTTACTGACTCACATATAAGCTGAGGGTGGGAAATGTTCCATCATCACAGGCTCTCCCATCCAGCTTCCCCCCCCAAACAAAAGTCAAGAGGATGAATAGCTGCTGGTTTTTGTACCCTGCTTTTTACCCACAGAAACCAGAAGAATCACTTTGGAAGAAGTGATTAAGAAGAGGAAGAAGTGAAGGCAAAAGGAAAAAAAATGATCAGAATCCCTCAGTCAAACTGTTGATGCCCTACAAGCTACCAGAGCAACGATTGGCTGGCTGAAGCAGGCTTTTATTTCCATTACTGTATATACCCGCGTATAAGCCGAGGAGGGCTTTTTGATTGTGAAAAAAGGTGCTGAAAAACTAGGCTCATATGCGAGTATATAGGGTATATAAGTGAATGAATACCTATATAATTCCATAGCGATCGTGAATATCCGTGTCTAACTCCGCAAAAGACAAAGAAGGGGGAAAAAAAAAAGAAAATTCTCTTGCTCCCTGCAATTTTTATACCACCAAAATATCAAACTTTCAGGTGCATCTCCGAATTCCTGCTTGAGTGGGGTTTTATTTAGGTATGATTGCATTCTAGTAAATTCTAAACAGGCGCATTACCTTTCAACAAAGAGAACCTGTGGAAGTATATCCACTCTTGTCCTCTCCTTCTTGGCAGTTGTCTTATCAAAACCATTAGCATGACTGGATGTGCTTTGGATCTCTCACGCAAGGTCTTCCTTTCCCTTTGCAGTTGTTCCAAAGACCGAACGCGCTCGCCGTTCAACAGCTGACCGCTGCACAGCAGCAGCAATATGCGTTGGCAGCCGCTCATCAGCCGCACATAGGTAAGCCTTCTGGTCCTGCGTTGGGCGCTCGAAGCCTAGTGGGATTTCCCTTTGCCTTCCTCGCCCCTTAGCACAGGGGGGGGGGGGAAACTGGGGCTCTCCAGATGTCTGTGCTGTCAGGGGCTCATAGTAATTGTACTGCATGGACAACTGGAGGGCTGCAATTTGGCCACTCTTGGCTGTTGAAAACAACAGAAAAGCACATACCTAAATTAGCACCTCCCCCTGTAGGGGACTTCTATTAGGCTTTTGTTTCTAAGAAAGGCTTAGGGTTGGATTTTCAGATTTGGTCCAGTAACAGTAGTACTTTTCTGGAGCGCATGGGTCTTTTGCATCAGAGGAAGGCGCTATGTGCTGGAAAAAGACACTGCTGTTAGTGGAACAAACACCAAGATTTAGATCCATAGCTTTTCTCTTGATGTTCTTGCATCACGGTTGTCCAGCCGTGCTGATGTTCCTTTTCTGCTATTCCCAACGAAGGTGGGCCCAAACAATTCTGTGTTTCTGTAGCTCCCTCAGTAGCATCCAAGCTCTAAAAGGGTGGTGATGTATCTACTTAATTGGTTTAAGGGTCTTTGGTAAAAACAAAGAAAGGGACACATAACCCAAGCCCGCTGGTTGGAATGCAAAACAGGTGTATTAGATAAATCTTTATTTATTGCTTGCAACCAAATTTGTTGAATGTAAAGGCAGTTTACTGCTTTACCCCTAAGACATAATGTTCTCTTTTTTAAAAAATGGGAAGCAATAGGACTTTTGTACAATTCTGAGTGAGGTTTTTGTTAGCGGGAGGGCTGTGGTAGTGCACCTGCTTGGCTTGGATCCATGTTCCATCCCCAAACATCTCCAGTTAAAAGGACCAGCCGGAAGAGCAGCCACCAGTCAGAAGAGACCAATACCGTTCTCTATGGACTAGCGATCTGGTTCCGTATAAGTCACTTTCATGATTCCATGGAAGCTGCTTAACCTTCGTCTCTCCGTGTCACTGTGTTGTAAGCTGGGATCCAAAGAAAGGAAGTGTGAATGCCTGAGAGAACTGTACATGTCTCGGGTGTTAGCTTCAGACTTCCTTGGAGCAGTTCACTGCAGGGGTCTTCCTTTCCCTTTGCAGGGGGTGGAGGGGCAGGATTCCTTGTCCACTGCAGCTTGTCTTTGTGAAGCAGAACATGCACCATCCAAGCAGCATACATCATGGTCTTTTGCTTCCCCCCCAGTTTGTGTCTCAGGCCCATTTTGCACATGTTGGATAACGTACTTTTGGTACACTTGAGAAGATTTTCTAATTCTGCACGTGAAATCCAGCTGCAAAAGCCGATTGAAAGTGCGTGATGCAACATGTGCAGAATGGGCCTCAGCCACAGTCTCTGCTTCCCTTTTGTCTCTTACCGGACTTTACTTAAATACAACTGGTGTCACCTTAGCATTGTTTCTGAATTGTTTTAAGGAAAGGCTCAGAACGACAAAGGAAAATCATTTTTTACGCCCCCCCCCCCCGCCTTTGATTGTCATAGCTGATTTTCCGTTGACCTTGAAAGCTTTTAGCCTTTTAGAGTTTGATGGTATCCTAGAATTAACATAAAAATACTATCACAGATTATAGGGTACATTACTTTGTTTCTGTGTGAACAAATGTGGGCGATCCTTGGACTTAAGTGCATTCCCGTCTCCCCCTCCATGCCTCCCTCTCCTGGCTGAATAACTAGGTAGTTCTGAGTCTGTGACAAACCATATTTTGCGGTTAGCATTCAAACTGGCAAGCTAAAAATTATGTGCCCTTTTCTGCAACCCAGAATTGGAAACGGGGATTTGATTCTGGCTGGCAGTGCAGACATTGATCCTGGCTTGCTGGTTTGGTTAATCATAGAATCATAGGATCACAGAGTTGGAAGGGGCCATATAGGCCATCTAGTCCAACCCCTTTCTCAATGCAGGATCAGCCTAAAGCATCCAGGATAAGTATCTGTTCAGCTTGTGCTTGAAGACTGCTAGTAAAGGGGAGCTCACCACCTCCTTAGGCAGCTGATTCTATTGCTGGACTACTCTTGAAATGTTTTTTTCCTGATATCTAGCCGATACACGTGGTAATGTGGTTCCTCTCCTCTGCTGCCAACAGGAACTGCTTCCTGCCCTCCTCTTAAGTGACAACCTTTCACAAACATAAAGACAGCAATCACATCCCCTCTCAACTTCCTCTTCTCTAAGCTGAACATTCCCTAGTCCCTCAGCCTTTCCTCATTGGGCTTGGTCCTCAGGCCCTGGATCATTCTCATTGCTCCCCTCTAGAGCCAGTTTGGTGTAGCGGTTAGGAGTGTGGACTTCTAATCTGGCATGCCAGGTTCGATTCTGTGCTCCCCCACATGCAACCAGCTGGGTGACCTTGGGCTCGCCACGGCACTGATAAAACTGTTCTGACCATGCAGTGATATCAGCACTCTCTCAGCCTCACCCACCCCACAGGGTGTCTGTTGTGGGGAGAGGAATGGGAAGGCCACTGTAAGCCGCTTTGAGCCTCCTTCGGGTAGGGAAAAGCGGCATATAAGAACCAACTCTTCTTCTTTTTCTTCTAAACCTTCTCAATTTTGTCCACATTCTTTTTGAAGTCAACAGCACACTGTGGTTTTCTGCAAAAAGAATAAATCCCCAGTTAGCTTGCTGTGCTTAAAAAGAGGGTCAGGGGACATGATTTGCAGCTGGAACTCTCCAAGTCTCTGAGTTCCAAGAGCTGTATATGGAGAATGCAACATTTTACCTTCTCCTCAATTAGCCCTTGTTCCAGCTCTGCCCCTTTGAACCCCCTGGCTGGGATCTGTCCTAAACAGTCACCTTGGCTGCTGAGCAAAATAAACATCTTGATAGGGGCTTGCAGTTCTAGTCAAGTTTGTTTTTACTGACAGGTATGTTTTCAGCAGGTTTAGCTCCTGCTGCCTTTGTGCCCAACCCATACATCATCAGCGCTGCTCCACCCGGGACGGATCCTTACGCGGCAGGCCTGGCGGCGGCGGCAACACTAGGTGAGATGTTTGGCCCGCGGTGGTGGGTTTGAAATCGCCCGCGGCGATTGCGATAAAATGGTTAACACCGCATTGAAGAAGACAGCTGCCATGTTGTGTTGAACGCTGTTCATAAATACATAGCAGGCAAACTCAGGAGAAGGTTTGCGTGCTGCTGCACCTCACCCCCGCCATCTCTCACTATCTGAAACTTCCTGATCCTAGCTTGACTCTGCACCAGAATCGGAAGCTGCAGGTTGGTAATGGTTTTCTGCTCCGAAAGGTTGGCTGCGGTTTGCAGTAAACCGTGGTTTGGCTCAATGTGGTTGCAATGGTAAACTCTGGTCAATGGATCGTAAACAGACTGACACTGAGGTCCCTGTGGGCCTGGAGAGAGCAGCGGGAGCCCATGGGCTTGAGGTGAGGGTTGAGCCTTTGGTGCATTCTGAACGGCCAGGTTGTGGCTTGGATGCAACACACCTGAACTCAGGCGCTGCCCAAAGTGACCCTGTGTACCAGACCACAAACAAGACATACAAGCAGTGCCGCTCTCATGTTGCTTAAGCCTCACAACCTCAGCAGCTGAAGGGTGTGTGGGGGCGGAGTGCCATTGAGTTGCAGCCGACTTACGGTGAACCCAAAAAAGGAGGCGATTTTCCGTTGCCTTCCTCTGCAGAGCCTTTGGCCGTTTCCCTTCCAAATGCTGACCCTGTTTGGCTTCTGAGATTTGACGAGATTGGCCCCATCCCCTGCTGCCTTTCCCTCCCAGCTGAAATACAGCTGCTTGATGCTGTACATTTACAGTGCGTTGGACTTTGGCAATTGGGCCTCTCTGCACTTAACTTGCCTTTTTTCCCCCCCAGGAGGAAGTATCCTCTTTCAAAATGAAATCTTAGATGAGTTGCCAGAGTATTGACAGATATGCAGCTTTGACTAAAGAGAGATTATAGGTGTATATATCTTCTCGGTGAACATGGTCTTGCATAATTAGCCTGATAGATTTCCGCACAGTACATTGCCAAGGCGTTGACCAGTTGGGGCATATGTTATTAATTAGTTATCCAAGAGCCTATGCAGTGTCCACTGTGACTGCAGCTAAGAAAGAGGTGCTGGGGCAATAGACTGGATAAGTTCCTCCCCCTTTCTGTGAATTCTCTCTCCAGGCTTTATCCATGGGTCTGTGCTCCCATAGGCCCCAGGGTTAACTGCAGTTAAAGCTAACCATTCTTTGGAAGGTGGCCTCCAGTTCCTATTAACGAATGTCTGTGCCAGCAGGATTCTTACTTGCAAGCAGGCAAAAGGAGTTGGGCTGCAGAGAGGAAGGGATGGGAAGGGGAGTGTAGGCCCACTCCTCTGACATGGTTGGGGTTTCCCCCCCACTGCCAAGGCAGTCTTCCAGTCTTGCATCTGCTTCGATCCACGTGGTTTATTTATTTCATTTTGAACCTACCGTTCTCCTCAGTGGGAGCCCAGAGGAGCTCACGTTGTTCTCCTTGCCTCCCTTTAGCTTTCACAACAGCCCTATAAGGTGGGTTAGGTTGAGTAGTCCAGGGTCGTTCAGCAGGGTTCCTTGGCAGAATGGGCATTTGAACCTGGTCTTTCCAGTCCTGGCCTGGCACTCTTAACCATTACGCACTCCACCACACTGGCTTATCCATCCTATGATGCTATAGCGAAGTTTGCCTCCTTTAAATTACATGAGATAGGCCAACAATCTTAATCATATGTCCACTGTGCAACCACTGAGAGCAAAGAGTGTTTTTTTTGTTGCAGGGGTCGAGGGGCATGACCTTCACTCATCCCACAATGGCTGAACTTTAACTCAGAGGTGTCCGGCAGTGATGATGCACTTGCCCTCACTGAGAATCTTATTCAATAATGAGAACTTTTGTGAGTACTCATCTGCACTGAGCCGGACACAGGTGCAGAACTCCTTGCTGTTTTGAATAGACCACTTAAGAAAGGCATTTTTAATATTCTGCTTGCGGTGGCATCTGTGGTCCTCTCTCCTCCCCCTCTCTTGCCAGTGGTTCTTATGTACAAATGCTCCTGGAGCTGTGTGGAAGGGACAGTGAGACTGTTCTGGTAGCACAAGAACAGCGTCTTGCTAGTAATTGCCCGGCAAGGCCTTGTGGGCACAGCTACAGGGTCTGCTGTTCTACAAGCTGCTGTCCCTTAACTACATTCCAGGTGATAATGGGGCTTGGGCCCCCAGTTTGTTAGCTGTTCATGGAAGATAATTTTTGGAAGGACTTTCTTGGTGGTGGCACCCCATCTCCGGAATGTCTTCCCCCAAGTCTCTTCCATTTAAAGAACCAGCTTGGTGTGATGGTTAAGAGTGGCGACCTCTAATCTGGAGAGCTGGGTTTTCCCTGCTCCTCCACCTGCAGTCAGCTGGGTTAGCCACAGTCCTGTTAAAATTGTCTTCGGTTCTTCCCTACCTACCTCACAGGGTGTCTGTTGTGGGGACAGGGAGGGAAGGTTGCGTGAAAGCCGCTTTAGGATTCCTTTGAGTAGTGAGAAGCGGGTTATAAAAAACAGCTCTTTGTCTTTATGTTACGCTGCTGTTGTTTACTGACCCATTGCTCAGATTTGTTTCATGCTCTTGTGTCTCTTATGACTTCTCTTTCTTTAACTGCTAAACTTCAGACAGCTTTGTTGCTGGGTACATTAATGTTTTTTATTGCTTTTTTTTGCTGATTGTTATCAAATTGGCCGTTTAATGGCTGTACTTTTTATCTTTAGCTGGTTCAACCAGGTCTTTCAAGGGTGGCCATACAAAAGCACTCAAAAAAGTGTTGCTTGAACAGCCTTTCCTTTTTTAAAAATAAGAGATTTCGGTGGAGTTTTTCTGCAGAAAGAGATTTCGGTGGCTTTCTTGAAAGCAGCCAGGGGAGTGTAATATAAGACTGATGTGACTGTTGCAGGCCCGAGTTAAACCCCCTGCTCAACTCTGAGATTCACAATAAAATCCAGAGTCCAGTCGCACCTTTAAGACCAACAAAGATTTATTCAAGGCGTGAGCTTTCGAGTGCAAGCAAATCTTTGTTGGTCTTAAAGGTGCGACTGGACTCTGATTTTATTGTGCTACTTCAGACTAACTTACCCATTTGAATCTATCCTGAGATTCACGAAGTTATTTCTATTTATGGATTTATTAAAACGTTGCAGCCCTGGTAGCCCCGCCTAGCTTGTCAGTGCTCAGAAGCTAAGCAGAATCAAAATTAGGGAGGAGACCACAGAGAAAGACGGCTGCCATACAGAGGTAGGCAGTGGCAACCCCCCCCCCCTCGGCTGGTCTCTTGCCTTGAAAACCCTGCAAGTTAGACCTCCATGGGGTTGCCATGAGCTGGTTGTGACTCGACCTCAATCTTTACTTTTTTATTTATTAAAAAATATGTTCCTTGACTTTCTTCTCGGCTAGAGGCAGGTTAGTCCACACCCTTCTATATGTGGTGAGATCAAGGATGTCCTTTGAGTTTCGGCAGACCAAAGAAAAGCAAGGACAGACGGGGCCTTTCCGGATCTCCCCTCCTCCCCCCGGATTGCCATTGCTCCCTGCACCGTATATAATTAACCATGTCCTCTTTAGCAATTATTGAATTTGCTACCAGATTCAGAACACATTTTTCACTTTGTTTAAGCGAACATTAACTCTGCCTTCTGTTCAATGGCTAAAACACACTCGCCTTCATTAGACTGTGAAAGTCTAATCTGAAAGTCTAATCACCCTTTTATTTACCCAATCACCGGCCACGGTGGCTTGATTAACATCAAGGTGGGGTTTTTTTGAAACGTAATTTGAAGGGCTCAGAGAAGAGGACTATTTGAAATCGCCTGTCCCATTTGTACTGCCTTCAACAAAGAGGCATGACAAATAGTGTGACTTGCACATTTAAGTCGAGGTTTTACGCTACCCGTGGAGCCTTGGAGTTTAAAAAGAAAGCACTAAATGCACGACCCCGATCTAGAAGGTCCAGGCCGATCTCGTCGGATCTCAGAAACGAAGTAGGGTCAGCCCTGGTCGCTACTTGGATGGGAGACTACCGAGGCAGTCTGGGATTGCTCTGCAGGGCAGATCGCTTCTCGCCTTGAAGGCCCCGTGCCAGATCACCACGGGTTGGCTGCAACTTGGCGGCAAAAAGCAAAGCATCGGGCCCCAGCGCTGCCCAGCCCTCCCCGTCTGTCAATGGAAGCATGGTGAGATGCTCAAGGTAGGTGTTCAGGACAGAGACCCTTGTGCAGCCAGCACCCTTCTAACCACAGCTGTCTGTCGCCATTTTAGGGCCTGCCGTCGTCCCTCATCAGTACTACGGAGTCGCCCCCTGGGGAGTCTATCCCGCCAGTCTTTTCCAGCAGCAAGCGGCTGCCGCGGCTGCCGCCAGCAACTCATCCAATCAGCAGACCACTCAGCAGGGACAGCAGGGACAGCAGCAGGTGAGAGGTGGCAAGTGTTCGGGACAGTCGCCGGGAGAGCAGCCTTTTTGTGGCTCAGCCGTAGAGCTCACCAAGGTTCAAACCTTGGGCTCTCTGGTTAAAAATACTTCCGGAAGCAGAGAGTGGGGGAAGGCTGAGACCCGGAAAGCTGCTGCTAGTCGGATAAGATAAAATTGAGCTGAACGCATGTTGGTATGACCTTATTACGTCGCAGTTTTGCACCTTTGGGGAGACAGGTGTCCAGAGGTGGTAGCCCCGTCTCTGCCCTTACCTGCTGCAGGGGGAAATCCAGGATGGTCAGAGGGGACTGCAGAAATGGACGGCCATATCTAGGCCGTGCTGAGTCAGGCAACCTAAGCAGGGGGTCGGGGGCCGGAACGAAGGCCAAGCCATGCTCTTGCAGCAGGAGGGCTGGAACGAAGGCCAAGCCATGCTCTTGCAGCTGGAAAGAGCAGGTCCAGGGGGGTCAGTGAACTACCCTCCTGTCCTATTCTGAGGCATAGCCTGGGCTTGCCTGCATCAAGGAGGTGCTGGTGGGTGCGCCCTCCCCACGTTCCAGCCACCCAGAAGGCAGAATCTGACAGCAGTCTGCATATCCTTGGAACTAGCCATGCTTTTACAGGTGTTTTAAGTAATTGCAGGTGAATTGGAATAGCAAATGATTCTTGCGGTTGCCCAGTGAAGCAGTTTGGCTCCTTCCTTTAGGTGGCTTCTGTTGTCCTCCAAGGTCTAGCAGTGATGACACTCTTGCCCTCACTGAGAACGTAGTTCAGTAATGAGACTTTTGCTTTGTACTCAAATGTGCTGAGCTGGACCTTGCTGGCAGCCGCCGGTTTTATCCTGTGCCTGAAGCTTGTGCAGACTCTTCAGTCTGATACATACAAGGTAGTCGAGCAGGTTGTTTTGGAAATAGGTGACAGCTTATGCCAAAGGGGGTCAGTTCCCTAGCTGTTGCAAAATCATTGCGCAGTTCTGGTACATGAAAACAGTCTGTTCAGCAGAAAGGGTGGAAACAGAAACATGGAGCAGAAAAGGGACCTCAAGGGTCATCTCGTCCAACCCCATGGCCAATACCTTACCTGTCTGCACCTGACTTAGCCACAATGATTCACACAGTGGTCACCTCCAGGATGGACTACTGTAACTCGCTCTATGCATGGCTGCCCTTGAAGCTGCCCTGGGAGTTTTAACTGTCCCAGAGTGCAGCGGTGTGGATTCTTACCGGGACCTAGTGGAGAACACATATTTGTCCTGTGCTCTTCCAGCAGCACTGACTTCAGATTGAAGACCAAATTAGGTCCAAAGTTTTGGTTATTACTTTTAAAGCTCTGAGCCACCTGGGACCTTCATATCTGTGTGACTGCCTCCTCCCTTATGTGTGACTGCCTCTCCCCCAAAGGAGATTAAGATCAAGTGACCTTAACCAGGGCATTTTCAGCTCTGGCCCCAGCCTGGTGGAACACTCTGGTGAGATTTGAGCTTCTCATGGCATTGTTTCTAGTTACCTGGGAAGCTACTTTCCACTTCCTAAATGTGCCCTTTATGTCTCTGGGGTGGTTTCATGGGAAATGAGCAGCGGATGGGGTAATGTCTCTTCCTCCTTGCCCAGCCTGGTATGACTGTAAAAGAAGTTTCCTCCTTGTGGTGCAAGGGCTTTTTGAGTACGTAGGCCTTTTGTGGAGAAGACTCTTGCTACTTCACCTAAGAATTAAAATTGTGCCTTGAAATCATGTTTGTGGACATGCAAACCCCCCCCCCCCCCCCGTTCTGTGGCTAACCCAATTATGTGTCATGTGTCCAAGGTTCTTCGCGGAGGTGCAAGCCAACGGCCATTGACACCAAACCAGAACCAACAGGGCCAGCAAACTGATCCTCTGGTGGCTGCAGCAGCAGTGAACTCTGCGCTTGCTTTTGGACAAGGACTGGCAGCAGGCATGCCAGGTAGGAGGTCCTGCTCCGGCACTCACAGCGGGGGTCTTCTTTCTTCATCCTGCCCCAGTTGGTGGCCCATGTAACCTTGTTGTTGCTATCCTTTGTCGCAGTGACTCTGTGCAAAAGATACCTGTTCACATGGGCTTTTAAATAAAGTGTTGATCTTTTAAATATAATTTTAGCATATTATTTCAAACATATTTTATGATCTTCAGTGGGGGGGGGAGTGTATGTGGAACATTGGGGGGCAATCCCATTTTGACTTATTTGTTCAAACATGGGGTGTCCCCCCCGTGTTTGTGGGAAAAATCTGTTTAATGCCACTCTGGCCTCAATCTGCAGATTTAGCTATCCACAGCTGGGGGCTGCATAGATATAAAGTTGGTTTTATGTAGGGCTGGGACTTTTTCAAAACCAGATTTCATTTAATACCCTTTTTCCCCATCATGTTTTAAAAAAATCTTTATATTTTTATACCGTATCCTCTTCTGTACAATCTTGGAGCAGTTTACAGTTTTTTAGTTTTCTAAGTCACCGGTGACAGGTTCCTGGAGAGGCAACATGCTGTAAATAAATAAAATAAATTCCAGCCCAAATTTAATTCATTAGATGAGAGGAGTATCTTTAGTTCCTTAGAAGATCAGGTGCCCTGTTGCAGCGTTTGATTGTTTTCTTGATTTGCAGATTTAGAATCATAGAGTTAGAAGGAGCCCTACATGCCATTTAGTCCAACCCTCACTCAGTGCAGGATCAACCTAAAGCATCCAAGCTGTTGCTTAAGGACCACCAGCAAGGGGGAGTTCACCACCTTCTTAGGCAGCCTATTCCGTTGCTAAACTACTCTGACTGTGAAAAATGTGTTTCCTGATATCTAGTTGGTACTGTTCTACATGTACTCCCATCCTCTGCTGCCAACATGAACTGTTCCCTGCAGATGTTAAATTGGTGCTCAGTTTAGGCAAGCTGATTTTCTGCTCACTCAGAGGTTTTGTTGGTATGGAAATGATGCCCATTGGAAAAAATTGAATTGTTACCCAAAAGTTGATTTGTTAACCAGTTAGGGTCCTTCTCAGAGCATGGGTGGGGGTGGAGAGCAGTATCTTAGGAAATGTCTGGGTAATTAAACTTTTTAGCTTGGATTCCCAATCCATACATAGCTGGGTTTGCTGCTGCCATTTCATACCTCCACTTAGGACAGGAAAGGAAGCAGAAACTGTGCCCTTAAGAGTCACAGAGGCAGGCAGCAGTAAGAGTAGCTCTTCGCTTCCTGTTTCAAAGAGGTATCTGTGGAAGCTTCTCCTTTGGTCACCAGGCTAATTTGTTTCATTTTAACCCAGGCTTTAATTAAGGGTTGCTCTTCTTGTTCTTGCATCACCTTGCTCTTCTTGTTTATGCTCTTCTCCATGGTCTGTTTCTGCCAGGTTTTATGAGATGCATTTTAAGAAGCTCCATGTTTTCTTCTCTGGCTGGTTTTAATGCTGGATTTTGTCTCTTATAGATAACAGCTTTCATTATGGTGTTCTACATTATACCTTGTAACCTGCCTCAGGCAGGTTTCTGGAGAGGCTTTATTTTATTTTTATTTTATTTATTGACTAATTTATCTGTTTATGTATCCATCCATATCCATCCATCCATTTCTTAGATTTTTATACCGCCCTCCCATACAGCTCAAGGCATATAACGTATTGACATTTTCTAAATAAGTTAATACCGATGTCTTGATTCTTGAGCAGCCTCCCTCACTTTACACATTCAAAATTCTGGTCCATAGGCTTCCTTGGTTGCAAAAAGGCCGTATGCAATTTTATACATCACTTTGCAGTATCTGTCAACTTGGCAGCATTGTTTTCTCATTTTAGCTACTTCCCTCTGAGAAAACTGTATCGCACAACAACAAAATGTTACTTTGTAACCGATAATCCAGCTAGAAGTAAACAGTTTCTCTTTTTTTTAAAAAAGTCAGCAAATAATCATAGTTTCTTCCAGGGCATTATAAGCATAAAGGGCTTTCACTGCTGCAGCTGGGTTTGTGTTTCAGATTCCTGCTCTGCCATAAAGCTTGTACAAATCAGGGGCTGATCATTTAATTTTCAGTCACTCTTTTAAGATCGTGAACCCAGTAATGTGCCTGTCGGCTGTGTGTGTTTATAATGCTGTGGGCAGTAGAGGGAAGTGAGATTGTCTACATTTTGGTACTCTTTTCTATTATTTGCCTGTCTTCATAGGCTATCCAGTGCTAGCTCCTGCCGCTTACTATGACCAAACTGGTGCTCTCGTGGTGAATACAGGGGCTAGGAACGGCCTGGGAGCCCCGGTCCGACTGGTAGCCCCAGCTCCTGTTATCATCAGTTCCTCAGCAGCGCAAGCAGGCAAGTCTTTTTATTTCTGTGTAATCGTATTTCTGTGCATGATGGGTAATATCCCTGAGTCCTGCAAGGACTGACTGGACAGGCAGAACTACATAATCTAGAATGTTTGGATCCACTGGTAGGTTTCTGGGGATAGAAGGTATTTCCATCTGTGGAGCAAGCCTTCCCAGCCTCCACTTCCTGCTGCAGCCCTGAAATGCTTCTCCGGGAGTATGGGGATGTCCCTGTTTCCACGATACATGCAAATACAGAGGGTTGCTTTCTATATTCATTAATGCTGGACCATAAGGTCATATGTAATCGATAGACAGGGAGGTTGAAAACAGACGTTTAGGTACCTTGAGTCATCGAAGACAGGGGTAGTCAACCTGTGGTTCTCCAGATGTTTATAGACTACAATTCCCATGAGCCCCTGCCAGCATTTGCTGACAGGGGCTCATGGGAATTGTAGTCCGTGAACATCTGGAGGACCACAGGTTGACTACCCCTGATCTAAGACATACTGAACTGAAGGCATGTTGTGCTGTATTATGTGCTGCGTTTAGGCGGCTTAGATGGCTTTTAAAATGTGAACTGATTTTGTAGATGATGGTGTATCATTGGTTATGGTTTGGAATGGAACTGCAAAGCACAGAGACAATTTGTTCAGATCACAGAGTAATGTGGTTTGGGGGGGAAGAATTTTTAAAACAATGGCAAATTTTGGTTTTCCTTGGTGCACAATGTTATTGTAAACAGCAAAAATAGCCACAAAGTACACACTACCTGGAACATACATTCCAGTAGCAGAGGCCGAGAACAAATCTGAAGGAACGACCGCAGTCATCTCTTCCAAGTCCAGACTCTTGCAGTGGTGCAGCAGGCATCCTCAGGAATTTTTTATTGTTTCTGCTGCACTGCTCTACCTCTTTAGAGGTTGCAACAGTGCAGTAGATCAGCCTTCATTTTAGGATTGATCCTAAGAAGGGGGAGCATTCAGCATATTTATTCTTTGCAGCACTCTAGGAGTTCTCCAAATTAAGGGCACACCAATCTGGGTGTCTCATAGGGATTGTCTCTGGCCGGCTTCATCATGCAGCCTTGGTCAGACAAAAGGTATTTATAAAGTACATAGAGCAGGGGTGGCCAAACTGTGGCTCGCTAGATGTCCAAGGTCTACAATGACCATGAGCCCTTGCTAGCATGGCCAATTGGCCACCCCTGACAATAGTACCAAAGTGTATACAGGGGCGCCAGACTTGCATTTGTGTTCGGTCGCTCTTGAACTTGCCTTTATGTTTTCTGGGTTTTTTGTTTGTTGCTTTCTTGCAGCCGTTGCCGCTGCAGCTGCTTCAGCAAACGGTGCTGCTGGCGGTCTAGCAGGAACAACCAACGGCCCATTTCGCCCTCTGGGGACTCAGCAGCCCCAGCCCCAGCAGCAGCCCACCAGCAACCTGGCCTCCAGCTCCTTCTACGGCAACAACTCCCTCACTAGCAATTCCCAGAGCAGTTCGCTCTTCTCTCAGGGCTCTGCCCAGCCGACCAACACTTCCCTCGGCTTTGGGAGCAGCAGTTCACTTGGTGCTACGCTGGGATCTGCGCTGGGCGGCTTTGGGACGGCAGGTAGGGCAGCCAAGCTGGAGTTTTGGGGAGGGAGACCGTGTGTAAGTTGGGTGAAATGGGGGAGGGTGCCCGCCAAGTGTTTCCAGGAAGTGGCTGGGCCAAGTAGTGTTTTACCCAGAAAGACGTCTGATTAACTACTGGGGATGGGATCGGTTGTACAGATTTTTCCTTTACATGTTGCTTCGGCGGCAACTGTCGTCACAGCACAAGGTTCTGCGCTGCGTCCCTGAAGTTAGCTTGTAGCAATTATTTTGTGGCCGGCTCCGCCTCTTGCAGCGGCCATTTTGTTGCTGCGAGCCACCACGTCTTGTCAAGAATTCCAGATGTGCCTGCAGACTTAAAAAGGCTGTGGGTGCCAAAAGAAGAGTCTATCTCAGTGGTCCCCAACCACCGGGCCACGGCTCCCTCTCCCCGCCCCCCCCCCCCCCCCCCCGTAGTGAGAAACTTCCCAGGCCGCAAGCAAAACGTCCGGCAAAGCGGCCGATTAGCTTGCGGCCCGGCAAGCTTCTTTTTGCAGGGGGGGGGGGGGAGGCACGCCTGCCGGCTCAAACGCACATGCGCAGTAGGTCCGCGCATGCGTGTTTGCACCATGCGCAGCCGCAAACGCGCATGCGCAGCAGTTCAGGACATCTGATAGTCCAAGGGCTTCCCATTGATTATTATTATGTCCCCCTCACAACAACAGCTTTCTGGGGTAGAGGCCAGTGTTGTTATCTTCATATTCTGCATTTGGAGAGGAGCTGAAAGAAATCAGTCACCCAGCAAGAAATGTTGTTGTTGTTGTTATTAAATTTATTGCCCGCCACAACTGAAACCGGCTTGTGGCGGGTTACAGATGTCGACTAAAAACCCCAATAAAACCCCACTAAAACAGACAATAAAAACACAATAGAAAACATCAACAACATGGTGAAATTGCCTCCCCGTCCCCATCCCTACCTCAAGGTGGAAGCAGAGAGGGTCAAGATGACACGGACCACTGCAGGGGTGGCCCCGCCTATCTATGAACTGGCCCCTTCCTGGGAATCACAGCTCCTCCCCCTGTCCAGATTGCTACACCTGCTCTCAGGATAAGCAGCTAGCATTTATTAGATATGCAGAGTTAGACCCTGAACCCAAAAACCAAACATAAATCATACCTTCTGCTAACTGGTTTTGGCAACGTGCTCCAATTAACTCTCAGTTCCCCTGTCCTGTGAGTTATGCTGGGCCCATGCGATCCCTGTTCCTGAGTCTCCCATTCTCCAACGATGTTGTTTCTCATTCTACCACCTCCTAAGAACATAGATAAAGCCCTGCTGGATCAGACCTGCAGTCTAACGTGCCCAGCATCCTGTCTCACACGGTGGCCATCCGCTTCCACTGGAGCAGGGGTAGTCAAACTGAGGTCCTCCAGATGTCTATGGGCTACAATTCCCATGAGCCCCTGCCAGCAGTTTGACTACCCCTACTCTGGAGGGCCAACCACAGTACATAGAGGCCAGTGCCTTCCCCCGATGTTGCTTCCTGGCTCTGGGAGCCACCATGGCTAGCAGCCGCTGATAGATTTACCTTCCACCCTCCTTTTCCCCCCATTTCAGTTGCAAACTCCAGCACAGGCAGCGGGTCTCGCCGAGATTCCCTAACGGGCAGCAGCGAACTGTATAAGAGGACATCGAGCAACTTGACTCCGATCGGGCACAGCTTTTACAATGGCCTTGGCTTTTCCTCCTCCCCGGGGCCTGTCGGGATGCCTTTGCCTAGCCAAGGGCCTGGCCATTCTCAGACACCCCCGCCCTCCTTATCTTCTCATGGATCCTCGTCAAGCCTAAACCTCGGTAAGGACCGCAGCAATTATTGTATCCTGGAATGAACTGCGTACGCTGGGAGTGTGTTAGCTCCGCATCCAGGTGAGGCAGCTGATTGCTCCTCAACCTTTTGGGGTGTTTTTTTTTTCTTGCACATGCTCTGAATCAGTATAAGGAACAACCTCCTTTGCATTTGTCCATCATCGCCGTGGCTTCTGTGTGGTCCCACGCGTGTGCCTGCACAGAACACCACTTGTTGAAGAAGGATTGCAGGTAAGTGCCGCACTGTTTTGCTTATTGCATTCCTTGTTGCTAATTGGGTAGGGATGCGGTTTGCGTCTCCTGCTTTTGAGCTGGAAGGAAGGAAGCCTTTCAGCTAAAATGCCTGGGGACTCTGTGGGGTGTGGGTGTTTTTTCCAGGGCAACTGGGGTATTAGGATACTTAAAAGAAAGAAAAGTTCCTTCTCTGTGCTACCTGGGCAATACGAAGGGGCAAGAAAGCCGCCTGTGCAAGCCCATCAAAGGCCAGCCACTATAGAAGGGAGGAATAGGGCAGGAATCTGAATGCTTAGTCGTGGATGACACTGACTTTAATGTGCCATTTTTCTCAGCTGCCTCTTAAACCTTTGAGAAGGACGAGATAGAAATATTTCAAACAAATGAGAGTGTGTTCATGCTGCAGGGGGACGTGATGATCATAAAAGGGATTAGGGGATGGGGTGAGAATGTGGAGAAATGAATGAACTGCTTGCCTGTCTCTGCCGTCGCAGAGGTGATGGCCTGCTGGTGCTTCCAGAACCAGGCAGTAGAAGATGGCAGGACGAAAAAGCCTTGGGTGTTGTCCCTTTTGATCGGGTTAACCCCAGCAATGCCCTCTACCTCAATGGGTTATCCTTTGGGTTGAAGGAAGAGTTCCTTCAGCTTAGACCAGGCAGATGTAAGCTGATTGCATCAACTTTCATTGTGTAATCTGCCTTGAATCTCAATCAGAAAGGTGAACTATATACAGATAGTAAATGAATGTAAATAAAACAACCCACACACATCTTCCTTCTGGAGAGATCCTGGGAGAAGCATCCTAGCGATGTCGTAGAGTACTTGTTTTGGATGCAGTGGGGCCTGGTCACCTTCCACAGGGTAGGCTTGTTACCCTCCTGCAGTCTTATGGCTCCTTAACACCAGCTTATCATAGCGCAGGCTGTCATGTACCTGTGGCACCAGGTGCATTTTGCGCTCTGCATTCTAGCAACGCGAGGTATGGCTCCTGAATGCTGATGTTGCAGTGTCTTCATATGGGCTGGATCCAGCCAGCTGCTTTTTCCTCAAGTCTCTGCCTTCTGACAGCTTCCATCCACTTAGGTCAAATGATCTCCAGCATAGCTTTTTTGTGACCAGAGAGCTTCTTCCCCTTTTCACTAGCGGAAAAGGTGATTTGATGGACAGTCACCGGAAATCATAGCAGCTGTTCCTAGCTGACTGGTCTCCTGTCCCTTCTGTTATCTTCCCTATTTAATTTTACAAAACAGAGTTCTTAAGTTTTGCATTTACTTGAAAAGAAGATGTCTCTGTATCTAATACTACATGCAAAAAGGTACAGTCCTTCCCATGATAGAGGCAAAAAGTTCATTGAGCATAACAGTAATTTGTACGCAAGTGTATGATGTTTTTTTGTTGAGGGGGGGGGGGGTGGCATACCTGGAAAGAAAGAAAGCCTCCTGCATTTGAGTAAATACTGTAACGGATTTTGTATTTGTTTGCATAGTGGTTAGGAGTGCCCAATTCTAATCTGGAGAGCTCGGTTTGTTTCCGTGTTCCCCCACATACAGCCAGCTGGGTGACCTTGGGCTCGCCACAGCACTGATAAAGCTGTTCTGACCAAGCAGTAATATCAGGGCTCTCTCAGCCTCGCCTACCTCACAGGGTGTCTGTTGCAGGGAGAGGAAAGGGAAGGGGATTGTAAGCCACTTTGAGACTCTTTCAGGTAAAGAAAAGCAGCATATAAAAACCCCATTCCTCCTCCTCCCCTTCCCCTTCTTCTTTATTGTTGCTGGCTGTAGCCCACTTATTACAAAGCCCATGTCTTGCTTTTCTCCCTGAAGCAGAACCCAAAACGGCTTTTCAAATTGTTGCTCCCTCCTCTACTTAGCCTTCACAGCAACTTTGTGAGGGTAGTTTGAATTCTGAGAAGCTTTCACATGCATGCAATTATACACTTATTCAGATGCGTACACACAAAAGCTGGTAACCAGAATTGAAATGTTCATCTTAAAAGTGCCAGTGGACTCCAACTTCATTCTGTTGCTTCAGGCTAACAGATTCACATGGGTAGCTATTGTCATGAGGGTAGGTTAGGGATTGTGATGGTCTCAAGGTCACCTGGTGGGATTCCATGGTCGGGGATGGCTTCAAACTCAGTCATCCCAGGTCCTAGTTCGACGCACCAGCCACTTTGCCACCAACCCTCTAGGGCA
The DNA here is from genome assembly GCF_049243985.1 of Paroedura picta. NCBI lineage: Eukaryota > Metazoa > Chordata > Lepidosauria > Squamata > Gekkonidae > Paroedura > Paroedura picta. The sequence continues at coordinate 33,646,142 of NC_135373.1, forward strand.
GTGGTCCCCAACCTTTTTATCACTGGGGACCGGTCAATGCTTGACAATTTTACTGAGGCCTGGTGGGGGGGGGGGTAGTATTTTGCTGAGGGATGTCGCCACTGCCTGAGCCCCTGCTCCACTTGCTTTCCCGCCGGTGCCCCAGACTTCCCACCACCCGCTGGGGAGGAGCTGCCAGCAGCAGCTGTGCAGTGCCACGCCAAGGGGCAGCCCCCAAGGCAGCAGCTGGCGAGGAGGACGAGGAGCTATGGCGTGATATTAACCAATCTACGGACCGGTACCATTCCCCGGACCGGGGGGTTGGGGACCACTGCTCTAGGGCAGTGGTCCCCAACCTTTTTATCACCGGGGACCCCTCAACACCTTTTACTGAGGCCGTGGGGGGGGGTAGTTTACTCCTCTACTCTCAACCACTGCCCTAACGCTCTCTGATCGCTATGGTAGTGTTTAAACATCCCTTCAAAATAAGATACAGACACGCCACAACAACGAAGTGTGTTGTAAAGGGCTGGAGGGGATGAAGTAAAGGGCCGGCGGGGGAGAAGGTGTCCTTCGGGGCCCACCTCCAATTAGTTGAAGGACCACATGTGGTCCGCGGCCCACAGGTTGGGGATCGCTACTCTAGGGGACAGACCCACCTTGAACCTTACCTGTTGGCCTGCTTTCCTTTGTGTTCACCTCTTCCCAATTGACCTTTCTCTTCCCCGCAGGAGGGCTCACAAACGGAAGCGGCCGCTACATCTCTGCCGCCCCGGGGGCTGAAGCCAAGTACCGCAGTGCGAGCAGCGCCTCCAGCCTTTTCAGCCCCAGCAGTGCCCTGTTCCCTTCCTCTCGTTTACGCTACGGGATGTCCGACGTCATGCCCTCTGGACGCAGCAGGCTGCTGGAAGACTTCCGTAATAACCGGTACCCAAACCTGCAACTGAGGGAGATTGCCGGACATATCATGGAGTTCTCTCAGGATCAGCATGGATCCAGGTGAGATGCAAACATTAATAGTTTTTTTAAAAATTATCAGAACACCTTTTTGGAATGGATGGATTGGATCAGACACTAAATTTTTCATCAGTGGGACAGAACTTTCCTGCTCCCTACAGTCAGCTGAACTCAACAAAAATGCTACTGTTAGTGGGATAGAGCAGTTGTTCAATTTGGTGACCCTCATGTCTAAATTACTTCGTATGGTGATCCATCCAGGATGGCTGGCTCAGTTTGCTTTTGTACCCTAGGCAGACACATCAAGTTCAGCATTCTATAACCTACAGTGGCCAAACAGAGGTTGGATGAGAAACCAACTAATATGTTCTCTCCCCCCTCCCCCAACACACACAAATAAATGCACAGCCTTTTCATGTACAGGTTGCAGTCCAGCTTTTGGCCACTTTTTCCTCCATGACTGCCTTTGATCTCACCTAAGAGTCCAAGAAACTCACTCTAGTATCCATCCGGGCAGACTTGATCTGCTTGTATATACGGTGATGAAAAAAAGGATCAACTCAAGTGTGACATGGAAAGACACTGTTTCCAGAGTCACATGAGTTAGGTTTTCAAAATACAATGGAGAGGGGAGGAAAGGGCTGGAGCGGCCATTAGGGGAGGGCTGGCCCAGGACCCACTTTCAGAAGCTTCGCAATTCACAGGTTGGGAAGGGACAAATTTGGGGGAGGGGGTGGGGTCTGCAGCAAAGACGAGGAACTGGTGGTTCATCTCCATGGCTGCTTCTGTGTAGTCCAACAGAATCCCTGTGAGTGTGTAAACTTCATATTGAGGTGAAGCTTCTGGTTGCACTTCATTTTTGTGCGGTTTGGTCTCTAACATATTCTGAATTGGTAAAAAGAATAACCCCTTTGCCGAAAAACAGGTTGCTTGTGTTTATTTCTCACTTGTGGCTTCAGTGTGGTCCCACATGTGGGCCTGCACAGAAGACCACTCGGTGAACAATAGTCACAGGTAAGTGCGATGTCATCTGGAGCCATCCCAATTCTCAAAACTGAGGCTTGGAAATCATCAAAATATATAACACAGCAAATTTCCCAAGGAGCAGAACATACAAATCAACACCCCTTTGCACACCCAGAAGATCTTAATGGCATAGGAGGGGGTCTGTAAAGAATTCTAAGCTCAGGCAGTATTGATTCAGACTCCTGCTTTGAAATTGCCCTGGAAACCAGCTTGAAGCTGGCTTGCTATTGACTGATGCAGAAGTCGCTCATAAAAGGTAATCCTTGAGGCAGTTTAATTTCTGCAAAAGCCATGCAACAAAAATGGTAATAACCACAATAAAAACAGCTAAAATGCAAGCAGTAGAAACCTTAAAACACTGTAAAGCAGTAATAATTAGTAAGGTAAAGGTAAAGGTATCTCCCGTGCAAGCACCGGGTCATGTCTGACCCTTGGGGTGACGTCCTCTAGCGTTTTCATGGCAGACTCAATACGGGGTGGTTTGCCAGTGCCTTCCCCAGTCATTACCATTTAACCCCCAGCAAGCTGGGTACTCATTTTACCGACCTCGGAAGGATGGAAGGCTGAGTCAACCTTGAGCCGGCTGCTGGGATTGAACTCCCAGCCTCATGTCTGCATGTCTGCTGCCTTACCACTCTGCGCCACAAGAGGCTCTAATAATTAGTAGTCATTAAAAATATGTTTAAAAATAAATTGTTCTTTCACATTGCCTGTGGCTTCCTCTAGTTAACACCATGTACATGAGTATGCATCTATACTGTTCAGCCTGGAGAATGCTGTTCTGTTTTAAACTCTACTTCTGCCTGCCTTCAAGCTTACTCCGTTCCTCTGGTATAACACACTTGGGCCATCTGTTTAAATCCACTGGGGCAACTTGAGATCAGTATTAAAAGAATTGCTATTTATTCCCTGCCCTTATTGTACTCTGTCAAATCTTTAAGGGGTCAGAGTGCTTTGGAGGCATCATCATCAGTGTATAGAACTGACTGTCTTGCTATGTAGATGACAGCATATCAATTATACAAGGATTATTAAAGGAGATGAGAATTAAAAACGGGTGAACATTGCTTTAATGATATAGGAGAAGAGTTGGTTCTTATATGCTGCTTTTCTCTACCCAAAGGAGCCTGAAAGTGGCTTACCATCGCCTTCCCTTTCCTCTCCCCTGTGAGGTGGGTGAGGCTGAGAGAGCCCTGATATTGCTGCTCGGTCAGAACAGCTTTATTAGTGCCATGGTGAGCCCAAGGTCACCCAGCTGGCTGCATATGGGGGAGTGCAGAATCAAACCTGGCTTGCCAGAATAGAAGTCCGCACTCCTAACCACTACACCAAACTGGCTCTCCCTGTGAGGGAGGTGAGGCTGAGAGAGCCCTGATATTACTGCTCAGTCAGAACAGATTTATCAGTGCTGTGACAAGCCCTAGGTTCACCCAGTTGGCTGCATGTGGGGGAGCATGGAATCAAACCCGGCTCCTAACTACCACACCAGGCTGGCTCATCAGATTCCCGTATTGGTTCCTTTTCTTTATCATGTCCTGCAGGGGACGTATATAAACGTTGAGGAGGAAGCAAATTGCATGCCACAGCTCTCAGAGTATTGTAATCATTATAGCTACGTTGACATGCCTGCCCCCATTCTGTTGGTTACCTTTTCTCAAAGAAATTTTCAAAGTAGGGCAAATCGTGTTCCTCCGCAGACTTTGAAAGATCTTCGAGGGGGGGGGGGGTCTTATTAAAATTTAACACCTCTGTAACAGTACCCAAATTGGTTATTTCTGAAGGGGTTCGCTTGCCTCAGTCAAGAGCAACATTTAAAAGGCTCCCCAAAATCCAGGGCAAATGTGTGTGGTGATTTGGAGAGACGGTTTCTGAACCCAGAATCTTTTTCTTGCACTGTTAGCCAGCAGTATAGTAGAAGGATGTAACTCAGTAGTTCTCAACCTGGAGGTCAGGATCCCTTTGGGGGTCGAACAACCCTTTTACAGAGGTTGCGGCAGGGCAAGCCGCTTGGCGGGGGGTGGGCACCATCCATACAACAGCCTTGCGGGTTAGATCGAGATGGAGCATTCGTCTTTCTGGAGCAGCAGAAAAGAGCGAGATCGGCATGGTGGGACAAGAGGCAGAACTGTACTGAGAAACCCCGGGGGAAAAACAGTTTATAAACAATCATGAACAATGGATCTTCACGCCATTGGTCAGTTTTGGTTTAATTTCTGTGACAGAACACTTGCATAATTTTATGGTTGGGGGTCACCACAACACGAGGAACTGTATTAAAGGGTCACGGCATTAGGAAGGTTGAGAACAACTGATGTAACTATGTGCAAAACACGTTCTCCAGAGCTGAGCCTCAAGGAAGGGCAGTATATAAATATAAATAAATAAAATAAAATAAATAATAGGTTTCCAGTGCATAAGACTTGTATTTAGAGGTGCCCTCTCTAGGACATACATCCCTGTAGTTTAATTCTTCATTCTAATTCATAGAATCCAACATGAGATGTTTATGTAGATTGGAGGTTGAGGTGCCAACTCTTTAATGATTGTGCCTGTCCTATCCTCAGCATCATTCCTTCTCACAAACTTTATTCCCCATGAGCGGTTTCTTCATACTTGAGTGACTCTCCCGGTATGCAGGGGATGAATTCCTTGCCAATTTTAAATTTTGAAAAGGACTACCTCTACCACACCTGGTCAAGAACTGATCATTCTTAAAGAGGCACGGAATGCCGACAGAGGAGACATAGAGAAATCAGCCTGATCAAATCAGTGAGGCCCTTATAGCAGGCTGGAGGGAGGCATTTGAATTGGGAGGAAATTTCCCACTCATTTACCCTCCCCTACATGAGTCCTCATGCAACCCTCTGGTAGCCAACATTGCTTCATCAGAACACACCCAACAGAGCTAATACACTGTTGGACTGGGAAGACTAGAATCAGGTCATCTCTAGGATCAATTTTGCTGAATGACTTTTGGCAAAGAGGTGGCCGGCCTAGTTTGCAAGTCGGGGCTGTTGTGAAACTAAAGCATGTGTAGGGAGGTAGGGGCAGCCACCTATGGCTCTTGAGTTCTTTGGAGGAAGGGTGGGATAGAAATTGACTAGCAAAAGGAGGCCTCTCCTGATGGAAACAAAACAAGGTCAGCTCTAAATAGGGAAGGGGCTTCAGCTTCCAACAGGCAACTCCCCAGCAGTTTTTTCTTTGCTGTCAAGTCACAGCTGACTTATAGCAACCCTGTAGAGCTTTCAAGGTGTTCAGAAGTGGTTAGCCATTGCCTGCCTCTGCATTGTGAGCCTGATGTTCCTTGGAGATCCCCCATCCAAACACTAACCAGAGCTGACCCTGCTTAGCTTCTGAGATCTGATGCGTTTGAGCTAGCCTGGCCCATCCAGGTCAGGGCTTTATCAGTTGCAGGGTCAAAACCTGACACCGCCCCTCCCCCCTCCAGCCAGCCATGGTTCCAAATTCCCTGAAAACCACTGCAAGCAACAGTTTGGTTGAAGGATCTGCCCCCCCCCCAACAACCCAATCAAACAAATATAAAAGGCATATTTCTTTTTAATATGCAACGTCTGCAGGTTTATCCAGCTTAAACTGGAACGTGCCACCCCGGCCGAACGGCAGCTTGTCTTCAATGAAATCCTGCAGGCTGCTTATCAACTGATGGTTGACGTCTTCGGAAACTACGTCATCCAAAAGTTCTTTGAGGTGAGTCTCTTGTCCTCTCTGCTGAACATTTCTGCTTCTGGCATCCACGAAGCCAAGGTGGCTCTTTCACACAGGGCAGTTTCTCCAGAGTCTTGTCTAACCCAACAACTGTTGTTCTCTCCTCCTCCAGTTTGGTAGCCTGGAGCAAAAACTCGCCTTGGCCGAGCGCATCCGTGGCCACGTCCTGTCCTTGGCTTTGCAGATGTACGGTTGTCGAGTTATCCAGAAGGCCCTCGAGTTTATCCCTCCTGACCAGCAGGTAATTGTAAGTTTCCATTTTAACTTTACTTCTTGATGTTGAATGTTTGTTGTTGTTGTTTTAAAGTGAGTTGTGTTGGTTTGTCCCTGGTGTCATTCTGCCCTCCTTTTCTTTTGATTTCTGGTGCATCTGTCCTGTGGTAGGGAGTATAAGATAGTCCTGGGGCCCCAAGGGGGAAAGGATAGGACTAGCAGTTATGTTTGTAGAGCGATATGTATGGGTAATAACAGCTTAAAGAGTTGGCTCGCACAAAGTTGCTGAACTTGAGTCCATTTACAAATTGAGATCAGCAGACACAGTATTGTTGTCTCACACAGATGCTAATTTTCTCCCCCGAAGCATTTCTCCCCTATTTTAATTTGTATATAATTTATAATTAAATTTATATGCTGCCACTCCCAGCAAGCTGGCTGGCTGTAATCAAGCTGATTACATTTTGCATTGGACCTTTTGCAGCCTGACTCCTTTCCTTTCAACACCTTGGGGTTGGGTTAGAAGAACTTTGGGATCTCCAGTCCAACTTATGTCTGACAGAGGGAACTTTTGCTCTTGAAAGCTCGTACCCCCGCCCTCCCCCCAAATCTTGTTGACCTCTAAGGCAGGGGTCCCCAACCCCCGGCCCGAGGAACCGGGACTAGTCCATGGATCAGTCGGTACCGGGCTGCAGCTCCTCCTCATCCTCCTCCCCGGCTGCTGCCTTGGGGGCTGCTCTGCCACCAGCTCACCTTTAGTGCTCTCCAGCAGCTGCCATGGCTAGGACTCCCCGGCTGCGAGTCACTGCGCAGCTGCTGGCAGCGCCCCCCTGTGGGCGGCGGGAAGTCTGGGGCACCAGTGGGAAAGCAAGCGGAGCAGGGGCTCAGGCAGAGGCGACGTCCATTGGCAAAAGATGTCCCTTGGCACCCCCTCCCCCCGGCCTCAGTAAAATTGTCAAGCGTTGACCGGTCCCCAGTGATAAAAAGGTTGGGGACCACTGCTATAAGGCAGGGGTAGTCGACCTGTGGTCCTCCAGATGTTCATGGACTACAATTCCCACCAGCTCCAGCCAGCAAATGCTCACAGGGGCTCATAGGAATTGTAGTCCATGGACCACAGGTTGACTACCCCTGCTCTAAGGTACTACTGGACTGAAATGTAAGTGTTACAAGACAGATGGTGGTGTTGCAAAACAGGTGTTTTCCCTTTGGTTAAAAAAAATAGAATAGTCCAGGAAGGCTGAGAAGCAGAGGGCTGGGCTTAAATATATGCAAGAAAAAAAACTGAATTCTTAGATCAATCTTGAGTCAAGGTAGTGCTGGACAGTGCTAGGTTTGAGTTGCATGGGGCTGCGGCAAAGAGCTCAGGTCTCCACGGGTTTGAAAAGATTCGAAGCAAGGCCACTCCTCTTGGAACAGAGAGCCAGCAGATATATGGGGTGGGGGGGGGGGATGCATGTTCCTTTATTCCCTGTCGTTGCTTGTTGGCTTGTTCTGGTGGTGCTTTCTCTGTGCCTCCTTCCATAGAACGAGATGGTCCGAGAACTGGATGGCCACGTTTTGAAGTGTGTGAAAGACCAGAATGGCAATCACGTGGTGCAGAAATGTATCGAGTGTGTGCAGCCTCAGTCCCTACAGTTCATCATCGATGCATTCAAGGGGCAGGTGAGTATTGGGGGGGAGGGGGGAGGAAGGGAAGCACAGACAATACTCTGAGCTGGTTTTTCTGGCTTTCCAAGTCAGCATTGCCTGGCTCAACAGCTAGCTTCTCAACTTTGATGGTTTACATGTTGAATGGCAGTGACTTGTCTTGAAACCTCACCAGGAAGAATGTTCTGCTAGAATATGCCCTTTGCCACAGCACGGTGAACCATTTCCTGAGAATCAGTATTGTTGTAACGGTTTCAGTATTGGTGATGTTTTACCGAGCAAGATGCCAGCTGCCCCGTGGAGCTTACAATCTAAAATCTGATTGCAGGAGAACCAAGTAAAGGGAGGGGAAGGAGATGTAGGCTAGGGTAATGGGCATGGGGAGTGTGCCCAGGTTCATTGAATACATATAAGGCCTGGTTTTAGTAGGGGACAGCGGCTAAGCAGTTAACTTGGCATCTTTGTCGGAGGCCAGGCTGTGAGGAGGAATTTGAAAGAAAGGAGAGAGGTGGCATCATCATGTTAATGCTTAAGGAGGAAAGACTGCAAGAGACATAAGAAGGGATGGAACACAGCCTGAACATCCAGACAGACAAATGACTTTGATGGTAGAATTCTGAATGCAAAGGAAAAGACCCCAGAGACCCCAATAAAGCCGCCTTATACTGAATCAGTCAGTCAAAATCAGTATTGTCTACTCAGACAGGCAGTGGCCTTCCAGGGTCTCCGGCAATGGCCTTCCGTTTCAAGAACTGCCAGGTCTTTTTTAGCTGGAGGCACTGGGGATTGAACCTTTGACCTTCTGTGTGCCCAACTGATGCTTTCTCAGTGAGCTGCAGCACCTTCCCAGATATTAGTAGGCTTGCAAGACAGAGGTATTCCACTGGGCTTATGATCGAGGCTTAAAATAAGACCCACCAAGAAAAACTGGCCTCACCACTACTGGCTCCATGCCACACACACAAACACTGATCTGGCTATGTATTTTAAGGAGCAGTTGCGTAAGGGTAGGATACAGTTCTTTAAAAATATATATTATTTGTCAGGGTAAGAGATAATGGTAAGGGATCCTGGCCAGGGGCTCCAGGTTTCACCGAAATCCCAAGGAAATGATATGCAAGATCCAGGTTTGCTTACAAGGAGATTTTTAACAGAGCCTTCAAACTTACAGTACAGTTTCCACACTGTTGCCAGTATCCGAGACCTCGTGCATAACTAAAACTAGACATCTTATGCTCCAACTAAGCCTTTTTCAAACTTTTCACCGTGGAGGAACCCATGGGATATGTTTCAGGCTTTGAGGAACCCCAGAAGTGGTGCCACGCCCCTTTGGAGAAGTGGGCGTGGAAGTAAGATGCAGGAGCCAGCCAATCAATCCATCAATCACTTACCATTTTTCCATTGTGGAGAGAGAGTCTAGCCTGTCGAGCAGCCTTTCTAAACTTCTTTTTACTGTTGAGAAACCCTGAAACATTCTTCAGGCCTTGAGAAACCCCAGTAGTGGCACGATCAGGCAGAATATAGCCAGAAAGCATACCTGTGCACACACCCAACTGGGGCCCCTCTCCTCCCCACCCCCTCCAGGCCCGTGATTGGCCATTTTGAGGGGACGGGGAAACACGGTAGCAGCCAGTGTATCTCTTTAGAATAGGAGTGATGTGTCCCCCTGGTTGCCGTATTCTGAACCAGTTTCATGGTCATCTTCAAAGGCGGCCTCAGTGTAGAATGTGTCACGACACTCCATCCATGAGTTTGCCTGACGGTTGGTTGCAGAGATGCTGAGTTTAAACTGTTTTTCTTACTGACTAAATGCTCAAATATATATATATTGGGAACCAAGTCAATTTATCGGGCATGATATAAACAGAACCACTCACAGGTGGCTCTCAGTACCCAAATAGAGAACGAAAGACTGGTAAATTAGCAAGCAGTAGGGTTTGTTCCTTCCTTGGCCAACTAGTGAGAAATGCACATGTAGTTTGATGGTGATGTTCTGCAAATTTAATGGGGACACTCGGTGGGGTTTTCACAGAAGATGTCAAGTAAGTGCTCTAGATGGGCTGGGTGTTCTCAGTGGATCATCCTAGTACCTTCTGGCACCCAAGTCTGGTTCTCAAAACCCGTCATGATTTTCTAACCACTGCCCTGTCGACGGTTGCATGATGCATTGAGCTCCAAAAGTAGATGCTGATTCTGTGGCAGTTTCTTCCCATAGGAAAGTCTTCTCTAACTTGGTACATTTGATGGATGCTCATGGATTCAGTTTTAAGGGAGTCACTATAGGATTTGCTTTAAAACCTTTATCTTAAATGTGGTTTTTGATTTCTTGGCTGTTTCTGTTTTTTGTTTTTTAAACATGTTTTTAAAATGCAGTGTTTAAAAATTCTCCTGGATATTTTTTAGAGCTTTGCAGCCCTAGCAAAATTCTGTTCATTCTGTTCCTGTCTTTGGATTCCTTTTCCACCTTGAGGCTTTTTTTCATTTTACTGTTATTAAACGGTATTCAGCTTATTTAGGGCATGTGCCTACGAAGGCTTACGGGACTGCTAGATTGGCAGATAAAGGTTATTCCAAAGCTTACAGGCCTTATACCCAAGACCTTCCAAACCATTACTAGCAAAAGAATTCTGCATTCTCACCACCACTGGCAATTTCTCCATCCATGCACAAAGGAGGTGAAATGATCTGCTGCTTGCTCGGAATCCCCAACCTTGTGAAAATCACAAATCAGTGTCTGAAAGCTTGGTTTAGTTTACCCACGGTTGGGAGTTGATTCAGTAAGCACAATTAATTCCCTAAACCAGATTAGCGAATTTAGCCACCATCACTCAACTCAGGTTTTTTAATGCCAAAGATGCTTTGAATGGACATTTTAAGACCAGAAGATTCTTTGTTGCATCTATTCTTTGGTTGAGGCATGAAAGCACTTTTCTCAGGAGTTCTATTCCGGGCTTGTGAACATCATATCTTTTTATCACCCAGAAACACTAGTCTTTCTCAGGACTGGCCGTTAATGTGAACTTAAAAACGCAGCTCAATTTACATATTGGAGAGACCAGAAATTTCTGGTTTTGTTTTGGACAAAGCTCTAGTCCAGCTTTTCCTCCCCAACCTTTTGACCATAGAGGAGCCCCTGAAATAATCTTTCAGGCTTCAAGGAGCCCCAGAGGGGGGAGAGGAGCAGTGGAAGTGACTGGTTCCCTAGCTTGTGGCCATGTCCATTAAGGCAGGAGGGGAAAGGCTACGGACTCTTGCTTTGGAAATCCCTGCTTTACTCTTCCATTTATTTCTCTTGGACCCATCTAATTTTTTTAAAAAATCGGCCAAGACAAAGCTGCAGAATACTTCAGCTGCCTGTATGCAATGTATGCTGACCTGAGTGAGATTCCTTCCCCCGCCCCCCCTTGTCTTGACCTCAGGTGTTTGCCTTGTCCACCCATCCATATGGTTGCCGTGTCATTCAGAGGATCCTTGAGCACTGTCTACCTGAGCAGACCCTGCCCATCCTGGAGGAGCTGCACCAACATACTGAACAGCTTGTGCAGGTAACACTTGGCTGGCTGGGGCGGGGAAGGAGGCCGCTGCTCTAGACCAAAAAGGGGGCTCAGGAGCTTGGCAGAGACGGGATCTTCCCCAGTGATATCCCTCCCTCCCATCAGTGTTTCCAGAATAAGAGAAATGGCACCTGGGAGAGTGCTGCTTGTAGGTTTTGCATGTGAACATCTGTGTGCATGGGCCTCCATTCAGAACCAGTAACACTGACAATGAAAAGTGGAATTTCAGTGATTAAAACAGACAGTGCTTATGAAACAGCCCTGACCCAGATGGTCCTGCCTAGCCCAATCTTGTCGGATCTTGGAAGCTAAGCAAGGTCAACCCTCCTCAGTACTTGGACGGGAGACCACCAAGGACAGTCAGGGGCCCCATGTGGAGGCAGCCAACCTCTGCTAATATCTCTTCCCTTGAAAACCCCAGGGGGAGTCACCACTGGCTGCAACTCGATGGCACTTTCCTCCTCCACAGAGAAAACCAATCCACCTGGTGATGGTAGCGTAAAATAAAACAAAGGTTAAAAAAAATCCACAGAGCAAAAGGAAGTGCTGGAAATCAGAACCTTTGCACAACACCAACCCTGTGATATATATTAGTTTGGCCCAAGTGGGGATTTGAACCAGTCTCCCAGATCCTAGCCTGAGATCTTCAATCACTACGCCAGGCACAGCTGAACGGGCAGACTTGGCACAAAGACGGTGCAGAGTAAATGCCTCTCGGATGGGAAGGCCTCCAGAGAGGTTACAGCCATGAGAAAAGGCCCTTCTCTCAGTTGTATTGGCTTTTCCCTCTGGACCGCTCTGAAAGAGCTACAGTCTGAAGGTGGCAAATGTTTATGTGCTATTAAGTTGCAACTGACGGCAAGCACTTGTGGGGTTTTCAAGGCAGGACTTGAGCAGAGGTGATATGCCTGCCTCTGTGTAGCAGCCCCGGTCTTTCTTGGTGGTCTTCCCTCCAAATACAAACTGGGACAGACCCAGCTTGGCTTCCAAGCTCTTCCAGGCCTGGTCTGGTCTATGCTGTTCAGGCTTCTGTGATGCATTCAGCACTCTGTAATACTAGTTGCCGTGATGTTTATATAGTGCTTTCGATGTTCAGAGTATTTCTTTACAGCGATAATCCTTAGCTCTGTGAAGCCCAGTCCGTATAGAGTATAGTGTATCCTACTAGGATCTGGGAAACCCGGGTTCAGATCCCCCTTGCACAGAAACTTTCCGGGTGACGTTGGATCAGCCTTCCTCATAGGGGTGGTCATTAAAACGGAGGAGGGGAGAACAACATCGCAAACTGCTTTGGTTCTCCCCCCCCCCCCAGTGAAAAAAGTGGGTCATAACTATCTAAAATATTATCCCTTACCCGGTGCTGAGGCAGGAGATCCGATGATTATCCCCGTGGGCTCCCTGGAGGGAAAGAAGATTAGGCTTCTTGAAATCATGGACTTGGAAAAAAAAATCGACCCTATCTTCCCCTTCAGAGATAATGTACAGCAGTTACTTTGTAACATTTAAGCGATAGTAGTCTTAACATGAAGCGCTGATTCAGAGCCAGGGGTTCTCACTCTCTGCCCAACAGGATCAGTATGGCAACTATGTTATCCAGCATGTACTTGAACACGGACGGCCTGAAGATAAGAGTAAGATTGTGGCAGAAATTCGAGGCAACGTCCTTGTGCTGAGCCAGCATAAGTTTGCCAGGTACGCGACTTTGCATGCTGTGGATTTTCCTAATGCTTTAAAAGGAATCGGCATTTGATTTGGGCTGGGAATGGGGGCAGAGAGAGATGCCCTATAAATGTACTGTTATACAGTTTGGTGTAGTGGTTAGGAGTGCAGACTTCTAATCTGGCATGCCAGGTTCGATTCTGCACTCCCCCATATGCAACCAGCTGGGTGACCTTGGGTTCGCCACGGCACTGATAAGGCTGTTCTGACCGAGCAGTGATATCAGGGCCCTCTCAGCCTCACCCACCCCACAGGGTGTCTGTTGTGGGGAGAGGAAAGGGAAGGCGACTGTAAGCCGCTTTGAGCCTCCTTCGGGTAGGGAAAAGCGGCATATAAGAACCAACTCTTCTTCTTCTTCTATACCATTAAGAATTGTGATCCCAAATTGTTTTGAGTAGCATCTCATGAAACAAAGGCAGGGAATCTTTTTATCAGATGTACCAGACAGGAGTCACTAGGGTGCAGCTGAGATCCCAGCTGTGTTAATCTCTTGAATTTGTAGAGGACCCATGGCTTTTAGTTATAATTCTTCAGTTATAATTCTTTAGTTATAATTCAGCATGAGGAATTGGAGCCTTCAGTTAAGGTCCTGTGGATTATTTGACACCCCTTTCCAAGTCATTCTGTCCTGACTTCGATGGACGTGGACAAAATTGAGAGGGTACAGAGGAGAGCAACGAGGGTGATCCAGGGACGGGATCAAGCCCTGTGAGGAAAGCCTTGGGGACTTGGGAACGTTTGGCCTGGAGCAAAGGAGGTTGAGAGGGGACATGATGGCTCTCTTGAAGTATCTGAAAGGTTGTCATTTGGAGGAGAGCAGGAAGCGGTTCCTATTGGCAGCAGAGGAGAGGGATCATAGGAATGGCTTTAAACTATTGGTGGAATGGCACTGGTTAGATATCTGGAAGAAAATGTCACAGTCAGAGTAGTTCAGCAGTGGAGTCAGCTGCCTGTGGCGAGCTCCCCCTCACTGGCAGTCTTCAAGCAGCGGCTGGAGAGCTACTTATCCTGGATGCTTGAGGCTGATCCTACTTTGAGCAAGGGGCTGGACTAGATGGTCTATCTGGCCTCTTTGCACTCTGATTCTGTGACGCCCTCTGACCCTGAAACCCAGTCTGCGCCATTCAGCCTATCAGACCTCTGGCTGGCAATGCCAGGGCTTACCACAGCACTTGCCACAACCGTTGACCTTTACAGAAGTTCCATGTGGAATGTGTGATGCGAGAAGGGCTTTTAAGGGACGTGTTCCTTGTGAGCATGATTCCGTCCTGTCTTCAGTCTTGGAACTCTGGAGTCACATGTCCCATGAATCTCAGCTGTCCAAAGGAAGCCGTTTTGAGGTTTTAATTGGAAGGAGAACCTAGGAACACATATGGTTAGATCAGGGGTAATGCTGGCAGGGGCTCCTGGGAATTGTAGTCCATGGACATCTGGAGGGCTGCAGTTTGACTACCCCTGGGTTAGATAGTCGCGATATTCTCAGAGCTCGACAGCCAGCGGATTCTAGCTTTTCCTTTCCCCGGGGTAACCAGTGGTTCTCAACCTTCCTAAAGCCGCGACCCTTTAATACAGTTCCTCATCTTGTGGTGACCCCCAACCTTAAAATTATGCAAGGGTTCTTTCACAGAAATTAAACCAAATCAGAGTTGTGCTGCTTTAGACCAGCACGGCTACCCACTTGAATCTACGAAACTGACCAAGATCCATTGTTCATGATGATTGTATATAAATTGGTTATAAATTGTATATAAATTGGCGGGCACCTTCAGGAGGAGTGGCAACAGTGGCAGCGCCCCCCTCCCCAGGCCAAGCTGCTTGCCCTGCTACGACCCCTGTCATGAACCATGGATCTTCACGCCATTGGTCGGTTTTGGGTTTAATTTCTGTGAAAGAACCCTTGCATAATTTTATGGTTGGGGGTCACCACAACATGAGGGACTGTCTTAAAGGGAAGGCTGAGAACCACAGTGCTAGAGGGAGAAACCACAGCCGTTAGCTGTGTTCTCTCTGGATGAGGCAAAAGAGCAATTTTGATGTGCGGGAAGAGGGAGTCAGTAGCACATTGCCGTCCCATCCAGATCAAGAGTGTGTTTGTGGGAAGGAGGAGGAAGAGAAAAGGCGTCTGTGAATTTCATCTTTGAGGTTATTGGGCTGTTGCTTCTGGGATAATCCGTGGTGGTCCCGTCCCCCTGCCCCCCCTTTTTTTTAACTTGCTGCAGCAACGTGGTGGAGAAATGTGTCACGCATGCCTCCCGCACGGAGCGTGCCATGCTGATTGACGAGGTGTGTACTATGAACGATGGCCCTCACAGTGCCTTATATACCATGATGAAAGATCAGTACGCCAACTACGTGGTACAGAAAATGATCGATGTGGCCGAGCCAGCCCAGCGGAAGATTGTCATGCACAAGGTGAGCTGCTCGTCTCGATCCACTTACAGGAGCGTTTGTTACGCAAAGCCAACCGGCAGGGAAGTTTTCTTCTTCCGCTACAGGAGTTCCCTAGGGAAGGGAATAAGTTATCTGTTACGGTATCTGATGCGTGTTGTAGATGCCATGTGACCCTGGCTGTGAAGAAATTAGGCCCTCTGAGTCACTGTTGCTCCCATTTCCATTGTTCACTTTAATTCTCTGCGTGCTCAAAGCTGTGCAGGGCGCTAAGACCCAAGTTCTTAGCAAATTGAAGCCCTACTCAAACACCCCCCACTCCTGGGAGACTCCCATTACATTTTTTCTGGGAGTTCTTCTGCCACCATCTGTGTCAATCTTGGCTGATCTGTGTTCACAGCAAGTTTTAAACCAAACCCTGTCAGATTTTAGGATCTGGAACTTAATAAAAAAACCCCAAGAAGCCATCACACAAAAGTGTGGACGAGACACCTGAATGCTATGCATATTGATCTTAACTAACTTAGTTGCTTAAGGTGGGTAGCCGTAGCCGTTTTGGTCTATAGCAGGAATGGCCATACTGTGGCTATCCAGAAGTTCATGGACTGCAGTTCGTTCATGGTAATTGCAGTCCATGGATATCTGGAGAGCCACAGTTTGGTTACCCCAGATCTATAGTAAGCAGAGCAAGCTTTGATTCCTGGAGCACCTTAAAAGGACAACAAGATTTCCGGGGTTTAAGCTTTTGAGGGTCAGGAATTCCCTGGCAACTGAGAAGGGGAGTTTTACCTCTTGAATTCCTTAAGGAACTCCTGGACTTAAATCATGCTCAGCTAATGTAATATAAATTTAAGCTGTTCACATAGCTTAGAGACAGTGCAAGAGGCCTGAGAAGAAATGAGTGAGTAAGGCTGTAAATTCCTGTATCAGTAACTGTAATACTGAAACATGAATGTCTGTCTCCCTTCTGTTCTTTTTCCCTGTTACAGTTGGCTTGTTGTCCTCTGAAGAATCTTACGGCTACACCTCCTAATGCAGGGGTGACCAAACTGTGGCTCTCCAAATGTCCGTGGACTACAGTTACCATGAGCCCCTACCAACTGGCCATGCTGGCAGGGGCTCATGGTAATTGTAGAGCATGGACATTTGGAGAGCCACAGTTTAATCACCCCTGTCCTAATGTATTTATTCAGTACATCCCCCCTTGCTTTACTCCAAGGAGTTAAGCATGATGTGCATTGTTCTCCCTCTTCTCCATTTTATCCTCACCACTCTTTCCCTGTGAGAGTAGGTGAGGCTTGGCCCAAGGTTTCCCAGAGGACGTCCTGGAGATCCGAACTCTGATCTCCCAGATCTTAGCTGGCTTCCCTCACCATAACACCACGCTGTTCTCCCCACCATGCCCTTATGGAAGATGGCATTTGGATGATCCATCCATGGGGAAAAAACAGCACA
This sequence comes from Paroedura picta, assembly GCF_049243985.1. Classification (NCBI taxonomy): domain Eukaryota; kingdom Metazoa; phylum Chordata; class Lepidosauria; order Squamata; family Gekkonidae; genus Paroedura; species Paroedura picta. The sequence continues at coordinate 33,662,809 of NC_135373.1, forward strand.
ATTTGGTTTTCTGTGGCCTTTGGGGGGCTTTCCTCACTAACCTTGACAGTTATTGTTTTGGTCATCTTAATATCCTGTGAGGCTGCCCATAGAGAGGCCTGTGGGGTTTCTTCTGTGCTGTAGCATCCCCAGGATTGTGACCTATAGCATTTCTGTCCCGCTCCATTCAGATTAATGGATTCTGTTTCCAGGCAAGGAGGCGGATTCCTGTAACCAAGCAAAGGGCCTGAATTAGCTGTGCCTGTGTTCCAGAAATAAATGGTTAACGTTTTCTTGAAGTTGAAGTAGCCTGCATTGATCACTCTGCAGCCCTGAAGACCCATTTGGCATTGATGTCCAGCTGCACTTTCTCCAGCTCTGCTCCATGAGTAGGCAGGGTTCTGTCCCTAGCTACAGACCACACAACTGTCATACGCCCATTGTAGCTTCCGGTGCTAGGCTACAGCAGCATGCTTCGTGTAGGATTGGCCTTGTCAGCAGCGTCTCTGGTGCTTCAGGGCCTCTGATGCAGAATGCTGCGTATGGAGATGGGTTGTCAGGATCACATTTAAAGTATTCTCCCCCCTCCCCCCCCAGGGTCTGCCTGTGAGAATTGCTTAAAGATGCCAACGATGGGACCCATAAAGGGATGAACTTGTTCCATCTGGTGGAACAAGCTCCCAGAGATGATCAGGGCCCTGACGGAACTCGAACAGTTCCGCAGGTCCTGCAAAAGTGAGCTCCTCCACTGGGCATTTGGTTGAGCTCAATCTGAACCACCACTTCCCACCGGACCCCCAAGCCTCCCTCTGACAGTCATGACATATCCGCCCAAACCACTGGGCCTCAGTACGAGTTACTCCATTTTCCTAGTATTCTACGACGTTTATTACCGTCACTATCTTGTTGTTATTGTTATTGTTGTTACCACATCACTAAAAACTGAGTTAATTGACCTGTTCCCGTTTTATGTAAACCACCCTGAGTCTTCGGGGAGGGCGGTATATCAGTAATCAATAAAATAAATGAATGAATGGGTAGATGAAGGGTTTCTCAGGTTTGAATCCCCAACCATAGCAAAACCTCCCATGACCATCTGACGGTTATTTCTCCAATAAAGAGCTTTCTTTTCCTAAACGAAACCTGCTAATTGAAAGCAGTGAAGGAGTCTCACAGTCCGGTGTTCAGTGAGCACAATTGTTTGTCGATGGTTCACACGCCACCTCTGCTTTTTCACTTTCTAGATCCGGCCCCACATCGCCACCCTCCGCAAATACACCTACGGAAAACACATCTTGGCCAAGCTGGAGAAGTATTACATGAAGAACGGGGTTGACCTAGGGCCAATTTGCGGGCCACCCAACGGTATCATCTGAGACGCCAGAGCCCGCAGGACGAGTCAGCGCCTGTCTGGGATTTTTACGACCAGCAACCGATCCTATTCCAATATACACTTTGAAAAATAGTTGGCGGTTGCTAAACATTAACGAGAGAACAAAACACACACACAAAAGGCAAAAATACCCTCTGTAAATTCCTTTTAATTTTATTCTGCATAACCTGTACTAATTATTTTTTTAAATACTCAGTTGCCCTGCTGTTTCAAGTGGTGTATAGAATTCTTGTACATAGGCAACAGATGTACATGGGATGCCACATTTTTGGGTTCACTGATGTAACTATATTTCAAATACGGAAACTTTTCAGGGTGGCTGATTCAAAATCAATTGAACAAAACAATTTTAACTCATCTTGCTTTGCCAGAGAGCTCTACCCCCCCCCCCCCAATGCCTGGTTTTGTTCTCTTTTAGTCATGAACTCAAAAGAGAAGTATACAATTGACGCCGTTTATAAATTGAAAAGAGAGGAAATCAGTTTGCTAGAGCTTCAATTTGAAAGTAAGTTTTTAAGTTTCTGAAACTTTTAAAATTCCTTTTTTTAGTATAATGTGCTAAAAGAAAAGAGAGAATTGAGCTTAGCAGTTAATATTGGAGGAGCGAGACTGCACACCAAGGAAGGTTTTTAAAGTAGACGGAAGGGTGTGTGTTTACTGCCTACTCCAGTTTCTTCTGTTCACACGGAGGCAATTTTTTATCATTATTTAGCATGTAGAAAAAAAAATCCAACTCAACTTTGGTCTTGCTTCTATAAATATATAGTGTATACTTGGTGTAGACTTTGCATATATAAAAAATTTGTAGTATTTTCTTGTTTTGATGTCTAATCTGTATCTATAATGTACCCTAGTAGTGGAACATACTTTTGATTGTACAATTGTACATTTGTAAACCTCTGTAATGTAAATGTGGAGAAGTTTGAATCAACATTAAAAAAACACCATTTTTTGGTAAGGAAATAAACTAGCCGACCCTGTGCATTTCAGTGTATATTCACCCCCTCCCCCTTTTTATGGTCGTAGCATATAGTGTTGTATATTGTAAATTGTAATTTCAACCAGAAGTAAATTTTTTTTTCTTTTGAAGGAAATGTTCTCTTTATACAGCCTGGTTAATGTTTAAAAAAAGAAAGAAAAGAAATTGCTTGGTTTTATTTGTCACCTAGTCAGAGAGTAGCAATCCTTTCTAAATGTTAGACACGAAACAATTCAGTTTGGGGATTTAAACAACAAAAAAATTACCGTTTATTCGACACTCTCTTTAAAAAGTAACGTTTTACTTCTTTTTGTGGCAGTAAAATAAAAAGTGCAGAGAAGTACAGCCCCCCCACTTAGTATTCCTTTACAATCAGAGCCCCCCCCCACTCCCTACTCTTCCACCTTGTAAAGTGTCAATCTCTTTGCCTTTTTTGTACAGAAGATTTAAAAAAAACCTGTATTTTGCATTTTGTCTACTTGTAAGTGAATGTAACATACTGTCAATTTTCCCTTGTTTGAATATAGAATTGTAACACTACACGGTGTACATTTACGGAGCCTTGTGTATATTTCCAATGACCCTTTTGCAAGCACACTTGTAACCATATGTGTATAATTAACAAACCTGTGTATGCTTATGCCTGGGCAACTATTTTTTGTAACTCTTGTGTAGATTGTCTCTAAACAATGTGTGATCTTTATTTTGAAAAAAATACAGAACTTTGGAATCTGGGTTTGTGCTTTTATTTGAACCCCCCCCCCCCTTTTTTTTTCGCCCTTCAATATAGTGCACCAGGACAAAATGACTTCTGCTGGTTGTTCATCTTTTCTGGCTCATGGTTGTGATGTACAGTGTGCCTCAGATCCAAAATGAAATGCAAACTACCTTCTACACAAGTTGAACCCTTCTTGTTCAGTGGTTTTCCAGGGGCATAAGGTCTTCCCTAAAGGCAGAACATAGCCTCTTGTGGCGAGGGGTGGTAAAGCAGCTGACATGCTGTCTGAAGCTCTGACCATGAGGCTGAGAGTTCGATCCAAGAAAGCCGGTTCAAGGTTGACTCAGCCTTCCATCCTTCCAAGGTCGGTAAAATGAGTACCCAACTTGCTGGGGGGTAAAATGGTAATGACCAGGGAAGGAAATGGCAAAACCGCCCTGTATTGAGTCTGCCAAGAAAACACTAGAGGGTGTTGGTGATCCAAGGAAGTCAGCATGGATTTGTCTCCAACAGGTCCTGTCAGACCAACCTGGTTTCCTTTTTTGACCAAGTAACAGGTTTGCTGGATCATGGAAATTCGGTTGATGTCGTTTACTTGGATTTTAGTAAAGCTTTTGATAAGGTTCCCCATGATGTTCTGATGGATAAGTTGAAGGACTGCAATCTGGATTTTCAGATAGTTAGGTGGATAGGGAATTTGTTAGAGAACCGCGCTCAGAGAGTTGTTGTCAATGGTGTTTCATCAGACTGGAGGGAGGTGAGTAGCGGGGTACCTCAGGGCTCGGTGCTCGGCCCAGTACTTTGATCTAGATGAGGGGGTGGAGGGACTAATCAAGTTTGTAGATGACACCAAATTGGGACAACTGGCAAATACTGGCAAATAGTTAGGTGGATAGGGAATTTGTTAGAGAACCGCGCTCAGAGAGTTGTTGTCAATGGTGTTTCATCAGACTGGAGGGAGGTGAGTAGCGGGGTACCTCAGGGCTCGGTGCTCGGCCCAGTACTTTGATCTAGATGAGGGGGTGGAGGGACTAATCAAGTTTGTAGATGACACCAAATTGGGACAACTGGCAAATACTCCAGAAGATAGAAACAGAGTTCAACGAGATCTGAACACAATGGAGAAATAGGCAAATGAGAACAATATGCAATTTAATAAAGATAAGTGTAAAGTTCTGCATCTGGGTCAGAAAAATGAAAAGCATACCTACTGGATGGGGGATACGCTTCTAGGTAACACTGTGTGAACGAGACCTTGGGGTACTTGTGGATTGTAAGCTAAACATGAGCAGGCAGTGTGATGCAGCGGTAAAAAAGGCAAATGCCATTTTGGGCTGTATCAACAGGGGCATCACATCAAAATCACAAGATGTCATAGTCCCATTGTATACGGCACTGGTCAGACCACACCTGTGCAGTTCTGGAGGCCTCACTTCAAGAAGGACGTAGATAAAATTGAAAGGGTACCGAGGAGAGCAACGAGGATGATCTGGGGCCAAGGGACCAAACCCTATGAAGATAGGTTGAGGGACTTGGGAATGTTCAGCCTGGAGAAAAGGAGGTTGAGAGGGGACATGATAGCCCTCTAAGTATTTGAAAGGTTGTCACTTGGGGGAGGGCAGGAGGATGCTGTTTCCGTTGGCTGCAGAAGAAAGGACACGCAGTAATGGGTTCAAACTACAAGTACAACGACATAGGTTAGATATCAGGAAAACATTTTCAGAGTAGTTCAGCAGTTGAATAGGCTGCCTAAGGAGGTGGTGAGCTCCCCCTCACTGGCAGTCTTCAAGCAAAGGTTGGATACACACTTTTCTTGGATGCTTTAGGATGCTTTGGACTGATCCTGCATTGAGCAGGGGGTTGGACTAGATGGCCAGTATGGCCCCTTCCAACTCTGTGATTCTGTCACCCCAAGGGTCAGACATGACTCAGTGCTTGCACAGGGTAACCTTAAAGGCAGAACATGTTTTTAAAGCTGGAAAGTGCCAGGTCTTAAACCCGGAACCATTCGTATGCAGAGTTACTTATTCAGCCATGGCACATGAATTCAGGGAATTGCTTTATACTGAATCAGATCTGTGATCCATCAAGGTCAGGAATGCCTACTCAAGACTAGCAGCAGCTCTCCGGGCATTCAGCTAGAGCAGGGGTAGTCAACCTGTGGTCCTCCAGATGTCCATGGACTACAATTCCCATGGGAATTGTAGTCCATGGACATCTGGAGGACCACAGGTTGACTACCCCTGAGCTAGAGGTCAGTCCCATCACCTACTGCACGGTCCTTATAAATTGGAAGTCCCTGCATTAATCTACTACTACGCCACACCCCTTCTTGGGAGCCACCCTCTCCCTGGTACATGAAGCTGCTCTGGACCGAGTCATGTGATGGGGTCCCATAGCTGTGCCATCTCTTCCGTAACTGGCAGAAGCTGCCCACCATGTCAAGCAGAGAAAGGTCTTTCCCCAGCACATGATGCACGAGGTCTTTAACCAGAAATTGAACTGGGCCCCTTCTGCATGCAAATGTACTGAACAGCTCTCCTTCGTTGTTCCATTTCTTGCAGGAGTCTTTACGCGTCTGCACAAGGGAAGTTCTCTTTTCTACCATTAATCACAGTGGAGTGGAGAACAACTACATGGGCTTTGGAATTTCACTAGGTTCCCTTGGAAGTTCTGAAGCTGGATCTTCAGCATGATGCCTCGATCAAATTTGACTGCCAAGATCTGATTGGCAGCAGCTCTTTAGGGTCTCAGGCAGGGTGTGTGTGTGACTTTTCTGTCTGATGAGCCCTAGAGATGTGTACAAATTGTGCCTGAGCCTCCCATTTCACCCAAGCCACGTCTGAGCAGTGGGGATGGAGCCTTCTCAGTCATCGCAGTCTACCTGGTCATGTGGAATGGCATGATCTAGCCTGATTCTATCGGTTCATAGAAGCTATAAGCAGGGTGGGTGCTTGGATGAGAGACCACCAAGGAAGTCTCTGTAGGGAAAGGCAATGGCACATCATGTGCTTCTCATTTGCCTCATAAGATCCTTGTTGGGTTGGCCATGCCGCTCCCCACCCTATCCTGCAAAGTATCCCCTTGTCTGAATACTATTGTCAGTTATACTTTTCTCCCTGTGGTTCTTTCAAGGTGTTACAGCTTTGACGCTGCGTGCCTTTAAAAACAAGACCCTGTTGCCTCTTTACGTTTAAATCTGATACTCTGAATTAGTTTTATTTTATTTTAAGCCTTGCCCCAACTTTCCCCACTGCTGCTGTTTTCATGGGAGATTTTTTTTAAGTTAATCTTTTCTAAGCCGCTATAGGTGGACTATAAATGTCTGAAAGCATGATGCCTTCTGGATCAGACCGGGGCTTAACGTAGTCCAGCATCCTGTTTCAACTGATCACTCTGAATGGCCAAAGCATTCTAGTTCCAGAATTCACAGTCTTTATCCCCATGGGATGTGGAGGTTCCTTTGAGTTCTCCTGGTTAATGCCCGTTGATGGGACTTCTGAATCTCTCTGATCCTTCTCATGCTTCCCCTGCTAGTGGCCGTTGTTACCTCCAGCTGCCGTGAATTTAATTACTCATTGGAAAGAAATGTTCTGCAGGAATCAATGCAACATATTCTACCTTGTGAAGTTGTGGCTGTGTACCTCAGGATTAAAATAATTCTAAATCATCCCACCTAATTAAGAAACTCTCCAAGTGAAGCATCAATGTTCTGATATAAAATCAGAAGATGGGTCGCCATGTTGGTTTGAAGCAACAGAACAAAGTTTGACTCCAGGGCCCCTTTAAGGCCAGCAAACTTTAAATCTGGGAATCTGAAGTGTGCATGCCCACAAAAGCTTGCATCCAACGTTAAGCTTCATTCGTCTTAAAAGTGCTACCGGACTGAGATTTGTTCTGCTGCTTCGGCCCAACTTGGCTATCCACCTGAATATTTCACTCTGTTATAATTTATCCCTCCCTCCCCCCCAAGTCACAATTCTCAAAGATCATCTTGACTGTGCTGATGCAGATACAAACTTCCATCACCTCTTCCACAGTAGGATCAACCACCCTGACCTTTTCCTCTTGAAGGTGTATGTTGAACACCACCGACCTCAGGAATTGTCGAAGCCACATTCTGTTCACCAGGATCACCTCTTCCAGAGCTGTGTGACTGATATTGGCCCCACTGGTAAGAAAGAAAAAATGACTTCAACCCTTGGAATAGTTTCTAAATCAAGCCAGGGCTTTCAGCAAGATTTTTAGTGGCTTCTTGAGCAGGTTACTTGCTGTCATTTCCTTTGCCTCCTCAGGATATCCTGCCAGAATTTTTGGCACATCAGAGCCCCGTTGCTGTATAGGAAAAACAAACTTCTTTGTTAAGCTGCCTTAATTGGGAAGGGGGGAGGTAACCTGCAGACAGGTACATGCACAACAAACTCTGGGTGATTTGCAGCTATCTGAGGACGTTCTTTGCTGGAGCAGGATGTGGGTCTGTCTATTGATTGCAAGGGCAACCAGATGCGCTGGAAGGCCAATCTCTCCCCTCCCACCCACACCTGAAACTGGTGTTCGGAAGTATGCTCCCATGCCATGCTGCTTCACAGTGCCTCTAAAACCAGCATGAGAAGCAAGCCACCCATGCCTTGCCATGCTTTATGAACTTTTGCAGAGTTTAGCTGCCATTTTGATGGCCCCAGCAACGCTGCTCTTTACATTCAGTCGGTGGGACGGCCCACTGCTCATGTGATGGAAGGAGTCTTGAGTTTGAAAAGTGTGCCTTGCTGGTTTTCTGAGGGGAGAGGCAAGAAAGAAACAGGGCACAAGAGGGGTGCTGGAGGTGGTCAGAGCAGGAGAGGGCTTGCTCTGTTCCCCCCAGACCTAGAAGTGGCACTGTCCAAGAGCACATACTACAATGGAATGCGGACCAATTCATGAACTGCATGTCTTCTTATGCATGCTGTTCGTGCTGTGGATTTACTCTTTCCCAGCAGAGTCAGGCCTTTATTGGCACACACTTGCATCAAGATGGATAGTTTCTTTCCCTAGACCCCACCATAGGACCCCACCAACACCTATCTTGGTGCCCAGCAGATCTTCTGATTGGCCACTGAAGATCAGCTATGCAAACTGAAATCACCCTGTTTCATTGCCAGCTGCCATCTGTGTGTGTTTGATTTTCTCTCTCTGCATATTCCCAGTGTGTTTTATATTGTCTCTCTTCTCCCCTAGATTTCAGCTTCCTGTGTGTAGCGCCTCCTCCTGTAGCAACACATTTGATGGTTGTGCCCTCCAATTCCAAAGGTGCCCCCAGTCTCAAAATTGCTGGGGTCCCCTGGTCTGGTCTCCCGTGGGGACGTTTTGTGCTAGAGGACAGAAGAATCTGTTAAATCATGCATGATTTTGATGGTGTGGAGGGCCCACCCTGTGAATGCAGCGGGCTTTTGGACATCAACTCTTAGGTTTCTGAGAATGTGTTTCGGTCTTTCTTTAGAGAACAAAAGGGAAGTGGTCCATGTGGTAAGCTGAGGCCCAGAAAAGAACAATTAACACCTTAACAATCTGAATCCTGATGTATTTCACACACATCAAGTGAGAGGCTTAAAATACATTCTTTTGTAAAAGAAGCTGGGAGGCACAATTTGTTGTTTCAATAAATCCAAGCTATGGTATTCCAGGTGAACATATTCAGTTCTCATGTTGTACAGGTCAAGTCCTACCAGAAAGACTGTGCTGGGCGTTTTGAGACAGGTGTAGATGAAAGCCATGGTGAGGCATCAGATCAGGTAAACCAAAAAGCTCCTGCATCAAGAGACCAGGGCCAAAATGGCCACTGAGTGTCATCGAGGGAGAAGAGCTGGTGGGTACTCCTTACATTCAAGTTCGGAGGTTTTCCCTCCATTCTTTTCAAAGGCGAAGGGCCTGGTTGCCCAATGCAGATTTATAGAAGAGGATGAGGCATATTGAAATAAGGAAATACTGACAGTCTTGGTTAATGGATTCTTTTGGAATTTATTGACAAGTCGGAGACTCAGGAGGTAACAGAACTTGCTGCTCGCTTTCCAGTTGCAGCAATGGAAAGTCAGTGAAGGCTAAGTCAATGGATGTGGTTTTGTTTTACTGCTCAGGAAGGGCCAGGCTGGTTAGAGCCTTCACTGTGATGTCTGGTAAGGAACAGGGGGATACGGGAGTTTATTGATTATTATGCTCTATGGAGTTGGTTGATTTTTGCTCTTTATATTGATTTCTAATAGCCATCTGGTAATGAAGAAGAGTTGATTTTTATACCCTGCTTCTCACTACCTGGAGGAATCTCAAAGTGGCTTATTAGTTTGGTGTAGTGGTTAGGATTAGATTTCTAATCTGGCAAGCTGGATTTGATTCTGTGCTCCCCAACATGCAGCCATCTGGGTAACCTTGGGCTCGCCACAGAACTGAGAAAGCTGTTCTGACAGAGCAGTGATATCAGGGCTCTCTCAGCCTCACCTCCCTCACAGGGGGTCTGTTGTGGGGACAGGGAAGGGTAGGTGACTGTAAGCCGCTTTGAGATTCCTTCGGGTAGAGAAAAGCAGCATATAAGAACCAACTCTTCTTCTTCTTCGGTAATATCAGGGCTCTCTCAGCCTCCCCTCCCTCACAGGGTGTCTGTTGTGGGAGGAGGAAAGGGAAGGAGACTGTAAACTGCTTTGAGACTCTTTCAGGTCTAGAAAAGCAGCATATAAGCTCTTCTTCTTCCTCATTGGCACCTGAATTTGGGGTATAAACTTGAAAGATGTTGACATTGATAGGCTTTCCATGAAGTCCAATGGATATTATTCACTCTGATGTCGCATTACATTCCCCTGGCCGCTTGTGCTACCTTTCTCCTCACAATTAGAGCAACTCGTTTTTTTCTTTTTAATTTTCTGAAAGTGCCCGTACCCAGTCCACTTCCGTTCACTAGCTGTCCAAATTACAATGTTTTATTGTTCCATTTCTCATTTCAGAATTTTAAGCTCACTTTGATTCGAACTTCTCGTGTTCCGAGTTCCGATGCGTTTGGTGTAGTGGTTAAGAGTGGTGGCCTCTAATCTGGAGAACTAGGTTTGATTCCCCAATCCTTCATAAGAAGCCTGCCGAGTGACCTCAGGCCAGTCCCAGTTCTCTCAGTGGTGTCTCAGCCCCACCCACCTCACAGGGTGTCTGTTGTGGGGAGAGGAAAGGGAAGGCAATTGTAAGCCGCTTTGAGACTCCTTACGGTAGAGAAAAGCAGGGTATAAAAACCTATCTTCTTCTTCTCATGTCAACAATGGACCTTTTGTCTTGAGTTCATTCGTGTCACTAAAACAGCACTATTCCTAGTTAGAATCATAGAATAACAGAGTTGGAAGGGACCTAATGGGTCATCTAGTTCAACCCCCTGCACTATGCAGGATACTAACAACCCTATCGCTCATCCACTGTCACCTGCCACCCCATTGAGCCTTCACAGAATCAGCCTCTCCGTCAGATGGCTATCCAGCCTCTGTTAAAAAATGTCCAAAGATGGAGAACCTGCCACTTCCCGAGGAAGCCTGTTCCACTGAGAAACCGCTCTGGCTGTCAGGAACTTCTTCCGGATGTTTAGGCGGAATTTCTTTTGCATTAATTTAATCCCATTGGTTCTGATCCAACACCTTGTGAGGTAGATGGGGCTGAGAGAGCTCTGACAGGACTGCTCTGTGAGGACAGCTCCAACTGCGACTAGCCCAAGTTCACCCAGCTGGCGACATGTGAAGGAGGAGTGGGGAATCCTAACCCCTACAACGAGCTGGCTAGTATGGCCTTGGAAGGCAGCCACATTCACAAGTCAGGCCTATGAGGTGGTTGGGGACGAGGAATAAAACGTTAAGGAGGGGAGGGAGGACAATTCCTGGCACTGGTGATGGTGCCTGGGAAGAGAACGAGGAACAAGGTGACACAAATCCCTTTCCCTCTGCATTCTGAGGCTCAGCAAGGCAAACAAAGTGTGGGACTGCGAGGGGGGGCAGGGGTAGACACCCCCCCCCAACACTTGATAAGGTGGTCCATTTTTCTCAGTCACCCTCAAGATGGGCTAAATAATTAGAAGATAAAGCAAATACATACACCAAACAGTGTCCCCCCCGCCCCCCAAAAAACCTCCCGATGATTAGGAGACAAATAAAAAACCAGTGTGGTTTAATGGTTAGAATGTGGGACTAGAATCAGGGTGTTTCTGGTTAGAATCCTCTCTTTGCCTTGGAAATTGTCAGGAGGATCTTGTGCCAGTGAAACACTCTCTGCCCGACCTACCTCACAGAGTTGTTGTGAGGATAAAATGTAGGGAACAAGAATGACAGAAGCCACTTTATTGATCTATTTATTATTTATTAGCTTTCTAGACTGCCCTTCTCAGGCAAGCAGGCTGGTTTACACAATAGTTAAAACATCCTAGGATCAAAAAAGCCCACCTACTGTTAATATGGAGGTGTTAGGGACTGAATCTAGGACCTTCTGCATGCAAAGCACAGGTTCTTCTATTGAGTCAAAGCCCCACTACAGATTTTCAAGTTGGAATCCTATTCATTTTCTTTAAAAATGTGCTCCAGAACAATTCTGCGGGGTATTTCAGAGCAATACCCTATTCAACACTGTTTTGATTTCCTGTTATCACAATGGAAAATCACAAGGCACTTTGTTGAATCTAAGATACCAATTTTGGCCACTTGAGGGGGCTACACCCTCTCTTTCTCAAGGTTCCATGCACACTAGCAGCGAAAAGCATCATGGGGTTTTAGTGCTTTGACTTTCCATGAACTAAAACCCACTTTGCCAGATGGATGTTCTCTCTGAAACACATGGGGGAAAGGGAACCAGTTGGGGGTCAAAAGACCATGTAATAAAGATTTACAACTTGACATTACTTTGCCAAGCTGAAGAACACAGGAACCCCAACACACACAAAACAACAACCAGGTGATTCTGTACCAACAAAAAAAAGAGAGAACCTGTCCCAGGCTATCAAAATCTGTATACAGTATAATATTTATACAGTACTCCTTAATAAGATATTGAATATAGTGTAAATATTGAATATACTGTATACAGATTTTGATAGCCTGGGACAGGTTCTCTCTCTTTTCTGTTGGAACATGGGAACCTTGCAGGTTCAGACTGAAACTCCTTTTAGCCCTACTTCTGTTTCTCACCATAGCAAACCAAATGTCTTTAGGAAGGTCCCCTGATGTAGCCTACTTCGAATCGTGTCATATAGTGGCACAAATCATGTCATAAAGAGGTAGTGGGCGAAATCTTCAATACGATTGGAGTCATATGGACAGAGATGCTGATTTAAGGGGATTTTATTACATCTGTCCTGTAAATAGTCAGAGGGCATTGTTTGAAAATGGGCAGTCATAAAGTCCCATGAAGTCACGGGTTTTAATGGCTTTAATGGATTCTAGGGGAGTTAAAGCATACAGTTGCAAGACTGGAGCCATGACCTTGATCCAATTTGACTAGAACTGGTGTCCATATTTAGCCAGCTGGGTTTCAGACTCATTTACCAGTTTGATGTAAAAACCCAAGCGCCTTAGATGGGCCCTGATAGAGACCGAAGGGTGTTCAACCTCAGTTCTTAAACGTGCTGCTGGAGTACCCTGAAGAAGTCCTAAGATTTTCCCAATAAAGTTGTTTTGCATAATGTCTGAGTTAGGATTGATTCAAATGGGTAGCCGTGTTGGTCTGAAGTAGCACAATAAAATCAGAGTCCAGTAGCATCTTTAAGACCAACAAAGATTTATTCTAAGGGAGTTCTTAGTCTGACAAAGAGTGCTTGCACTCAAAAGCTCACGCCTTGAATAAATCTTTGTTGGTCTTAAGGGTGCTACTGGAGTCTGATTTTATTGAGTTAGGATCTTTTGATTCCACCCCCCAGATCTCCACCCCATACAATAGCTGGGGAATTACCTTGCCTAGAAAGGCCTCAAAGGCCAGGACCACAAGTTGTCCCACTTTGGAGTAGAAAAACTTCAGGATGGCACCAGTTGTTTGGTGGGCAGTCATTAAAGTAGCTTTTAAATGTGCCTTCCAGGACAAGAAAGCTTGAACGGTAATGCCTAAGTATTTAAAAAATGGGCATTGATCAATTTTGTTGCTATCGATTGACCAGCCAAATTTGGTTCTAGAACTACCCAAACCCACTATTTTAGTTCTATTGTAGTTTAGCTTGCTGGGGGGTAAACGGTAATGACTGGGGAAGGCACTGGCAAGGCCACCCTGTATTGATTCTGCCAAAAAAAACGCTAGAGGGCTTCACCCTAAGGGTCAGACATTTGTGCAGTAATCTGCTAGAGAAGCTAGCATCCTATTTTTATGGGATAAGATGGCCATATCATCCACATAAAGCAGAGTGGTTATTTTCTGGACAGCTAAAGGGGGGGATGATCAAGAGAGTTCATAACTTGTACGATATCATTGATATAAAAAATAAATAGGAATGGGGCCAGCAGACTACCTTATTTAACCCTTTTTTTCAAGGGGAATTGGACCTGTAAGGCAGCCGGTAGAGCCTGCTTTGGCCCTAACAGCAAGATTTGTGTCCTCTTACTAGCCTGAAAAGTCTTTGATCTTGGTGTTGTCTAATTTTTGCCAAAGTCCAGAATGATTGATGGAGTCAAAGGCTGAGGACAGATCAACAAAGGCAACAAAGAGCCTACGATTAAATTTTAAAGTATATCTTTCAATTAAGGCCTTCAGAACCAAGCAGTGGCCAGTTGTACCATGGCCCTTTCAAAAACTTGCTTGTTCTCGATCTGATCGAGAACAAAGGTTTGTCTTATTCTAACTAGAAAAGCAGATGGCGAATATAAAATTTGGGAGCAATATCTAGACTCACAGAACAACAGTTTATTTGATCTGAATAGTCGCTATTTTTGAAAACGGGGACTATAATACTTTGTTTCCAGTTTGCTGGGACTGTGTAAGAGTTATTGATTTCTGAAAATAATAGGGCAAAAATGGAAGCCCATCAATGAATCGTTGATTTGCAATTCAGGAGGAATCAAATATTCTCCTGGGTCTTTGCCTGCAGTTAATGCATTAATCAGTTGAGTTTCTTCATTAAAGTCAGGGTCCTCTGAAATATCTCCTGAGATTGGTGGAAAGTGCCCCCAAGTCACAACTGACTTATGGTGACTCCACAGGGTTTTCAAGGCAAGAGATGTTCAGAGGTGGCTTACCATGGCCTGCCTCCATCTAGCCACCCTGGTCTTCCTTGGAGGTCTCCCATCCAAATCCAGGGCTGACCCTGCAGAGCTTCTGAGATCATGCTAGCTTGGGCAACCCAGAGCTCATTCTGCCCCTCTTCCCACCCCCCTCTATGAGATTTTTATTGGGGGGACAATAGTGTTTGAGTTAGTTTTTCCCACCATATCTCCCTTTTTCGTTACTTTGATTAGTTGGATCTGTGTTATGTTTTTATGCCGGGGGGGTTTAATTAATGGGGTTTTATTGGGATTTTATTCAGACTATTGTAACCCACCACGAGCCACTTGGGAGTGGCGATTCACAAATTGAAATAATAATAATAATAATAATAATACTAATAATAATAATAATAATAATGATGATGATGATGATGATGATGATGATGATGTCATCCATTTAGATATGTCCAATTCTCGGTGATTCTATAGGAAAGTCTCTGCCACGTGTCTCTGCCGATGATGATGTTAATAATAATGTTGGATTTTTCAGTATGCTTTGGGAGCTGAAGCGCATTGGCAGTGTATCCAAGGTGTGCACACACAGGCACAGGCGAGCCAACTTTATTTGCTCATTACAGTGTATGCCGCCCTTCCAAAAAGCTCAGGGCGGTTTACATCACGATACAAACGGTCCAGTCACAAAAACCCGAATGAAGCCTCATCATAATTTCACACAGACGTCTAAAACCCTCGACCATGACAACGAAACGAAAGCCGCTTCCCCCATGCCTCCCCTCAAGCAGGTCTCCGTGAGGCGGAGCGCGTGACGCCTGTTGACCGGCGCCCACCTGTAAACCGCTCCGGAGCCCAGGCGGGCGGCCAAGCTGTCTCGTGCAAATGCCCGAGGGGAGCGGAGCGGACGCTAGAGGGAGCCGCCGCCTCTGCCCGGCCGCCCTCCCCCCTGCCGCTGCCATAGAGCGAATGGCAGCCGCGGCGGGTCGGGAGCGGACGCTTCTTGCGCGCAGGCAGGCGAGACGGCGCTTCTGAGCGCGGCCGCCCGACCGACCGACGCCGGCTGGCGTGGCCCCGCGGAGAGGCGGTCAGGCAGGCAGAAGGGACCGGCGAGCCCCCGCAGCCCTGGCCCGCCCCCGGCTTCTCGCGCTCCCTCGGCGGCGGAGCCTCGCCTCCCCCTCGCAGCCTCCCCGGCCGAGCCGAACAATCGCCAGCTGCAGCCGACCGTCGCGCGCCGCCTCCCGCTCCCGCTCCGGCTCCGGCTCCGGCGGCTTCCCTCACGGGCGGCAGCGGCGGCGGGTTCCTGGCTGCAGCGGGAACAAAGGAAAGGCTGCCCCGCGCCCACCCCGCCCCCTGGACGCCCGACGGCTCGCGCCGCCGCCGCCCCGCTCGGCCTCCCCAAGATGCCGCGGTTGATGCCGCCGGCGCCCCGCCGCCCCGCTGGGCTGCTGCTGCTGCTGCTGGCGCTGCTGCTCCTCCTGCTGACGGGCCGCGCCGCCCGGGTAAGTGCCCCCCGATGGCCTCCGAGCCCGCGGCTCCCCTCAGCCATCGCCTCGCGCGCCTCCTGCGGCCTCCTGGCCCCGGGGATGCTCGCGGACGCCTCCCTCTATCGCCAGCGGCTTCTCCGGGGTTGGGGCGGGGTGGCTTTTCTCGCGCTTTAGAGCCTCGGGGCTGGCTGCCCTGCAGGGCTTCCTCGCGAGGAAACCCGGCGGGGCCCCGACTCGCTCGTCACCGGGCAGAGGGCAGCCTTCCTTCCAAGCCCCTCTGAGGGGGGGGGAGTGGCGCTTTGGCGGGAGGCCTGAGGCTGAGCCAGGCGCGTCCACGCGTGAGGCGCTCGCCCAGCTCTGCCCGCGGACCCCCGCGCGGCGCGAGGGCCGGCCTGGCTTGGCGCCTGAGGCACTGGGGCCGCGCCATCCGGCCGTGCTCCGTAGGGACCCCCTCCCCTTCAGCTCTGCGGCCCTCGCAACCTCCCGTGCATTGTTCGGGGCTCTGCCGCCCTTCTTGCGGGTGGGAGGGTTGCCGTGCGTGGGAGGCGGGTGTCTCTGTATGTGTGTGTGTGTGTGTGGGGGGGAGCGCGATGGCTTTTGGATGTCATTTGAAGGTCGGCCGGGGAAGAAGGGGTTACACAGTCCCCCCCTCCTACTCCCCCCATATCCTCTCTGGCCTTCCATGCTGGCGAGAGGAAGGGGTGTGTGCATGCATATGTGCCTGCTCCGCTATCAGACCTGTTGGCTTCTGAGCGCTGGAGCTGCAGAGAAATGCTCGGGTGGAGGCTGGATTGGGGGCGGGGGTGTGGGGCTCAGCCCATGCTAAACCCTTTCCCGCTTTCTGAGTGGGATGGGGGAGGTGGGCCCTGGCACCTTAATGCCTCTGGGCTGGTTCTTTCCCAAGGCTTGCATTTCTCTGGGGTTTCCAGACCCCCCCCCTCCTTACAGCCTAGGATGGAGATTGGGGGTGTGGCCGGGCAATGAGGGAGAAGCCCTTGAGAATCTCAGCACAGCGTTGGGGTCAGGGAGGCGACCTGCGTGATCCTGACACCAGTCGGAGCTGTTGGGAATCAAAGCCGGCGCCGCAAATGTCATTCCAGTAAATCTTGTGCAAATATCATTTCTGGCAAGGACTTTTTGACAGCTGATGCTCTGAGCTGCTTCCCTGTGGCTCAGTGGCAGAGCACGGACTTGACATGCGGAAGGTCCCAGGTTCAATCCCCAGCACCTCCAGTTGAAAGGGTCAAGGTAGTGGACGATGGGAAAGATCTCTGTTGCTGCTGACCTTGATGGTCAGACTCAGTATAGTAGGGGTAGTCAAGCTGTGGTCCTCCAGATGTTCATGGACTGCAATTCCCATGAGCCCCTGCCAGCATTCGCTGGCAGGGGCTCATGGGAATTGTAGTCCATGAACATCTGGAGGACCACAGCTTGACTACCCCTGCCGTATAGGACAGCGTCATGTGTGGCTCATTACAAGTCTTTGCATGCAGAAGGCCCAGGCTCAGTCACTGACATGTTTAGTGGGAAGGCTCAGCGTAGTAGGTGTCCAGAAAGACCTCTTGAGACCTGCCTGAGACCCTGGCTTGTTGCTGCCAGTCTGAGCGGACAGTACTGGCTTGGTGGAGTAATGGCACAATTCAGAATGATGGAGCTTGAGGTGTTCGTGTGGATGGGTAGACGCAGGTTAATGGCCCTGTCTGTGGTTGTGGGTCCTCCTGCTTAACGAGAAGCATACCATTGGTTCTAGAAGAAGTGCTGGTCAACATTGGGCTTAGGAGCCACCGTAGTTGGCTTGTTTGGTGGTTGCTACCCCTTCCCTGCCACTGTTGAGCCAACGTAATCACCTTTAAGGCCATATGCGGTCTGGGCCCAGTGTATCTGAGAGGCCGCCTCCCTGCCTGTACCCCCAAAAGAGCTTTACGCTCTGCCACCTCCAACTGGCTTCAGATCCCTGGCTCCAACGGAGCACGTTGGACCTCAACAAGGGCCACAGCCTTCTCGGTCCTGGCCCCTACCTGGTGGAACGAGCTCCCTGAAGGGATCAGGGGCCTGCCTGAACTTCCACAATTCTGCAGGGCCTGCAAAAGGGAGCTCTTCCGCCAGGCATTTGCTTGAGGGTGACCGACTCAAAACATCTACAGGTCCCCCCTCCCCTCACACTGAGAGGTCGAACCTACCCAGGGATTTTCAGTGTAATTGCTCTGTTGAAATGCTGTTCTGGTTGGCATGTTATATCATGATTGTTATCTGTTAAATTGTTATACGTTCTCTGAAAAAGTTCTACAGTGTTTTATGTAAACCGTCCAGAGCCATATGGAAAGGCGGTGTAAAAATCTAAATAAATGAAGTGCTTCTGATGGAATCAAAGCTCGGAAAGGCTGCCATGCTAAATGAAAAACTGAATCTTTACAGGAATTCAGGAAGGTGTTCCAACTCAACAAGTATCTAGGAAGAATCAGCGTAAAGCCTGAAATGTCTTGAGCCCAAAGTATGATGAGTTGACCAGCTGTGAGGCATCCAGGCCATCTGTGCTGGCTAAAATTGGGGGTGGACACGTGCAAGGGCTTTCTTAGTTGCTCCAACTGGAAGTGGTACTATTGGTGTAATTTTTAGGACCTTCTGGGTTATTTGGAGATACATCTTTTCTGGGAAGTCTTTGCAAATACCCGAGATACTTTGAGGTTTTAATTTTTTGAAAAACAAAGACAGAATGTTCCCATGGATTACTGTTGTATCCTAAGGTGTACCTGCTGAAGGCATTTTCAGGATGCCCTGCTCTGTGTGCTCTCTAATGAAGTGAAGTGTATAAACCTGATGCTGGGCTTTCTCAGTGGTGGCACCCATGTTGGGCAATTTATTCCCTACTAATGCTTGCCTTGTGCCATGCTTGTTTCTTGTAAGGCACCAGGCAACATTTTTCGTTCTTCGATCCATCTGGAATCTCTGCCTCCTTCCATGCATTTAGTTGGTTTTTAACTACTGAATTGATTTCTACGCTTGCAGCGTGGAAGGTTTCTTGATATGAGTGAATTCTGGGTTTGATGTGGGTGAATTCTGGATGCCGCTTCTGAACTCTGATGTGGGTGAATTCTGGGCGGTTCCTCTTTTGCATTGTCCTTTCTTTTAACCTATATTCGACTGGGGTGGTTTTGTTTCTTAGGAGAGTGTTTGAAAGACTAGTGTGAAAGACTAAATAAAATTCCCTCTTGTTTTTTTCCTGCTGAGCTGAGCAGAATATAACTGCTGTTTGCCTATTTTGGGGAGGTTTGTGATGGTAACACGACAGAACATTTGACCAAAATTTCAGCATCCACTGAAGCTACAAGCAACCACTGTCCGAGGTATCTCAATGGTGTTCAGAGAGGGTTGGGGTGCCACAAACTGCCCCCATGGAGGGCAAGGCAGCCTGGGCTCCTTTGGCAGGAACAACACCTGCAGCAGGAGCTGTTTTTAGAGTGTGGGGTGCGGGGGACGCTTCACGACTGTCTGGCTGAAGTGAACCAGGCCGCCCCCAAAGTCCTGTTAGAGCACAGGAGTCCCGTGATTCTGTGATGCTGGTTCCCTTCTAAAATAAGCTACTGGGTGTTTTTGTTTTTGCTAAAGCTCCGAGTTTGCCTATTTTGGGGAGGTTTACCACGATACTCAACAGCTGTAATCTGAAAGTGGGCAGTGCAATACCATACGTGGCTCCAGATTGCTGCTGAGAGAGGCTTAGAGAGGACACTGCCTATAACGTGTTGTAAACAGCCTCTTTAATAATGTTGTGGGGTAATAGCCTGAATAGCCCTGACAAACTTGAACTCCACGGAGCTTGAAAGCCGAGCAAGGTTGGCCACTGTTAGTCCTTGGAAGAGAGACCACTAAGGAAGGCTGGAGTCACTGTTGACTTTATTTACAAAAATAGTACCCTGCCTTTCTTCCTTTGCAGGGGCCACCAAGATGGCTATGCAGAGGCCAGCGACAACAAGAAGAAGAGTTGGTTCTTATAGGCCGCTTTTCTCTACCCGAAGGAATCTCAAAGCGGCTTCCATTTGCTTTCCCTTTCCTCCCGCCACAACAGGCACCCTGTGAGGGAGGTGAGGCTGAGAGAGCCCTGATATTATTGCTCTGTCAGAACAGCTTTATCAGGGCTGTGGCGAGCCCAAGGTCACCCAGTTGGTTGTATGTGGGGGAGTGCAGAATCAAACCTGGCCCATCAGATTAGAAGTCCACACTCCTAACCACTACACCAAGCTGGCTGACAAGCCACCCCCGTTCCTCTCTTGCCTTGAAAACCCCATGTTGGCTTTGACTTGATGGCACACCGTTCTTATTCTTCTGTTCTTATATTGACAGGCAGTGGGGTGCATCGGACTAGTACCTGAGTGTCAGACTAGTGCCTGAAAGACCCAGGTTCGAATCCTATAGTGAAAGTTTGCTGGGGGACCTTGGGCCAGTCACATGCTCTTAGCCTGACCTACCTCGGGGAGTAGTTGTGAGGGTGAAATGGAGGAGAGGAGAAAGATGCAAGCTGCCTTGGTTCCCCATGTGGGGCACAAATGGACTAAATAAGTATGGAAGTAATAAAAATTGGTGGTCTTTAAACAGAAAGGTTGAGAGACTGATTTCCTAAAGGAATAAGGCTGAGGGGAGAGGGAATGAGCAAAGAGCTTTGTGTTCTTTGCATGTGTGTGTGTGTGTCTTAGAGGCACACAGGGAATGACTGCCACTACCCTCAGCGGTCTTCTCCATCAGCCTCAGGGCTGCCCTCAATATTACCTCCTTCCTAGAGGGAAGAGAGCATGCTCAGATTTTACTGGACTCTGTGTAGATTGATTCAAGTGGGTAGCCGTGTTGGTCTGAAGCAGCACAATAAAACAAAATCAGAGTCCAGTGGTACCTTTACGACCAACAAAGATTTATTCAAGGCCTGAGCTTTCGAGTGCAAGTATTAGTCTGAGGAAGAGTGCTTGCACTCGAAAGCTCACGCCTTGAATAAATCTTTGTTGGTCTTAAAGGTGCTACTGGACTCTGATTCTGTTCTTTTGTTGAGGGTCATGCTTTTTGTTAGCATGGTCGATAACCGGCCTTTCCCTTCCGGAAGAGGGCCTAAAGGTGGCAGTTCTGTCACATTAAAAATTTGGCATGCCTGGGGAATCTCCTGGGGATGGCCCAGATGGGTCACCAAGTTTCCTACTGCATAGAATAAAAAATACTCTGCTTTCAAAGTGTTGTGAGAACCTGTCGTGCCTTGAGCAATGTGGGAAGTTTCAGGGAGATATGTGAGAGGAGTGTCTATTCCCCCCACCCCCAATTCCTTTTAAGTTTGCCAGAGGATTGTTTGCCCATAAACTCCTTCCTGTGAAGTCACATTTTTCCCCCTTGAAGAAAGTGTCTCCTGTGCTCTGTATGGCTGTTTATCAAAAATAGCTGGGCATTTGGCCCCTTCTCTCCCCACCTCCCTACATCTAGTTTAAGGCACTCTTATTTCGGGGGAAAGAAACATTCCACCAGGAGGGAGCTGTAGCGGGCCTCTGCCCTTACAGAGGGTTTGTTTTAAACAATCGTCATCGCTCTGCATTTTTTCAGTGCTGACTTTGCCTCTGGTTAGTTTCCACAGTGTGTTTGCAGATCTTGTTTTACTGATGGGGGAATTTTGTAAACCAGTTGAGGTACTAATTGGTCCAAGCCAGAGCCAGCTTGGTGTAGTGGTTAGAGGATGGACTTCTAATATGGCGAGCCAGGTTTGATTCTGTGCTCCCCAGCATGCAGCCAGCTCGGTGACCATGGGCTCCTCACAGCACTGATAAAGCTGTTCTGACCGAGCAGTGATATCAGCGCTCTCTCAACCTCACTCAGCTCACAGGGTGTCTGTTGTGGGGAGAGGAAAGGGAAGGCCATTGTAAGCTGCTTTGAGACTCCTTCTGGTAGAGAAAAGCAGCCTATAAGAACCAACTCTTCTTCTTCAGTAATATCGGGGCTTTCTCAGCCTCCCCTCTCTCACAGGGTGTCTGTTGTGGGGAGAGGAAAGGGAAGGGGACTGTAAGCCGCATTGAGATTCCTTCGGGTAGAGAAAAGGAGCATATAAGTACCAACTCTTCCTCTTCCTCTGTGTTGTGGGTCCTAACTGGTTAGAAACTGAGGGTCCTATACTGCAGGCCAAGATATAGGTGGACATGGTTGATCATTTGAAATGCCCTCAAAACATAATTGTAGAGTCATGGTGCTAAGCCTGTGGAACGGGACCCTCTGGTAGGTCATGGGACCCCACCTTGAAGTTGGTTTTTATGCCCACCTTTTGACTGCCCAAAGGAGTCTCAAAGCGGCTTACCATTGCTTTCCCTTCCTCTCCCATAACAGACACCCTGTGTGGTACATGGGGCTGATAGAGCTCCTATAGACCTGTTCTGTGAGAACAGCTCTATCGGGACTGTGACTGGCCCAAAGTCACCCAGCTGGCTGCACGTGGAGGAGTGGGGAATCAAACTAGGTTTTCCAGATTAGAAGCTGCCGTTCTTAACCACTGGACCAACTGGCTGTGTCACAAGATCCTCTAGATGCATCCTTTCAAAAAGGTGTCTTCTGTAGAGTGTGGCAAACATTTTCTGCTCATGGATATGGCTGTCCCAATGCGGAACTTGGTGGCTTATTGTTCTTCCTGTGACACTCCTGTACAGCCGTGTACAGCCGTGGTTCTCAACCTTCCTAATGTCGCGACCCTTTAATACAGTTCCTCATGTTGTGGTGACCCCCAACCATAAAGTTATGCCAGTGTTCTTTCACAGAAATTAAACTGAAACTGACCAATGGCGTTGAAGATCCATTGTTCATGGTTGTATAGAAATTGGGTTTCCCCCCGGGGTTTCTCAGTTCAGTTCTGCCTCTTGTCCCACCATGCCGATCTTGCTCTTTTCCACTGCTCCAAACAAATGAACGTTCTATCTCGATCTACCCCACAAGGCTGTTGTGTGGATGGCGCCCTCCCTGGCCAAGCTGCTTGCCCTGCCGCAATCCCTGTGAAAAGGTCATTCGAACCTCAAAGGGGTCCCAACCCCCAGGTTGTACAGTCAGTTTTCTCCACTGCCATGTAATAGGAAGAATAGCATGGAGAGGGGCCACAGTTAACATGACTCCCCTCCACTTGTGATTTGGGGGGGGGGGTATAGAGAAGCACATGAACTTTCTCCACTTAGTCATGCACTCATGCTGGGCTCTCCCTCTGTGAAGCTTGGCTCTCCATCTTGGAATGTTCTGCTGTGATTGGCAGGTTCTTTCCAAGATTCTTGGGCAGGGCTTGATATATCAGCCTTGCTACATGAATTCCTTCTATCTGAAGGTATCAGTGATTTGAACCTAGCCACTTCCTTTCTCTCCTCCTACTGAGCTACGGTCCTTTCCTGTGGGACAGCTGTCTGCCTGGTGGGCAGGAGAACGCCACTGCTCCTCCATCCCAGAACTGCAAAGTCGCTCCTATCTGGTTGTGTCCCTTGTGGCTGTGAGGGCCCATTCAATGCCATGCGCCTGTGAGTTCCATCCAGTTGCGTTATCCCTGGTGATGCAGAAAGGCCAATGAAGGACATGGCAGGCAAGGGCTGTTTGAACCCAACCTTTTGAGAGGTGCGCTCCCCCTGCACCGCAGCCACTTACAAGTAGCACACATAATCTCGTCATGCGCCGTAGTGATGCTCACAGCGATTGACTCTATTGATTTGTGCAGCTCGTGCTGGAGTGGTGGCTGCCAAAGGTGTGCTTTATGTACGCGTCTGGGGATTAAATGTTAACAAGCCCCTGTGAAGTGCTCTGCACCCAGTAAGGCCACTTGGTGGTAAATGCTTTTCGGCCTTCAGAATCCTGCGTTCTTTTTATTGGTCCTGACAGGTGCATTATGTTTCCCTGCTTTCAGAGTGTTTGGAGGAGAGGAGGCTCTCTGTCTGTTGCAGCCTGGGCTTTGGATCCCCCCTCCCTTGGATCTCCAGAGTTTCGGTTTCAGGGAGAAAAGAAAATCCATCGCTGCCTGCTCTTCTGTGGGCAGTGCTATTCTCACCTTTCATTGGCAGTTTTGTATTGAAGTGAAGGTGTCTGCAGGCTCACAGCCCTGACTAGAGTTGTGGCTTTGTAATACAGGCTTGGGTGTGATCCAGTGTAATTGCCGTTTTTGAGGACATGCCAAAAAAGCACCTCATTCCTTCCCTGCTGCCTACCGGTGGCTGAAAATTCAGAGGACTTGAGCATATCCTGCAGGTTCGCAACACACTATGGAAGAGCTGCACTTTTGTCCCACTTTTCCTTCTAGAATTTCGAAGCAATGCCCAGGATTCTCTACACTTCCTTTTAAATCCTCACAATACTCCTCAGAAAAGTCCAGCTGAGACGGTCCTAAAGTCATCCAGTTATGAACTTCATGGCAGAGTGAGGATTTGATCCCAACTCTTTTCTGTTTTTCTTTATTTGCCACCAAGTCACAACTGAGTTATGACAACCCTGCGGGGTTTTAAAGGCAAGTGACAGTCAGAGGTGGCTTGCTGCTGCCTCCCTTTGTGTATGACCCCGTTCTTCTTTGGTGGTCTCCCATCCAAACATTGATCAGGGCAGACCTGGCTTAGTTTCTCTGATGAGATCGGGCTGGCCTAGGGCATCCAGGCCAGGGCATCTGTCTATTAAGACTCTCTAATCCAGGCTCCAAAGACCAATATGGCTCTAAAGATAAAAACGGAAACTTTAAAGTGAAGGGTACAGGAGGAGGTAGGAGGGATGCTAGACCATGCAAAGGGAATGACAGGCAAAGATCGTTATAGCACTGAAGGGTTTCTTAGAGATGTTTTCCAAAAAGGGAAACAATAGAGATGGACTTTTAGCAAGAAGCCAGCTGCAAATCGTGGGCAGGTATAGGCCAGTGCATTAAAATACCCATGCAGGGTGCTTTCGTGTGTATTTATGACCTGGTCAGACCTCGTGTTCGTTATAAAGGTCTCAGGACAGCTAGTGCTTGGGCTGCAGGGACCAATTATCAGTAATGTTTAAATTGTATATTTCTAGGTTTTGACTGAGGGGCTTTGGTTGACCTCTTTGAATGTGGATGCCCTTTGGCAGTTCGATTTTAAAAGGCTTCTGACCCCTGCCTCTAACCCCCATAACATCCTCAGCCCCAAATGTTACTGCCAGTCAGGGAGCACATTTAGTTAGCTTGAATCCATCGTGTGTGTATGTGTGTGTGTGTTTATGGAAAACTTTTCCAGAAAAAAATTCCAATGATATACTTTTCTGTGGAAAAAATTCTGCCTCACAGATGTAAATGGTTAATTTGGTTGGTTTATCTGTAGCTGTCAGGTCTGTTGTGCTGCAAATTATTCCTGTGAGGTAAGCTAAAGGCAGGACATGATGCATGGATCAAGGCCAGTGCTTGCACATGATCCAGAACATTACTAGAAACTTTCCATCACTACTTCATCCCCATCTCAGCTGTTGGGACCCTGGTGTTGTTAAGAGGAAAAGACTTCCTCATGTAGGAGAGAAGTTGGCAAAAAAGACCTTTCCCTCTGAAGAGAATACTTGATAAGAACATTTGGAACTCTTCTGTAAATTAATAGAATCATTTTGGGCCTAACTAAATGTGAAGGCAAGAGCCTCTTGTGGCGCAGAGTGGTGAGGCAGCAGACATGCAGTCTGAAGCTCTGCCTGTGAGGTTGGGAGTTCAATCCCAGCAGCCGGCTCAAAGTTGACTCAGCCTTCCATCCTTCCGAGGTCAGTAAAATGAGTACCCAGCTTGCTGGGGGGTAAACGGTAATGACTGGGGAAGGCACTGGCAAACCACCCTGTATTGAGTCTGCCATGAAAACGCTGGAGGGCATCACCCCAAGGGTCAGACATGACTCGCTGCTTGCACAGGGGATACCTTTACCTTTTTAAATGTGACGGCAACCTTTGGAAGAGGATGACATTTTTAACACCAATAAGGCAATTTAAGAACATTCTGAGAGCCCAGGCCTAATCAAGGGCTCCAGTGTGATGGGCTGAGGAATTTGTTTCTCCCGCCTCACAACTTTTGAATGCTAAGCCATTGTGGTATTTGTGTGTTTCCCTGTTGGGATTTGAAAGAACATGGTGGTGGTGGTGGAACAGGAGCACCCTAGTTGTGCTGTTGGGGTGCCCAGGACTGGTCCTTCATGGCTCTTTCATTGTTCCAAAATGATGAAGGTTCCAACAATTATGCCTCTGGATACCCTTTTGTCTAGTTTAGCCTTTTGTGAAGTATCTTTAGAAGTTCTCTTCCTTTCACTGGAATGCCATAGATTATGCTTATTTTGGCAGCATGTACATTAACATTGTGACAGTACAGAGAACATTAGGAACAGAAGAAGAGGTGGTTCTTATATGCCACTTATCTCTATCTGAAGGAGGCTCAAACTGGCTAACATTCACCTTCCCTTTCCTCTCCCCACAACAGACTCCCTGTGAGGTGGGTGAGGCTGAGAGAACCCTGATATTCTTGCTCAGTCGCTCTGTCAGTCCTGTGGTGAGCCCAAGGTCACCCAGCTGGCTGCATGTGGGGGAGGATCAGGGAATCAAACTCGGCTCCCCAAATTAGAAGTCCGCGCTCCTAACCAGTACACCAAGCTGGAACATTTTATTACCATGACATAAGTTCTGTTTTATATGAACCTGTCTCCTATCAAATCAAGCGTATTGGTCCATCTAGCACAGGACTGTCTTCTCTAAGACCAGCTCTCCAGGGTTTTGGACAAGTAGAATAGAATCATAGAATCATAGAGTTGGAAGGGGCCATACAGGTCATCTAGTCCAACCATCTAGCTCAACGTAGGATCAGCCCAAAGCATCCTAAAGCAGTAGATCAAGATAAAGGGAGCAGTAGATCAAGACAGAGGAAGAATAAAGTCTTCCTCTCCATCTGTTACTTGAAATCCTTTAACTGGGGCTTTTTATGATGCTCTCAGACTGAACAATGCCTTTCCTTTAAAAAAATGTTCTGATGAGGCAAAGATCTCCCTTTGTCTTGCAAATGCTCCTTGCTTGTCTATTCAAACTTAAGTATGTTTTATCAAAAGGCACTTCCTGGGGTTTTGTCTGGTAGGAAACCATCAAAAGACTGAAGAATATATATGGAATATAAAAGGAGAAGGCTGCAGAGTGTGTAGGCCAAACATGCTTCATAGTGGATGAGACCGTTGCTTTCCTGCTATGAGCAGGCTGTCTTTATAGTTTAACAGCCTCGTCTCCCCACCAGCCAACAGACTGAATGTTCTTGCTATTTCCAAATGCGCTGCTTGTTGTAAGCAACTTTCCGGGCCTGTTCTCCTTAAATGGTTAGTAGAATTAAAATCACCCAGCAGGCTTCAAAGGGAGCTAGGGAAAACAACCACTCCCTCAACACACAGAGAGTCTCCCAAGGAGTCCGTTGCTAAATACCTTCACCGAAAAGGCCTTGGCTACCCGTGCTTCGCCTGGCCAAATTTGGTACAGCAGATTCTCAAGCCCGTTCCAGCCTTGGCCAGCAAAATGGCATGCATGCTCAAGAGGGGCTCATGGTAGACAAGGATAGATGATTGGAAGGTTATGTGGGTAGCAGGCCTTATAATCCAGACTAGCTGGATCTCATCAGAGCTTGGAAGACACACCAGGCTGGCCATGGTGAGCACTTGGATGGAAGACCACTGAGGAAGAGTGGGACTGCTGTCCAGATAAAGCCAGTGGGAAACCACCTCTGCTCATCTCTTACCTTGAAAACCCCATGAAGAGGAACACAGTCCTTATTAGGGCAACGTGATTCTGGTCCTTTTTGTTTCAGGTGGGGAGCCATGTTGGTCTGGAGTAGAACAGCTAGTGCAGTAGAATCTTGGAGACCAAGAAGATTTTTAGGGTTTGAGCTTTTGAGAGTCAAACCTCCATTCATCAGATGACCTTGACTGTCAGGGAGCTTTGACTCTTGAATCTTAAAAATCTTCTCGAGAGCCAGCTTGGTGTAGTGGTCAAGAGTGGCGGCCTCCATGTGCAGCCAGCTGGGTGACCTTGGGCCATTCTGTATAAGATCTGATCTTTCTATGTGTAGAGTGTTGCTTATGTGACGGCAACAATCAAGCATGTGAACTCAGACATGCTGCCTTTTCTCTTGCATTGTCTCCAGAACCAAGAGATCCTGCATGTCATTTAAGATTGTAGTGGTAGCTTCTCACCAGTGACTCTATCTGACTTTTGGCAAATGGTTCTTGAAGGGGGGGCATCCTTGGTGGTGGTGTTCTTGCGGAATACCTTCTCTGGTCAGTAGATCAAGATAGAGCGTTTGTCTTTCTGGAGCAGCAGAAAAGAGCGAGATCAGCATGGTGGGAGAAGAGGCAGAACTGAACTGAGAAACCCCGGGAAAAAACCCAATTTCTATACAAACACGAACAATGGATCTTCACGCAGTTGGCCAGTTTCAGTTTAATTTCTGTGAAAGCACACTTGCATAATTTTACGGTTGGGGGTCACCACAACATTAAAGGGTTGCAGCATTAGGAAGGTTGAGAACCACTGTTATAGGGGGGGAAAAGACGTGGTTACTCATAAGTCCCATCCCCCCTTGATAGGTGAGCCACTCAACGTCAGCAGCGTGTTTTGCTGAACACCACGACGTAGTTCCAACTTGCACGTACTTTGTTCTGTAGAATTCATTGGGAGCTTCTATCTTCATAACCCTTCCTCTTCATTTGCATCGTTGTGCCCCAGCTCTTCTGCCTTGGGAGACTCTGCTGGAATGTTGGGATGGTTCGTTTTCTAAATGTAGACAGATATTGGCGAGACCCTGCAGAGCTATGACACTAAGCCGTACTCGCTGCCCGTGATGAGCCCGCTCGATATGCAGCATCATTTACGCTAGGTTGGGTTGGAGGGAACTCTATTCACTACGCTCAGCAGGAGGTGTGTGTTGTCATTTCTTAGATCTTTGCCCAGGAGGCACGGTTTGTGCAGCCTTTTAAATTCACAGATTGCCCATTATGGAGCATTAATGCTTGCTGTCAGAAGAGCTTCGGCAAATTTAACCGGAAAGGTCACCGATTTTGCAACCCGGCTGCCCCTGGTGGGTGCAGCCACCAGTTTATCCCCCCAGGACCTATTCCCTGTGACGGGTTATCTCCTTAATGGCTCTAGGAGAAAATTTAATTAAACCCATCAAATTAGACCTCGCCGCAAACAACCTTAGCCCAGCTGAGTTTCTGATGGCGTTGAGGCAGATCCAAACTTTATTATGGACCTGCTGTGAGCCACATACGCTCTCTCAGCTCACCCTGTTTGTCTTTTGCTTGTTGCTTTTAGTCATTTAGAAATTTTGTCAAAAGCTTTGTCATGCACTTTTATTTTGCGGTTGTTTACTTGTGAAGCATTGTGAGTAAAAATTGTGGAATGTTAATTGAAGATTTCCACTCTTCCTTCTGGTTGAATTGATATTTAATTCTGGGTTGCAGATTGCTGCTTTTCGGGTTTTTGGCCTGGGATTTTCTTTGTTATAAACTTAATAGTGGCTCAGTTCAGATGCAAAATTTTAGCTTGGGGATTTAATTGGGGAAACTAGGATTCGGGTCACAGACCGCTTATTTATCCTGCATTTCTCCCCTGTGGGGACCCAAAGCCATTTAGGTTTATTTTATTTTTTGAATATATTTACAATGACGTTCTTCTGTCCTCCATTTTATTCTCACAACAGGTTGGTGAGGTTGAGAGTGGGTAACTGGCCCAAGGTCACTCACTGAGCTTTAAGGGGTAGGGATTTGAACTTGGATTTCCCAAATTGTAGTCTGACCCTCAAATCCTGATCTGCTTTCATAAAACGCTGATTTCAGTTCCCTCTTTCCTGGTGGGTATTGCTGAAGAACGAGCCAGGGTGTTTACATTCAGACATGAAATTGTACTTAAGAGTAACTCTGGTTATGAATGACTATAACTAACCCCACTTAGCAGAGAGACCCATGTTCAGACAATCACACCAACCATTAGAGCTGCCAGCTCTGGGTTCAGAAATACTTAAGAGATTTTGGGGGTGGAGCCTGAGAAGGTGGGGCTTGGGGAGGGAGGGGCTTCTTTGAGGTGTAGCACCATACTGGTCGTTTTGGTGAATCGGTCTCTGTTGCCTGGAGATCAGGTGCCATTGCAGGAGATCTCCAGATACCACCTGTAAGCTGGCAGCCTTGCCAACTATAGTTGAATTAAATCATGGATCTGTATAATGTTTGAACTTTGCCCATGATTATTGCTGAACCTGGGTTTGCATTTGGGGGGGATTCCCTTGTTTCACGGAAGCATTTTCTGTTAGAGATGTTTGCATAGACCCTTTTCTGTTTTTCTACATTTTTCCAAGACTTACTTTTGTGGTGTACATTTTCATTGATGGTGTTTTCAGTTCATTTGCTTAGACGGTGTAAAATAACATGCCATTTATATATAAGCAAGACATGAATAATGATGAGAAATGGGCCCATGCAGTGTGGGGAAATTCAGCAGAAGAATCCAGAAAACAAAGAATGCACTCCCGTTTGATTCAGGTACAGAAAGCAAAGCAAAACAAGGGCATTTTCAAGCTGAAGTGGTTGGGCTGCAAAATTTGGTGGCATCCCTGCTTTCTATTTTGGGGGCAGTGTAGCATCTATTTTACAGTATTTTATAGTTTCCCTAATCAGGGAACAATTTTCTTGATCACTGTATTGCGAGAAAATTCTGTGCATGAATTTTGTATTGGGTGTTCTGCACCATAACATCCTTCCCCCATATCCCTTGCAAAAAAACCCTTCCCCTTCCCCAAAGGGCAGAGAACTCAGAGGAGGATGGGATTGGTGGGGAAACCACTTTGTTTCTTCCCTAAAACTTTATGAGAAATAGGGTGATGTTCCTGGATGATAGGAAGGAGGGAATCAAACAAGCACTATGGATACAATTCCTCTGTATGTGTAGTTGTCATGTAGAGAGGGAGAGCTTAGGTAAAAGCCTGTCCCAAGTAAAAAATCTGTCTGCCTCCCTTTTTCTATGCATGTTAGAACAGGGTTGGAATGCTTTTTTGGGGGGGACCCCTACCAGCCACTTCACACGTGATTTTTTTTTTTGAAAGGAGAAAGCAGTGGAGTGCATCTGAACCATTCTGCAAATGTGAGGCTTGTGAGCATGGTGTCTGTGCAAAGTGAAAGTGTATGCACACACTCTCCACTATTAGTAGAAAGCACTTTTTGCCAGTTCTTCCCTGCAGATCTTCATTGTCTTCCTGGGTATCCCATTTTTCCATGAATGGCCTTATAGGGAGATAAAGGAGCAGCAGCAAGAAGGAGAAGGCACAGAAATTTTTCCTCTGAGGCAGAGGACATCTTGATGGGAGATTCCCACCATTCACTCAGGGAAGCAGGAACAAACTTTTCTTCCTTTTCCCATCTCTTTGGTGGGAGTTACCTTCCTTTCAGTTTGTTTCAGCCTCTACAGGGAGAACAGCTAGCTGACTAGGTTATCTTGCTCACCCCTTTTCCTTGTGTCTTTACCATATGTTCCTTTCCTTCTGCCACCTAATACTTCTTTTTACTTCTTCCTCCCTCTTCCTCCTTTCCCCTTGCCGGCAACTAGCAACTTCCTCAAGGGAGAGCAAGGAGATTTTTTCAGACAAGTACTGAATTGCAGCAACCATTTTAAACCACAGCCGATAGCAATCTGTGGCAGATGCTATTCCTCATGGCTGAGATGGGCCGCAGACACAGCTTCCTCTTTAGACTCCTACTTTGGCAGAAAACAGAATTGATGATCTTGGCAGGCAATGCCCCTGAAAGGGCTGCACTGACCATGGTTAACAAAGAGCGTGGAAAAGAAGCAAAAAATAAATAAATTAAAAAAGTGTGAAGTGCCATGAAGACAAGAACATCCTGGAGACACAGGCTCTTATGAAAAGACCATATTTTTACCCAGGGAGCGTTTTGAGTGCTCCGAATACCACAGTGCCAGTCGGCCCAATGCAGCCACAAGCCAAATGTGCTTTGATATTACGATGGCACTCAGGTGATCCCTTGCAGAGACAAAAATGGTATATGTCCCTTTAACCTTCCCCCTGAATTCTTTGAGCTACTCAGGAAGATGATGAGGAAAGAAATCTCCAGTCTTTGTTAAGTGGGTGATGCTTCCCTAGACTTCCCTTGAGTTACCCTGCCTCCCACCTCCCCAAATAGATCAATACCCAGGTGATAAAGGCTCTGACCAACCAAGGAAACCTAAAAGAAGGGGAAAGCAGCCCATTGATGTTGGATTTGTCAGATATTGATTCTAATAGTAGGGAGGAAGGGGAATTCCTCATGATGAATAAGATGAGGAGGAAATTTAAGTGCCTGAACAGTCTTTGCATTTCTTTCAACCAGAAGATTAACTGTATTTATTAGCTAAATCTCCGGCTGCACTGGACTTAAAGCAATCCCCAGTGGCAGAGGACCAAGCTTCAGGAACTTAAAAGAATTATAGGCCAAAGGTAAATCACTAGTTTCCCCCTAGATTGGACACAACTCAAAAAGATTTTTCCCCTATCAGAATTTTTTTGAGAAACATCTGAATGATGAGTGGGCTAAGCCCATTAACTGACAGTTTCCAGCATTTATTAAAAAGTTGTATGCTATAAATACTTTGGCCATATCATGTGATCCAACTCAGTGGAGAAAGCAGTTATGGTAGGAATGGTCAATGGTGAAAGGTAACCAGCCTGACAAAGAATGCGGTGATTAGATACAATTAAAATGGATACCAGCCAGAGCATTACAAAACTAAGCAACAGATGAGCCATTGGATCGCCAAGAGTAGGACTTGACTGAATGGCTAACATGCTATAAATAAATACGCTGAAGATATTTTACAGATCCCTCTTATGGATGCACCCGTGAGTGCACTGCAAACCATCAGACTTGCTCTCAGAAGATTGCGAGGGCAGCCTAAAAGACAGAATGGATAAGAAGGTGAACTTTATATTAAAATGTGCATGAGGAAATCAATCTGCCATCCCTTTGTCCTAATCCTAGGCACCCTAAGGGAGAAATTATGACACACTCTAGTTGTTAGGAAAACCTTAAAGATACTTGTAATTAAAATGGAATGCATCAGAAAGTAGGATAGTCTTTTCACAGCAATTTTTCCTCCCAACAAGAACTTGAAGATGTCCAAGGCATCCATCAGCTTGAAAGCATACATTGATAGCGCTACAAAGCACAGAAACATAAGGTTCTCCTGGACATCACTGACCATTTAGTGAGGAGTGCTATGACAAAGACAGTTTTCTTAAGACACGCCAATGTAGAAGAGGTGTGCAAAGTAGCAATTTGGTCTTCTATATCAACCTTTACCAAACATTACAAAATAAATCTATATAGTTCTTCAGACGCAGCATTTGGCAGAAAAGAATCACGTGTTACGGAACTTGATGATGACAATGATGCACTGGGACAAGACACTAATTTGGAAGGTTCTACCAAAACGGCCTCTACCTCAGAGGGAGAACGACCATTGGCTACTCATCTGCCCCTGTATGGGAGCCAGGGGATTTGTGCTCCTGTATGGGAGCCAGGGCAACAAAGTTCCCAGTGCAGAAATGGTCTGGGTCACTCTTTTCCCCCCTGTGCCTGGATTTCTTAACATTCTCAATTTTTCTTGTTTTCAATCAACACTTCATCATCCTACAGAACATTATTTTGGTGTGTATCCTGTTAGGGTCACAAAAAATAGTGTTCAGCTCTGTAGTTCAAATCTTATAAGCCACCCCAAGCCGGCTATGCCAAGAGGGACCGTTACAGAAATAAAATACAATAATAAATACCACACTTACTGGTGGCCTAAGATGACTGTTCTGGCTGTTATCAGCTCTATATCCTGATCTCTTGTAATAAGGAGATCATTATGAGCTGGCTTATGCTATATATTAAAAATATCCCAGGATATTCCCAAAGACACAATCCACTAAATTTTCATATGTATGTAAAGCGTTAATATTCTGCATTTCTGTCAATCAGCTGGGCTCATAGTTGTGTATGTCGTTAAAACCAGCTAAAATATTTCACAAAAAATGCAGATAAACCATCTTAATAACTGACCTCCAGTAACCAGCCCCCAAAAGCGCATTGGAGAAGCTCTGTTTAGCAGAACCTCTGAAATCTCTGGTTGGGGTTTTCTTCATGATTTTGAGGAAGCTGTGGTCAGTGAGAAAGCCCAAGCAGAAGCGGTTCTGTTAATAAGGAACAGTTAATAATGTCTGGTTTTGATGAATTTCTAGTATCTTTAACTCTCAAAGGCTTATACTCTGGAAAGCTCGTTGATATAAAAGCAATTATGCTAGGATTGGTCAGTGGAAAAAGGAAACCAGGCCAACAAAAAATGTGGTTAGATACCCTCAAAATGGACAATGGCCAGAACATTACACAACTAAAAGAAATGGAGCAAGATTGGAAATTGTGGCAGCAGTTGTGTGGTAGGATCGCCAAGAGTCAGACTCGACTGAATGGCTAATATCATATTGGACCTGAATATAGTTCTTCTGTTGCTGAACAACATGGTTACCCACCTGAAACTATCAACAGGGTCCCATAGACATAGAAATCATATGCCCTTATCTGCACAGCAAAGGCAAAATACTTTGTCAGGCATATTGGCTGCTGTGGGTGGAGAGTGCCATCAAGTTGCGGCCGACTTACACAACCCCATAGCATTTTCAGTGCAAGTGTCGTTCAGAGGTGATTGGCCATTGCTTGCCTCGGCATAGCCATCCCAGGCTGCCTCGGGGGTCTCCCATTAAAATCCCTACCAGGGCTGTCTCTGTTTCTGAGATCTAAAGAGATCAGCCTTTCCTGGGCCAATCAAGTTAGGGTTTGGCGTATTGGTAGTTTGTAACATGATGTGTATTTTCGCTTGATGCCCTCTTCCTCTTTGTGCTTGCATTCCTCCAATGAATTAGGCATTTCTGGGTTTTCAACAAACAGTGAATTTCCAATCCATCTGAACTAGTGAGCTAGTTTTGCAGCCTGTGAACAAACTACTGTTTTCAATCTTGGTTTGCGGAGTTACTTCCGACCACAATTTGAACATAAGAGGAAACTCTAGTTTTTTGCAAAATGTACAGAAATGACTTATTAGCTCGCAGTGTGCCACTGGAACAATGAGGAGCAGACAGGAGATCTTGTGTAAGTCCCAGTCTCTTTAGAGGAGCACCTGTCCATCCCTACCTTGGATGTCTTTAGAGGGGCACAATGCAAAAAGTATCAATTACTGGGGGACAACAACAAGGGAAGTCTTTGGTCTCTGTGCTCCTACGTGCCCCCTTTTCAGGGGAGTTTGGTTCAGCATCATTTAATTAATTTATTTATTATATATTTATGAGAAACAGGACTAGATGGATATCTGTTCTGATGTAGCAGGGTGCATTTTGCTATTTTGGTCCCTTCAGCTTGCACGTGTGGATTTTTTAAATGTCTCTTTAAAAGCCCAAACTCATTTAAAAGGCCCATTCCACAGTGCCAAATTATAGCTTGGTATTGAGGCTGATGATTTCTTCTTTGGTAGTAGACTACCTTGACGAGTCTTTGTTTTGTTGCGTCTGTTGGTTGTGTCTTATTTCGAGGGAACCGAATTGCCTCATGCGGCCTCCTCTCTTGTATTCCAGCAGGCCCAAGTTTCCCTCAGCTGACCTGCTAGAATTATAGATTGTGAAAATGGCCACCGCTTCTTCAGGCTCCAGGTGACTGTTGTTTCTCAAGGGTCTTGTCGAAGGTGCCTTGAATTAGTGATGAAGAGACAGAAGGCCTGTGGCAAGCTGGTGAATTGGAAGCGACATGTGTCCTCAGGTCCCTCTTGCTACCTGACGAGGCTCCTCTGCTGTGGAACTTCCCTCTTTTCCTTTCAGCCGTACTGGAAATTTCCTCTCTGTCTGGGCCAAAGAGGGAACGTGACAGAAATGCGGATGGAGTTCAATGAGAAACTGTAATCCTGGAGGTTTTGTCGGCTTTCTCAAACAGTTCATTGTGCGCGTTCAACCAAGTAGGAGTGTGTCAAGTATGCCTTCCTCAAAGATACGTCTGTTCTCGGGGTGGGGTGGGGAGGAGAGAAATTTCTCCTGATCAACCAAGAAGTAAATACCAGATGGTTCCAGGCCTCTGTTCACCCGCTTTGTAGCTGCTTTGCTGTGGGCATGGTCAACTAGAATCAGACTTTTCATTTTCTGTGTGAGATAGGCCTCGTGGCATTGTGTTTGGTGACTACCTAGGATGGGGGAGAACCAGGTTTGAATATTTGCTGGGCTCACTGGGTAACCTTGAGTTGTTCATACCCCGTTGGCCTAAGAACCTTCAAAGGCTGGTTGTTGGATAAAATGAAGGAACTGGAGAATTGTGGGCAATGACTCCTCTCCTGAAGCTCCTTGGAAGAACAAATGTGGACATTAGAAGAAGAAGAGTTGGTTCTTATATGCCGCTTTTCTCTACCCAAAGGAGTCTCAAAGTGGCTTACATTCTCCTTCCCTTTCCTCTCCCCGCAACAGACACCCTATGAGGGAGGTGAGGCTGAGGGAGCCCTGATATCACTGCTCGGTCAGAACAGCTTTCTCAGTGCTGTGGCAAGCCCCAGGTCACCCAGCTGGCGGCATGTGGGAGAGAAGCAGGGAATCAAACCTGGCTCACCAGATTAGAAGTCCGTACTCCTAACCACTACACCAAACTGGCTCTCACAGTTTGCTACAAGGCTCTGCTGATGTCATATTAGTCTGGTCATATTAGTCTGGTAAGAGTTTCCTCTTTCTCTCCTGTGCAGAGGTTTCCTCTTTCTCTGCTGACTTCAAAAATTCTTAGGGAAGAGATGAGAAGCTTTGGCACTTTACAGGTGACAGTGCAATCCTGTGCAGGGTTATGCACTCTGAGTTCATTGAGCTTGGTGGACTTAGGTGGGAGAAAAGGCTGCTTAGGAGGGGAGGATGCTGTGAGTCAGCCAAGGGAAAAAGAATATGCAGGCCCTGTCCTTGGCTCTGAAGTAGGATGGGAACTCTCCCTGACACCACATGCTGGATTTTAGAGGTGCCAGAGAACAGTGTGAAGTGAATTGCTTTCTGCTGTCTTCCAAGGCAGGGCTTCATCAGCAGGAGTCATGCTCTTTTCCGTGTTCACGGCACGAGCTGGCTTTAGAGATATTGTAAAGCAGTGCAGATTTTTTTGGCTACTTTCTGTGTGTCTCTGAGGTGCAACTTGGCATTGGGGAGAGGACCCAGCTGAAGTTCCCCAGCTCAGAAGGCTGTGCTGTATCAGACTCTACTGGGCCAGCATCTCGTTTTCCACAATTGCTCAGGCTTCGTGTGCTCCTCGCATTAAAGACTGCAAATAGAAAACAACCACAGAAAGGAGAAAAGATTTATCTCAGGGGTAGTCAAATTGTGGCCCTCCAGATGTCCATGGACTACAATTCCCATGAGCCCCTGCCAATGTCTGTTGGCAGGGATTCATGGGAATTGTAGTCCATGGACATCTGGAGGGCCGCAGTTTGACTACCGCGATCTATCTTCTTTCTTGGCTCTCCCCCTCCCCCATTTGCAGGGAATTTTTTAAACAATGAGGCATGTTAAAAAGTGTGACCTCAACCCGGAACTGTGCAATGGGTAGAATCCGGTCTCTGCCTCTTTTCTGCTCTGCAGGGTGCTATTAGTTAAAAATGTAGCTGGTTCTCCA
The DNA here is from genome assembly GCF_049243985.1 of Paroedura picta. NCBI lineage: Eukaryota > Metazoa > Chordata > Lepidosauria > Squamata > Gekkonidae > Paroedura > Paroedura picta. Next base: position 33,700,219 of record NC_135373.1, read on the forward strand.
GCCTTGAGGCAGGAAGTTCTGGGCCAGGGTGATGTTTAGGACATTGCATTTTTACATTTCTGCTTCAGACCCATTGCACCTTAGATGTCATTGGTAAGGGTGCTGTCCAAATTCATGGTCTATCAATAGCTCTCAGCTATGTTGGATAAATGGAACCTCTATTTTCAGGAGCAGAATCTCAGTTACTGCGCTCAACAGCCAGGGGAGTCTTTGGCTCCTGTGCTCCTGCATGCAGCCTCCTCAGGGCCGTTTGGTTATCCCCCATGACTGTGGACCTTCTTGGATGCAGCAGAGTGCTTTTTTTGATGTCTCTGTCTTTCCATCTTGCAGTTGCGGAATTTTGAACGAGAACTGAAGAGAAAAGACATACCCCGCTTTTCGTTGCCCTAAGGAGTCTCAAAGTGGCTTAAAATCACCTTCCCCTCCTCTCCCCACAACAAACACCCTCTGTAGCAGGTCGGGCTGAAGGAGCTCTGACAGAACTGCTCCGTGAGAACAGCTCTAAAAGAACTGTCCGCCCAAGGTCACCCAGCTGACTGCACGTGGAGGAGCGAGGAATCATACCAGGTGCCCAGATTAGGGGTCGCTGCTCTCTGGCACTAAACCATGCCGGTTCTCATGTTGTTTGGTTGTTCTGCTAAAACACAAAATGTTGCTTGCTGTGTGTTTTGTTTGGGGGGGGGACATGGTGTCCTCGAATGCAAATTGTGATCGAGGGATAAAGCCTTTGTGGTGGTTCTTCTTTTGGCTCTACGTTGTGGGAAATGACGGGTTAGGAATGAGTGACAACCAGCCTGTTCACAAGTTCTTAGACGGGCTCTCCCTCTGGGCTCAAGCCTAACTTCTCTTCCTGCTGCTTTTTCTGGGCTGGCGTAAAGACCCCTAGGGCATGCTGACTATTGATATATCACCTCTAACCTTTCGGTGAGCCTCTGAAATTTGTCACAGACGTGCCCTTGGGGCTGCTGGGAACGATGAAGCATCTGTCTGTGCCGTACCGTGGGAGATGCAATAGCTATAGGTGAGCATAGAGATGAAGGATTCTGTGCGCATGATGGACTCCTGCAATCTCTGCTGTGATTGATTGCCGAGCCCACACTGATAGATGGGCCCTTTCTTGTCATACCAGCTTGTGCCTCGAGAACTGGATTTCTATCTTGCTTTCCTCCTGATAAGCTGGAAAACGTGGCTGTATACAGAGAGGCTGTATGCAGTTCGATGGAGCCCTTCCTCCAACAGAAACAGCCAGCCCACGAGTGTTTGTCAGGAAAAGCAGCTGGCCTCAAGCCGGAAGCCCTTCCCAGAACTGCAGCATACATGGCTCTGGAGAAGCAACTCCCAGCTCCACCAGCCCCTCTGCTATTACTATCTTGGCTCTGTCTGGATTGGTCGGGTGCTTGTTCACCTGTATCTAATCCATCTTTCAATTAGAATACAACCTCAGATAGCCTAATTGGTGGGTTTTTTTTGTGTGTGGTTAAACTATACTTTTGACTGCATTTTGGCTCCCTTGTGTGTTTTGCATTTTGTTTGCACCAGGTTTGAGTCATGGGTGGATGGCGTATGTTTGCACCCTGCTGGATAATTGGAGAAGACCATGTTTTTACAGTCTGACAACGAGAGGAGGGTAGCTGAGTGAACAGAGAGCATTCACAACACTCTCGCAGCCTGTGACAAACCTGGGGTGGAGCGGGAGAGGAGAGTATGCAGGTGCAGTGGTAGCAGAAATGTTTATTGGTGTCCTTTCCCTGAATTCAATACAATACGAATGGCTGTGCTACTAGACTGGCGAAAAGCCATTTGACCACCATCAGCAGTAGGCAAGCAGAGAAGTGACTGCAAGAGCACCTGTGGGTGGGGGAATACCCTCTCCCCCAATGCCTGCTGCTCAAGGATATGCCTAACCATTTTACTGGGCATGCTGGGCCAATTCTGCATCAAAGTACTGAATGGGAGCCCTGTCAGGCACTAATTGTCACACTGATGCGGGCAACAAGAGAGAAGGCAACAGGCTTGGTTTATGAAGGTCATTATGTACGCCGGACTCTCTGAAGCCATTGACAAGATTGCTCCCCAATGCCCCGTCATCTCCCATCCAAAGCCAGCTCCTTGGTATACACCAGAGCTGCCCAAGCCGAAACAGGAGTCTGGCAGAAGAATCATGATGGAGCATCAAGAACGTCATAAGATGCTTATGAATGCTTTTGAGATGGCCGTGAAATCCACTAAGAACGAACTCACGCCTAGCTCAGTTGTTTAAAACAATTAGATTGTTGACATCCTTAGGATCGTTCCAAAACTCGAAATTGGATATCGGCTTGAGGCTTTTGTGAGCTACTTTGCAGAGAAAATCTTATTGCTCTGCCAGGACTTTTCCACCTGGGCTTTCCAGGACTTTCTAACAATTTTCCTAACCAGAGTCAACAACTCTGCCTCCTAAACCTGTACAATCACTGGACTGTACTAAGCTAGAGGTTATGGCAGCATTACTGGAATTGAGTTCGTTCCTAGTACGATGCTCTTCTTCCTCCTCTCTCTCCTCACTTTTGTTTTCAGGCACACCTGTGTCACTGCATTCATTACAGGTAGATGCTGAGTGTCTTTTAGGATTCAGGACTGAAAACTTGCCTCCCCTTCTCTCTGTGCTGAAGCTCAGACTATTTGTTATTTATTCCTTGCTGGGGTATCCAAAGCTGCTCACAGCACCAATCTTCTTATCCTCGCCTGCCTTGTATCTTCACCACAACCACCCTGCGTGGTAGGCTAAGCTGAGTCACCCAGCAAGCTTCCAGGGCTGTCAGGATCCGAACCCAAGACCTTGCAAATCCAAATACGGCAGCATTTCCACTGCATTGCCCCCAAGGAAAAGGAACCTGGGTCAGTATCCCCTTGTTTTTTTCAATACAGCAAAGGTGCCTTCCCCATGCAGAAAGATGAGTCATGGGCGGGTTCAGGAGACAGACTCCTTGGCATTATGTCTTGGCAGTTGCAGAAGGAAGGAACCAGCTGAGGAATTCTCAATCACTTCTCAATTGCAGCCATTACAGCTCACCTTGGAGTCAGTCCAGACGAGGACGAGTGTGAAGTGCTGCCATGTGCAATTCTGGCTGTCTGCATGCGTGTGCCCTGCCTTCCAGGGGGTAAACTCAGACTTGGTGCATGTCTGAAGGACTTTGCAAGAAGGAAAACCTCTCCCTGCTCTTCTCCCTGCAAGGCATCTGCAGAGTCTTGCCCCAGATATGGAGGACACGTGTTCTCTCATTAAGTGACGTATTTCTTAGACAAAAAATGGAAAAAGTCTGTTTAGAAGTGTTTTTTTATAGAAAGAGTAGCATCGGCCATCCAGCAACAGGCTTTCTGCAGTCGCGAGCAACAGCCGTTACCAAATGGGTGAAGGAGGAATAGTTATATGGAACAATGAAATCGGGATCCAGTGGCACTTTTAAGACCAACAAAGATTTATTCAAGGTGTGAGCTTTCAAGTGCAAGCACTCAACACAAGAGTGCTTGCACTCGAAAGCTCACACCTTGAATAAATCTTTGTTGGCCTTAAAAGTGCCACTGGACTCTGATTTTATTGTGCTGCTTCAGACCAACACGGCTGCTCATTTGAATCTATAGTTATATGGAAGTACATTAAAGTAGCGATCCCCAACCTGTGGGCTGCGGACCACATGTGGTCCTTCGACTAATTGGAGGTGGGCCCCGAAGGACGCCTACTCCCCCCCCTGGCCCTTTACTTCACCCCCCCCCCCAGCCCTTTGCAACACACTTCATTGTTGTGGCATGTCTGTATCTTATTTTGAAAGGATGTTTAAACATTACCATAGTGATCAGAGAGCGCTAGGGCAGTGGTTGAGAGTAGAGGAGTAAACTACCAGGCCTCAGTAAAAGGCATTGAGTTGTCCCCGGTGATAAAAAGGTTGGGGACCACTGCATTAAAGGCAGCCTCTACGTTTGTCCTGACGGTAAGCCTTTTCGTTGGGCAACATGGTTAGAAATGGGCCTTTCCAAAGTCATGGGCCATGGTTCAAAGGTAGAACATCTGCTTAGTTTCAGAAGGTCCCTGGCATGACTGGTTAAAAAGGTCAGACAGTGGCAACGTGAAAGACCTCTGCCTGGGACCCTGGAGTAGACAATCTGGTAGTCATAGTAGGCGATGAATAGCAATGTAGTCTAGTGCAGGGGTAGTCAACCTGCCGGCTGTCAGGGGCTCATGGGAATTGTAGTCCATGAACATCTGGAGGACCACAGGTTGACAACCCCTCGTCTAGTGGTTCGTGGTACAGGGCATCTTCATGTGTTCTTGTTAAGAGGAAGAGTGATGGCTCACAGAATAGAACAGCTGTTTTGCATGTAGAAGGTCCCTGGTTCAGTTCCTGGCATCTCTGGTTGAAAGGGATCCGGAGGTAGGTGGTGTGAAAGACACCTTGGATGGGCACTGCCAGCCTGAATAGGCCATCCTGATTTGGATAGACCCAAAAACCTGACTCAATACAAGGTAGCTTCATGCATTCAGAGATGTTTTGCTTTCTGCCTCCAGACAGTCCCTGGAGAGCAATCGTCCAATGAATGATCTCAGTCTGAAGCCGGGGATACTTCCCAGGGACGCTCCAGCGAAGCAACCTGGACATTACAGTCAGGAGTTGTCTAATGAGCCATCAAGAGGATTCATACGGAGGGAATAACAGTGAATGTGCTTTGCATGCTGAAGACTCTAGTTTCTGCTCTCTGGTTACAGGATCTAGTAGGAAAGGCCTGTCTCGGCTTGAGGCCCTGGAGGACCGTTAATGGATGCTGTAGATTAAGCTTCATAAACCGATCGTCTGCCCTGCCTCAGCCTAAGGCCCAGTGGAACAGCTTTCTCTTGCAAAGCCCTGCAGAACATTTTAAGGTCCTGCAGGGCTCTGATCTCATTCCACCAGACTGAATCCAGGGCTTTTTCAGGGAGAACTCTCTGCTTGGATTATTGCCTCCTCTCCCCGCCAGTTCCCTTCCCACTGTTCAATAGGGCAGTGGGGGAAATGGCCAGTATCACTTCCAGGCCCAAACCAGAAATGGTTGCATTGCACTGGGATGACATTGTAGGATTTACCCCAAACTCTACTCAAACCTCCTGCATTCCCCCAATGCAATACAGGACATAAACCATCTTAATGACAGCTGTTTTGCGATTGGCCCTGCCCTTGCATAGCAGCCGTTTTGGGGTGGTATCCGCTGCCCTGTCTCAAAGTTACTAATGTGCCTGCAAGCTTATAAAGGCTGGGGGCCCCTGGAGCACATGATTAGCATTTTTGGCATGGATGAGCTTCAGATAGCTTGGGTTCAAAGTATCTTAAGGAGCCATCTTCCCAGATGTCCCTGTTCTTTGAGATCAGTGAATGTGACTTTGTTGCAGGAATCTACACCAGGGGTAGTCAAACTGCGGCCCTCCAGGTGTCCATGGACTACAATTCCCATGAGTCCCTGCCAGCAGGGCAGGGCTCTACCAAGCAGTGGCCATTGCAGGGCATGTTTGGATGTTTGGTCGCTCTCATTGTCGATTTCCCCGAGGCAACTGAGAACTTATTTATTCTGTGCGGCCTTTGTCTAAAAAACCTTGTGAGTTTTAATAGTACTTGGTGGTTTTTAGACATTTGTTGGTTCCTCATTGTCTGCTTTTTCCTGGTTTACGTTTTGCTTGCTTTTGTGGGTTGTTTTTCTGTGGTGATTTTTATGATGAACCTCCCCGGGAGCACCCTGTATCCAAAAACTGACATCCAGTGGGCCAGAACAAGTACATGAAATAAAAAAGGACCCATCTGGGTTCATTCCACCATAAGAAGAAGAAGGAAAGGAAAACCATTTCCTAAATGGGAAAGTATTTCGTTGATAGATGTTCTGAGCTGGGCCTTTGAATGCACTCATCAAAACTGGATTTTAAGTGTCTGAAGTCAGAAGGGCCAGAGATTGAATCTGGTCCTGGATGGGCACGTACTTGGTTGCAAGAGGCATACTCTAGCCTTTTTGACTGAGAGGGCAGCCGTTTAGTTACTTCTCTGTGATGGCGGCAGCCTATCTATTGAGTGCTTTGATAGCAACCATTTGTTCCTGTGGTTACTAATTTTTGTTTCCAAGAATGCTTGCTATTGAGATGGGAGGCGTACAGAGTTTTCCATCAGTGCTTTAATTTTCTGGTCCCATTGCTTTGCATGAATGGAGTTTTTGAGTTTCATTTATTTATGTTTATGATTTATTTATAGATAGACTTTATGTATACCCCACCTTTTCTCCAGCGAGAGCTAGCTTGGTGTAGTGGTTAGGAGTGGCAGCTTCTAAGAGCCGGGTTTGATTCCCCCCTCCTCCACATGCAGTCAACTAGTCACAGTCCTCTTAGAGTTGTCCTTGCAGAGCAGTGCTGTCAGAGCTCTCTCAGTCCCACCTGACTCACAGGGTATCTGTTGTGGGGAAAGGAAAGCAATTGTAAGCTGCTTTGAGACTCCCTCAAAAACGGGATATAAAAGCCAACACTTCTTCCATTACTCTCCATTCCTCCATTTTATCCTCACAGCAACCCCTGTTAAAAGGCTACACTGAAAATGTGGGCCTGGCACAAGGTCACCCTGCAAACTTCAGTGGGAGAAACGGGGATTTGAACCAGATCCTAGGTACATCGCTCTAACCTCTGTGCCATCCTGGCTCTCCTGCTACATCTCCCATTCTTCCTCTCAACCATAACACTATGAGGTAGGTTAGACTGAGCGAGTGATTGGCCCCAGGTAAGCCACTGAATTTCCATTTCTGAGTGGGGATTTGGCCCTGGGAATCCCAGGTTCTGATCTCACCCTGAGTTCAAAATTCCTGTTCAGCCGTAAAACTTACTGTGTAAACGTGGGCCCTTTTCTCTCATCCTTGGCTTATTGTAAGGAATCAGATGGAGGGGTGGAGAACCTCTCTTACAATGAACCTCTTGTAGGGAGGGCGGGATAAAAATGAGAAAGATGGCTAGAGGTGCTTTCTTCTCAGTTCAGTTTTGAACCTCAGGGCTACTAACCGTTACCCTTGGCTGGCCGCAAAAAAATGTATTTCCGTTTTAAGGATTCGAGGCAGTTAACGGCAGATTCCCCAAGAGACCGGCCCAGCTGCTTGGAATACACAGGCTCCTTCTGAACAGAGTCCACTTGTACAAAAACCTTCCCATCTCAGCATCTGTTTGCAATGTGGATTAAGAGTAATTTAGGGTTTTTTTTTTATCCAGTGCTTGGATTCTTTTAAACACACACAGGATTTCTCTCCCCCTCCTCTGCTGAGGAGTTTAGAATTTTAATCTGGATTTAAACATTTCGTCCTACATTGATGTAAAAAAAAAACAAACAAACAAAAAGGAGGGGGGAGTTAAATAGGAAAAGGGGAGGTTGTGTGTGTGTGTGTGTGTGTGTGTGAGAAACCTTGGATGACTTTCTGCAAAAAAAGCAGCCTTCCTGCTGTGATCTGATGTATGGAACAAGATAGGCCAGATGTTCAGCAAGGCCTGGAAAGCACCAGATCCTTGTAAAAGTAGCTGTACAAGGACTTGATTTAGATTAGGGCCACAATGGGGTTGTCAGGTTCTCTCTGGCCACCAGTGAGGGTGGGGTTAGAGTTGCCGGCTCCAGATCGGTAAATTCCCAGAGATTTGGGGTTGAAGCCTAGGGAGAAGTGGGAACAATGCCATAGAGCAGGGGTAGTCAACCTGTGGCCCTCCAGATGTTCATGGACTACAGTTCCCACAAGCCCCTGCCAGCAAACGCTGGCAGGGGCTCATGGGAATTGTAGTCCATGAACATCTGGAGGGACCACAGGTTGACTATCCCTGCCATAGAGTCCACCCTCTGAAAGATCCACATTCTCCGGGTCTACTGATCTCTGTGGCCTGGAGATGAACTGTAATTCTGGGGGGGTCCCCAGGCCCCACCTGGAGGTTGGCATCTCTGGGCTATGATGCTGTGGGATAAGTAACATCTCCCATGCAAAGTTTCCAGTTGTGATTGGAGCCCATCATGTTATGTAAGGGAAAGGCGTGTTCTTGGTCTTTTCCCCTTTCCTGGGCTGATCAAGGCTGTGTGTGTATTCCGGTGGGCAAAATTGCAATGACTCCGGTAGGGGAAGTACTTGGAGATTTTGTGGGTGGAGCTTGGAGAGGGCAAAGTTTGGGAAGTGGAGGGATCTCAGTGGGGGACAGTTCCATAGAATTCACCCTCCAAAGTGGTCATTTTCTCCAGGTCAACCAATCCCTATTGTCCAGCGATCAGCTGCAATTGCAGGAGGTCTCCAGGAGCCACCTGGCAGTTGGCAACCCAAGCATGGGGAAAAGGTTAAACTTTACCATGCAACCATGGCTGTGAGGAGAATTGGGACCCCAGGCAGCTACTCTGTGTAGCTGAATAAAACACTGGGGGGAAATCTGTTAATGGATCTTGGTGGTCTCAAAAATTGGCACAAAGTTCCGGGGACGTATGTGTTCCAAGCCTATTAGCAAGCCCCTGGGTGGGAAGGTTGACGTTTCTGGAAATCCTACCCAAATGGGGGCCATTTTCTTTTGGCCAATCCCTTGCAGCTGCCATTTCCCCTGTGCTGCCATTGGAGGGCAGACTTCTAAGAAAAGTTTGTAATTGCCGTTCTGCAATAATGAAATAATAACATGACTGTTTGGGCGTGATCTCGTTGTTCCTGTGAAATCTCAGCTTTGGGGATTCTGCAGAACTCATAGACCATGCCAAGAAATCGTGGTGATGTTATAGTGCGAGGATTCGCAACCAGGGTGCCCCAGGAGACCTTGAGCTATGCAGAGGTATATCTGTGATTGTGGATTTATTATTTTCTTATTTTATTAAAAAATAATTATGAGTACTCCCTTAAATGGGCAGATTGACCCACCCCCTCCCAAGTGACCAAATATGAGAATGGAGGGGGTGGGATGAGGAGGGGCCCCAGCCATTAAAACCTTTGACCATCGAGGCTCCTCTCACTTCACGTTGACCTGTGTCAGTGGTGACTTGATGAACCAGGTGAGTGTTTTTGTTTTAACTCAGGGATGTGGGTGGGTGGCAGAGAGGCTGGGTGCTAGGCTGCAGAAGGTCCCTGGCAAGCTCCAGCAGTTGGGGGGGGGGGGGGGAGGCAGCAGAAGTAACCAATGCAGAGAATCACACACAAAAATGAAACTAACTTCTCATTAACAAGCATATTATTTTCTTAGTGATGATGCCATGCACTCTGTAAACGTGAGAGTTTTTTAAAAAGAGTTTTTTTAAAGAAGCTTTTACAGTTCGTCAGGCTGTGTGTGTGTGCCTGCGAATCTCCTAGCTAGATGGATTTCTTTCTCTGCTATGCAGGATCTGGACTGTAGATCAGTTTGCAGTTCTTTGAGAGGTTGACTCAGCCTTCCATCCTTCTGAGGTCGGTAAAATGAGTACCCAGCTTGCTTACTGGGGGGTAAACGGTGATGACTGGGGAAGGCACTGGCAAACCACCCCGTATTGAGTCTGCCAAGAGAACGCTGGGGGGGGGGGGCAAGGGTCAGACATGACCCGGTGCTTGCACAGGGGATACCTTTACCTTTACCTAGTCTCATCTTTCAGTATTTATGTTCAAAATGGGGGCAAAACCCATTTTAAAAATGGGTTGAGGAAAGGAAGGGAGGCGAGCTAGCAAGGTGGTGCACCAGTGTGTGCCAAGCTGGCCTCCCTCTCCTTCCCAGCAACTAGGAACGAGGGGAACACCATGCGCTGTTGTGAAGCGCTTTTAGCCAGCCACCCTCGCCTTTCCATCAGCCAGGAAGGCTGGGAGTGGTGCACACCATGGCGGAGTACACCCATCCAGTTTCCCTCACCTTCCCGGCAGTCAGGAAGGTGGGGAAGGGTGTGTGGCGTTTTGGAGCGCACCCAGGTGGCTTCCGCAGCATGGCACAGTGGAGCAGGATGTTGTGGAGTGCCCCCAGGTGATTTGCCTCGCCTTTCTGTGACAAGCAGCCAGCCAGCTTCCCTCGCTTTCAAGGGAACCAGGAAAGGTAGGGAATGGATGTGCGCTTGCCTTTATCCAGGAGGGTACAGAGTGTGGCAGGACTGTGGTCGAGGGGTGAGGGGGCTGGTGGATGGCTGCCCAGAGCCCCATGCTGCCTGCCACAGCTTGTCTCCTGCCGGTTCTTCGCTGTCCTGGGAAGTGCTGGGAGGAGGAGGAGGAGGAGGACAGGGGTGGGAAGAAGCAGTGACTGGTCCTTTCGACGCCTGGCTCTCACCCTCTTGGGGGAATGCTCCCCGGTGAGAGCCAATCAGAGGCGCACATCGTCAGAAGGACCGTGCACATTTTATGCATATAAAATATATAGTATTAATTGTTAAAAAGATACCACTGTTTCGAAATACATATTTATACAAAAAAAATAGAAGCAAATCTAAAGTTTGTAACATTGCATTAGGAAGTGTGTGAACAGTAGCTCCATTTTGCTTGTCATTCACTTCCGGGGGCATGGCAGGGAGGTGTGTCCAGTTGACATCCCTTCCAGTAGCCTTTGAAGCCTGGATTCCCCCCCCCCCCCCAGGCATGCCTCCATAGTCAAAAGGCTGGAAAAGGCTATTGTAATGCAACAGGAACTAGTGATTTTTTTTAAAAAAGGAAAGCCTCCAAAAGCTCCCTAGGAACACAACAGGGAAAACGGCAGCCGATGGAGAAAAATGCCCCCCAAATCCCCATGCAATTTGCGTCATTGTCAGCGGGCACCCGTCTGCACTCATTACAGCGGTGTCAAGAAAACAGACATTCCTCACTGTGTGGATATGCAGCCTTTATCCTGCCTCAGGAAGCGTCTGGAAACGCATAGTGGAGAACTGGGCTATAACCCAACTTCTTATCCCCACGATAGACTTGGTTGGGTTTTTGTTCCCTTTTTGGTTTTGTGTTCAGGACAGAGTGCCCCTTTGCACCTGAGTCTCCCAGTTCTGAGCTGGGCAGTCTAGTCCCCAACGTGGGTTCATGGATGCCACGGCACCCGTTGCCACCTTTTCTCCAGGGGAACTGATCTCTTTACCTGGACATCAGTTGTAGTCCAAGATATTCAGCCACAACTGGGAGTTCAGCAACTCTGTCCCCGCCAGTGATACACGTACTACTGGTTGAGAACTCCCGGTTCTTTGCAGCTATGCCTTCCCCTTATCTTACCCCCTCAGCAATAGCGATCCTGTTTTACTCCTCCTTGAAAGCAGCGTCCAGGGGAAGACTGTGATGCGGTTTGGACTTGGCCACGCAATAAGCTCTTGACAGTGTGCAGGTAATTGAAGGAATGCTTTCCGGCCCACAGTCTCCGTAATGGTACTGCCAGGGGTGTCTGTCCAGCGACCATAATGAGATCTCAACAGGAAACCTGCTCCAGTTCCATTCAATAAAGATTAATCTCCGCAAACCAAATGCAGCAGGCGGCTTGGGAGGGGTGGGGGAGAAGAGCCAGTCGGATTTGGCAACAGCGGTTCATTCTCCCAGTGTAGGATTTCAAAGGCCTGTTCATAACCAGAGCAAGAAACAATTAAAAGTAATGAATATCATATGTTGGCTTGGCGCATTGGCCATAGAGTATGGGGGAGTGCCTGCCAGGGAAAATGAATGAACTCTTTCCTCATCTATTGTGTGTGTGTGTGTTTGTTTTTTAATATGGAGATCTGCCACTGCTAGTGGGGCTCTAAGCGCAAATTAAATTCCTTGGAATCTTTTGGTAGATACGCCAGTCCAGAGTAAGGGTGAGTAAATCCTTCTCTCAGGATCTGTGTCTGTTTTATTGATTGATTTAGTCCGTATTTAAATCCCACCCTGTTTCAAAGGAGTTCAGAGGTGGTAGACATTGCTCTCACCCATTTTATCCTCCAACTCCATGAGATAGGATAGCCTGAGAGAACAGCGGATGGCCAAGGCTGGCTGAATGCCACCCAGCAAACTTCTATGATGCTTTGAGCCCAGTTCCTGTAGATTCTAGGCTGAAAGTTTAAGCTTTGTGCCGTGTACCCTACGTTTAAATGCTTACATTTCCCCCCCCCACAAGCATTATATCAGTCCTGCTTCATGTTTCTGTCCACTCCTGAATCTTCGATCTAAACCCTATTGCATTGTTTGCTGGATCACCCATCCTGCTGATCACATTGACCTACCCTGTGTAACTGACCTTGAGTCTCACTGAGAAAGGGTGGAGAACAAATAATACATTTCTGGTGAGGCCTTGGGGGAGGAGCCGGTCTGATGGCTTAAGTGCCTAACCATCCAATCAGGGCGGCTCTCCATTCGGTGGACTTGGACTGGATTAGTCCAAAAAGTGACCGAAGCAACACTGATTTGGGTACTTTTCAGACTGTCTGGACCAATGCGTGCATGCTTACTCTGAATGTCTAATCCCGCAGATCTTCGTTCTTCTGTGCCTTTTAATGGAATCCTATTCTGCTACGGTTTCCATCTGAGCAGTTATTTATTTATGTATTTATGTATGTATGTATGTATTTATTTATTTGTTTATTTATTTATTTTATATCCCGCCTCCCCCTGGAGGCTCAAGGCGGGTTACATAAAAACCAATCCCCTAAAACAATAAAAGCACAATAAAACATAATACAATTAATACAAAAGTTGAGACTAGAATGGCGGCAAAATTCAATATAGCTAACCCAATTCCACACCCACTAAGACGGGAAAGGGAGGGGGCAGATGACAGACGCAACCATCACATTTGTGAGGAGGGCTAGATCTTCTTGCTGCCCGGCCTCAACCGAAAGCCTGGCGGAAGAGCTCCGTCTTGCAGGCCCTGCGGAATGATGACAATTCCCACAGGGAATTTATTATATATTTGTATACTGCCCTCCCCGTATGCTCAGGATGGTTCACATAAGGCAGAACAGAAACAATACAGATAACTTAGATTAACAATAATGAATGAAGTGAAACAACAAGCAACATGGAACCGTAGAAGAACATTGAAGTAGCTCATACTGATAAACTGCTTTGCTGTTTGAGGTGACATTTCAGTCGTGTTTAGCTGAATGAATGGTAGTCAGATGAATGATAATCACGGACTGTTCCTGGAGAGGGAGGTGTGAGCGTGTGTGGGAGACCGAGAGCAAGGGATTTAGATCTCCCTGTACTTTAAAATCTAGCACTTGCTTGGGAGGGGGGGGCCCTTCTGTGGCCAAGGCTCCTCATCCCCAAGGCTTCTGTTTTGTTCTGACATTGCATCTGGTGAGAGAGCTGAAGCCTGTTCTCGAAATAAAAACACATTAAATAATCATGTTGTAGGCGGTGGAGTGAAGAAGCAAATACAGAAAAATATAGAGCGTCTGTTCCAAAACTGTCCCTCTGGCAAGTGGATAGAGCAGATTTGGAAGAGAAATGCAACAGTATTCACCTAGACCTTTCTACCCTCTTGTTCTTCCCAGTGATGGACTCAAAGCAGCTTGCAGTGTCATTCATCCCACCTCCATCTTGATCTTCACAACAACAACCTTGTGAGGTAGACTAGACTGAGAGAATTACCGCCTGAAGATCACCTACTGACAGGGGTGCCAAACTCAAGGTTTTAGCTTGAGATCTCCTGGGATTATAACTAGGGATGCCAGCCTCCAGGTGGGACCTAGGGGTCCCCTGGAATTGCAGCTCATCCACAGACTACAGAAATAATTTCCCCTGGTGAAAATGAATGTTTTGGTGGGTGGAGCCTCTGGCATTATACCTCGCTGAGGCCTCTGTCCTCATGAGGCTTCATCCCCAAATATCCAGGAGTTTCCCAATCTGGATCTCTCAACCTGCTGGGGAGAGGACCCAGCATCCGTAATTAAAACTAATCTCCATAAGACAGAGTAGTTCATACCTGGAAAAAATGGCCACTTTGGAGGGTGGGTATGACATACTCTGCTGAAGTCCCTCCCCTCTCCAGAACTGGTCTCCCTTTGGCTCCACCCCCAAGCTGACAACCCTAGCTTCTGTGGCAGAGTGAGGATTTGAAACTTGATCTCCCAGGCCCTAGTCCTACTCTCTAACCACTATACCCTACTGCTTGGAAGTAAAAGTTTATCTTATGGCATCATGTTTGTTCCCCATTCTCCTTTGGCCCCATTCAGGTTGGGCTAAGAGTGTATGGTACCTTCCCCGCCTCTTTTCCCAACCCAACATAACCTCAGGCATTTTTACTGGCTTAGAGCAGAGGTAGTCAGATGTCCGTGGACTGCAATTCCCATCAGCAAATGCTGGCAGGGGCTCATGGGAATTGTAGTCCATGGACATCTGGAGGACCGCAGTTTGACTACCCCTGGCCTAAAGCATTTGCAGTATTGGGTGAACAAGCTCTTTGTGTGTGTTCGTACAACAGGTGCCATTGTGAACAGGACAGACAAATTAAAAAACTCCAAATAGGGCAAGCTTGAACCACAAGCCAGAGTGAAGCAACTCTATAAATGACAATCTCTCCCATTCTAGTGTAGCGCCTCATCATCCCAAGACAACACCAGTCGTGTAAAAGGGAATTTTCTTGTCTTGTCCAGTGTTGTGTTTCCAACGAAAATACACTGCCATCCGAAAGCAGTATTACACCCATCTAAACCTATTCATTTAGAAGGCCATAACTTTACTTGGGACCGTGCTCTTTCTCCTCAAGTAAAATCTCTGCTTCTACTTTTGTTAAGCTGAAATGCTGTGAAAATTACATTATGTAACCCTCTGTTATCTGAACGCGCTCCATATTCGTCATGTACTATAGTGCCAGCATAACCATATGGCAGCAGCTCTTGTGTTTATCCTAATTTGTGATTATCCGAATGTACCAGGGTCTCTCCGGGCTGTTTGAGTCAACAAGGTTAAAATGTGCGTTGACTGTAGACTGAGACAAGGTTCATGTTTTCTCAAACAGGAAACGGCCAGTTCATTACCTCCCTCCCAATATGGAAACTGGACTTTTTTTTTTTGACGAGGTCAACCTGTTTTCATGAGCTCACAAATATACCATGTGGCATCTGCTGTGCACCTCATGAAGACTTAGCTTGGTTCCAGAAGTTATTGTGAGAAGTCCGAGTGTCAACTTTCACGGGTGTGGGGGTAATTCTAAAATGTGCAGATGTCTTTATTTCATGATGTGTTCTTTGTTGGAAACAGCTCTCTGTGTGATGGCTCCTGACTTGTGAGGCTGTGAACAGGAACTCTCTTTACCATAGAGTTAGTGAGATAGACAGGGATACTGACCGCTCACCTTTGATCTGACTGGCCTGTCTCTAGAGGGTAATTTCCTGTTTCCCCAGTCTCCTTCCTCTTTCTCCTCCGTCTCTAAAGCAAGCAACATGATGGAAGGGAGATGCCTCCAGCATCTCTCTCCCTTCAGCTATTTAGACTAGAATACGAACCTTCTCTTTACTTCTAAGTATGTAGAATTAGATTCTTTAATAAATAGTTCTTATAGTAGTTAAGTACCACATTTGTGAATGCGTCTTTCTTTGTTGTTTTCTCTGACCCACACACTCAAACGCCCAGTGTAGTGGTGAACACCATGGACAGCAAAGGTCACCAAGAAGGAAATACCACAGCGCATAAAGTCTGATATATCATTGGTAGGCAAACCACTTACTTTGGCCATATCATGTGACTGGGTGACTGTCCCACCATATTAGCCTTGCCTACCTGACTGGTGGTTGTGAGGTTCAAACGGGGGACAAAATTGTGAGCTGCTTTCTCACTGAGACTGAAAGCAGAGTACAAAAACAGAATATGATACCAGACTTTTATAATATACGTGAATTGCTTGCTGTTCTATTTCCAGGAATTAGATTATGGCAAGCGGGGACTTGCAAGAGTCATCTCATTTTCTCCTCCCACTACTATTTCTTCTTTCCCTTCCCGGAAAGCCCCCGTAGCCTCTCTCCTTTTTCCTGCCTCATTCTCTCCTTCCCAGTTACCAGCCAGCCTGCTTTTATCTCCCTACTCGTATCTGCATCTTTCTCTCCTTTCTGCCTGGGGGCAGCTCGGATCCGGGAAAACGATAGCTGAGTTGTGCAGTGATCCCAGCTGCATGATGGACAATCCACAAGGATTTGTGGGCGGATAATTTCATTTCCCTTGTATCCCCTCCTATACGATATCTTCTTTGTTATTTAGTTAGTTAGTTTTCACAGCATAAGCCCAAAGCACCTTGTATCGTTCTCTTTGCCTTTGTTTTATCTTCTCACTGTGTGATGGGCTCAAAGTCATGCAAAGAACGTCCATGGCAGAGTGATTATTGCAGCCTTTGTTAGCTTTTGTACCATTGAAATCCCACAAGTGGCATGATCGTGCAGAATGTGGTTGGGAAGTATAGCTGCGGACATGCCCACCTGGGGCTCCTTCCCTTCCCACCCCCTCCAGGGGCATCATTGGCGATTCTGGGAGGGACGGGTGGGTTGACATGACCATATATGGTCATATTCACTGAAAAATGTTTTAACAAATGTAACAAAATATCTAAAAGATTAACTCACCCTGGTTGAGAAAACCTGGGTTATTCGAAGTTGGGTCCCTCAGATCCTAGACGGAAACTCCAACCACCACATCATGCTGAGTTTTGTGGTGTGGCTGCTATTGAAAAGTAATAAGCAGCTAGGCCTGTGTGAATCATGAAAGGCATATGGGGAGCAAGCTGTCCAGTCATTTGCTGCTGGATCTGGGCCCAATGAATAATTTTCAAAGGCCAAAATAACCTGCCCTTTCCCCTCTCCTTGGCTTTTCTTGACATAAACAAAGGTTTGAAGGCTAGCAGTACTGTTGTGGTTGCCTAGCAATGACTACTTGGACATCTGTTTTTAACATTACCGGTGCTTTTTTATCATTGAGGGAGGGTGCTTTAGTTTTAGCTTCTCCAATGCCTTTTTTAAAAAGGGTTCAGATATTTCTGCAAATATGAGGATTTCCTGAGGATTATAGAAAAATCTGTCTTCCCTGTCCATGGCCCTAATCTTTGGATTGCAGATGGGGCCACATTGAAAATTAGGTATATTGAAGATAACTATATTGGGGTATTTCAATACAAGTTGGAAGGGCTGCTGATTCACACAAATAGTTCTGGACATGTTTAATTCTAACTCAAATAGCTTTTCATTTCATTTCCAACTCAGCTGCATTTGTTTCAATGCAGTTTACTTTGTCAACATTGAGGTGAGATGTCATCCTAGGGAGTAATACCTTGCTCCTCAAAAGAAAAGGCCTTTCAACATGGAGGATCATAGAGTTGGAAGGGATCTTCTGGGTCATCTAGTCTAACCCCCTCCACTATGCAAGACACTCACAACCCTATTGCTCATCCACTGTCACCTGCTACCCCTTTGAACCTTCACAGAATCAGCCTCTCCGTCAGATGGCTATCCAGCCTCTGTTTAAAAATCTCCAAAGATGGAGAGCCCACCACCTCCCGAGGAAGCCTGTTCCACTGAGAAACCACTCTAACTGTCAGGAACTTCTTCCGGATGTTTAGACGGAATTGCTTTTGAATTAATTTCATCCCATTGGTTCTGGTCCGTCCCTCCGGGACAACAGAGGACTTGGTCTTCTTCTTAGCCTGTGAGCAAACAGATGACTTGGGTGTGCAGGTGTAAGAGGTTCCAGTGAGTTCTTTCCCCCTGTTGGGGATATCCTGTCTGCTTTCTAATGCTTTGGAGAATACTTGACCCTAGCCAAGTTTTCATATCTTTATTTTTTGGTGTGTGGAGGGTTGGGGGGGGGGTTGGAAGAGTGGACGAAACCTGTATACGTCTACGAGATTACCTGCTCTGCTATAGATAATGCAGGCAATACATTCCTCTACTTTTGTACTCAACCCATGCTTTATTTTTATCTAGTACTCTTCCAGGCCTTACATCAGTTGGAAGCGTTCTGCAGTACTTTGGGCATTCCCCTCTCTGCTGACTGAAGTCATTGAAGCAGAAGAGATTGGGACTTGTGCTGGCTTAGAGAGATGGGTGTATTTTCTTGCCGTTGTATTAGAATTACAGAAAATTGGGTTAGTAGAGCATCTGCAGCCAACTCCCTGGAGAATCCGTCAAAGGGATTACTGCTAACTGTTTGTGGCACTTCGCAACTAGGGTAGAGGCGCAATTACTGGTGACTTGCAGCTTCTAGTGGCAGGCGCCCTAGATGTGTTACTTGATGGCTTTGTTCTATTTGGTGGCGGCTGCATGGAACTCCCATGTGGCTTGATTTCTGCTCTTTGGAACGGAGAGATGTAAAAATTTTAGAAATTTTGAAGAAAAAAATGGAAAAGTTGGAAAATTTTGAAATATGTGCCATACTTACTTTCCTTTCAGATTTAATTTAACAAACTTTAACAATATGAAGGGAATCAGAGTATTTAGTTAGCACAGACGAATGTATCGTTTCGCGTATGTATGGAATTGTATGGCGTATGTACAAATGCTTTCATTTTCTGCAAGCAACTTTACACATGTATCCAGTACCCAGGATCAGGTTGGAGGTGATGGGAAAGACCTTTCCCTGAGACCCTGGAGAAACACTGACAATCCAAGTAGATAGCACTGACCTTGATGGACCAGTAGTCTTGTTTAGTAAAAGGCAGCTTCATGTGTACATTAAATGTTTGAATGGGGTTTTAAGGTGGCTTTTAATACAGACAATTCTAACCCGCCATGAGCCAGTTATGGGAGTGGCGGGCAATAAGCCTAAACAATAAATAAATAAATACATGCAAGTATCCTTGAAAACCAGATTTTTGAACTTGGAAAGCACAACTAGAGGTTGTCATTCACACAGAATGGTCACTAGTGGCTTGCCTTGAACCTGGAAATGTTCAAAGTTTTTGGCCATGTACAAAGGCCGGAAGGAGGATGTGAGGCTGAAGACCTTTCCGCTTGTTTAAAGGTAAAGGTAAAGGTATCCCCTGTGCAAGCACCGTGTCATGTCTGACCCTTGGGGTGACGCCCTCTAGCGTTTTCATGGCAGACTCAATACAGGGTGGTTTGCCAGTGCCTTCCCCAGTCATTACCGTTTACCCCCCAGCAAGCTGGGTACTCATTTTACCGACCTCGGAAGGATGGAAGGCTGAGTCAACCTTGAGCCAGCTGCTGGGATCGAACCCCCAACCTCATGGACAGACAGCTTCAGACTGCATGTCTGCTGCCTCACCACTCCGCACCACAAGAGGCTTGTTTATATAATGGCAAAACCATGGTTTGCCAGGTACGCAGTTCCCATCCACCCAAAGAGCCATATAACTATCCTTTTAAAGGCAGATACTGGCGATTGAACCTGTGATCTTCCATGTATAGAGCATGCCTGTCCCCAAATCAGGCTCTTTTCTGGGTGGGGGTTCCTTTACATTCATTTACTTGAGCTGTCTCCAGAGTCCACAGGAATTCCTATTATGTTAAGTGAGGATTGTCACCCACTTTTTAAAGGGGAGAATGCTAATAGCCACTGGGGTCAACTCTGTCTCTTTTTGCCCATGCTATGGAGCAGCCAAACAGGAGCCTGGCCAAATCCAACCCAGAATGTGCTTTCTGAGACCCAGGGTGCGTGGTTTTCTCTACTTATTGTAATAGGCTATGGCAAACTGGGGCCCTCCAGACATCCATGCACTACAATTGCCATGAGCTCCTGCCAGTACAGTACTGGCAGGGGCTCATGGTAATTGTAGCCCATGGACATACGAAGAGCCCCAGTTTGGCTATGGGAATCATGTTGTAATCAGAACAGGTGAGACTGCCCATCCATCAATAGCCTATACAGGGCCCCACTTGGGCATCATCTTCGGGCAACCAGACGGGCCTCTTTTGTTCGCTTCCAGCGGAATTCGTGCCCATGGAAACCTCCCAGACTCTTCACGCATTCATGATGGTGGGCAGCAGTCGTCCCCCCCCCCGATCTATTTAATTAGGTGTTTTTGTTTTGCTGGAGAACTGAATGAAGCTCCTGCTTTCCATTTATCTGAAGATAATTGTTTTGAGTTCAAAGTGGTAATTCAGTTGCTTGCTAAGCAGCAATTAGGAGGCTGGGCGAGGCTGTGTGGAGGCTGGAGATGTAGTCATTATCAGTCTTGCTGGCTGGCGGGCTGGCATCTCCTATTAGTCTGGCGGCATGCCAGATATCCCCCCCCTCCTCTTTACCATGACTATTCACAGCAATGTCATTCTGCCTGGGCTCAGAGCATCCTAAATGCCTTAGGGACCAGTAACCTGCTGCCTGAGACCTCCGTGACTGTGCTGGAATGGGATGATTGGCTACTCAAGCTCTGTTTCCCCTCTCAAAATCTCCCCCTGTTAGCCATAGCTAGAGATGCCAGCCTCCAGGTGGGGCCTTGAATTGCAGCTCATCAGACTCCTTTGGATCAGCTCCTGGATCAGCTCCTTTGGAGGGTGGATTCTGTGGCGTCGTATCACACTGAGGGCCCTGTCCTCTCCAGACCTCATCCCCAAATCTCCAGGAATTTCCTCACCTGGAGCTGGCAGTCTGATGTCCCTTTCCCTGGCAGCCCTAGGCATAATGGTGGAAGCGGGAAAGGCAAGTACAATATGGAAACCTGTCCACTGTTCCCCACTAAGGGTCACTAAGGGGAATGGCAAATGGCTGCTTCAAGCAAGGGAAATGGTTCAAGGGGAGAGAAGGTTAAATAGAAGAAGAAGAAGAGTTGGTTCTTTTATGCCGCTTTTCTCTATCCGAAGGAGTCTCAAAGTGGCTTCCAATCACCTTCCCTTTCCTCTTCCCCCAACAGACACCCTGTGAGGTGGGTGAGGCTGAGAGAGCCCTGATATTACTGAAGAAGAATCATAGAATCATAGACTTGGAAGGGTCCTCATGGGCCATCTAGTCCAACCCCCTGCACTATGCATGACACTCACAAACATATAGAATCATTGAATCATAGAGTTGGAAGGGGCCATACGGGCCATCTAGTCCAACCCCCTGCTCAACGCAGGATCAGCCCAAAGCATCCTAAAGCATCCAAGAAAAGTGTGTATCCAACCTTTGTTTGAAGACTGCCAGTGAAAATTTATTTCCTGATATCTAGCCTATATCGTTGTAGTTTAAACCCATTACTGCGCGTCCTTTCCTCTGCAGCCAATGGACACCCTGTGTGGTAGGTTAGTCAGAACAGCTTTATCATTGCTGTGGTGAGCCCAAGGTCACCCAGCTGGCTTCATGTGGGGGAGCGGGGAATCAAACCCGTCCTCCTAACCACTACACGAAGTTGCCCCCCCCCGCATTCCTGGTTCAAATGAGGTTGTCTCCCCCATCTTACAAATCTTGAAAATTCAATCTTAGACTTCCCATATGCCACAGAGTTTGGCTTTCAGGATTCATGTTCTTTTAAAAAGTTTCTAGTCCCTGTGGATCTGAATGTTGTGTTTGGGAAAGGGGGCGGAGCTCTGTGGCCTGCATTGTTTTCATGTTACACTACAAGATAAAAACTGGTACAGTTTTAATTTTCATAACACCAACGGTACAATTGTTGAATTTCTTGGTCCGAATTTAGATTGCCTCTATCTACATATGTTATTTCTTGAGCAAACTTTCCTTAGCCAATGTGGACAGGACTCTGGTAGATGTCCATCCAACCACATGCCCCCTTGACTTGCTTTATGAAAGCTGGCAGTGGGGAAAAATGGGTCCCTCTCTTGGAGATCCTCAATCTGCCCCTGGGTTCAGGGACTTTCCTGGAGAAATTAAAGGAACCCTGGTTGGGAATCCCTGCCATCCGGGATGACAAAATGTAAAGCATTATTAATTTTAAACCTTATTACTAGTTTTAAAGACTGCCCCTCCTTGCGAGCAGGCTTGGGGAAGTTTTCATCATACCTTGTGTGTTACACATCACACTGTTAAAATTACAGTTGGAACTCGAAGGTGTGTGAAGTCACTTGCTGTTGATCACTGAGGTCACAGCATCCGTAATGGTCCCTCTCCTCTCCCCAGGCCCCGCCCCCCAAAGCTCCTGGATTGCAGGCCCAGAAACCCAACCCAAAATAAAGCTGAAGGGACGTATTCGCAATTCCTATGCTCTGTGTGCTATTTTGAATGTTTCTGGGAGGCTTACTCCTGCTTGGTAGGATGAGAGTCTGCATCTTATGTGTTCTGTGGAACATCTCAACCTGGCCACGGAAGAGAGGCCTCTCCCTGAGATTCATGGGACGGAACTAAAGCGTAGACCAGGGGGCAAATTCTGTTGGTATAGGGATAGAGCCTAGTGTTACAGGGGGTTGCTTTCAGATTGTTTTTTTCTTTTTTGTGTTGCGTGGAGACCCTCTCCACACAAAGAAGTGGCAAATCTGGAAAGATGGATCCTCGCCCTGCTTTGTTACCCTCATATATGTCGGTTTGTGCAGAGCCCGTTAAAAATAGGCCTTGTTTGAACACAGTTTGTGTGGTTTATTACTTTACCTCAAACCAGGATTTTGAACTTTGATTAGCTTGGAATTGGGGTGGGACACTATGTCGCATATTATGTTTGCTATTGTCAGGTTTGGACTCTTGTATAACTCATAGTGTCGCTCGATTTGCCTTCGCTGCAAATGAAAATTAGGAATACATTCGCAAGACTTGATTTGATTTGATTTGGCCAAATTCTTTGCAACCGATATGCTGTATCTTGAAACTGTATGATTCACTTAGTTGTGGAGATGATCGATTGCTTGTTTGTTGGCTTGCAGTGGACTTTGGCTATATGCAATATATTTGACTGACAGTATAAGCCGTCGCTTCCAGTGTAACTAGTGGTGACAACACCGCATCGTAGTATTAGCATGGTATCACTCCTCTCCCTTTGTCTCCTGCTCCTAGATATACCGAGAGGCCTAGTCTGCCTGCATGCAGTGCAGTTCAGCCCTGATTACAGCCTTAGCTTGATGCCAAGAAATGTCCCCTTTCCCCGTTTCATTATGGTACTTGACCACAAACATCCTGTGAAACTGTGGTTCTG
Source organism: Paroedura picta (assembly GCF_049243985.1). Classification (NCBI taxonomy): domain Eukaryota; kingdom Metazoa; phylum Chordata; class Lepidosauria; order Squamata; family Gekkonidae; genus Paroedura; species Paroedura picta. Next base: position 33,723,143 of record NC_135373.1, read on the forward strand.
ACAAGGACTTCTTCAACCAGGAAGTCTTCAGTCTTGATGGTGTGCCAAGAGGGGCAAGTGGCAGCAATGCGGAAGGTCAAGAATTAGCCAAGTCGAGATAATCACAGATAAGACTAGGCTTAACTTGAAACTTGCACTAGGAGAACAACTTGTGGAGGAAGTGACATCATTGGAGGAGAATTGTGGGGTAGGAAGTGAGGTCAAACCAGGGCATGAAGGAATGGGTGGTGACCACCCCTGAGGTACACATGGCACTGGAGTGGGCCAAGGGCAACTTGTGGTCATCCTAGAGTCACCAACATCAGGTTAAGAAATTCCTAGATTTGAAGGGGGGGGGTTAACCTGGGAGGGTAGATTTTGGGGATGGGATGGAGAAATTAATGCAATGGAGTCCACCCTCAAAAGGAGCCATTTTTTTTCCAGGGAAACTGATCTTTGTTTTCTGGAGACCAGTTATAATCTCAGAAGATCTCCAGCCACCACTTGCAGGCTGGCAAACCTAACCATGCCACTTCAGAGACCACAAGTGGGAAGTTCACGTTTTGCAACGCTCTCTGAAGTGAACCGCTCCCCTCAAACTGCAAAACAAAACAGCAAACTAAAAGAAAGGTATATGTTTTCTTCCTTGTTTATTTTGCTTCCTGTTTCTGTGAAGAGACATTGCAAAGGGGTCAGTTCCATTCTACCAGCTCGGCTTTCCACCACCTCGTTCCTCATCGCGAGTGAACACGGCCCCATGCAGTCTGCTCAGTAGGGAACAGCCTCCCCCCTTGTGACCTCATACCAGCCCCTGGCTTCCCCAACCATTCCAGAGATCCCAGCTTCTTGGGGGTGCTTGCAACCGTCAGCAGAGCATCGCCCTGTCTCCAAGACAACGGTTGCTATAGCAACCCAGCCGTTTCATACTAGAAAGCACAAGCATTAAAATGGGTGTTTACGATGAAAGTCTGCAAAAGCTCAGGAAGGGGAAAGCCAGTTCACCTGGAAGAAACGGCTGCTTTTGAAGGTGGACTGGATGGAATTATTCCCCATGGAAGTCCCTCCCCCAGATCCTGCCCTCCTCAGGCTCCGCCCCTAAAAGCCCTAGGCATTTCCCAGCTTGGAGGAGGCAACCCTAAGCATGGTCCATTCTACCACCTCTGCATTCTTGTGACATAAAAACATTAGAAGAGCCCTGCTGGATCAGATCAGTGGTCCATCTAGTCCAGCAGCCAATGAGTTCTTCTGGAGGGCCAACCAAAAGGCATGGAGGCTGAGGCCTTTCTCTGATGTTGTCTCCTAGTAGGCCTATTCCCAGATTTACCTGCCTCTAGGTGTGGCAGTTCTCTTTGGTCACCATGGCTAGCCACCATCGATAAACCTAGCTTATTCCAACCCAGGTCCCATGCAGGAATGTATTGTGACATGAGAGTAAAGTGGTAAGGAGGGGAGGCAGGGCTGTGGAGCCGAAAAGGTAGAGTCTGTGCTGGAAGTCAACTTGGGAATTATTCTTTCAATCAATAAAGGAGCTTTGGTCTATTGACTTTGGCCTATTTATCCTCTGCTTTTCTCTCCAACAGCAGCCCATAATGGCTTACAGCATAATTCACCCATCCTCCATTTTCTCCTTACGATAACCCTGTGGGGTAGGCTTTGCTACGAGAGGGTGATTGGCCCAAGGTGACGTGGCATTCTTCATTGCAGAGTACAGATTTGAACCCGGGAATTAGCCCAGCACTCTATCCACTATGCCACACGATCTGGCTAGTTTTGGCTAGATGGTGATACTCAAGTTTCCTTTGCAGTGTCTGTGTGTGTGTGTGTGTGGGGGCATTAGGCATGCGCCAAAACTCCCCCCATCCAATAACCACCAGTTTGTTTTTCTTTTCTTCTGGTCCTGTGCGCTCCCCTTCTGTAGAAGTTTCTCTCAAAAGCATATTCTCCTTCTCTCTGAGATTGCATGATGTAGTACTTCAGGCTGGGAAAATGTACCTTTTGTAATGCAAGGCAGGACTGGAGGACACACTTTACAAGAAGGCTTTGTTTTTTTATTTTAGAGTTTCTAACTTGCTCATCTCAGGTGGGGGGGCAACTCAAAATGGACAGCCATCTCTACATATAAATTTCCTAATGCATCTGTTTCAAGTCAGGAAAATGGCATATGAGGGGGTTTACGAAGAAGAGTAAACAGTCTTCAAGCGAAGTCTTCAAGCAAAGGTTGGATACACACTTTTCTTGGATGCTTTAGGATGCTTAGGGCTGATCCTGCGTTGAGCAGGGGGTTGGACTAGATGGCCTGTATGGCCCCTTCCAACTCTATGATTCTATGATTCTAAGAGTTGGTTTTATACTCCACTTTTCACTACCTGAATGCATCTCAAAGCGGATGACAATCAATCGCCTTCCCTTCCACTCTTCCCCCTATGAGGTAGGTGAGGCAGTCAGAACTCTGACAGAACTGCTCTGTGAGATCAGCTCTGACTAGCCCAAGGTCACCCACCTGGCTGCATATGGAGGAGCAGGGAATCAAACCGGCTCTCCAGATGAGAAGGCAGTGTTCTTAACCACAACACCAACTATACTCAGACATTAAATAGATCAGGACAACAATGACACAGCTCAGAGGGAACAGCTGTCGAGTCTAAGACCCAGGTTTGTGTGCTACCCCCAGCTTGTGCACACAATACCCATCTTGATTTAGTTAGGCCTTTTTTTCTTTGCCATGAAGACCCAACCAGCTGATGGTGACCTTTCATGTGGCTTTCAAGGCAAGATGTTTGCCACTGCCTGTGTAGAACCCTGATATTGCTTGGTGGTCTCCCAACCAAATACTAATTGGGGGCAGCACTGCTTCCGTGATCTGATATTTATATTTAAATTTTTAGACCGCCACTCCCAGACTCCACAGGCCCGTGGCGGTTTACCTAAGACCTAAAAGCCCCCATAAAACAAGGCCCATGCAAATCCAAGATGGCAGCAAAATCAAAACTATAGGATAACGCTCTTCACCCCCACCTACCCCGACCCCCATACACAGCAGCTGCCAGTCCTCCAGGGGGCAGCCTCAAAAAGTGTGTCCCGGCAGGCTTTTACAGGCCTGCACAGGGACGGAGCAGCTTTTCCCATCCCGGCCTCAACCAAATGCCTGGTGGAAGAACTCTGGCAGAAATGCTCTGGTGGAAGAACTCTGTCTTACAGGCCCTGCAGAACCATACCTTGCTATTATATCAGCATGGCATAGTGGCTATAGTCCTAGACAAGGATATGGGAGACCCAGGTTTGAATCCCCACCCTGCCATGGAAGCTTGCTTGGTGAATGTGAGCCAATCAAACAATATCAGGCTAATGTACCTCACAAAGACCTTTTACGCACTGGAGGTTTGATGCCCAGCTGTAGGCTGGAGTTTTAGTCATGGCAAGTTGCCCCACCTTTTCCTGCACCCACACAGGGGAGCATTTGGCCCAGTGTGCCTCATCCACCCCTGATTTGTGCTCCTGCATGGGAGCTGGGGCATTGAAGTTCCCAGTGCGTAAACGGTCAAGGTGGCTCGGAGGAAAATATGGAAACGAGAGGAATGATGCAAGCCACTGGGAAAGACGGTATAAAAGGAGTAAGTGGAAATAAATAAAATGCCTGAATTGACAGCCTATGATTAGGCCTGTGATGCATGAAGGAGAGCCTCCCCCTCCCCGTCTTTGGCTAAAAGCCACACTTGCCAAATTGGAAGAGCTCCAAATAGATTTCCAGGGAGCCTTTCCTTTCCCGTTAGCATATGCCTCCCCTCCCCCTCTGTTTTTTTTTTTTTTTAAGGTAGAAGCAAGGGACACAAAGATGTGAAAGGAAGAAACTGGAGGGGCAAAACCAGGGAGGTTTTTACAGGTTTACGCTTTGTGAAATTTGAGCCGTGAGAAGATTAGGCTAGAAATGCTGGGGCTTGCTGCTGCTAATTGGATAAAGGGCTTTTTTTGGTCCTTGTTTTGGCTGTGGTTGTTAAATATAGTAGCGGCTGGTGAGAGGAAGGTGTGCACACAGTGAGGTTGGCTCCCCTCCCGAGATACTGACACACACCTTTTTAGCTTTCTCACTTATGTTTGTGCTTTTCAGTACCCCGAGGATCTTTCTATGACATGTGTGCCTCCCTCTCAAAATGCTCGCCTTTAATGCAGAGTCCTGGTTGAAGGACATCAGAAATCTTAGCTAGCTGTACCTTCCCCATTAATGTTACGATGCATGTGTTATTTTATTGATTTAAGAAATGGTAGGCCTGCCTTCCAGAAATCCTTGAGGCCGCTCATCTTTGAAGCAGTAAATTTTAAAATGTTATTAAGAACCAATTAAACAGGAGCAATAAAAACGTTGCCAGTAAAACCAATGCTTTGATCTCAATAGTTCAGGCTAGTCCAGGCTAGTTCCATCTCATCAGATCCTGGAATCTAAGTAGGGTTCCTGCCGCGCCCTTGGTTCCCAGATCACATCTCTTGTGTCCCCATGCCGACATACGATGACACGCTTCTTTTCTGGTGTTAGGTCTACTGCAAATTCAAAACACACTATATTGCATATACCAGTGGTCCCCAACCTTTTTATCACTGGCGACTGGTCAACGCTTGACAATTTTACTGAGGCCCGGAGGAGGGAGGAGTCTTTTGCCAAGGGATGTCGCCGCTGCCACCTGAGCCCCTGCTCCACTTGCTTTCCCGCCGGCACCCCTGACTTCTCACTGCCCACTGGGGAGCGCTGCCAGCAGCAGCTGTGCGGTGCCACACCGAGGGGGAGCCCCAGCCACGGGGGCTGCCGGAGAGCACCAAAGCTGAGCCGGCAGCAGAGTGGCAGGGCAGCCCCCAAGGCAGCAGCCAGCGAGGAGGACGAGGGGGAGCCGTGGCCCGGTACCGACTGATCGACGGACTGGTCCCGGTTCTCGAACCAGGGGTAGGGGACAGCTGGCCTACACTACTTTTTTGGTTGTTGTGCAGTGTCCACAATTTACTCTTGAAAAAGTATATAAGTTCTTTGTAAAAGTTATTTGTAAAAGCCATTGAGATTCTCACTGGGGTGAAAGACAGGGAATGAAAGTGAGAGGAGCAAACAATGGAAAATCCCATGACTAGGAGCAAACAGGAGATGGCTTTTCCAGCCTCCCAAAGATGGAGACACTTGGGGAAGGGTTGCCAACCCTGCGTTAAGATGTTCCTGGATATCTGGGGTAGCACCTGGGAAGGACAGAGTCTGAGGAGGGGAAGGAGCTTGGTAGGAATACGATCCATCCTGCCCACCTTCCGAAGCTGTTGTTTTCTTCAGAAAGCTAAGCAATGTTGAATATAACTTTAAGTTTATTAAAATTTGCTCTCCTGAAGTCCAGCCTGTATGTGTGGATACATACAGCTTTTCTCTTCCCCAAGATCACAAAGTCCAAAATCACATGGTCACTATTACCAGGCGCACTCACAACTTTTACCTTGTCAACCAGTTCTTCCCTGTTGGTAAGAATCAAGTCCAAAATAGCAGACCCCCTGGTTGCCCTTTCTACATTCTGGGAAATGAAATGGTTCTTAGGGCAAGTCAAGAATTTATTGGATTTTGCATTTTTAACAGAGCTGGTCTTCCAACAGATAACTGGGTAATTGTCTCTCTGAGTCTACGAGTATCTCATCAAAGTCCTCTGCCTGGCCTGGCGGTCTATAGAAGACCCCCCCCCACCATAATACCACTATTATTTCTTACTTCTTTTATTTTTACCCAAAGACTCTCAGCTGACCTCTCATGCTCAGACACATATATTTCCTCACAAGTATATATATTCTTAACATATAGTGCTACTCCTCTCCCCTTCTTTATTTGTTTTTTTTAAAGGTAGAAGCAAGGGACACAAAGATGTGAAAGGAAGAAACTGGAGGAGCAAAACCAGGGAGGGTTTGTCTGTCCCTTTTAAATAAATTGTATCCCTCAATCATATTATTCCAGTTATGAGTTATCCTACCAGGTTTCTGTAATGCCTAATGGATCATAGTCCCCTTCCTTTATCAGAACTTCTAGTTCTTCCTGCTTGTTTCCCATACTCTGTGCATTAGTGTAGAGACATTGTAATCCTTCATACCAGTACCCTAGGCATTTACTTTTTGAACTTTCCTGTAAGTTCATAATTCCCTGCATATGTGCCATTCCTTTTAAATCTGCAGTGTTCCCATCTACAGTTATCTTCACCAAACTAAGCCTTGAATGTACGTCTTGACACCCCCATTGGACTTAGTTTAAAGCCCTCCTCACTAGGTCTGCAAGATTCTTCGCAAAGACATTTTCCCCCACCCACGTAAGGTGCAAATCATCTCCTGATAGAAGAACCTTATCACAGTAGTATGATCCATGGTCCAAAACCCCAAAACTTTCCCGATTATACCAGTAACGTAGCCAGTCATTTATCTTCATTATTTTCCTTTCCCTTCCTAAGACTCGTCCATTAACAGGAAGAACTGATGAAAACACAACCTGGGCTCTCAAGTCCTTCACTTTCCCCCCCAAGGCCACATGATCTCCATATACTTTTGGAATTTATTGTCCTTGGCTTGAGAAGACGAGCATAATAATAATAATAAAAATGTATGATATATATATTATATAATGTATCATAATAATAATTGACCACACCCTCCCCACTAGCAGGCTCAATTATTAAAAACTTATAATCACTAAAAAAACCATTCATTCATTCATTCATTCATTCATTCATTCATTCATTCATTCATTCATTCATTCATTCATTCATTCATTCATTCATTCATTCATTCTTATATATACCGCCCTCCCTGAATGTTCTATCTTCTGCTGTACCGCTGTTTTGTTCAGACGCTTTACCCATTTTTCAGCCATACTGATGGCAGTAGGTGGGTGGAGAGCCTACAATGGGGGTGTATGTTATTGTTTTTTTCTTCCTCTGGAAGCTCCTCATTCCACCACTCTAATTACAAGAATCTTGGGAATGTATGGATTTTTAGCCCAAGATATTGACTTTTTGCCATCCATGTTTTGTTTGTAGGAGAAAAAATTGTACACATTTAAACCATCCCTGTAACACCGTGTGTGTTTATTATGCGTTGTATTCCGTGAACGAACAGCTTGTGTGGCTAGTAGCCGAGACCCACATTTCTGTCATAGCCAGCTGTTTCCCCGCAGAGTTAATGCCACTCAACCAATCGTGGAGGCCAAAACAGTTTCATTATGTATTTCCTTCGTTTTTAAAAAGCAGTTCAGCGGTTTTAATGTTATACTCACTGCTCAATAATACAGATGGTGACAGTTCAGATGCCAAAAGCATCTGCTGCGGTTGCCTCCGTCAGTTTGCTGTATTATGCTTCCAGTACAGAAAGTTGCGATCTGTACATAGCGAAAAGACAGTGGTTGACTTTTTTAGCAGTGGAATGGACTTCAGAGGACAGGTGGCATTTTAAAATGCTTCTCTGTGCAGCCTCCCATAAATTCTTGCAACTGGAAACCTAGTTTGAGTTCCCCTTTGAGTTCCTCATTCCCCCGCTGTGCTAATTTTTGGTTTACCAGGAAGACGTTTATTTTTTCTATGGAGGGAGCAATGGATGTTTAATTAATTTAAATCAATTTACGTGATTCATTTGTACTCCACTTTTCTCCCCAGAGCAGCTTACGTCATTCCCCAGTCTTACGTTTAATCTTCCCAACAACTCTGGGAGATAGGTCAGGCTCAGGGAGCTTGACTGGCTCAAGGTGAGCTTCTGTGGCACAGTGGGCCACCCAAATCTGTGGCCACCCAAATCTCCCAGATAATTGTAACTCTTAACCACCACAACACACTGACTCTCCTCTGTAGTCCTTTACAGATGTTGCAGTTCCACATCCTGGCAGGCCTGCTTACCAAACATATTGGGAACATGCCCGACCTTGGCTCCTCCAAATATGCACGGCCAGCATGTTGAGTGAACATGCATGTGCTTACCGTGCACAGACAACCTTAGTAAACATGCACAAGAATTCCCCAAAATCTCACAGTTAAGGTTTGTATATGCTGGAGTTGCACACACATTCTCCCTTTTTGGTGGATACGCATGTCGAAGTCACTCTTTCTGTATAAATATTGTTTTCTAAACAGTAGTACCCTGCATACCTGGTTAGTAAGCTCCTGGTTACGTGCAATTTTTAACATCTAAACGGCGTTGAAGTAGATAGTCTCCCTGAATTTTCAGCAGGTTTCAGCTTAGCCTTCTGCAAACGTGCAAGATGAGATTTCATATATATCCTAGAAACTTGTCCACGGAGCTGCCTAATCCATCTCCCTCTGCCTTTCCTCGTCGGTAAGGAAGCCCTGGCTGTTTGTCAGGTGACTCCAAAAGTAGTGTGTGTGTGTGTGTAGGGGATGGATGAGCCTGCAATTGCCCATTTTCTTGTAGAGCTCCCTGGAAATGTAGCCTCCTATTTGTCGTCTCTTTGCCTGTGATGGATTAGACCATTCTGTTTTGATGAATTTCCTTCCCACCCAGGCACTTTCCGACTTTGAAATTCTTCCCCGTGGGTAGGTTAATTCTTTGGGAAAAAAACTTAACCTCATTTATTTGTGCTGATGCTTCCGCTTCCCTTCCTTGCTTAATTCCTTGGCCACCCTATTTGTCTTGACTGATTTCCCCGCCTATTAGAGCTCTTCCTTTGCCCCCCTTGAGACAGCATGCTAAACTAGCTGAGGGTCGGTCCATCCGAAGAGCTGCTGTGGTTTGGGAGCTCTGTGAAGGGCAGCGGATTTAATGGAACCATGACCTTAAATCACCTCTCCATCATTCCAGGGTCCAGGGCCAGCTGAGAGCCTTCCCCTCCCTCCAGCATTCAGCTGCCCCATAGAGAACTGGCGGGAGACACACAATTAGTTTGGTGAGTGCTGGATTTATCAGCAGCCCTTGGGCCCAGCTTAGCCTGAGTTTGTCAGAGCTTGGAAGCTAAGCAAGATCAGCCAAGATCAGCTTGGATGGGAGACCGTCAGAGAGGACCAGGATGGCAATGCAACACAGTAAACGACTTGAGTATATTAGAACATCTGCAGCAATAGGAATTTGTATTGAATAACATGGTTTGTAAATTAATATTTAACATGCAACAATCGGCAACTCAGCCTTTCTGTGCTGTGATTTTGTTTTTCTTCTGCCAGTGCAGTGAATGGTGTGTGTGTGTGTGTGGGGGGGGGGGATATTGGGCTTTGGTTGGTAGCTGGCGGCTTATTCACTTGTCCTGACTGAAGGCCTGGTGGGAGAGCTCCCTTTTGCAGGCCCTGCAGAATTGTTTAGTCTGAAGAAGGACCCAGGTTCAGTCCCCGGCATCTCCAGTTAAAAAATTAGGCAGCAGGATCTTAACCCAAGACCCTAGAGATCTGCTGAGAGTCAGAATGGACAATGTTGTCTTTACAAAACCTGTGGTCTGCCTCAGGATAAGGCGGCTTCATGTGTTCCAAGCTTCCAGTGTCCGATGCTATCAGGTGCTGTGATCAGTTTTCTCACCTGTGCTCAAAACTGTTTAAGTTTGACACCTTAATCCTCCACAGTCAAACTGTCCTTTTGTTCCACCTCATAAAATCGCAGGAAATCAAGAGCCAGGATTTTAAAAAATCCCTTTCGCTTTGCTCCTTCCTTCCTTCCTTCCTTCCTTCCTTCCTTCCTTCCTTCCTTCCTTCCTTCCTTCCTTCCTTCCTTCCTTCCTTCCTTCCTTCCTTCCTTCCTTCCTTCCTTCCTTCCTTCCTTCCTTCCTTCCTTCCTTCCTTTTTTCATCCAGTTTCCTTCCTTCCTTCCTTCCTTCCTTCCTTCCTTCCTTCCTTCCTTCCTTCCTTCCTTCCTTCCTTCCTTCCTTCCTTCCTTCCTTCCTTCCTTCCTTCCTTCCTTCCTTCCTTCCTTCCTTCCTTCCTTCCTTCCTTTTTTCATCCAGTTTCCTTCCTTCCTTCCTTCCTTCCTTCCTTCCTTCCTTCCTTCCTTCCTTCCTTCCTTCCATCCGATTTATTACCCACCACTCTCGGGAAGCCAGCTCATGACATTTTACATGATTTAAAAACTCCATACATAAAACTCCCATTAAAAAGCCCAATAAAATTATAAAGCAATAGTAACAACATGGTGGTGAAAATTGGTATCGAAGCTGATGCATAACATTTTCCCACTGTCACATCATCCATCCTTTCCCAGTTCTTCTGCCTCTTTTGGACCCAGGCTGAACAAAACGTGGGAAGAAGGTTTATACATAGAGGCTGATTGTCTGTACTCAAGATATGTTTTATTTTTTAAAAAAGAAATGTCAGTCCTTTGGAATGGAGGCTTTGTTGACAGAAAGGCCTGTGTGTTCTGGCTTGGCAGGCACCAGGTATTTGACTTTGGAGCCCCTGTTTTTGTTGGGCATGGACTTGTGTGCACGACGCAGTGGCACCGACTCTTTGCTTTCGCCCCAAGAGTACACTCTGACAATAGGGGTGGCACTCAGAAAAGAACTGGAGCCTTTTGGTCTCCTGCTGTAGTGTAAATCCAAATGGATAGCAAAGGGGCCACTGTGGTGGGTGTCTGGCTTCTCTCGTGGCTGAAGCAATCTGTTCTCATCTTCGTAGTAACTGGCAGGCAGTGCTGGGAATACCTCGATGCTTGGCTTATACGTCTGGCCTGTCATGGCTCCTGCCTTGGAGTGGATGTGCAGTTGCCCCTCAGTGTGTACCAAAGTTGTACCCTGCGTCTGTCACACACGTAGCTCCCACACACTTGCTGGTTGAGGTCCACGCATGCCAGATTTCCATAATTGCCCTGTTCTAATGTGTTTCTCCGGCAACTACATATGGCACACTTGTATTCTCTCTCTCTCTGTCTCTCTCTGTCTCTGTCTCTCTCTCAATGTGTTTTCTAAACAGCTACAGGGGTAGTCAAACTGCGGCCCTCCAGATGTCCATAGACTACAATTCCCATGAGCCCCTGCCAGTAAACGCTGGCAGGGGCTCATGGGAATTGTAGTCCATGGACATCTGGAGGGCCGCAGTTTGACTACCCCTGAGCTATACCCTGCGTTATCTGAGAACTGAAGCAGATCTCACTCAAGAGACAGATAATAAAATAATTAATTTTTTTTTCAAAGTCTGACTTCCACTGTCATTGAGGGATAGGGTTCCCAGCCGTGCACTGGCAAATGCTGGGAGATTTGGGGGCAGTTCTTAGGGAGGATGGACTTTCTGGAAGAAGCAACAGCGCTGCTGGGTGATTCTCTAGGACAGCTTTTTTCAAGGCTTTGAAGGAACCCCTGAAATATTTTTCGGGCTTTGAGGATCTCTCGAGGTCGTGACATGGTCCTTCAGAGAAGTGGGAGCCAGCTAATCAATCTATTTGCTGTTTCCATTGTGGAGAAAGAGACTAGGCCTGTAGGGGAAATGGGCTCCAGTGACAACTAATGATTTCAGCAGCTATCTGAACTTCTGGGAAAGACTGCATAACCCCTGGGGAGCTCTCACATAACCCCAGAGTTCCCTGGAACCTGGGCTGATTCTGCACTTATTTTGTTTATTCTGTTGTGGATCCTGCTGAATTCAGATTGATTTGAACTCGGATCTTCCACTACCCCCCTCTCCATTCCCAATTGAAACAGAAAGGGTTAGGCACATGATTAGGGAAGCTCAGAAATGGGGGGGGGGGTGAGCCAAGCGCAACAGGAGCCTCTTTCATTTTTGAAGGGGGGGAGAGGATTTGAGACAGCAGAGGAGGGTGAATAAATCCAAGAGACAAATCTCTGCCGAGAGAAGTTAGAGCTTCTGGAGCTTCTGCTGAGAGAAGTTAGGGCTTCCCCTTGCAACATGGGAACGAGGAAGCCTCTGAACTGACTCCCTGGCCAATCAGGGCTTTTCTGCAGTGTTGGAGGCTGGGCAGCAAGTTATTTCGAGGGAAGCAGACAGCTGCATGCCTACTCGTGCCGATTTTTCACATATCGAGGGTTATATCCACTCCAGGATATCGTGCGGGAAAGGTAGGGCCACTCTAGATCAATCATGCTTGTTGCAGATGAAAAATTTAATCCTAGAAGTTCAGCATTAATGCTGTTTTCTCCTTTTCTTCTCCTGCTCTTTAAAGTATTGGAAGGAATTTGGGGGTGAGTGATTGCCCATTGATAACAGGCAAATGCATAGCAAAAATCAAGCAAAGGCCCTGGGGGGAAAAAAGCAATTTTTTCCCAAGCCCTGTGGAATAAAATTAATGAAGGTGACTCTTGGTAGCTTCTCTGGCAATCCTTTCCATAGAACTGGAGATGCTCCTGAATGGGAAGATGCCCTTGGTGTACATCCGTGCACTAAGAGAGATTGTCTGTTAAGCAGAATCAGCTGAGTGTTTGGGCTGACCTCGAGAGAAGTTGACTTTTTGGTGTGTGGGGTTTTGATCTTGAAGGGATTTGGCGGTAAGAAGGACTTTGTGGAGGCCTCTTCTGGAACACCGCGTGCAGATCTGGTAGCTGCATATCAAAAAGGATATTGCAGAGCTGGAAGAAGTAAAGAAGAGGTCAACCAAGATGATTCAGAGGTTGGAGCACCTCTCCTGTGAAGAAAGGCTAAAGAATTTGGTGCTTTTCAGTTTGAAATACTGGATGAAAGAGGAGACGTGACAGAGGTCTATTAAAACTATTCATGGGGTGGAGAGGGTAGATAAAAAATCATTTCCCCTTTCTACAGTAGTAGAATTCAGAGACACTAGATCAGGGGTAGTCAAACTGCGGCTCTCCAGATGTCCATGGACTAATTCCCAGGAGCCCTTGCCAGCATTCGCTGGCGAATGCTGGCAAGGGCTCCTGGGAATTGTAGTCCATGGACATCTGGAGGGCCGCAGTTTGACTACCACTACACTAGATTCAGGATGGACAAGAAGAAGTACTGCTTCATGCACTGAGTGATCAAATTATGGAATTTACTGCCCGTGAATATGTGTAGATGGTTTTAAAGGGGAATTGGACTGATTCTTGGAGGGGCGTTCCATCAGTGACTATCAGCTACAGTGATCAGATGGAACCTCCTGTACCCAAAGAGTAAACATCTAAATTTCAGTGCAGGAGGCAAGGTTGGGGGAAGGCCTCAGCCTCTACTCTCTGTTTGTTGAACCTCCAGTCCACCTGGTGAGTGTCTGTATAGGTATCAAGATCCCGTGTACCTGTTCCCAAGATCTTGTCATGTAGTACTTTCTTGACCTGTTTTATGAATGTTGATCTGTTCCATATTTTTTATGCTTTGGCTAATCGATATTCCTCTTGATCTGTTGTTGTCTTGCGTCTTGTGTAATAGTTTTTCACAGCTTCTTTGCGGGCAGGTGGTTTATTGTTTTGATCTTGCTGAACTGATCTGTGTTCTTAGAAGAAGAGGAGTTGATTCTCATACCCCACTTTTCTCTACCCAAAGGTGTCTCAAATCTGCGTACAATTGCCTTCTCTTCCTCTCCACAACAGACACTCTGTGAGATAGGTGGGGTTGAGGGAGCGCTGACAGAACTGCTATGTGAGAACTGCTCTAACAGGACTGTGGCCAGCCCAAGGTCACCCAGCTGGTTGCATGTGGAAGGGGAGCAGGGAATCAAACCCAGCTCTCCAGTTTAGAAGCTTCCTTTGTTAACCACTACACCAAGATGGCTCTTAGGAATGCTTCTAGTATCTGAGAGTTAGTGTTTGCTTTATCAGGGAGCCAAGGTCTGGGAAACAGGGAGCCTGGAACTTTTAAGAGTGCACCGTGATTTGAAATTTGGGAAGGGGTTACAATGGGAGCATAAAAGTATGGTTGTAGTATTGCCTGTCAGTTTTAGCAAGGAAAACCTTTCCCCTATTTTCTTCAATAAAGCAATTTCTTGCTTTCCCATGGATCTATTTATTGGGTTGCCAGCTCTGGGTTGGAAATATCTGGAGATTTTGGGGATGGAGCCTGAGGAAGGTCAGGGTTGTGGAGGAAAGGAAATCCAATGGGGATTAATGCCATAGAGTTGACGTTCCAGAGTGGCCATTTTCTCCAGGGCAGCTGATCTATCACTTGGAGATCCTGTGTAATCCCAGGAGATCTCCAGTTACCACTGGGCAGTTAGCAACTGTACTTTTCTATAAACAGGATACTGGACAACAGGGGTAGTCAACCTGTGGCCCTCCAGATGTTCATGGACTACAATTCCCATGAGCCCCTGCCAGCAAATGCTGGCAGGGGCTCATGGGAATTGTAGTCCATGAACATCTGGAGGACCACAGGTTGACTACCCCTGCTGGACAAGATGAACCACTTGTCTCCTTCTGCTTGCCTCTTCTTTGCTTCCTGCGAATCAGCACAATGACTCTAAGCACAGAACCCAACTGGAAGCTGGTAGAAATGATTTTCAGAAGTTCTTCACATGCACAGGCTAGGTGGCCATCTCTCAGAATAAGGGCTGCACCATTTCCCAATTATATGCAAAGCCATCTTTGCAAGCCTAAGGCTGTCGGCTTGTGCGTGCTTGACTCTAGGCCTTTAGAAGCTAGAAGGGACAGTTGCTTCTGCTCTTTGTGTAGCTTGTTTCGTTTGGATCTGTGTTGAATACAGAGCAGCTCTGAGCTGGCAGTGCAGGTGGTTCGGTGTTCTCATTTCTTTTGTGCGATTTAAAACACAAAGAGGAAGGTAGAGCAGGGAGTGCCAGCCATGCCCTGGATAACCACTTCAATAGATGGCATTTGATTTCTTGCAATTCACCTGCAAGGCTTGTTGTCATGGAGAACTAGGAACAGAAACGGAAAATTATATCAGACCTTTAAAAAAAGTGGGCTATCCTGTCCAAAATTCCATGTCACTTACCTGTTCATTCGCCCCTGACAGGCATTGGTAAAGATAAGGAAGTGAGGATGTTTCAGAGAGTACCTGGGCCGGTCTGCAGTCAAACAGGAAGAAATGAGTCTAGTAAATCCGTAGAACCTTAGAGAGGTTCTAAATTTCCAAGAGTCAAAGTTCCATTTGTCAGTTGAATTGTATCTGGTGGATGGAGCTTTGACTCTCGAAAGATTATATCCTGAAATCTTCGTTGGCCTCTGAGGTACTACTGGACGTGAATCTATCTGAATTAAGGAGATTGGCCTGAATAAATTATTAGCTCAGTTTATGAGAATCCCTAACCGGTTTGGGAATACTGCAAACCCTTAGAGATAGTTCAAGATGGGGAGCTATGTTAGCTTGTCTGTAGCTGTCGAAAAGAACGTTCTGGCTGTATCTGAAGAAGCAAGCAGCCACTCACAAAAGCTTATACCCTGCCACAAATGGTGTTTGTCTTTGAGGTTCTACTGGACTCTTCCTCTTTTCTATTGAAAACACTTCAAATTTCTCATACATGTATAAAAGAAAGAGAGTCCTGTCACACCTTAAAGTCTAACAGAATTTGTGGCAGGGTAGGAGGTTCCGTGAGTCATTACTCAATGCTGTGAAGAAGTGAGCAGTGACTCACGAAAGCTTGTACTCTGCCACAAATTCTGTTAGTCTTTATGGTGCGACCGGACGCTCGCTCGTTTCTCCTGCTATGGACAGACTAACACAGCTAGCCATCTTGATAAATATATCTACAACAGTCTGGCTAATTAACCTAAATCCTGCCAGACATGGCTTATATTAAACATACATCCGTTCCACTTAATATTTCTGGTAAGGCCTAGGAGGAGGAGCTGGTCTCATGGCTTAACTGCCACTCAGCGCTTAACATCCACTCCGGGTGGCTGTCCCACCCTTTAGTGCCTCTTTCTCCAACTGGCTTGCCTGTCTGTCCAGCAGCCAGCCAATCGCCTTCTGTCCCCCACCCCTGACCACCCCCTCCTCCTTCCACTTCCCTCTGAGGCTCGGAGGCTGCAGATTCCTGCCATGTGAGAGCTGCTCCTGCCGGTGAGTTCCCTGCCTGGGGGCCTCCAGCCTGCAGCCTTTCCAGGTCCTGGGGGGAGGGAGAGGCCATCTGCAGAGTTTTTCTACCCCACCCACCCAATCTAGAGCCCGTTGTATTCCTGAATGCAATGGGCTTGGCGCCTAGTTAACATATATTTCTTAGCAGCTGAAAATCTAAATGTGCACAGTATTTCCAAACCAATTGGCAATTTTGTCAAGCTGTTAATGTTTTACAGTGAAATAAAATACTACCTAGTTCTCCTTCATACTCTGTTTTGGATTGGTTGAGGAAGCGATTCCCCACTGCCTGCTTTTTGGTTTGTGTGGTGAAATGTGTTTTTGCTGTGGAGGGTTGAAAGGGCCTCTATTATTGAGTTTACCCCAGGGTCCAGATCACATCTGTTTAAAAACAGCACAATTCCTGAATGGGGACTCCGTCATCTGGTAGCAGAAAGAGCCATCCAATCACCTCCAATTTAGAGTGGTCCCATAGGGTATTCAAGGCAAGAAATGAACATGAGTGGTTTGTCTTTGCCTTCTTCTGCATAATGACCCTGAACTTCCTTGGTGGTCTCCCATCCAAGTAGTAATCAGGGTCAACCCTGGTTAGCTTCTGAGATCAGATGAGGTCAAACCAACACTTGGCCAGAAGTGGTGAGTACTCCATCTTTGGAAATTTTTAAACACAGGCTGGATAGCCATCTGACGGAAAGGCTGATTCTGTGAAGGCTCAAGGGGGTGGCAGGTGACAGTGGATGAGCGATAGGGTTGTGAGTGTCCTGCTTTGTGCGGGGGGTTGGACTAGATGACCCAAGAGGTCCCTTCCAACTCTATGATTCTATGATAACATAAGAGGTACCTTGCTGTATCAGACCAATACTAATCCAACATTTCAGCCCTTGGGAGAGCCTACAAGTAGGACACGCAAAGGACAAATCCTCACTAATTCTTCAGATGGACCTTGCCTCCGGACATGGAGGTTCCATTCAGATGGCCCCTCCATTCAACCACTGTTATAGCATTGCAGAATTATTACAAAACAGTGTTAGGATCAGTGAAGAAGAGGCCATGTTTTAAGGTACATTTGGCCAGCTGTGCTTTCATTGTTGTTTTGGATGGCATTTTCAGTGCTGTAATTTAAAAAAAAATGTTACAGCACAGATTATTTTTACCCCTCCCAGCATACAAATTACAAGCATTGACGTAAAGTCCTTTTCTTACAAGAAACACTTGAACCATCAAACAACAATCAATAGAGATTGATTTCCCGTTGGTTAGAAGTGGCTTGATACTTGATGTCAGAATAAATATCCATTGCAAATTACCCCCCTCCCCGCAGCAATAATGTTTTGTTTTTTGCAGGGGCCACTGTGAAAGGAACCTTGCTTTAAGAAATAGGCAAGCCTGATTAGTGTTGTGGTCAAACATTTAAGCTTTGGGAAGAATAAGCTTGAAATTCTCCACACAGCTGACCTAAACCCCTGGGAGAGAAATCAAAACATTGTGGCACTACCTTATGGGGTTGCCAGCTCCAGCAGGGGGAATTCCTGGAGATTTGAGGGTAGGAATTTGGGGAGGGAGCTCAGTAGGGATGTGATGGCAAACAGCCTGCCCTCCAAGGCAGAAGTTGGCAGCTGTAGGTATTTCCGCTTGCCAGAATCTCTTGAATATTGGCTCTCATGCAAGAGGAAAATGGAGGAGCTGCTACCTGTTTATCTTATGTCTGATTAATTTGGCTACCCCTCTGGAAGTACTGGGGGGGAGCATGGAGTTAATCTCTAGTAACAGCCCATGTTACTAGAGATAGCTGGGTCAAAGAAGGCCGAGTGTCAAAGAATTGAGGCTTTTGAACTCTGGTGCTGGAGAAGACTCCCTTGGACTGCAAGGTGAACAAACCAGTCAGTCCTAGAGGAGATCAGCCCTGACTGCTCCTTAGAAGGCCAGATCCTGAAGATGAAACTCAAATACTTTGGCCACCTCATGAGAAGGAAGGAAGGAGAAGAGCCTAATGCTGGGAGCGATTGAGGGCAAAAGAAGAAGGGGACGACAGAGAATGAGGTGGCTGGATGGAGTCACTGAAGCAGTAGGTGCAAGCTTAAATGGACTCCGGGGAATGGTAGTGTACAGGAAGGCCTGGAGGATCATAGTCAATGGGGTTGCAATGGGTTGGACACGACTTTGCAACTAACTAGCAACAACAGCCCATGATTGCTTTTTGGGGTCAGATTCTGGGTTACCAATCACAGGTGCAGTCTGGCCTGGGCTTGGCCACCTCCCTGAATTAGAAATAATCACCAGGTAAGATCAGTTCTCCTGGAGAAGATGGGTACTTTGGAGGCTAGAGTCTATGGCATTACTCCACACCAAGATCCCTCCCCAAACCCTCCATCCCAGAGTCCCCACATATTTCACAATCCAGAGTTGGCAACTCTTGTTTGACCCTGAGCTTGTTAACTGGACCTCAGAGAGCATCTTTGACCTGGGAGGTCTTCATTGGAATCAGGACCTACCTGTGACTTTAGGTTCACCTGTGGCTCACTTGCAGGCCAGACTGATGGGTTAACCCAGGCTTTCTCAGCCAGGATTTCGTGAAACCCTAGGGTTTCCTGATGGCCCTGGGAGGGGGCAAGCTCATTGCATTAAGGAATACAACAGGTGCTAGATTGGGTGGGTGGGGTAGAAGAACTCTGTGAATGGCCTCTCCCTTCCCCCCAGGACCTGGAAAGGCTGCAGGCTGGAGGTCCCCGGGCAAGGAACTCATTGGCAGGGACAGCCTCTGAGCTTTGGAGGGAAGTGGAAGGATGAGGGGGTGGTCAAGGGTGGGGGACAGAAGGCGATTGGCTGGCCACTGGACAGACAGGCCGGTTGGAGGAGGAGGCACTCAGGGTTGGGACAGCTGCCCTAAGTGGGTGTTAAGTGCTGAGTGGCACTTAATCCATGAGACATACTTCTCCTCCAAGCCCTTACCAGAAATATTAAGTGGAATAGATGTCAACCCACCCACCACTCCCAAAATGGCCAGTGATGGGCTTGGACAGGGTGGAAAAGGGAGAAGTGTACACTGCTATGCTTTCCAATCATATTCTGCATGATCGTGCCACTTCTGGGGTTTCTCAAGGCCTGAGGAATGTTTCATTGGTAAAAAAGTCGTAAGAGACCAGACTAACCAGTAATTTGGATCCAGGCATGAAGAGTTTTTCCTTATCTCCCCACTCCATTCTGTTGGCTAACTTTTCAGCTCTCTGTTTTTCTTCACGGCATTTCTAGTTTATGGTGATGCACGTCTAATTAACTCATTTATTTCTTTGGGGCTGTGAGATAGGGAATGTCTGGAAAAGCAGTCCAGAAGATATCGAAATAATGTCTTTGGGAAGGGCAATGGCTTTTGCTGTTAGAAGAGACACAGAGAGTGGCTGGAATAAAAGGCACAACACAGCTGGTACTGTGTCCCATTCCCCCACCCGCAACTGTGGGCTGGTGTTTCTGGAATAGCAGTTCTCCCATGCCAAATGATAAGCCATTGGGGGCACAGCCTGTAGCCTAGTGGAAGAGGACCTGCTTTGTATACAAGAAGTCCCAGGTTCTATCCCTGTCATGTATTGTTGAAAGGGTCAGGAAGGAGGGGATTGGGAATTCCTCAAATTGATGCATTGGAGAGCTGCTGCTAGCTGGAGTAGACCTCAAGTGACCAGTTGTCTGATTTGTTATAAGGCAGCTTCTTGTGATGGTGTTAAGGAGAGGGCCATAGGTCAAAAACAGAGCATCTGCTTAAAGTTCCAAGTTCCCTGCCCAGCGACTCCATTTAAACCAACATGTAGTAAGTAATCTTCCTGACACTCTGGAGAACAGCTGCTGGTCAGAGCAGGCTATTCTGACCTTGAGAGCCAGCTTGGTGTAGTGGTTAGAAGAGCAGACTTCTAATCTGGCAAGCCAAGTTTGATTCCCCACTCCTACACATGCAGCCAGCTGGGTGACCTTGGGCTCGCCACGGCACTGAGAAAGCTGTTCTGACTGAGCAGTAGTATCTGGGCTCTCTCAGCCTCACCCACTTCACAGGGTGCCTGTTGTGGGGAGAGAAAAAGGAAGGTGAACGTAAGCCGCTCTGAGACTCTTTCGGGTAGAGAAAAACGGCATATAAGAACCAACTCTTCTTCTTCAGTAATATTAGGGCTCCTTCAGCCTCACCTCCCTCACAAGGGTGTCTGTTGTGGGGAGAGAAAAGGGAAGGTGAATGGAAGCCATTTTGAGACTCTTTTGGGTAGAGAAAAGTGGCATATAAGAACCAACTCTTCTTCTGATAGATTAATGGTGTGATTCAATAGAAGGCAACTTCATGTATTTAAATTTTTTTTAAAGCATTCAAAAGTAGTTTGTGATACTGCAGTTGGGGAACAATCAGTCAGTGATCCCACTAGGCTTGTCCAAGCTCTTAAACTTGCTGAAAGCACTTTATTGGATCCTGGTCATGGTATCGATGTAGAAGGCATTAAATCTACCAATATGGAGCAATAGTCAACATTTAGTGAGAGAGATTTAATTAAGCTGTGCTGCTGTAATTGGATTACGGCTGTCAGCCCCATGTAATATGGTGGTCTTTACTTCTGAATCCATAATACTTCCAAGGAGTGAGAAGTGCATTGAACTTTAGTTCATACAAAGGTGCATGGATGCAGGGGGCCAGTGTGAATGGGAGTTTGTTTATACCCCACAAACCAAGAGAGCCTGCTTAGTGTTCTGGTTACGTGCAGAGAGCCTCTAATCTGGAGAGTTGGGTTTGATTCCCCCCCCTCCACATGTAGCCAGCTGGGTGACCTTGGGCTAGTCACAGTCCTGTTAGAGCAATTATTATAGAGCAGCTCTGTCAGAGTTCTCAGCCTCACCTGCCTCATGGGGTGACTGTTGTGGGAAAAGGAAAGCAAGGCAATTGTAAACCACCTTGAGTTAGTGAAAAGCGAGGTATAAATGCCAACTCTTCTTCAGGATTCTAAATCTGGTATTAAACCTTGGTATAGAATCTTGGCTTGTGGGGTGCCAACATGTCCCAGTTCCCTTGCATGCTTGTGATTATTTGCTGTAGGGAACAGGAGCTCCTTTCAAACTAGGAATTTTTGGTTGAGACCCATGAAATAAGAGGGGTTGAGGGCGTATACTGCAGCAAGCAGCAACCTGAATCTGTACTTGTTGAGCAAGGGATATTCCCTTCCCCTATTCAACTACTATTGCTCTATCAAGGTCTGCATTGAGATGCTCCAGGGTCTCAAGCAGAGATCTTTCACATTGGCTGCTTGCCCTGATGGGGATAGTCTAGGCTAGCCTGGCCTCATCTTGGAAACGTAAGCAAGGTTGGCCCTGGTTCGTATTTGGTTGCCACTCTGCAGCAGGCTGTGGGAGCAAACCACCTTTGGACCTCTCTTGCGTTGACAGCCCTACGAGGTTGTCTTAAGTCAGCTGCCACTTGATGGCTCTTTCCATCCCCACCTCTCTCCCAAATGCAGTCTGGGAAGTGGCACTCACCAGGGGCCTGAAAAGTCACTATCATTAAAGGTTGACAGGCAGTGGCAAGCTACCTCTGAATGCCTCTTGCCTTGGAAGACTTATGGGGTCACCATTAGTCAGCTGTGACATGATGGGGGAAAAACACAGCCTACCCAATCTCTTTGTGAGCTGCAGATGCAGGAGATTGAACCTGTGACCATCTGCATGCCAAGCACATGCTCAGGTGAAAAAGTTGTACTCAGACATTGGGGATGGTCAGTAAGAAGGCGAGGAGGAGGTCGGCAGTGGTGACCAATGGGGAAAACATGCCAGTTGGCATCAGGGGGTGGGCATAAGGGCAGAGAAATGGGAATTCCTTCATCCCATAAGCCCCCCCTTTATATAAGTACATTCCATTTAAGTTATTGCAATAGTTCATTGGACAGCTTTTCACATAGTTTAATCCCATTACTGCGGATCCTATCCTCTACTGCCAACTGGAACCATCCCCTGCCCTTCTCCAAGGGGCAACCATTCAAACACTTAAAGACAGTAATTATGTCTTCTCGCAACCTCCTCTTCTCCAGGCTCTTCTCCAGTCCCTCAGCCTTTCCTCACAGGGCTTGGTCCACAGTCCCTGAATTATTCTTGTCACTCTCCTCTGCATCCTCTTAATTTTGTCCCCCTCTTTTTTGAGGGGCCAACAGATGTCCAGTTTCTCCACGTGAGAATTGATCCACAACTGAGGCGCAGCAAGACTTCTTGCTGACTTCAAGCTTGAAGGGGCTTTTCTCCAAGACATAGTAGGGAGACCTGGGCCCATTCCGCATACATAGGATAATGCACTTTCAATGCACTTTAGAAGTAGATTTTCCTGTTCCGCACAAGAAAATCCAGCTGCCAAAGCACATTGAAAGTGCATTATCCCATGTGTGCGGAATGGGCCCTGCTTTCATGAAAACTGATGTAGCCTTTAAAAAACAAACTTTCCCCCCCTCTTCTTTCCTAGTTTCTATTTATCCCATTCATTCTCTTGGAAGCTGATAGCTCTTTAAAACATTTGTATGAATCGGGGACAGCCCCTCCTAACTGGTCCCTGTGACCTGAAATCTCACCACATTTGATAGCTAACTTCTCTTTGAAAAGCCTTCTTGTTTTGACGTATGAGAAAGGCTACTCAGTATGGAGATGAAAAAGATGTGTGGGGAGGCAGAGATGAATCAAAGTAATTCTGAGCCGCTTCATTTTCTGGAAAAAAAATCAGTCTTCTTATATCCATTTGGTATATTTATTCATTTGATTTTTTTTAATTCCACTGTTCTTTTATGGATTAATCATCTGCCCATCCACTGTTTTGTTCCTCTGATGCCCTAAGGGGAGTGTATATTATTATTCCCTCCTCTATTTTAGCCTTACAGCAATCCTCGTAATTAAGAATGGGAGACTGGCCCAAGGTCACCCAGTGAATTGAGGAAGGTGATTCAAACCAGGCCCCCCCAAGTCTGGTACTCTTAATGCAGTGGGCTTGCCATACTGGGTAATCCCCCACCCCAACCCTAATGACCCTGCACTCAAGAAACCAAGAAGGGGAAAAAATGACTGAAAAATGACCTCCATAGTACAGCAGTAGGAGTTCCCCCATGTCTCTATGATCTTTACCAGAGAGTAGGGGAAATTCCTAGACTGTCAACCCCAAATGATATCACATCTTCGTTCCTTTCAAGGCACTGTCCTCAGTCTCTCAGCATTCACTGAGACAGTCCTATAACTCAGTGATCTCCAACATGGTACCTCCTGATCTGTTGGCTGGCACCCACGTGTTTCTTCCACAAAGGAAAAAAAAAACAGTTCCGACATTCCTCTCCCTCAGTAGGACATTTACAGCAGGCATTATTTTATTTCTGTTAGAATTACCCATTTAGAAACATCCGCCTCTATCCATGAGAGAGCAAACTTGGCTTGGAAGCTCCCATTGTCTTGTGAACGGACTCAGTCAAGATGGCAGCCATTTTGTGTTGGTGCCCCCTCCCCCATTGGCGGCCATTTTATTGTGGCGCCCATTGCCTGTTCCCAAAATCCCAGAAGTGCTAACAGGCTCCAACAAGCTTGAGACCCCTGGTCTAAAATCTGCATTTCACAAGCTGGTGGGCATTGCCCGATTAAGCAGCATTCCCTTTGGGCAGTAACCATACCCAGGCATGCTTATTTTCACCAGGTTTGGCTTAACTTGTGACTTCATCGCAGACCCTGAGACCCATCACGACATACTGAAAGGACATTTACATGCGGGGCACCTCCGGATCTCTCCCGCCCCCTCTGCTCCAACAAAAAGCTCCCCACAGGGTACCATTCTGACTGAACGTTTGAATTGTATCCGTTTTTGGACTTTGAGTTCATTGATCTTGACTGCCTTGAAGTCAGGCCTGGTATGATGCCAGCAGCTTTTGTGGGTATCTTAAAGAAGAAGGAATGGGGACACACGGGACAGAGTAATAGACGGCTTAGTGTTCTTTTGCTGGAGCACAATGCCGCTAATGTTCGGGTTGCAAATAAATCACTGGGAGTCTGTGTGTGTGTGTGCGGGCATGCCTGTTTTCATGTTTAATATCTGCCCCCCACATCCCACCAGAGGGAGGAGAGTGCTGCGCTCTTGATGCACGGCAGCGACTCTGGCCGTTGCTGTTCTCATTCCACGGCTTTATCTTAACATTATGGACTCGGAGGGGAAATGTTTGAGAAGCATTGTGGCTGTGCCGATTCAAGAGCCTAGGCCCACTGCCATTTGGAACGCCGCCTGTCATTGAGTAATTTAGATTTCTTTCTGGAAGGAAGCCTTGTTTGGAGCCCAGCTCTCTCTCTCTCTCTCTCTCTCTCTCTCTCTCTCCCTCTCCCCCCTGCCCCCAGCATAGCATGCGTGTGGAATGAGTCCCATTGGGGTGTTGCATGAGGTCTGCAGGATAATCACCCTGGCACAAACATCAGAGAGCAGTTTGGTGGAGTGGTAAGAAGAAGAAGAAGAAGAGTTGGTTCTTGTATGCCGCTTTTCTCTACCCGATGGAGTCACAAAGCAGCTTACATTCTCCTTCCCCTTCCTCTCCCCACAACAGACACCCTGTGAGGTGGGTGAGGCTGAGAGAGCCCTGATATCACTGCTCGGTCAAAACAGCTTGATCAGTGCTGTGGCAGTCCAAGGTCACCCAGCTGGTTGCATGTGGGGAAGTGCGGAATCAAACCCGGATTGCCAGATTAGAGGTCCACATGCCCAACCACTACACCAAGTTTGTTAGGATCTAGGAGAACCAGGTTCGAATCTCCACTGTGTCACAGAAATTTAGTGGGTGACATTGGGCCTGTCACGTCTCTTAGTGTAATCTATCTCTCAGGTAGGGTTGTCAGCTCTGGGTGGGGAAATACCTAGAGATTTGGGGGTGGGTGAATCCTGGGGAGGTTGAAATCTTGTGCTGGGAGGGACTTCTGCTGGGCTCAGTGCCATAGAGTTCCCCTTCCAAAGCAGCCCTTTTCTCCAGAGGAACTGATTTCTCTCATCAGGAAATCAACTGGAATAGGAGATCTCCAGGCCCCATCTGGAGGTTGGCAATCCTGCTTATAGAGTTGTTGTGAGCATAAAATGGAGAGGAGGAGAATGATGTGAGCAGCTTTAGGTCTCCATTGGGGGACTAAACTGATAGAAAATAGTTATCCTCAATGATAACTATGTGAGGGAAACATAAGATTACTTGGAGACCTTCGGCAGGGCGAGAAGCTCCTCAGTTCTCATTCGTGCATCATACATCCCATTCTCCACCGACCATTTCAGGTAGGCAAAAGGACATGTTGGAGATGGGTAAAGATGGGCATTATTCAGGCATAGGATTGCCAGTCTGCAAGTGAGCCAAGCAATCTTCTGGCATTACAGTTGATCTCCAGATGGCAGAGATCAGTTCCCTTCTAGAAGATGGCTCCTTCACAGAGTGGACTCTGTGGCAGGGGTGGCCAAACTCTGGCTCTTCTGATGTCCCTGGACTACAAATACCATGAGCCCCTGCCAGCACCTGTTGGCAGGGGCTCATGGTAACTGTAGTCCATGGACATTTGGAAAGCCACAGTTTGGCCACCCCTGCTCTATGGCATTGTTCCCTCCTCAACAAACCCCACCCTCCCCAGACCTCACTCCCTCAAATCTTAGGGTATTTCCCCCCCCCCAGAGATGGTAGCCCTGGTCAGGCATCTGCATGGTGCACAGGAAAGAGTGAAGCAGCCCCCTGTTCCTGAATGTCTCAGCCCCTGTCCTACGGCACGTTCCCTGAATTACACACCAGGGTTTCAGTCAGGAGTCCCTTGGCCTGCATTCGGCTTGTGTTGACTGAGATTTCTAGGAAGGCCAACTGCCATAGGAATGCTTGCCTGGAAATGGGGTCTTGCGATGCTGTTGGTGTCCCACCCCAGAGACCCATTCTGCCAAGAGAGCTCTCCCCACGCCAGAACTTTGCTTCATTGTTTTTGGAGGAGCTTTGTGTTCACTGGGCTTTTCCCTTCCATCTTAAAGAAAAGCTTTAGATTTTCTCTCGGCTGTGTCCCCCGTCCCCCCCATTGCAAAAGGTTGCGTTTGCCATGGGAGAATGCTAATGTACTTTCTCTCAGCTTCACCCTTTGAAGGGAACTGCGTGTTTTAAAAGAAAGACAACTTTGTTGTCAAATGGAAAACGTTCCAATTTAACCCACTCTCTCTCTCTCTTTCTCTGACTCCCTTGGCAGGCCTACCGCTCTTCAGTTCTTGCTGGCTAATTACACATCCTTTTATTGTTGCCTTTTTGCTGGTAAGGGGGCATGGTAGGGAATTAATTTCCCTGTCTGATTTTAGGGAGTGATTTTAGCTTGAGCCGTCGAGGACATAAGGTTAGTGGTTAGTGTCAAGGCTATAATCTACGAGGCCACAGTTTGAATCTCCTCTCTCTGTCATGGAAGCATGTTGGTTGACTTTGGCTAGTCACTGTTTCTCTCTCCGCCGACCCTACCTCATAAGGTGGTTGTGAAGATAAAATGGAGGAGAGGAGAATTTAGTTCCCTTCAGTGCTCAGTTTGCTTTCCAAGCACTGCTTCTCTGGGTGTTTTAAGGGTGCTATTGCAGCAGTTTTCCTCCTTGCTTTGCTCCCAAGGAAAAGGTTATTTGCTGGCATAATGATTCTGTCCGATTTTCTCCTCCCCTGCCCTTTTCCTGCCCTCAGGAGGCCACTCCACCACCACCCGCATTGAGGTAGATCCTCCCACTCTGCGCCTTCTGCCGTCTTGTCAAATTCTGTATTTTGTAAAGGAAGTTTAACAAATGGACGTTTTTGTAAAACATAAATGGTTGAAAACAAGGCAAAGAAAGCTTTAAATTGGCGTGTGCGGGTGTGCCCTCTTCTCATCAATCTGCAGTCCCCCTGCCCGAAGGGACCATCCTCCTGCCCATGCTGCCCTTCTCTCAAGCCCAGCCACAGAGTCTAGACTGCCAAAGCCACCCGGCATGGTCTCCTTCTCCCCCGGCCCCATCACCTCCTCCTCTGCCTCCTTCCTTCCTCAACCCCGAACTTTCAATTCTGCCTGACACTTGAAGCACCAAGCTGTTTGGTTTCCACTGAGCACTCACTCACTCACTCACTCACTGATTCATTCATATTTTAATTTATATTCCGCCACTCACGACTGGTAATCTTGTGGCAGTTTAAAGCAACATTTAAAATTGCAGTATAAAATCCCCATAAAACCCCATGTAACAATATATATCAGGGGTAGTCAACCTGTGGTCATCCAGATGTTCATGGACTACAATTCCCATGAGCCTCTGCCAGCGGTTGCCAGCAGGGGCTCGTGGGAATTGTAGTCCATGGACATTTGGAGGACCACAAGCTGACTACCCCATATCTATATAACAACAGATGGTGGCTTAATTAAAAATCTAAACCAAACTACGCCTAGCCCACTGTTCCAGCCAATGGGCCCAGCTGATGACCCTGAGCAAGATGACCTGGGGGTCTTGATCGATTAAAAGTTAGAAATGGGGGGAGGGGATCGGCTGATCAAAACTCTGGTTTCTACTGCTCACTACTTGGAGAGGCATTATACAACAGCCAATGTTTGTGTTGCCCTCTGCATCCCAGAGGAACTTCCCAAGTTGCTGGTGAGTCTGACTGTGGAGTGTCGATATTGGCCACATATGGGACATGTGTGGAAGGAGGGAGCAGAGTTCACCAAACAGAAGGCCAGTGTTGAAGCTTGCTTGACTCTGGCACCAGAGGCCTGTGGAGCCATGGGGGGGGGGGAGCTTTGCCCTCACCAGTAGGTGGAATCCGTGGAGCGTTCTTCCCCCAGCGTCAGGTCACTTTGGATCTTGCCCCTGGCTGGAAGGTGGGAGGGGCCTCTTTAACCTTGTGTGGGGATACAAGACCTGGTGGTGTCCCAAAGATGGTGTGGGATGTCTGAGCTTCGGTCAATTGGCCTGTTTCTGCCAGAGGTGGTGGTGGTGGTGGTGGTGGTGGTGGAACCCGGCAGCCACGATGAGAGCTTGACAGTGGGGAAGCAAAGCAGGAGCAGGACAAGGTGACGGGGTGGGGGAGAGGAGGCTGTGCCAGGCACGGATCCACACTGTTGCTGTTAGATCCTGTTAGATCAAAAATGGCCTGTGGAGGTGTGTGTGTGTGTGTGTGGGGGGGTATAGTCCATAGCCTCTGCCTCCCAGCCAGGGCAAAGGCTTGTGTGTCAGGAGGTATCCTTCTAAAATAAGTCATGTCTTAGGCTAAAGAGTTTGTTAAGAGAAAGTATAACTAAGCCCGTGCATATAACTTGAAGTCAGTTACTAGTATAGAACACCATTCTAAGTGGGATCAGCCATGGTTTGTACTTGGATAGGAGGCCACCAAGAAAGTCCCGGATCACTATGTAGAGGCAGGCAACGGGAAGTCACCTTGGTGTGGTGGTTAGGAGTGTGGACTTCTAATCCGGCGTTTGATTCCGTGCTCCTCCCCCACATGCAGCCAGCTGGGTGACCTTGGGCTTGCCATGGCACTGATAAAGCTGTTCTGACCGAGCAGTAATATCTGGGCTCTCTCAGCCTCACCCACCTAACAGGGTGTCTGTTGTGGGGAGAGGAAAGGGAAGGCAACTGTAAGCTGCTTTGAGACTCCTTCGGGTAGAGAAAAACAACATATAAGAACCAACTCTTCTCTCCTTCTTCTTCTTTACCCCTTGCCTTGAAAGCCATAAGAGGTCAGGCGTCAATCAGTTGTAACTTGACAGCACCTAATTTTTAACCAGGAGTTGGCATCCTATGACATAAATCTCAGGAACAGGTAATATTTAGTATAGTATGTTTCCTAACAGTTTTGGAATGGCTATTGTGCTTATATTTTCCTTTTTTTCCTTTTCTGTTTTCAGTTTTATCATTGTACCATTTCATCGTTCTAACTAAGAGAATTTTTTAAATATTTTGTAATAGCGTTTGGCTACACAAATAAATTTGACTGACAGATTATAACTTAAGAGTGTATATTTTGTCAGCCTCTTTGAGTCCCCCGAGTGAGAGAAAAACAGGCTGTGTGTGTAATAAATACAGAATAATTAAGCTTTGTCAAGTTAGAACTGATTTATGCCGGACCTCTCATAGTTTTCAAGGCAAGAGATTAATAGAGGTAGCTAGCTGTTGCCTACTTCTTCCTGGTGATCCTGGACTTTCTTGCTGGCCAACTTGGTGAAGTGGTTAGGAGTGCAGACCTCTAATCTGGCAAGCCAGATTTGATTCCTCGCTCCCCCACCTGCAGCCAGCTGGCCCCCACCTTGGGCTGGCCATGGCACTGAGAAAACTGTTCTGACCAAGCAGCAATATCAGGGCTCTCTCAGCCTTACCTCCCTCACAGGGTGTCTGTTGTGGGGAGAGGAAAGGGAAGGCGACTGTAAGCTGCTTTGAATCTCCTTCGGGTAGTGAAAAGCAGAATATAAGAACCAACTCTTCTTCTTCTTCAGTAATATCATAGCTCTCTCAGCCTCTCCTTCCTCACAGGGTGTCTGTTGTGGGGAGAGGAAAGGGAAGGCGATTGTAAGCCACGTTGAGACTCCTTCAGGTAGAGAAAAGTGGCATATAAGAACCAACTCTTCTTCTTCTTCCATACAAGTATAGACTGTGTTCAGCCCTGCTTAGCTTGCGAATTTCATCCCTTTTGTGATTTGGCTTTCTTACTTTGTACTGGTCACTGTTATGAAATAAATTGCATTTTCCAAGTTTTGACTTCTAGGTATTGGATTTTTCTAGTTATCTCTGTGTGTTAGGCAACGAGGGTGCTAATTTTCCAAGCTAAATTATGGAGGGATCCCCTGAAGATTTCAGTACCTATACGAGGTAATTACTTGATGCCTGCCATCCTCCAGAGGAGCTGGGTAGGTGTGGTTTTCCAAGCTGTTTAATTGCCAGTCATTCTATAATCTGTTGTGGGGAGAGGAAAGGGAAGGCGACTATAATTTAAATGGAGGAAAAATCTTCTTCTTCTTCTACATGAGGGCTAGAAAGAGCAGGACTGCTAACTAGCGTTAATGTTTCCTTCCATTTTATAAGCTCTTGGAGACCTCCCTCCCCCGTTGGAAGGCACCTAAGAAACGTACAGAATATATAAAAATAATTGGGTGAGTAAGACTGGAACATCTTTATGTCTATAATATACTAGTCGATCCAGTTTGCATTCGGCAAGCGTAAATATTTTATCATCTCGAACGGTAAATAATATGACCGTCGAGTGCGTGCCTTGGCAGTATAATAAGGGAAAGCAGTTTTTTTTTTTTTAAATCACTGCTTGGAAGAGACGAGTCATTCCGTCAGATTCAGTATTACTCATACTCACATTAAGAAATGGATCTCAATATTACTTCTGTCTTGAGACGCTTGATTTAATTTAGCTGAAACGCATTGAATAGCGGTGGTATGCTGTCCTCTTGGATCTTGGGCCCTTTCCGCACACAAGATGTGCCGCTTAGGGTGGCGGAAGCAAACTCTTCTGCCAGACAAGAGATCTGATTGTGCCTGGCCAAGCAGGCTCTGCTGAGGGCCTCGCCCTGCTTGTCAGGAACACAAACATCTTCCTCGGAGATCAATGCCCGCACAGTTCAGTGTTTGCCCTCGCTATTTGCTCACAGTCACGACATCCGCTAATTGCCGACACCAAACTTCAATGCCAGATCTGTCTGCCTCAAAGCGGAAAGACATGCGGGGGCCCAATGCCACACCACTGTTGCCCGCGCCAAGATGTTTCCCATCAGTCAGCCATGAAACGACTGTGGGTCCATGCTGTGCCTTAATTAAAACAGACTGAGATCTCATTGGGCCTGGCTTTTGCAGAAGAGGTGGGGGACGTGTAGGTTAGTCCTGGGACCAACCTGAACTCCAAGATGACCACCTACGCATGGGGCTCGATCCTACCAGTGGAAAAAGGAGAGAAGGGGCTACTGACCACCCAAAAGGCTATGGTGGACATCAAAAGCCAAGTGGAGAACAAGATTATAGTAAGAAAAGGAGTTGAGCAAGACTGAACGAAGATGCTGGTTGGATCCAACCCGTTCTTGTTTTTGTGAATGTGTGTTGGCTAAATCCAACCCATTCCTGTGTTTGTGGAAAATGTGTTTGTTTCAGAACCCATGAATGAACACAGGTCGGTGTGATGTTGTGGGTAGAGTGCTGGACGAGGAGTTGGGAGTCTTAGGTTCAAATCCCCACTGGGCATGATGCTCACCTGAGTCATCTTGGACCAGTCTCTATCTCTTGTGCCTACAGTACTCAATAGAATTAATTTCAAGGGTATCATGGGGAACAGAGAGCCAGTTTCAGATGCCATTAAATATACACAAGCCGTCATAATACAGTGGTCAGAATTTTGGACTATAATCCTGGAGGCTTCATTTTGAATTCCCACTCTGCCATGGAGGTTTGTTGGAAGACCTTGGATTGGTCCCTCTTAGCCTAAAATGCTTTGCAGAATTGATTTGAGGATAAACTGCAGAGCAGAGAGAACCAGGTCACCCACCCTGAACAAAAGGCAAGAGAAAAAATGTACGAGACAAACACTCGGCCGTGGTCAGACTTCGTTAAGCAGCAGGCCGTCCAGTTGGCGATACATGCTTGTGAATCCGTTGATTGGCACCCCGATTGTTCTTTCTCTAAAAGTACCGGTGAGACTGTCAGTGCAGAAAAACATCTTACTTTGCACTTCATTACGTTCAAAGCTGTTCCAGCGCTGCTTATTTGCTCAAAATACTTGCTGCTCGTCCAGCGTTCCATACAAATCAGCTGCAGCAAGGGAGGAAAAGATCTCATATTTGTAAGCTGTGCCCTTTTTTGGAAGGATCGGCAGGGGGGGATTTAAAAAAACGAAACCAAACACCCGGATCCTCAGGGAAATGAATTGCTAGTGGCAATCGTGCATTCGGGGATCAGTGCTGAGATGAAATCTCAGGGCTGGTCTGATGCAATTTGTTGCCAACCTTCAGACTTCCTCATTTGTCATTCCTCACCGAGCTCTGAGGCCGGGGGGACAGAGATTGGCTTCTTCACATCCCTTCCCTGGAGATGGAACAGAGTGCGTTTGCAAATAATGTGGAGTTAACAACATGCGACTAGCATTTTTATCACCCCACTCTGTCTCTCGCTGTGCAGCAATCCCATCCATCTAAATTTTTATCCAGCGTTCTGTGGCAGGACCTCAAGGGGCAGTGTCCACGTGTCAACCTCCATCATCTCTCCCCAGCAGTCCTGTGAAGTGGCTTAGGCATAGGAAAGGGATGGCGGCTCAGGAGAGGAACATCTCCTGTGCATATAGAAAGGCCCAAGTTCTATCCCCGGTAGTTAAGGTAGTAGATCAGGATTCGCCACCATGGTGCCATCTGCCTTGCATGCAGAGATTTGCCGGTTCTGTCCCCAGTATTTCTAGGAAGATAGCAGATCAGGTGTCCCTAACATGATGCTCATAGGTGCCATGACACCCGCCAACACCTTTCCTGGCCCCCACCAAGTGTTTTTAGAAGGCAGGTGTGGTCAGCTTGGACTTTTGCCCATTGAGCCCTGGAGATTTTATTGGCTGTGTAAATTTTTTGAAATTGTCCCTTTGGTAGCAGCTGCCACCACTGCAAGGAACCTCATTGACTGAAGGCAAGCATCAGCAACCATTTTAAGACTGGTTCTATTCCTGTGGCAGCCATTTTGTGCATCACTCTGTATTGGAATTCCAAAGGGGGCCACAGGTGCAGAAAGTCTGGGAATCCCTGTACTACTGGGGAGAAAAGTGGGATATTAATACCTCAATAAATAAACAATATAAGCAAGTTTTAATATATCAAATAAAGTGTTCTCTAGCTATCCAGTTAAAAATCAGCTTTTCTCCTGGGTTTTCAAAGCAATATACCAAAGATTTTTTAAAAAGGAAAATCCAAATTCATTTTGGTATTTTCGTGTATATCTCATACAAAGATCGGCTGAAGAAAATATAACCACATGGTTATGTTTTCTTGAGATGATATATGGTACATATATCAGCTCAAGAAAACATACATATATGTACCTGAAAATACCACCGTTTAATTAGAGTCAATAATAATCCAGTTTGAGGTTTCTTTCTGTGAAAGTAAACACCTTACTCCTTGATATGCTGATTTTTGATCCATGGTGAGTTGAACCCACAAACAGCACAGTTACAGAAAATGGCTTTGATGAACATTAGGTTATGATGAGGTTTTCAGCCATTTTAATGGAATGTTACATGATCTTTATTGTCGACATGGCGTGAGTGAAGTAAAAGAAAGCAGGAATAGAAACAGCCCCCGTCATGTGATGCTCCTAATCTGAAAGAATACAGTGAGGGCTTGAAATAGCATTTGGCTTTCTTCATCCCTCTTCAGAGTGGAATTGTGGCAGAACTGAAGGGGATAACGATCCAAATGTCAATTATTTTCAATCTGAATTATGCAGAGACATGGTTTAACAATCCCATTACCTTTTGGGGCTGAAAATAGGATATCCCCCTGGAAACCTGTGGAGGGGTGTGTGTGGATGGGGGACTTACAAGCAGTGGCCTAGGCTGTGTTGGTGGCAACATCACTTCTGGCACATAACAGAAGTGATGTCATCATGTTGCTGGTATTTGCGTAAAAACTCTATGGTGAAAGCCTTTTTTACTACAGAGTCTGTGCCCTAGTACAAGAGTGTCCATAAATGTGATGACATCATGCCCAGATGTGATGTCACTAGTGGCAGAGGCCTATGGTTTTGTTTGTTTCTAATAAATTTCCCCTTGTAGTACAGCGGATCATTCCCAGGGTAGAGTCCCACCCTGAGGGATCCCCTGCCCCCTGGTGTGAGTCTGCAAACCTTAGCTGGAAGCAAACACCATTTCTGACCAGCATCAGATTACAGCTCAGATTACAGTGGTGAAATAGAGGGATTATATGGCCCATACTGTGGCTTCTGAACATGGGTGGTTTCAGGATGGGCAGATCCCCCACCCTCTCCCATTTAGTTGAATCTCTCTGCTCTCGGTCTGCCTTGGAAAACTCGAAAGCATTAATCTTTGGAAGTGTGAGGCCTGTGCTTTTTGTATTCCTTTGAGTCCAAAGTGCATATGCATAGTGTCTGAGTTGCCAGAAGGAATCCCAGTTTGATTGCACCATTCTCAGGCACCGGCAATGTCCTGCTCCCTGCTTGCGAGCCATCTGCCCACCATCTGCCTGCTGCCCAGGAACCGGAGGACAGGATATCTGTAGCCTCTTCCCTTTCCCTGGCCCCTTTGAAAGCGCTGCAGCAGGTTAGGTGTGCCAGTTTCCAAAGGCTTAGCAGGCTTAGTTATTTCATGAGAGTCTGGGCACACGGGGGACACAGGCACTGTGTTGAGAGCCAGCTTGGCGTAGTGGTTAGGAGTGCGGACTTCTAATCTGGCCAGCCAGGTTCGATTCCCTGCTCCTTCTCCACATGCAGCCAGCTGGGTGACCTTGGGCTGGCCACAGCACAGCTATTCTGACTGAGCAGTAGTATCTGGGCTCTCTCAGCCTCACCTCCCTCACAGAGTGTCTGTGGTGGGGAGAGGAAAGGGAAGGTGAATGTAAGCCGCTTTGAGACTCCTTAGAGTAGAGGAAAGCGGCATATAAGAACCACCTCTTCTTCTTCTTAATCTCTTGAGCTTGCTTCCCAAAACCCTGGTGGTCTCCCATCCAATTGCTGAGCATGGGTGATCCTGCTTAGCTTCTGTGATTGGGCTAGCATGGGCCATCCCCCACTGCTCTCCCCTAAAAGGGAAGGCAGATAGGTGGGCATTCAGCTTGAAAAACTGAGCACTGCAGGCTCTCACATGGAGTGCCAATTGACACTTTGGAAGCCATGGACGCCATAGGATTTTGTCCAGAGACTGAGAATGAATTGCAAAGAATAGAACACTTGATTTTTGAGTGCCTTGTGCTCTTAAAAAGATCCCAGTGAAGAACTAATTGTTAGGCTGTATGGGCCATTCAACTTGACTCCAGATTGTTGTTTCCCCCCTAAGGTTTGTTGTTGTTGTTGTTGTTGTTGTTGTTGTTGTTGTTCCACTGTTTAATATTAAATTACAGTCCATATTCCATCAGAGTCATTACAGGCTTGCTTTTCATAGAAACAGAGTTAGCTTGAACCGGGTACCTGAAAGAGCTCAAGGGGAATGACCAAGGTCATCTGGTTGGCTGGCATGCGCAAGGGAAGCCAGACATCAAAGTGTGCAGAAACATCTCTTGACTTCAGAAATGATGATGTATAATTCTCCCTTTGCTTTCTCTCTGAACCTGAAGAGGAGATCAGAGCCGCTGCCGTGAAAGTGGAGGAAGCGGGTTTCCATGGTTACTGTTGTCATGTCAGTGGCTATTAGGAGAGTATCCAAGTAGGATACCTCTCTCCATCTCTCTGGGTTTATAGCCTGTGATTGATTGATATCCCCCTGCGAGGCTTTTTACGTTTGTTCCACATACTTGTGTCCCAGCAAAGGTGTGTATTGTTTCTTTGCTGCGGGACCGGTGTGTGTCTTGCCAAGACTGAGAGGAATGGGGTAGTGAAGGGGGCTTGTGTCAAAATGGGTCACACTTCCTGTCATTTCCAGGGATAGATTTCAGAGCATCAGAACCAATGGTGCCAGCCGGTATCACCCCAGAACTTGGTTGTGGCGTTCATGGAATCATAGAATGAGTTCGAAGGTACCTCCTGGACACTCCCAACCCTATTGCTCATCCACTGTAACCTGCCACCCCCTTGAGCCTTCACAGAATCAGCCTCTCTGTCAGATGGCTATCTAGCCTCTGTTTAAAAATTTCCAAAGATGGAGAATCCACCGCCTCCCGAGGAAGCCTGTTCCACTGTGCCTATGTCCCTCCCCTGATAAGTACATTTTATTTATTTTAATTTCTCTAAAGTCCCTTTTCAAGTCTCCAAGGGCTGGCAAACTCCAGTAGCTCCCGTGGCCTCGGTACACCAGGATGGGGTGAGTGGGGAGACACACTGCTGACCTTTGACTTTGCTGCCTCATAGCAAGAGACCATGTCAATCCTACACCTTCTGTATTAATAATTAAGCCACTAAAGATCTAGGTTAGGAGTGGGCAAACTGTGGTTCTCCAGATGTCCATGGTCTGCAATTCCCATGAGCCCCAGGGGCTCGTGGGAATTGTAGTCCGTGGACATCTGGAGAATCACAGTTTGGCCAACCCTGATCTCCCCCTCAGGTCTGCGGCAGTGCCACCACCTTAATGGCGAATAGGCAACTGGAGGGAGGGAGGCAGCTTGTGGCCTTTGCCCAAGTGGCTGAACAAGGAACCAAAGGTTGATGATGATCCTTAGTAATGCCCTCTGCAGCTATGGTTTCTGC
The DNA here is from genome assembly GCF_049243985.1 of Paroedura picta. NCBI lineage: Eukaryota > Metazoa > Chordata > Lepidosauria > Squamata > Gekkonidae > Paroedura > Paroedura picta. The sequence goes on from NC_135373.1 coordinate 33,759,353, forward strand.
TTCCCAGCTGGCATTTCCACCCATTTGCTCGCCTACCCACCTGTTTGGGCAGACTTATTGCCTGCCTATCGTAGCCAGCCTCCAGGTGGGTCTGGAGGTCTTTCTGAATTACAACTGATCTCCAGACTAAAGAGATTTGTTCCCCTGGAGAAAGTGGCTGCTTTGAAAGGTGGGCTGCATGATATCATACTCTGTTGACGATCCTCTCCTCTTACACCCATCATCCCACAGGCTTCACCCCAAATCCCCAGGAATTGCCCAATCTAGGGTAGGCAACACTACACCCAACTCCCTGTGCTTTGGGGGAAGGGGTCACCTAATGAGGTCAGGAAAGGGTCATCCCCCCCAAACTGAAACCAGGCCACAGCTGATGGCTCATTGTTTGTTGTGGGCCATTGAAAACAGCTATTACAGGACCACTACTTCACTGCTGTGACTGTGATCTGGTTCAAAGAGGACCGCTCCAATTCATATTCCCTGCCCTTTTCCAGCAGAGCCACGCTGCTAAGCTACAGCACGACTCAGGTGGGAGAAGAAAAATCCCTTTAAAGCCCCTCACTGTGGGGTGGAGGAGCTTAGTTTGCCTTTTTGAAAGTGGTACATAGCACCACTGCCTTCTCCCTACAAATGGAGCATCTTCATGGTCTGGTTTAAAGTGAGAGGCATATTGGATGGCTACTCCCATTTCAACTGGAGTCATCTTGTGTTCCACGCAGGAAGCAATCCCTGTGTGGAAGCAACCTTAGGGCAAGAGAGATTTGTTTATGTATTTACACCTGAAGGAAGAATGTCCTTAGCCCTGCTGGTGGTCTGTTCCCTGGGAACTCTCAAGTCATCTCAGGCCTTGATTATCGTGGTGGTGGTCTTCTGTGCTCTTTCCAAATTTTGCTGAATTGCCCTGTATATAGTCCAGGGAAGGCTCTAGGACCTGTGAGATGATTGGGTCGGCCATGGAGAAGTTACTTTCAGCTTAGCCTAGCGAGGGAAAGGATTTGTTGCCTCTCCTGATTAAGCTGTTGTAACTTTTCAGGAAGTGCCTGAAAAATGGACTTGGGAAGGCGGGGGCAACTCAGAAGCAAGATTTTGTACTCCCAGTAATAGGGTCTGGCTTGCACCTTAGGAGTTCAACTTTCCAAAATGCCATTTGCAATCAAGTGCTGGCCCGTCTAATGAAGCCAAGCTACTAATGGAGGCCAGGCAGCACTAAGCTAGTTAACAAAAGTTCCCCAGGAGGAGATGTTAGCTGGGTAAGATGTAATTGTATAAATGGGAGTCAGTTCCGGGCAGCTAAAAGCCTCCCCTGCTGAGCCTGCACAGTCAGTGGGGATGGTGGAAGTGCTAAGTCTCAGGAAAGAAAGCAGCTACAAAAAGTGGATTTGTTGACTGACCCTCATAGAGTATGTAGTGTTCAAGTTCTGGGCCAGGAAAATCAGAATATATGAAACAAGAAAGCACCGGAGGAAGCAGCAGAAGAGTTGGTTTTTATGCCCCATTTTTCTCTACCAGAAGGAGTCTGAAAGTGGCTTAGAATTGCCTTCCCTTCCTCTCTTCACAACAGACACCCTGTGGGGTGGGTGAGGCTGAGAGAGCCCTGATATTACTGCTTGGTCAGAACAGCTTTATCAGTGTGCTGTTGGAGCCCAAGGTCACCCAGTTGGTTGCATGTGGGGGAGTGTGAAATCAAATCCAGCTTTCCAGATTAGAAGCTGCTGCTCTTAACCACCACACCACGCTGACTCTCATGCTGGTCCATGGTTTACAACAGTTGGTTTGTCTGCCACCTAGAAAAACTGGGTTTGCAGCCTGTTTTCTCCTTGGAGGACCAAGTTTAGGTTAATCTCTGAACATCATTCAAATGCAAATTGAACATTTTATGCCCTGAGCTGGATAGCCTGGGCTGTCCTGATCTCATTGGATCTTGGAAGCTAAGTAGGGTCGGCCCTAGTGGATATTTAGATGGGAGACCTCCAAGAAGGTTCAGAGTTGCTTTGCAAAGGTAGGCAATGGCAGATGACCTCTCAATATTTCTTGCCTTGAAAACCTCACAAGGTCACCAGAAGAGTGATTTCTAGGGTTCAGAGTACTTTGTGTATGTTAGATTGTAATCCTCCACAACTGCAGTAATGTATAGTAGCTGAATTCACAGTAACGATTTACCAGCTGAATTGGTGAGCGAAAGAAATAAACACTTAGGACCATCAGTCAGTACTGATATGACCCTGGGGTATGGAAGTTGCCACAAGTGAGCTGGCATACAGATATAACAATACAGAAAAGGGTAAGGGCAGCAGGGGGGCGGGGTTGGACACTAATACATCTCTTGAGGTAGATTAACTCTTGAAGGACCCTTCCTTCTGGCTTTCAAGCTTCTCGGAATACTGCAGATTGGTAGAGTAAGAGGAAGGGTCCAGATTTCACTTATTTATTTATTACATTTGTATACAGCCCCTCCCTTAAGGCTCAGAGCGGTTCACATAGAATGTAACAGAACAATACATCAAACTCACTGATTATAACAAATGAAAAGTAACATTAATAACAACAATAAACAGAGGGAAAAAACATTCAGCATAGTGAACACTCTAACCAGCCCATGGTTGTTCTGATCTGTCGCATGAGTTCAAGGGAGGGGGTTTTGGGGCCCAGTAGATGTTATTTAGTTTTGGTTGACCTCAACCAAATCCCTTTTGCAGACCCTGCAGAACTGTTTTAGTTCTGTTAGGGCCCTGATCTCCTCTGGGAGCTCGTTCTACCATGTGGGGGCCAGGACAGAGAAGGCTCTGGCCCTGGTAGAGGTCAAATGGACTTCCTTGGGGCCAGGGATCACTATCTGGTTTCATGCGCTTTCGTTAAAGGATTTTAAAAAGTAGCTCAATTATTATCCCCATGTTGTAGTGCCTTAAACAGGCAGACTCTCCTTTGCCTGCAACTATTCAGTGGGTAAATGGCAAAAACAAAATTTGAACTGGGATCTCTCCTGATTTGGCTGCCTTGCTTCTCGTCACGGTAACATTCTCACACATATTCAGGCTTGATTTGTGATGTTGGGTGCTGCTGATCTGTTTGGTAACAGATACTTCCAAAATAGCATTTGGAACCATAAACTCCAAGGGTTGAGGCAGAAACCACAAAATTACAGAGCAAATATGGTTTCTGCTCTTGAACTATCGATGTGAAACTTACATATAGAAAACATGGCATCAAATTTCCACATTCGCTGCATGCAGAACGCAGTGAAGGTACGTATTTATGGGGAGCAACCTGCAACACAACAGCATCACACCCTGCACTTGTTAATTGTAAATGTTGCAGGGGGAAGGGAAGAGGTGGCGGTCATGGTGGGAGGGTGTCAGCAACGCATGCTCTACGAGGTCTATTTTGAGCATGTAATGATAGGGCGCTCGCTGTAAGTTATGCATCCCATATATATTTTCCACCAAGGCAAATGCCTCCAGCTGGATATTGAGAGGACAGCCTGCTCGCAACCGAAAGGGAGTTGCAAAGGGACCTTGGCTCAGGGGCACAAAATCTTGGCCCAGGTTGAGTCCCCAGCATCTCCAAGGATCTGATGGTAGGCGATGTGAACGACCTCTACCTGAGACAAGGAGAATGGCTGCCAATATGAGTAGATTATCCGGGCCTTGGTTATTTCAGTGTCCAGCAGCTTCATGAGTATGGATGTGTCTATTCTTACAGGTGTTGGTAACACCCCAGTTAGCTGCTGGCGTTGGTGACATCCCAGTTAGCTCTCTGTTGCATTTTGGCCGAAAATCGAACCCTGTAAGACATTTATTCACCTGGTAGAATGTGATGTCAAGTTGCAACCAACTTATGGTGTCCTTGAAGGGTTTTCAAGGAAGAGATGAATAGAGAGGGTTTGCCGTTGACTGCCTCTGCCTAGCAACATGTATGTTAGACTTTCATAGGATAGGCTTTAATAAACCCAGAGATGACATCCTTCTCCTCCTCCTCCTTCTCCTCATCCAATTTATTTCCTGCCACTTCCGAAATCAGATGCAGGAGCCAGCCAATCAATCACTCAATCTGTCATTTCCATTGTGGAGAAAGAGACTAGGGCTGATTCTGCACTTATTTTGTTTTTTTTCTGTTGTGAATCCTGCTGAATTCAGATAAATTTGAACTCGGGTCTTCCTCCATTCCCCCTCCCCATTGAAGCAGAAAGTGTTCTGCACTTGATTGGGAAGGCTCAGAAAGGGGTGAGGTGCCAATTGCTGCAGGAGTCGCTTTCTTTTCTTGAATGAGGGGGATTGGGAGGATTGGAGACAGCAGAGGAGAGGGAAATGACAAGAGGTAAATCTGAGAGAAGTTAGGACTTCTGGAGCGCAGTCACTTTAAGGAAAGACTTGCAACTGGGAACCAGGAAGTCTTTGGACGGATGTCCTGGCCAATCAGGGAAGACTGGTTTGCTCCGAGGCATGGAGAAGGGAGTCAATTTGGAAAAAAAGCAAAAATCTGCACATTTACTCATGGCGGTTTTTGAAATATCGAGGCTTATATCCATTCCAGGATATCGCGGGGGAAAGGTAGGGTCACCGCAAATCGGCCATGCATGTTGCAGAAGGAAAATTTAAAGCGCCCCAAATCAAAATGGAAACCAAATTCAGTGTAGACTGCAGAGATTTAGCTGATCTGGGAGTGGGTAAAAAGCCCCATGCAGACTACACCTAGGTCTGTGGAGAAACAGGGGAAGGGGGCTCCAGTGATGTCTAGACCATCCAAATGTCTGGAAAAGGCCCCATAAACTCTGGGAGCTCTTGTGTAACCCCAGGGTTCCCCAGGACTCTTCTTGAGAATCTCTGTTCCCTCCAGTTGTCAGGCACCGAGTGCAGCTGGATAGGATTCTGAATGGACCTGTGAAAGATTGTTCTCTTAACAAGCGATAGCTGGACCCTTTGAGGATGTATACGTTAAGAGTCCTTATCAGAGAAATCAAATGAGGAATCTTCCATATCAGCCCAAAAGCATGAGATGTGGAATGTGGGCCTCAGCTATTCATAGACAAAGGCAGTCTTGGAGCGAATGGGAAAAAAAGGGGGGTGTTTGTCCATTACACCTCGTCTAGTGCTAAGCGGGAGAAAAACACCTATGAGGTCATGTCGTCTTTTTGGCATGCGCTGCGTGTTGCAAAGCTGTAATTGAGTAGTGGCCTGCTGCCAAGGTATAAAAATAATTGCGATGGAGCTGTGGTTCACATCTCCCGCCGGAGCATGCTGAGTTTATGGTTTTACTAATCCAATGCGGACCATCCTGCCCTTGCAAACTGCTTCTCAGTTGCTGTTTGTTTCTGGGAAGTTCAGATTCCAAAAGGCTAAATGACATGATTCTGGGGAGATCTGTGATCTGAGCTCCCGATAACTCCAGACGAGTAGCCGTGTTTGTCTGCTGTGGCATGAATATGCGTGAATTTGCCTTGTACCACTGTGACTGGTAGCAGCTCTCTAGAGCAGTGGTCCCCAACCCCCGGTCCGGAGACCGGGAGTGGTCCGTAGATCAGTTGGTACGGGGCCATGGCTCCTCCTCGTTCTCCTCCCTGGCTGCTGCCTCGGGGGCTGCCCTGCCACTCTGCTGCCGGCTCACCTTTGGTGTTCTCCAGCGGCCGCCATGGCTGGGGCTCCCCCTTGGTGTGGTACTGTGCAGCTGCTGCTGGCAGCGCCCCCCCAATGGTTGGCAGGAAGTCAGGGGTGCCTGCGGGAAAGCAAGTGGAGCAGGGGCTCAGGTGGCAGCGGCAACGTCCCTCAGCAAAAGACTACCCCCCCCCAGCCTCAGTAAAATTGTCAAGCATTGACCGGTCCCCTGGTTTGGGGACCACTGCTCTAGTCTTAGCTGGAGGTCTTTCACATCACATATGACTGGGTGCTTTAAGGGGAGAGGCTGGGGGTTGAACCTGGGACCTTCCATATACAGAGCAAATGCCCTGTCACTGAGTCACAGCTCTTTCTTTTCTTGTTAGGACATCTCTCGTTTATTCATTTGCTACCCAACTGTTTTCAACGACAGTTCCAGCTATTTTATCTTCAACTGTGTTTTGTCCTTGGCAAAGACAATACCATGTTTAGTCTGGTCTTGAACCACACACCAGCGCCTGTGTCTCTTTCCTTATCTACCTCTTTCTCAGATCATTGGGCTTCCTCCAAAACATCTGTGGGATGTAGCACTTTTATTCATGGGAATTACATCCCTGTTTCATTTATGCATTTATTCACTCTATTTCCCACCACGGGGACTAAAAGTGGCTTCCAATAATTCCCCGTTCCTCCATCTCAACACTCCTGTGAAATAGGTTAGGTGGAGAATGTGTGACTAGCCCAAGGTCACCCAGTGAGCTTCCCTGGCAGAATAGAGACTTGAACCCAGGTCTCCTAGTCTGACACACTATACCAGGGGTAGTCAACCTGTGGTCCTCTAGAAGTTCATGGACTACAATTCCCATGAGCCCCTGCCAGCAAATGCTGGCAGGGGCTCATGGGAATTGTAGTCCATGAACATCTGGAGGACCACAGGTTGACTACCCCTGCACTACACCAACCTTTTCCAACCTTTTGACTGTGGAAAACCCCCCAGAAGTGGTGCCATTCCCCTCAGAGAAGTGGGCATAGAGGTAAAATGTGGGAGCCAGCCAATCAATCAATCGATCATTTACTATTCCAATTGTGGAGAATGAGATTACACCTGTAGAGCGACAGGGAAGTGGGCTCCAGTGAGGCCTAGTGATGTCAGCGGCCATCTGGACATCTGGGAAAGGCCACTTACCCCTTGGAGTTCTCCTATAACCCAAGGGTTCCCCGGGATCCTGGTTGGGAATCTTGGTGTAGTGGTTAGGAGTGCGGACTTCTAATCTGGCATGCTGGGTTTGATTCTGCACTCCCCCACATGCAGCCAGCTGGGTGACCTTGGGCTCGCCACAGCACTGATAAAGCTGTTCTGACCGAGCAGTAATATCAGGGCTCCCTCAGCCTCACCTTCCTCACAGGGTGTCTGTTGTGGGGAGAGGAAAGGGAAGGTGAATATAAGCCACTTTGAGACTCCTTCGGGTAGAGAAAAATGGCATATAAAAACAATTCTTCTCTGCACTACACCCTGCTGGCCCTTTAACACTTTTTCCCAGCTTGTGTAAACCACAGTAAACCACAGAGCCAGTTTGGTGTAGTGGTTAGGAGTGCGGACTTGTAATCTGGCATGCCAGGTTCGATTCTGCACTCCCCCACATGCAACCAGCTGGGTGACCTTGGGCTCGCCACGGCACTGATAAAACTGTTCTGACCGGGCAGTGATATCAGTGCTCTCTCAGCCTCACCCACCCCACAGGGTGTCTGTTGTGGGGAGAGGAATGGGAAGGCGACTGTAAGCCGCTTTGAGCCTCCTTCGGGTAGGGAAAAGCGGCATATAAGAACCAACTCTACTCTCTCTCTCCACTGGTCTTGGACTCCTTCGTCTTTCCCTCCACCTCTCTCTTTCTCACATGTTTTGCATAGGCTTGGCCCAGTTTCTGAGGATTCCTCTACTCTCCTGTTGTCACTTCCTCCTCCCCCTCTTTCTGGGGAGAACTGGAATGCATAGGAAGAACAACCAGCAGACGTGCAGCCTCTGTTCACAGCTGCCTTGTCCCAATAGCCTTTTGATTTTGGTTTCTTTCCAGCCATAGGATGAAAACATTTGGGTTACATTGCCGAATTAGATTTGTAAAGACACTGAAATTTAACCAAGGGAGTGAAAAACTTTGGTTTCTCAAAGTTCACACTCACAAGTCCATCCTGTTCAGAATTAAGGTTGCCAGCTACGGATTGGGAAATACCTGGCTATTTGAGGGGTGGAGCCTGAGGAGGGCAGGGCTTGGTGCATAATGCCACAAGAGTCCAACTTCCAAAGCAGCCCTTTTCTCCAGGTCAACTGACCTGCTACCTGGAGATCAGTTGTAATAGTAAGAAATCTCCAGCCACCACCTGGACGTTGGCATCCCTAACCTCAAGTCTTGCTTGGAATCTTGGGAAATTGGTGGTAGCTGTCGCCAGAATTCTCATGGTGTTTCCTTGGATAAAGCAATTGACGAGATACTGACAAGATATTTTCTTTGATCTGCTGCTTGATGAGAGGGTGTCTATGCTACAGGTTGCCCCCAAACTGCTTTCGAGAAATGTCCAAAACAAATCAGATTAAACAACAGAATGAAAATGCATGATGGCCAGTTGCTCATTCTCTAGTGGGGCTACTGTAGGCCGCAAACACTGATCCAGGAGCCCTTGGCTTCATGCCTCTGATCACTCTCTAACAAAACAACCTGCAGGCAGGGGAGAAACCGAAGCCTGCCCCGTTGTAACTCAGCTGCTGTGCTAGCAAGCAGTTGTTTATTTCCTCCCTCGCAGTCCTTGTGTGTGTTGCCAGCAACCTCCTCCTTTCCCCCATGTCTTCTGGCAGTCTCAGAGGGCTTAGGAGGAGATGGGAGTGTTGTCTCGATTGTATTCGGGTCTATGGAAGATAAACAGCTGGGGTGGCCAGCTTGTGTTACAGTAAAAGTAAGAGCCCGAGGGAAGGGAATGTGGTTTGCATTGGTGGGGCTGGCAAGAGCATCTGGGGATGCCAAACTTCTCTCTGCTATCTGGACTGGTAGCTGGAAGACTAAAAGAGGAACTAGGGTTAGGTTTGTATTGTTTTGGACATCAAAACAACTCCCAGGATGTCGTCTTCCTAGGACTGTATGACCCAGCAGTCAAGTCAATCTGTTTATGGGTGCAGTACGAAGTTCTGGTTTCGACCTATGTTCAACTGGGGTGTGGGAAGGCTTGCTTGTTCCTGGATGAACCTGCCTTTTAGTTAAGATAGCCCTTTTGACCATGGAGGAACCCCTCAAATGTTTTTTTTTCAGGTTCAAGGAATCCCAGAAGTGATGCCATGCCCCTTCAGAGCTGTGGGCATGGAAGTTAGATGTGGGAGCCAGCCAATCAATTAATTGATCATTTAACGTTTCCGTTGTGGAGAAAAAGACTAGGCTTGTAGTGCAACAGGGGAAATGGGCTCTAGTGAAGTCTAATGATGTCGGTGGCCATCTGAACTTCTGGGGAATGCTGCAGAACCCCTGGGGAGCTCTTGCATAACCTCAGGATCCCCCAGCACTCTGGTTGGGAATCTCTGAGTTAAGGTATTGCCTTCCTCATCTTCAGAGTTTATGTGAGTGGACACCACAGCTATCTCCCTTTCTGTGGTGGTACTGCATCTGCACAGTCTCCTTTCTGGTAACCTTTCTCAGGTGCCTACATGACTCCAAGCCTTACATCTGTTTCTGATTCCAGGCCCAGCGTTGGCACAATGAAGATTACGAACGGCCCATTGACCTGGAAGGCTCTGGAGATGACGACTCCTTTGAAGATGAAGAAATCGAGGAAACAGACGAGATCTACTCAGGCTCCGGCTCAGGATGTGAGTATACTTACGTCTGGAAGGTTCTGAACCAGATGGGTAAAGGCTGTGGTGAATTAGGATGGACCACAGATGACTTAGGGCCCATGGTTTTCAGGCCATGGGCTTTGATACCCTCACGTGAGCCAAGAAGCTCCGTCTGATGGGTTGCAGGCCCCGAGAGAACCACCATTTTTTTGTTCTTGTTTTTTGGAAGGACTCCCTGATCATGTGCATGTTTGGAGGATGAGGGTAGCTTATCCTCTGCAGCAAGGTGAACTGAAATCATTCTGTATGGGGAGGATTCCTTCTTAGGACTCCTCTTCCTCTCCTGTGACTTCCTGTCACATGATTCTCAGTGGCGGGTTGCATGCTGTTGACTGGGGTACTTCCACGGAATTCAGGGCCAAGTCAACGATAAATCCCCTCCTCTTCTTACTTGCCTTGAAAGTCCCTCACTGAGGTTGGTTGCGAGTTGATGGCACATATATTTCATCTTTGCTGTGACCCAGTGATGTAGGTAAGGCTGTTAGTGGTCCAGGGTCAGCGTACTTCCACAGTAGCTTGGGGATTTGAATCTGAGTTCCTCAGGTTCTAGTCCTGGCAAACCACTATACCGTGTTGGTTCTAGTTTGTTCTTAAACATTCGTAGCATCAATATAGTGTCCCATTTGTCTAATTGTGTCTTGAGTGTTCCCTGAGTGAGCATTCTTCCTTGGAGCTAGTATGTGGGCACCCTGCAAACCCGGCACCCTTCCTATAGCCCTGACAGTGCGTCTACCAGCAGTCTGTCCCACCCCATACCTCTTCATTCTGTTGCCATTCTTCATGCTATTTTAAGTTGTTCAGCAGTCTTATGGGCATGATGCGGCTCCCTAGAGGCAGCTGGGCTCTGCATAGCTTTCATGGTATCCAAGCAAATTATTCCTAAGCAGTGGAAAACAGCTACACCACATACCTGACTGATTAGGTAACATTTGCTGTTTGCTAAGTCATGGGGTGGCCTCTAAAAAATTAAACCAGATGTCTGTACGTCATAATATTTATCTTGCTCTTTCTCCAAGCAGATCAGGGTGACCATACATATTTCTTCTTTACTCTGTTTTACCATTACAACAACCCTGCAAGGTAGGCTAGGTAGAGAAAAAAGGGTGCAAGGTCTCCGAGTCCATCTGGCAGTGGGGCTGTCTGTCTAGCAGCAGGGGCTGATCCCTGCTCCCACATGATGATTGCGCCAGCCCAGCCCTGGCCTGAATCAGGCCCTCCGTTGCACAGTGGCAAGGGAAGGCAGATATTTCCACGTTCCCTTTTGATGCCCCAGGCACCAATGGGGCCTATCGCAGGCCAGGCCTGTGTGGAAGTGAAAGAGTCAGGCCTTCTAGGCTCCTCCCCTGCCTGTGGAGTCCTGGAAGGGTAAAAAAAATGTCCTCATCAGCTCTGCGGTATTTTGCAGCAGGACAGAGCCAACTGGGGCATGAATTTTTTTTTCACAAAGGTGGAATTGCATTGTAACACAATCCCACCTTCTTGAAAAAAGGTGGATACTCTGAGGAGGATATGTGTCCAAGCCCCTTTGAATTCTTATAAGTAGACTCTTTGATGTGAAAGAAATCTCTTTATCAGGGAAATATAGGAGCGGGCGCAAAGAATCTCCTTGATGACAATGAATGGCAGTTAAGCCAGCTTACCTATATGAGCACCCATGACCCCTTTCCCCCGTTTCAAATTTTGGCATACAAAGACCAGGTGCAAACAGCATTCATTCATTCATTCATTCATTCATTCATTCATTCATTCATTCATTCATTCATTCATTCATTCATTCATTCATTCATTCATTCATTCATTCATTCATTCGGATTCTTATACCGCCCATTCTTTACAGCTCTGGGCAGTTTACATGGGACATTATGTAATTTTACATGGAACATTATGACAATAACATTATAACAACATGCAACATATTCCCCATATAAATAGCCTGCGGAAGCAGTGCTAGTCTACACAACATTCCCAGCCATTTACTTCGGCTAACAAAGGCCAGAGTAAGAGAAAACATGGGAAATTCACCACTAATTGGGGTCAGCACCAGTGAGCTTTAGAACCTCATATAACAAAACCAAACAAAGGCCACAGAAGCAAGCAACTGCAAAGGATGAAATATAAAAACATGAAAAGCAAGAACATGTGAATTCGTGAACTGGATCTTGACACTATGGTGCCCAGTTTCTCTAAATGATTTCACGGAGACTATAACTGGATTTCTGTTCATTATATCCTGATATGAGATATTTGTGTGCTTTTTCTCTCTCTTGTTTTGGTCTGGTTTCTATGAGTTCATTGCATATTGTGGTATGTACTGATCGTTTAGAAGAAGAAGAGTTGGTTCTTATATGCTGCTTTTCTCTACCCAAAGGAGGCTCAAAGCGGCTTACAATTGCCTTCCCTTTCCTCTCCTCACAACAGACACCCTGTGAGGGAGGTGAGGCTGAGAGAGCCCTGATATTACTGAAGAAGAAGTTGGTTCTTATATGCTGCTTTTCTCTACCCAAAGGAGGCTCAAAGCGGCTTACAATTGCCTTCCCTTTCCTCTCCTCACAACAGACACCCTGTGAAGGAAAGGAGGCTGAGAGAGCCCTAATATCACTGCTCAATTAGAACAGCTTCATCAGTGCCATGGCAAGCCCAAGGTCACTCAGCTGGCTGCATGTGGGGGAGTGCAGAATTGAACCCAGCATGCCAGATTAGAAGTCCGCACTCTTAACCACTACACTAAACCGCATGAGATTTAGTGAATACTGCATAAACCATCAGAATGTACCTCATGCCACATCACTGAAGGCAACTTAAGCCAATGTACTGATTGGTCAGTTCTTCCTAGGTCAATTTGTTTGTTTGTTCGATTTATTTATCGCAGCTCTTGGGCCAGCTGGCTCATGGCGGTTTACAACAATAAAAAACACCATAAAACCTACTCCATCAGCCATCCCCCAACCTACCAAACCCTAAAAACCCCAGTGCCAGATGATTCTACCTACTCAGGGATGAATGCATTCAAACACATTTTAGGAGAAGTGCTTCTTGAACAGGGGAAAACACTTTTATCAGTTTTTACACTGAAAGAAATTAAAACTAAGATTACTTCTCACATGGAATCTTAGCTTTTCTTTGGCATTTAAACTGGACCAGTGCTTTTTCTTTTTTGACGGTGGGGGTTTGAAGCATCCACATGACTTTGTTCCATAATTATCCACTTTATGTTTTCTGTTGGTTTGCTTTATTTTATCTCCACACTGGTTGGATACACACTTTCGGAAAACATTGTCGTCAAATCATCTTTGCAACCCCTGCAACTGCTATTTTTTCTCACCATCTGGGACAATTGGCATACATTGCTATAATTAGGCTGCAGCGGTATGTCAATTACAGATTGCAAGCTAGAGAGGTATGTCAATTACAGATTTTTAAAGCCTAAAAATGTCCTGGGGTGGTTTGCGGGTGGGGGTGGGGTAGAAAAGGCAGTTATGGATGTATGACCAAACCACACAAACAATAAATACCACTTTGCTCTGCTCTGGTTCGACCTCACTTGGAGTACTGTGTTCAGTTTTGGGCACCCCAGTTGAAGAGGGATGTAGACAAACTGGAGCATCTCCAGAGGAGGGCAACAAAGATGGTGAGGGGTTCGGAGATCAAGACGTATGAAGAAAGGTTGTGGGAGCTTGGTCTGTTTAGCCTGGAGAGGAGACAACTGAGAGGGGATCTGATAACCATCTTCAAGCATCTAAAAGGGTGCCATAGGGAGGATAGAGCAGAATTGTTCTCTCTTGCCCCAGAGGGATGGACCAGAACAAATGGGACAAAATTAATTCAAAAGAAATTCCATCCAAACATCTGGAAGAAGTTCCTGACAGAGTAGCTTCTCAGTGGAACAGACTCCCTTGGGAGGTGGTGTGTTCTCCATCTTTGGAGATGATTAAACAGAGGTTGGATAACCATCTGACAGAGAGGTTGATTCTGTGAAGGTTCAAGGGGGTGGCAAGTTACTGTGGATGAGTGATAGGGTTGTGAGTGTCTTGCATAGTGTAGGGGGTTGGACTAGATGACCCAGGAGGTCCCTTCCAACTCTATGATTCTATGAGGAAAATCACCATGTGGACTGTGAAATCCACTATGAAATTCTTTGCACCCACAGCAGCAATGAGGATTCTTATTGCTGAAGGGAAAGCATCTGAATCCAAAAAATGTGCTTCTTGTTTGCGCTAGAGGTTGCACGACCACTTAAGAAGAAGTATAAAACCCTGCCTATTATAGCGCCACGTGAATTCTTAGAATCATAGAATCATAGAATAATAGAGTTCGACGGGACCTCATGGGTCATCTAGTCCAACCCCTTGCACTATGCAGGATACTCACATCCCTATCGCTCATCTACTGTAACCTGCCACTCCTTTGCCTTCACAGAATCAGCCTCTCCGTCAGATGGCTATCCAGCCTCTGTTCAAAAATTTCCAAAGATGGAGAACCCACCACCTCCCAAGGAAGCCTGTTCCACTGAGAAACTGCTCTAACTGACGCAAGCAAACAGCGCTATTGGCTATTTTCCTTACTTCTCACAGTTGTGTGTACATTCAACCCCCACCCGCCCCCACCAAGTATATAGTTGTGCTTTGTGAATTTAAAACACATCACTGAGCCACAGGGATTCTGTTGAAAAACAAGTTTCCAAAGCTCAAGTCAACCCATGCTGATACAAATCTTCTGTTCTCTGTGAGAGGAACATTTTAGTGTGTGTTGTTTGTACCGAGGAAGTACTAGACAATACCCCCCACTATATGTTTCTATATGCAGTCTCTGAGATGGAACTGAGCAGATTTTTGCTCCAGCTGCTTAAAAGCTGGTCAAAAAGTCGCCAATTGAATTTCTTTTCACCAGCAAGGACCAAGAGGTCATCTAAAATACGACTCTTTATTGCAGAATCTGTGAAACCATTTCCAAATGATCTAGCTTTGTATCGAGCAGATCACAACTTTGCTCTTTGGGCAGAGATCATTGTGAGCATGATTTGAAACATTGTTGAGCTGATGACGGTACAGTAAATTATTGATGGGGATGTGAAACGGTCTCATCAGATCTTGGAACCTAGGCAGGGTACGTCCAATAAATTATTGATGGGGATGTGGAACGGTCTCATCAGATCTTGGAACCTAGGCAGGGTCCGTCCAATAAATTATTGATGGGGATGTGAAACGGTCTCATCAGATCTTGGGACCTAGGCAGGGTCCGTCCAATAAATTATTGATGGGGATGTGGAATGGTCTCATCAGATCTTGGAATCTAGGCAGGGTCCGTCCAATAAATTATTGATGGGGATGTGGAATGGTCTCATCAGATCTTGGAACCTAGGCAGGGTCAATCCAATAAATTATTGATGGGGATGTGGAATGGTCTCATCAGATCTTGGGACCTAGGCAGGGTCAATCCAATAAATTATTGATGGGGATGTGGAATGGTCTCATCAGATCTTGGGACCTAGGCAGGGTCAGTCCAATATATTATTGATGGGGATGTGGAATGGTCTCATCAGATCTTGGGACCTAGGCAGGGTCAGTCCAATAAATTATTGATGGGGATGTGAATCGGTCTCATCAGATCTTGGGACCTAGGCAGGGTCCGTCCAATAAATTATTGATGGGGATGTGGAATGGTCTCATCAGATCTTGGGACCTAGGCAGGGTCCGTCCAATAAATTATTGATGGGGATGTGGAATGGTCTCATCAGATCTTGGAACCTAGGCAGGGTCCGTCCAATAAATTATTGATGGGGATGTGGAATGGTCTCATCAGATCTTGGGACCTAGGCAGGGTCAGTCCAATAAATTATTGATGGGGATGTGGAATGGTCTCATCAGATCTTGGGACCTAGGCAGGGTCCGTCCAATAAATTATTGATGGGGATGTGGAATGGTCTCATCAGATCTTGGGACCTAGGCAGGGTCAGTCCAATATATTATTGATGGGGATGTGGAATGGTCTCATCAGATCTTGGGACTTAGGCAGGGTCAGTCCAATATATTATTGATGGGGATGTGGAATGGTCTCATCAGATCTTGGGACCTAGGCAGGGTCAGTCCAATAAATTATTGATGGGGATGTGAATCGGTCTCATCAGATCTTGGGACCTAGGCAGGGTCCGTCCAATAAATTATTGATGGGGATGTGGAATGGTCTCATCAGATCTTGGGACCTAGGCAGGGTCCGTCCAATAAATTATTGATGGGGATGTGGAATGGTCTCATCAGATCTTGGGACCTAGGCAGCGTCCGTCCAATAAATTATTGATGGGGATGTGGAATGGTCTCATCATATCTTGGGACCTAGGCAGGGTCCGTCCAATAAATTATTGATGGGGATGTGGAATGGTCTCATCAGATCTTGGAATCTAGGCAGGGTCCGTCCAATAAATTATTGATGGGGATGTGGAATGGTCTCATCATATCTTGGGACCTAGGCAGGGTCCGTCCAATATATTATTGATCGGGATGTGGAATGGTCTCATCAGATCTTGGGACCAAGGCAGGGTCCGTCCAATAAATTATTGATGGGGATGTGGAATGGTCTCATCAGATCTTGGAATCTAGGCAGGGTCAGTCCAATATATTATTGATGGGGATGTGGAATGGTCTCATCAGATCTTGGGACCTAGGCAGGGTCAGTCCAATAAATTATTGATGGGGATGTGAATCGGTCTCATCAGATCTTGGGACCTAGGCAGGGTCCGTCCAATAAATTATTGATGGGGATGTGGAATGGTCTCATCAGATCTTGGGACCTAGGCAGGGTCCGTCCAATAAATTATTGATGGGGATGTGGAATGGTCTCATCAGATCTTGGAACCTAGGCAGGGTCCGTCCAATAAATTATTGATGGGGATGTGGAATGGTCTCATCAGATCTTGGGACCTAGGCAGGGTCAGTCCAATAAATTATTGATGGGGATGTGGAATGGTCTCATCAGATCTTGGGACCTAGGCAGGGTCCGTCCAATAAATTATTGATGGGGATGTGGAATGGTCTCATCAGATCTTGGGACCTAGGCAGGGTCAGTCCAATATATTATTGATGGGGATGTGGAATGGTCTCATCAGATCTTGGGACCTAGGCAGGGTCAGTCCAATATATTATTGATGGGGATGTGGAATGGTCTCATCAGATCTTGGGACCTAGGCAGGGTCAGTCCAATAAATTATTGATGGGGATGTGAATCGGTCTCATCAGATCTTGGGACCTAGGCAGGGTCCGTCCAATAAATTATTGATGGGGATGTGGAATGGTCTCATCAGATCTTGGGACCTAGGCAGGGTCCGTCCAATAAATTATTGATGGGGATGTGGAATGGTCTCATCAGATCTTGGGACCTAGGCAGCGTCCGTCCAATAAATTATTGATGGGGATGTGGAATGGTCTCATCAGATCTTGGGACCTAGGCAGGGTCCGTCCAATAAATTATTGATGGGGATGTGGAATGGTCTCATCAGATCTTGGAATCTAGGCAGGGTCCGTCCAATAAATTATTGATGGGGATGTGGAATGGTCTCATCATATCTTGGGACCTAGGCAGGGTCCGTCCAATATATTATTGATCGGGATGTGGAATGGTCTCATCAGATCTTGGGACCAAGGCAGGGTCCGTCCAATAAATTATTGATGGGGATGTGGAATGGTCTCATCAGATCTTGGAATCTAGGCAGGGTCAGTCCAATAATTTACTGATGGGGATGTGGAATGGTCTCATCATATCTTGGACCTAGGCAGGGTCAGTACTTGGATCGGAGACCACCAGGAACATTTTTGCAGGAGACAGCCATGGCAAACCACCTCTACTTCTCACTTGTTCCGAAAACCCCTTGCTGGGGTCACCGTTAGCCAGCTGTGATTTGAAAGCACTTTTCTCACACATGTTATCAATTGTTAAAGGCTTTTAAATGCTGGGATCTTTGCCTACAAATTTGGAGCGCTGTATCCAGTTTGGATCAACTGTACGGGCCAGGATAGGCTCAATCATAATCATAATCTTCAACAACTTGCAATGTAGACTTCAAAATTCTGGGATGATCAGTTGCTCAGGAGCTATTAACCATGATGGTTGAATGGAGTCTCCATGCTTAGAGGCAACATCTCTCCAAATGGCAGATGTTACGGTTAATGTTGGTGGTGGGAAAGGCCACTGAGTTCCATATACTAAAGATGACCCTGTAGGGTTTTAAAGGTAAGAGATGTTCAGAAGATGTGTGCCATTGCCTCTGCATAGCAACCCTGGATTTTCTTGGTGGTCTCCCCCTCCAAATATTTACCAGGGCTACTTAACCTCCTAGATTTGATGAGAGCAGACCAGCCTGGACCTTCCAGGGCAGGGGGTTATATTAAGGAAAACCTAATGCCTTCGTGTCCTGTTGTGGATGTCCCACCTTGTGGCATGGCCTACTGATCGATATCCCACCTTGTGGGCTGCTAGAAAACAGGATGCTGGTCTCCATGGAGCTACGTGGATGTTTGGTGAGATCCTGTGGCACATTTTTGTGCTAAGGAACTGGGGTTCAAACTCCTGTAGGTGGAACATGAGGAGGCAAGAGGAGGAGGAGCAGCACAGTGAGTGGGGAAATATGTATGTATGTATGTATGTATGCATGCATGCATGCATGAATGCATGCATCATCCATCCATCCATCATCCAGATCTAAAATAACACGCTTGAAAAAAAAAAGAACGAAAACTTGTTCAGTGTTAATGGACATGAAATACCTACATTTTATGCCAAGAAAGAAGGTAGCATGAATTTACTTCCTGAAAAGTCTGATTCAGGGATTCCCAATTTGGAGTCCATAGCCTTTTTCCTCCTGCCTAAATGGACTCAGCCACAACCTAAGGAACTGGCCACCTCCCCTCCTGAACATGAGTTCTCATGGTTTTTATGCCTGGAAGGGGGTGGACCTTGCATGCCTACTCCCGCCTTAAACTTCCTCTTGCTTCTCCCCCCTTTGGTCCTCCTTGAGCCAGCTTGTAAATGCAGGTGGTGATGTCACTTCCTGTGACATGTCACTTCTGGAGGAGCATGGCAGGGAGGCGTGGCAACTGACGTCACTCCAGGGGCTCCTTGAAGCCTGAAAAATTATTTCATGCACTCTTCCATGGTCAAAAGGCTACTCTAGTTAGCTATGAAGGCACCTTTGTGCATGGCAATGGACACCTATCGGATAGGTCTCATGTTCTCTATCTAGTGTGATCAACTGACTTGAGATCACTGCCTGATTTAACTGGCTGCCTGACCAATAGTTACTTTTTCCAGCCACTGTTTTGTTGCTGTTGTAATTAAGGCCAATGGTTGGAACCAATAAAACACACTGAGCTGGAGGAATAAAAGCCTCTTTCAGATTGTATGGACTGTGCTGTTCCCCCCAGTTGCCCACTGCCCATCACTTACCTCAGCATGCTGGCCTTGAGCACAGTTTCTTCACGATAAATGCTCTTTGCTTCCCTTCTAGATTTCGAACAGGAGTCTAGGATTAAGACAGCTGTGCGGCTCACCACAGACCCTTCTGTTGGACTCTCAACAACACCAGCAGTGTTGCCTGTCACATCGGTACAGCCTGTAGCCACTCCCTTTGCGCCATTCCCAGCAGAGGAAACCACCTATGATCCAGCCACCACCAGCCTCTACGTAACCAGGGTGACTGAGGCCCCGGCAGTCACCATCTGGAAAGCAGTTTCCACCATGGCTGGCACCACCGTCCGTGACACCACCACCACCACTACCACTACCACTACCACCACGGCCTCCACCACCACGGCCTCTTCCACCACTGCCGCTTCCAAGACGACGACAGTCCTGAGAGTCCTGCCTCCCTTTATCACGATCGTAGCCACCACACAGGCCGTTACTCTGGAAACGCCAACGGCGGCCACTGCAGCTCCTAGTACGGAAGCCACTGCAGCTCCTCCAGTGACCACCAGCTTGACAAAGATCGGAGGGATGCCAAAGCCGAGCCCGTCACAACATCCAGACGTCACGCTGCCACCTCCTACGACTACAGCAGCACCTTCAGAATCAACCCAGGTATGGAGATTAGTTTCAGGGGAAATGCTGGGTGTGCCTTCAGGTATTTACCTCCTAGAGCAGTGGTTCTCAGCCTGGAGGTCGGGACCCCTTTGGGGGGTTGAATGACCCTTTTACAGTGGTTGCGGCAGGGCAAGCAGCTTGGCCAGGGGCGCTATCCACACAACAGCCTTGCAGGGTAGGTCAGGATAGAGCGTTCATCTGTCTGGAACAGCGGAAAAGAGCGAGATCAGCATGGTGGGACAAGAGGCAGAACTGAACTGAGAAACCCCAGGGAAAAAAACAATTTATATACAATCATGAACAATGGATCTTCACACCATTGGTCAGTTTTGGTTTAATTTCTGTGAAAGAACCCTTGCATAATTTTATGGTTGGGGGTCACCACAGCATGAGGAACTGTATTAAAGGGTCGCAGCATTAGGAAGGTGGAGAACGACTGTCCTAAAGGGAACTGGTAGGGTTTTTCGCCCGTGTTATGTAGTAAGCTCTGCTAACCATTAACTTCTTCTTAACATGTACCTGACTGTGATAGTTTTTTAAAGATGTTTTTTAAAGAAGAAAATTAGTTTCTTGTTATTTTAGATCCAGGGCATTTTTAAAAAGCCAAGCTTATAAAATTTTGAAATGTTGCTCTGGGCAGAGAGGAGGAAGGGAGTGTTAATTATCACACGGCCCAACCAGTCTGGATCCTGCACAGCTGTCTATGTAGGGGAAGGACTGTCCTCTTGATTGTCCCAAGGCCCAACCAATTTGGATTCTGCACAGCCATGCGAGAGGGGTGGGGGAGTGGTCTTAATGATTGTCACAAGGGCCAGCCAGCCACTACTCAACATAACTAGGGTGGTTTATGTAGTGAACTTTCTTCTTTTTTAGAATATCGTTTCCCCACTTTTCAGAGTATCTACATCCTCAAAGTGCTAATAAAAAGTAATGAAAAATAGTGGCTAAAGCTCTGCAAAATATCATTTGGGACTGCAAAAGATTCCCTCCCCGCTGTTGCAACTCTCTAGCATCTGGTGTTTTGGATATATGTTGCCTCAGAGCACGTAACCACTGTGTCCTAGTTGCTATTGACGGAGCTGCCCACTGTACATTTATCTCATCCGCTTTTATTTATTTAACTTTATTTATAACCTGACTGTCTTGCTAAGACTCAAAAGTGATTTACAGGATCTAAAACTGCAATCAGACATCATAAAGCAAACAGCGTACAAAGTAACGGGACTAGGATTAGAGGATTGGGCAACAGCGCAAACAACCAAGTAGCTAAGGCAGGTAACCTATAAATAAACAGAATTGGATTAGAAGGCAAAGACAATGGGATGAAAGCAGGTGACATCGACAGTAATCATTACAGTGGACCGTTCCATTGTCAAGGTGCTTTCCTGGACTGTTCATTCTGCTCCAGTTCTAATCTCAAACCTGAGAGTCTTGCATATTCCGTGGAAGGGACCTCTCTCCATCCATTAGCAGTGAGTTCTGCGGTGAATGATGCATCATGTCAAGAAGTAGTCTCCCGATAACAGCAGGTATATTAGATAGGGAAGCTTAAACACTATTTTGATGAACAGCACTTTAGCCTGACATCAAATTGTTACCTGGGAGGAGAATAGCTTTGGAGATGACATTCCATGTTCTTGGTGACACTGCCTGGAAAACCATTCTGTCTGGCTACCTGTTGAACTTAGAAGGACCTCCGAAATAGGGGTAGATGCATGAGCTAAGACGGTTGTCCCGCTCTGACAGAGTATGTGCTTCCTCCTCCTCCAAAACTGACTGCAGCATTAACTTCATGGGAACTGTGTGGTTGATGTGACATAGACATACAGCACTTATTTATAATTTATTTATATTACTATATTATGCTAGAGCCAGCGCTGTGTAGTAGTTAGAGTGCGTAACAGGTTCAGTTTCCCATGTTGCCTTGAGGTTCTCTGAATGACTTTAATCCAATCACATTTTTTCTGTCTAACTCAATCTCTTACGTTGTTATTGGGATAAAATGGAGCCGGGATGGCCAGTTTCAGATTTCACAAACGTATACAAGAATGTCTGAGAAAGCACATGTGAACACATTGTACTGAATCAGACCCTTGGTGCATCAAAGTCAGGAAGTACATCTGGCCTCAACTGGGGCCAGGACGTTATCAGTCCTGCCCCTTATTTGGTGGAATGAGCTCCCAGAGGAGATCCGGACCCTGTTGGAATTAGCACAGTTCCACAGGGCCTGAAAAACGGAGCTCTTCCACCAAGCTTTTGGTTGGGGTCAGTGACCTCATAGCTCTCCCTGACAAAACACCTCCCACGGATGCATCCTAGGCTGGAAAAGATCCATTGATAGGGACCAGTTCTGGGAAGTATGACAATAATTTTCATAGCTACTGGCTATAGATGCTGCTAAATGTTTTAAACTGTGTATATGTTTTATTATGCTATTATCATTTAAAATATTTTGTTCTAATTGCATGATGTACACTGCCCTGAGCCTGTTCCCAGGAGGGTGGTATAGAAATTTAATTAGTAGTAATAATAATCAGACAGGCAGCAATTGTCAAAGGTCTTAGTCAGAAGTCTTCAGATTGCCTACTGCCAGATCTTTTAACTGGTGATATTGGGGATTGAACCTGGGACCTTCTGTATGCCAAATAGATGCTCTACAGTCCCTTCCGAAGTGCAACCCCCCCAAATAGTCACAGTGTCAGAGCTTTGTCAAATTCTCAATAAGCAGACTTGATGAAGAAAATATCTTTATTGAGGAAGGTGGTGAACAGAGTTCAAGGTGCCTCCTTGCTAGAGCTAAAGGGCAGGCTTACAAGCATGACTTTTATGTGTTCCCTGAGACCCCTCCTCCTCATTTGAAAATATGTGCGCTGAACAAAATAGTAGGTGTGAAAATTTCCCAAGCAGGGTTTTTCATGCAGAGTGTGCATTGGAACCTAGGCAGCACAAAGCATTCCTAGCCTATGCATATACAAGATCAGAACAATAAGAAATGCTCTGGGGAAAAGTGGCATCTTTCCCCCTCGGGATGCTGGTCTGTGAAAAAATAAAGGGCAGTGAAGCATACTAACAAGTCAGGGTTGGGAAGGGACCATGGGAACAAGTAAACAGGTAATGTGAACATGGCACAACTCATGGCAAGGCCATGGGAACAGGTAACATGTGAAGAGGATCACAGGAACACAGAACTCGTTGGGTGTTTTTGGACCAGTGGCTCATTCTCAGCCTAACTTACTTCACTGGGTTGTGGTAAGGATAAAATGGGGAAGAGACTGCATGGTAGCCTGTGATCAAGAAAAACAGGTTAAAATAGAATCATTCTTTTGCATTAACGTGTGCTTTTTGCAGAAAGCTACAACTCAGATTATTAAAGAGCATTAAAAAAGATGGAGCCTTTTGCCCTCTGTTCAAGCCAAGCTATAGAAAATCCAGTGCAGTATAGCAACTACAGTGTCAGGTTCGAATCCTGACGCCACCTATGGAAGCTCTCTGGTTGACTTCGGCCAGCCGCTCTCTGTCTGAATAAAAACAAGGAAGGAACAACAATGTTGTAAGCTGCTCTGGGTTCCCCTGCAGGATATTGGATGAGCACCTGGCAGGAGGCAAAACTGGAAAGTCATTTATGATCTCTTCCAGCTCTGTGTGACTCTGATTCAACAAGTATTTAAGAATTTAAGTATCTAAACAGATAAATATCAGATTTCAGCAGGCATCCCTTGAGAAAGCCCTCAGCAGCCAGGAGTGTGGTTGATGGTATTGCAAAGATTTAGTGGGGAGTTAATGGAAAAACCTTGGCTAGATAGATAGGTAGTGGGGCAGAAGGATCTAGACCTGGGATTCCCTACTAGGGTTCCAGTGAACCTTGGAATTATGCAAAAGCTCCCCAAGGTTATGTGGCTTTCCCCCAAAGTTCGGATGGCCAGTGACATCACTGCATGTCACTGGAGCCCCCTTCTCTTGTTGCTCTACAGGCCTCGTCTCTTTCTCCACAATGGAAAAATGATAAATGATTGATCCATCAATTGGCTGGCTCCTGCATCTTACTTTCATGCTCATTTCTCTGAAAGGGCATGCCAATACTACTCAAAACCTGAAAAACACTTCACAGTCAAAAGGTTGCAAAAGTCTCGTCTAGGTTAAATTTTCTGTTAGTGAAAGGCAGTATCATCAGTGGAACAGATCTTTTCTGCCCCCTGTTCTGTTTCAGCTGTCCGATCTCCTGAAATGCTGCTCTTGTTTGACGGGAATCACTCGGGAATGGCTCAAGGGGCAACTTGGGGGTCTGCCACGGGTAAGGGAAATGGGTGGAAATGGCATCTCCTCTGCGAGGGGACATTTTAGTCTCAATTCAGCTCAGTATATGGAACATCTTTCTTTATCCTGTGTTCTCTAAACCCCCAGCTGACGCAGAGGCGGTGCGAACATATTGGGACATTTCATTGTGTGATGTTATCTAAGAGCTTCTGACATCAATATTTCCACAATATTTCCCTCCCAGGCACACCTCTGCTCAGGATGTTTTGAAGCGATATCAGGGAAAATCCCACTCTTTTCTGTCATCTCTGTGGGATTCCTTCTCTCTTCTCAGCCGGGGTTATTACTAATTACCTCCCCAACCAACCTTTTTGCAGGACATTTCACGCGAACCCCCAGATAGATGTCTCAGTCTTCTGTTGTAGGCACCTTTCTCTTTGGTCCTCAAATAAAAATCTCGCAAGGCTGCCTTTCTCCCCATCTGGAGCGCCTTCTTCCTCACAGGGAACAGCCTCTTCTTTCAGGGGGGCGTGGATGTACGGGAGTGATGAGTCTCTGCCTCCCCCTCCTGGCCGTTGACCCAAACAGGCAGATTGCTCTTTCTATCGCAGGAGATCTTTGCATAGCCTTAAAAGGGGATTGCACTGATTCATGGAGGAGGGGTCCATGAATAGCTACTAGTCTCGGTGATTAAAGGGAACTTCCACACCTGCAGACCTCCGAATTACCAGTCCTGGAAGGCAACATCGGTGGAAGGATGTGGTCTCTATGCCCAATTTCAGCCTTTTTCCAGCCATTTGGTTGTGGAGGAACCCCTGAAATATTTTTCAGGCTTCGAGGAACCCCAGAAGTGGTGCCATGCCCCTTCAGAGAAGGGGGCATAGAAGCAGGATGCAGGAGCCAGCCAGCCAATCAAGTCAATCAGTCAATCAAAAAGCCAATTGACCATTTACCATTTCTACCGGGGAGAAAGAGACGAGGTCTGTAGAGCAACAGGGGAAGTGGGCTCCAGTGACGTCTAGTGATGTCAGCGGCCATCCGAACTTCTGGGAAAGGTCTCTCATAACCCCTGCAGAGCTCTCTCATAATCCCAGGTTCCCCGGAACCCTGTTTGGGAATCCCTGCCTTATTTGTTGGCCATCGTGTGAAACTGAATGCAGGACTAAATTAGCTACTGATCTTCTCCAGCAGGAACCTCAGTGCTTGAATGTCTCCGTGAATCAGTGTACTGTAGAGGTTAAAGTTCCAGGCTAGGATCTGAGAGAATGAGACTGGAACTAGGGTTGCACGTTCTTGCACGCTCCGGCTGCTTTGGCGAGCACTGAAGCCAGAGGTGGCTGCGGAGGGGAGGGGAGAGTAGGGGCGCCGGTTGGTACGCCACTGCTGGCACCGCCCCTTCCCTCCATGCCATGGTGCTGGCCGCCTCGGACTTCAGTGCTCACCGGAGCATGCCAGAATGTGCAACTGTAGTTGGAACCCCTCACTCTACCATGGAAGCTCTATGGGTGGCCTTGGGCCAGTGTCACACTCAGCCCAACCTACCCCACAGGGTTGTTGTCTGGATAAAACGAAGGAGAGGAGAGTAATGTAAGCCGCTTCGAGAGAAAGCCATTGAGAAGAAACCACTGGGATTCTAAATCTAAAGCCGAGAGGGAAACTGGCAGAGGAAATTTCTAATGGAACTATGTGAGCATGCCCTTAGGACAGGTGCTCTCCACCAGGGTTTTGTGAAACCCTGGGGTTTCTTGACTGCCCTGGAAGGCTTTCCTGAATGGGCGGGAGTTAATTGATTTCTTATATATTTTAATATGGCCATATATGGTCATGTCAGTCCGCCCTCTCGCATGGCCGATAATGTCCTAGACGGGGTGGGAAGGGGAGGGGCCCTGGGTGGACATGTACACAGCTCTGCTTCCCAATCATATTTTGCATGATCACACCACTCGTGGGGGTTCTCGAAGGCTGAAGAATGTTTCAGGGTGTTCTCAGCAGTAAGAAAGTCGAGAAAGGATGCCTTAGGATATCTTAGAAGTCTCACTTGGGAAAAGTGGAAGGAAACAGGAGTCTAACAGCACCTTAAATAGAAAAAAAAAAGCACGGGTTTCATGAGTCACCGCTAACTTTATCAGATGCGTGGGAGACTAAATCCTTCAAGCTAATTTATATACACAATGGGGGGGGGGCTATTACGAAAGAAAGACTTGTTCAAAACAAGATCCATTCCAAAGAACTATCCGTTCACTAAGAATCCTACGTTAGGTTGTGTATGTTCATGCCCAACAAGTATCAACTCTGCTTAGCTTCCAAGATTGGGCTATACGATGCCCCCCCCCAAATCAGATTACGTTTGGGGGGAAATCTAGAATGCACTGTCAATATTTATCTCAGGTTCTCTTGATCACTCTATTGGTATCTTGGATTCTATTAAATCTCCCCCCCCCCCACACACACAACTATACTGTCTTTCTTCTGTCCCACTTAAGTTCCATATGAAGGTATTCATCAGTCTTGATCTGGGGAGTCTGGCCGCCATATTCAAGCATCTTGCTCTCCTAATGTGGAAGCTTGTCAAAGGAAGCTGCTGGTGGATCACTCTCTGTTGTCACCACTGCCTTGGGCTTGTAGGTGGCATTACAGCTTCCAACTCAACAAGGGGTGTTGCTGTTGTTAGGTGCGAAGTCGTGTCCGACCCATCGCGACACCATGGACAATGATCCTCCAGGCCTTCCTGTCCTCCACCATTCCCCGGAGTCCATTTAAGTTTGCACCTACTGCTTCAGTGAATCCATCCAGCCACCTCATTCTCTGTCATCCCCTTCTTCTTTTGCCCTCAACCGCTCCCAGCATTAGGCTCTTCTCCAGGGAGTCCTTCCTTCTCATGAGGTGGCCAAAGTATTTGAGTTTCATCTTCAGGATCTGGCCTTTTAAGGAGCAGGCAGGGCTGATCTCCTCTAGGACTGACCGGTTTGTTCGCCTTGCAGTCCCTTGGACTCGCAAGAGTCTTCTCCAACACCAAAAGCCTCAATTCTTTGACGCTCAGCCTTCCTTAAGGTCCAACTTTGGCAGCCATACATTGCAACTGGGAATACCATTGCCTTGACTAAACGCACTTCTGTTGGCAGGGTGATGTCTCTGCTTTTTAGGATAAGGGGTACTCTACAGCTATTTTTGCTGTTCCATTATGACATATGATGTCTCCATTTCTGCAGCAAGTCCTGATTGCTGTAGGTCTTGCTTGCGGTTATTGATGATGAAGAAGGGCAGAGAGGAAGAGTTTGCCACGATTCACTGCTGTCCTGCACATCCTTCAACCTGAGACAAATGTTCTCACAGAATAGCACAGTGTCTTAAAAACCATTTAATCCCTTGCTTCCTATGTAGCTCTGGGCAGCTTCTGTCCTTCAGCTGAGCTGAATTGCAAGGAAGGAGAACGGGAGCCCAGCAAGGCCTTGTGAAGTTCTGGATTGATAATCTCTCTTCCAGAAAAGCCTTGGAGGATGGAGGTACCAGACAGACAGTGACTGGGAGTAATGGGGAAGAAAGACATGAGACGGAAGGGGGAAAGTTGGGGGAGAAGTGTCTTCAGTCATCTCTCCCCTTTTTCTGGTATTCAGCCAGCCAGACTAGTTATCATACAGGCGGCCATGTTTGTTTGGTCTACAAGATAGCAATAGGGAGGACTGAAGAGGGAATATCTGATTTTTACAGCAAAAATGATGGAGGTAAACTGAATACTGCTCTTCCTGTGTGTTGCCCATCTGCTCCTTTCCCCCTGGGCACTGTTATGTCAGCCTGGTAGGTGCCCCACTTTGGCACCGTGAAAGGAATGGCTCTTTCTTCGTCTCCCTCCTACTCTCAATATCCTGTGTGTTTGCCCTCACAGACCGAGCCTCTGGATGTGACCCTTTCCACGGCACTGAATAACGAGCTGGAAGCCCCTGTCAGTGGAGATTTTGAAATCCACGAGGAAGAGGACACGACTCGGACGGAGCTTGGTAATGAGGTGGTTGCCCTGGTTACCCCAGCAGTAGGGCCCGGGCTGAAGAAGAACGCCGAGCCGGGGCTCATAGACAATACGATAGACTCTGGAAACTCAGCTGCTCAGCTCCCTCAGAAAAACATCCTGGAGAGGAAAGAAGTGCTCATAGGTAAGGTGTGGGCGGGGTGGGGGGGGTGGGGTGGTATTTTCTTGGCAATTCTGGACCACACCCAGAAGAGCAAGAACCGAGGGAGAGCCAGCGTGGTTGAGAACGGCAGCCTCTAATCTAGAGATCTGGGTTTGATTTCCCACTCCTTCTCCACAGGCGATTGGGTTGTAAGCAGAAATGTCCACTAAAGCTGAAGAGGCATTAACTTTTAAGCATTCAGTGGTGTAGAAACTACCGGGTCTGAAGAATACTTATGGTGGTAGGTAGCAAGTCAGTGGTGTGGTGTAGGCCACAGTCACTCTCCCTGTACCAGTGCAGCTTTCAGGCTGCTTAATTACAATACAGTCCTGTTTACTGGCGCAAAAAGCCCTCTTGAAGGATTCCATTTTGT
Organism: Paroedura picta; assembly: GCF_049243985.1. NCBI lineage: Eukaryota > Metazoa > Chordata > Lepidosauria > Squamata > Gekkonidae > Paroedura > Paroedura picta. The sequence goes on from NC_135373.1 coordinate 33,787,673, forward strand.
ATGGTTCACATGAAACCAGGAAAGTGGGAGTATTCACAGTTGACTTTATTCGTTTGTTTAAAAGGATTTGTAGCCTGTCTTTGAGCGGGAGGTCAAAATGGCTCGGGAACACGTCAAGCTGACCAGCCTCTGTGGCACAGCAAGTAAGCCCTGCAGAGGGAGGCCATCCTGCCCAGACCTCACCTGCAGTGCCGGAAGTGCCACTAAGGCCACAAGCCCACCACCCTAGTCTGGGGTCAGTTGAAGAGAGATTTCAAGGGCTGTGGTTGACCCTGGAGTGAAGGTTTTGGAATCTGAGGGAAAAGTCAGTGATGTTTCCCAGGATAAGAGAGGTGATCCAGACTCTTGGGAGCTCTGAAGGGTTCCCTGGAGGTCCTTTAGAGCAGAAGTGGACAAACTGTGGCTCTCCAGATGTTCATGGATGACAATTACCTCAGTGATAATGGCCTCATGGTAATTGTCATCGATGGACATCTGGAGAGTTACAGTTTGGTCACTGCTGCTCTGGAGGATGCAGTCTTCTTGAGACATCAGCTGTTTCCTCTTCAGTGTCCTCAGCTTGGAGGCCAATGTTTCATGGTTGCTAGGAGACAGATGACTTGGCAGGTCACAAAATATTTGATAGTGGTGATAGCACATTGGCTCTCTAACATCCATTAGCATTTTAATTGTTTTTCCTGTTTGTGACATTGGTTGAATGAACAGTAATGCAAGTAGTAATTGAGCCCATCAGCTTCTGCCCCTGATCTACCATGGGTCTGAGCCAAATGGCTCCTGTGATACTAGCAAAACCCTTGGCAGTCTTCTGCTTGCTCCTGGCTGCCAGTGTCCTCACCCTGTAAGGTCAATGGCCGGTCCACCCCTGATCCCATTGTATAGATCTAACCTATTGTATGGTCACCAGCTTGGTGTAGTGGTTAGGAGTGCGGACTTCTAATCTGGCGAGTCGGGTATGATTCCATGCTCCCCCACATACTACCAGCTGGGTGACCTTGGGCTCGCCACAGCTCTGATAAAGCTGTTCTGACAGAGCAGTAGTATCAGGGCTCTCTCAGCCTCACCTCCCTCACAGGGTGTCTGTTGTGGGAAGAGGAAAGGGAAGGCGATTGTAAGCCACATTGAGAATCCTTTGGGTAGAGAAAAGCAGCATATAAGAACCAACTCTTCTTCAACCCTTCTAAATGAAGCACTATGACCAGGGTGAGATATATCAAGAGCTACCATAACTGACATACCTAAGACAAAAATCTTGTGTGGCTTCTCTTCCTTCTTCCATCTTGCTAACCTTTCTCCTCTTGGATTTTGCTCGACAGCTGTGATCGTGGGCGGGGTTGTAGGAGCCCTTTTTGCTGCCTTCCTGGTGATGCTGTTGATCTACCGGATGAAGAAGAAAGACGAGGGGAGCTACACATTGGAAGAGCCCAAACAAGCGAGCGTCACTTACCAAAAACCTGACAAGCAAGAGGAATTCTATGCATAAAAAGCCACCGCAAGTGCCTCGCCATTTCTTTCTCTCGATGCCGTCCTTTCTCTCTTATTCTCACACAGCTTCTTTCTCTATTTCTAATTGGTCTGTGAAATTTTAACAAGGAAGATAGAAGAAACCTCTACCGTTTATCACATTTTTTAAAGAAAAATAGGAACAGTCAAACCATGTTATGGCAGAGGAAACATTCAGAGGACTGAAACAGCGCAAGGAGACTAATCGGGAGCAATCTCAGTTACCCTCTGGCCGTCTCCTTGGATTGGTGCTTGAGTTAGCCGCTCGGCTATTTTCTTTTTTAGCAACAGGACGTCCTGGACTAACACCTCCTGAGCACTGGTGCATAGACTTTCATATACGAGGTGTTCCATGTGATTTATGGCACTTGGCAATGCTCTTGTAGACAGGAGTGTCTCAGATTGGTTCACGCTGAGTTCAAGGGCAAGGAGACCAACATCCCAACTGCTCATGGAGTGCCCTAATCAAGCAGTATCAGGCTGGAGCTGGGCCTTTGGATTACTTCATTGGGAGAACTCACATGGTCTGCGGAGAACACCTTCGACCTCCATTCCTTGCTTTGTTCCTGGCAGCACATCTCTCATTACTGTTCCTATTTTGCTGCTGCCTAACTTGGGATCTCCAGTCAGGAGCTCAACCGTCCTCAATTTGTCCCGCTAGGTTTCACTGTGACGTTGCAAAGGTCTCCTAGCACAGGACTTTGGGCTCGGGCAGATGAACAAGCAACCCCGTTCCAGAGGATTTACCCATAGGGAAGGAGAATAGATGCTTAGAAAAGGCATGCTTTGTAGAAAGGGGAACGAAATTATGTCGAACATATCATCCATCTTGTTTGGCCCAAGGTGGCAGGGGGAGGGAAGAGGCGTAGCACACGGACGGGACAGAATCATGTGAGCTTGCGATGTACTTCAGCAATGGTTTCACTCCATATGACGCTATATATAAATAGAACTTGATAAAGAGGTGATAAAGTATGTAGACAGCTGCTGAGGAAACCTGTATTTTCCTCTCAAAGTAGTAATTAATTCATCAACATCTGTCTGGGGGGGTCCACATATCATGTGAATCTATGCTGGAGTGTGAAGTCGCTGAACATTTTGTTGGCAACTTGGGTGAGGTTGGTTTTCAGATAATACACAAAAAGCTCCTGAAGAGCAGTACCTAACATGGATGAGCCGGCACTTTGATTTGTGTGCAGTAAAATGGAATCAACAAAAGACAACTGTTAGCTATTCCATTTTGGCAACAGAGCCAAGCATACAGATACAACATATGCTGTTGAAAGGAAGCCTGGAATAGGGTAACAATTTGTGCTTTGATTCTGCAACCCCAGTTGCAGAAATGGCAAATACTAGTGACAGTTGTGTCAACCAAAGCGTTGGGTTGGATCCAAAGATGCCCTTCCACTCAGAAGGAGTTGTCCTGGAAGTGGAAAGTCCCCTTTGGATTCAATCCATTGTATGAATCCAACCCATTGTATGGCCACCTTAACTGAAGCCCTGTGACCAGGGTGAGATCTATTAAGAGCTACCATAACTGGATATGATTCAGAGTTGGAGGAGACCATGTATTTGGTACAAATGTTGCAAAAGGGACAAGTAGAAAATGGCATGACTTAGTTCAGATGTAATAGGGAAAACCTGGTTTGCTATGGGTTTGTTGTTGAAGCCTCAGTTTGATTGACAGATGAATTCTCCAGTCCTGATTTGTTTCAATAAATATTCATTTAGTTAGGTGGGGAGAGGGCTCACAAAAGTGGCGAAAGGAACTTTGATTGGCTGCATATCTTATTCTTAAATCTTTGTATACTTCTTTTCCCCTGAGGGAGAACTCAAAGTAGCCAACAACGTTTTTCTTCCCTATTCCATTTTATTAATACAACAACAGCCCTGTAAGGCAGGGTTAGGCTGAGAGGCACTAACTCAAGGTCACCCTGTGAGCTTTTATGGCAGAGAGGGAGATTCAATCCACCTTAGACCACCGTGCCAAGACTGGATTGAGACTGAGAGCCAGTTTGGTGTAGTGGTTAGGAGAGTGAACTTCTAATCTGGCATGCTGCGCTCCCCCACATGCAGCCAGCTGGGTGACCTTGGGCTCTCCACAACACTGATAAAACGGTTCTGACTGAGCGGGAATTTAAGGGCTCTCTCAGCCTCACTTCCCTCACAGGGTGTCTGTTGTGGGGAGAGGAATGGGAAGGCAACTGTAATCCGCTTTGTAATCCTCCTCCTCCTCCTCCTCCTCCTCCTCCTCCTCCTTCTATTAAAAGATTTAAGAGTAATTGCAATTCAGAAACCCACTTCAAAACATGGCTTCAGCGTCTGGTTTGACTATCAGTAGTGGAATGTCTTGTAATCATGTGATCAGTTCACCCTGATTTTAATTAATTTATGGTTCTGCGCTATGTCTGAACTGACCCTGCATGTTCAGGTGGGTGTGGGGAAATTGTGGGTGTGGACTAGCTGTTTTCTAGGCTTATTTAGGTCAAACATAGAGAGAGCCATAATGACCCCAGAGTAGCATAGCATAGATGCCAAGGAACATCCAGGAAGCTCAATCAGATCTTTGGTGTTGTTATTTTCAAAGGAGATGCCACATCCCCTATAACATTATAATGAAAAGCATTAGGTTATTAGAGAAGAGGAAAGGAACTCTACCCCTCTCCCAACAATAAAACATTAAGGACAGTGCCATCAACTCAACCTACCCTGTGCCAACTCAGCTATGGCCATTTCACTAACAGAAAATGGCTGACCTTTTGCTTCCCGGCTGATTGAAGAATAAGGAAATTGGTCTTAAATTGTGGTGTCTCTTGCAGAGCCATTGCTATGCCTCCTCAGTCTCCTGCTCCATCACCCATGAAGGCAAAGCTTACCAAGGGCTTCAGGAATTAGCAGTGCAACAGGGTTTCGAAGGACTGTTGACTCCTTCCAACCAGTCAGACATTGCTTCATCTTAAAAATAACCTTCCAGTATCCTGAGCCTGATTTGGGAGCAGTTGGCGTCAAGGTGAAATCTGTTCTGTTCTTGTTTGCCATTGGGCTGTTGGGTATTTCCCATTGTAAAGGAAGGAACACCTCCTTAAAAAGCCACCTGATCATTTTAATCCCCAAACCTGGGCCTATTCCGCACACATAGGATACTGCACTTTCAATGTGCTTTGGCAGCTGGATTTTCCTGTGCGGAACAGGAAAATCTACTTCGAAAGTGCATTTAAAGTGCATTATCTATTGTGTGCAGAATAGGCCCTGTTCTCAATGAAAACCATTGTTGATTATATAGCTGTAGACCTTTCATGGCTATTCCTTTAGGGGTTCAATCATACAACTCCCTTTGGATGCTGAGCCTTCCTCCCCTGGTAGAAGCCTTATTCTGTTGGAGTTAGAATACTTCCATTGAACAAGGACTCCTTACTTAGAGGAGCTTGGTGTTTATTACTTTCCGCTATTCTACACCAGTTGCCTCATGTAAGAGAACCGGAAGGTGATGTCCAGTCGCAGCTGACGTGACTAGTCTGTGAGGCAGCCTTTTTCAGTCTTTTGACTCTGGAGGTACTGCTGAAGTATTTTTGAGGTTGGAGGTACCGAGAAGTGATGTCAGCTGCCCATGCCTGCTTGCCACAGCCCCAGAAGTGACATGTCACTGGAAGTGACATCACTCATTTCACTGTTGTGTATTAGTGCAATAATTGCATTGCTCGGGTTGCCAATTTCCAGGTGGGGTCTGGAGATCTCCTAGAACTAGGCAGTGAGGTCTTGGAAGACAGCCAATGGAAAGATAAAGATCAGTCCCCTCTCCCCTTGAACAGTTTGCATGCGCTGGAAACAGGTCGGGCCAGTTCACATCTGGCTTCCAATCATGGACGGACTGGAACACACTTGTCTACCAAGAAGTCCCTTTGAAGCTTCCTGGAGGGCCTTAGGAAAGCCATTTTTTGTCAGCCCTGCCCACCTGTAACTGGCGGGTAATCGTGAACCAGTAAGGCCACCTAACCTCACACGTTGTGCCAGAGTGTGGCAGCAAGCATTGTGATGTTGGGGTAGGCCACTTGGCCACCTGTCCCCCCCTCACTTGTCCACCCAGACCCAGAGCGGCCTAGCGAGGCCACCCAGCCTTGCACTTCTGGCCACAGCATAGCAGCAGGCAGCATGTGAGGCTGGGGTAGACCTCTTATCATCCCACCCTGCCAGGTCCAGAGTGGCCCAGTATGGTGCAAGCAGTGTGAGACTGGGATAGGCCTCGCACTTGCTTGCTCACCTCCCCATTCTGCTCACCTGCTCACCCACCCAGGTCTGGAGCAGCCCAGTGAGGCCTCCCAGCCTCATACCTCTGGCTACAACGTGGTGGCAAGCAGCATGGGGCTGGGGTAGACTACTCCCTCACATAGACCATCTGGGAGAAAGACTCACCTTGACTCTCATTGCAGCCACCACTGAGGAGAGGAAAGGAGCCAGCCAAGGATTAAATGGCTGGGGCCCCTCCCCACCCCTTCCAGGCCCATAATGTTCCACTTTGGGAGAGGGTGGGTCGACCTGCCTGCCCCAATAAGGAAGAAAGCCTAAAATACCAGGGAGCTGTAAAATATGAGTACAGGGTAGGAGGGCTCTCCCTGGCTGCCATTTTGGAAAAGCCCACCGTGAGGTACTGTTGAGGGGTCCTTGTGGTACCATTTGATTCTGTGGTACAGCGGTTCAGAATGCCTGCTGTAGGATTTTAAAGATGAGAGATATACAAAGGTGGTTTGCCATTGGCTGCCTTGTTGTAGTGACCCTGGACTTTCTTGGTGATCTCCCTCCTTAGGACTAACCAGAGCCAACTCTACCCAGTTTATGAAAACTAGGCTAGCCTGGGCCATCCAGATCAGGGAGAAGTGAACTGGTGAGTTTGTCTGTAGTACTTTGTGAATTGTGAATTAAGATTTGATTCATGAGATGCCCTTTCAGATCTCACTGAGGCACTGGTGCAGAGAAATAAAGGCATAGTCTAAGTCATAATAAAATAAACCTTTTAAAAAAGGTTTCATTTAAGGTCTTGATGTTAAGGTTGCAGTATCCTGTTATAAGTGCAGAAACTTTATTAGGCTTTTGTTACACCTACAACACTGTGAGACCTGGGATGAGTCTGTACAATCCATGGCTCTAGTGAATTTAACACATTTCCATGTGAGTTTTGGTTGTATTTGCACCCATGAAGGAATATCTTCTACCACAACTCTGGAAAGGCCATTTTAGGTCTGTTCTGACTTCATATGGTGGTTGCTTCATTGTGTAAAATAAATCCCTTTAAGCATACTCCTTCCCTGGCTTGCCTCAAAAACCATCTTTAGACATTTCCCTTCAGTGCTTGAAGCATCTCAAGTGTTCAAAAGGAGTGCTCGAAAAAAATGAACAACGTGGGCCTTTTCTCCTGTCATTCTCTCTCTGAACACAAAAACTTTACTTCTGCAAAGGGGAAAATGCTGCTGAAGACTGCTCAGTAAACACAGATGCTTTGTGGGAACTCTTGATATTGGGAAATAAAAAAAATGGTATTCCTTCTAGCTGTCATTTCTTGGCCAGGCTGTCCTGGCTGAGATTTTTTTTTGCCTTCTGAATGGACTTGGGGAGGCAGAAAGAAAACTACCAATCCCATTTTCTGAGCAGTAAATAATGACCGGGATGAATGGAATTTCCACTGCTGGTTGTTGAGAAACCTACAAATTTCTCCTTTGACTATCATGCCCTTCTTGCCTCCTGGGGTGGTACAGCAAAGCCAACCCATTTAAAATTTAGCCATTGCTGAAGTTCATTTACTTATTACATTAAATGTGGGGCACTGTATTGATGTATAAGCAGGCTGACCGGAATAGCTTTAGTCTGTGCTGGTGCTCACCACGGCTCAGTGGAATAGTCTGAGGAAAATGGCCAAGAATTCCAGCTGACAATATTTGATGCGCAAAGATGCCCACGAAAGTTATGCTACGGTGTATTGATCTCTGCAGCCTTCTCCTGCTAATTTGGGATTGATTTTGATCTCTTTTGGGGAACTGAGAGATTTGGAGGTGAGACTTAGGGTCATGAGTCAAGAGATAAGCTAATGAAAATTAAAAGATATTTATGAAGTGTAGCACCCAATTTAGAAATAAAACTTTCCATGGCGAGGCCCATATTTAATTCATGCATTCAAATGCACATCTCTGGTGGATTTCTCCATCCACGATAAAATGAATGATAAAATTGCGCTGGGGTGATTTGCAGATGAGAGTATATATTTTAATCAATTATTTTGCACATCAGAAAGATGATTCTGCTACACCAGAAAATGGCTTCTGAAGTCAGATTATCTTCTGAGGCCAAATTTAGTATGTTGAAGATGCAGAACTGGCAATCCTGATGTGTTTGGGGCCCTAGACAATTGTCTGTGGGAGACATGGTATGGATCATGATTGCAGAGCTAGGGTAGAAAGTTAACTTACCCCATTCCATTAGTGAGATGGTTCTGTGGTCACTGTGGTCTGTTTCTAGACCCAGTAGAGAGGAAAGATAGGCACTGCCATCTGCCTGTCATTTTCCTCTTTCTTTCCTCCCCTAACAGGGCTAAAAGGAACTGGGAGGAGTCTCAAAGAGAAGTGATGGAGAGGGAAAGAGTTCTTTAAAAAAAAAACACAGAATAGGAAGGGTCCATCCAAGGCACATACTCCAACCCCTTGCTCTAGGATCAACCTCAAACATCCATGATACGTATCTGTCCAGCCACTGCTTGAAGACTGCCAATGGTGGGACACTCACCACATCCCTAGATAGCTGAATCCACTGCAGGAAGGAAGAAAAGAAGAAGAAAAGCTGTAGTGATTTTTAGGATTTTAAATATATTCAGCAGGTAGGAAAGGGGGAGGAGATAGTGACCACCATACCCTTGGTAGACTCTAGTAAGTGTATAAACGCCTCAGGAGGCTGAAGGACTTTTCTGAACATTGTGATAGTCACTGATTGGCCCACCACAATTGGAGAAGCTGTGAGAGAGTATGAGCATTGCTTGCAGAAGTTTTCTGGTATCTCCACTTGAAAAATTCCAAGTGGTTAAGTGGCGCAAAAAGTCTCTCTCTGTGTGAGGCCCTAGAGAGCTTGGTGTCCGTCAAAGTAACTCTATGGAGCTTGGTGGACCAATGGTCTGATTCAAAACATTTGCCGTATGTTTTCATTCTCAATTGTACAACCCAGGCTATGTTTCTGTTAAATAATTGTGTTTTCTCAGCAATCTTATTCCTGGAAACCTATGATTCTTACCCAGTGGGTCCATTGGGGTTCTGAACACTATGATGAGGTTCTTAAGTGGTCCTTGTGATGTCCCCTCTTGATCGTTCGATTGTCATTTTTGTCATTTTTGTCTGTTCTCGTAAGGACCCTCTTGTTATTTTTAGATTGCCGACCTAAATGGTGTCATTCGGACCCTGACAGCAAAAGTGTCGATCCATTTTCGTCTTGACAACACAACTGCATCTTGAGATGGAACGAAATTGCCAGTTAGCGGAATTTGTTCCTCTCTTGGCCATTAAGACTTTTGAAATATTCTTTGGCACCTCTGGAATGCTGTCAGCGAGTTTTGATGGGATACCATTTTACTAGCATCTTGCACAGCAACTGGCAAAACGGCACCATGCTGAGTTGAATCAAAACCAGTTCCAGCCAATGGAAGTCCAACTGTGGCAATAATATGCTATTGTGAATGTAGCTAATGTGTGTATATATATATGTATATATATATACATTGGGGTTTGTTTATATGTATATACACACACATACATGATTAATTTAAAATATGTACATAAGCAGGAGATCCTTATTAGTGGGCGTCATGAAAGCTTCAACCACCTTGGTTCGACAGTGTAATGAATAAGTACCAATAATGCTTTGGTTTCTACTCAGTGCCTGGCTCCTTTACCACAAGACAAACCGCCGTTTAAGCTCTATTTATAAGGAAATCCCATCTGCCAGCTTATCCTTTTTCTCCAGGCTGCCAAAAACACAGTTGGGGAAAAAATGGGCTTCAGAGCTTACAGATTTTGCCTCACAACTATTGCCTTCTGGGATTGGCCCCTGCTCAGTGGAAGAACGTGTCTTTTATATACTGAAGGTTCTGGGTGAAAGCCCTGTCATCTCTAGTGACAAGAATCATGGGTAACATTGCTAAGAAAGATCTGTTCCTAGGACCTTGACTGGTAGTACATCTCCAACTTAGCCAGCATTGGCCTATCTATGGGCCAATTTGATGCGCATGTCTAATAGACAAAATCACAGATCATTCTTTAGGTTGGAACATAGCCTGTGTTACGAATGTTCCATTTTGCTTTGCCTGAAATTGTAGCCATCTGTGTTTTTTAATTTTGATCAGTCCCTTTGCAGAAAGTTTGTAGGCTGGATCCTGCTCTCTTTTCTGCTAACAAAAGAGGAAGGAGGAAGTGTCCTTTTTAACCACAAAAAAAGGCTGTGCTCAGGAAAATTAGACATGTGGACAAAATCATTTTAGGAAAAGAGCTATGGCAAGGAGGCAGATTAGGATAGATGCAGGGAGTAATCTAGCGGGATCACACTCTGATAGTAACTGGCAAACAGTTTGCCCTATAATATTACCCCAAATCCATTGCCTGATATGGTTTCCTGAGCCTCTTTCCTCTAAGGGTCAGCCTTGAGTGCCCCCCAATACACACAGTAGGTATCCTGTAGAGCAGGGGGAGTCAACCTGTGGTCCTCCAGATGTTCATGGACTACAATTCCCATGAGCCCCTGCCAGCAAATGCAGGTTGACTACCCCTGCTGTAGAGCTATTCAAGGCCACAACTAGAGATCAGTCATTAGGCCTGAACGTAGAATGTATTCTGAATGTTTGGTTTTGCTTTGCCTGAAATTTGAGTAATCTACTTGGCTCAGCTCCTTTCCAAAGCGCCCCTCCCCACCCCCAGCATTTTAGCCTCATGGGTGTATTGTGTATGTGTTTGTGGATCTAAATACAAGTAATACCTTCACAACTGACAATCAAAGCAGGATTTTAGAGAAAAAAAAATAACATCGATACCGTGTTTTATAAAGCCACATTCTAAACGTCACCCATGAAAACAACCTGCTTGTTTTTAATAACTTCACGATTTCCTCTTATCTCTGGGAACGAAACCTAGCCCACTGGTCGTTTTTGTAAATAAGATTCCCAACCTGTATAGATTTAAAAATAAAACATCCCCCCCCCAAAAAAATTGCTTCCAAGAAGACTTTGAAAAAGAAACAAAACACCTGTTCACACGTACTCTGTGGGACTTATTAAAAGAAACAATGGAACACTTTGACGTAGATGAAAAGATGGAGTGTTGTACTACTCAGTTAATACTGGGAAGCAAGGCATGTAAATATTTCTAAAAGTAAGACCTGTCTTAAACACTTTTTTGTATGTACATAACTCTTCTAGAGTTTAGTACGGAAACTGCTATTTAGTGTGGGTTCAAAAGGGATGGGTGGGGGGATAAAAAAATGTTTTAATTGTTTTTGTCCAGAGTCAATGGCCAAAACCTTTAAAAATTATAAAAAAATAATATTTGCCAATGTAGCACTGTAATGGTAACGTCTTATTTTTTTTTATTACTCTTGTGTTGTGCCCATTTATAAAAAGGACAAAATAAACGCAAATGTTGTCATTAGAACTTGTTTGAGTACTTGTATAGCACTTTGGGAAGAGAGCCGTGAAGATAAACGAGGTGTCCACCATTCCACCCCTCCCAAATTGGCCAACCTACCCATTCCTGTGTCAATGTTACATAACTGAATTTTTCTAGCAGCGACATCTAAATATGTCAGTTGGTCTTTCTCTAGATGGTTCATTGAACCAAATATATCTGATCAAACAACAAGTTTTTAGTGGTTATGTCTAAAAATACTAGGTGTTTTCTACCTCGAATTCAGATACCTTTATTGGCACAAGATTTGATATGCATAAAACAACAATTAAAACAGCAAACAAATTCCAGGGATAGACATATGGATAACAGTAATAAAGCCTTATGACATTCAGCCAATCTGCAACAGAGATAGATTGATCCTTAAAATAATCAACAGAATTTTTGCAAAGTCTACTATCTGAGAAGCCTCCTTGACACTCAACATCATTTTCACCAGATGTTTCTCATCAGTCCACATATATTTCAGTTTTCTCATTAAAAAAAACCTCAGGTAATCATGGTACATCTGAAATCTGGGGCAGTTTAATAGGTGGATAAGGGAATCTGGTACATTGCATCTGTGCAGATAACTTCTCTCATCTTGGGGAATTTGAAGGAAACGGCCTCTTGATAGGTTTGAAGGAAAATATTTAGGCAAGCAAGGAGAAAGGCCCTTTTTAGGCAGTAATCATCTAACACTTGTTAGGTATAGGGGCATTGATTTGTGGGACCAGAAGATGTCCCAGTGATCAGGTGACCAGATCCTGTGGGTTTAATGTGCCTGTTATTTGAATATCCTGGTCTTCTAATTTTTTTGTAATCAACTTTAGGACTGTTTTCTCATCATAATTGACTAGAGCAGATAAATCTAATCCTAAACAACGAAGTTCATGAGAAATTACTTCATTAACACCCTTAATAAAGTAAGGATCTCCCAACAAATTAGAAAGGAGAGACAGTGGAAGATAATGGAAGTGGATTGTTAACCAGTATTTGAATGTATGCAGCCTAAGCTCTTGTTTCTAGAGTCTGTTAACCATGCTCAGCTATGAGCGTATAGTTTGCAACACATTTTGGCACAGGTAGACTGACGTTCTTCAGCTTCGTTGCTGAATGCACCTGGCCAGATTGGGCAAGTTTTCTACCTCAGTGTGGTGAGTCCAATGCCCTCCAGTGCTTAAAAGCTTCCCAGTATTCAGACTCTGTGCCCATAGCAGGCACCATAAAAGCACTTTGGGGTTGTGCTTTGAAAAGCTGGTTGCCATGGACTAGCCAGCTCCAGCAAAACAAAGTGATGTAGAGCAGGGGCAGTCAACCTGTGGCCCTCCAGATCAGTGGTCTGCAACCACCGGGCTGCGGCCCAGTGCTGGGCCACGAAGGCTTCGGCACCGGGCCGCAGCTCCCTATCCCCGCCCCCCAGCGAGAAACTTGCCAGGCCACGAGCAAATTGGCCGCCAAAGCGGACGATTAGCTTGCAGCCTGGCCAGCTTCTTTCTGCGGAAGGGGGGGGGGAGGAAAGTGCGGCCAGCAGTGCAAATATGCATGCACGGCGGTTTCATGCATGCGTGGAACTGCCGCGCATGTGTATTTGTGGCCCACCAGGAGCGCAAACACGCATGCGTGGCAGGTACACACATGCACGAAACTGCTACGCATGTGTGTTTGCGCAGGGGCCGGTGCGCATGCGCTGTGCCAGGATCACCCTCCCCCCCCACCGGTCTGCAACCCCAAAAAGGTTGCAGACCACTGCTCCAGATGTCCATGGACTATAATTCCCATGAGCGTTTGCTGGTACAGGTTGACTACCCCTGATGTAGAGGACTCCCCTGAGGAAGAGTCAGTCAGCAGTCCTGATCCCTGAGCTACAGCTAGGGACAGAGACACTGCAGGAAGAGACAGTCTCTGAGGAGGATAGAAATCCACAGCCAAATACAATGTCCCCTCGGTCCTAAGTGGGCAACAAAAAGTAATCAGCCAATCAGTTCGCCTCCCCTGTCACCCGAGCCTTGGAAAGATCATAGGAGGAGGAGGAGGGAACTGCAAGACAGAAGGTTGCTCGTTTGGCAACACTGCAGCTGTTCCACATCAGTGATGAGTGTTTGCAGGAGCAGGGCTAAGGCAGCTGGCAGGTACTTAACACTATATATAAAAGCAGCAAACGGGGAAGTGGCTGCATGAAAGTCATATGTCTGTTTGTTCCTGACCATGCAGCCTGTATTCTGGATTGATTCCCTCATCTCTGACCCTAGCCTGTGCTCTAGAACCCTGTTTTTGGATTTCCCTTCAGGCTTGAAGCTGTGAGTGTGATTTAACCAATATCTGACTTTGCAATGGTGATATTTTGGCAACCTTTGATGGCTAGACACTACCTCTCACTGCGTGCTGTGTGTGGCCTAAGCAATAATCCTCACATTACAAAGTTCTCCAGTGTGTTGGGGGTCAACACAAGGGCTTTGTATCACATGTGGAACCAGTGTTTTGTGCCTCCTGGGTGCACTTTGGCCCTTTTCCGCTGGCAGCCACAGGTCTCAGGAAGAAGTAGCTTCAGCTCTTCCCCCATCAGTGCTACTTTTGTCTCCTGTAGAGCCACAGCTGCCTTCATTATGAAACTATTACGACATAGATAGCTCCACCTACTTCCTTGCAATGGCAGGAATACCAGCACACAGGACAATAGGAGGATGCAGATGCAGTGCAAGGGAAGGCTGAAGCTGCTTCTCCCTGCTTGCTTTGGCTGTTGTGTATATGATAGGTTCAAAACTCATGACACATAATACGAAACCAGAATCACATAGACCTTGAAGAGACCACAAGAGGACCCTTCAACCGCCCTTCTCTGAACAACTTGTCCGTATCCTTCTTGAACTGTGGCACCCTGAACTGGACACAATATTCCATATGAGGTCTAACCAATGTGGAGTAGAGTGGTATTATGAGTTCCCTTGGTCTAGAATCTATGCTCCTAGTAATGCAGCTGAATATTGCATTGGCCGCCTTAGCTGCCATATCGTACTGTTGACCTATATTCCTTATGGTCCACCAGAATTCCTAAGTCCCTTTCACAAGTGCTACTATAAAGCCAGATTTCTCCCATGTTATATTTATGTATCACATTACTATTACCCAAATGTAATACTTTATACTTTTCCCTATTAAAATTCATTTTACTGGGTATGGCCCAATTTTCCAGCCTATCCAGATCTCCTTGAATAGTAGTCTTTTCCTCTGGGGATATTAGCCACCCCACCCAATGTAGGGTCATCTGCAAATCTGGTCAATATGCCCTCTGTTGCCTCATCCAAAACATTAATGAAAATGTTAAGCAATATTGCCCCCAACATAGAGCCCTTACACCACTGGTTACCTCCGTCCAAGATGATGAACCATTGGTGAGCACCCTTTGGGTTCTATCAGCCAGCCAATTACAACATATCCATTTGATTCTGACCTTATCCACCCCAGATTTAACTAACTTTTTCACAAGAATAACATGGGAGAACCTATCAAAAGTCTTGCTAAAATCATGATAAATTATACCCATCGCATTCCCTGCATCTGCTGAACTAGTGTTTTAGCTTCTCATGCAACAGCCGATCAAGAAGACCAGGTTGGACAGTGACCACATGGCGGTGATTGGTGGCACGGCAGCCACTGAAGATGCATATCCTCAGAAGATCTGAACGAAGCAAGTTGGGGTTGGGGGGGGGGGAGTGTTAGTAAGCCCTAGGACCTGGAAAAGAGTAGACTCAAAGAGTAGACTCCTTGTGTGGGAGATCCGAGTACACCTACCAGGAGATTTTTTATCTGTATTAGTGTTAGGAACAGTTAGATTAGGGTGAGGGGTGGGTTTTCTTTGTTAGGGTGGGGTGGTTTGGGTGGGGGGAAGCCTATTAGTAATACAGTTAGTTATAGGAGGAGGTGTAGGCTAGGAGGAGATAGAGGCTACATTCAAGGGGGACTTGGCAAAGGGGAATAGACCTGAGGGAGGGGCCCAAATAGGGTCAGGGATCCCAAGGATTATGGGCCAAGGGAGGTATAGCAGGGTGAGGAGGTTGGTCAAGAGAAGGGCAGGGAGCGAATAGGGTCAAATAGGCCCACAGCAGTCTCATCTGACTGCCAACATTGACGAGATTGCTCCCAAGCACCCTCTCTTCCCTCGTCTCAAAATGGCTTCCTGGTATCCTGGAGACCTAAGGGAGAGAAAGAGGGAAGTGGCAGAATGTGGCGGAAATCTCATAATGAAGCTGCAAGAACATCCTATCGCACGCTTCTGAGGTCTCATGAGATGGCAGTGGCTAAATATGAGTTTTCTGCCACCTCTGTCGTATCTGTGAGCTCTTGCCCGGCCCAGTTGTATAGGATAGTTCGATCTTTGACCGCCCTTGAGGAAGGGCGCCGAAATAGTAGTCAATTGGAGGCACAGGCTATTTGAGTAGCATTTCACCACCTTTGCTGGGCACATCTACTAGTGCCCTACCTGCCCCTGTGCTGTTTGGCCACAGTGATCCATGCGACAGTCAACTCTAGATTAGTCTGGCAGGATTTGTCCCTGAGAAATCCATGTTGACTTTTATTAAGTAGAACATTATCCTCTAAGTTTGCACATTGCCTGTTTAATTATCTGTTCCGAAACCTTCCCTGGTACTGATGTTAAACTGACTGTCCCCATATCATCTCTCACTGTACTTGAGGACTTCATAATCTGAATATTGGTCCTTAAGTAAGTAAACAGACTGCGGGGTAATTTTTCAGGGGTTAGCATTTGCCTGCAGTTAAGTGTCTTGGCTACAATAGCAAATGGGGGGGGGATGTTTTAAGAATTTGTTTTTATATTAATAATAATGAACAGACAAATGGATCATCCAATTCTTTTTTAGCCAACCTTCTCAAAATCCTAGAGATGAAGCAAAGTGTAGTTTGCCGCAAAGAAACCCAGGATATTTTGTTCTCCCCCCCCCCCCTTCAAGAAACGCTTCCTGGAAAATTCGCAGAATTATTGTACTAACACAAGAGTGGAGGGGAACTCCCTCATGCAGACTGGGCATCCCTCTTGTTTGTGTGAAGATTTTAGAGTTTAACACCTCTTCTTACTAGACATTGCTTAGTAACAAAATAATTAGTGAGGAAACAGATTCAAATTAAAGGGGAGCAAATGTATTAGCGAAGAGTGCCCAATTACAAATAATGAGCCATGTCACTGAATTAGGTATTTTAATAATGAATGAAAAATGTGCTGGTGAAGATATTTTTAGGGATGTTGGGTTGCGTGAACAACAAGAACGTGCAGCTTGGATCCAAGATCTCCCTTTCTGTATCACAGAGGAGGGTGATTTCATTCCTACCAATTCCTGTTTCTGCTGCAGACACCAATATTGCCCCCATGCTTCCCCCAAGGGTCCCCCTTTTGTGAAACTGCAATCAAAGGAGAGGCAGGAAAGAACCTGTTCCATGAGTGGAGTTCATTGTTCTTTGGACTGTGCGGCCATAATATTGCCCACAATGGCTGGAATCCATGCGTCCATGAAGACTTTGGGGCTCAGACAAGAACCTTGCCTGGTAAACCTCTTTGGAAATGGAGAGGACATTCAGAAGACATTTGAGATAATGGGTTGGAGATGGGCAAAATGTTCCCCTAACAGAAGGGGGAATGTAACTTCTGCCAGTTTTCCCTTCCTGGCAACAACATCCCGACAACATTTCAGGGAAAACGGTGGCCCACAGTGGGATAGGGGAAGCCAGGGAGGTTCTGTTCCACTGACAAAAGTGCCTGACTCCAGTGCAACAGCACAAGGACAAGGGCTAATTTTGCATATGGAAGATAAAGCACTTTTAATGTGCTTTTGCAGCTGGATTTTTCTGTGCAGAACAGGAAAATATACTTCTAAGGTGCATTGAAGGTGCATTAGCCCTTGAGTGCAGAATATGCCCTGGTATTGAATCATAGAATCATAGAGTTGAAAGGTACATCCTGGGTCATCTAGTCCAACCGCCTGCACTATACAGGACACTCACAATCCTATTGCTCATACACTGTCACCTGCAACCCCCTTGAACCTTCACAGAATCTGCCTCTCTGTCAGATGGCTCTCCAGCCTCTGTTTAAAAATTAAAAAAGATGGAGAACCCACCAGCTCCCGAAGAAACCTGTTCCACTGAGAAACAGCTCTAACTGTCAGGAAATTCTTCTGGATGCTTAGCTGGAATTTCTTTTGAATTAATTTCATCCCAATGGTTCTGATCCTTCCCTCTGGGGCAAGAGAGAACAACTCTGCTCCATCCTCTATATCGGGGGTCGTCAACCCCCGGTCTGTGGCCCAGTACCGGGCTGTGAAGGCCTCGGTATTGGGCCATGAAGGTCACGCCTGCCTCTCCCCCCCCCCCACAGCGAGAAGCTCACCAGGCCGCGAGAGAAGCGGCCACCAAAGCGGCAGCTTTGCTCGTGGCCCGGCTAGCTTCTTGCTGCGATGGGGGGAAGAGGCAGGCGTGGCTGCCGGCATACAAACGTGCATGCGGGGAGCTGCCGTGCATGGATGTTAGCGCCCCCTGGTGGTGAAAACGTGCATGTGCTGAGCTGCCACGCTGCTGCCATGTGCGGTGTCCGGGCCGCCGGCTCTTCCCCACCCCCGGAGCCGGTCCTCAACCATAAAAAGGTTGGGGACCGCTGCTCTGTATGGCACCCTTTTAAATACTTGAAGATGGTTATTAGATCCCCTCTCAGTCGTCTCCTCTCCAGGCTAAACAGACCAACCTCCCCCAACCTTTCTTCATACGTCTCCAAACCCTTCACCATTTTTGTTGAAAGGGAGTCAGAATCTCAATGAGAAGGCTCAAGCCGGCCAGACTATATCAGGTAACACTGCAATAAGCAAATGTAAGATTAGCCCACCGGAAGTCCAAAGAGAACCAGAGCTTGTAACTTGGTCCTCTAGTTAGGACTGCTTCTTGAAGAAAGCCATTGACAAAGAACTGCATCAATATGGATCCCCCTAAGGGACAAACTGAAAGAGGGATTTAAAACCAATGTATCTCCTCCTCCTAAGAACCTTAAAGGGAACACCGGTGAATGAATGAAGGGCATCGGTCCTATGAAGACTGAGGTCTGCGTCTTGACAACAGCTAGGACGTTACAGATCTCCTGAATGGCATGTGAACTGATTAAACACGTGCTTAAAACTGTAACACCATAATTTAGTGATCCTAAGCACATTTGCAGATCGTGTTGCTTGCGCCCAAAGCAGAAAGACAATTGTCTCGCCACAGCCTTCACCCCAAGAGTCTGGAGATTCCATGGGCCAGAAAAAAAAAAAAACATCCATCATTGCTTTCCTTTTTCTTCTCTGCTCTTGAGTTCCCCTGAAGAGGTGCCACCTATGTAAACAACAAAGCTGCAAACAAATTGTCCTGTATGACAAATAAAGCTCCTTGAAAGAAAATGGGCATTTGTGAACAAGGTAAGTTTGATCACCAGATTTTGCAAAGACCTGAATAGACCAACACTGTGAATGTGGTCTAGAAGGATATCACAAAAGAAGGATGTATAAAGTTGATTGACCTGGGCTGCTTCCTCTCATCTGTTTTCACTGCTCTACGGATGTTTTCAGGAAGAGAGGATATGGAGTTGGGGTAACGGGAGGACGAGGGGAGGAAGTTCTAGAATTTTAGACAAATTGGAAATAACAAATCACTGGACCAGATGGTATCCATCACAGAACGCCTAAAGAACTCAAATGCAAAATTGCTGATCTTCTAATTGAGATCTGTAATATGTCCCTAAGATCAGCCTCTGTGCTGGAGGACTAGAGGGTAGCCAATGTATCATCCATATATAAAAAATAGATTCAGGGGGAGCTAGGAAATTACAAGCTGGTGAACTTAATATCTGCACCAGGTAAATTGATGGAAAGCATTTTTGAAGATGAAATTGTCAAGCATCTGTTCAAAATAATATATTTCTGGTAAAGGCTTTGGGGAAGAGCGTGTCTCTAGGCTTAACTGCCACTCAGTGCTTCACCCACTCAGGGCAGCTGTCTCCCGCCCCCCTGAGTGCCTCCTCCTCCAACCGGCTTGCCTGTCTGTCCAGCAGCCAGCCAGTTGCCTTCCATCCCCCACCCCTGACCACCCCCTCCTCCTTCCACTTCCTTCCGAGGCTCGGAGGCTCCAGATTCCTGCTGCAGGATAGCTGTCCCTGCTGGTGAGTTCCATGCCCAGGGGCCTCCAGCCTGCAGCCTTTCCAGGTCCTGGGGGGAGAGGGGGGCCATCTGCAGAGTTCTTCCACTCCCCCCCCCCCCAAATCTAGCGCCCATTGGATTCCTGAATGCAGTGGGCTAGGCCCCTACTATTGAATAAAAACCAGCCTGGCTTGTGCAAAGGTAAGATGTCTCACTAATATTTTAGAGTTCTTGGAAAGTTTCATTAAAACAAGAGGACAAGAATGAGTTTGTGGCCATTGTTGTCCAAAAGGCTTTTTGACTAATTCCTGACTAAAGACTCCTGAGCAAACTGCATAGTCATAGGAAAACAGGACTACGGATTCCAAATTGGCTGAAAGAAAGAAAGAAAGAAAGAAAGAAAGAAAGAAAGAAAGAAAGAAAGAAAGAAAGAAAGAAAGAAAGAAAGAAAAGGTCAGTTTTCACTACTTATTTATTTCTGTTATTCTTGTCTGGGAACTCAAGGCAGATTGCAAAGAATGAGTCAACAGGATGGGGCATTCAATAAACAATTATAGGACTGCGAACAGCTGGGTCTCTCTGTTACCCTGGCAAGAGCCCCCATAATTGTAGGCGGTCTTCGAGAAGGCACCTCCATATGCCTGGCAAATATTGGCCACTGTACAGAATGGCGTACACAGGAACCAGACTGACAGCTGCTTGATATGGAAAGTCATTGGATTTTCTTGGTCAAGGAGTTCAGGCTGGACTCCAGCTTGTCTGAGATTGCCAGAACAGGATGGAAAATTCCTTTCTCCTCCATTTCCCTAGGCCAACCGAATTAAGCCTAAATGGGGAATTATGGGCGATCCTCCCAGCCAGATCCCTTCCAGGTACTAAATGGAACTTCTTTTGTCTCTGTTTGCTCAGTGCATTTTCTGTCTAGCAGCATCTCCCTTGCTCTAACGATTCTTAATGTGTTTCTTCTGACTTCCTAACTTTGAGCCATTGAGTAGACAAAGGTGAGGGCTCATCCCATTAGCTTCCAACCAGACTAGGCATTGTCCATCTAAGTGGTACTAAGTGGTACTCCAGACAGCCCACTTCAAATACATCACTCTCCCCCTCTCCCTCCCCCTCTCTCCCCTTGGTTGTAAACTTAATTCCCATCTTTATTGAAGAAGGGCTTATCCCAGGGAATGGACCTCGTGTTACCCAGTCTCTTGCTATATTCATAATTCCCCACAATTCCCTTTAAGGGATCCAATTTGGGTAACACCGCATGGATCTTTTTGGGGACCAGTGCTTTTCATCCTGTTTATAAATGACCTGTAGTTAGTAGTGAGGTAGTCAAGTTCAACTTCAACTTGGAGGACATGGGGGGGGGAGCGAGACGCCTCCTGTGGCAACCTCCATACAGCCCTCTGCTCACCTTTTGGAGAGGGGGCTGTTGGAGGTCCAGAAATGGCGACCTGTCAAGCCTCCACATGGCATGCTCTGGATTGGGGCTTCTGTGCAAGGTCCAGAAATGGGCCCCTGCTGGCCCTCTGGGACTCTGGATGGCTGGGAGAAACTTCCCTCCCCTTCTGTCTCTTCATTTCTTTTTCTTTCCTTTCTCTCTTTCTCACCCTCCCTCCTTATCCATCCATGATTCCTCTTAATGGGTGCCTACTTGGTCCAGTTCGAAAGAGAGTGTACCTCCTTATGTCAGCTGCTCCAGAGCATGAGTGGGAGGGTGCTCTTGCCAACATCCTGCTTGTGGGCTTCTTAGAGGCGGCTGGTAGGCCACCGTGTGAACTGCATGCTGGACTAGGTGGACCTTTGATCTGATCCAGCAGGGCTCTTCTTATATTCTTACTAGGGACAAAGCCTGTAGCATTCAGGAATTCAACGGGCGCTAGATTGGGGGTGAAGTGGGGTGGAAGAAGTCTGTGGATGGCCCCTTCCTCCCCCAGGACCTGGAAAGGCTGCAGTCTGGAGGCCCCAAGGAAGGGAACTCTTTGGCAGGGGCAGCTCTAACACAGCAGGGAGCTGCAGCCTCTGAGCCTCGGAGGGAAGTGGAAGGAGGAGAGGGTGGTCAGGGACGGAAGGCAATTGGCTGGCTGCTCAACAGGCAGGCAAGCCGGTTGGAAGAGGAGATACTCAGGGGCAGGACAGTCGCCCTGAGTAGGTGTTAAGCGCTGAGTGGCACTTAAGCTATGAGACCAGCTCCTCCTCCAAGGTCTTACCAGACTAGGGTGATTTCATGTGATGGTCTGGTTGCTGATGTCATTCTGTGTAAAATCGTCCTTGCGATGGAAATCCCAGACAGCCCAGGGTTCCTCATTTTCTCTCTGGTTTAGCAGCCTGTCACACCTAATATGGTGGCAGTGGTGGAAATTGACATCAAATTGACTTATGGGTTTTCAGGGCAAGATATGCTCAGATAGTAGCTTGCCATCTGCCTCTGTGTAGTGACCCTGATGTTTCTTGGAGTTTCCCATCCAAATACTAGCCAGGGCCAACCCTGCTTAGTTTCCAATATATGATAAAACTGGGCTAGCCAGGTCAGGGCAGTTTTGAAAACTCATGTAATTATGCTGAGGATCAATAGTTAGATTTCTCCCTTGAGCATTGTTTGGGAGCTTTACTTATTCCTTGCGAACTCTCCTCCTCCTCTTCCTCTGCTTTGCTTTACATCAAGCCCCAAACATGACAGGGAATACCAGCCTGTGTTGCTTTCCCCTAAATTCAACTCAGCCATAGAATTAGTCCGGCTGAGTGATAAGCTCTTCCCTGGTTCGGTCAGCAGAGGGAACAGTATATCCAGCCAGCAACAGTAATCTGGACCAGTTTGAGAAAAGGGAAGAGAAGGATTTTTTTTAAAAAAAAGACGTGAAGCTTGGAAAATGAGCCAAAGGGTGGGGAGAGGGTGAGTATGAAACTCAAGCTTGTTTCTTGCATGTTGTAAAACCAAACAGACCTGTGATTGACCCCAAGTATATACTCCAATGGGAATCTGCCGCCAAAACTGTATGCTCTACCTGCTCCTGTTTACCAGTGCCAGACCCTATTTTCTTGTAAATATCCCTATAAAGCCCTGACCTGGATGACCCAGGCCAATCTGATCTCATCAAATCTAGGAAGCTAAGCAGGGTCAGCCCTGGTTGGCACGTATGGGAGACCACTGATTCACAGAGGCAAGCAATGGCCAACGACCTCTATTCACCTCTTGCCCTGGAAACCCTATGTCAGGGGTGGCCAAACTGTGGCTCTCCAGATGCCAGCCAGGGCTCAGGATAATTCTAATCCATGGACATCTGGAGAGCTACTAGCCTATGTGGTCACCATAAGTTGCCTGTGACTTGATGACTTGTTCTGCTCAGTCCTTGAGGGCCCAGGTTAGCCTGATCTTGTCAGATCATGGAAACTAAGCAAGGTCAGCCTTGGTTGGTTCATGGATGGAGACCACCAAGCAAGATGTGGGTTATTATATAGATGTAAGCAATGGCAAACCACCTCTTGTCTCTTGCTTTGAAAACCTTATGGAGGTCATCATAAGTCATCTGTGACTTGATAGCTCTTGCCATTACTATCAAAAGTGTTCTCAGCGCAAGTAAGCATTTTGTGCATGAGAAAGGTCACACTGATTTCCTGGGGAATTTCACACTCCCCTGTCCACAGTTACCTCTGTCCAGCCCATCAAGTAGGGGGGGAAAGCCAAGAAACATGTACACTACTACACAGAGAAGAACTAGTGGGAACACTTCTTTGGGATGGCAGGAGGAGTGACTTCCACTTTTTCCTCCTTTGGCTGCAGTCCATGTGCTCTATCCTCAGGCTGGTTCTGCCTTCTTCCCCCAGTCTCCCAAAGTCTGGTATATGGAGGAGAAGAGTTAACTTCATTCCTCAGTGCCATAGCCCCAAGCTTTCATCATCATCAGTTTGGTGTAGTTTGGTATAGCGATTAGGAGTGTGGAATTCTAATCTGGCATGCTAGGTTCAATTCTGCACTCCCCCACATGCAGCCAGCTGGGTGACCTTGGGCTCACCACAGCACTGAGAAAGCCATTCTGAGCGGGCAGGAATATCAGGGCTCTCTCAGCCTCACCCACCTCACAGGGTGTCTGTTGTGGGGAGAGGAAAGGGAAGGCGACTGTAAGCCGCTTTGAGTAGAGAAAAGCGGCATATAAGAACCAACTCTTCTTCTTCTTCTTCAGAATTATTATTATTATTATTGTTATTATTATTATTATTATTATTATTAATTGCCTGCCACTCTTGGCAAAGCCGGCTCATGGTGGGTTGCAAGATAAATAGGTAAAATACAAATCCCCTAAACAAAGCTCTAAAACACAACAGTTAATAGAATACAAACTCAGCAAGAACACGGCAGCAGACCAACCCCACACCTACCTCCATTGGGGATCAGGGGGAAACAGCTGGCCACCATTGATAGAAGAGGATCGAATACCTTCCCTCCTTACTCCTCTTATGGGGAGGGGGGGGGACAGATCTTCTCTTTGCCCTGGCCTTCAACCATAGACCTGGTGGAAGAGCTCTGTTTTACAGGCCCTGCGAAAAGCCAAAAGCCCCTGCAGGTCACCATCCCTTCCCCATGGCCACTATTTAGGGTCAGACATCTCACTGCGAGTTGGAATCACAGAACTTTAGCACCATATGTCTCTTGGTCCTGTTAGTCTTTTAAGACATCCTGAAGTTGAGGAATAGAAATCACAAAAGTGAAGCAAAGGAATACCATTGCCTTGTCCAATCACAGCGCTGACATCCTCACTAATGGCTTTTAAATCTTTTTTGCAGTGAACCACATTTTCGGGCTTCCCGTCACAGTTTGCACACTGCTGTGGTCATGAAAAGCTCTTGTGAGAAAGCCACGCCCAGAAAAGAGGTGCCAAGAATCCAACTTCTCAACATGCTGGTTCATTCCTGGTGGGGAAGAAAAATTATCCAGATTTACTGTTGACTCTCCTGATTAGAATCCAGGTACCTTATTTACATTTTGTCTGAAATTAATTCAGTCAATTCTTTGAAATGCAAATGTCTGGAATACGACATTGAAGGGAAAATGGGGGATCTTGTACTTTTAAGACATGACACACCTCCTTATAAATCACCATGGCTTCAAGGTACTCCAAGTGCATTTAGAATTGTTTAAAAGCCCTAAAACATACACAACGCATCCTGGACATTTGGTGTCTATGGAACGTACACATGTTCCTCTTAAACACTTAAATTAAACCGCCCTGAACTGCAAGGGAGGACGGTCTATAAATACAGATATATAAATACATTTAGCATAAGAGGTGCAGTTTTAAAGTTTCCCCCCTCCCTGATTAAAAAAAAATCTGCCTGACAGTCTGACTGCACACACACAACTGTCAGGATGACAGACTTGAAAACAACAATGTCTTTGTTAAAGCAAGCGTTTATTTCTAAGCAGTTCTATCCAGGACGATTCAAAGCTGAATCTGGCTTGCTAGGTCAAAACACAGTTCTTGTCCCCAACTTTCCCACTCAAAGATGTTCACACACACACTCAGACAAAATAGGCTTTCATGTCGAGGTGCCTTCCAAGGACCAAGCCCTATGAAGATAGGTTGAGGGACTTGGGAATGTTCAGCCTGGAGAAAAGGAGGTTGAGAGGGGACATGATAGCCCACTTTAAGTATCTGAAAGGTTGTCACTAGGAGGAGGGCAGGATGCTGTTCCCATTGGCCGCAGAGGAAAGGACACGCAGTAATTGGTTTAAACTACAAATACAACGATATAGGCTAGATATCAGGAAAAAATTTTTCACAGTCAGAGTAGTTCAGCAGTGGAATAAGCTGCCTAAGGAGGTGGTGAGCTCCCCCTCACTGGCAGTCTTCAAGCAAAGGCTGGATACACACTTTTCTTGGATGCTTTAGGATGCTTTGGGCTGATCCTGCGTTGAGCAGGGGTTGGACTAGATGGCCTGAATGGCCCCTTCCAACTCTATGATTCTGTGATTCTGGGAAAACATCCAACAATGATGACATGCCCAACATTGACCTTGGAGCATCCAGTACTACATACAATGATAACAGTACTTGTTACACTACTGAATGGTTAGCAGATAAGGTAAAGGTAAAGGTATCCCCTGTGCAAGCACCAAGTCATGTCTGACCCTTGGGGTGACGCCCTCTAGTGTTTTCATGGCAGACTCAATACGGGGTGGTTTGCCAGTGCCTTCCCCAGTCATTACTGTTTACCCCCCAGCAAGCTGGGTACTCATTTTACCAACCTCGGAAGGATGGAAGGCTGAGTCAACCTTGAGCCGGCTGCTGGGATTGAACTCCCAGCCTTATGGGCAAAGCTTTCAGATGGTTGCCTTACCACTCTGCGCCACAAGAGGCTCTTTGGTTAGCAGATAGTTCAAGGCTAAAAGGCAGACAGGCAAAATTGCTACACAGAGGCTAAGGCATATTAAATCATGGCAGTAATCGGGGGATTCTGACAACAAACAGCTAATTTCCAATGGACTACTATTTGAGCGCCCATCCTCAAGGGGAGTAAGGGACTTAACTACCCTAAACAGTTGTGCTGGGTGTGAACTAGCAGCCACAATGCAGGTTGCATAGAACTCACGTTTAACAAGCTTCACTGCCATTTGAGTGAGAACATCCTATAAGATGTTCTGAGTGTTTCATTTTAAGTCTTCTTCCAAGCTCACTGAAGTTGTCCCAGTTGCCTTCTCCTCTTACATAGTTCCTCAGTATATCAAGGTGCTCGTTTGAGGCGGGGGTGGAGAGAACGTAAGGGAGCAATCTTATCAATGGTGGCCAGTACCTGACCTTGCCAGTCTCTGACCAAATCATCTAAGGTGCCAGGAGGCTCTGTGGGTAGGCTAAAATATGCCCCCTGCCTATACAGGTAGGAGGAGGTATACCAAGCTGGACCTTCAGGCATATTGGTCTGACCATAAGACAAGATTAACTGTCATCAGATCGACATCCACACCTCCACCAAAGATTAAATCCAGGGTATGGTCTGTTTGATGGGTGGGACCAGTAACAACCTGCAAGAATCTTACTGTCACCATGGATGACACCACGCCCAGGCCACTTCCAGTCCCACAACACATTCTGTACCTGGAATCGTTGGCGTGGGAAGTGCCCTGAAGGAGTAAGTCTTTTGGGCCAGTATTGCTACCTCCCTGATCCAAAGTCCAGGACTGAGAACTGCCCCCAGTTCTCAGATAAGAACCATAAGAACTGTTTTATTCTCCCTCACCCAGGTCTCAGCCACGCATGCCAGGTCTACCTCGTGCTCTGCAAAATATGTTTGTAGAGTCCAAGATTTGTTGTTTATCGATCAGGCATCGCACAGCATCAGTCCTGGAGATGGGTTAACTATTGTATCCTCTGAGGATGGAGGCCAGTAGTTGTTCTTCATTTTGTTCTGGCCTCAATCAAGAGGCAAGAGCCTACAGAGTTCATGCCTTAAGGCCCCCCTTCCTCTGGCTCCATTTGCTACGGACCCTTGGGTCCAGGAGTCTGGTTGAGAGACAAAGTGGAATGCGGGAATCAAACCTGGGTATCAAGATTAGAGTCAATCGCCCTTAACCACTACACCATGCTGGCTCTAAAATGGATGTTTGGAATATATTTTGTCTTCATTTACATGTGAACATACATGAAGCTGTTATACTGTCCATCAGAGTCAGTATTTTCTACACAGGATAGCACAGTGGCTCTCCACAGGCAGAGGTCTTTCACATCACCTACTGTTTGGTCCTTCAACTGGAGATGCCAAGGACTGAACCTGGGACCTTCTGCATTCATAGCAAAGGCTCTGTCGCTGAGTTGTATTATATGGAATCAGGCAATTAGTCCATCAAAATTAGTACTGTCTACTCAGGTTGGTAGTGACTCCCCAGGTTCTCAGGAGGAAGTATTTCACATCATCCACTCCCTGATCTTTTAAACTAGAGATGTCAGGGATAGTACCTGAATCAGGAATGGTTTAAAAATTCATGGAGCCGATAGCACCAGAGCCAGTTTAAGGATCTGCAGAGCCCTAGCGGAGTACAATTGCAGTGGGAGCAACCGAACAGTGGACGGAGGGGTGGAAAGGGGTGTCACTCCATGTCCTTAAAGAGGGAAAAGGAGGGAGGGGAGAGCCTACAGCCCTAATCCATGGGAGGAAGTCACCATGCAGGGCCCATGGCACGTGCTACACAAATAAACTGACCCTGCCTTGGACCTTCTGCCTGCCAAGCCGATGATCTCCCACCAGACCCCGGCTTCTCCTCATATTAAATAATAATAATTTAAGGATTTAATTCCCCTACATTTCAGTTTCAGAATAAAGGACCAGGGAGGAGTCTTCCAAAGGCTTTAAAGGTACATTGGGTTTTTAGACCAAGAACACGTTGTTCTTAGTTGGTCACCCACTACCCTGGCAAAAAAGAGTCTGATCAATCAAGCCAGCTAAGTGGAAGGTTTCATGTAGTGTATCACAATGCTTCCTCCAAGGCATTTTGTTCAGAGAACCAGGCATAAGTTAGGTGTGAGCCAAATGCCCGGCTTCGTTGAGTGAAAGCACACCGTGATTATAAATCTTGGCATTGGTGGCACAGGCTGACCTCACGTCAGGGTTGTATTTTTATGCAATGTTGTGCTCTCTATTTATTTAGCTGCTCAAGGGAAAGGGAAGCAGGCCTTTGACAGGAGTCGCATTCAGAAATCCCCCCCAAATTTATTAGGAGGCACTGAAAAAAGTAAAGCACTTCCTACAGAACACTTGGCAGAACATAGTGTATGAATACCTGAATGAACTTGTCTGAAGTCCCACTTGCAGGATGTCTCCCTTGCTGCTTCCACCCATTTGCAGCTTCCACACCAAAGTGGATCTATTCATACAGAGGCATACCTGTCCCTCTCGGACAAGTCCAGAAACAATCGGGGAGGAATGACAATAACATGAGAGCATTTGCTTGCTGGATGTAGGGGCTTCCTGGTGGGAACCTGGTTTACTGTTTGCAAAGGTTTCACACTTGCGGGGATGAGGTGGAACATGCTGTACTTTTGCTAAATCTCTATATGGATATTTTTCCTGGAGTAAGGCTCAGGAAGGAAGAACAAGACCAATGTCAGGCAAAGCTATAGTGGAAGTGGAATCCCTGCTGGGATGGGACAACGGCCCGCCTAGTGCAACATTGTGTTTCCCACAGTACATTGCGAAATTCCCAAGCTGAAAATATGAATGGGAATCATTGTTTGGGTTTGCTAACTGTGATTGAAACTGTGAGGAAAGGGAAGGCAATTGTAAGCCACTTTGAGACTCCTTTGGGTAGAGAAAAGCGGCATATAAGAACCAACTTCTTCAGTAATATCAGGGCTCTCTCAGCCCCATCTCCAACCTAGGGTGTCTGTTGTGGGGAGGGGAGAGGGAAGGCGACTGTAAGCCGCTTTGAGACTCTTTCAGGTAGAGAAAAGTGGCACATAAGAACCAACTCTTCCTCTTCTTCTACTTCACAGGGTGTCTGTTGTGGGGAGGGGAGAGGGAAGGCGACTGTAAGCCACTTTGAGACTTCTTGCGGTAGAGAAAAATGGCATATAAGAACCAACTTTTCTTCCTCTTCCTCTTCCTCTTCCTCTTCCTCCTGTGATTTTCCAGAACAGTAACCCAAGTCTGGGATTCTTAGGCATTACAAAAAAACACTCCCAAAAAAATCTGTGCTGTTTTTCGTGTTCGGGCGCTTACCAGCAACAGCTGTCATCTTATTTTTCTTTGATTCTCTAATTTTCATAGACAATGGCATTTCTCCCTTCCAACTGGATCCTTGCAAGGTATCAGAAGGTGAGTGCTCCTAGCCCACCACCTTTAGAGACAAGCCCCAGAGAAGGAGTTCTAAAAGTCCTTCTACAAGTTAAAGAAGACCTTTTATCTCCTGAAATCTGTTGCCCATCCACCTTAACAGGTGCTCCAGGTTCAAGAATCTGCATTATGCTCAATATTATAAACTTCATGTAAAACACTTTCATTCCACCCACTTCAGATGATCCTATAATGTTGTTTATAGTACCTGATAAAACTGTCGTGATTCACCAAAATCCAGACTGGCTGAAACCCAATGTTAGCAGAAGAAGAAGAAGAAGAGTTGGTTCTTATATGCTGCTTTTCCCTACCCGAAGGAGGCTCAAAGTGGCTTGCAGTCGCCTTCCAATTCCTCTCCCCACAACAGACACCCTGTGAGTTGGGTGAGGCTGAGAGAGCCCTGATATCACTGCTCGGTCAGAGCAGTTTTATCAGTGCCGTGGCGAACCCAAGGTCACCCAGCTGGTTGCATGTGGGGGAGCGCAGAATCGAACCCGGCATGCCAGATTAGAAGTCCGCACTCCTAACCACTACACCAAACTGGCTCTCGAGCTTAACTAAGCACTCGAGCTTAACTAAATATATATGTTCAAATGGGTAGCTGTGTTGGTCTGAAGTAGCACAATAATATTAGAACACCTTTAAGCCCCTTTAGAGCACCTTTATAGCACCTTTAAGACCAAGAAATTTATTTAAGGCGTGAGCTTTCAAGTGCAATATATGTGTTATTCTGTGATGGACACTGGGCTTTCAGAAACATGGGGATATTCGTATTTAAAAAAACAATTAACATAAAAATTTAATCATAGTACCAAGGGAAGGCCTGTGTGGAGTTCTCAATGATTAGGATACATATCAACGTGTGATTCAAAAGCCCCCTCATTGCTTAGCAGACTATTTCTGCACATGTGCAAACTGCCACATTGGCATTCTTAAATCACTGATGTTTGTAAAAATTTCTGCACAATTATTGGCTGCCCCAGGAATAGCTCCAAATTGACCGTCCTGTTAGCCCACATTCTCCAGATCTAGTTTTCCCATGTTTTTTTCCTTCTGGCTATCAACTTGCAGTTTTCAAGTGCGGAATTCCCAAAACTGTATTTTGTTTTCCCACTGCATTTGTGGCATCAGCATTGTGTGTACACCCCCTTGTTCCCAAGTCCCCACAACATCAGACTGTTTTTAAAAGCATAGTTTTGATTGTGGTACATTGATTTTTTTTAAAACTCAATAATATTGCTGCATTAAAGGGAAAAAATGAGCAGTGCGGTTTAATGTTGCTTTCTACATACAATTGCTCGTCTATGAATTTCCTTTTCTTTCACTATTTTTTTTGTGAGTAGGTTTTGTCATTTTGCACTTGTATTGTTTCTTTGTTCTCCTCACTTCCCTTCTCTTCCACTATAGCTCCTGGTGTGTTTTGATGACAATTCAGTCTTTTAAACATCTTGGAATAATGGAATTGTATAATTATAATTGATCTGATAATCATAGAGACACATGCACAGAGAAACATGCACAGTACCTTCATTTAATGTGCTTCATGATTATTGAATAACCCTGCAATGAATCGGTATATCCAGTTCGATGATCGTGAATGGAATATTTTGATTAGGGTTTTGTGAGAATCTTCACTGGCCATTTTCTTAATTGGTGACTAAGAGGGAATGGGTCATCTTTGAAATGGCGGCAGCCATGTTATTCCCTGCAAAACAATAATATTATGATGTTATAACATTACTATGTATGTGGAGGGGAAGGAAGGAGTTACATGATGATACGGATGCACAACCCTTTTCCAAAGGAAGTGTAGAAATCAAGGGGAAGGTCAGATCCAAAGGCAAAAAAAAATTCCCCCAAATAAATAACCCTTTTGCAGAAGAGTTACCACAAAGTCAGAGTATCAGCTGGGGATTCAACTCACTGGGAAACAGCAGCAACACTGAGGTGCGGAAAAGGTCTAAGAGGGGCCATGGCTCAGTGGTAGAGCTTCTGTTTGGCATGCAGGAAGTCCCAGGTTCAATCCCCGGCATCTCCAGGAAGAAATTTCATAATCTAGGGTAATCTGAAGGCTCTGTCCCATGTGGCCACTTAGCACATATCTGCTGATGGGGAATATTAGATCAGCTTGAATAAATCTGTATGGGAAGAGATGAACTTTAAAAGCAACTTGGACCCAGAGAATTTAGGACTCTAGCTACAGAGCAAAGTAAACAAATTCCCCTTCACCCTTGGATCCTCCAGTGATCAGATGGATAGCCACTATGCATACAATACTTATGGTTCCTTGGAACTGTGGAGTTAGAGAAAGATGCATTGTGACTTCCAAGTGATACTCCAGGTTTAGTCTCTATGATCTTTACCATAAGAGACCAGGGGAAATTCCTAGAGTGGAGGCTATTTTTTCCTTCCATCATCAGTTCCTCAGGGAAGGGAAACTGGAATGGGGGACAGGTAATTCCCTGCCCTAGGCAGGTAAATGGGAGGGGCTACCATTAGCCCCTTGTGGCACAGAGTGGTAAGGCAGCTGTCTGAAAGCTTTGCCCATGAGGTTGGGAGTTCAATCCCAGCAGCCGGCTCAAGGTTGACTCAGCCTTCCATCCTTCCGAGGTCGGTAAAATTGAGTACCCAGCTTGCTGGGGGGTAAACGGTAATGACTGGGGAAGGCACTGGCAAACCACCCCGTATTGAGTCTGCCATGAAAACGCTAGAGGGCATCACCCCAAGGGTCAAACATGACTTGGTGCTTGCACAGGGGATACCTTTACCTTTACCTTTTTAACCATTAGCACACTTAAGAATGCATGGTAGGAAGAAATACAATGTATTAGTTAACCAAGGAAGTGTTGGGTAGAATTAATCTCCCTTTACTAAATTGGTCATCTGGATTCACTCCTCATTTTCTCCAAAGGCTGCCATCTGTGTGCTGTTTTTTAAAAAAAATTCCACTCTGCTTCTTCTTATGTGTGAGTTTCCAATAAATAAACAGGAAGAGTTGATCTGCCAGCCTTGAGTACAGCAGCTTAATTGCCAGTTCTGGCATAGTCATGTTTTGGAGAGAGCAACAGTCACAAAAAATAGCAAGGTGGTCTGTGAGGCCCAAAAGAAGCCCTTATGTTAAAAAATGCACAGGTGAAATAACAGGCTACCATCTTGAAAGATATGGAGAGCAAACAAGAGTTGAAGGAGGAGGATTTGGGGTGGCCACTAATTAACAGGCTTTCGAATTTCTCACATTTTTGTGGAATACTAGAACTCCAGTGAAGAGATTGCTTAAGAATTAAATATCCTTTCCCCCAATGCTGGACAAGACCCAGGATTTGATGTGGGCCTAGGTTTACCAAGCTGTACAAAATCCTGGCTTGGGGCTGGAAACAGGTCCCAAATTCTCTCTCCCTCACCTGCACACATGCGAGGGAGGGAACTCACCACCTGCCCTTAGTGGAGCAGAAGAGTTAGCCTCTCTCGGAATCTGTAATGGCTCCCTATAACCCTTTCCTTAACTGGTAAATGTAGCAAGTACTCTCTTGCTTTGGGGAGGTCACTTTCTAGAATTTCATACCAAGAATATGGTTAAAATGAGTAATGAAGGATTGCTAGAAAAACTTCTAACCATTTTGGTATGTATGTCATGCTGGGTGAGAACACAACAGCAAAATGAGGAAGAAAAGCTACCTCACTTCTTGGCCATGCCGAGCCATATCTGGCAAGATGATGGCAGAATTTGTGAGTCAGAGACAATCTCTTTGGCATCATGCCAAATTGCATGCCATCACTTCCGGTGCCAAACAGGAAGTGATGGCATTGCACTGAGGTGACACTCTGCAATTCATCCAGAACTAGAGTTTGGAGTGAATCCTAGAACACTCCCCTGCTGCAGTGATGTCATTTCTGGTTTTGTGTTGGAAGTGATGCTGTACCTTGGCACAACACTGAAGAGTTGTTGTTGTTGTTGTTGATGCTTTTGTTGTTGTTGTTATTCTTTTATTATTATTATTATTATTATTATTATTATTATTATTATTAGTAGTAGTAGTAGTAGTAGTAGTAGTAGTAGTAGTAGTAGTAGTAGTAGTAGTAGTATTTATTGCCCCCCACTCTTGGCAGAGCCAGCTTCTGGCGGGTTACAAGATACAAATAGATAATACAATCCACTAAAAATCCCCCTAAAACACAGTAGTTAATAAAATATAAACTGATACAAATACGATGGCAAACCAACCCCGGCTTGGGACCAGGAGAAAACAGCTGGCCACCATAGATAGAACATGGTGGAGTAACCTCCTCTCCTTACTTCTCCTTTGGGGAGGCCCACAGATCTTCTCTTCCATAGACCTCAACCATAGACCTGGTGGAAGAGCTCCGTTTTGCAGGCCCTGTGGAAAGCCGGAAGCTCCCTCAGTTTCCCCTTACCCTGTAGCAAAGTGGCAATGGAGAATGGGGCCTCCCTCTTTCATGGGCCTTCTAGGGCATGGTAGTCCTGGAGAGTTTTGTCCCTCAGTCTGTGGTCCCCCTGTCTTCAAAGGCTGTGTCCTGAAACCTGGGAAGTGATGACAATATAGTGCCCCTGTATTTGCATATTTAAAGTGCCCTCCTCTCACTGCAAAGGTTTTGTTTTCCTGTACATTTAGAATGACAGTGAAATGCCAGTACATCTGCTTGACTGGACTGCAAAGTAGGATTCCGATGGCATGTAAAAGGCTAACAACATTTATTCCCGCGTATTCATAGACAAATCTTCCTGACCCCATTTCTATCATTATGAGCAACACTTGGCATTCCTTGTGGTTTCACACCCCCTTTAAAGAATCTTTTTAGAAGCCTTTGTCAAGGCAGGGGATATAACTCAGCAGTATATCCCCTGCATTGCACATAGAAGGTCCCAAATTCAGTCTCCGGCATTTACAGTTAGTAGATGTGAAAGGACTCATAAGACTTTAGAAAAGCGCAGTAGACAATACTGACCTTGACAGACCAATGTCCTGATCATTCATTCATTCATTCATTCATTCATTCATTCATTCATTCATTCATTCATTCATTCATTCATTCATTCCTTCATTCCTTCATTCATTCATTCATTCATTCATTCATTCATTCACATCTTCTGTTCAAATAAGTCTGTAATTATATGTATTGTTACTTTATTTTTCAGGGTGGCATTTCAAACCATCTGGCAAAATAAACACTGCAGTTGTCCGCTGAAGAAGAAGAAGAGTTGGTTCTTATATGCCGCTTTTCCCTACCCGAAGGAGGCTCAAAGCGGCTTACATCCGCCTTCCGTTTTCTCTCCCCACAACAGACTCCCTGTGAGAGAGGTGAGGCTGAGAGAGCCTTGATATCACTGCTCGGTCAGAACAGCTTTCTCAGTGCCATGGCGAGCCCAAGGTCACCTGACTGGTTGCATGTGGGGGAGTGCAGAATCGAACCTGGCATACCAGATTAGAAGTCTGCACTCCTAACCCCTACACCAAACTGTTCTTCATTGTAGTGTACATTAGGGATGCCAAACACCAGGCGGGACCTAGGGAATCCTCTAGGATTGCAGCTCACAATCTGTATACAGAGATCAGTTCTCCCGGAGAAAATGGATGCTTTGGAGGGTGGCCTTTATGGCACTGAACCCCACTGGGGTCCCTGTCCTCTGCAGACTCAACCCCCAAATCTCCAAGAGTTCCCCAACTGGGATTCAACAAGATCCATCCCATCTTGAATCTGGATGCCCCCCTCCAATCACCCATAGTGGCTTCAGCAGGGAATGCTGCAGCAGAGATTTGGGTGAGCATCTCAATTTAAGAGACAAATGCCAATGATCAGCAAAGGTTGGATTAGTTTTCTGCTTTGGCTGGAATTGAGGATTGCACCATAGGGGGAAGAGGAGATTCACAGAAGAGGAGATTCATAGAGGAGATTCATAGTGGGGCAGTGGTTAAGAGCAGCAGCCTCTAATCTGGAGAACCTGGCTTGATTCCCCATTCCCCCGCATGCAGCCGGTCCCAGGTCTCAGAGCTCTTACAGCCCCGCCTACTTCACTGGGTGTCTGTTGTGGGGGGAGGAAGGGAAGGCGATTGTAAGCCGCTTTGAGACTCCTCCGGGAAGTAAAAAAAGGGGGTACAAAACCCAGCTCTTCTCCTTCTCCTTCTCCTTCTCCTTCTCCTTCTCCTTCTCCTTCTCCTTCTCCTTCTCCTTCTCCTTCTCCTTCTCCTTCTCCTTCTCCTTCTCCTTCTCCTTCTCCTTCTCCTTCTCCTTCTCCTCATCTTAGTCTTCTTCTCGTCTTCGTCTTCTTCGTCTTCTTCATCTTCTTCTTCTATTCATTGAACCTGAAGCAAAGAAATGCGAGCTTCTTTCAAATCCCGACCACCTTTTCTTGAATTTTTCCCCCCAAAGCTGCTCAGCGAGAGCATTTGCATTTCAAATATCCTTCCGCAATTTAAGCAGAGAGCATGGAATCGACACAATTTCTCCCCCGCTGCTTTGGAATGCTGTAAGAACTCATGTACTTATTTGCCATTTGGATAATACTTTTTGATCAGTGAAGCGCTGATAACGGGGGACCTTGCTGCATTCATTCTCCCTCTTAGTCTTCAGGCTTCGAGTTGGATGCCAGCCCTGTTTTCCCTCTCTTCACCCACCCCCAACCATCTTCTCTAGCTGTATGAATACCAAGGCACACATTTAC
Organism: Paroedura picta; assembly: GCF_049243985.1. Lineage (NCBI taxonomy): Eukaryota > Metazoa > Chordata > Lepidosauria > Squamata > Gekkonidae > Paroedura > Paroedura picta. Next base: position 33,823,522 of record NC_135373.1, read on the forward strand.
AGAACATCATATATTCAGAATGTGTACTTTAGTTTAACCCCCCCCCCCAAAAAAAACCCTCCAAAAACATGATTTCTCTCCGACAAGTCTCAGCAAGGTCCCCCAGGGTCCTGAAACACAGGCCTGGTGTTCTTATATTGTAGCGTTCTCAACATTCACAGCAGATTCCTTGGTGAGTTCAAAACGGAAACCTCCCCCCTCATCTTTTTTTCCCCGTATAAAGACAGCCTTGTATAAAGTGTACATGTTGTGAGTTTTTAAAAACCTTTTTCATATTTCCCCGCCTTACCAGAATCTCTATACAGCGGGCAGGTTTATAAATTATTCTCTTTGTAACAGCTGTGTGGTAGTAGAGTAGAGGAGGATTGAAAGTCGTCAAGGATTTCAGTGGCCTAGTTCTCACTGTGTTTTGGCTAGGCTGCTCCAGAATTCCCTTAGATGAGTGTGCCCCGTGTCCCATTATGTTCCCCCTCCCCCAAAGTGCAGCAGGCTCAGTGGACTCAAATCTGCTCAAGGTCCCTGGCCCCAAAGAGGTGAGACTAGCCTCAACCAAGGCTTTTCCAGCTTTAATCAGGTCCCCAGGGCCTCCTAGACAAAACTCTAGGCCTATGGTTGAGGCCAGGAATAGAAGACCTGCAACATCTAATCAGTTTGCACCCCTGAGGAAATCCATCGGATACACCTGTCCCCCAAGGGATACCCTTAATATTTAACTAGTTGGTGGATGGTTGGATTTTGAATTGTTTTAAATATAAATGATGATTTAAAAATCTAATGTACTTTTTGAATTCACTAGCCCTAAATGCAGCAGCCACTAGTGGGGCAAATGTGTGTGTGGGGGAGGCAGCTCTGGTGAAGTGCGGAGCTTTGCTGGCCATGCCCTAATTGGCCTGCGGAGCATGTCCATCCAGGCGGAAACCGAGGATGGACACTCTCAGGGCCCCGGACATACTCCACCCACCGGCCCTTTCCCCAATTATTATAGGGCCACAATGGTTAGGATGTTACCTGCCCTGAGGTTCATGGGAAGGGTGGGTTGGAAAAATATGTATAAGAAACAACAACCCTGCACTTAAAGTGGAATATTCTTCACGGAGGCTTTCCACATTGCTGAGAACTAGGATAGAGAGTCCCAGTGTCATGAACCCCGATTCATGCCATCCCAGCCCGCTGCTTCCCACAGTCTTTAGATCTCACCAGCCGGCTCTGGCCAAGGCCATAAAGCAATAAACCTGTCGACCGATCCTCTGCCTCCCTTCCCTTTCCCAGCAGAAGAGGCTCCATGCAAATGTATCAATCTCACTGTAAGTGTCCTTGCGGAGACAACTAAAAGTCTCAACAAAGTGCCAACCGCTTGATAACATTCCGGGCCATCTGGCTGCTTGGGAATCAACCTACCTCTGTAGCTGTTCCACTCTCCCGCCAAAATACCTACGGGTCCCCCTCCCTTATTTGGTGGACTCTATAACTGCCCTGTTTGTTCCTTTGTACTTCGTTATTATCAAGATCTTTGCTTAGGAAGATCTTGGCATGTCTTAGCATTCTGTGGACTTAGTCTAATAAAGCTCTCTTGGAAATCTGCAACTGGCTGTTGGATTTCGGATGCACCTTTATTCTTGACTCCGCAGGCTGGGCTCAGCCTAATTCCTGACACCCAATTTTTAACAATTAAGAGTGGTCCTCAAAGACACACAACTATATATCCCCCCCTCTGTTCAATTAATTAATTATTTTTTTGCAACAAAGCTTCCTCCATTTACTAGATGAAACTGAATTTATTAATTATAAACTCCTGACAGGTGCTCATCCAATCTCCTCCTAAAATTTACCAACAAAGGAGACTCCATTGCCCTCCAAGGTAGCAGATTCCATCTACGAACAGACCTCATTTAAGTGGAACCTCCTTTGTCGTAATGTAAACCCATTGCTCCTAGTCCTTGTGTAAACAAGTTGCCCCCCTCTTCAATACGTCTACCTTTTACATAGTTAAACGCAGCTCTCCTATCACCCCATTCCCTACTCTTCTCAAATCTATACATACCCAGCTCTCTCAACCTCTCTTTATAAGGCACAGATTTCAATCCCTCAGCCATCCTAGTCACCTTCTCTGAACACGTGCCAACTTGTGAATATCCTTCGTTAACTGCAGCACCCAGAACTGGACACAATATTCCAAATGAGGTCTAACCAATGCAGAATAGCATGGTATTTTAACTTCCCTTGCTCTATGCCCCTAGCAATGCAGCCATACATTGCATTAACCTTCTTAGCTGCCATATCGCACTGTTGGCTCAAATTCAACATTGTCCACCAGAGCTCTTAAGTACTACTCACATGTACTACTCTCAAGCCATATGTCTCCCATCTTACATCAGTGTATCACATTTTCATTACCCAGATGTAATTCTTTACACTTTCCCCTATTAAAATTCATTTTGTTGGCTGTGGCCCAATTTTCCAGTCTATCCAGATCAACTCGTCCCATCAGACTAGAACCTGGGAGACTCAGGTTCAAATCCCAATCCAGCCATAGAAGCTCAATCTAACCTACGTCATTTGGTTGCTCTTGTGGAGATAAACTAGGGGAAAGAGAAAGGAGAGCATGCAATGTTCGCCCAGATCCGAATGGCCCAGGCCAGCCCAGTCATGTCACATCTTGGAATGGACCATGGTCAATACTTGGATGGGAGACCACCAGAGCCAGATAATGGCAAACCATCTCTTATTGTCTCTTGCCTTGAATTCCTTATGGGGTTGCCATTAGTCAACTATGGCTTCATGACAAAAACATGCAAAGTTTTACCATTAAAAGAGAACGAGATCTAGTAATAATAAAGCCCCCTCTTACAAAGAGACTCCCAAACCACAACACATTCACTTGAGGACATGGTTTCATACGGAGGGTGACACTGAAGCTGGTTCTTCAGGGAGTCAAGTGTCCAAAGACATAAAAACCACACATTATTAATTCCCCCCTTCAATTGGCCTTGGATACAGTTTTAACAAGTCATTTCCTGCACTGTCATGACTTCCCCAGCCTTATTTAGCCAATCTGCCAAGGACGGTTGGGTTGAAGTTTCCCATCTGTTCGAGAGAAATACTCTGCCAATGATAAACATAACTGGGATGAACAGTTCCTTTTGTCCAAAAAAATGGAGCTTGCTTGATCCATGTGGTTTTGCAGAAGTAGTTAAAGATTCCTGGGAACCTCACAGATCTTGTCATCACATCAAACTCTTCTAGAAGACTTATGGAGATGTGTCCTGCCTCAAGTGCTAACAGATTCATCATTGCCAATGTTGGTTTCAGCCAATCATTCTTGTATATTCCGGAGAATATAAAGGCATTGTCTATTGAGATCCTTGGACATCTTGATATAGTACTTAAGAACAGCGACTTCTAATCTGGAGAGTCAGGTTTAATTCCCCACTCCTCCTCTGCATGCAGCCAGCTGGGTGACCTTGGGCCAGCCACAGTCCTGATAAAGTTGTTCTCTCAGAACAGTTCTGTCAGAGCTCTTTCAGTCCCACCTGTTGTAGAGAGAGGAAGGCAAGGCGATTGTAAGCCACTTTGAGATTCCTTCAGGTTGTGAAAAGGAATAAAAAACAACTCCTCCTCCTCTTCTTCCTCTTCTTCTTCCTCCTCTTCCTCCTCCTCTTCTTCCTCCTCTTCCTCTTCTTACTTCTCTTCCTACTTCTCCTCTTTCTTCTCCTTCTTCTTCATCTGAACAGCCATTTGAAAAAAAAAAGGATATTTTCCCTATGCATTGCCAAGTTGCCAACCTTCTTCTTTACATTTGTCAAACACCCCGTAGACTAGCACACAGCGGCAGTCCTGGCACATCAGGAGGTACGTCAGTTCTGATATATGCACCAGAGTCATAACTTGGAACTGATTACCACCATGTTGGAGACATTTTCAAAACAAGCTCATGGATGTGACACCCGAGTGCAAATGTGCTCTCGCCTCTGGAAATCTTGTAATAGGAGATTAGAGGTGTGAAGATCAGATGCGGCTGCTGCTTCGGGGGTGAGAAGTACAAACCTGTGCAGAATCGCTGATGACATCCTACAGAAGTCGCGGGAGTTAGCGACTAAAGAAAAGCCTCAGTCTGCATCATGTGAAAATATTGAGGCTCTGGGTGTTCTAAGCTCCCTCTGGGAGCTGCTACCCCTGCTCCAGAAAACTGTAAGATATTTCCCAAACCTGAGATATACGAGAGTTTGGCTTAAGATAGTAAATCACTACCCGAGCCATGATGTGCCCCTCTTCTGCATAAATAAATAATATCTACATAGCTTAGGCACAAGGGAATCTATCATCCAATTCATGAATCCAGCCAGGAAAAGTCACAGCTCCCCCATGAGGTTTCCATGGGTTGCATAATCAGTTCAAATATTATTTAGGCTTTTGTACTCTGCTTGGCTCTGTCTCAGAGGACCTCAGTTAGCTTGCAGAATAAATGCAAATGATGCATTTAATTGGATAACAACACATGTGATATTTCTGGTATCAGTAGTTCATTTCATTCAGGGGCGCAGGCAACAAGCCACAGCCTAAACCTGGAGTCAACCAAGTTGTGCACTCATGGGTTTAGCATGTTCTCATGGTAAAATCCATCTGACAGCAAGCTGAGCTTCACCTCTATTCCTTTGTCAGGCTCATGTCAAATTCTCAATAAGCAGACATTGTTGAAGAAAATCTCTTTATTGAAAAAATGGTGAACAGAGTGCAAGGTGCTTCCTTGCTAGAACTAAAGGGCAAGCTTACAAGCCTGTGTTTTATGTTTTCCCCGAGACCCCTCCCTCCAGTTGAGAATAGGCACTCTAAAGAAAACACCAGGCATGAAAGTTTCCCAGGCAAAGCATGTGCTGGAACCCAGACATCACAAAGCATTCCTAATCTAAGCATATACAAGGTCGGCGCTATAAAAAACACTCTGGGAAAAAGAAGCCACTGGTCTGGGGAAAAAATACTGTGCAATGAAGCATGCTAAAAGGAAGGGACCATGGGAACAGGTAAATAGATAGTGTAAACATGGCACAACTCATGGCAAGGTAACCTGCAAACAAGGTTGTGATATCCTTCTGTCTTGCAGGTACCTAGCCTGGGCCGGAGCAGGGGAAGAACATTCATGAGGCTGCCTTGTTTCTGAATCAGAACATGGATGCATCAAGGTCAGTATTGTCAACCCAGACTGGCAGCAGCTCTGGAAGGTTTTTCACATCACCTACTAATTGAGAGGCCAGGGATTGAACCTTGGACCTTCTGTATATCTAGCCTACGACCAAGCATTGGCCCTTCTCCAGGGGTTGAGACAAGCTCACTGGCAGTCTTTAAGCAAAGGTTGGATACACACTTTTCTTGGATGCTTTAGGATGCTTTGGGCTGATCCTGTGTTGAGCAGGGGGTTGGACTAGATGGCCTGTATGGCCCCTTCCAACTCTATGATTCTATGATTCTATTCTTAGCTAATTGAGGGTTGAGCTTCTGTTTTCCCAACAGTGCAATCACCTGGTCTTTGTACAGGAGGCCAGATGAAGTTGGAAGGGTGCAGGAGTGAATGTTCAATTTGCGTCCTCCCCGACTCTTTCAGGTTAAGGGGAATCTAGAAGCCGGTGTGGTGGACTGGCTGAGCAATGCAGGTCTCACTCCCCTCTTCTTCTGAAACACCAACAGCAATCTCTCTCTGTGCTGGGTGACGTTGTGCAAAAAATGGTTTGTTCAGAAAGTTGTGTACAAAAGGCACAGGAAGGGAATGTTCCCCTATGATTATGCCCTCTGACACATGGGACAGGAATTCTTTCGCATGGCAGGGCTACATGTCGCTCAGTGCCGGGTAAGTATCTTTAACAAGAGCAGTATTAGACTTGTATTTTCCCCCACTGACCGAATGCCGCAATCCTTCCGTAATCTAGACAAGGGAAGTGAAATGGGGAGAACAGGGTCCATAGCCATCTGGGGAAACCAGGAGACTCTCAAAAACAATATTTCTTGGGATTAACCACTAATGTAGACGTGCTAACTGCCAGGGAAGCAAGCCATAGACATTTTAGAAGAGAGGAATTTAACAAAGAATTGTTTCTCTGCAGCATTGCACAAACAAAAATAAGGAGCAAGCCTGGCACACAGAGTGTAGTTTCACATGCAAGAGCCAAAGCAAAAGAAATATGTTACCTCTCACCAAATCAGATCTATGGCTCAGTTGAGACATAATGCGAAACCATGGTGGATTTTAATTTGTGGCTCAAGGCACATGGAGGGCCATTCAGATCTTGTTTTTGTTTGTTTTTGTTTTTTATTGTATATGAAGCGCTTACAGAAAGATGAAAAGAAAAAGAAACAACCAGCTAGCAAAATAATTATTGATACATGTGAGAGTATAGTCTGTTATTATCTTAAGAAGTATATAATCAGTTCCCATCGCATATTAGTCCTAACCTAAAAGTTACGGCTGTCTTTCTTAGCAAAGTAATTATTGATACATATGAGAATATAATCTGTTATTATCTTAAGTAATATATGGTATGTGCACACATGGAAAAAGAGATTCCTCCCTGCCCACTCCTCCCTTGACTCTCCCCCTTCCCTCTCACTTCCCTCCCTCTCTCTCAGACACACACACCCAGACAAAGACTCCTTCTCCCCGCTGCCCTCTAACCCCTTACCTCTTGCTTCCCTGACCTCGTCCCTGGTCCCTCCCCCCTCTCCCTCCCTCTCTCTCTCTCTCATAGCTTCCCCCCACTCCCTTCCCCTTCCTTACCTGTGGGGATCCCGTGCCACCTTTGCCACTCCCTGGAACTTGCAGGCGGGGCTAGGTCAGGCTGTGCTGCCTCCACCACTGCCCAGGACTCTGTAGTCAGTTCCTTGCAGCTAGGCCAGCCTCCTCAGCCGCCACTGCCACCATTGGCTGCCTCCATGGCAGCCTCCTCCAACCGTCTGCTAGCACGCTCGGGGGGAGGACTCCCGTTTCACTGAGTGCACTAGAAGGTGTGTTCCACATCAAAAACATAGTTCTATTAAGAAGATCAACAGCTTTATAAAAAAAAAGAGAGGAGAGAGAGCCCTAACTAACTGTCTAGCTGTTCTTTCGTGTACTCTGTTTGTTCTGGAAGCAAGCTGGGAGAAAATAGGCTCAAAGGAGCATGAAGACTCCAGGACGCTGGAGGAGATTATTTGAAAAACATCAGTAAATTCCTGTTCTAACTATGCTAAATATGTATCTCTTCCAATGCCCACTGTAGGACACTCTTCATATTCTGTTTAATCATACACACTGCAGATCCTGCATATTCCAACAAAACTCAGAATGGCATGAGGGGCAAAACAGGGGTCTATAGGAGGAAAATTTAGTCTGGATGCAGCCTGTAGTGAGTGGTGCTACTGTGGTTAGATTTAGCAGTTTTTAAGGTGAGATCGTCATAATATTTAAATTTAGAAGTACTGGTATACTGAATTTTAGTATATTGACACTCCTTTCAGTACTTGCAAAATACAGAATCACAATTCAAGGACGATGGTGATTTTAAATTAAAAACCAGCTGGTGTCTCAGTCCTGAGTGGAAATGAACCTCAGGGCACCTGAAAGAGTAATGGAAGCGGTCATGAAAAACTTATACTTCAGAGTTCAAAGATTCCATTTTACTAAACCTCAAGGAACCCTCTGCTGGAGAAACATGCCTCTTTCTTTGGATTAAGCCTGGGGAAATGTCCCTCCCTTCATGGAATTAAGTCTTGGATCCAGTTCTAAGGCTAGCAGTGGAATTGGCTGCCTAAGGAGGCGGTGAGCACCCCTTCACTGGCTGTCTTTAAGCAGCGAATGGACAAATATCATGGATGCTTTAGGCTGATCCTGCATTGAGCCAGGGATTGAACAAGATGGGCTGTCTGGCCCCTTCCAACTACATGCTTCTAAGGTGCTCCAATATTCCATTTTATTTTATGCAACATGCTATGCGCCCTCAATGGAATTGAAGTCTGCAAGGTGTCAAATGTAAGGCATTTAGGAGATTTGCTTTTGGCTCTGATTTTCAACACACCTTTCTGTTCAGGTTTGTTTTCAGAATTTCATTTTCCTCATACCTTTTTTATTAAGCCCATCTTTAATTCTCAGCTTTCTAAAGTCCCAGCACCAAGGAATAAGAGGGGCTTTTTTCATATGGTTTCAACATTTATATCTTGACTCACTCTTATTTAAGATTTCCTGTTCTAAAAAGGGGGGAAAAAACCCTAATTCACTTGCAGAAGCACTGTCAACAGCATCTCCTCTTGGGGGAAGGGGTAAAATGGAGAACACATATGCCTTAAATATTTCCACATAGCTGTGGTTGAAGTTTTAAGGTGGGCCTTCGCTGTAGATTTCCTAACCCCTTGGGATGAGGTGTCAGACTTCACTGAAATGCAAGCAGAGAAATGGGCCTTGTGGCCTGGCTGTGTTCCAAGCAGTCGCTTGAGTACCTCAGGAAATCCACCACAGGGATCTGCTTTGGCCGCTGAGGGAATGTGGGGTGTTAGAAGGAAAGAAAGACACATTGTGGGAGGTTTCTGAGCACCTGATGAGGCTCAGCTACTAAGGAAAGATGCCACAGGGCAGAGGTTTATGGATGAATTTGTTAGGTTCTTTCTGTGGGGCTTCTCAGAAGGAATGTACCTCCTAAAATCCAATAAAGACACAGTTCAAACACTGACATTAAAGTGACCGATTCTGAAGTAAAATTAAACAGTGGTTCAGAGACCTCATTTGGTGGTCAGAGTGATATCACTGGGGTTTGGTGCAGGAGATACATTTCATGGCAATTACATTTATTTTTAGGGCCTTATTCAACATGCAAGTGCATCCATACGAGCTTGCCTATCATCTGAAATCGTCTGGAGAAACTTGAGGAGAGGTTATTTCCAAACATGGCCACCAAAGCTAGAAGTTCCAACCATATCACACAGGGAGTTCACGTCTATGGGGTCCTCTCCTGTGGTCCTTTCCACAAAAATCAGCCATGGCATCCACAGGCATCCACACATGTGGAAATGATAGAGAGGGGAGGGACAGGGGGATGAAATCACCCCTTCTTCTCCATGGAGCTGCATCTGTGGAAGAAGGAGAGGCTCCTTTCCTTCCTTGGCCCTCATTATTACAGCCCCTGACTGACATGCTGATCCCACATGAAGAGACCAGGTGTCCTGATGTAGTACTAAACAACCTGTACTGACCTGTTGCTGTAGCCACGGGAACAAAGTGTGTGTGTGTGTGTGAATGGCAACACGGCAACGCCGTGACATCATTTCTGAGTATGTACAAGCCCTAGCTCTTTGGCCACAGTCAGGAGCTTGGATGCCTATTTATCCATGGAGGCCCAGGTCACAACTGTCATTTGCCGAGCATCTTACTTCTTGGAACCTGACCTAGCCATGCAACAGTCACCTCCAGACAAGACTTCTGTCACTCGCTCTACACAGGGCTACCCTTAAAAATGCTCTGGCTGGTGCAGAATGTAGCAGTTCAGGTCCTTACTGGACCCAATGGATAGCACACCTGCACCTGTTCTCCCATCTGTATTGGCTCCAGATTGGAGACTGAATCAGATTCAAGGTTCTGATTCTTACTTTTAAGGTCCTAAATGGTCTAAGAATAGAACTATGGGGCCACCTCTTTCAAATTGCTCCTGAAAGATCACTAAGATCAAGCAACTAATATTTGCTCATGGTCCCTGGACCTAAAGAAGTAAAATTGGCTTTGACCAAGGACAGGGCATTTTTGGTCCTGACCCCAGCCTAGTGGAACACTTTCTCTAGTGCAGTAGTTCTCAACCTGGGGGTCGGAACCCCATTGGGGGTCAAACGGTCCTTTCACAGAAGTTGTGGCAGGGCAAGCCGTTTGGCTGGGCAGGGTGCCATCCACATATCAGCCTGGTGGGGTAGATTGAGATAGATAGAGTGTTCGTCTGCCTGGAGTGGAAAAGAGCAAGATCGGCATGGTGGGACAAGAGGCAGAACTGAACTGAGAAACCCTGGGGGGGGGGAAATTGTATGGAATTGTGAACAATGGATCTTCACGCCATTGGTCAGTTTCGGTTTAATTTCAGTGAAAGAACACTTGCATAATTTTATGGTCGGGGGTTACACAACATGAGGAACTATATTAAAGGGTCACGGCATTAGGAGGCTTGAGAACCACTGCCCTAGTGAGATCAGGTTCCTTTGGGACTTTAAACAATTCTGTAGAGCCTGTAAGATAGAGTTGTTCCACCAGGTTGGGGTCAGGGCTGAAAAAGTGAGGAGAGAAGATCATAAAGATGCTGGCCCCTTGCTTAAAACTCCACGTAACCTCCCACGGTTAGACAATTTACCCTCATTTGTTTAAAACTACTAGGTAGGCAGTTTTTAATAATGATTTTAAAACCCAGTTGTTTAATGTAATACTGTGTTCATTGCATCATATTGTGATTTTATCGGAGTCTATTGAGAAGGGTGAGTTATGGATTGAGAGCCAACTTGGTGTAGTGGTTAGGAGCACGGACTTCTAATCTGGCGAGCCAGGTTTGATTCCACACTCCTCCTCCACATGCATCCAGCTGGGTGGCCTTGGGCTCGCCACAGCACTGATAAAGCTGTTTTGACCGAACAGTAATATAAGAGCTTCTGCTCAACCACACAATTTGCCTAAGTTCACAGAATCAGCATTACTATGAGGTAGCTATCTAGCCCCTGCTTCAAAACTTCCAAGAAACGAGAACCCACCACCTCATTAGGAAGGCTGTTCCACTGAGGAACTGCTCTGTCAGGACATTCTTCCAGATGTTTAGATGAACATTCTTTTGGATTAATTTCATCCCATTGGTTCTGGTCTGACTCTTTGGGCCAATAGAAAATGGGGCTTCATTCTTTCAAGTACTTGAAGATAGCTGTCATATCACCTCTTATCACATCTTAGCCATCTTCTTTCCAGACCGACCTTTCCCCATACATCTTGGTCTCCAAACCCCTCTCCATTTTCGTTCCCCTCTTCTGGACATGCCCCAGTTCATCTACATCCTTCTTCCATTGTGGTGCCCAAAACTGAACACAATATTCTAAGTGAGGTCTAATCAGAGCAGAGTAAGTCCATACCATCACCTCATGCAGTTTGGACACTACTTCCGATAAATCCCGTTTGCCTTTTAGCCACAGAGTCATGCTGCTGACTCATGTTGACTCATCATTTGTCCTAAGTGCGGACTTCTAATCTGGCATGCCGGGTTCGATTCTGCGCTCCCCCACATGCATCCAGCTGGGTGACCTTGGGCTCGCCACGGCACTGATAAAATTGTTCTGACCGAGCAGTGATATCAGGGCTCTCTCAGCCTCACCCACCCCACAGGATGTCTGTTGTGGGGAGAGGAATGTGAAGGCGACTGTAAGCCGCTTTGAGCCTCCTTCGGGTAGGGAAAAGCGGCATATAAGAACCAACTCTTCTTCTTCTTCTTCTTCTTCTAATACATCTTGCAATGAATAGGTTAGAATCTGAGCAAATTATGCTTTCAGCCTATATTTTCACCACAGCTACACATCAATTGGTATCTTTGATGAACAATTAGTCACAGTGAAGTTAAATTGCTCCAGCAGGTGGAGACACTTCCCTAGGCAACAAGAAGTAAACAGTTTGCTGGACAGGATTTGCATGAATTTTGAGCCATGCTATGATTTTAATCGTAGCATTAAAAAATTTTGAGCCATGCTATGGTATTCCCAGTTGCAATGTATGGCTGTGAAAGTTGGACCATAAGGAAGGCCGAGCGTCAAAGAATTGAGGCTTTTGAACTCTGGTGCTGGAGAAGACTCTTGCGAGTCCCTTGGACTGCAAGGCGAACAAACCGGTCAGTCCTAGAGGAGATAAGCCCTGCCTGCTCCTTAGAAGGCCAGATCCTGAAGATGAAACTCAAATACTTTGGCCACCTCATGAGAAAGAAGGACTCCCTGGAGAAGAACCTAATGCTGGGAGCGATCGAGGGCAAAAGAAGAAGGGGACGGCAGAGAATGAGGTGGCTGGATGGAGTCACTGAAGCAGTAGGTGCAAACTTAAATGGATTCTGGGGAATGGTAGAGGACAGGAAGGCCTGGAGGATCATTGTCCATGGGGTCGCGATGGGTCGGACACGACTTCGCACCTAACAACAACGATTTTAAGCATATGCTCTGATTTGCTAGCATTGTTCTTTAAGTAGCAAAACCTTGTTCTCAGCACAGTAGCCAGCGAATCGACCAATTATGTAATCGATTATCATGAAGCTATTATAGGGATGATTGCTTTTGTTATCCTTAAACAGAAAAAGTTTCTTAGGCACGATCCTGCCAAATACCACTGATCTGAAGATTTAAGCATCCTCTGGTACATGGCACTGCATTTATTGGTATTTACCTTTGATTTGTGAGCTTCACGTTTATGGTACATCACTAAATATAATAAAGCTCAAGTTGACAACTTATTCCCTACCTGATTGGCCCTCCCTGGGTGGTTGCTACAAAGAAAAATGGAGGAAGGGAGGATAATGTGGTATGCCTCTTTGCTTCCCTGGGATCTTCTTTTGAAGTCTGTTTCCCTGGGTGGAAAGATTGTTTTAGCATGAACTACAAAGAACATTACTAAACATAATAAAGCTCAAGTAGACAGCTCACACCGTACCTGATTGACCCTCCTTAGGGATGTGCTACCAATAGAGAGCACTCTGCAAATCAGGGCCAATCAGTTAACATTGCATGCAGGCAAATCACTCCCTACCTGATTGGCCCATCTCTGAGGATATGCTGCTAATTTGGAAAGAGCACTCTGCAAATGAGGGCCAATCAGTTCAAATTGAACTCTGCCAATGAATGCCAAGCAGCTCAAATTGCATGCAGACAATTCACTCCCTATATGATTGCCCCCCCCCCGGAAATATTCCTCTAATAGGTGATGGCCCTCAGCCAGGAATAGCCTGCCCTGGTAGTTTAGCCCCAATCAGGAGGGAGCCCTTGACCAGGAAGTACTAATACTCTGCCTCCAACTTCCTGCCACTTTCAGAGGTTTGCTGGGTGGAAGAGGAGTTGGCCCCACTGCCAGTAAGTTGCCCTGGCCTCCTGGCCTCTTTCAATTTGGAGGACTTGGGTGGAGTGAGCTGCCTTCTGGAGCAGGGGGCTGAGGGAGGCCCAGAAATGATCTCCTTCCAGCCCTCTGGGACCCAGGGCAGCCAGGAAAAGCCTCTCTCCTGGAAATGTTTACTCATGAGTATGTCATGTGAGGCTTGCAATTTGCGATCTGAGAAGGGAGGAATGCTTTGGGAGTAACCATCATAGGCAATTGCAGCAGGGAAACTAATGCTGATGTGGGTGGGACTAGCAAGGTGTAGACTTGCCCTTTTCATATTGATACCACCTTGGTCTTGCTGCAATCTTTCCAAGACCATCACAACAGAGCAAATTTGAGACCAATAGCATGGAAGTTGGGGGAAATTGTAGATGTGACACAGAAACACCATGAGTCCAGGGGGACATGTGGAGGGGGGGGGGGAGACAGTGTTTCCCAGTAGCAACTTACCAATAGAAGAAGAGCTGTTTTTTATACCCTGCTTGTCACTGCCCAAATGCGTCTCAGAGGGGTTTCCCTTCCTCTCCCCAAAACCGACACCCTGTGTGGGTAGGTAAGGCTGAGTGAAAGAAACTCCTCTATGAGTACAGTTTCTAATAGGACTGTAACTAGCCCAATTTTACCCAGCTGGCCCAAGGTCAGCCAGCATGTGGAGGAGCAGCAAATCAAATTCAGCATGCCACATTAGAGGCTGCTGCTCTTAACCACTACACCAAGCTGTACAAATTGCCATTGCCTTAAAGGGATGCAACTAAAGCACAAGCAGAAGAAACTGTTGCAGGAGGAGGATGTAAAGTTTTTTTTAATTTGCTCATTGACTCTTATGGGATTATTTTCCTTTAAATTTGGACCTTCTGGCCAATGGCTTCTCAGAGCAATCCAAGGAAGGAGACAGGTATTTCCTACAAGAAGAGGCAATTGTGTGGTTAATAAGGTTTGCAATTTGAGAAGGGAGGAATGCTTTGTCTTCTGTGTTCTATCTCTCTCGGTGTAGAGAGGAGTCCTACAAAGCATCCTCCCCCCAGTCCCTAGCAACTATTTTCTCCATTTGAAATGATCTTTGCAGTGTGGAGAGGAGCTGTCATTCCAGGGATTCCCAAGTCCCATTTGGAGGCTGGCATCCATGATCCTCCATTGGGCACAGTGGCACTCCTGGGCCCATTCTGCACACATTGGATAATACACTTTCAATGCACTTTAGAAGTAGATTATCCTGTTCTGCACAGTAAAATCCAGCTGCAAAAGCACTTTGAAAGTGCATTATTCAATGCGTGCAGAATAGGCCCTGGAGGCAAGAGGGAGAAATGGCCACTGTAGGGACAAGATTAGGAAAAATGACTATGTGGGTAGGAAAATCTAAATTCCCCCTCCAACAATGAGCAACTATCCAGGTTTTACTGCAGTCTTTCCCATAACTTCAGTGCCAGCTAGGTTTCTAAATCCTTGCTTAAAAACTGGTTGGCACAATGGAACAGCACAACAAAAAGTTCTCTCCCACAGGGTCTAGATTTCATTCTCTGATGCAAAATGCCAGTGGGCCAGTGGGGAAGAGACAAGGAATCCAATCTCTCATAGATTTGATGAACTCTTCTGGCCAGTTTCTTAGGCCGCCATTTATTTTTTGCCACTGTCCACTGGTGTGATACAACCACATGTTACTCCAACCCTATTTGAGATGTGTTAATATTTATTCAGTGCTGTTTTCCTGTGGTTGGAAGGAGGGCAAGACACATCAAATCTAGCTAAACATCGCAAAGAATGTTTGGTCTGGCATGGGGCGATCAAAGCCTCTGCTCTTCTCCGAAAGGTCTGGATGTTCATTTGCATACATACAAGATCGCAAGCCCGGTTGAGACGAGGACAAGGGAATCTGCAGCCAATGGGCACAATATCCTTAGGAATGAGCGACACCTCCTTAGGCAGCAAAAAAAACCCTCACTAATGGTGACTCAGGACTGCATTATAAATATAACGAGCTTCATAAAGAATGATGCATTTTGCATTTATTTATATATATATATATATATATATATATATATATATATATATATATATATATATATATCATCCTGAGCCTTCGGGGAGGGCGGTATATAAATCTAAATAAATAAATAAATAATATATATATATATATATATATATATATATAATTAGAACAGTGGTTCTCAACCTGGGGTCAGGACCCCTTTGGGGGGTCGAACAACCCTTTCACAGGGGTCGCAGCAGGGCGGGCAGCTTGGCCAGGGAGGTGCCATCCACATAACAGCCTTGCGGGGTAGATCGAGAAAGAGCGTTCGTCTGTCTGGAGCAGCAGAAAAGAGAGAGATTGGCATGGTGGGACAAGAGGCAGAACTGAACTGAGAAACCCTGGGAAAAAAACAATTTATATACAATCATGAACAATGGATCTTCACGCCATTGGTCAGTTTTGGTTTAATTTCTGTGAAAGAACACTTGCATAATTTTATGGTCGGGGGTCACCACAACATGAGGAACTGTATTAAAGGGTCGCGGCATTAGGAAGGTTGAGAACCATTGTCTTAGGACCTCATCTTCCTCTCCTCCATTCCCTTAGAACTGCCCAGTAATGTAGGCCAGGCTGAGAGTTTGTGACAGGCCTAAGAGCGTCCAGTGAGATTCCAGTATGAAGTGGGGATTGGAGCTCTGGTCTCCCAGGATCCTTATTCGAAGCTCTGTCCACTACACCACGCCAGCTCGTCTCATTTTAGGCTAAGTTCATTTCATTCTAAGACAGAACCACACGTGTGGGAAATCATCCTGTAATACAAAACCTGGTAATACAGCCCTGACCTGGATATACCAGATTAGCCTATTGGCATCAGATCTCAGAAGCCAAAAAGGGTTTGGCCCTGGTCAATACTTGGATGACTTCCACCCTGGATGTCCAAGATCACTACACAGAAGGAGACAATGGCAAACAATTTCTGGACCTCTCTTGCTTTTAAAACCCCACTAGGGGTCACCATAAGTTGGCTGAAACTTGATATAACCCCCCCCCCACCAAAAAAAAAAGAAAAACCACTCTGAATCAAAAAGTTAAGTGGGGATGGGTATTTTTGCCTGGGTCTTCTTTCAACATAGGGTTGGATTCAAGGAAAAAGAAGTCCTCCCCCCCCCCTTTGACCATTTGAAGGAGGTTATGCTGGGGATCCTGCATAGACAAAAGTTCTGTCCAGGTCCACGATTCAGCCCCGAGTGTGCACCTGGAACTTCTTAGCCCTGGACAGAACTGAAATTATCTTTTTTCTGTACCATAAATAAAATGGGAATGGGGTGGTGGGAGGAGTTGGGACTCATTGTTTAACTGCCAATCAGGTAGGTTGTCCCACCCATGATTGGCTGCCCATCCAATGAGAGGCCAATCATGTAGGATGTCCTACCCCAGCTGCATCCCCCTCCAACTTCTTCTGCATGGAGGAAGTGCCAGCCAGGCAGCCAGTGGGAGTTCAGAGGGAGGGCCTAGGACTGCGGTTCTGGTTGCAGGGGGGAGGAGGGAGGGAGCCCCTGCCAGTGCTCCTACTGCCCCGAGCAGCCCTGGCTGCTGACTTGCCAGGCCTCGGCAGGGGTGCCCGGGGGGGGGGGAGGCAGGGAGCCCATTCCTGCTGCCCAGAGCAGCCCCAGCTGCAGTCTTGCTAGGTTTTGGCAGAGTTGCCCAGGTAGGGGGGGAGGAAGGGAGCCTGTTCCTGCTACCCTGAGCAGGCTTGGCCATGGCCTTGCCAGGCCTCAGCAGGCCTGCCCAGGTGTAGGGGAGAGGGAATCTGTCTCCACCAGTGCTTGTCCCCGCCCCAAGCAGTCCTACTATTGCCTCACCTGGCCTGCCAGGGTGGGGGGAAGGCAAGTGCCTGTTGTATTCCTGGATGCAGCGGGCTTCGCCCCTAGTTAAAATATATAGTTTGGAGCTTCAGATTTTATGTTTCTTATGCCACCAACCAGATCTCATTGTAATACTGCACTATTATATGTGTGCATCTATTTTATTTGACCACCAACGAAGACCCTCTGGATTGAAATGTGTTTGGTCGATGGTCATGCTATGTGCAACCATTGAGATAAAAGCAGAATTGAGAATATCTTTCACAAACAGCTTCTGTTTCTCTCCTGCAACCACTCAGGAGATGTCTGTTAAGGATTATTTGTATCAATCTTCTGGAAGCTTGTCCCAAGGAAAGTCATTCTGCCCTCATTAATGTTTTTTCTTTTTTTAAGAGGAAGCTTTCATCTTCACCGAGAAGACACTGGGACAGACTGTAGAAGACTGAGGCTTGAGCCTCAGTTTGACTAAATTTTAAGAGGCCCTGAGCAAATTCTCTTACATTCCTTGCTGGGAGGGAAAATTATCAAGGATCGGGGAAGAACATATAAAAATGTATGCCATTAGCAGCTACAAAAACACAAGCAGAATTTCCTCAGTGTGGCCTGACTTCCTACCACACTGGCCTTTTCAGCAGCCGGGCTTCTGTTTGGCCAGATGGGAGTTCGAAGGCCTTGGAATTTGGATCTCTGAAAGGGACCACTCAGGATAATGTTGCTGCGACTCTCCGTCAGTCGTCCAAACACTCAGGGGCTTTCAGGCGATGTTGGGAGCAGCGGCCCAGTCTGTACCGCACGATATATTTGTTTTTACACATTGTGAACTAACTTTGGTTAAGGTATGTCCAAGGTTTGGTTAAGGATACAAGCAGTCTTCTGTCTGAGCTAGGGATAAGAGGGTGTTTTTTTTTTTTTAAACATGCTTGTCGAGGAAGGGAGGCCCCCTGACACCTCTTCCATGTGCCTGGTGGGCATGATGTGCTGCCACTTGAGTTGGCACCAGAAGGGAAGAGTTATCCAAGTTGGGGACAAGAGTCGAAGCTTGAATGGCATTCTGATTCATTGCCAAACCTGACTGGCAACCAACGAAGATACAGGGAGGTGGATGATGGGGTTTTTTAGAGCAGTGGATGATGGGTGATGCTCAGCCAAAACAAATGGTACCAAGGAGTGTCAGTGAAAGCTGAGAGAACTCTAACAATATTATTTTGTTTTAAATCACGAAGTCCAGCATTATAAGGCATGACTGCATTCAAGAACAGTAGAATTAGCGGCACTGCCTTGGCAATAGAAAATTTTAAGGCAGTGCCAGGGAAAAGTGCAGTTTGGGGAGGATATCACTTCTGGGTGATGCTCTAGGATCCCCCCCCCAATCTTTATGGTACAGATCATAAAGGCAAAGGTACATTTCTGCCTTGTCAACGTAGTGGACATTTTCTGGTAATTCCCCCCCCCCCTTGAACCTCAGTTTCTCAAGGATGAGGGACTGGGGATGAGATTGAGATCTTCTCCATAATAGGTGGGCAGATGATAAGCCTGGAGAATAGTAACTTTTAATGTGAAAAAAACTAGATTTCATTTCAGTTAGTTCTAGGAAATAGCTGTATGATTCAGCCCAAAAGGAAAATTATGTATCTTTATACATGGGGAAAAAAACCCTGCCCTGCATATGCTTGATGTCACAGTTTGCATCACATTCTTGTCCGAGGCAATTTTAAGCCCAGTCTATAGAACAAGTCAATTTGTATGCTGCTGCATGAGGTCAAGCATTGATGCTTGTTGACATTTGGCCTTAGTCAGATGTTCCATGAGGTTAGAAGTAGAAGAAGAAGAGTTGGTCCTTATATGCCACTTTTCTCTACCTGAAGGAGTCTCAAAGCAGTTTACAATCGCCTTCCCTTTCCTCTCCCCACAACAGGTACCCTGTGAGGGAGGTGAGGCTGATAGAGCTCTGATATTCCTGCTTGGTCAGAACAGTTTTATCAGTGCCGTGGCAAGCCCAAGGTCACCCAGCTGGCTGCATGTGGAGGAGTGCAGAATCATACCTGGCTCTCCAGATTAGAAGTCCGTACTCCTAACCACTACACCAAGCTGGCTCTCACTGTGTTGGTTCCATTTCTTTTTGTTTGGTTTCAGATAATGACCATTGTGATTTTGTTAGATATCTAGTTTTGCATTTCTGGGATTGATGATAAATATTGTTATATTTAGAACTATTCAATGTCTGAAATGGTTTATTTTCTTTTGAAGCGATTTCCCATCTTGTCAAGCCATAAAGGGGCTGTCATTTATTGATTTGAACCCTCCCCATCAGAAAGGTTACAAATTGATAGGCAGAGATCTGAGACAATCGCTAGATCAACCTTCCTCAACCTTTTGACCATGGAGTAACCCCTGAAATATTTTTAAGGTCTCAAAGAACTCCAGAAGTGGTGCCATGCCCCTTCCGAGAAGTGGGTGCAGAAGTAAGATGTGGGAGCACATCTTTTCCATTGTGGAGAAAGAGACTAGGGTAGATTCTGCACGCAATAGATAATGCACTTTCAATGCACTTTAGAAATAGATTTCCCTGTTCCGCGTAGGAAAATCCAGCTGCCCAAGCACATTGAAAGTGCATTATCCTATGTGTGCGGAATGGGCCCTGGTCTGTAGAGCAACAGGGGAAGTGGGCTCCAGGGATGTCTAGTGATGTCAGCAGCCACACAGACTTCTGGGAAAGGCCTTGTAACCCTTGGTAGCTCTTGCATAACCCCAGGGTTCCCTGGTACCCTGGTTAGGAATGCTTGTACTAGGCACTTAGATGCCTTGGAGGGCCAAAATTGACCAGCATATAATTATAGAGCAGGGGCAGTCAAACTGTGGCCCTCCAGGTGTCCATGGACTACAATTCCCAGAAGCCCCTGCCAGCATTCGCTGGCAGGGGCGTCTGGGAATTGTAGTCCATGGACATCTGGAGGGCCGCAGTTTGACTACCCCTGTTATACAGCATATAACTGGTTAAAAGATCTCAGCTGTTAGTAAATGTCAAACATTGCCAGTCTAAGAACATTTCTTCAGGAAGTAAGCTCCAATGAATATATCTGAGTAGAACTCTAAGCACACCTGCTAGGATGGTTCCCAGGCCTCGGATCATCCCAAAGATCCTATTGTAAAAAAAAAATTCCAAACTGTTGAGTTAAGGTGCACAATCCTTTTTCAAATTAAGCTGCCACAATCCAGATTCCTCAGCAGACACCTGGCTAGAATGTGAGTTTCTATGACCATATAACACATCTTTTCCTGTAACTCTTTAAAATAAAAGGAGAAAAATACATACGAAACAAAGGTTGTTATTTACTAGATCTAACCCTCCCCCCAAAAGTCGCTTGTTTTGTTCCCCCAAAATGCAGTAAACAATATTCGCCTTACATATCTACACTCCCCTGTTCTTGTGGCAGAGAAGCCTCCAATACCTGTTGGCAGAGCTGCTGTGTGATAGCACAGAATGTTCAAGAACACTCCAACTACCAAGGGGGCAGCAGGCTGTCTGAATGTTTACCATCCTGTTTGAAGGAGGGAGGAAAATTATAAGTTTAGCTTGGATCAAAACACCTTACACCGTCCTTAGGGACAGATGTTGCTTTGTAGGCAGTCACCCGTCAGAGAAGATGTTCTAGAAACAGGGAAGCTCCCGAGGGTGGGAGTCCTACAGAGGGTGGTTGAAGACAGAGGACAGGAAGCAATAAACGGGAGAAGGAGAAGGTTTAAAGAAAAAGGACCCCCCCACACAAAAAAAAAATATAGGAATTAAATAACAAGAGACAGGGATTCAGGAGAAATATCACATGTGCAATTTGACCTGGTAACCTTAACTAAGGAAGGGGGAGTAGAGAGTAAATTTCACATATTGATTTGGACAGGCTTTCCAGCTCCTGACTGCAGGCTTTTTGTTCTTTATAGGATTGACATGCTGTACAAAATCAACAGGCACAGCACATATAGAGATTCACTTTTGTTGTTGTTTTAGCCTAGGACAACTTTAAAAAAAAAATAAAAGTTCAACTGTGTGTACTTGGCATTATGAATGGACTTGATGTTTTGGGATATCACAGGCGATCACTTCTGGTCTCCATATGATTTTAGAACCAGCAGTTAAAATAGCCCCTCGAACCAAGTCGTCTCAAAGGGGTCTTGAAAAGTCCGATAAAAATGTATGGGTTTATTGTGAGTTCCCAGTCAGATCGGGAGGGGCAGGGGGAGAATGCTAGACAGGAAATGATTTTGGTTTTCATGAAAAAGGTTAGATGTTTCAGCCAACCCAAACCAAAGGTGGGCTGACACAAATGTGCTAATAATAAAGTCCAACTGGGGTAGTATCAATGCTCTATTTGAGTCTGATAAAAGGGCTTCTTTTGAGAGAGCTACAGTTACGCTGTTTTTCTTTCGGATCCGATCGACTGAAATGGCAGCCGGAAACGGAGCCTGGGAACCCAGTTTATGAAATAAAGAAAGAAGAAAAGGTTACAAAGAAAAACACCTTTGCTGATGAATATCACGGCAGTATTGCTTCCGAAAGGAATCGAAAAAGGGGAAAGTCTTACGTTTGTTTCTCAGACCAGCTGTGGCTCTTAATGACAGTGTGTTAAAATGGCAGAGGTTTGAATGAGAATATTACCTTGTGTCTGATGGAGGCGGCATGTTCCCGATTTTGCTGTGGGTTGCCGAAGCAATCCCCGGAAATCACTGGGGAAATCAGATCCACAGGCATTAATTCTAAGAGTAAGAATCATGCATTCCTCCGTACAAATGGAATAAAAAAAAAATAGCAGATGGAAATGAGCAGCAGAAAGCGTCAACAATGTGGGAAGTTTTCCATATGCATTTGCCTGGCTGCAATTTTTGGAGGGAAAAAGGATTCTGAGCAGGTTTGTGGATTTATTGGGCAAGGAAAGAGGTTGTCTGGAATTTGTAAGAAGAGCATTGAACAGCTCCTACCAGAGGACTGCAACCTGCCTGTCTTTTGAGCGACATTCCCAATGGATTTTTCAAAGCCTCAGGTTTGCCCCATTTGGATGGGCTTGGCCTTCTGGAGTCCATAAAGAACCCTTTCATTTAGTCCTTAGTGGTTAAGCACCCATTTATTAGGGCCACTGAATATAGAAAATCATCCTAGTTAGAGTGAAATTATCAGGCTAATGAAACCAGTACTAGGTGGGAGCAACCAACTTTTCTGAGTCATGATGGTGGATGCAATCACAAAACAGCAGATGCCCAATTTGCTGGAGAAAAGACGAGTGGCTAAAAAAATACACGGGAAAGAGGAGTGAGAGAGAATAAAAATCAACACTTTGGTGGCAGCTGCTGCTGAAACAACATTATTTTAATCTGTGCAAGCAATTGAATATCTAGTGGCCAATCAGGAGCCCTGCTGGGGGAAAGCCTCAGCCTGTCCCACCAACTTTCTAAAACCACTCTGTTAGGACCCCCTCCCTGTGCAGAAGGGGGACATTGCCTGCAAATCTCCTTTCAATATTTCTGATACATCTTAGCAAAGTATGGCTAGGCCAGGAAACTTGTCCAGACATGCTTGTGTGACAGAAATAGGACAAGAGTGCTCTAGTGAATTGCCATATCCCTCTAGGAGGAGCTTGGATATTACAGAATAACATAATTAATTGCACAAGGAACCTGGCCATTGACCTTTCATTCACTCTGGAATGGCTTAACAAAGGAATCTTTGGACCCTGGCGGCTTTTTAATCCTCTCAGCCCTCAGCTCTAGGGTTGAGTGCTCCAGTGGGCTTCAGCCACTTCGGCACTGACACCCGAGGTGGCCAGTGGCATGGAGGGGAGGGGTGGCGGAACACTAGTTCTGTGTCTGTGTGTGGGTGCCGGCTAGTGTGCCACCGTCGCCCCTCCCCTCCGTGCCGTGGCACTGGCTGACTCGGACGTCGGTGCTCACCAAAGCAGCCAAAGTGCGCCGGAGCACGCAACCCTACCAGCTCTATCCTAACACTGGGAGTTATTCTCTTAGTAATTTCTTCCCTGATTAAGTTATTTACCTCAGTCATTTCCCCATCCATGATCAACAGATCATCGA
The DNA here is from genome assembly GCF_049243985.1 of Paroedura picta. Lineage (NCBI taxonomy): Eukaryota > Metazoa > Chordata > Lepidosauria > Squamata > Gekkonidae > Paroedura > Paroedura picta. The sequence continues at coordinate 33,846,527 of NC_135373.1, forward strand.
ACAAAGTGGCTCTGCCTCATAGGGGGGCCAAAGACTTTTCTCATCCCTGAGTTAGTTTATCTTACATGGATGATATGCTGGTTAGGGTTAGAGAGATAGGTTGGTGGCCAGGAATGTATCAAGATGTGGATTACAATAAGTAGATTATTGGCTTTCCTATGCTATGATTAATGCAGACCAAATTAGAGCCAAGAGACCTCACCAGCATCAGATTATTGAGGGTCCTTGGGTGCATATCCAAAATGATTTTATAGATCCCTTCCCTCCAACAGCCAGAGGAAACAAGTTTTGCCTTATGAATATAGAGCCCTTCAGCAAATTGGTGGAAGGAAAACAAATGATGAAGTCAAATTTAACTAAAGGAAAACTCAAACTGGAAGCTTGGTGGAGGCTTTCTATGATGCAACTCACTATTAATTAAGATTGTTTATTGTCACAGTGTCAGTCCAAGAATTCTTCCCCATTTACCCAATCTTTCCTCTTGGTTTTCAGACCAGCACAGGAGACATCATTTACTCTTGAGACAATAATTGGGCTAGAGCCACTAATTCCAGCTGGCCAACCATTTTCATAGAAGGCCGCCATTGCAGAGAGGACCTAGGCTTCATCTGTGATCATGAGTTTTTAGAAGAGCATCACCCCTGTTTAGCCCCCTGGAAAAACCATCCTAGTCAATGTATGGATGACATGATGCGGAAAGATAAATCCACCATTATTTATATTCTGCAATGTCTGTGTCAGAACCCAGTGCTGCTCAGTTCTTCTAAATGCTAACCAAATACAGCCATGCTTCCAACGATCAATTGCTGTTTCTGCAATCGTACAACAGTCAGTGGATGTGCCTCACACTACACAATTCCTATTTCGTCTCTGCAGGAAATGTATCTCCTATCCTTTACCAGTCTGTTTCTCCCATCTTCTTAGGTCTTAGTCTCATCTATGACCTCATTCATCCTTCTCTTCAGCAGGAACTCCAAAAGGTTAAAGCATCTGGGGAGGGAGCTGTTCACTGTCACACATAATGCCGCCTGGATTGTCAGTCTTTCTGCAGAAATAACCATAACTGGGAAACATTCTTGGTGGGAATCTCTGTTTAGGTGTTCAGAGCACACCACTAGCTTTTTAATATCATGGTTGATCCCATTGTCTTGATCATTGATTTTCCAGTGGCTTTAGTGTTAGCCCTTTTCATCTTGGTGTGTGGGTAAGCTGCCAGATCACCCATCTAGAAGAAGAAGAAGAGTTGGTTCTTATGTGCCACTTTTCTCTACCCGAAGGAGGCTCAAAGCGCCTTCACTTTCCTCTCCCCACAACAGACACCCTGTTGTCAAACGTACAGGAAACTCACAACAGGCTTCTTAATTAAAGAAAGCTTTATTGGAAAAGTACTATACGTAAAGGACTGAAAAGTCAAATCTGGCAAAGTCCAGATTTGCCTCAGCTTATCAATACATTTCTCCCGCCCAAAACTTGACAGTTCCCAAGGGAGGGGGCACTAGAGAAAAGACATATGTGTTACATAAACAGGATTTCATTCTCACAACCTTGAGGAGGTGACAACAACCCCGAGAGCCCACAACAAGATAAGGTTAGCATAACAACACTATTCACTTTTATAGCTAGAAAAACTACAAGACCTGGGGCAAGCAGGCGCCAGGCAATATAAAGCAATATAACTGACATGGAGGAACTCAGGCTAATTTATGACAGAGATTCTACAATCCTGACATCCCTCCGCACTAAAATTAACTCCCCTCCCCCCTTCTAGCCCGCATCGACAGGGCGAGGACAGTCGGGAAAAGCTCGATGGAAAGCCCGGAGAAGGCGAGGCGCTTTCACGTTTCCTGCCTCAACCCACTCCTTGTCTCCTGAGGGGAAATCTTTCCAATCAACCAAATATTGAAGACGACCCTTGTGCACACGAGAGTCCAAGATCTGGTTGACTTCGTAGTGGGTGTCTTTATCGATGTAAATGGGCACCGGTGTAGCTGGAGGGGGGTGCCACACATCCGGGGCAGGAGCTCTCCGCAGCAGGCTGGAATGAAAAACCGGATGCACATTCCTGTAAGTTTTTGGCAAAGATAGTTCCACAGTCACAGCATTTATAAGTTTGGCAACCGGGAAGGGCCCCACATATTTGGGCCCAAGTTTCTTAGACTTTTGTTGGCAACGTAAGTTCTTTGTGGACAAATAAGCCAAGTCTCCCACTTTCCACGCAGGCGCAGGTGCCCGTTTCTTGTCTGCCTGGGTTTTGTAAGCCTGTTTCGCGTCTTTGAGGCTTGCAACGATTACTGGCCACCCCGCACTGATAGTCTCTGCCCATTTGTTGACCTCGGGGGCTTCAGATGAATTCAGCTCCCAGGTGGGGGCAGCCACCAAATCAGTACCATACACCACCTTAAAAGGGGATACACCCATGGAGGCATGGGCCCCATTATTATAGGCAAACTCAGCCAGTGGCAACAGAGCAACCCAGTCGTCCTGCTGGTGATTAATGAAGTAGCGCAAGTATTGTTCAAGGATCTGATTCACCCTTTCGGTCTGGCCATTCGACTCCGGGTGATAGCCCGAAGTTAGGGCTTGCTCCACCCCTAACAGTCTCAAGAGCTCCCGCCAGAACTTGGCAACGAACTGGGGGCCCCGATCCGTGAGCAGGCGCCCCGGGATCCCATGTAGGCGTATTATGTGGGTCACAAACAATGAGGCCAATTTGGCCGCTGAAGGCAGGCCAGCACAAGGGATAAAATGGGCTTGTTTGGAGAATGCATCAACTACTACCCAAATGACAGTTTTCCCCTGGCTGGGAGGTAAGTCCGTGATAAAGTCCATGGTAACATCAGTCCACGGGCGGGAAGGAGTGGGCTGGGGCTGCAACAATCCCTTTTTCTTCCCACCAGCAGGTTTGGAGACGATGCAAGTGGGGCACCCTTGCACGTACTTCTCTACATCACTACGCAAAGTTGGCCACCAATAATGTCTCCTGACCAGGTGCAGAGTTTTCACGAACCCAAAATGTCCAGCGGTTTTTGCATCATGGCAGAGTCTCAAAACGTCTCCGCGCGCCACCCCCGGGACATAGAGGCGGTCACCTTTGAAAAACAACCCCCCCTTTTCAGTAAGGTCTGGGCGGAGGGAACGGAATTCAGAGTCCTGAGCCACCTCCTTCTGAACCCATCCCCCAGGGATTGACGTTCCTTGCTTCGTTTGGCTGCGCGTCACTGCAGCCATTCCCAGTTGGGCGGGGGTAAAAACTGTATCCACCAATGGGTCGCGCTTGCTATTGTACTGGGGCAAGCGCGAAAGAGCGTCCGCCAAAAAGTTCATTTTGCCCGGCAGATGCTTCAGGGAGAAGTTGAACCGCGAGAAAAACTCCGCCCACCTCATCTGCTTCGCTGAGAGCGAGCGGGGCTGCTTGAGCGCCTGGAGATTCTTATGGTCCGTCCATACCACGAAAGGGACTGCGGACCCTTCCAACCAATGCCTCCAGGTGGATAAGGCCAATTTTACTGCGGCCGCCTCCTTTTCCCAAATCGCCCAGTTTCTTTCAGCCCCGGAAAATTTTTTAGACAAATAAGCCAGCGGGTGCAACTTTCCATCCTCCCCCTCTTGTAGGATCACGGCCCCCATTGCTACATCCGAAGAATCTACTTGCACGGTGAATTGCTTGTTAGGGTCGGCATGAGCCAGCACCGGTTCAGAGGTAAACAACAGTTTCAGCCTCTCGAAAGCATCCTGACACTGGGGGGTCCACTGGAGCGCAGCACCAGGACGGCTTGCCGACTTTCCCCCCTGTTTTGTCTTTAACAAGTCAGTGAGAGGCAGCGCCACCTTGGCGAAACTGGGGATGAACGTTCTGTAAAAGTTTGCAAATCCTAAGAAACTTTGCAACTGCCTCCTCGTGCGGGGAGGTTCCCAAGCCAATAAATCCCGCACTTTGCCTGGGTCCATCTCAATCCCTGCTTGGGAGACCCGGAAGCCCAGAAATTCCACCGCATCTTGGTGAAATTCACATTTTGAAAGTTTGGCAAACAACTGATGCTTCCGCAGGCGGCGGAGCACCTCGCGCACCAATTCAGCATGCTTCCCCACATCCTCAGAATACACCAAAATATCATCAATGTACACCAACACCCCTTGGTACAATAAATCATGCATAATTTCATTTATCATATTCATGAACACGCCCGGAGCGCCGGCGAGGCCGAACGGCATGACGGAGGTATTCAAACTGGCCCAAGGGGGTGTTAAAAGCAGTTAAATATTCATGCCCCTTTTTGATCCGGACCCGGTAGTAGGCTTCCCTCAAGTCAAGTTTTGTAAAAATCCGCGCCTTCCCCAAGTGACCAAGCAAGTCTTTTATCAAAGGCAACGGGTAGGCATTACATATGGAAACGGCATTCAAACCATGGTAGTCCGTGCAGAGACGTAACGACCCGTCTTTCTTTTTCACGAAAAGAACCGGGGCCGCTAGGGGTGATGTGGCGGGTCTGATGAACCCTCTGGCCAGGTTTTTGTCCAAGAACTCCCTAAGTTCAGCCATCTCCCTCGGGCTCATTGAGTAAAGTTTGGCTTTTGGGAGGGGCTCCCCTTTCTTTAACTCGATGGCACAGTCAGTTTTGCGGTGAGGGGGGAGCTGGTTGCACTCAGATTCCGCAAACACGTCTGCAAAGTCCCGGTACTCCGGTGGGAGAGTCCCTTCCCCTATTGCTCCCACCGCGGCCACGACCCGATCGCTTGGGAGGGGTTGGGGCCGAGCGTGTTGCTTGCAACCAGGAGAGGTAAACTTCACGGTTCCCTCTTTCCATTTTACCGTGGGATCATGCTCCCTCAACCAATCCAGCCCCAGAACACATGGGAATGCTGAGTGGGGTGCCACCAGGGGTTGGATCTGCTCCCAATGTTTCTTAACGTCCAAGTCCATCGAGCGCGTCTTTGCGGTGGCCTCCCCCCCAGGAGCGCATTTCCCATCAAGTTGGGTGATCGGTAGGGGTTCCCCCAAAGGCACCCTGCCCACCCCCAAAGTCTCGGCCAGTGCTGGGCTTACTAAAGTCTGGGTGCACCCTGAGTCCACAATGCACCGGACCCCCACCGTCTTCCCGGACTTGGGATTGGAGAGGGTTGCAGGCAACAGTATCAAGGGGGGATCACTCACCACGCGTTTGCCCCTGTCGGCGGCCTGCTGGCGGGGCGCCTTTACAGCAGACCGTCTTCGTTTCCCGACTGCTCCTCCGCTTGATCTTCGCCATCTTGGCCGCTGCCCTCCTCCGAGTCTTCCACAGTAGCCGCTGCGCCGGCCGGCACCAGCAGAGACTTGGCACTTCTCTTTGGGACGGTTTTCTTGGCGGGTAGGGCTTTCGATGGAGTGCTGCCCATTGCTTTTACCCCGGTCCCCGTCTTCGAGGGGCATTGCACGAGGAAATGACCGGCCTGGCCACAACCCAAGCACAGCCCCTTCTCCATGCGCCGGGTGCGCTCGGTCGGCTCCAACTTCGTTTTCGGCTTGGTTTTCACGGGTGTAGAGGTTTTCGCTCCTGCCTTTCCTGCAAGACCTTGGAACACCGCGGCCCTTTCCAGACGATTCTCCATCTCTCCAGCCAGCTGGACCCATCCGGCCACCGTGAGGGGGTCGTCCAAAAGGAGGCATTTGCTGGACAAATCTCCTGAGAGACCCCCCACGAACGCTAGCACACGTTGGGGCTCGGTCCAGTCCGGCACCGAGGAGGAAAGCTCTTTGAATTCCCTGGCATACTCGGCCACCGACAGTTTTCCTTGCTTCAGGGCCTTGAGCTTCTTCTCGGCCGTTTCTCTTTCAAACGGTTCCACGTACATCTGGCGCATAGATCGCAAGAAATGGTTGTAATTGCGGATGGCTCGTGGGTTGTAACGGTACAAGTCCATGAACCACTTTGCTGCCTTTCCCTCCAGAGCCTCTCCTACGAAGCGCACGCGCTCGGCATCATCATGAAAAGTGAACCCCATGTCCATCATGTAGGCTTGGAGGTGCACCAAGAACGAAGGAAAAGTTGCGGGGTCCCCCAAAAACTTAGCCTTGAATTTGTAGGTGCTCCGCATCTCCACTCCCCGGAGGTGAGGAGGCAGTCGTCCCTGGCCCCAATCCGCCGGGACCGGGATTCTTGCACCACGGCCGATGCCTCGACCCAACCCTGCCGCCGCTCTCGCCTCCGCTGCTGCTCGTGCCGCCTCCGCAGCTCGCGCTGCCACGGCCGCCACCTCCCGCGCTGCTGCTGCCGCCGCTGCCTCTGCTCCCGCAACGTCCACTGCTGCTGCCGCTGCTCCGTCCGCCGCTTGCATTGCTGCCGCTGCTCCGTCCGCCGCTTGCATCGCTGCCGCCTCGCGTTCTCTCAGGGTGGGCAGACCTCCTGATCTCCGACCACTGGGTTCACGCGCAGCGCCGTGCACCTCTCGCAACAGGCGTTGTGTCTGGCATTGCTCCTCCGGATCTAGCCGCCCCGAGAGGTCCTGCAGCCAATTGGTCACTCTGTCCAACTTGTATTGCAGGTCCTGCGTCTCACCGGCGGGTTCCAGCCCGTAGCTAGGCGCGCCTAGGTGATCCGGCCACTGCTCATCCCCTGTTGGGCGGTCATACTTCGACAAACGCCTGCGCTCGGTGATGTGCCTTTCCAAAAAATCGGCAGGTCCAGGAGTGGTCCCTCCACAGCCCTGATCATGCCCGAGCTGTACGGACCCACACCGGCTCCGTCGCCCTGGGAGAGGTCCCAATCCAGGCCCTCTCCTTGTTCTGTGAAAGTGTTTCCTTCGCCCTGCATGTTGGCAGGTGAAAGGAGTTGAGAGATTTGACTTAATGTCGAACGTACAGGAAACTCACAACAGGCTTCTTAATTAAAGAAAGCTTTATTGGAAAAGTACTATACGTAAAGGACTGAAAAGTCAAATCTGGCAAAGTCCAGATTTGCCTCAGCTTATCAATACATTTCTCCCACCCAAAACTTGACAGTTCCCAAGGGAGGGGGCACTAGAGAAAAGACATATGTGTTACATAAACAGGATTTCATTCTCACAACCTTGAGGAGGTGACAACAACCCCGAGAGCCCACAACAAGATAAGGTTAGCATAACAACACTATTCACTTTTATAGCTAGAAAAACTACAAGACCTGGGGCAAGCAGGCGCCAGGCAATATAAAGCAATATAACTGACATGGAGGAACTCAGGCTAATTTATGACAGAGATTCTACAATCCTGACACCTGTGAGGTAGGTGAGGCTGAGAGAGCCCTGATATCACTGCTTGGTCAGAACAGCTTTCTCAGTGCCGTGGCGAGCCCAAGGTCACCCAGCTGGCTTCATGTGGGGGAGTGCAGAATAGAACCTGGCATGCCAGATTAGAAGTCCGCATTCCTAACCACTACACCAAACTGGCTCTCTAGGCATGATATAGCAAGCTTGGCCTTCTTTAGGTCTTCCTTTCTTGCTTCCTTTTCTTTCCCCAGCTTTTCAGCCTTTGGAATTTCATTTGCAGGTTTTTTTCTCCCATTTCAACAATAATTTTGGGCAACTATAGAGGAGCCACGGTTTATGTAAGTCATGTCACCAGGACCAGGATAATTGTCAATCCTGTCTCTGGGATGGTTCGTGGCATTTCCTGATTGCCCTCCGCAACACTGTTTGGGATGAGCAGCTGATTCCCCTCATGAAAGTTCTGGGTCATCATGGTAATAGATTGTTGACTATATAGGTTCTAGAGGACACCCTACAAGATGACAGCTCACTTTATTTTCAGGTTCTCATTCCTTTTCATTTTTCATAGAGTCATAGTGTCAACCTTTAGATAGGTTAAGATATGGTCTTTCTCGAACCCTTATTTCTCGCTTCAAGTTACCTTTATAGTTTTGGGATTTTGCTTTTCTTCTCTCTCGGGGTTTTGTAGACATTTGTCCCAAAGCTGCAGAACCAGAAGACTTTCCAACTCCCCAGCACTGGCATGCCCAGGCTCAATGGTGCCTGTAAATTCTGGTTGTTTTTGCCATTGCTCTTTTTGACCTTTGGGAAATGAGAACTGGTGTCTGCTCAGTTGTCTCCAAGGCACTCTAGTCATTGGTCCTACAGCTTTGGCTGTGCAGGGCTGGGTTGCTAACTCTTTACTTCAGCCCCTGTCTGCTGCCATCTCCATTTCTTTATTTAACATTGGCAATAACTTCAAACACAGAACAAGTTCTTTACTACAGCCTACAGCCCTTAACTGGAGATGTGAAGGGCTGAATTGGGGACTTTCATCAAGGATTTTTTCAGATGCATTTGCCTTGCAAGTATCCATTTATTAAACTATTTATGTTCATGCTTTCCTCATGTTGTTTCCTGATATCCAATGCAAAGTCCAATGGCCTTTCAAATTACTGGCTCATGGAAACAATTTAGTTTCCATATAGAATTGGAAGAATTGCTGAGCGATAATATTGCTTTTTAAAATCCCAGCCTTCCTCCAAGGACAGTATCTTTGATTCTCTTCTCTTTTTATTATTTTCAAAATCACAACTGTAATGTGAGGTGGAATGAGAAAGACTCACCGGCCCATGGTCATAAAGCTTGCTTCATGTCTGACCAGGGAATTGAACTCTGGGGGCCATTCCGCACAGTGCTAATATTGCTGAAGTCTAACTGTTGTGTAACGCTATTTTTTTAACATTATGCACGACGTCGTACACAATCCTCAACACTCCTGCAACACTCGCAAAAATTGTTTCGATGTAGCGCTTTTCGGGGAATCGTAAAAAGAACAACCTGCAACACATCCGAAAAAGACATGTGCATTCTCAATATAGTGGTAGGAAGAAGGTTCTGGGAGATGGGGAAGGCTTTTTTTTTCTCTTCAAGCCGCCAATAGCAACAAATACGCGAGCACCTGTCTTCTTTAACCAAAGTTCTTGGACAGCCAACGCAGCAGTGCCAAACAGAAAGCACCCTTCTTCAAATGTATTAAAACTTTCCAAGCGTCATCATCCACAGTCATTGCTTGAAAAAAAGAGTTTTTTTTTAAATGGAAATGCGTGTCAACGAATACACGTGAGCGCTGCATGTTTTGTCCGATAAAGGAATGTTTTGGGGAAAGAAACCAAAAGATGGCTCTCTATGGAGCCATGAGTGAACACATATTCGTTGCCACTTATATTATCAGTTTTTTTACAAAAATTAAAGGGAAAAGGGTTTTTTGGTGGCACTAGGATATCGATTTCATTGGCTCTTCAGTTTGATTGATGGCCAGAGGCAGGCAGAAATGCCACAAATTTGTAGCAATTCAGGCAAGACCGGAAACTTGTGGGTAATGAAAACAGTGCTAGTGGGAGAGCCTTTTTTCTGCTAGAAACGGCTGTGTGCATTATCAAGACCTGCCGCTATTAATAGTAGCGCTTTACAATAGCACTTACACTTGGCTACATTGGCAGTTGTGCGGAATGTTCCTGGTTACTAACATTCTGGATTACTCTGATCAAGCCTGATTCAGATATGGCTTGCCTATATAAGTTGAAGACCAAACCCTATGTGGAACGGCTGAGAAACTTGGGAATGTTTAGCCGGGAGAAGAGGAAGCTGAGAGGGGACACGATTGCTCCCTTGAAGTATTTGAAAGGCTGTCACTTAGAGGAGGGCTGGGAAACCATAAAAGAATATCTTATTTACTGGACCCATGTAAAACTTCTCTGTGCTTTTATGGTTTTGAAACATATTTGAGCTCTAATAATAAATTGTTTATATTTTTCTCTATATGGTTTTATCCCTAACCTTCATGGTTCTCACCTGTTTTCCAGGTTTTGTTTCCCTTCATATTATTGGTTAGACTAGATGGTCTGCATGACCCCTTCAAACTCTACGATTCTACCATTCTGACTTTTAGTTCCCGCCTTTTCGAATCTCTCTTCTGGTCTGACAGGTATAATATAAACAAGCCCTTAACAGTCACTCTTTTAGCTCCAGGGATTTTAGAAACAGATTCAGATTCTGAGCAGAATATCTGAAAACAAACCAAGCCAGTTGCCTGGAATTAAGACTGTGCAGCTGGCGACGGCCTTTTCCTATGGTGTGAGGAACACATTCTTGGTTATGTGAAAGTCCTTTGAGAGAGCAAAATGACTGATTGGGAACACTGGAGAAATGGGAAACACTCCCCAGACACACTGTACTCAAGGAACAGCACAAGCCAAATAACGAAATGGTTCCCAGGTAAACAGATTGACAATCTGGGACTGCTAGTGCAAGCATCCTTCTCTACCCGCCTCCTCCTTCCCTTCCTGCCTCCGCTCATATCAGAGCTGCTACCTACTAACCTGACACATGAAAAGAATCCTCTTTATTGAGCACAACCCTTCACTGATCAGTATATAATCACAGAGTCTCTTATTGGGTGTGGCTTTGGCAGTTCCCAGAACATTGCCCATTGACTAAACTCTTACAATGTCCTTTAGTTTAGAACCATATTTATGTATTGCCATTGTGTATCCTGGCCCCGATTAGCTACATCTCATTAGCTACAGTCACATCTCAGAGTGTAAGCAGTGTTGGTGCTGGATTAATTGGATGGGAGAACACAGACGAAGTCCAGGTTTGTTGCAAAGAGATGGGCATCAGCAAAACTACCTCATTGTGTCTCTTGTTTTAAATTTTAAGGGATTATCATAAGTTGGCAATGATTTGATGAAATATCACATGGACATGTTCTCTGCCTCTCTTGCAAGGTAGAGCTAGAATTCCTTCTCAAGGACTGACTACACTAGGAATGGGCATGAACTAGATTAATGCAGTTCAATTAACGCAGTACTGTGCCCTGTTCTTGAACCACTAACCATCACAAACTTTAGTGGCTAAATGAACTAGTTCAGTTTACGAGGTCCATGGTGTAGTACAGAGGTAGTCAAACTGCGGCCCTCCAGATGTCCATGGACTACAATTCCCATGAGCCCCTGCCAGCAGACTCTGGCAGGGGCTCATGGGAATTGTAGTCCATGGACATCTGGAGAGCCACAGTTTGACTACCCCTGGTGTAGTAGAACAGCCCCCTCCCCAAGTACTAAAGACATCAAACTCACAGGAGGTAGTTTTCCGATACTTCTCCACTTGCCCTCTGAATTTGGAGAGGATGGGATTTAAGGGGTCCAAGTTACAACCCCTGAAAGAAGGTCTCTCATCCTTGATTGTTTCCAATGGAGGGGGAAACACAGCAAAAAAGCAAGGGCAATATAGAAGCCCAGCAGAACAGAATGAAAGTCCCAGAAAATCTCTGCAGTATGAACTGACGGTGGTGGGCAGCATTTTTGCAAAGCCAGCAATGGTGCTGCAAATTTAACAGGACTGAGGTCAAGCCAGATAATCTCTGCTGCAGAAATTGAAGTTAGTGGGGGGATTTTTTGCAAGCCCAGCAGAAACAGTGCTATTTTGGCAGTGCAAACCCAACAGAATTAAGGTCAAGCACATAATGTTGTTGACTTCCTACATTCTTCCCATGTTATATTCTGTGTTATTAATTCCAAACTTCATCTCCCTCAGTTCCCTAGGATGTGCAGGACACCCTTATTTTGGAGTAAGATTTAATGCTTAGAGTAAGCATGAGTAAGGATTGGGGGAAAGAACCACACTGGTGAGATTTTATTTCATCGGAAAATGTCTTTTTACCAAGAGTACTAAGTCAGAGGTCTTAGGTGTTTTGATGCATACCGGGAGTTCCTGTTCACACAGGAGTGGCTCATCCTTTTGCTGTAGGGTGAGGGTTAGGGCCAGAGTGGCCGTGTCATATCTGCCCCTGTCTCATGCCGTTTCAGCTTTACCAGAGTCCCATAGTGCTCTTGGGCATTGGTTGTTCCTTGGGTCTTACCCCTTTTGTTTTCCTAGGGAATTTTAATGTCTCCTGGTTCTGGAGGTATCTGTTTTCCTTATTGCTAATGTATGTTTTGTTTGTGCAGCTTGCTAGAGGTGCTAGGTCATTTCCCTTTGAAGATAAGGGGTACTCTTTGTGAGATCACATAGTGTGTGAAGATATCTGGAATGGTGGGGGACGGGGACAGAGATGAGCATTGTAAATATCTTGGATTTTGTATGTAACCAGCTTCGGCAAGGCATTGCCTTATTGTTGCCACTAGCTAAATAAACTACTCAATAAATTACTAATAATTCTTAATTCAAGACTCAGAGTTATTATCTTGGGCGAATTGCTATGAAGCAAGACAGACAGGCATGTCAGTAAGATGATTTCATATAGGAATGGTTCTCAACCTGGGGGTCAGGACCTCTTTGGGGGTTGAACGACCCTTTCACAGGGGTTGTGGCAGGGCGAGCAGCTTGGTGGAGCGGGGGGGCACTGCCACTGTCGCTTTTCCTCTTTCAGGTGGAAAAGAGCGAGATCGACATGGTGGGACAAGAGACAGAACTGAACTGAGAAACCCCAGAAAAAAACAATTTATATACAATCATGAACAACGGGTCTTCAGGCCCTTGGTCAGTTTCGGTTTAATTTCTATGAAAGAACATTTGCCTAATTTTATGGTTGGGGGTCACCGCAACATGAGGAACTGCATTAAAGGATCATGGCATTAGGAAGGTTGAGAACCTCTGTCCTATAGGCATCCCTCGTACATACTTGTGCACACCTGTGCATGCTCACCCCCCCATGTGACAGGTGACTCCTTCAAACCCCACCCAGGCTAATGGGTGCACTTGACTTCTTCACTTGACATCTTTCCCTGTCAGAAATGGGAGATTGCCTGGAAAGTGTTGCAATGGGGTCTAATGAGATCAAGAGAGTCACATGTTACTGTACACCTCACTCAGCTGGAAAAGTGACATAGGCCTAGAGGTCCCTGCAACATCCAGATGACCTCCTTTTCCTGGACCTTCTAGGGCAGGGGTAGTCAAACTGCGGCCCTCCAGATGTCCATGGACTACAATTCCCATGAGCCCCTGCCAGCAGGGGCTCATGGGAATTGTAATCCATGGACATCTGGAGGGCCGCAGTTTGACTACCCCTGTTCTAGGTGAAGTAGTGTAGTGTGTGTTTCTTCAAGAACATCTCCCCTCCAGCAGACAGGGCCTGACAATGGGCTTTCCCAATGCCGCGTAGGTAAATGCCATGAAGTTTCTGAGATGGGTCCTAGAGATGGTCACGTTTAGAGAGGATGTGATGACACTTTTGGGAGATGCTCTAGGAATTTCCGCCATCTTGGTTGTAAAGACCACAGAGTAGGGGAAATTCCAAGAGTGTCACTGCGATATTTTCTCTTGCTCCTCAGCTTCTGTAAGTCTGAGATAGTGTTTTCAAAGTTAGCATGCCATCAAGTTGGTCATGAAAAGACCGTTTTCTTGTTAACTGTTAAAAAGTGCTATGAGTTCCGTTAAACCTTGGGTGATTTTTTTTGTGGTTTGAGGGTTACAAAGTTATGCTGACCAGAGCAATGTATTTATTTAAGTTGACACGGGGAGGGGGGTAAATTCAACAGTAAACGGTTCTGTGTTCACTTGGCTGGGAAAAGTTGGCCATTCTTTCTGTTCCATCTTGGTGGCCAATTAGCATGACTTAGCCACATCTCAGCATTCCTCCTTAGAGGTATTTATCTTGGTGTATGGGGCCGTGGACATACACACAAGTCCTGGTATGTCCTGCTGAGGCTGAGTTTAAAGCTGTAAAGTGGGTGAAGTCTGGTTTTAAAAGCCACAGATGATGGTGACACTGCAAAAAAAAAAAAAGTAAAGGAGGAAGAAGGAGGAACAGCATCCTTTGGTCTGTTAAAGGCTTCTTATTTGCATATTTATTTATGTACTGCCCTCTTTGAAGCAGGAGATAATTGCAATCACTTTAGTGCTGGGAATTTACTCTCATAAGAAAGACACGGCTTGGACTAGGAGACAGGAGAACCATGACTCCCAAAATCTCCCATTGTTCTTTTCTAGACCAGGAAAAGCATGAGAACTACAGTTCCCAGAATACTCCCCTATTATCTTCTAGACTCAGGGACACTGAGAGCTAAATGGGAAATATAGCTTTTGCTTGCTCCTCTAAAGCTTCGCTTATTTGCTGACCTGGTGATCTGAACCACTATGCATGAATCGGCAAAAGTTATCCTTGCCAAGTCTTCAGGATGCTGAGCAGGAGTATGGTACTGATTACACTTGCATTAGAGCTGATACATGAACAGAGAAAGATTTCTGTAGGCAGCCATAGGATGCTGCTGTAGAACTAGAAATGAGCAAATGGCTTCTATTCTGCCTCTTTCATACTGACTCATATTGTTCTCATCCACCAGCCTCTTTTACTGTCAGTTTTATTGATACTGTGCAGGCTGTAGGCAGGAATTTAAACCAGTTTACATTACATTCCAGAACCTTTGTGAAACTTCTTAATTAGTATTTTCTCACTTTTTCTTGAATTTTAAAACTCCTTTTCTATTGTTTTTCTGTCTCATACCATTGTTAATAGGTTTTCATGGATTGAAAGAGTAGCTTTTTGTATTATTTCTTTTATTTAATCTTTTTGGGGATTAAACACCCACCACACCCCTTGTGCATAGCCTTGATACTGCACATGTATGTTGCATAAGGCTTTTCTTCACCACTTATAGTATACTAGGGGTGAAGCCCGTTGCATTCAGGAATACAAGTGCAACATTGGGGGGGGGGTGCAGTGGAAGAACTCTGTGGATGTTCTCTCCCTCCCCCCCAGGACCTGGAAAGGCTGCAGGCAGCTGTTAGGGAACTCACCGGCAGGGGCAGCTCTCAAGAAACGGATCTGCAGCCTCCGAGCCGCGGAGGGAAGTGGAAGGAGGAGGGCGTTGTCGAGTGGGGCACAGAAGGTGATTTGCTGGCAGCTGGACAGACAGGCAAGCTGGTTGGAGGAGGAGACACTTGGGCAGGACAAGCCTCCCTGAGTGGGTGTTAAGTGCTGAGTGGCACTTAAGCCATGAGACCAGCTCCTCCTCCAAGCCCCTTAAGTGGAACAGATTTGTTCATACAGTATGTCATTTTTGTGTTTAATATAAGCATCCTTCCTGAGGTAGAGGTGTATCAATAACACTGAAAAATGCATGTAGTTGTGAGACAGGGGAAATGTGACAGAAATAAATAATAAATAATCCTTTTTTTAATGCACACTAGAGATTTCATTATAATTTCAGATCTGGGCTTTGGGGTATGTGTATTACTGTACTTATTTTCAAGTGTGATGTCTTGGAGTTTGGGACTTATTTTCAGTGGAATATGTATGAGGGTCTGGGGCAGCAGTTTATAAAGATAATGGCACCAAATTTGCACACAGCACACTCCTAATAGGGTAGCCAGGAAGTAGTCTGGCAGGAGAGCTCTGGCAGCCACATCATTTAATTTTAATTAGTGCCACAGTAGCTGACTGACTATATATATATATTTACCTTTCCACTGTAGACTCTATATTTGCCATTCTTCCTTAGAGTGACCGTTTGTTATTTTCACAATGTGAAACTGGCTTCCTTTACAGAAGTCCTCCCCCTAATCCTTCCCATCAGTTCACCATTATTTCCTGGGGGGATCATGGAGGGGGGAGCTGGAACGGCTGTTTTCCAATCAAATGTCACCAAATTAGAAGAAGAAGAAGAAGAGTTGGTTCTTATATGCTGTTTTTCTCTACCTGAAGGAGTCTCAAAGCGGCTTACAGTCACCTTCCCTTTCCTCTCCCCACAACAGGCACCCTGTGAGGTAGGTGAGGCTGAGAGTGCCCTGATATAACTGTTCGGTCAGAACAGTTTTATTAGTGCCATGGTGAACCCAAGGTCACTTAGCTGTGGGGGAGCACAGAATCGAACCTGGCTCGCCAGATTAGAAGTCCGCACTCCTAACCACTACATCAATCTGGCTCTCAGTGGAGGAACCCCCATGTTTCAAGCAGATTCAACCAAGGCTAGAATTCTGTGAACCCCTAAATGGGCATCCTCAAGCTCTCTGTTCCCCCAGCAGTTAGACTTGCAAAGAACCGAGAAGCTCTACCACTGTCCAGAGAAAGCAATCAGCAGCTCCCTGCAGCTTGTTTGCAAATGTGATTGGCTGGGAGTGCTCTGCATTCCTCCCTTGCAGGAATCTGACTAGAAGGGGGAAACACCAGTGCTTAGGAAATAAGTAGAATCAAAGAAAAAGAGAGGCACCTGTTGCATTGTTGTCAAATTCCTGAACAAAATAAAAAACACAAGAAGATTGTTCCGGGAGGAGAGTATCGTTATACCAACAACTGGGATTCCTATTACCAGTCTGGAAAATCAGTGCACTGACCTGAACCAGCCATATCAATTATCACTTTTGTTATGCGTACCCCTAATGGTCTTCTATTTGTTTGAAGAGGGCAATAGGTAGATTTAACAGCTTTTCTCCATGATCACAAGAACCTGTTTAGATTTTTATGTACATGGTATATCCATGTGTGGCATTCTTCACAACAAGGGAACAACTCATGTGGAGTGAAGCTAACTATGAATTTGAATATTAATAATAACAAACAGTATAATTTTTGTATCCTGCCCTTTCTAGATACTAGATAGGTCAGGGCAGGTAACAATTTAGTCTAAAGCAGTGGTTTTCAACCTTCCTAATGCTGTGACCCTTTAATACAGTTCCTCATGTGGTGACCCTCAACCATAAAATCATAGAAATTCAATCGAAGCGGACCAATGGCGTGAAGATCCATTGTTCATGATGGTATATAAATTTCCAGGGTTTCTCAGTTCAGTTCTGCCTCTTGTCCCACCATGCCGATCTCGCTTTTTTCCTCTGCTCCAGACAGACGAACACTTGATCTACACAGCGATCAAAGTGAAACTAAAAACACCCCGTCCATCAAAGCAAACCCAAGATCACCAACTGAGATTTTGGGGTCCAAATACTAGCTTGGCAATCAGCAGAAGGGCTGGGGATGGAAATATGTTGTGTGTATAATGTTAGCAACATCTCCAATGTCACCACGTCATTTCCAGGTGCAAGTGCAGAGTTTCCAGTGACTCCTAGACTCCTAGAGCTACCCATGGTCACTGCTGGGTCATGCCGTATCTGGGAAGTGACACCCTAGTACAGAAGACACAATTGTCTTTTCCCCCCTCCCACCACAATTCAGAGTTGGCAGCAAGCACTGGAGGTGATAGCTGGGAGGCCCCCTCCCATAGCTAGGGTTGTGGCAGCCTTAAAATAGTGGGGATGAGAAATTCAAAATCCATCCCTATATAAAACCTAATGTGAGGAAGAAGGTGGTCTCAGTAATAATCCCTCAATAGCACAGACGTGACAGAAATCCCTAAAAACACATTTCCCTTTTTACATAAATGGATACAAGGTTCTACTTCTCCGGAGTCTAGGAGGAAATAATGTTTTATATTTTTAAACCAAACATGTGCCCCGCTCCCCTCTCTATAAATGCAACAAATTTGGCTCTGTGTTGCCCCGCCGTCCCTTTTACCTTTGAAAAGCTTTAATCATCCATGCATACCGCAAAAAAAAAGGGCCCAATAGTTATTCCCCCCCACCCCCAGTGACATATTTATCTTCCTTTGCTAATTAACAGAAAAATGACACAGAGAAACCTCAGCTCCCCCCCTCCCCCCTCCCCGTTCATCATAAGAACAACCATAGAGCTTTCATTTAGTGGAGGATGTGAATGAATGCCATTCATGGCTATATACGTAGTGTCTATACCAAAAAGGGCTTTGTGTATAGGGCAGCAAGCAAGGGAAAAAAGCCCCACACAGGGACACTGGGCCTGTACCTTTAGAGTTCACTTTGTGCCCTGATCACATTGGCAGAGTTTTATGGCTTGTGATGAATGAGAACTATATCCATGTTACTGGAAGGTGTTTCTTAGCACCGCTAGTAGAACATATTTTGGGGACGGGCGACTCTGAAGTCATTTTATGTATCCATGTATACCCCGATGTACAACACAAGATGTTCTACACTTTAGCCTCTTATTCATAGGGTAAATAATGTGCTGAATTAAGATTAACAAGGACACTCAGGGCCAATCAAAACAGGGAATATGGATGAGGAGTTCTCATGGTTTTTATAGGATAAAAAGGAGATGCTGCGAGGGGATGGATTCAGTTTAGGGCCCTGGCAGAAGGGTAAAATGTTTACATTTCCCCCTGTGCCATTTGGCCAATGCAAGAACACCCCCAATATCTTGCAATTTGGGGAAATGTGTATAGGTTTTCCCAAGGCATCCTTCGGGAACAGAGATGGACTGGCCATTAAAGCCCCCAGGAAAAGTCACCTTGGGCTGATGGCCTGGGAGAACCAGCTTGGTGTAGTGGTTAAGAGTGGTAGTCTCCGATCTGGAGAGCTGGGTGTGAATCCCCACTCCTCCACATGCAGGCAGCTGGGTGACCTTGGGCTAGTTACAGAGTTGTTCTCACGGAGCAGTTCTGTCAGAGCTCTCTCAGGTTGCCTGTCGTGGGGAGAGGAAGAAAGGTAGTTCTAAGCCGTTTTGAGGACACTTTCAGGTAGTGAAAAGCAGGGTATAAAAACAACTCTTTATTCTTTTGTCCCTATTGTCCCTATTGGGCATACTCTGGCTTCAAGTGAGAGGTGGCTTCAATATGTTGCCCTTATGAGCCAGTGGCACCTTTCACGCAACAAAGGGAGCTCTATGTCAAGTTGCTCTTTTCCCTTTCCTGCTTCCTTTTGTGGTGCAGGGCTGGGAAGATGATGGAGGTAATCTGGAGCTACACTCCTTTTTTCAGTGCTGTTTTTTTCTTCCCAGTCTGATTTTGCAGGGCAGAGACTTGATTGATGCCCGAAAACTGACACAAGGGAAGGAACTGGGAAGTAGCAACCAACTCTTGGTGACTCTAGGAACTATGGGGTTTTTAAGGGGAAAGATAGTTTCCTCCACATAGCAACCCCCATCTTCTTTGGCTGCCTCCCATCCAAACCCTAACCAAAGCTAACCCTGTTTAGCTTCTGAGACGGGATCATACGAGGTTAGACTATCAAGCCGCTACAGCAGGGGTAGTCAAACTGCGGCCCTCCAGATGTCCATGGACTACAATTCCCAGAAGCCCCTGTCAGTGAATGCTGGCAGGGGCTTCTGGGAATTGTAGTCCATGGACATCTGGAGGGCCGCAGTTTGACTACCCCTGCGCTACAGCATCTTATAGCCCTTTCATAAACTACAGGAGATCCCAACAACAGCTTCCTTGCATCTATTTGTTGTTATGTTTACCCCACTTTTCCAAGAGGCGAGAAAACTACAGGGTCATAGCTTCACTAGTAGGGTCCCCATGGCCACTGGCAGGGGATGGGAACAGAGTTGCCAAATCCAGGTTGAGAAACCCCTGGAGAGTTGGAGATTGAGCCGGAGGAGGGCAGGGACCTCCACGGAGTTCAACCCATTAAGAGTTTCACCTTCACCAATACCTTCAACACATTCTTTTCCACTGGAGACCAGCTGTAATCCCCAGGTCCCACCTGGAGGCTGGCCCCGCTGTTCAGTCCTAAGCTCCCCCCCAATCTTCTGTGTGAAATTCTTGGGAATTCCGCAGGCTACCAAGGCAGCTTCCAAATCAGCACAAAGAATCACTCTCTCCTTGCCTGGCTGTTCCTCTGCGATCCAATCGGGGAGTCGGACGGCTTGCTGAAACCATAGAGCAGGGGTAGTCAAACTGCGGCCCCCCAGATGTCCATGGACTACAATTCCCATGAGCCCCTGCCAGCATTTGCTGGCAGGGGTTCATGGGAATTGTAGTCCATGGACATCTGGAGGGCCGCAGTTTGACTACCCCTGCCTTAGAGACATGGACACCCCCCCACACACAGTTTAGCCTCTTGCTCTGAGCTCTGAGCTCTGTAACCTCTTCCCTTCTGCCTGAGCCTGTTGCAAGCTCCACTTCCCTCTCCCTCTAGCCCACCGGTAGTTAAAAAAAAAAGAGAGAAACAAGAAAGAGAGAAAAAGCACAAATGCGCACACATAAGAAAACCGCTGCTCCCCAGTGCTGACATCTGACATTTCATGGGTCCATGCTGTTAGTGCTTGCAAACGCATACAACCTCATCCTGTCCCGGTCCCTATGGGTCTCCGAGTCAGAAAAGACTTTTTGGCCCCGGTGTGCTGGAGGCCGTCCGCTGACTGTGGCAGCCCCCCCCCCCCGGGCCAGATTAAAAGCATTGATTGGCAGATAAACCTCCTTTTTTCTTCTTGCTTGATTTGACTGCCTTCAGTGTTCAGGGCTCAAATTCCCTGCATTCCAGGCCATTGCTGGTTGCTTATTTTTTTTTTTTGTAAGGAAACGACTTCGCCACTTCCTAGTCCAGCAATGAAGCTGTTGTGGCCAAAGCCAGGCGATGGGAAGGGCCAGGGGACCCTCCCTTGTCAATAGCCATCCTTCCACACTTCCATGCAATCTCCTCCCCACCCCGCACACACACACACCCTGTCAGACACACGTGTCATAGGTTGGCTTCTTGCCTGTTTTGAGGAGTGGCCCATTAATACCTCTGGGCCCAACTCGGAGCCTCCCAGTCCACTCTCTGCTTCCTCCAGAGCAACCATGACAGTGATTATTTCAAGCGTCCTGTTCTTAGTGCTGCTCCTCTGTCCAGAGCAGGAAGTTTCTGGGGTCTCTCCTCAGCTAAGAGGTAAGCTTGGGGTGGTGGTGGTCCATGGAAGCTCCTGGTCATTCCTGAGGGTGTGGGGATGGCAGCCTCCAGGTGGGACCTGGGGATCCCCTGGAATTACAGCTCCTCTCCAGACAACATAAGTCAGTTTCCCTGGAGGAAATGAATCCTTTGGAGGGTGGGATCTATGGCATTGAACCCCACTGAGGACTCCTGTTCTCCCCAGGCTCCATCCCCAAATTCCCAGGGAGGAATCCCAAATCTCCTGGATTTGGCCACCCTAACAGGGGCACAGAGGGAAGGGAAACCCAGAAAGGTTTGATGGTTATGGGGGGGGGGGGGGGGGAGAGGAATCACCACTAAAAGGTTATGCAATTTGTATAGCTCTTGCTTCTGCTTTCTCCTGTCTTTAAGAACTGCAGAGGTGTTCTTAAGTAACTTTCCCCTAGATCTTACAAGCACAGCATGCTGTTCTCATCCCCGGCTTGATTCAGCATCCTCAAACGAGAGACTTGGCTCTCGATTAGTCCCTTTCGAGGTTTGGGGTTGGAGTCAGTCAGGTGCCCTGGTAGAATAACATCATTGTAGAAATGAGTCATCCGGATTTGCTAAAAACACTATTAGCACTCTTTTCAAGAGCTGAGAGCTGAGCTTGTAGTTTCCCCCAGCTGGGGAATAATCCAGCGAAACAGGTTAGCATCTCTCATAGCTTTACGATGATAAGTTTACTTCGGCTGCGTGCAAGAATTACCTTGATGGATTTTTCACTGGGCGGCTGGATCCTATCCTGCTGGATTTGGTAGAGTTGCCTGCTGTGTAGATACATACAGGATCGGGCTCTTAATGAAGTCGAACTAAATGAGACTTCATTAACAACCCCTTCCTTCTTGAAGTCCATTCACACTTCTGGGTGTCATCCTAAGAATGCTTTCTCAGGAGTAAGTCCCAGAGAATAAAATGGGGCTTACTTCTGAGTAGACCTGCTTGGAAACTCTCTCTCAGCCTCTGAGTTGGTAACCTTCTGGAATGAACCAGCACCCAGGGCAGTAGGCATCCCCCTACCCCCAGGTTAGTACCTGTAAATGTCTACCTTCTGAGCAGGCATCTACGTTCAAAGGTATCATCTTACGGAAGACGGAAAAGAAAATGTGCACGGATAGAAAAACATCTTGTCAGCATGGCAAGGAACTTAGCTGGAAAGGCAGTAGACTGTGTTTTGAAGAATGGCTACTCCTATGTGGCACTCACTCCGACGGGAGGCCATTGAGCTGTTTTAAAGGGTGTTTACATAATTGAGAGACATTGTGGTATCATGGTGACTACCAGACTCGGGAGAGCCAGGTTCGAATCCCTGCACTACCATGAAAGCCCGCTGCGTGACCTTGGGCCGTCCTGCATTCTCAGCCTACAGGGTTGATGTAGGGACAAAAGGGAGACAGGGAGGATGATGTTGTAAGCCACAGTAGGTGCCCATGGGGTGGGGGGTGGGGGAGAAAAGCAAGGAATAAATGAAGTTAACAGATGGATGAAACTGGAGAAAAGAAGGGCACATGCATGAGCACTGCTGCTGATTTGTTTGCTAGACCTATTAGTGAGCTCAGAAAATAACACCTCTGCTCTTGGATACCGGCTGCATGGAACACTTTATTGGTCATCCGATATAGCTACGTGACTGTGAGTGACACTTCTTGATGGTGTCCAGCCCATCACGCTCATTGTCAGGATCGTGCTCGATCCCATACCCTGAACCCTGGATTTTTTCCTCCTTTTCGGTCATGCTTGTCACTCTGTATCGTTTAATTTCTTTTCCTCTTGATCCTATAGAACTTTGATAGAGATGAATAGCTCTCCACCTATATTTGGGGCTGGGGGCACTTGTCTCCTCGGATGCTAGAAGAGCATAGCAATGACTTGTGTTGTAGTCCTTTCTAAGGTATAGTGGTTAAGAGCAGTGGTCTCTAATCTGGAGAGCTGGATTTGATTCCCCACTCCTCCACATGCAGCTAGCTGGGTGACCTTGGGCTAGTCGCAGTGCTGATAGTGCTGTTCTCACAGGGCAGTTACTGTCAGATCTCTCTCAGCCTCACCTACATCACAGGGTGTCTGTTGTGGGGAGAAGAAAGGAAGGTTAAGCCACTTTCAGATAGTGAAAAGTAGGTTATAAAAACATTTCTTCTTCTTCTTCTTCTTCTTCTTCTTCTTCTTCTTCTTCTTCTTCTTCTTCTTCTTCTTCTTCTTCTTCTTCTTCATTTCTACTTAGATGATGGCCCAATATTGTTATATCTGTTGTATGTTTCCCAGATGACTGGAATCGATTGTCCCTCTGCCAGGTACACAGGGTGCTATGTGTATTTACTGGCAAGGCTGTTTCCAAATTACTCATCTATGATGCAGCTAAACTCCCCTCATTAGACAAATACATCCCTTGTGTAGTGGCATCTGTTTGGATGAATGCCATAAGCACCTATTGGATGGTGACCTTGACATCACTGATACTGAGCTGAGAACACTGGTTTTCTTCCATATCTCTGTCACACTGTGTCCCTCAAACCTGCACTTGGTATGGGAAAGGGACTCTTAGGCTCTGTACTGGATATTCCAGGCTAGGTTGATTTTGTCAGATCTTGGAAACTAAGCTGGATTGACCCTGATTAGTATTTAGATTGGATACCACCAAGAAAGCCCAGGGGAGTTAACCAGAGGCACCTATGTTGTTCTCTTGGCTTGAAAACACGATAGGTTTGCGGTTTGATGGCACTACACACACACACATGAAGACAGATTTGAATTTTCAGTCGGGCGGGGAAGGAAATTGAAATTGATATGATGCTTCTAATTTAGTCTAGAAATCCACCAGTTTCAGTTCTTGTGCACCTCTTCCCTGTTTACAGTCTGGATGCTTCCTCCTTGTGTGCTGGGCCCATTCTGAACACATTGGCTAATGCACTTTCAATGTGCTTTGGCAGCTGGATTTTCCTGTGCGGAACAGGAAAGTCTACTTCTAAAGTGCACTGAGTGCATTATCGATTGTGTGCAGAATAGGCCCTGGTGCATATATCATAAGACTGAAGAGATGGAGTAGAACAGGGGTCCCCAACCCCTGGTCCGCAGCCCGGTATCGGGCCGCAAAGGCCATCATACTGGGCCGCCAGCGGCCGCGCCTGCCTCCCCCCCTGCACCGAGAGGGGGGGAAAGAGGCCAGCACGGCAGCTGGCGCGGCAGCCGGCGCAGCAGCGACGCTAACGCACATGCGCGGAACTGGTGGCCAAAACGCGCATGCGCGTTTTTTAGCAATTGCGGCAGCCGGGCCGCTGGCTCTCCCCCACCCCCGGAGGCGGTCCCCGACCAGATGAAGGTTGGGGACCGCTGGAGTAGAACACCAGCACTGGGTAGTTTCAAAGTCTGCATGAGTGGTGCACCTTTTGTAAAGCCTATTGTGGTAGTGGAAAGTGACATCAAGTCAGTGCCAACTTTTGGTAGCCCCTTAGGGGTTTCAAAGCAAGAGATGATGATTTGTCATTGCCTGCCTCTGTGTAGCAGCCCTATCCAAATCAGAGCAAAGTTTATGGCACTTCAGCAAACCTTTCCTTTGAAACCAATAACGTATACTTCAACTGGTTTGCCTGGCTCATCAGCATACTCATGTCCGGAATGAAGTAGGATAGCAGGAGCAAGTGGAGAGGGCGTATCCTGGTGGCAAGGTCTGCTGAAAGGTGGTTGGATGTTTGTGGGGTTTGGCATCTCTTGACACAACTCTCTGCATGACATAAACAAATAAGGTTCCCAATAGACACTCTCATTTGCTTTAAAAAGGATGTCTTTAGTGAATTAAGGGGAGGGGGGAAGAATGAATAGAGCATGCATGTTAACTTTTAACCCCCCTTCCCAATCAGTATAAAACTAAGTACCATCTGTATGCTCTGTAATGGATAGACAGCCTTTACAGTTTATTCCCCTCCATAAATAAATATTGACCTATGATGTACAGTTATTTCCGCTCACTTTCACCATGTATATCTGTCTGGTTTTCTTTGCCATTCTGCATTGATTTTCCTTACTTCAGTGCTCAGTTTCCTTTCTGATCACTGTTTCCGCGGATTTTCTCATAGTGCTTTAGTGCTGATTTTCCTCTTGTTTCACTTCCAACCCCAAAGTAAATCAAGAGGATGCCTTGTGAGTCACTCACACTGAGGTCATTCTGCCTACTGTGCACCTTCTACCATCCCCCTTCATTGATGTACAAGCCCTATTTCCCCCTCTTTTAAAATGTTTACATTGTTTTTGATAAGCAGCATGAGTCTAATGATATGAGATTATTGCTAGTCTCAGATCGCTGAATAAAGATTTAAATGTTGGAGGGAACGATTAAAAGGAGATGCGTGAGGTTTAGTTACCTGCTGATAATGATTTGAAAAGGGGACCAGAAAGGAGGCAAAACATCTCCTGTTCAAAAAAAAAAAAAAGAGAGAGAGAGAGAGAGTAAGAAAAAAGGATTTCAGTGCTGCATGCAAACAAAAGCAGGGTGGGAGAATTGTCAGTGTGGAATGAAAGCAACATTAGATGTAAACAGAGAGACACTGGGATGGGAAGTCGAAAGCTTTGAAAAACATTTTCCCCTTTAATGCTTTCATGAACAAAATTTGAGTGAGGGAACCATTTTAGCACCTTCTGGAAGTCTAACATTAAAATGACACCTGAGACACATGTATCTCCTGCAAACTGCCACACTTAAGAATCACTTGGGGTCAGTCCATTTGGAAGACAGAATGCAATATGCACAGGACAGGCTCTGAAACACTGCCAAGATGACGACCAGTGTGCAGGATCAAATTAGAGAATCACAAAGAGAAAACTTTGCAACTTTGCAAGGAAGGGCAGGAAATTAGGATTACTGGGCACCGGCACTAGGGCATTGGTGAAAATACCCAGCCCTTAAAAAAAAAATATTGACACAAGATGAAAAAAGCTCTCCAGAACTTCTACCAGAGGAGAGGACTCCTCCCTCATACAAATTGCAGACCCATGTAAAGTATGATAGAGTTGCAGCTGACTTTGCATGCTCATGCACACAGCCAACAATCAAAGCTTGCAGTGCCAGTGGGCTCTACCATGCATTGTGCATACTCTACATCAGGGGTAGTCAAACTGCGGCCCCCCAGATGTCCGTGGTCTACAATTCCCAGGAGCCCCTGCCAGCGAATGCTGGCAGGGGCTCCTGGGAATTGTAGTCCACAGACATCTGGAGGGCCACAGTTTGACTACCCCTGCTCTACATGTTTCCCCATATTATGAGATCCCATTTTGCACAGTGGATGGTAACCCAACAGAAAATCCTCTAGTTCTCAGCAATTTGGATAATGGGGCTTCACAGCTGCTTGCCAGTTTTTTGTTTGTTTGTTTGTTTTAAGGTCTGGTCAATTTAAACACTGGGTTTCCCCCATTTGCCTGTGTTCATTTCTGCTCCCTTTCAGTTTAATGAACTAGTACGATTAGTTCATTAAATCGTATTAGTTCATTTAGAGAACTAATAATGCATGTGAAAAACCTAAACCATGAGGATTTAAATAGAAGGGGTTTGTGGTACAGCAACAACAGGGTGATTGTGTAAACTTCGCCCCCCCCTCACATGTCACAAGTGACATTCCACCCCAATTTAGAAAAGTGTGTTTTTAAAAATTGCAGCTGCAGAATAAATACACTGGAGGGGGGAAAAAAGTGCAGAAGGTGGGCACAGAATCTGAAGTCAAGATTAAAGGCTTACCGCTCTAAAACCCGGCAGTTAGGTGCAGATGTATAATGGGCCATTATTCGTCGACATTAAAAAAAAAAACCTCAGTTGCCATTGTCTAAAAGAGAAAAAGTGCCTTTTGCCAATTGGCTCCACTTCCAAGAATGTTTTGGACGGTTTTAGGTGGCAAAAATATACGGAACTGTGATTTTCAAAAGATCTTTAGCTTCGCATAAAGCAAATCAAACTCTTGTCACTCTGCAGAGCCAGAACTCCAGATGAGTGTTTTGACTAGGGATCTTGTACAAAGGGAATTGTTTCCCTCGTGCTTGAAAGGAAGTAAGAGCAGTTCTGACCAAGTGGGTACAGATCATCTAATGCCTGTTATCCTCATGTCAACCTGACAGTTAAAAAGGTTCCTTAGTGGAACGGGCTCCCTTGGGAGGTGGTGGGCTCTGTTTCTTTGGAGATTTTTAAGCAGAGGCCTAGAGGGCCATGTGACAGAAATATAGATTCTGTGAATTTAGACAGATAGTGAGAGGGAGGGCAGGAAGGGATGAACCCGTGGTTGACTCTCATGGGCTTTTAAAATAATGCTGTATGCTAATTACCCTTGCATATAAGCCTAGTTTTTCAGGACCTTTTTTCGCAGTGAAAAATCCCTCCTCAGCTTATACGCGGGTATATACGGTAGTTGAAATAAAAGTCTTCTCCAGCCAGCCAATTGTTGCATTGCCTTTTGCAAATGAGTACAGCAAGCTGAGCTTGCTCTGACTTGTGTTTCTTTTAAAAGTTGATTTTTACAGTTCTTTCTTTCAGTGTTCAGTTTTACAGTTTTTTATTTCAGTGTTTTGTTCTGGGGAGGGCACTGCAGTTGTAGTTAGAGTTGTCCATTCTCCCAGTTTGGTAGCTGTTGTTCTTGTTGTAGCAGGTTGCCAGCTTTGGGTACTGTTGTTCTGCTCTGGTTTGCTGGCCTGGGGGGGGGGCACTGTTTGGTTCTTCTGCCAGAGTTGTTCTCACAGAGCAGTTCTGTCAGAGCTCTCTCAGGGTGTCTGGCATCAAGAGAGGAAGAGAAGGCAATTGTAAGCTGCTTTGAGACTCCTTTGGTTAGTGAAAAGCAGGGTACAAAAACCAGCAGCTATTCATCCCCTTGACTTTTCTGTATTTGTTGGGGGCTGTATTTGTTGTGATGATGGAGCATTTCCCACCTTCGGCTTATATGCGAGTCATTAAGTTTGCCCAGATTTTGTGGTAAATAATCCTAAACAAATTCCTCTCTTCGTGTCCGTAAAGGGAAAGGAATATTCTGCCTGCCTTCTTATATGCCAGGGATACAGCAAGAAATATATAGTGAAGGTGAGGGCCAGCCTGGCAAGTACTTCAGGTTTGCATGGATAATGTCCCAGGTTAAAAACATCAGGTAGCAGTGATGTGAACGAACTCTGTCCAAGACCATGGAAAGCTCCTGACATTCAAACTAGACAATACTGACTTTATTGGACCATTTGCCTGACTCATTATAAGCCAGTTTCATGAGTTCAATGTTCACCAACTCCATTGCCTGGTGAATTTCAGTTACTTAGGGCTGTATTTATATTCTTATTTTGCTTTTAAATATACCTTATGACCTAAATGAATGCACAAACTAAATAAGATGCTTGAGCTTTTTTGGGGGTTTGTTCGCTCAGTGGATCCAATGGATGGATGAGGGACTCTTTGAAAATCAGGCAGGAAAGTACTGTAAATACCCCTCTTGCAGATCTTGTTAAGTTGGCAGACCGATAGTTGTTGCTCTTTTACTTTATACAGGTGCCCAATGCCGGACAAGACCCACTGATCTGGTTTTCATCATCGACAGTTCCCGAAGTGTGCGCCCCAGTGAATTTGAGCAAGTCAAGGTCTTCTTGTCCCAGGTCATCGAGCCACTCGATGTGGGACCTAATGCTACTCGGGTCGGTGTCGTTAATTACGCCAGTGCAGTCAAGAATGAGTTTTCCCTCAAGACTCACCGTACCAGAGTTTCCTTGCTGCAAGCTGTACGGAGGATTGAGCCCCTTTCCACTGGGACCATGACAGGCCTGGCTATCCAATTTGCCATCAACAGAGCGTTCAGTGAGGTAGAAGGCGCAAGAGTGAGATCACCAGGGGTTAACAAGGTAGGAAAACTCCATGAGGAATCTTCACTCCACCCTCCTCCGTTTGATTTATGTCCATTGCAAAATATAAGCTTCATGTGCAGATAAGAAATATGAAATTCCTCTTCCTCATCTTCTGTAATGCTAGCATTTGGAGTTGCCCAATGAAATGGACTTGTAGTAGATTGTGCACAAATGAAAGAATTCACCAGCATAGGATATGGTACTGATGACCATTGACCATTCATTGACTTTGACCTTGTCTACACAAAGTGGAATGGAGTGATATATGATGTTGCCTTCTACCAAACCAGATGGCGGATTTAGCAAGGTCAATATTGCCCTCTCTGATATCCAGCAGGACCTTAGAATTTCAGGTGGAAGGCTTTCATCACTTTTCCTTCTTCCCAATCCTTTTGACCTGGAACCTTCTGCATGCTAAGCAGATGCTCTTTCTCTGAGCCATTATGAGTGGTAATGCATGGCAGAATGCTGATGTATTGCATGGGCTGTATACCTTCAGATGAAGGGGAGGGATTAAAGTTTTCAAAGTTCACCTTAATTAATAACTCTCTGGCAGTAGAAAACTAGTACAGCACGTGAAAGGCTAGGCTAGAATCTTTCTCCCCTAATACACCCAATCTGCCATATGTGTCGACCAGGTCATCAGTTACTTTAATGGTGGTGGTGGTGATGAGACTAATTCATAGAACTTAAATTAATGGTTGTTCAGACATAATATCAATTGCTGGAGGCAATAACAACTGCCTTCCTCCCTGGCTGGTAGACTTCTGAAAAGGAAGGAGAAGAAAATGACAAATCAGTGAAGTGTATGGGAGTCTCTAGGGGCTCACAGAACTTTCCCACATGGACAATCAAGTCCCTGATAGCATGGACTGTGACATATCCAGAATCACAATATGATTTTGATGCAGCCTGTGTAGGAAGTTGCTCAAAAATGTAAGAATCCAAAATTATATTGAGCATAAAAGGTAAAGGTAAAGGTATCCCCTGTGCAAGCACCGAGTCATGTCTGACCCTTGGGGTGAAGCCCTCTAGCGTTTTCATGGCAGACTCAATATGGGGTGGTTTGCCAGTGCCTTCCCCAGTCAATACTGTTTATCCCTCAGCAAGCTGGGTACTCATTTTACCGACCTTGGAAGGATGGAAGGCTGAGTCAACCTTGAGCCGGCTGCTGGGATTGAACTCCCAGCCTCATGGGCAGACAGCTTCAGACAGCATTTCTGCTGCTTACCACTCTGCGCCACAAGAGGCTCACTATATTGAGCAAACATATGTGTAAGAGGCAATTAATAAATGTTAAGGAAACCGGTGCGACAATATACTTTGCTAAGCAATTATAATTTGGAAAAATCAGTAAGGCAGATAAATAGTTGGCTCATTGCATAGTTTGAAAAAACACATCAAGTTATTCCATCATTTTATTCCCATCCTTTATAAAGACATTAATGTCTTACAACAATCTTTGTTGTATTCTATAAAAATCTGTACAAATCTGATAATCTAAATCCTAAAGGAATTCAAGATACATTTTAAAAAACATTGTAATGGATCAATATATTTATCATGATCAAAATCAGTGTTAGAAAATGGAGATATTGTGTTGAGAGCACAAGATGAGCAATTTCAATTATTTAAAAACAGTATAAAAAGAAGAATCTATTTTCTTTATTGATGTTGAGAAGGCTTTTGATGGGATTGAATGGGAGTTTAAAACTTTACAGTGTTTCAACGTACATGGCAAATAATGTGAGATAGTAATATTATAAACAATATAAAACTATATAAATGAATGCATGAAGATAAAAATTAATGATATATAATACAAGAAAGTACTTGTATTTGATTAACTTATATGACTTGGTATTTGCAAAGTTCTAAAGTAATTAAAAGAGAATAGCTGTTTTATCAGATCTAAGTCCTTAGGGCCCATTCCACACACAATGGTTAATGCACTTTATGACCAAACAAGCCCAGCTGCTCAGTCTGAGAAAGACTGGCAAGAAAATGTTGCACCATATATTGCATCTACCATCTGTATTAGCATGAAGGATAGTTTTTATAAAGTCATCCACCAATTCACATAGACTAAATAAAATATTTAGTACTGATCAATGTGTATGTTAGAAACGTGATGGTTTTGTCCAGTAGTAAAGAACTTTTGAAGAAAAGTATTAGTAGAAATTAGGGCTATGCACCTAGAAACATTTTGTTATAACTGGATCCAGACTGTGTGGGGCTGGGGGGATGGAATTACTATTGTTGGTCTGTCAGTATGGAGATATACTAAAACAAATGACAGGAATACCTATTGGGGACAATGGGAGAGGCCCAAAGGCCCATTGGTTATCATAAGAACCAGGTATACCAATTGACTAGACTGGCTTCATTGAAATACAGTATGGAACACAAAAAATTACAATGAAAATATGCATTATAAGAAACCTGCCCAGGGATTGAAATGACAGCTTTCAGGGTGGAATAATAATTCCTTGGAAATAGAATAACAGTCCCTGGGCCCAGATAAAGTGTTCTGGGTTTGAAATGGCAGCCCCTGGAATTGGATCAGTTCTCTTGAGGCTATCATTCCAGTCTCAAAATCACAGAATCATAGAATCCTAGAATCATAGAGTTGGAAGGGGCCATACAGGCCATCTAGTCCAACCCCCTGCTCAACGCAGGATCAGCCCAAAGCATCCTAAAGCATCCAAGAAAAGTGTGTATCCAACCTTTGCTTGAAGACTGCCAGTGAGGGGGAGCTCACCACCTCCTTAGGCAGCCTATTCCATTGCTGAACTACTCTGACGGGGAAAAATTTTTTCCTGATATGTTCATGCTACTCCTAGAGACTGTCATTCCACTATGAGGGCTGTCATGCCATGTCGAGGGTGGGTCTCTCTAAATCTGTTCCACATTTTAATGCAACTTTTGTTTGTTGTAATGCATTTCCATGGAGCCATTGCAAGTCCGATGGCATTTGTAGCTCACATTATAGCCAGTGGTTCCAGTAGGCAGCTTTGTCATTCGTTTTAGTACATCGTGCCCCAGCTCTCTATTTGTCCCGTCACAGAAGAACAGAACAGATCCTCTCCCCCCAAAGGATGGAGGGAAAGAGAATTGTGGCTTTCTGTGACTTGTCTCCAAAAGTGTTTTGTTGAAGCACTCAGTGCTCTGCTCTGGTAAGGATCCAGCTGGAAGGGAGAAATAACACTGCTCGGGAAATCAGTAGAATCAAGAAAGAACATGAGTACATGCTGTAGTCCACTAGTAACACCTGAAGCAGAAGGTATGGATTTCTTTAGCTAAGGTAGTTCATTTCATGAAGAATCCCTGATTCCTAATACTGTTCCAGGACATCATGAAACAACACCTGAAACAACAAATTATCTGTATATTTTTGGTTAGGGAATTTCACTATGCAAACCCATAATGGAAATCCAAGCTATAGCAGGATATAAAATTATAGGAGACCTAAAAAATCTTCTGTTGTGTCTCCTATTAGACAATGTTCCATTTGTCTACAGAACTATGATTCTTGGTTTCTTCATCACTGCTAAAATATGGAGAACTAAATGCTGGAACATTACTAGAAGGCTGAATATCAAAATTTGGATCTACAAAGCTTAGCCAGTGCAGATTTCAGAATTATCCAAATCAATCAAATGTGTTTGGTAGAGAGATGGATGAGATGTTTCTCATAGTATTGGAAACACTTCTATGATTCCTTGCTCAAAGGACTTGCTTTTGTATTCTGATATATATTACCAGGTTATTTTCTGTAACAGTAAATTGCTTGCAGTGATATCTAAACATCCAGGATCTAGTGGCTTTTGTATATCTTTCTATGTTTAGCTCTGTGTGGTCTGCTCCGAGTAGCTCTAGCTTGCCAGGATCTTGGACAGAGAAGGATCCATAGTCTTGCTACCTGAGATAGTTTAATGAGGATGTCAAGGGCAGAAGTTAGACTTTTCTGTATGCAAAATATGTGGCCTATCACTAAACCATGGTCCTACCTCACAATATGTTATTATATCAAATCAGACTATCGGTCTATTTTTCTCAGTATATCTGTTTTGCCCAGAAGGGTGTTTAGACTAAGAAGGATGTAACTCTACTTAGGATTGCACTGAGAGATAGACTTACAATTTAATAGGAGAAATATGTGAAATTATGTTTCACTCTTCACCAAACCATCCCCTCTCCTTCCCAATAAGAAAAATTACATCAACATGAAGTTGGTTTATAAATAAATACTATGCCTTCATTTTGACTGACTGTGGACACCTCATAATCTAATGTAATAGGGGTCATTTTTGGACACTAATGGGATAAAATTGACTTTTGGTTTCAGAACATATTTAATGGCCCAAACATCACCATATTGATCTTGGGAAATTCCATGTACTTCTTGTTCATTCCCTACTCCACATAGTTTTGATTTCTATAGCTCAAAAGTTGTCAGTGTTCTGATGAAGAAGAGAACAGATTGGGGTAGATTCTTTGCTTGGAATGCCATAAACACAAGTCTATTTTTTCAGATCCTAGAAGAGGACTGATGAATACACAGGTCAAAGATTTCCGGACAGATTCTTTCTTTCTTTCTTTCTTTCTTTCTTTCTTTCTTTCTTTCTTTCTTTCTTTCTTTCTTTCTTTCTTTCTTTCTTTCTTTCTTTCTTTCTTTCTTTCTTTCTTTCTGCCAATTTGGAATCCATTGTCCTGGTTTCCTATGACTATGCAGTTTGCTCAGGAATCTTTAGTCAGGAATTAGTCAAAAAGCCTTTTGGACAACAATGGCCACAATCTCATTCTTGTCCTCTTGTTTAATGAAACCTTCCAAGAATGATGAAGATAATTGCTCTCTCTCAGAAGCTTTGCTAGAAGTTACTTTGTGGACTGCGGAGGCCTTTGTTTGTGAGTAAAAAGATGGACATGCATTGCAGTTGGTACCCTGTCACTTTCAAAACAAACTGAGTTTATGTTTCATTGTGATATGGCTGGTTATATTTCACCCTGCTAGGCTCCATGTAATATAATTTTATTGGAAGGACAATATGCCATTTTGTCAGTATTGCTTTGCAGATAAAGAATGCAGTATGCTCTTATTCATGCACATGGCGATTGTCCACATCTCTCTCTGGGAATCATGTTACGGATTCCCTAGGGTCACCTTGAGAACTCTTGATCTGACGTGGTCAGAGAAACATATGCAGGTCCAATTCAGATCTGGGACTTAGTTTTCCTGTGTATCATCGAGAAAACTGGATTTACCACCCTAATTAATGGGAACCACCAGTGAGCAACCAGTGAGCAACCAGGGATAAGACCGCGATAGTCTCGGTAGCTTTGTCCTGCCCACTCACCCACCCTCCCCTCTCCATTTCCTGTTCTGAGTAATTTTTAAAAATGGCACAGTCCATCTTGCAGTACGATCACAAACCTACATTTTTAAAGGTGAAATAAAATTTTCTTTAAAGTGTCTACCGTCTTTTGGGGATCAGGCAGGCAAAACCCTTTTCTTTTCTTTTTGTAGGTGGGAAAGAGGGCAGATGGGAGACTGTTGTTCCTGGCTCTGATCTCAACTAAAGACCCGGTGGAAGAGCTCCATTTTATAGGCCCTGGGGACCTCTGATAGCTTTGTTAGGGTCTTCAGCTCTCCTGGGAGCTCATGTCACCAGGTCGGGGGCAGAACTGAAAAGGCCCTGGCCCAGGTCAAGGACAGGTGTGCATATTTAGGGCCAGAAGCCTCCAGTAGATTAGCACCCGCAGAGTGAAGTGCCCTGTGGTGGGCATAACGAGACAAGTGTTCCCTCAGATAGGCCTGGACTTCAGAACATGTAAGTCGTGAATGGCCTTAAAGGTTATCACCAAAACCTTGAACCTGATCCAGGCCAGGACAGGCAACCAATGCAGCTGCCTCAACACAGGCTGGATATGGGCCCTCCAAGGTGTGTCAGTGAGGACCCTAGCAGCTGCATTCAGCACCAGCTGGAATTTATGGATGATAGGCCTACATAGTCATAGAATCATAGAATCATAGAGTTGGAAGGGGCCATACAGGCCATCTAGTCCAGCCCCCTGCTCAACGCAGGATTAGCCCTAAGCATCCTAAAGCAGAGTGAGGCTATTGGATTTTAAGGGAAAAGAGTGACATCAGTCTTCTCTCAGAATCATTGGAAATGGAAACTCTATGGTTTTGCCACAGGCTTCCTGGCAATTCCTAGAGAGGTTTTACTGGAAGTGATGTTGCCAGTGGCCTCCCCACCTCCTAGTCTCCCACTAGTTGCCAGGCTGTGCCTGTCAACTCTAATGCCTGGTAACTGTGGTCTGTTTAATGACAGATTTATAGAACTGCATATGACATGTAATTCCTCCCTGTGGTAGCACAATTAATCAGTAAGAGAAGTGAATTGGATTTTTGTCCTTTCCAAATCCTAAATAATTTCATTGCTGGTCCCCTTTTCCCAGCTGCTGAATGATTCATGCTCTCCTATCGGAATTTCTCAGGATTCTGTTGCACTTTAATTATGTAGCCCGGCTTCTTACGGAAATGCTAGTGAGCATGCATATTTAGCTGCCAGATTTATTGCATCATAGGAATATGGCAATACTTGTAAGAGCAGGGGCAACTGAGGTGCCTTTAAAGCAAATACAGTTTCATGAACCAGATGGAGAAGTCAAGCAAACGGCTAGGAAGTGAAGGAAATAAGGGTTTGTGTGCAAGAGAAATCATGCAAAATTAAGTTTCACTGTGGTTTCTTTCTTTCCCTCTTTTACCAGACCTCATATGCATTTAATAAATATGATTAAATCTTCAATCTGAGCATTAATAAGGAATAAAGTGAATAGGGGTTGTTGACTTTTTTCCTGAGAAAGCCAGGAAATGCTTCATAGGAATGGTTCATAGGTTGGTTCATTATCCAGTAATGTCTTATGGGTATGTCTGAAATGCTACTGAGAACTTCTGCCTATTTTGTCAAACCAGTTGGCATGGCATGCCATTCTTCCAGTGTTTTACCCCAAGTACAAATGCAAAATTCTTTCAGATTTCACTTAAAACCAGATTTGGTAGTAATTCTGTCTTCATCAATTACATGAAATTAATCTTGAGTTTAGTCTAAGTTTAGATTTTGTCTAAGTCTTTACAACAGAAATCAGTATGAAATACTGAAGTGCTTGCCCATATAGCTTGCTCTAGAGCAGGGGTAGTCAAACTGCGGCCCTCCAGATGTCCATGGACTACAATTCCCAGAAGCCCCTGCCAGCATTTGCTGGCAGGGGCTTCTGGGAATTGTAGTCCATGGACATCTGGAGGGCCGCAGTTTGACTACCCCTGCTCTAGAATATTAGGATATGAACATTTTCATTTCCAGATCGAGATGTCAGCATCTAGACATTTATTTCTAGTTTATGTTGTCAATGTGGGCTTGCTAACCATGCTTTCCTATACAACAGAAGCTGAAGCCTCTGTACTTCTATCCAGCTGACAGTCTGTCCCACCTGTCTACCAGCATGTGAAAACAAAGCCTTTGTTTCTGTCTGGTGCAGGTCAAGCGGGTGGTGCTGGGGAAACTCTTTTCATCTAGTCTCCAAAAAAAAAATCAACCAACAAGAATTCTCGCCCCTTATGTGGAACATCCACATAAGGGGTGAGAATCCTTGTTCCCTACCTCCTCCTTCCCTGCCTCCGCCCCTCTCCTTACCTGCTGGCATGTTGCACTGTGCTACCTCCGCCCCCACCAGTCTCCCAAGGTTGGCCCTGCTGTCTGGAAGGCA
Source organism: Paroedura picta (assembly GCF_049243985.1). NCBI lineage: Eukaryota > Metazoa > Chordata > Lepidosauria > Squamata > Gekkonidae > Paroedura > Paroedura picta. The sequence goes on from NC_135373.1 coordinate 33,882,764, forward strand.
GGAGTAGCCTCGGAAGACTGGCAGTGGTGGCAATGCTGCCAGAGCAATGAGCGCACCTCAGTACTCTGGCACTGCTGCTGTAGTCCATATACTGGTGCGGTCCCTGGGGGCGGGACTATGGATGTCATGTCCGTAGACTTCTGTTGGAGGGAGCGCGCTAGTAGATGTTCCACATCAACAAACTTTGTGGTCTAAACTGGTGTGTGTGTGGGGGGGGGGGAGGGGAATGAAAGTGAAGATATAGTGTTTACCTCTCCATTTCCCAACATGCCTTATCTTGTCTCCAGCAAGCACAAGTGAAACTTTCTCCCTAACTTGCTTAGCATAACAGCATAAGGACCCATGCGTACAAGATACGGAGGCTGTGAAATGATTGGTGGAAACAAAAATGTCATTTGGATGTGGTGGGAACTCTGCTGGTTAGGCAATACACATAGTCCTCATCATGCACATATACATTGGGAGGCGCTGTGGCTCAGTGGTCGAGCAACTGGTTTGCATACAGAAGGCCCCTGGTTCAATCCCTGGCATCTCCAGTTAAAAGTACTCGATAGGGGCATGGTACCAGAATCTTGAAAAATATTTCAGTGGTTCCTCCATGGTCAAAAGTTTGAAAAAGGCTGCCCTAAGGGCTGGATTCAGTAGAAGGCAGCTTCACATATACACTTTCCTTGCTGCCCTTATGTGCTTGCTACAAGGAAAAATGGAACAAGAGAAGGAGATGCTGGACCACTCTGATCAGTAGACTTAAGATCATTCCTGAATGTCACAAGGAATTCTTCCCAGATTTAGGAATTTTTGTTCTGTTTCCAAATGGGATGTGGTTCATGTTGGATCACGATTGATAAAGTTCTGAATAACTCCTCCCCCCCAGTAATAATTTCAAAGAAAGCCATTCCTTTTGATAGTTCTCTTACCAAACTTGTTAAATAAATGGCTCTCTCTTCTGGCAAAAAGAAAACATTGCAATGCAAGAGATTTCAGCCATTTTAAAGAGCAAACTATTGACTACAGAAGTAAATCCCCAACAGCCACTACATTTCACTTGTTAAATACGCTTTTGGGGAGGAGAAATTTGCATCTGAGAAGAGATGGGGAGTTAGGGGAAGCAGGTGTGACTCAATGGTACAGCACATGCTTTGTATATAAAGATGGAATTCCCGGGGCCTATGGCATCAAAGCTAGAGTGGAGTCCTTGTTAGATGTTGTTAGGTTCCATCAAGTCATTTTTGACTCATGGTGGTTTTATGAACCAAAGGCCCACCATCCAGCTCTGTTTGCAGAGGCAGGTGAGGGGTCCCTGAAAGTGTGGGGCCTGTAGCATGTGCTACATGTTCTATGTAGTTAAACCAGCTATGGATAAAGATTCCAAACTCAGGATGTCAGTCTTGGAACCCTGCCTACCACAGTGGAGAATACCGAGCATGTGGACCAGTGGCCTAACTCAGCAGAAGACAATTTTGTTGACTGGAATAACAGTTGAATCCAGTTATTGGAGCCATTATTCAGCTGGGCAGGGGAAATTCAAAATGAAGATTTTTGAGACTGACCACTGAGACATCAGAGTAATGGTGTGTAAGTTTGGGGTCCACTGTATGACACTTCTAGTGCAACCCCACACAAGTTGCTAAGAGACAAGAAAAAGTTGTGATCTACCCCTTGTTGGTGAACTCAAAGTTCATCTCCAGTTTGGCCCCCATAACCCGTTTCCAGAACACAAGCAGGGAAAAAGTGATGGAAAAAACATAATTCAGGACACAATGTCTACATCTCAAATTAGAAGCCTGGCTTGGAGTTCCTTTTGTCAAAGATGCCAGGAAAAATACAGGACACATCACAACACAGTATTTCAAGGAAGGCCCTTTGAACACGGTGTTTTATCAGAACATGTTTTTCCCCGTTGATTTTTTCCATTTGATAAAGGAAGAATGGTGAACTCTACACAAGGAGGGCAATGAGTTCTTTTGCTTGATTGAATTGATTGGCACCCATTCCTCGGTTCCTTTACAAATTTGTTTGCTTGTAACTTGGTATCTGTCCTAAATACTCTAAAACTGGAATGGAATTTAGCACCCACATTTGTGACAAGCATTTGCTTTGGCTGCCTCAGAACATACAGTCCTAATTGATAACATGTGCACTGAAAAGGTTTGTCTTTATATAGTGAATCAGCACATCTAACGATCAGTTATAACAAATATAATTGGAATTATGAATAAAACAACAAGGGGACGGTTTTTGGTGCACGCCCCAGATGCAGGACCTGGGTGGTGAAGGGCAACAAGGTATAGAGCAGGTTAAGAAAACTAAATATCTGGGTGTGATTATATAGGCTTCAGGTGCTAACACAGCCCATTGTCATTTTGGGCTGAGCAGTTGGTTCTTATATGCTGCTTTTCTCTACCCGAAGGAGTCTCAAAGCGGCTTACGGTCACCTTCCCTTTCCTCTCCCCACAACAGACACCCTGTGAGGGAGGTGAGGCTGAGAGAGCCCTGATATTACTGCTCGGTCAGAACAGCGAGCCCAAGGTCACCCAGCTGGCTTTATGTGGAGGAGCGGGGAATCAAACCTGGCTCTCCAGATTAGAAGTCAGTGCTCCTAAGCACTACACCAAGTTCGCTTTCTATGGTTACTCTATCGCAGGGGTAGTCAAATTACAGCCCTCCAGATGTCCATAGACTACAATTCCCATGAGCCCCTGCCAGCAAATGCTGGCAGGGGCTCATGGGAATTGTAGTCCATGGACATCTGGAGGGCCGCAGTTTGACTACCCCTGCTCTGTGACATCTATTCAGGCCTTGCAACATCTAGTCTGCTCCATCTAGAGAAACTACGAACTAAATTTCTCCAGGTAATTCTTCAGGTTTCCCCTTGCATCTCCAACACTTGGATACGTTGGGAGACATGTACCATACATATGGCGGTGAGGGTCTTTATACAACCTATCCTCCAATGCCTTAAAATAAATTCTTCTCAAAAAGTTCTTTTTCCGCTGATTGTTCCAGATTCCTTCCTGCCTAAGTGGATTGCAGTTCTCAAGAATAAACTGGTGCAATTGGATTTTTCTCCTAGCACTCTTCTAATGCTAAATATTAGACAAGCGAAGTGTAGTGTAAAACAGAGGGTTTGAGATATACAGTGCCAGCAGGATTGGGTGCTGTCCACTAATTTTGTGTGGCCTACGAAGTCTGAGTATATAATGACCAGCAACGTACCTTTCTCAGCATGACACTCATGTGTATCAGAAGAGTATATGCCTTAGTTATATGTGCAGCATTGCTGTTGGCCATCTTCAAAGGTAAATATTTAAAAATGTCATATTCAAAGAGGCTTTGTCTATGTGCAAGAGGAGATGTGGAGCACTTGGGACATGCCATTTTTCATTTTCCCTTCTAAACAACCAGAGGGGCAGGTCCTCTCCCCCTTCCTAGCAAAGCTATTAGGTTGTCTGTTTAGATAAATTATTATCACTTGAAGACTCTCATACAAAGAGACAGCTGGCAAATTTTTGTGCCCACACGGATCATTTTCTTAGTAAATGTTATAAATGAATGGTAGGGTTGGGAATGATTTTTATAACCATACTTTGTCTTCTAAAGTTATTCTATATTTTAGACAGTATTCTATCCCTTTTAATCTGTTTTATGCATTCCATAATTTTGTGATGAATGTTTCAGATTTTGTAAATTCTATCTAGGGTCGGCCTGTGACTGTAGCGATAGAATCTGGATTTGAATCAGTTCCAGTCTCAGATGTTCATTTACAGCCTGACTTACAGTAATGGCTGCCAACTCTGACGTGGGAAATTCCTGTAGATTTGGGGGTGGGGCCAGCGGGAGGTTGTAGTCTGGAAGCCACAGAGTTCACCCACCAGAACAGCCAAATTCCCAAAAGAGAGCCAGCTTGGTGTAGTGGTTAGGAGCGCAGACTTCTAATCTGGTGAGCCAGGTTTGATTCCCCACTCCTCCTCCACATGCAACCAGCTGGGTGACCTTGGGCTCGCCACAGCACTGATAAAGCTGTTCTGACCGAGCAGCAATATCAGGGCTCTCTCAGCCTCACCCACCTCACAGGGTGTTCATTGTGGGGAGAGGAAAGGGAAGGCGACTATAAGCCACTTTGAGACTCCTTTGGGTAGAGAAAGGTGGCATGTAAGAGAACCAACTCCTCCTCCTCCTCCTCTTCTTCTTCTTCTTCTTCTTCTTCTTCTTCTTCTTCTTCTTCTTCTTCTTCAAAAGATCGTTTGCAATTTCAGAAGACCAGTACTGGCTAGAGATCAGGATTTTTTTTTCACAGTCAGAGTAGTTCAGCAATGGATTAACTTTCTAAGGAGGTGGTGAGCTCCCCTTAATTGGCAGGTTTTAATCTGTGGCTGGATAGGGATGCTTTAGGCTGATCTTACACTGAACAGGAGGTTGGACTACATGGCCTGTAGAGCCCCTTCCAACTCTATGATTCTGCAAGTTCTCCAGGTTTTGCATGGAGGTTGGCAACCTCATTTCCTTGGTACCCACCCATCTCTCAGATCCATGTATTGACAAAAAGAAATCTTCAGACAACTATTGCCCCCTGCTGGCACAGATTTAGGTTGTTTTTTTAAAAAATATTGACTCCCAAATTTGATGTAAAATGGTATTCTTGTATGTATTTTTATGCCTTTTTATTTACATCGTAAACTGCCTTGAGATCCACAAGGTAGAAAATCAGCTAATAACAGTTGGGGATATATAAATAAATAGAGATGCTGTACGTTTGGATTCTACGTTTTTGGGGAGGATTGACTAACTCGAGCTGGGCAATGGGAAGCAAAATTCATTCAGCATCAGGGTCGTGATTTGGGATTCGTACTGAGGACAAATTCCAGGACCGATCCCTCCGAAGCTTTAGAATGCATGAAGTTATGCCGAGGGCATGATGTTCTCAATAGCACTGGTTCTCAACCTGGAGGTCGGGACCCCTTTGGGGGTCGAACAACCCTTCCAGAGGGGTTGCGGAAGGGAAAGCAGCTGGACTGGCGGGGGGAGGGGGGAACATCATCCACAGAACAGCCTTGCTGGGTAGATCAAGATAGAGCGTTCATCTGTCTGGAGCAGCGAAAAAGAGCGAGATCGGCATGGTGGGACAAGAGGCAGAACTGAACTGAGAAACCCCGGGGAAAAACCAATTTCTATACAATCATGAACAATGGTTCTTCACACCATTGATCAGTTTTGGTTTAATTTCTGTGAAAGAACCCTTGCATAATGTTATGGTTGGGGGTCACTACAACATGAGGAACTGTATTAAAGGTTGTGGCATTAGGAAGTTTGAGAACCACTGGTCTATAGGTTGGGCTAGCAGGGTTTCCCCCCCCCCCGACAGAAATATATGTGTATTGTGGCTTGCATTTTAGAAGTGGCAGATATAATAAGGATCAATTCAGAAACGGAGGCCACGGCCATCTTCTTGTGATCTTTCCCCCTATGCGTGAACAAAGAGGAGAAGTCAGATGTGTCAACATCTGTTAAGTGTGGTAAACATTAGCTTATTTCTCTGTGAGCACGGCAATGGGCACAAACCCTGGAATATGCATTAGGGTGCTCTCTGCAGTATGAGCCCCCTGTTGTGTCAAATAAGTTAGAGCCATCATATCCCTTTCAGATAAGTCAGAGCTATCATGAAACGTCACTTACCCTAGCATGACTTCTTGAACTGCAGTAATTAGACCATTAGAAGAAGAAGAAGAAGAAGAAGAAGAAGAAGAAGAAGAAGAAGAAGAAGAAGAAGAAGAAGAAGAAGAAAAGGAGTTGGTTCTTATCTGCTGCTTTTCTCTACCCAAAGGAGTCTCAAAGGTGCTTACAGTTGCCTTCCCTTTCCTCTCCCCACAACAGACCCTCTGTGAGGGAGGTGAGGCTGAGAGAGCCCTGATACTACTGCTCGGTCAGAACAGTTTTATCAGTCCTGTGGCGAGCCCAAGGTCACCCAGCTGGCTGCATATGGGGGAGCGTGGAATCAAACCTGGCTTGACAGATTTGAAGTCTGCACTCCTAACCACTACACCAAGATGGGGAAGGACACGGGATATCCTAAGTAAACTGTCCTTCCTGTCCATCTGGAGTACGGATGCTGTGAATCTGGTTGCAAATATGTTCAGCTCTCAAGCTTACCATGTTCAGAGGTGGTAAATGACAACTGTATGTGAGCTCATTATTAGTCTATTTGTTTCCCACTAAGCCGTCACAATCAGTTTGCACTGGGTTTCTCCAAAACCGAACATGCGAAAAGATGCTGTTGATTCAGATCGATTGACCGCCATTAGGGTCATTGAGAATGACTTAGATGAACACCAAAAGGTAGAATTTTATTGAAACGTTTATTGATGACTGTTTGATATGATTATTTTAAGTTAGGTAAAATTGGACAAAGGATGGGTTGAAGTAGAACTCAAGGAGGTTTTGAGCAGGCCTTGTTCAAATGCTTGGCTTCTGAGATCTGATGAGTTTGGGTTAGTCTGGGTCATCCAAGACAGGGTATTGAAGTCCTTATGTCCTGTCAAATAACTGACCCATCTAACTGAATCTGGGACATTATTTGTACAAATTACAAGCTCTCCTATTGAGCTCGAGAGATATCTAGTGCAATCCATTGAGTGTTTTCTCTCTTCCTCAGGTAGCTATTATAGTAACTGATGGGCGTCCCCAGGATGGTGTGAAGGATGTAGCCGCCAGAGCAAGAGCTCTTGGAATTGAAATTTTTGCCATTGGCGTGGGCCGTGTGGACATGCACACCCTGCGGCAGATTGCCAGCGAGCCTCTGGATGAGCACGTGGACTATGTGGAAAGCTACAGCGTCATAGAGAAGCTGACCAAGAAGTTTCAAGAAGCATTCTGCGGTAAGTCCTCCAGATGTTTCCAAGGGAAAGATGGAATCAAGATGGAGAGAGATCTTAGTGCACGATGTAGGAAACACAGAACCAAATTATATCAATGTAGGAACAGAAGGAACCATGAAGCGTGAAGGGAATCCATGTAGGGCTGAGGGAAAATTTCATGAGAAAGTATTTCCAGTGTGAAATGGCCTCCAGAACAACCATAGAGTCATATACCTGTCAACCTGGTTATGTTCATTTTTGCTCCCTTAGCAATTGCTTCAGTACTGCTAAAAGGGGTCTTTCCTCTTGCTAGGTCCATGATCCAAACACTGAGGAATAGGGAGGGGGACGATATCATGTCATTGAGCAACACCCCCCTCAGGTTTAGTTATATGTGATAACACCACAAAGTCAAATCAGATTCTGATAATTACTTCCTGTCCTCACTCTAAGTGGGCTGACTGTTTTGACCTGTTTGACAGGGTTCCCATATATGGAGCCAGGAAGCAATAGTTTCTCATGAAATTCACCATTTGGGCTCAGCCCTAAATTCACATAGCACATACTTTTGAAATATATGACTTGGGTAATGTCACAGATACTAATTACTTCCCTGGAAAATTTATATGATATTCATTTTTATCATTGGCTATTTATTTGACTACGATTGTGTTAATTTTGGTGTATGTTGATGACTTAAGCGGTTTGTCTATTATTCGAATATTAATGCTCAAAATATTATATACATAAAGAAAGAGCTTCTTCTATCTTCTAATGAAGACATAGCTTTTTACCTTGCATAATATGAAGGCAGATTTTAATAGGTGCTGTGCATACTTCAGCACAAAAACATGAATCAGAGAAAGTTCTCAAAATACATGGTCTACCTCCTCACCATTTTTCTCAACAAGGTCCAACTTTCCCCCAGTTCAAATGGATTTTCCTGTACCCCTCCCTAATTCTCTTAATTCCATGAGTATGAATTTTGATTTTGAATGGTTGCTGAGTTCCGAGAGCTCATATGGTGCAGTAAAATTGACTCCTTGGATCTGGGACAGCCAGGCTTGAAACCCTCCTCTACCATGGAAGCTCCCTGGATGATCTTGGGTGTCGATCACATGCTGCCAGCCTAACCTGATCCCAGGATTGTTGTTATGAAGGTAAAATGGAGGAGAGGAGAACAATGTAAGCCACTTTAGGTCCCCATAAATGAAGTGAATAAAAATAAATAAAGGTGTATTTAGCACTGGATAACATTGTATAAGAGCCTCTTGTGGCGCAGGGTGGTAAGGCACCAGAAATGCTGTCTGAAGCCGTCTGCCCATGAGGCTGGGAGTTCAATCCCAGCAGCCGGCTCAAAGGTTGACTCAGCCTTCCATCCTTCCGAGGTCGGTAAAATGAGTACCCAGCTTGCTGGGGGGTAAACGGTAATGACTGGGGAAGGTACTGGCAAACCACCCCGCATTGAGTCTGCCATGAAAACGCTAGAGGGCATCACCCCAAGGGTCAGACATGACCCGGTGCTTGCACAGGGGATACCTTTACCTTTACCTAACATTGTATAGCTGTCCAAAGTTTAGTCTTGGATCATGAGGGATGCAATGCTCATATCTGACCCTTACCTTCACTTCCATAGTCAATCACATTATTTGGTCATTAAAAACTTTGTGGGATGCTGTTGCTTGCCACCCCATCAAAGGTACCAAAGCTGGGAAAAAGAGATTGATTGCCAGAACAAGCAATCTGGCCGCCCTACCTGGGATATTGTATGTTCAACCATCTTTTAAAAAAAAACATTTTTAATTTTTATAAATAGTAGAAAAGGCATGCAGAAAGGAGAAGTACAGAAATTCAAAAAGTCTCCCCCAACTGGACCAGAGTTTATAAATCATGTTCAACCATCTTGAATCCCATGATGGAAGGAAAGTAGGATATAAAGGTAGCTAACAGTTGGAATCAATTTTATTTATTACTTTTTTATGCCATCTTCCCTTGTGGCTCAGGACGGTTCACAACATGGTCCAATATATATATATGCTCTGATCTAATCTAAAACACAATACGGTCCAAAATTAGTCTCAGTAAATTGCGTCAAAATTATCGAACATTTAAACCATTAAACCATTTAAAATGTTTAACCGTAACTTAACAGACTGGCCGGAATGTAGATTGCCTTGTGATGTATCCGGTGGGCATTTCAGATGGAAGGAGGTTTGGGAGGGCCCATTAGATGTTATCAGCTCACTGGCCCTACTGAAAAACTTGGCAGAAGAGATCCATTTTACAAGCCCTGCAGAACTGTGCTCGCAAATTGACCTAAGCTGTAAAGGCCACCCGAATAAAGACTGTTTTCAGCATACATCAGAAAAACCAAACAAATTAAGCCACAAAACAAAACAAATTTAAGATCCCCTTGGGGAGGGGATCTCAGAGTTACAGAACTGAACCCCAGAAATCCGTCTCCCTGCTGTTGCTCCAGTGCTTCTGAGGATGGGGACACCGCAAGAGAAAGGTGTAGTCAATGATCTCTGTTGTCCGGGCATACAGCAGGAGGTGAGTCTTTGCTAGCATCACAGACAAAGTCCTGACTGATTGCAAATATTGATGCCATGTTTGACGGGTCATTTGAAGTCACACAAGATTTAACTCAATTAACAACATTCAGGTTTACGTAAAGGAACACAGGGGCCTCTTTGTTTATCTCAGGAGGCCCTATTTAAATTCGGAAAAGTGGGAGGGAAGTCAGCATAAGATGATATTTCACACTTTAGACTCTGGAGTAAAAAGTTTTAGAGAAAAGGATATTTAATGCTAACAGAGCAGTTTGTTTACCCACCCACCCCTGGTTTGTTTAAATGATACAGGAGACAGGTAGAAAGACATTCTGGTTAGAGACGAGAGATGCTACAAGCTAGTGGCTCCACGTTCAGTGACACCTTTTGACTGTGGAGGAGCCCATGAAATCAATTTTCAGGCTTCAAGGACCCCCAGAAATTATATCAGCTGGCCACGCCTCCCTGCCATGCCCCCTGGGAGTGGCATAACCATCTGCACCCTTTGCTCTTCTTTCACTCTCTCCCTCCACCCTTACTAGTACTAAGGTGGCCTTGTCTTATGTAGGCCAGAAAGAAGGGCAGGAGCCGAGAAGACATCCGGGACTCACCCCACAACATGTCATAACTGACTCCCCACCCCTTTGATTTTTACACCGATAGTCTACCCAGCAAGCCTTCTGGGTGGGGCAGTTAGTTCCCTAGCTTGTGGCCAAGTCCATTTAGGCAGGAGGGAGAAAGCCATGACCCCCTCTGAAGCTCTCGTGGACCTCCAGGTGTCCACAGACCCCTGGTTGGGAATCCCTGCTTTAGAGGGTGGACTTTATGAGACCCCTATCCTCCTCAGGCTGTCTCCAAATTTCCAGGAGTTTCTCCAGGGGATATTGGGGTCCCACCTGAAATTTGGCATGTCTAAACGGTAATGACTGGGGAAGGCACTGGCAAACCACCCCGTATTGAGTCTGCCATGAAAACGCTGGAGGGCGTCACCCCAAGGGTCAGACATGACCCGGTGCTTGCACAGGGGATACCTTTACCTTTACCTTTAACCCCCCAGAGACCAGGAGAAAAGGGCTAGCTTCATCCTTTGTCCCTTTGTTATCTCATTGCTGAAAAATCACTCCCCAAACTTTCATTTGGAGAGGAGGGAAAAGGTCCGAAAGCCCTGAAGGGCACATTGCAGGGTGGAAAGTAAGTGTATGATGATTTTGAGCTGGGGGGAAAATGGCTGAAAAGGAAAAGGCAACATCATTTCCTCTACTGCCATGAATTCCCCAAGGCATCTTCCACCTGATTGAAGCTACAAACTCTCCGCAAAACTACAAATGGATCCGATGTGTATTCTATGAAAGCCTGATTCTTTTTTGTCAGTCCAGGACACTAATAAGTTTTCACTTTGCGTGTCATTTGTTTTATAGCTGTGTCAGACTTGTGTGCTACGGGAGACCACGATTGTCAGCAGATCTGTGTCAGCACGGGCGCCTCATACACATGCGCTTGTAAAGAGGGGTTCACACTTAACACCGATGGGAAAACCTGCAGTGGTAAATAATTCCATCTTAAGCTTGGCCCAACCTGCTAAATCCTGCAAATTCTTGCATTGTTAAAAAAAATGCAAGAATCTACTTTTCAGGAAGGGTGGCCATTTTCCTTGTTCTAAACTCTTTTCTCACACCCACCATCACCTCTACCTCCTTCTTTTCCCTGCCCCCTTTTGCTTGGTCCCATTTCATCTGATTATGAGTTCCCCTCATAATTAGAGATGGATGGAACCCTAAGTCAATGCTGTAGCAGCTGGAATAGCTCAGAGTAGTCTGAGGCTATTAGACCTTGGGCTGCAAGCATGCCTATGGTTCATACTTGGACGGAAGATCACCAGGGTTGCTATGACAGCAATGCCAAACCATCTATACTCAGCTCTAAAACTTCAGGGGGGGGGTTCACCATAAGTCAGTGGTGACTTGACAAGACTCAGTGATTATTACTCATTAAGTAAGACACACTTCTGGGCCTCAGATTGTGAGGAGCATCTAAAGATCCAGCTTGGTGTGGTGGTTCAGAGCGGTGGCCTCTAATCTGGAGAGCTGGATTTGATTTCCCACTCTTCCACGTGCAACCAGTTGAGTGATCTTGGGCTAGTCACAATCCTGATTGTGCTGTTCTCAAAGAGCAGCCCTGTCAGAGCTTTCTCAGCCCCACCAACCACTGACCTCACAGGGTGTCTGTTGTAGGGAGAAGAAGGGAAAGTGATTGTAAGCCACTTTGAGACGCCTTTGAGTAGTGAAAAGTCAGGTATAAACTCTTCTTAACACAAACAACTTTCTTCCCATTACTAAATCACAACCATTGATTGTCAGAGGCTGTTCAGTACCTCAGGCAGAGCGGCATCTTCTACCTGTTCACCTTTAACTGGAGATGGTTGAGATTGGATCTAGTATCTCTGCCTGCCAAGTGTAGAGCTATACCTCTCCCAAGCTGCCTTGTTGGTTTGCACTGGCAATATAAGTTGCTAGTCTATGGTGTGCAGATCATTTTTGTTTTCAGTTTGAAAAAGGATCCCTGGGATTCTTACTGTAATTATGCTCCAGCGGCTCTAAGAACTCAGATTTTCAGAGGGACCCTTCTTCCTTCATACATACTATCCTTCTGCATTCTGCACTTATATAAGCTTCAGATGTTCCCTGCGCAAAGCATGTTCCTTGAGCCACAGTCCCTCTGGACTTATTTTCTTTGCTCTTGCTTGACACAACAACCACACTTGTGGGATGTCCCCAAAGAGTAAGTGCACTCTGGACTTCTTCATGTACTCATCTCCAATAAAGTCTATTCCTAATATTTCAAACTAACTTGACTTTAATTTTTTTCCCTTTTGCTCCATTAATTGCACGCTTATATCTTCTGTGCAAGCAGCCAAGAATGTGCAGACTGTAATTTTTTTGTTATCTATAACTGTATATGCAACATAAGAAGCAAGTTGATTAGCCTTCAGAATTCAAGACCTATTGCAGATATATTTTTGTTTGACACACTTGCAGAAGGTTTGTTTCTGTCCAAGGGGAGGAGCAGGCTCCTAGTCAACTTCTCAAATTAAGAGGCGTGGCATGTTCAGCAAAAGCAATTTATTGAAAAGAAATTAACTAAGTTCATACTATTTTTAAGACTGATTGGCAATACACATACAGGTCAATATATTCCCCATTCAGATCACGTCAAGCCACCCTGTTGTGGAAGGGAACCTCCCCACTTTCCCAGGGGCATTTGTAACACCCAGGTGCGAAGCCCAACCATCAGACTCTGAACCTCCAAGGATAGTGTTATATAGATAAGCCTAAATGTTCCTCTCCTTTCATCACTCCTTGCCACAAAATGAAACTATAAACAATCCTGCACTTCAAAGCAATCCCGAATGCTTACTCCATCCCCCTCCTGCAGAGATCACAGAAATACCAATCAAAAACATGGTAAAAACATGGCAGAATGCAGATGCCAGCATAGATCCTGACAGGGAGTGTTCTGTTCCCATAATCCTCAATGCACCCAATCTTGCTATGCCCTTGAACACCGGGAGGGCTGGGTGTATCAGGAGTTGTGATGAACCATCACCAGCAGTACAATCTTGCAGGGGGAAAACATTCCAAGTGGGTGTAGGGTTGCCAGCAGCAAATCCCAGGAGCTTTGGGGAGGGGTGAAACATGGAGAGGGGAACATTCCAGAAGATGTGGTCAATTCTGAATGATCATGTAGAAATGACATCACAGTCCCCTTCCATTGCTCTAGGAATCTTCTCAGTCTCTATGGTAAAGACTGTAGAGATTGGGGCAATTCCTGCCGCATCACAGAGAGGCCATGCTGTCATTCCTTCTGCTTTTTCTCCCACTTCTCCATTGATTTGGCACAGGCAAATAAGAGCAGGGGCAGGAGTCTGCCCGCTGCAGGTGGGTAAATGGTGAACCGAAGTGGGTGCCATTTAATGCTGGTGTTAAGGCAGTGGGCACCTCCCTTAAGTCTAGTGACCACCTGCCTCCATTTAGAGCTCCTCGTTTTATTATCCTTGTTTCAGGAGGGCAGCCATAAGGGTGGATTAAAGATTCAATTAATAAAGAAGAGGAGGGCCAGGACTGTGTTGCTCATAGGGCCAGGACTGTGTTGCTTGGAAGCACCAGTGTTCAGGGCAGGCAGTCCTTCCCCAGGAAAAGTGCACTGATGTCCTTAGTTGACCCTCCTTGCTGGTTTCCAATAGAGCCAGGAAAGCATCAGGGGAGGATGAAATGCTCACTTTAAAAATTTACATTGGCTGCCAATGGAAGAACAAGTCAACCTCTGAGATGCAGTACCCCTTCTGGTACACGACGGATTAAGTCCGTGGAAGTTCAATTGATTCAGTTTGTTTAAGGCTGTGATTTGGGCATGTTCCATAATGCAAAAATGTAGACAGGACTGATCTCTAGATTCTCTACTCAGCGTGTGCCAATTAAAACACCCCTCCCCCTGTTTCTGAGTAGTCAAGGAGGGCACACTACCTTTGAGTCTGTATGTATCTGAGCATCGCATTGTTACCAATGCCAAAGCGATGTTCCTACTAGAGGTTAACATCGAACACGAAGAGAAGTTCTTGTCTTCGGAGTCTTTAAGATCATCAAAACAAGGCTAGACTTCTTCGTCAGGAGACCTCTTCAGGTTTGTAATCATAACTGCATGCGACCCAAAAACTCAAACAGAGCACAAAGTCTCCTGGGAACAGAATAGACCTCAGGTGCTTCGCAGTGGGTAGACAGGTGGCAAACAAATAAACTTACTAAATTAAACTAAATTAGACTTCTCTTCATGTTCCATGTTAACTTCCAGGAGAAACACAGTCATTCTTCTGTTCAAGATGTATTGAACCACACGTCCCGTCCCCCTGTATATATTTCCACAGTGTTACCTTGACTTTCAAAATGAGTGACAAGCATTTGCCTTTAAATGTAATTATTCTTTGAAAAGAACCTATGTTATAAATGTCACTAACGCTTTACAAGGTTCTAAACTACCCATGCCCCCAAAAGAAAACAATGCCTCTGATCAGCAATTGTTTGATATTAAGGCCGAAATGTAAGATTAGTACTGAAACCCCTGAGGAAACTAAAACAAACTTAGAAACAGTAATCAGAACTAGTCAAAACATAAGCTGGTGTGGAGTAGTGATTAGAGAAGGGGCTGTATGAACCTTTGGAATTTTGGGAAAGGGTGGTGGAGCTGTACAGAAGGCCACCCTTGTCACACCTGGAGAGAAGGAAATCCCTAGGGGGCAATGGAACCACACAAGTGCTTACGAGTCCTCCTTATTCCTCAGTGGAAAACTCTTTCCATTGAATGAAGACAGCCAATAACATGCCCTGCCCTACATTCCCCAACCACTTGGTGAATGCCAAGAGAAATACCTATGGATGCATTAGCTCCCTTAGGCACTGTGTTGGGGAACCCTAGGTGAGAATGCATGACTAGGATTGTGGAGAGCCGGTACAAATCCCCCAGTTGCACTGAAATTTAAAGGTGCTCATTAGTTCATGTGTTATGGCACCAACTGTGTCTGGGATGTGGGGTGCAGCTCCCCACCAGAATGGATAGAGCTCCACATGCCCAGTTCAGGTTAGAAAAGGGCATCAGGGGAGGGTGAAAGCATCCATGGAGTCTCAAGGTAAGCATACTTAAGATTGGAGGGCTAGAATGAGAAAGCTGATCCTTTGTCCCATCCATAGAGGTAAGTTGAATGGATTGGGGCACCAAAGCTCCTGTCTATTTAGGGTTCCAAAACCTCTTGGAATGGCCCCTCTCATGTGCTTCACCTGAAAGGCGGTAAGCAAATCAACTTAAAAAATACACCCAGTCTTTTCAAAAGGGTCCTTTGTGTCCAAGTGCCCAGCATTTCAAACTGCTGTTTTTGGCTTTCTGCCATTTGCTTCCCCCCAGCCTGCAGTGGAGGAGCTGCCACGGATCTCGTTTTCCTGATCGATGGCTCCAAGAGCGTGAGGCCTGAGAACTTTGAGCTGGTGAAGAAGTTCATCAACCAGATTGTGGATTCTCTGGACGTGTCCGACAGAAACGCCCACGTCGGCCTGGTCCAGTACTCAAGTTCAGTCAGACAGGAATTCCCGCTTGGCCGATTCAGTACGAAGAAGGATATTAAATCAGCGGTGAGGAAGATGTCCTACATGGAGAAAGGGACCATGACCGGCCAAGCCTTGAAATACCTGGTGGACAATTCCTTTGCCATCTCCAGCGGAGGAAGGCCTGGAGTCCCTAAAGTGGCAATTGTGTTTACGGATGGACGGTCACAAGATTACATCAATGATTCAGCCAAGAAAGCCAAAGAACTAGGTAGGTTGTCAACCCCCCCCCCCCCCCCAAATCAGGAAAGTTACATTAAAACAAGTGTACCATTGACACAAGCTGTCAGATGGCTGCAGGCACCCAGAAATGAAATCCTTGATAGAATCTCCTCCAAGATCCTCTTTTCTGACATCCAGCAAAGGCCGTTCCAACACTTATTGAAATCAACATGTCTATAGGTATGATGTTATTAATTGAAAGGAAGCTATATGGTGTGTGGGTGTGTAGGCGATGGAATACACACAGCTGAATTACAGACTCACACACCAGGTGAGATATTTTCAGCAGTTCCTGCTTATAGTGTCCCTATTTAGCTAGTCTTTATGGCCAGAGTTAGGGCTTGTGCTTTCTCAGATGTGGCACTAGGTCTGCCAATTGTGAATCGGGAAATCCGTAGAGATATGGAGATGCTGCATGGAGAGCTCAGGAGGGTCTAAATCAGTGGTTCTCAATGTTCCTAATGCTGTGACCCTTTAATACACTTCCTCATGTGGTGGTGACCCCCAACCAGAAAATTAGGCAAGTGTTCTTTCACAGAAATTAAACCAAAACTGACCAAGGGCGTGAAGATCCAATGTTCATGATTGTATATAAATTGGTTTCCCCCCGGGGTTTCTCAATTCAGTTCTGACTCTTGTCCCACCATGCTGATCTCGCTCTTTTCTGCTTGTACGCCACTGCCCTCCCCAGGCTCCATCCCCAAATCTGCGTGAGTTTCACAACCAGGATCTGGCATCTCTACACTTCCATCCCTCGCCAATGGCTGGGGAGGACCAGGCAACAGCTGATAGAATGTTCACTAATTGACCAGTTTTCGTCCATCCTCAGCATATACAGGGGAGGGAGGGTGGGCATATAAATGCCAAATACCGTAAAGCCCAGAGAGAACTATTCCCCTGATTACAGTAACTATGAAGCAGCTCAGTGTCTTGGCGTATTGCCAACAGAGGCCTACCTGTTTTATAGCTTTGCACATCCCTTCTGGAAGTAAAACCAGTCCCTTGCACCTTGTAACTTTCCCAAATGTTTTCCCTAAAACATTGCCCCTTCCATACAGAGCCGCTGTTTACGTGCTTCGGATACGTGTGGTAAATGACATGTTACAGGGTTGTTGACTCCGAGTTGGGAAATTCCAGAATGTTTTGGGGTGAAGTCTGGAGAAGATGGAATTTGGGGAGAGGGAGGATCTCAGGCTTATAATACTAGAAAGTCCACCCTCTAAAGTGGCCATTTTCTCCAGGGGAACTAATCTCTGCAGTCTAGTGATCGGCTGTAATTCTGAGAGCTCTATGGCCTATCTGGATGTGGGCAACCCTTGGTCTCCGTTTTAATGATGAAAAATATTGATTAATACCATAGTCCTTCCAACTGTGGCTGAAAAATCCATGAAAAAGCCCTCTCAAACAGAATCAGAGTTGCCAGGTTAATTGGTCTGGGTGGGGGTCCCCTCCTTCCCAATTGTATTTCCAGGCATGAAGGGCATTCAATGTAAACGTTTTGTGATTAATTGTTTTTAACATAGTTTGGTATGACCAGTTTCTGAGCTGAATGAAAGACTTTCCTTTTCGTTCATTGAGAAGACAATAGACTGGTTAATTGTTTTTCATTGGCATCAGGCTACAAGATGTTTGCTGTTGGCGTCGGCAACGCTGTTGAAGATGAGCTGAGAGAAATCGCCTCTGAACCAGTGTCGGAGCATTATTTCTACACGGCTGATTTCAAAACCATCAACCAAATTGCAAAGAAACTACAGAGTAAAATCTGTGTCGGTATGTAAGGTTGCAGGGGGTATATTTAGCAAACAATCTGGTCACTTACTGCCCTGGGGAATCAACATATAAGACAGGGACAAATGCATCAATTGGGGGAAAATCTATTCTTAGGACTGAGTCCAGCTTTTGGGAGGGCCTAGGAAAGATCACCACTGAGATTTATTATGTGATCCACCTTGAGTCCAAGGAGGAAGGTGGACTATAAATTGAATTGAATAAATGATAAATAAATAAGGATTGGATCCAAAATGGCTTTTGTCAGATGAAAAAGGGAAGAAAGAGGTCCACTCTGACTACCCAATAGCTATGTGGGTGTCACGGGACCTGCATGGACCAAAGTGATGTGGAATGGTAGCTATAGTAAGTATGGCAATTGCGTAGGATTAATAACAACAAAAAAGCTGGTTGGATCCAACCCTAAGTGCATCACTCCTTCCTCTTCCTTTCTATCTGTCCCTTTCTGATCACACGTGTGTAAGCAGATTCCTCCCTATCTACCTCTCTGGGTTTGGCACACCCAAACAAAAGAAGTCATTGTTTTACTTACTCCAGTGTCCCTCTGCCCAAGAAATGCTCAGTTGTTCTATAAAACTCCAATTAGAGCAAAGTGTTTTAAGTCAATAGTAGGCTGTCTGCCAAGATATGAGCATTAGCCAGTTGTCTATGTTCAACTAATGCTTCTATTTTTTAAGAGTCCGAGGAAAGGGCCATATGGGAGGGGCTGTAGCTCAGTGGAAGAGCATCTGCCTGGCATGCAGAAGGTTCCAGGTTCAACCCCAAATATTTCCAGTTTAAAATATCAGGCAGTGCATGATAGAAAGATCTCTACTCCCTATGACCCTAGAGAGTTGTTCCAAGTCTGAGTAGACCACATTGGCCTTGATGGACCAAGGTCTTGATTCATGGGTGCTCATGGGAAGAATCAGATTAAAATGTCTAAGCACAATGACACCAGAGATGCTTCTTTTGTGGAAGTACTGTAGCTTGTGGGATCTTAAAAGGGTTCAATTACTACACTCTTGTCCTCTTCTCATTGTGATTTTCCAGGCCTCAAAGAATATTTGTTAACCACCACAAAGCAGTTTTTCTGGGTCCACAAAACTAACAGAATGAGGAATGGTTTAAAAAGACTTTAATATGACTTTAAAATGAATTTAAAAGCAACTTAGTGTTCTAGAACAAAGAAAATTAAGGTGATTAAAGGTTGCCAGATCTCCTGTTATTGCAGAAGACTTCACACTGGCAAACTGCTCTTCCAGTCACCAATCTAAGCAGCAGTGGGGAAAAGCAAAAATCACCATCAGAATGCTAGTGTGACATCATTTTGGGGGGGGGGGACACCTGGAAGTGATGCCATTCCTCTCTAGGAATTGCCAGAAACCCTGTGGGTTTACTATAGAGTTTCTGGCAATTCCTAGAGTGGTTTGATGTCACTTTCAGGTTTTCCTGCTGTTGCCAGTTGCAGCCCCTTCCAGATTTCCCTTGTTTGCCAGGCCATGCCTAATTAAATCTATAGGGCAAATGTGCAAATTGCCAGTTCCTTAACACTGTAGAATATAAGGGAATGTCTCTGAATTGTAAATTCTGCCACAACAGCTTCCCCCATGTCTCCAAGTTTCTTAAACTTCCCTTCACATCCCACTCGGGACCTTGGGTTTGATATATCATTCCATAACAATTTTCTCTTTCCCAGAAGAAGATCCATGTGAATGCGAAGCCATCGTGAAGTTCCAGTCAAAAGTGGATCATCTCATAAAGGCACTGACACAGAAGCATATCCTTTGATATTTTCAACACAAGGTATTAATAAAGAAGAAGAAGAGTTGGTTCTTATATGCCGCTTTTCTCTACCCAAAGGAGGCTCAAAGCGGCTTACAGTCGCCTTCCCTTTCCTCTCCCCACAACAGACACCCTGTGAGGTGGGTGAGGCTGAGAGAGCCCTGATATCACTGCTCAATCAGAACAATTTTATCAGTGCCGTGGCGAGCCCAAAGTCTCCCAGCTGGTTGCATGTGGGGGAGTGCAGAATCGAACCTGGCATGCCAGATTAGAAGTCCGCACTCCTAACCACTACACCAAACTGGCTCTGTAAGCAACTTGTGGGTATGCCTCCCGTTTTCCCACTCAGGGTGGGGAATTAGCTCTGATCCTTTCTTACATGTTCAGGGTACTTCTGCTCATACAGTCTTTGGATCAGGAAGGAATTGTTTCCAGACCCGACGGGCCCAAGGATCCTGCAGGTGTGTCTTCCTCTGTGTGTAGAGCAGGAGTCATTGGTGGATTGGGGTGGGGTGGGGGGAAGTATTTGTGACTGGACTAGATGACCCTTGAGATCCTTTGTAGCTCTAAGTGCCATGTTTGTTTCATACTGTGCCAAATCGATGAATCACGTTTTCCCTTAATTCCTCCTCACTGGAAGCTGTGACAAGAAAGCTTGCTGCCCTTGAAAACAAAATCACGGTTTAAAAAAAAGGAATGCCAACAGAAAGCAAACACATCAGAAGACTTTCACTTCTACAGATGGGCATCTCTTCTGCAGTGCTACATCTTATATTTTAATACAATGACTTTTCTAGCTGCCTTCTTTGGAAGAGAAGGGAGGAAAAATATAACGCTAGAATATGCAACATGGTAAAGCCCTATATGACCTTGTGTACCAAAAATAACATTAAACTATCCCTTGCATCATAGACTCTGCATATATTAAATACCTGGGAGAAATTGTTTTTAATCTAAAGCTTAATATATACAACTATAATGTTTCAATTGTGTACTTTGTATGGAATTCTGGGAAAGCTCACTGGGTTCTTCTCTAGCTTCTCGGATTCTGCGTACTCCATCCTTTCTGTTTAAGCACCCAATTGGACCCATGTGACTCTGGAGGTTAAAAAGGAGAGAAAAGAAATGTCAGATGTATCATTTGTTTATAAGGCATTCATCTCTAAGTAGCAGAAATGATGAGTATTAATTCAGGCCTACATGAGACTTCCAGTTGGAAACTCCTGCAGATGTTCGTTACCAAAATTGAAGAATTCAGCAAATTGTAGCCAAAGTTCTACTCACCAGTAAGATGGTTATAGGATCAGGCTGAT
This sequence comes from Paroedura picta, assembly GCF_049243985.1. Taxonomy (NCBI): domain Eukaryota; kingdom Metazoa; phylum Chordata; class Lepidosauria; order Squamata; family Gekkonidae; genus Paroedura; species Paroedura picta. The sequence continues at coordinate 33,903,400 of NC_135373.1, forward strand.
TTTTTTAAAAGAAGGGACTCATCCATGGGTTTTCCCCTCACCTCATATTTGCATCTTGGTTGCATTTAGTCTGATGGGGCATCCATGACTTCCTGGTTTTTTTGGGTTTTTTGTCATCCAGTCCCAGCTGACTTATGGTGACCCCCCTGGTGTGAAAGGACATTCAGAGGTAATTTGCTATTGCCTGACTCTCTTTAGGGACCCTGAGTTTCCTTGGTGGTCTCCCATCCCATCACTGACCAGGGTTAGCCCTGCTTAGCTTCTGAGATCTGACGAGACTGGGTTAGCCTGAGCCATCCAAGTTGAGTCTCCCAATGTATCATTCTCTCAAAAACCTTGACACTGAGACATGCCAGCAATTAGGATGCTGCTCTCAAAGAGCTTGGCTATGAACCTCTCTTTGTAGGATGTTGTCTGGTTAGTGCTCCCTACGTCCCTCCTAAGGCCATGTGCAAGCCTTACTCCAATATGGCCCCCTTGACTTCTTATTTACAGACCCCCAGTCTTCACTGACCAAGTAGTTACCACCACCAGTCCTTCCAAGGCATACCATGAAACACATCACCACTGTACCCCTCAAAATGTGAGCAGACATGGCTGGGGCTTTGGTCAAATTCATAGTGGTTTGTATCAGAATATTTATACTTGAGAGTACAGAAAAGGCTCTTCGGAAGTGCATGAATTATTCAAAAATGTCATTGCAACAGATGTTTTTGCATTAAAAAACCATTAAAGTTTGCTGAAAAGTGATTTGTTTTGGAGAGCTTTGTTGCATTTCCTGGTTTTAATTATGTTCTCGCATGGGCAGAGACATTCAGAGGTGGTTTGCCATTATCAGCCATTGCCAACAGGACCCTGGTAATCCTCAGTGATTTCTCATCCAAATCCTAACTGGGGCCTATTATGTACTTTCCTCCGCAGTCAATTCACTGACCCTTTAAAATCATCCTTAAAAAAACATTCCCGTTTATGCATGTGCTCTGATTCTGCACGTGTTTTTTTTTTTAGCGATTATGCATTCTAAACCATTCTGACTGTAACTGTGGGAGGGGGAACTTCCTCCATTGTGCTGCAAAATTACCTGATTGCCACTCTGGCACATGCTGCTTGCGGGGTCTTATGGGAATTGTAGTTCATGAACATGGAGACTTTTCCATGGGAACACACAGACTTCTGAATGCCAAAAAACCCAACTTTTCCCATCTGAGGTATACTGTTCCTTGTACTGAGTGGGCAGGATGAACCTCAGCAGACTGCAGGCTCCAATGCAAACTTAAAGCCCTCAACATACCATCCCTTCCCCTGTGAAGATTTTTTAAAAATCACTGGTGGGCCCAAAATGGGAGCCTCTGCTTGTAGCCTGAAGCAACTCTGTTTCCTCATAGTCCTGCAACCTGGAACCGGCATTTCAGACCCCTCTGTTTTTCCAGCCTGATAAACTTTTAAACAAGCCCCGCCCCCACCATGGTTACTGATCAGAGCTAGAGCTTTGTAGTCTCAGGAGCATACGAGGAAGGCTGTGGAGAACATGCCATGCATCCCACAGGGTCATTACTAATTATTTACATAGCAATAAAGTTGGCTTGGTTGCCAGGGCAACTGGCATGTTCGCATGACCACTGATAAAGGCAAAGTATCAGTGGCAAGTGCTCAAGCTCCCGTTGGTAGACGAGGGACTGTGAGCAGAAAACAGGAGGAGACCAAAAACACAGTTATGCATCAAAAAAAGACCATCCTCAGTGCCATCACGCAAGAAAAGTTGCCGTAAAACTAGTTTCAGAAGCTTTGTTGAAAAAATGCTACCGGAACTGTGGGCAGTGTTTGCAATGCAAAAAAAAAAAAAAAAAAGGATGGGTTTTGCACTGTGAAATTTACCTTAGCCTTTGTGGTAACAGCACATCTTTGCCAAATTCTACCTTCTCCAGGCATTGCTCCCCCACCCATATATCCCAGCATTATCTGAAGCAGTGTGGGGGGCCCTATTTCAACTGTGCTATCCAATGACTGCAGTTCTAAATAGAATCACACAGTGATTTCAACGGAATTAGAAGGGTGTAGCTTTTCTTAGGACTGCTCTAACAATCGATTTGACATGTGTCTTTAATGAGGCAGATCCAAGGACTCCCTCCTTTTCCATACAGTCCAAATTACATGTTATATTTTATGTTTCTGAACCGTATGGCAGCTGTGAATTTATTGTGACAACACAGTTTGGAAGTGCTGCAGAGAGCTGATCTGGATCAGAATTGCGGTGGAGGGATGGAGGGAGCGCCAACCTTCTCCCTGCGCCATTTTCCCCAAACTGAAACGTCTGCCTTGGCCAGAAGAAAAGAAAAAGGAAAGGAAGAAGATATTCTTTGCTTCCCCCCCCCTTTAAAAGCAGGAGTAGCCAAACTGTGACTCTCCAGATGTCCATGGAATACAAATACCATGAACCCCTGTCAATACCATGCTGGCAGGGGCTCATGATACTGGTAGTCCATGGACATCTGGAGAGTCACAGTTGGCCACTCCTGTTTATAAAAGAGACAACATTTCATGTTTGAGACAGAATGGAGACAGTTAATAGAAGGTTTCTATTTCTGCCCCCAGCCAGAAGCTTCCACAGTGCCCTCCAAATAAAAAAATAATTCAAAGTCGATGGTAAAAACCATCTAAGATGAAAGAATTATTTAACACACCCTAAAAACAATCCGTATAACCAACCAGACTCAGAAAACCAGCACAGATCAGTGGAAGATGGAGCAGGGGGAAATTAGCCTAAAGCCTGAGACAATCAAAAGTGAATTGTCTGAGGCCAGATAGGGTCTCATGAGCAAACAGAGCCATGCAAGCAGATTCACATCATTCTAAGTAAGTTGCAATCAGTGGTCTTAGAAGGATATAATTCTGCTTCAAGTGCCACTGTTAGGAGTCAATTAGCATCTGTAGGGATAGAGTTGCATCACCTGAGGGGTCACCACAGAGAAGGTCTTAACTGAACAATCAGCCACCTCACTATTGCTGGGCAGGGGTGGGATGGGGGTGGGGGTGTTACCTGAAGTAGGGCCTTCCACAAACGCAAGAGGCTTTAACAATGGGATTCTATGTGCCAAACTCCAGAGAAAAAGAAAGAGTCCAGTGGTTGGGTATAAGCTTTCATGAGTCACTTATCACTTCTTCAGATACATTGAACAGCACACAGAATAAAAGAGGTATTTCATAGAATTCCACATGCATATCTGAAATATGTTTAGCAATTCACCCCTCTTACCTCCAGGAAGTTCAGGCCGGTGCACTTGGTTCTTTCCCTCCATTATATACTCACAACAATCCTGTAAGGTAGGCTAGGTTGAGAGGGTATGATTGGCCCAAGGTCATCTCGTGAGATTCATGGCAGAGATAAGGATTCCGTGTATGACTTAGAAGAGTACCCTCTTGGATTGTGATTTTGCTTGTGCTCACAATGGCCCCTAATCTATTCTTATCAATGTTGCCATTTGGAGCTTGACTGCAGTTAGAAGAAGAACCTATTGTTTTCAAGATTTGGCAATCATCCTATCAAAGCAATTCAATAAACCATAGCATATCTGTGGAAATGGCATAACATGTAATATCATGAATATATAATAAAACTCTCGGAAAAAAAACTAATAACTGCCTTTGGAAATACGATTGGGGAAGAAAAATGCATGTTCCTAGCCAAGCTGTGAACATGATTTAGAGCCATATTATCATCTCACTGGTGCAATATTCCCTCAATTTAAATATCTGTTCTTGAATATTAATGCAGACTTGGAAGCTCAGAGGACAATATTCTAGAACAAATCCTTGAGGTGTATTACCGCAAATGGATACAATGCATTTATAAAACAATCTCCCCCCCCCTGGCTATGCCAAGGGTTGGGGATGAACCTCCTGAGGTCCCAATAAAGAGGAAATTCATCACTGAAACAATAAAGGATCAACAACACAAGACTGAAAAAAACCCTCATTCATTAACTAGATTCAAATGAGTAGCCGTGTTGGTCTGAAGTAGCACAATAAAATCAGAGTCCAGTAGCACCTTTAAGACCAACAAAGATTTATTCAGGGCGTGAGCTTTCAAGTGCAAGCATTCTTCCCTCGGATTATATGATGGTCAGTTCATAGTCTGACGAAGAACGCCTGCGCTCGAAAGCTCATGCCTTGAATAAATCTTTGTTGGTCTTAAAGGTGCTATTGGACTCTGATTTCATTAACTAGAGTTCTGGCTGGATGCCTGGAGGTTAACAAAGCAGGCCACAAGCAAACAACAGTGTGGAGAGCATTCCACGAATGAGGTGCCACTCCAGAGAAGGCCCTGTCGCCTACTACTACCTACCTTTCCTCAAAAATGCCAAAATGAGATCTGTCTTCAGAGAGGCACGCCATAGGATACGCCAATATCCAAGGGGGGGGGGGGACAAGAAATATTTGCTGGCTGAGGATTCTGCTATTATGAATACCTTGCAGGACCAGAATTAGCTAGAACAGACTCAGTAAGCTTGTTTCACTCCCCTGTTGAAAATTGTACAAATTTGTGAATTGTATCTGTGAGCATTTGTACAATTGACCTCTGATGAGGATCTATCTGATCAAAAAATTATTTGCCATTATTGGTGGGCGCCCTTAGAATTTTTATAGATGCCAAATAAAAGAAGAAGAGTTAGTTCTTATATGCCACTTTTCTCTACCCAAAGGAGTCTCAAAGTGGCTTTATAGAATTTTTATAGATGCCAAATAAAAGAAGAAGAAGAGTTAGTTCTTATATGCCACTTTTCTCTACCCAAAGGAGTCTCAAAGTGGCTTACATTCGCCTTCCCTTTCCTCTCCCCACAACAGACAACCTGTGAAGGAGGTAAGGCTGAGAGAGTCCTGATATTACTTTAGCTGCATTTTGTACTTGTCCATGAATCACAGAATCACAGAGTTGGAAGGGGCTTCAAGGGCCATCTAGCCCAGCCCCCTGCACAATGCAGGAGCTCACAACTACATGGTTGCTGAACAGTCTCCAAGGCATGCCAAGTATGTTGCAGTGATCCAACCGAGATGTTAACCAATCTATGTGTTTATGCGTTATCCTGTTCTAGATTTAAATTTATTTATTTCATTTATATACCGCTTCGTCCAGCAAACCGGCTCAGGGTGTTATATGTCATATTCTGTTGACAGATTAGTCAATTCACTAAAATTAATCTGAAAAATATATAATTGGTATGATTTAAAATGTAATATAGCATCTAATAGCAGAAAACAGAATAGTGGCATCAACTATCTCGATTTATCATCAGTTCGTCCAGAGCTAGAGTATGATCCGGGAGCATCTTTTTGATAAGGAGGGCCTGATAGATGTTGCCTTTTGAAGGAGAGCTGGTGAGATATTTGTTTTAGAAACGGGATTCCAACCCCACCACTCCTATCGCATTTTACCAGTTAATCCATGACAAAATCCCTGTAATAGGTAGATCATTTTAGCTGCCTCTGTAGCAGTTCATTTCTACTCACCTTCATCAGTTTACTGGATCTCATTCTCAGTGTAGGGATCTAATGCTAAGGACCCAGGACAAACAACTCTTGCAGTTTTACAAACATGAGCATGTTCCTCTTACACGGAGTGAAGCGTCACAACAGCCAGAAGATATTAGCATTCTGGAAATTGCTTCTGCAATTAGGTTCCCCCCCTTCATTCCTCAGCTTTGATTAGATGGAAAACACAGAAGTAAACTAATTAGCAATCTTTCCCTCCTTATTTGCACTGGTTTAAAATAAGAGAAAACCCGGGGTCTTTCTGGGCCCTAATCGTAATTAATCATTGGGCTGAGTTTTGCAGTCTAATTAGCATAATTAGACTTTCGTAAAAGATCTCTTTCGCTTCTCCCCAGCACCCACACGGCCAGGAGTAGAAAGAGAAGGCATTTCTTTCTTAGACAAGGTCTGATTTGCATGCCTCATCTTTTAATTGCATGCTTATCATGGCAACAGAGGCCAAGCACACAGCAAACAGCTCATCCATGGGCTCTGATGTCCAGATTACAGCAAAAGGGGTGGGCTGTTTAGTAAATTGGTTCATGATACTAATTCCACCTGGCCAGAGAAGTTGCATTTGGACTTCCAGAATAGAAAATGCAATGCCATCGAAAACCATATTTAACAAAAAATAGTGGTAAGAGACAGTAAATTCTGGACATGATCCAAAAATTACAATAAATGTATTTGTATATAGAAGAGGAAGAAGAGTTGGTTCTTATATGCTGCTTTTCTCTGCCTGAAGGAGTCTCAAAGCGGCTTACAGTTGCCTTCCCTTTCCTCTCCCCACAACAGCCGCCCTGTGAGGTGGGTGAGGCTGAGAGAGCCCTGATATTACTGAAGAAGAAGAAGAAGAGTTGGTTCTTATATGCTGCTTTTCTCTGCCTGAAGGAGTCTCAAAGCGGCTTACAGTTGCCTTCCCTTTCCTCTGCCCACAACAGCCGCCCTGTGAGGTGGGTGAGGCTGAGAGAGCCCTGATATTACTGAAGAAGAAGAAGAAGAGTTGGTTCTTATATGCTGCTTTTCTCTGCCTGAAGGAGTCTCAAAGCGGCTTACAGTTGCCTTCCCTTTCCTCTGCCCACAACAGCCGCCCTGTGAGGTGGGTGAGGCTGAGAGAGCCCTGATATTACTGAAGAAGAAGAAGAAGAGTAGTTGGTTCTTATATGCTGCTTTTCTCTGCCTGAAGGAGTCTCAAAGCGGCTTACAGTTGCCTTCCCTTTCCTCTGCCCACAACAGCCGCCCTGTGAGGTGGGTGAGGCTGAGAGAGCCCTGATATTACTGAAGAAGAAGAAGAAGAGTTGGTTCATATATGCTGCTTTTCTCTGCCTGAAGGAGTCTCAAAGCGGCTTACAGTTGCCTTCCCTTTCCTCTCCCCACAACAGCCGCCCTGTGAGGTGGGTGAGGCTGAGAGAGCCCTGATATCACTACAGTTTTATCAGTGTTGTGGCAAGCCCAAGGTCACCCAGCTGGCTGCATGTGGGGGAGTGCAGAATCAAACCCGGCATGCCAGATTAGGAGTCCGCACTCCTAACCACAACACCAAACTAGCCCTAGGCCTTTACAAAATATGAGACAAGTTTACAAACAATGAAATAGAATAAAAAGAGCTGAACAGAAACATAAAATTTAAGGCCATAGAATCGATCTGTGGGTCTCACTAGTACATCTGACTGACTGCTGTTCCATCATACGCCTTATGGTGGATAAGGGCGGCAGCAGGGGGGAATTGGGGAGTGAGTTTGGGGGTTTTGTCCGCCATCTTGTTATTCCTATTGGTCTGGGTGGATTAGTTTATGTTTTAATTTGGAGGGGGGGAGTACTGATTTACTATTGATTTACTACTGATTTTACTATTGCAAAGGTTACTTGTGTTTTTATTTTTGAGCTGCCCTGAGCCGACTTGTCGGCGGAGGGGCGGGGATTATAAACCTAATAAACCTAAATCATGAAACAGCATGCAAAACTACAGAGATGAAAGAGTATTAAGAGCCTGCCTTAACGGTGACTAAATGCTGGGCATGAGAAAAGTGCACAGATTTCTCCGGAATGGGAAATCCATGAGAATGTTACAGATATGATGGGAATGTGTAATGCACAGGTGGATACGCAGATCGTAAGTCGAACTCCAATACAAACTCACAGCATCCCCAAACGGTAGCTTCAAAAAATCATAACCTCTGAAATAGAAGATACAGAAATTTAACATCGGGATAAGTTCTGCCAGGAAATTTGCACAGCTGAAGAATCTTTTGGGGAAACATGTCGCTTCCCACTGAGACTTTCCAAACTGCGTCAATGTCTCCAGAGTTTCGGTCACCACTAGATGGTATCCTTTGAACATAAATAAAAGGGATCCTACCAATCTACCTTGCTTTCCAAAGCAGAACAGAAAGATTTGTTCACTCCAGGCTCCCGGTGGTTACATTGACACTGACAATAATTAAGGAGAACACCATTTAGCCTCTGTCATCTACGCTGCATCAGTAATGTTTGATTTGTTTAACCTTTGCATCATACGGCATCTCCCTCACTCTTCAGCCCCTACAAAGGCCTTGGCTTCGACATGAGCCATTCCTTTGAAGGGCCTGATGAAAATTTCACAGCTGCCATGAATAAGAGACAGCCAACAAGGACTTCACTAAAGAAAGCATGCTGGTTCATCGATGCTTGCTTGATAAGCTATTTGAGTCTTTCAGGTCAATTCCGCATGGGCGGAAAAGGCTGGGAGAGCGGTCATATGTCTGTGAGGCTAATCACACATGACATTGTTGCTGGAGTGGGCCTCTCCTGGGCCCGGTGTGCATTAGCCCACTGTTGCCCTACTTTAAGGGAATGGGGATTTTTTTCTTGTTCGCTTAGTCACTCCTTGGGCCAATGGAGCCTAGGCTGGCAAAGACCATGTGGATGCGGAGGCCATGTGGATGCGGAGGCCAAGTGGATGTAGCCCCATCCTACGAAGGCCCATAGGGGACAGAAAATGGTCCGCTTGCTCCGTGGCACTTCATGGTGCTGCAGGGACAATTGGGACAATTCCCCCCCCCCCAGGAAGGTAAGATGGCATTCTCACACAATCCCACCTTCCTGCAACCCCCCACCCCCGATGCCCTCCACATGGTGGAACTGTTTTGCCCTGGCTGCATCTGTCAGGATACACAAATTCATGGTGGACTGTGTCTGTCTCTGAAATGTTTCCCCCGTGAGGACACAGAAAGCAGTGGAGCATGCAACTCCACTTCAACGCACTGGAGGTGGCCCGAAGTGGCAATGCTGGTGCGGAAGCACCCTCAGGCGTGTTTTGGGAGATGTATCCCCCCCCCTCAATAAGCTTTCTGTGCAGCTGAAACACCTCTTTCTTGTTCAGAATCTGGGCTCAGACATATCAAATGGCTGTTTTTGTCAAAACTGTCATATAATGAAACTAGTAATTAAGCCCGCTGTATGCCGAATACAGCGGGCGCTAGAAACTGACCTTGGGGACCGCCGTCAGTCTGCTGGGGACCGCCGTCAGTCTGCTGGGGACCGGCTCGGGCCGCGCCCGGGCCGCGCCCGCGAGCCGCGCCCGGGCCGCGCCCGCGAGCCGCGCCCGGGCCGCGCCCGCGAGCCGCGCCCGGGCCGCGCCCGCGAGCCGCGCCCGGGCCGCGCCCGCGAGCCGCGCCCGGGCCGCGCCCGCGAGCCGCGCCCGGGCCGCGCCCGCGAGCCGCGCCCGGGCCGTGCCCGCGAGCCGCGCCCGCACATCGGGCCGCTTGCTGGCAGGGCCGCTGGTGGACTGTTTCTTCCTGGAACCTTGTTGGCCGGGAGCGGCTGCGAGGACGGCGGAGACCATTGTAAGTTGGGGGCGAGGGGGTGGTGCGCGGGGGCTGCGGCCTGCGTGGGTTCCCTCGGGCGTCAGGCCAGGAGCAACTGCGAGCCGCGCTGCGCGCGGCTCGCAGTTGCTGGGGCTGGGAATCAGAGGGAGCAATCGGCAGGCGCTTCGCGCCTGCCGATTGTTCCCTCCGATTGTCTGTCATGAGGAAGGGTCCAATCCGGACCCTTCCTCATCCCGGACACATCCCGCCCCAGAACGCCTTACTCTTTTATTTAGTCCGTGGCGCCCGTGGCGCCACGGGCGGTGTTCAGATGAGTTGTACCTTAGGTTTGAAAATGTGTCAAGATTGTGTTCACTATTGGGATTTCAAGAGCTGGTAGCAGGTGTTCAGGGGAAGGAAAGGCAACATGGTAAAGCCCAATCTCATCAGATCCCAGAAAACGTAGGGTCAGCAGTTGGATGGGAGACTACCATGGATGTCTCTGCAGAGGAAGGGAATGGCGAACCACCCCAGCTTCTCACTAGTCTGGAACGTTCCTCGCTGGGGTTGCCATAAGTCAGTTGTAACATTTGTGTACACAGCAGGTTTCCTTAAAACCTCCTGCTCTATTTGGGTGGGGGAAAGTCAGGCTGGCCCTTTGCTTTGCTGGAGAAGAAAGCTTGTGGACACCCAAAAAACCCCAACAACACTGGGGATCAAAATGACACCTATGTTGACACCATATTAAGGGATCACTGGACTGGAACAGGATTAGTTTTTTAACTTCCAGAAGGTCTAGAAATTCTGTCAGTCCTTTCTTCATTCTTTAGTACCACAACACTTCAATGGGCCTCATCAGCTTCTCTAACCAGTCTGTATTTGGTTCTAATGCCTAATTTTTAAGACTATGCTTCTTTATAGCCACCATTTTAGTCTCCTGTTTGGTTCCTGCATCCTCATTTTCTTGCTAACAAACCTTCATTCTGTTCTGTTTCATGTTAGTGTGTTCCCCCGAAAAACCCCTTTTCTGTATCCAGCAGGTTCTCTCTTTATCCAGCTTCAAGGTATTATTCAAAACTCATCTCTTTTCTTTTTTACTCCCCTCCTGATGAGGGTTCTGTTTTGAATCCTTTGATTCTATTATTCTCAGCTTAATTATTGGATAGATTTTCCCCTCTGTGACACTTTCTTCTTCCTCTTTTACCTTACACAGCAAGTTCTCTCAGTTCCTCCAAGTCCCATCTACTTTAATCTTATTTTTCCTCCTCTGAATTTTAAACCAGTGGGCAGGGACCTGCACATTCAATCCACATATATATACTGCTGAATATATCGGAAGCCATAAATAATAACGATAAAATTCCTTCACAATCACTACTGGTTTCCAAACACCATTTTACCTCATAAACATCTGGGACCCTAGGGGAAGAAACGGTGATTGAGAGGGACAGGATTATGAAATGCATCTCCCCTAGCCTTTTTTACACTCCAAATTGATCCTCCCCCTCAGCTCCTACCCTTCTATAGATTTCTAAAAATGCATTTTACCTCATACGTATTTACTTACCTCATAAGTAATATAGTGGTTGAGAGAAAAGATAAAGTAATCCTACCCCTTCTCCTTCTCCATTCCAAGTTGCTTTTTCCTTTGAAGACTCTTTGGTTCTTCACCTACCTACCTACCTACCTACCTACCTACCTACCTACCTACCGTCCACCCACCCACCCATCCACCCACCCACCCACCCATCCATCCATCCATCCATCCATCCATCCATCCATCCATCCATCCATGAGATGAAGATTGTTTTTATTTAAGCTAGTGGATTGTGGTCTTGTGGGAGTGCCTTTTTTCTTCCAAACTATCAAAATGTATAGCCAAAAGAACAATCATAAAAATTACCAAAGACTTGATTTTCCACACAGATGTTCCACTAGATGGCAACACCATTCAGTTGCGTAGATAAAGAATGGATAAAGAATGGCTACAGTTCACTTTACTTCTCGCCTCACATACATATTATGGGACAACATGGATGCAAATAACCAGGAGGTGACCCCCAGATAAAGGAGTGCATGTTTGATGCCCCCAAGATAGACTGAATAGGGGATGGCGAGGTCAAAGCCACAAGAATAAGAAACAGGAATTTGAAATTAAAAAAAAAAAACGAGCCAAAATGATGGCTGATCGGTACATCCCAAACAAGACACAACCTTTTCACATGTTACAGTGAACACATGTACATCCTGCCTGGAAGTGTGTAAGAAACAAATGTGTATTCATGAACAAAACTGGAGATCAATACCTGGATAAATGTGAGGTTAAATATATCAAACATTCAGCCAGGCTTGCATTCATTTTAACATGAGTTACTCAATGAACATAGAAAGAGCTATCAAGCGTTCTCTCTATATTAACGTGACCAGATTTCCGGGGCCTCAAGGTGGGATGCGCCCTTCCCCCCTCCCTCTCCCCCCTCCCCCCTTCCTCCCCGACTGGCCTCAGAAGGACGGTGATAGCGGCAGAGGCGGAGGTGGTGTTGGCGGCAGGCGGCAGGTAGCAGGTGGCGGCAGGCAGTGGCAGGCGCCCCCCCCTGACTGGCCTCACAGCGGCGGCAGCCCAGGAAGAGCCACCCATGGCAGCAGAGCCGGCTGCGAAGCCCTGCCCCGGAGCCCAGGTGCCTGCGTGGGGGCCTCCTCAGCCTGGGCTGCCTACTGGGCTGCCTGCTGGGCACGCAGCCAAAAAATAAAATAAATAAAAAAATATATATTTTTTAAATTAGAGAATGCCGCGGGACACGGGGCATGTGCCCCAAAAGCAGGACTGCCCCACTAAAGGCGGGAAGGATGGTCAGCTTACTCTATATGGATTGCACAATTTAATGTGAACAGGGTAACATTCGACACCATTAGTAAGACTAAAGATGCAGTCCTACGCAGAACTGGTAAAGGAAAGTGCCTATACTTCACAGCTGACCCCATAGGGTTTTCAGGGCAAGAGACTTTCAGAGGAAGTTTTCCACTGCCTACCTCTGCATTGCAATGCTGGTATTCCTCCCATCCAAATAGAAGAAGAAGAGTTGGTTCTTATATGCCGCTTTTCTCTACCTAAAGGAGGCTCAAAGCAGCTTACAGTCGCCTTCCCTTTCCCCTCCCCACAACAGACACCCTGTGAGGTGGGTGAGGCTGAGAGAGCCCTGATATTCCTTCTCGGTCAGAACAGCTTTATCAGTGCCATGGCGAGCCCAAGGTCACCCAGCTGGCTGCATGTGGGGGAGTGCAGAATCAAACCCAGCTCACCAGATTAGAAGTCCACACTCCTAACCACTACACTAATACTAGTCCTGATTAGCTTCTGAGATCAGACAAGCAGAATTACTCCAGTCTAAATCCACTGAAATCAACAGATTTTGACTGGAGTACTTCTGCCTAGGATTGCATTGTAAATCTTGGAGTCTCATCACAATTACGCAGGCACAAAATAGAAGAATGTGTTGGATGGAAAGTATGAAGAATACAAATGTTTTGCTGTGTCTATAAAAACTAAAGGAGCATTCAATTTTTTTTAAAAAAGATAAGATCATCAAATAGTCTCACAATCAGAGTTCTGTAAACGTGTGTTTCTTCAGAATAAAAAAAAGCAAAAGAAACCAAAAATGCCACTGTTCTGAAAATATATTATCAGGTGCGTTGCAGTCTGTCTGTCTGTCTGTCTGTCTGTCTGTCTGTCTGTCTTTTTTTTAAAGATATATTTGGTGTAGTGGGTAAGGGTTGCGGCTTCTAATCTGATGATCTGGGTTTGATCCCTTGCTCCTCCACATGTAGCCAGTTGGGTGACCTTGGACTCGTCTGACAGAGCTGTTCTGACCGAGCAGTCCTATCAGGAACTCTCTCAGCCTCACCTACTTCACAGGGTGTCTGTTGTGGGGCGAGGAAGGGAAGGTGATTGTAAGCCACTTTGAGATGCCTACGGGCTGGGAAAAGCAGCATATAAAAACCAGCTCTTTGTCTTCTTCTATTCCACTACGAGTAAAAACTAGGTTGATTGATCTTATAACTATTAGAAACCGGTAGGGGTGGGTGGGAATCACTTGTGTCCTGATAATTCATTGTTCTTCGATTATCCTGTGCTAAACTCCTTTTTGCCTTATTTTCATTTTAATTGAGATAATTTTTAGATCCCAGGATGTTTGGAATGGCTTTCCTGAGTTCATTTGCAACGCCCACCTGTACATCTTTAAAGTGGCAACATGCGTGTGTGTGTTTGTGGAGTGAGTGACTCAGCATGTCTAGATATTAGGGGAACTAGGGATGGGTAATTCAAATTGGATAAGCCTGAAAATATTTCAATCAGTCCTGATTCAAGTACTTTTCAAGCTGAGCTGAGCTGAATTGGTATGAACCAACCGAATCACAGAAGCCCTAATCAATTTGGGCTGGATTCTGCTGGTTCAAGATTCGGGCATTGAGAAGGACCCACCAAACAGCTGATCCCTAAGGATCAGCTGTTTGGTGGCCCTTTAAACTTTGGTGGTCTACCGACTTTCCTTTCTTCCGATTCTATCGTTTTGACTAAAAGTCTTGAGCAGTCAAATCTTTTGTCTATTTTTGACTGTAACCTGAATGTGAATTGAATCTAAATGTTAATTTACCTTTCTTATTATTTTTTTTTACAATATACTTCTTGGGAGTTTTAATTACTGCACTCAGCCTCATGCTTTTATAACTGGGCCAAACATTAACCAAATATCCCAGTAATGAGCATAGGGAGAGACTGAATTATACCCAAGGATTGCATTAAGCTTCACACTCTGTGTAGTTTCGATGCGTGTTCGATGCATCGGTAAAACACCACACAACAAGAATTTTAATGTAAGTGTATTTATAAATCACATTCATAGCTTGGGTGGGTGGAATCTTTTATTTATCAAGACATGCTGATTGGGAATAAACAGAAGATGGAAAATGCCGGTGAACTCTCAAAGCTTTAGCACGACCTTGTTAAAACTGGGAAATGAGGGCCATGGAGAATCCCAAACTCCAGGGAGAATTTCTGATGGAATCTTTTAGAGTAGGGGTAGTCAACCTGTGGTCCTCCAGATGTTCATGGACTACAACTCCCATGAGCCCCTGCCAGCAAATGCTGGCAGGGGCTCATGGGAATTGTAGTCCATGAACATCTGGAGGACCACAGGTTGACTACCCCTGTTTTAGATGAATGATCCCTAATCGCAATCCAGTTTTGTCCCAAATGGAGGAGTGAATGTTCTTGCTCTGAAAGACAGAAATAGAATTCAGAAAGCAGAATTCATGGTTTACTTCAGTGTGTTCTCTTTGGAAGAGAGAACAGTGGAGACTTATAGGATTTTTGCAGTCTTTTATTTACGTCCAAGTACACAGGTAGAATAAGACCAGAGCAAGAGGCATTCCTCCTCCAGGGCAGCAGATACTCCCCTTTCTAGGGAGTGGGGGAGTCTATGCCCCAGGATGTCCTGCCTTGTGCTGCTACATGCATGCTTTGCTTTTCTGTGTTCTCTGCTGGAGAGGGATGGAACTGGACTTGTTTTGAAGTGCAGGTTTGTTTATACTTTCACTTTGATCCCTGTATAGACTATGTGTTGTTCTTATGTGGCTAGATGGATGCTGGAAGGAGAGGAAGCGTTGGTCTTATCTACATAGCCCTGGCTTTAAAGACAGGGTGTCTGGAGGTTGGAATTTGCACCTGGGTTTGACAGACGGGCCTGAGAAAGTGGAGAGATTAATTTCCAAGGAGGGGATGCTTGATGTAGCATGTAGGTGGCATCGACAGGTTATGTATCAATCTGTAGTTGCATTGCCGATCAGTCTTAACAAAGGTTTTCATGGACTTGGTTCATTTTTCTCTCTCTCTAATAAATCGCTTTTGCGGAATACGGCAAGCCTGTTTATTGAGGACTCAACTGAGAACTTGACACTGGGTGCTTCGGCCAATCCCCAGCTTCTTCTCTTCTTTCTCTTTCTTCTGCCCACATATGTCACTTGCCCTTAGCTAGCAGGGAGGTCACCTTATCCAAGCCTTAATGAGCTGGATTCAGTGATGCATGAGCAAAAAGGGGAAAATTCTACTGAGCTCAGTTCCACCTGCACAAGCAGCGCCACGCTGGCTGCCGCAACACACAACGCTATAATAGAATTTCTAATGAAACAACAACAACATGCAACGGAACGTACAACAGATGGTTTGCATGATTTTATTTCATTTGGTTTTGACATTGTGTCGGAAGCAATGCCTTGGGGGAGGGGGGGAATGTCTTGCACATGTGGAGAAAGAGTGCAGTGTTACAGTCCTTTTCACTTCACCCAATCTCCCATTGGCGCAAAACCTATTGTACACATTCCAGGGGCACCAGCGCTATCGCACACATGGGAATGGTCTGTAGGAGCCCATCCAATGGGGGCTTGGACACCACCATTGTAATTTTATGGAATTTCTGGGGGACTGATGTTCAAAATCCCCAGAGCTATTGTGGCTCACCAGGTCATCAAATTGGTCTCAGATCAACCTCCTTCACAGTGCTATTGTGAAACAAGCTGTGCAATTAAAGTCCACTGTAGAGCTATCTCATTGTAGAGCTAACTCATTGTAGAGCATTGTAGAGCTATCTCAACTGCACAATTAAAGCCAATTGTAGAGCTATCTCATTGTAGAGCTCTCAGCTACGCAATTAAAGCCCACTGTAGAGCTATCACATTGTAGAGCATTGTGACCTGGCTGGTGGAATGAGCTCTGAGAAAACATAAGGGCCCTGTTGGAGCTCACCAAGTTCTGCAGAACCTGTAAAACAGAGCTTTTCCACCAGACCTATGGTTGATGCCAGTAAAATAGCTAACATCTAATCTGGCCTCCCTCCTGCATCATACCCTACCCAGGGTCCTAGGTTTTATAATTTTTAGCATGGTTTTATTGTGATTAAACTGTATTTCAATGTATAGGTTGTCCACCGCCCTGAGTCTGCCTTCGACAAGGGCGGATTACAAATGCAAAGAAATGAAATAATAATGATGCTAAAAATTCCAATCCATGTTGTATTCATTTCCTCCTCTGACCAGGACATGTCTTTTATTCCGCATTCGTCTTTGCCTCAGCAGGACATGGAGACATTTGAAATCTGGCCTGCTGAGCTATTTTTAAGTATTTTTGTTTGGCTCGAGGCTGCTCCTAATGCATAAGAAGGAAATCGTAAGGTCTGCAAGGCATGTCCAAGGCATTCATTTGCAGTCGGATCCTGATGTGCAGGATTGGCCATTGTAATAATTATATATATTAAATAACAGGAGGCAGAAGACTTCCCCAGCTGGGATGATGATTGTGTTCAAGGATAGACAAACACCTTGCAAAAAGGTAATCATAGTCCCAGGGGGGGAAATAAAGAGAAAGCATTAAAGGCATTAGAGAAAATTATAGAATGAGGAAAGAGATGGGAAGTGGATTTTCTGTTGCATAGCACAGAGATAGTATAGGCCTTCATTCAGAGGCCAGCTCTCTTCTTCTTTTTCCTTACTGGAGTTTGATGATTGCTGTAGGGTTGCCAGTTCTGGGTTGGAAAATACCTGGAGATTTTGTGGATGTGATTTTGAGAGGGTTTGGGGAGGAGAGGGACCTCAGCAAGTATAAGGCCATTCAGTCAACACTCCAACAGCGATTCCTACAGAGGCTGGCCATTTGGAGATCATTCATAATACCAGGAGATCTCTTGGGGCCACTTGGAGGGTAGCAACCCTAGATTGCTATGAATGGGTTTGGGCTAAATGGGAGCAACACGCAGCAAATTAAGGTTTCTTCATTACTGTAGATGTTTTCTCTGTCAGAGATAAAGGTCTCCTATCCTGGAATTCTGAGAACAGATAGCAAGCACTACTACAAATGGTCTTCTATGGTGGGCATGGCCAATGACAAAATGGCTGCCGTGGGGGAACGGTCCAGTCCTTATATGTTGTGAGGTTCTGAGCCAAACATATTTGTATGATGTTTTTATATGGGTGCTCCCACAGACACAGCAATTTTAAGTTTCATTTTCCGCCCAGCACATTTTACATCTTAGAAGTAGATTCTCTGAAAAGTGCAGCTTTTTAAAGCTGCCTTTCCTGTTTTCCTTTCCCTTCTCATATCTCTTTAGACAGATAGACAGCTCTGTCTGTCTGTGTGTCTCATGGCTTAAGAGCCATTCAGTGCTTAACAGGGTGTCTGTCTCGCTCCTGAGTGCCTCCTCCTCCAACCAGCTGGCCTGTCTGTCCAGTGGCTAGCCAATCGCCTTCCGTCCCTCACCCCTGCCCACCCCTCCTCCTTCCACTTCCCTTTGAGGCTTGGAGGCTGCAGATCCCTGTCGCGTGAGAGCTGCCCCTGCTGGTGAATTCCATAACAGCTGCATGCAGCTTTTCCAGGTCCTGGGGGAGGGAGAGGCTATCCACAGAATTCTTCTACCCCCTCCCCCCCCAATCTAGCACCCGTTGTATTCCTGAATGCAATGGGCTTTGTCCTTAGTAAATATATAAATAATTCTGATCTTCTTGCTCCTCCATTTTGTTCCTTTTGCTCTGGCGTGAGGTTTCTTTGCTAGCTAGAACAGCACTTTCCTCTTGCCAGAGGCTCAAAATTATCTGTACCAGACTACCCAGAAAATGTAGCTCACTTGAAAGACACAGGATTCTTGATTTTCAAGCCTGTGAAATAAAAGTTCACATTCTTGGTTAGCCTCCCCTCCTCTTCTCATCCTTTGGATTCTATTTTTTTTTAAGTGATTAACATGAAGTTATTAATCTGTAGGAAGTTTAGTTTAGTTTAATTACGGTCATAGACCAGCACAAGATGGTGCAAAACATCCATTAAAACCAGGAATTAAAATATCTTAAAACATAGTAATACAAAATAGAATATATAATACGAATCTATAGGTAGAAAAATGGGAGCATGAAAAGAGAATACTTTTCTGGGAAATAGAATAACACCAGAATTTTCTGTGGTTTAACGTTTACAGATTGCTTCAATTCTGATTTAGAGATGTCTGAATACAGACCACCCCTACTATCTCTGTTTGGGAGAAGGGCTACACTACAGGTTGGTATTCCTAATCAGAGTCCCATTCCAGGTGTTTAATTCTTACCTGGCCTGGTTTCTGGAACACAAAAAACCTACGAGCAAATCTTCCATCTGGTCTCGCTGGAAATCCTTCTACGGCCACCTGTTCCAGTCTGGAAGCCCTGGCATATGACGCTTTCTCAGGAGGAACAGAATTCAAGTCTAACAGCACCTTAAAGACCAACACAATTTTCCAGGTGGAAAATGCCTGACAGCCAGCATCTGATAAATTGTGCATTGATTCCGGAAAGTTTATACCCAGGAAAATTTCATTGGTCTTTATGGTGCTGCTGAACTTGAATCTTTTAAAACTGTTATAAGCGAACATGGCTACCTGCCTGAAAACTTCTCATGATGAGAACATCTGGTCTGGTATCATTTTAAAAAAATACTATTTTGTTTGTCTTGTTTCTAGGCTTAAGCAAATGAAAGGCAATGAACTGGATAATCAGGTTTGCTTGTTTGTTTATGTCCTGCGCTTCCCATCCAGAGAACCTGCTTGTCTCCTTGCTCAATGAGACTTTGATATGCAAGGGTCCCAGTGTATGTCCTCTGGGGCCAACCCCCCCCCCCCCGGCTAATCTGAGACCATCCTCCGTGCTGTAACACAAAAAAAGTTGCTGTAAAACTAGATTCAGAAGCCTCCCTGATAAAATGCTGCTGAAACTGTGGGCAGTGTTTACAGTACAAAAACGAAAAGAAAACGATGGGTTTCACACTGCAAAAATTGTGCCACGTTAAGAATTAAATAAGATGTCATTTTTGGCAGTCTTTTTGTGAGTTTTCCATGCTGCATAATACACCCAGGTCTTGGCTCAGGTTCTGCTCTTCGGAGGCCATCCATCAACTTGAACTCAGTCCAAAGGCTTTTGACCTCTTCAGCACCCCTTACTCTTTGGAATGGTTCCCTAGAGAAAGTTTGTAGGGTACCTTCCCAGCCAAGAGTTAGAAAAGGATGCAAAACCTGCCATTCCAACAAACGTTTGGGTACTACTATCCCCACCTGCTAAGTTTTACTGTCATGAACTGTTATAAACATTTCCCTAACTGACTGATGGCTATGATGGATCGATTCCATACACTAGTGATGTTATGAATGTTGGCTAAATTTATGTCTCTTTTGGATGGTGATACTTTTTGATGTTTAGAATCTTATGGGATTTTCAGCAGCTTCATTTGTTATTTTTGGTGTACTGTTGAATTTTTCTGGGTATCTGTCTACATATGCACGTATGTCAATAGGTTATGGATATATCTACTGGTATGTGCAGGTATACTTACAAATGTATATGGTAAGTTAACGAAGCAAACCCATTTCTCCCTTTGTAAGCACCATTCTTCACTAACATTGAGCTCACCGAAGGGCTTTCTGAGCACTAATGTTTGAGAAATCTTTAGAGCAGGTCAACCACGCCTACTCAGGAGTAAGCCCCATATTATTCAATGGGCGTTACTCCCAGAAAACTGCCTTTAGGATCCCAGCCTACACTAATAAAGAGATGACTAAAAGACAGTTTTCAATAGCTTGGCTAATTTCAAACTGTTACATTTTCCTGCTAGCAAATCCACCAGAGTCTAAAAAACTAAGTGCAAGGTTTCAAGTCACCCCAAGCAGAGATTTCTCTTCTTTAATCCTTTAATTTGCAAAGCCTTGTTCTTTGCATGGAAATCACTGTTTTCAATTATTCCTTGTTGCTGTTTTACACATTTTCTTAAAAGCTCTTGCTACAGGGCCTTGTTCAAAGGACGCTGTTTTAAGTATTTGTTTAAAAAGGAGTCAACCTTACTCGTCATTTACTTGTGCAATGTTTGTTAAACTGTCTAAGAACCTTAATTAGGACTAATTTTTTCTCCTCCATCTTCAGGCAGCACCATCCACTCAATCTCAGTGCAGTGAGATCAAGGATTTCACATAGTATGGGCCATTCGACTCGGATCAGCTGAAAAGTGCTCAAATGAATGCTGATTTGGGTACTTTTCAAGCCATTTGAGCCAAACTGTCCCTCCGCTGCATTTAAATGGTTTGAATCAGAGGTGGCCAAATTGTGATCCGGCGATTTGGCCATCCAGCCATTTAAATACACCTCTCCCCCCCCCCCCACTTTCTCCGGCAGTGCCTGAAAAGGTGAGGGGGAGAGTGGCCCACCCAAAATCTCACAATGACAGGTGTGCCACCCGTTCCCTTTAAATCCAAGGAGGGCCAGGGTTGCTATGCAGAGGGAGGCAATGGCAAAAACCCTCTGATAATCTTTCCCCTTAAAAATGGTTTTGGGGTCAACATGAGTCAGCTGTGACTTGATGCCACACAATGATTATGATCTCTGAGGTTTTGAAAGCATTCTACATGGCTCTTCTTTCCTCTTTGTATCCTCACAACAGCTTGTTGGGGTAGGGTAGACTGAGGATTTGAGGATTCCCCAGTGAGCTTCTGAGTCATACAGGGATCTGAACCCAGATCTCCTGCATCCTTGTCTACTACTCTAACTCCTTTCCCAACACACATCAAGACAAGGGCATGACATCACTGTCCATTTCCTTTCCCCTGTTCTTTCCTTCATCTCTCCTGTCAAACAGCAAATTTAAAACAGTACGATGGGCAATTAATCTTGGCCTTATTTGAATGCTGAATTTATTGGCTTTTTAAGTATTGGGTTCAATGAGTAATTGTACCTTACATCCGCAGTTAGAAATCTGGTCATGCTTAATGCATTTATTCATTGGGATCCTAATAGCAGGCGAAGGAAACCCAAGCGGAGTTGTTTGAACGGAAATGATTCCCAGGAGCTCCAGTTCATATCGCCTGACAAGTCAGAGTAAGGGCTTCCGAATGAATCAGCCCACAGCCTCTCCCTTGTCCGAGAAGGTCAACTCAAGATTGAAAAGATAAAACCAAAAGACTCCAACAGAACAGTTAGCACTTTCAGAACAATGGAAGAAATGGCAAGCATCAGTAACTATTGCCAGCCAGTTTGAACGCATGAATGCATAAATAGGGATGGGCAATTCGGTTTGGAGATGAAAAGTAGCTGAATCAATGTTGATTTGGGTACCTTTCGGACCTAGCCAAGCTGAATAGCTTATCCCTGCACTTTAAACGTGTTGCAGCAGAGGTGGCTGAAATGTGATTTGGCAATTTAGCTGCAATTTGCCCAGTTTAAATGCCCCCTCTCCTGCTCTCTGAGAAGCAGAATTTAAACGGCCTGTCAAACAGCTGATCTGTTAAGATCAGTGGATGGGCACACTCCCTCCCTGCCCCTCCAACCTTCCCATGAAGCAGATAATGGGGAAGAAAGGCTTGGTGGAAATTCCTGTTGTGCACAGGAAAAAAAATTGACCTTTTTTGGATTTGGCCAATTGATTTGGCTGAATCCAAGCCAGGGAAGATGTTTTCTCCGGACATTTGTCAATCATACATCCTATTTCTTGATCGCCCCTCCAAGTTTCTATCCTGGTTCACACTAATTTCTCTCATCTTGAAAAATAATGTCGTTTTGGATTTTAAAAAATTATGCTCTCCCCCCCCCCCCGCCCCATACATAACCCTTAAAATGCACCCACTAAGTACACCTGCTTGTACAACCAGGCAATGTGCTTTTATTGGAGGAAAGCAGTATTCAGGAACTGCAGATGTATGAGAATAGAAAGCATGAATGGATTGGAATCAGAATGCATTTCAGAACCCCAAAGTAATGTAGGACGGGGAAGAAAAGCTGTTTCAGAAACTGGTAAAACTGAGGCAGCAATCTGCTCATATTTCCTGAAAAATTACCTTCATAAAACCCAATTTCTCTCCTATTGATGAAAGCTCTCTTTGCCAAGGAAAATGCCATTCTGTTGGCAGATCCCAATGAAGCTTTTTTTCCAACTCCATTTATAACTTTTCTTCAAATCCATGCCACCTGGTTACAGTGGCTTCTGTTCTTCCAGGATCCTAGTGCCTGCCAGATTCTCCCTCCACCCTTTCTAACCCAGAAGGTAGCATGTATACTGGATGAGAGAAAGACCTCTGGGTAGCAATGGGGTGGGGTGCTTGTGGAATGTTAGCAAAATAGGAACAGACAGTGTCATGGAGTGGTTAAAAAGGCAAATGCAGTCTTGGGCTGCAACAACAGAGGCATCACATAAAAATTGCAGTGTGCCCTACTCCTTCTGTATACTACATGGGTCAAACTGCACTTGGAGTACTGCGTGCATTTCTTGGGGAGCCCACTTCAAAAAGGATGTGGACAACATTGAGACTGTGGAGGAGAGCGTGATCTGGGGCCTGGGAACCAAGCCCTATAAAGAAAGGCTGAGAGACTTGGGAATGTTCACCCTGGAGAAGAGGAAGTTGAGAGGGGATGTAATTATTCTCTTTATTTGAAAGGTTGTCACTTGGAGGAGGACAGGGAGTGGATCCTGTTGGCAGTAGAGAATAGGACCTGCAGTGATGTGTTTAAACTATGTGTAGAATGGTACCGGCTAGATATCACAGTCAGAGTAGTTCAGCAGTGGAATAGGCTGCCAAAGGAAGTTGTGAATTCCCATTCACTGACAGGATAGATAGAGGCTGGATAGATAAGGTGGATTCTTTAGAAGAAGAAGAAGAAGAAGAAGAAGAAGAAGAAGAGTTGGTTCTTATATGCCGCTTTTCCCTACCCGAACGAGGCTCAAAGCGGCTTACAGTCGCCTTTCCATTCCTCTCCCCACAACAGACACCCTGTCGGGTGGGTGAGGCTGAGAGAGCCCTGATATCACTGCTCGGTCGGAACAGTTTTATCAGTGCCGTGGCGAGCCCAAGGTCACCCAGCTGGCTGCATGTGGGGGAGCGCAGAATCGAACCCGGCATGCCAGATTAGAAGTCCGCACTCCTAACCACTACACCAAACTGGCTCTTTAGGCTGTTCCTGCACTGAGCAGGATGTTGGACTAGATGGCCTTTATGGCTCCTTCCAAATACAAGCAATTTAGTTAGTCATGTCTCAATTTCCATGGAAGCCAAGCAATGTATACCTTGTGACTGTAGATGATGACTACATGAACCAGTTGGGTACCTTTTCGCTTTTGGGCCCAGTAGGACCTGCCTTTCTTTCTAGGTACTAGCCCCTGCATTACTACTACATTGACCAGAAGAGGCAGCATAGTGTAATGGTTAGAAAACTGGACTTTAATCAGTGAGACTGGGATTCAAACTCTCAGTACAATATGACACTCTCAGGGTGACCCAAACACTATTTCTTAGCCTAACGTATCCCACAGGACTGTTTTGAGAGTAAAAGATGATAAGAAAACACACATGCCTTCTTGGAAGACAGGTGGTATAGAAATACATACATAGGCTTCCCTAATGGGTTATATAGATTCCCCACCACACCACTTTTTGGTTTTTAAAAAATTGTGTGTATGGGAGGCTAAAGTCCATTGTACTTATGTGTTGCAGTCATCATCCAGATCAGACACTGTCCAAATGAGAGCAACCCTCATGTCAGATTGTGACACAGTAGACAAGATGAGGAGAGGCTTCTGCTTTGCACACAGAGGGTCCCAGATTCAATCCCTAGCATTTCCAGTTGAGGAACAGGCCATAAGTAAAGTGAGAGGCTTCTGCCTGAGACTCTGGAGAGTCACTGCCAATCTGAATAGACAATATAGACTTTTATGGTCTGATGCAGTATAAGGTAGCTCCATGCCTACTCAACCTAAAGTATAAACCACCAGAGACTTAGGTTCTAATCTTCAATCTGCCACAAAGCTTGCTGTGTGATATTGGCCTGTCATGTTCGTGCATCCTAACCTACCTTGAGGGATTGTTGTGTTGATAAAATGAGGACACCATAATTGTGTTTGCTGCTCTGAGCTCCTTGGAGGAAGGACAGGATAAAAATGGACTTAATGACTGGACAACATGAAAAACTGCATGAGAAGATAAATAATCTTTGTCTCTGTTCCAGTCCCCTTCCAGCTCTACAAACGCTCTTTCTGTTGCTAGCAGACGAGATGTTGGGGCATTGCCAAAAGTAAACATTGACTTTCCTCTTCCCACTTTTGATCCACCTTGTTATGAACTTGAGAGATTTTGTACGGTGCATCATCCTTAGCTGTTTTTTGATCCCTGAAATTTTTCATGTGTGTGAATCTTTCCCGCAATCCAGCCGGTGAAACATTACTCCAAATTAAGATATTGAAATGTTTCAAAATCATAGGACACCATAGGACACACAGGAACCATCATCCACTGGGAAAGAAAAAGAAAATTTAAAAAATCCCCTTCCTTGCTGATTTATTTCCTAGCTTTTTCAGCTGGCCAGCATTCCCCTGAAAGATAAAAAGCTCATCAACATACTCTCCCATTTCACCCCCTCTGTTTGGAAATATAGTTGTCCAACTGCAAGCAATTTCTCCAATTCCTGTTTGAGCTGCTGGATCATGTCTGTTGGGGCACACAAGCAGATATCTTTTGGCTGTTCCATCAAAGGGATAGTCAATATACGTTTGTGCCAATAAAAAGAAAACACTGATATTGTTCAGAAGGCGGAGTACAGGGGAAAGGGTCATCAAGATGGTGTCTGTTTGGATATTCCTTGCAATGGCCTATGGATTTGTGTGTCTCTCCCCAACCCCCTCCTTAAATTGCATTCAAAGGCTCATTGTAAAAATGGAGTAAAATCTTGATATTTCATGTTTGGGTTCAATAAATGCAGAGTTAGGGTAGAGATTCAGCATGCTCTTTCTTATGGCAGATTTTCATGTTTCTGGCCATGCAGTCCCAAGCAGAGTTATACCCTTCTGTGTCCACCATTGCAACTCTATTTAGGATCACATTGTCCAAACCAAAGAAGAGTTTAGTGAGTGAGCCACAGCAAATCTACTCAAATCCAAGCCCCCTTTTAGTCATTGGGGCTGACTCCCAAGAAAGCATCCTAAAGATTGTAGCCATAGCGGTTTACTGTCTGCCTCTAAATGCTCAATGGGATTGCTATTTTACACATTGACCAAACCGGCTGTTTTTATGAGGGTTACGTCGCGTGTCTTCCCCAAGAGCTCTAAATTATGGGTCCATTTTGCTTATGGAAATGGAACGTTTTATGTACAACATTCATGGCTTTATGGCTTTGTACTCTTCAGTAACCAAAGTTAATGCCCTCAATATTTATACTGAGGGAGTTTTATGACTAATTTGATCCTCCAGCCCAGCTCAAAGTGAAGTGATGAGATGTGAGTTCGAAGAGGGCCAGCTCTGTATAGGAGGAACACATGCTTCAAATATAGGAAGTCAAAAGGTCAGTTAGGATAGCCAGGTCCACAGGCTTCTAAGCCTGAGGATCCTGGACTGGGGCCTGGGAGGTTACACTGAATAGCAGTCAGACAGTTGTGCTGCCAAGACCACCATAGGAAACATTCAAACATGGCTATCTGTGACCATGCCCAGTCACAATCATGACTTTGAAAGGATGGACAATGTACAAGAAGATTAAAACTCATCCTGGAAATAAGGGATGTGTGTTATATGTGCTAGACCTATATGTGCTAAACCTAAATTGCAGTTGCTTGTGTCTTTCCACAGCATGTTCACCTACTTTTATGCCAAAGCAAAAAATGGTATCCAAGATGGGTAACAATGGAATGGAACCATCACAAGCACTATCAAACAACTGAAACCAAGCTTGATCTACTGGAGAGGCTCAGGTTCAATGGTAGAGCATCTACTTTGCCTGCCGGAAATCCCAGGTTCAGTCCTCATCTCAACAGTTGAATAGACCTGGTAGGAGGTCATGGGAAAGATCTTTCCAGGAAACAATGGAGGACTTCTGACAGTCAGTGGATGTAATACCTCATTGATAGACCTGTGGTCTGACATTGGCCCATTATGCACGGAAGGTCCTCATTCAGGGTGGAATGGTGCCGGCTAAAATCACCAATTATGCACGTTGCAGGCAGCAACCGGGTGCAGAGTCAACGTATGCCACCGAAAAAGCCGTGTTAGTGAGATGCGGAAGAAAGTGGAGCTTCCCGGGACCAGGGCACAACCAGAAGCGGCTCCGAAGTAGCCGTGTGCATAATTGGATACTCTGGGTTTTGCCGCCGTTGCATTCCATCCTGTGCATAAGCGGTTTGCTTCGCTTCTTCCTCCTCCACACTCTCCATGCTGCCATTTCAGCAGCCGTGCATAATAGGCCAATGTAAGGCAACTTTATGTGTTCTTTATTGAACTCACTTCCCCACCCCTCCTGATTACTAGATCTGACAGGTT
The DNA here is from genome assembly GCF_049243985.1 of Paroedura picta. Classification (NCBI taxonomy): domain Eukaryota; kingdom Metazoa; phylum Chordata; class Lepidosauria; order Squamata; family Gekkonidae; genus Paroedura; species Paroedura picta. The sequence continues at coordinate 33,930,056 of NC_135373.1, forward strand.
TCATACACAGGTAAGTGCTGTCAAGTCACAACCAACTTATGGTGAGCACAGCAAAGGGGCTTTCGAGGCTAGTGAGAAGCCGGCCTTCCCTTCTTCTGTAGAGTCTTCCTTGGTAGCTTCCCCTCCAAGTACCCCCCCTGCTCAGCTTTCCAAGATCTGATGAGATAAGACCATTGTATATTAGCATTCTACTCATGGCCGGTTTCACTAACCTGGGAGATAAAGTTGCCCAGAGTTGGAATGAACTACTGAGGGCACAGGATGTGAAAAAAAAAACAATATCTCCAGTCTTTGTAACAAATAGATTTTGGCATCTGACACATTACAGTACACACTCGCTAGCTAATCAGCATGAACACATCTTTTCATTTGCTCTTTCTTTGTATGCATGAAGTCCAACCAAAAACGGTTTCCATATTTTTTTCATACATTTCAGCCCCCCTTTTTTCTGTGTTGCAAGGCTAGTAATTTGTAAGGTTTTTCATTGTTTTGCTGTTTCCAATGGCTTTTTCTTTAATCTTTGGCGGCTATAAAGTTAGCATTGTGAGTTTGGCTCCTGGATTATTGAAGATGAATTTTTTGGGAAAGCTTTGTCAAAATGGGTATTTATGAGAGCCAAGGCTTTGACAAAAGAACTTTCATATTCTCTAAAGGTTGTGGAAGTCTCCCTTAATGGACTATTGACCTGTAGGCATGAGATCTGTGGTGAGTGCTTGATAGGGGCATACATGTGTGTGTGTGTGTGTGTGTGTGTGTGTGTGTGTGTGTGATAGAGGCCTATTTTGCACAAGTGTTTTCCCTCACTTTCACCATGCACGTCTGTCAGATTTTCTTTATTATTTGGCATTGATTTTTCTCCCTTCAATGCTCAGTTGGCTTTCTCATTGCTGTTTACCTGGGTTTCCTGAGACTGCTTGTGTGCTAATTTTCCCCTTGTTTCGCTTCCAAGCTGAAGGTAATTTGAAAGCAAACAGCTTCCTTTGGATTTCCCAACCAAATACTTTTGCCACCCCTGGATGGTCACTCCCGCAGACACATTGAGATCATTCCACCCACTCTGCACCTTCTGACATCCCCCCCCCCTTCATCAGTGTACAAGCTCCATTTCCCCCTTGTTTTTAATTTTCCCCCTTTTAAACAGCAGCATGAGCCCAGCAATATGACTAGCCTCAGATTGCTGAATAATAATTTTAAAAATTACAACAAATAGAGGAGAGCTAATAAAGGAGCTTTGTTTTTGGCTGGTATTGATTTGAAAGGAGGATCAGAGCAAAGAGCACCATCCCCAATGCCAAAGACAGAGAGAGAGAGAGAGAGAAAGAAAGAAAGGGATTTCAGCACTGCAAACAAAAAAAACAGTGGGGAGGAAGCAGCATAGAATGAAATTAACATGAGATGTAAACAGAGAAAAAAAGACTGGGATGGGAAGTCTAAAACTTTGAGAATGTTTTTCTTTCCAATGCTCTAGTGAACAAAGTTTTTTGGGGAAAACCATTTTGGCAGTTTCTGGAAGCCTAACATTAAAATGACAGCTGAGCCATGTGGACATTCTGCAAACCACCAAACTTAAGAATCACTTGAGACGGACCCATTTGGAGGACAGAGTCCAATCTGCATAGGACAGGCTCTTTAAAAAACTGCTCTAAAAGCTACCAATACACAGGATTGAATTAGAAGATCAGAAAGGGGCGGGGGGGGGAAACGCACACACACAAATTTACTTACAGTTATTTATAATTTACTTACTTACACAATTTACTTACAAATCCAGGAGAAGATGTATCCTACACAAATTGTATTATCACTCTTCAGTAAATCTAATTTCTATAGGAGACTCTCAATGCAATCCGAAGCAGAGTTACACTCTACTAAATCTATTTAAGTCAAAGAACTGTCTATTGGTCCGTCTATTGCATGGTCTGTTTATGGAAGGGTGTCATGTTCAGGTTTAGATTATGATTATAGAATCATACAGTCATAGAGTTGGAAGGGGACATTCAGGCCATCTAGTTCAAACCCCTATGTCTACATATTTGCATCTTCTTGATGTCCCACCCCTGAGAAGAGCTTTTCTCCTGGCATGAATGAATGCTTTCCCCTCAAAGGTCTTAGAGGGAAGATTCCACCGTATCCCAAACCATGCGAGACTCTGTCCATGTGGTTCTGGCTGCCCTGACTCTGTCTCACAGATTTTGCTAGATTGCCCCTTATATGAGCAGTGTCGGGATGACAGCTTTGTAGCTTTGCTGGGAAACAAGCCTTCTGTAAGTAAATCTATGACCTTGCAATTTTTGCTCTCTGACAAAGACCCAGAGGTAACCATTTTAGTTGCCAGAGTTTTAACTAAGATGATTTTATAATATGCCGCCTACCTTGTATTTTATCTTTTATAGTTTATTTAATCATTTTAAGATCTGTTTGGTTATGTAACCCCACGGCCTATTTTATTATTTTGTTGAAAATTTAAACCCTATTTTTATATGTCTTATACATATTTTATGCCAATAAAAGGTTACTGACTGACTGACTGAAGTTCAAACCCCCTGCTCAATGTAGGATCAAAGCATCCAGGATCAGTATCTGTCCAGACGCTGCTTGAAGACTGCCAGTAAGGGGGAGCACACCACCTCCTTAGGTAGTCCATTCCACTGCTGAACTACTATGACTGTGAAATTTCCCCCCTGATATCTAATCAGTACCATTCTACACATAGTTTAAACCTATTACTGTGGGTCCTGGTGCCAACAGAAACCTTTCCTTGCCCTTCTCCAAGTGACAACCTTTCAAATACTTGAAGACAGCTATCATGTCCCCTCTCAACCTCCTCTTCTCCAGGCTGAACATTCCCAAATCCCTCAGCCTTTCCTCATGGGGCTTGATCCCCAGGCACAAGATCATCCTTGTAACTCTCCTCTGAACTGTCTCAATTTTGTGAAGTGATATTATGGGGTGAGGACTGCTGGGATCATAGTTTCACAGTGTGGCCTGCTAAGTTCCAGTTAAAGCCATTTCTGGCTGATGCAAGAACTTGAGATATTCACCTGTGCCTTATGGCTTGGCATGTGGTAGAAGCTGCTGAGAATTTAACAGTAATAGTACAAAAGGGAATGGAGAGATACAGTAGAAAAGACCAAGAGGAGCTTCTAGTAGAAAATCAGAAAAAAAAACCTCCTATTATCTCAGTAGTCCACAATTCTCCCAGGAAAAGGAGAAGGGACAGGTCATTTAGTTTTCCTCCTGGGTACAATATATCTCCACTGAAACTGTAATGCCATGCTGGATACAAAAAGCAATCAAACAATTTAGGAGTAGCAGAAAACCAGACCAACAAACAAGAAGACAAACAGAGCATCAGAAGATCCCCTCTGACTCCTCTAATAACCACCAAATACAAACAATGCCACATGACGGCAGGGGAAGAGAATGGTGTGATTAAGTACCCGGAGCCCAGAAAATTGAAAAAAACAAAACAAAACATACTATACATTACATCACCCCCTTGGCAGCTAGAACTGCAAAGGAGATGACCAAGGGGAAGAAGAAAGTTCTAAAGGTTTGTTAAAATACCCTGAAAGGTCTTTTCCAGGTAAACAATAGTAACCGATCTATCCAAAAGGGGACTGAAGAGCTTGTAGAATAAAACCCAGGAGGTTCATGGCTGGAGCGATGAAGCCATCTGGTGGTTCTGGGTCCTGTGTATTGATTAGCTCGGGGTTACTTAGGCTCAATCCTAAATAGCTCTACTTGGAACTAAGGGTCATAGAATCATTTATTTTAACAACCCATGGTTGACAACGTCAAACGCTGCCAACAGATCTCAAAGCACAAGGATAGCCGACCCACCTCGATCCAGCTGATGCCGGAGATCATCCTTCAGGGCAACTAGCACAGTCTCCACCCCATGACCAGAATGGAAACTTGACTGGTATAGATCAAGAGCCAAAGTTTCTTCCAAGAATGCCAGGAGCAGGTCTGCAGCAGCCCTCTCAACCACCTTTGCCAGAAATGCAAGATGTGAGACTCGGCAGTAGCTGGCAGGGTCCCGTTGAGTCATCCACAGCATTCAGGGGGTGGAGGAAGGGATAGAAAAGGTCCAAGCAGAGTCTTCCTGGCAGCACACCTTACCCCAATCATGGGTGGTTTGCTACCATTGCAGCCTCCACTGCCCCCGCAGACTCGGCTGTCTCATCCTGGCTCGCTCTCCCAGATAAGTTACCACCAAATCCGGGAACAACTGTTGCGTGAGGCTGCTGGTCCCTGAAGGGCCTTCCAGAGTCCACATTAGCTGTTCTCCAGCTCTCAGATGTTGTTGTCGGTCGGCCTTTAGCCTGTTTGAGGTTGGACTGTGTTCCCAATACATCTCGCACTAGGACCTGGATAATATTGGAGCCAAACAAGCTGCCAGTGAGAATTACACCCAGAAAACATCCAGACAGGTGGAGCATTTGTATCCCAGCATCCATCCAAGCTGCCATCTTGCTTACCTACTAATAACGCACAAAACCTGTCAGCATACCTGGCATCCAAGGGAATCAGACCATTAAACAAATGAAACAGCCTATTGACCGTAGCATCCCACACTCCAAGTAGAGTAGAATCATAGAGTTGGAAGGGACCTCCAGTGTCATCTTGTTCAACCCCTTGCAGAATGCAGGAAATTCACAATGACCTGCCCACCCACAGGGACCCCAATTCCATATCCAGATGATGCCCCCCCAATAGAATCTTTGGTCAGTCTGGTGTGGAGGAAATTCGCCTTCTGACCTCAAAATAGTGACCAGTATTTCCCTGGGCATGCAAGGAAGAGCCACAAGAGCCAAGCTCAGAAACAATCCCTTCTGCCCACCCACTCACTCACAATCTGCCTAAGTTCACAGAATCAGCATTTCTGTCAGATGGCTATCCAGCCTCTGCTTAAAACTTCCCAAAGAAGGAGAACCCATCACCTCCTGAGATAAGCCTGTTCCACTGAGGAACCACTCTAACTGTCTGGAACTTCTTCCGGATGTTTAGCCAAAAATTCTTTTGAATTAATTTCATCCCATTGGTTCTGATCTGACCCTCTGGGGCACAGAAAACAACTCTGCTCCATCCTGGTCAAACAAAATCAGGCAATTTGGATTCGGCCCAAATCAATTCAGGATGAATCCAAAATGGTCCTTTACAATTTTTCAGCACATGGCTCATCTGTGTTTCTACTATCTCACTGGTATTCCTTGAAGTCACACAGTGTCTGCTGGAAATATCATTTTCAAGATAAGCGAGAGCAATCTTCCACTTGGGACTGCGATGTGTGGGGAGGAGGGTCTTGGGCTTGCCCCATGCCATTTCAAGAAGCTGAAATGCCTCCCAGCAGGGTGTTAATCCCATAACTTTGCAGATGCAGCCCTGCCTGCCAAGGGCAAGTTCAGCTTTTCAAAACAGCCAGGAGCCCCTCCCCCCCCCACTCCACAGTTCCAAGCAGGAAAGGGCCCTCTTTGATCTTTAAAATGACATTCCCGGCAACTGCTGTATGAATGTGAGGAATGTGAGTTGGGTCAAAGGAACTCAGACACAACTCACCCCCCAAATAATGTCTAGTTTAGCCTTCAACTCCCTTTTCATTCACCCCTTTTATGGGGTGTTTAAATTGTTGTATTGGTAGATTTGTATTTTTTGGGGGGTGTTTTAAATTGCTATATGATGTTTTATTTGTTTAAATTGTTTAAATTGTTTTATGTTTAAATTGTTATATGATGGCTCACTTGGATTTCTTCCATGTGGGTCCAACAATTCCCAGCGTTGCTGTGGGTGGTCCAATAGGGGCAATTCCCCCTCTTCCTCAGTGGAAAATCTCATAGGGCCCAACCCAAAGATCTTATAAAAGCACTAGAGGGCTCCAATGTGCTCAGCTTCCAAAGCAAACTGGATCCCATATGAAAAACCATTAAACCGAACCATCTTGCAAGAGATTTATATCAGGAGTGATATTTGCATGGAACATTCTGTTGCTCGTTATTTATACTCTTTGGCATTCTCTCTGTTTCCTATCAGCCGTGTGTATCTACACAAATTCCTCCTTATCCTGTGTTTTATTGCCGTATGTTTACACACCTGGAGTCCTGGGCAGGATTGGCAGCTGCAGGAGAATGGGCACCTGTCTCCTCTACCTGCCTGAAAGGAGATGGGTTTAATTCAAGCCGACTGAAGATAACACCGCGTGCATCTGTCAAAAGGGGCCGGCGTCCTCAAAAAGTGAATACGGCAATAAATCTGTGAATCTTTACGGTGCCCCGAAAGTCTTTGTTGTTTGGGCTGCATCATTTAATTAATAAGGTACTCCATTGAACGTCGGGGAGAAAGCATTGTTCCTGAAACAAAGGTGTTTGCTGCAGTGAAACAGAGGGTCCTTTCAGGAGGTGTTATATCCTGATTTTGCCTTCAAAAGCATTGTCAGGGTGCCTTTTTGCTTTGCGGGAAGCAATGGTGATTAATTAGTTCTAATCTAGCTTGGCTTCTGAGTCTTAATTCCCTGTGAACACACTACTGGCTTCCATTAATTTCTCAGGGGAGCCAAAGACGCCCTTTAGAGGGTATCAAAGACAACCTCAGTGGTAAATGGAATCTTGTAGCCTTGAAGAACAGCCGGGACTGTAGCAGCACTTCCCTGCAGGGGAAGACTGAATGAGGAGGGGGATTGGACATCCTTATTGCAGGGATGGTGGTATCAGGATTGCTGTGGCAAAAAGGGCCATCAAATTGTCACAGTAGACAAAATGGACATCAACAGACCAATGGTGTGACTAAGTAGAAAGTATCCTCCGTGTGTCTTCACAGAAACCATAACTTTTCATGGTGCTATGACAGCAGCCACAGTGCTTCAATTGCTACCTCCTGCTCTCAGGTAAGGATACCGTATTCCCCCTGCATTCTACAATAACTGGTAATCTAGAGCAGGGGTAGTCAACCTGTGGTCCTCCAGATGTGCATGGACTACAATTCCCATGAGCAAATGCTGGCAGGGGGTCATGGGAATTGTAGTCCATGGACATCTGGAGGACCACAGGTTGACTACCCCTAATCTAGAGAACCAAGGTAGTGGTTACAGTGTTGGACTAGAATCTTGGGAACCCAGATTCAAATCCCCATTCTACTATGGAAGCATCTTGAGAGACCTTGGGCTAGTCTCTCTCTCACACGCAACCTAACATTGGGTTGATAAAAATAGGGAAGGGGATACTAATACACACTTCTGTGAGCTCCGTGGAGGTTTGGGCAAGTTTAAAAGTACTAACTAACTACCTAACTAATCTACCAGTGATTCGCCAGAACACCTGTGGCTGGATAGTAGGGCTGCCAACCTCCAGGTGGAGCCTGGAGACCTCCCAGTATACTTTCCTGGGAGAAAATGGCAGCTTTGGCTGGTGGCCTTGATGACATTATATTCTGTTGAGGTCCCCTTTCAACCTCTGTCCTCCCTCAGCTCCACCCCAGAATCTCCAGGTATTTCCCAACCCGGAGTTGGAACCCTGCTGGATAGCTGTGCAAGTCAGGAAGGCTGGGTTCAACCCCCCTTTTATAAACTCACTCATCATCCTGGGTAAGTGAAGTTCTCCTAACTGCAGACCCCCCTCTTCGTAATCCAGGGATAATAATGCTTTCTCTCCTACTTGTTGTTGCTGAGATTATTTGCACTAATGTACCTGCAGGGCCTTGTGCACTCAAAAAGCCAAATTGGGAAGGTTGTAGCAGAAGTCATCTGGCAGCAGTAATAAATGCATTTTCTGTAGTAGAAACATAGAATCATAGATTTGGAAGAGGCCATACAGGCCATCTAGTCCAATCCCCTGCTCAACGCAGGATTAACCTAAAGCATCCAGGACATTTGTCCTGTCGCTGCTTGAAGACTGCCAGGGAGGGGGAGCTCACCACCTCCTTAGGCAGCCTATTCCCCTGCTGAACTACTCAGACTGAAAAACTGATATATAGCTGATATAGTTCTACATGTAGTTTTAACCCATTACTGCGGGTCCTATCCTCTGCAACCAAAAGGAACCTTTCCTTGCCCTTCCCCAGGTGGCAACCTTTCAAATATTTCAAGACAGCCATCATGTCCCTGCTCAACCTCCTGTTCTCCAGGCTGAACATTCCCAAGTCCCTCAGACTTTCCTCATAGGACTCGATCCCCAGGCCACAGATCATTCTCGTCGGTCTCCTCAGAACCCTCTCAATTTTGGCCACATCCTTTTTTGGCCACATCCTTGAAGTTAGGCCTCCAGAACTGTACACAGTACTCCTGGTGAGGACTGACCAATGTGGTATACAGTGTGGGACTATGACATCTTGTGATTTTGATGTGCTGCCTCTGTTGATACAGCCCAAGACTGCATTTGCCTTCTTTACTGTCACATCACCCTGTCTACTCACATTTAGCTTACAGTCTACAAGTACCCCAAGATCACATCCAGTATGCATGCTTCTTATTTTTGTGACCCAGATATAGAACTCGGTACTTACTGAATTGCATCTTGTTCTCATTTGCCAACTTTTCCAATGTGTTCAGATCTTGTTGAACTCTCTGTCTTCTGGGAGTGTTTGCTATTCCTCCCAATTTGGTGTCAACTGCAAATTTAATGAAGAGTCCCCCCTATCCCCTCATCCAGATTATTGATAAAAATGTTGAAAAGTAGCAGACCCAGGACAGAGCCCTGCTGCACCCAGCTGCTCACCTCCCTCCACTCTGATAAAGTGCCATTGACAACCACTCCTTGGGTGCGGTTTTCTAGCCAGTTCCCTATCCACCTAACCATCTCAACATCCAGTCTACAGTCCTCCAGTTTACCCATCAGAACATCATTGAGAATCTTGTCAAAAGCCTTATTGAAATCTTGGTAAACAATATCCACTGAGTTTCTATGATCTAATAAGGTGAAAGAAGGTGAAAGAAAGAAACCAGGTTGGTCTGGCAGGACCTGTTGGAAACAAATCCATGCGGACTTCCCCAGATCAACAAATTGTTCTCCAGATGACTGCAGATTGCCCCCTTTAAAATCTGCTCCATTATCTCCCCTGCAGTTGAAGTCAGACTCACTGGCCTGTAGTTTCCCAGGTCATCTCTCCTCCCTTTTTTTTTTTTGAAGATTGGGATAACATTCGCTCTCCTCCAGTCTTCTGGCACCTCTCCAGTCTTCCAAGAGGTTCTGAAGATGATGGACAAGGGTTCTGCAAGCTCTCCAGAAAGTTCTTTGTGCACTTTTGGGTGTATACCATCCAGCCCAGGGGATTTGAACTCATTCTGTGCAGTACTACTCACTTGTATAATTTCAAGAAGCTGCATATTTTGGGAACTGATGGCCTGATGAAGAATTCTGATGAGCTGGTGCAATGTTACTTGTCATTTGGTGGCCTCAATGAAAGGTATTACATGAAATTTGAATAGAGACAATGAAGAGTTGTGGTTCGGGTCCTGGAAGGTGGAATTCCAAGGTTCAGATCTTCCTTTGGGGGACCTTCCAGAGTCTAATTGATTTACAAGTGTGTTGTGAGGATAAAATCAAGCAGTGCCCTGGAGGTCTTTGCAGAAAAGGGCAGAATAAAAAGTGACCAACAGATGGGTCAGCAGATGGATGCTGCCAGAAAGAGCTGTCAAGTCACAGCAGGCTTATGACTCAACAGTGTTACCAAGGCAAGAGATGAACAGAGATGGTTTGCTATTAGTTGTCTCTGCATAGCAATCCTGGCTTTCTTGGTGGTCTTCCATCTAAGTAAGATCCAGGTCAGACCTTGCTTAGCACTTGAACTATGGCAAGATCAGATTAGCCTGAGCCATCCAGGCCAGCATGAAAAAGAATTCACCTATAGATTCGCTGGTAGCTCAGAGCTAGTACTGTCCTATCTTGACATGTGTTGGCAGGGTAGCTAAACAGTTCCACATCTGCTTCTTGCATAAGTCATGCATCCAATGATAGCAGAATTGGATGGTTATAATTTGTTTCCAGTGAACTTTGTTTAGGACAACTTGACCTGGCTGGAAATGAAACTCAATCAGTCAAATAGGATTATTTCGTCTTCTGCTTCTCGGAATTCAGCCCTACGTCTTTCCAGAAAAGCCGTAGACTTGCAGGAGACAGCAATCCTATTGCAGTTGACAAAACACATGACTTGTTGCTGACCCTCATCTGGTTTTATATTTGGCCTCAAAAAGGGTACGTAGGGGCCACCACCTTTTAAGTGCTCCCAGTGTAAGACTGCCAGAACTGGAGATGCCACAACTTTTAAAGAGATTGTGGTAAATAAAAGAAAAGCTAGCATCCTGACTCAGTTGATTTGTGTCTTGATTTATTTGAAAATGATGTATAATTGTCAATATCTTGTTCTCTAGTTCACATGTTCTTGCCATGTTGCCTGTGTTGGAACTCAAATTTGTCATGATGTATCAATCTCTTATTATGCTCTTTTATTAATTACTTATTTTATTAATTGCTATTAATTGCTTATTATGTTTTAGTCTATATGTATTGGGTGTTTGCTTGACATATTTTACGTATTTGCTTGATCTAAGTTTCAACCTTTCCTTCCTGATGCCTGCTGGGTTTTTTCTTAATTCAGGGGGGATATAATGTAAATTTCCACTCAGAACCTCCTAATTATCTCCCTCACCCTGGATACTTGGGACAGTGGTTTTGGTGTGGCCATATAGATAAATGAGTTTGCGTTAACTTTAGTTGCAGCAAAGAACTTCATGCAACTATTTCATTACATTCCTTAATAAAGAGAATTCTTCACCCAAAGAGTCTGCTTATTGAGAATGCAGCAATAATCCCCGACAGGCAACTCTAATCCTGTCACCTTCTGTATTCACAAAAAATAATTAAAAGTTCCTCAAAAACATGTTGCCTAATTACTTGGGTGGGGAGGGGTGAGACTAGATAGTTCATCAAAGTTTTTAAAAATCAGTTAATGATCTAACAAATTAATTTATGGACATTTACAAGCCCAGTTCAGATTCAGTACACCCTGCTTCTGTGTATGGAGAAGGAAATGTACGTTTTCTAGCTTGAGAAATTAAAGTTATTTAGCTATCAAACAGTTGCAAGTCCTCCTCCATTTCAGTTGAAGAAGGTCCTTTATGAGTAAATCCGGTTAAAGTTTAATCATCAGAGTGTCCGGCGTTTTCAAAATCTCGATTGAATTGCTCTTAAAAAAAAATTAGATTGTAATACTCAGGAGCAATTCAATCGGAGCAGGGAAAATGCCAATTGCACTATTCCCTGCTTCAAAGCTCAGTCTTTCAGAATGACTTAATCCTTTCACTCTTCCTAAATAACTTTTCTAGCCTGATTGGCTATTCAAGCTAGCATTTTTTATTTTATTTTTGGCACCACATCATTTATAAATTTAGTGATGCCAGACTCAGTTTAGCAAGCAGAGGGAAACCTACTACCATGGTGAGGAGGGCAGCATTGTGAAGTTGCCAGTGATGTAGGGACATCCTTTTCCGCACGATCCAGGAGAGACATCATTCTCTAGGTGGCATTAATTCTGGTTCATGATGGAAGTGACATCACTGAATTGCTATCAGTGGCAATTCCACCCCACTTCTCCATTTCCCTTCAAGCTGTGGCAAGGGAAGACAGCTGACAGTGGGAGATCTCCTGACAATCTGGCAGCCATATTTATGATGGGGTTTCCAGGATGGGATCTGAATGGGCTGATCACCCATGGCATGAAAGAAGATGCTAGACTAGATTAACTAGTTATCTGATCTAGCATAGTTACAACAACAACAACAACAACAACAAAATCTTGGGGTACTTGTGGCTTATAAGCTAAATATGAGCAGACAGTGTGATCTGGCAGTAAAGATGGCAAATGCACAAGCACACCATCAATCTAGCCGTTGGGGTAATAAGAGATTGAAAGGAAAAGAGTCCAGGATAGAGGGTCAATGGAAGGATAATTACCAGTTCCTGAAGAGGCGGAGACAGAGACAGCACGGAATCCAGCAGTGTGTTGGGCTCTCTGGATGGATCCAACATTCCAGATTGGCAAAGTGGCTTGCCAGAACAGGAACTTTTCCAGCCTGTTAGGGGATGCTGTGTGCTAGAGATTGCACACACACACACACACACGGGATGAGACAATGGGTGAAATGGGTGCTAATGGTTCAGGAGATGGGTGCAGGTGGGGCTTGACATCTCTGAAGAAAGGAAACCATCATGGTACAATGGGAATGTTTCAGGGGTCTCAAGAGAGTAGTTAGCTGGGTGGAGGGAAATTCCCTCCTGGCTTAGGTTGAGTCACAGGTGTGAAGACAAAGAGTTTGGGCAAGAGTCCTCAGATGCAATGGACTCTGCTGGCCAGTGGATTAGCAATACAATGGAGTGGGGGAGGAATGAGGGTTGCAGCTGTCAGGTCAGACCGGTGGCTTTGGTTAAGCTGAAAATGGAGTCTGGCCAGACCTGAATCCTGGCCGACTAGAGAACCTGGAGTCTGGCTTTGGCATAAGCCTAGACTGGTAGTGGAGATCACGAGTCGTTGGGCACTGTGTGCCAGTCCAGCAATAAAGGGTTCCATCACACATAAAGACAACAGTACTTAGTAAACTGATGGGTCTATAGCACGCAGGGTCATCTCTTTTACCTTTTTAAAAGAAAGGAACCACTTTTCTTGTGCCCTGCTCTTTTGGAAGGAGGCCAGTCTCATCCAGGATCATGAAAAAGGATGCCCCAAAAGGAGTCCACCAGTTGAGTTTCTCCTTTATAAGTTCTGGAGGAATTTCATCTGTTCCTGGAGCCTTACCTTTTTTTTTAGCTGATCAATAAATGACTTAATTTGTGCTTGGGAGACTGGAGGACAACTCGGAACTTTAGAAAGCTCTGATGCAGGATAATGTGAAGGTCTGTAAATTGCCCTCATACGTGTTTTGAAGAAGGCTGCTTATTTTTATTGTGGGATAATGGAAACCAGTTTAGATTAATTCAGAAAGCTTTGACTAGACGTTAGGCACCAGAAGCTGGAGGAATCTTTTATCACCTGGAAAAGAAGTCTCCATGGCTCTTTGGTATATTCACTTTTCTTTTGTGTTATTAGAAGTTTAAATGCTTTTTATTGGGTGAGCAATCGGGAGTAGGCCTCCTGTTTATATACTTAATTGGAAGTAGGCTGCCTGCCGGTTATATATATAAATTGGAAGACATATATTGTTGTGAAAGACATAAGATTGTTGTGAAAGTGAGCAACATGCAGAGTTACTTAGTGGATGTAGTTAACTTCATTGTATAGCAAGCTGGAAGTCTCACAATTGTTTTTCCCCTGTTCTTTTTCTCTTTCTTCTTCTTTCTTCTTTCTTTTTTCCTTTCCTTCCTTTCTTTAAAAAATGGCTTGTTTATCTGCGATACTATTGGATCTTTTTGGCATATCATAACGATCACAAGTGTTTTTCTGAATTTCAATAAATATATTTTTAAAAAGTTCTGTTTAGGACTGCACTGGGGACCTGTTTCCGCACTGGAGGCTTTGTGCCAAGCTGCAGGCTGGAGTTTGAGTTGGGGCAGGCTGCCCCAGCTCTTCCGGCTCCTGCACGGGGGAGCATTTGGCCCAGCGCATCTCATCCACCCCAGATTTGTGTTCCCACATGGGAGCCAGGGCAGCAAGGTTCCCAGTGTAGAAACAGCCTTATAGCCTATATCAGGGGTAGTCAAACTACGGCCCTCCAGATGTCCATGGACTACAATTCCCAGGAGCCCCTGCCAGCGAACGCTGGCAGGGGCTCCTGGGAATTGTAGTCCATGGACATCTGGAGGGCCGCAGTTTGACTATCCCTGGCCTATATTCTGGCTGGCAGTGGATCCCAGGAAGAAGGAGGGTCATCCCCCGCTCCTTTTAGCGAGCGATGCCAGGGACCTTCTGCATGCAAAGCATAGGCTTTGCTGCTGAACCATCGCATCTCCCCCCCCCCCCACGGCTAACGTCAAGCAATGCAACACGAGAGTCCTTAGGAGAACCCTGCAATCTGCTGGGGATAAATATACGAGCAGGACTTGATGGGTAGATATTCACAGTGTGAGGGCCTTTGCAGACCTCACGGCTTTGTGCGTGACCTCTTTTTAACCTTGGTCCCACGGAGACTCCTGCCAGTTGTCTCGTTTGCAACGGCATACAAATGATGCCACTAACCTCACCCGTCCCTCCGCATTCTGCCGAGAGAACAAAAATAATAATCTGTGCGCTGCCTGCCGACACTTGACCCATAAAGTGTGTTTGTGTGGAAGATCCGGTTATTTGCGTTCGGCATCTTGTTGCGCTGGCGCTCGCGTGTGACCTTGAACAGGGAACGCCATTCTCTTGCTTCTGGGAGTCAAAAAATGCATTAAGCATCGTGAGGTTCTACGATGAGTGAGTGGCAGGGGGGGAAAAAAACCCCCAAAAGCTGGAATCGGAACAGTTTCTGAAAGGCCAAATCCAGGATTTTCACAGCAATGAGATTTTTTGATCAAAAAAGCAAAGATCAAGGAAATAATGAGGTATTGTGCGAAGAATGAAGAGCCTCTTGTGGCGCAGGGTGATAAGGCAGCAGAAATGCTCTCTGAAGCTCTGCCCATGAGGCTGGGAGTTCAATCCCAGCAGCCGGCTCAAGGTCGACTCAGCCTTCCATCCTTCCAAGGCCGGTAAAATGAGTACCCAGCTTGCTGGTGGGTAAATGGTAATGACTGGGGAAGGCACTGGCAAACCACCCCGTATTGAGTCTGCCATGAAAACGCTGGAGGGCGTCACCCCAAGGGTCAGACATGACTCAGTGCTTGCCCAGGGGATACCTTTACCTTTACCTTTACGCAAAGAACTGTATGGGTGGGATGTATGGTTTTGGCAGAAATGTTTTGTTCAGTGTCCAGGTAACTTCTACCCTGGGTTGATCCTATGCATTTATGATGATGATTATGATGATTATTATCATTATCATTATTTGTTACTTGCCACTCCCGAGCCAGATCATGGTGGGTTACAGATGTCCAGTTAAAAGCCCCATTAAAACCCCATTAAAATGGACACAAAAGTACAAGGTACACTGAAACAACCACATGGCAGAAACATCCTCCCCCTATCTCCACCCCACCACCCTTACCTCTAGAGGGAAGAGGACGGAGAGACGAGATAACCAGCATTGCAGCTTGACACCAGGGGGGGGGGGCATCAATCTTCCCATGTTCTTTTGAGCTGAAAAAACTGTTTGAATTTTGTGAAGAATTCTTCTAAGAGGCTTGTAATTGCAAGATCCTTTATTTTGAGCTCCTATTTAGAACTTTTTCGATGGGATTTCCCGAGTCCACTGAAGAAGACAGAGTGTGGCTAAACAGAGGTTTCCCAGATCTTCATGTGGACAGCAGTATATATAATTCACTCTTCTCTGTCCAAGAGGTTGTTGGCACCCTCTCATACCCCAGTTGCTCAGTAGAGGAGATGGTATTCAGAATGCCAGTCGAGTGCTGCAGTGCCTAATGGTGGATTTCCAGGTGCACACTCCCATGTTCACCAAAGTGTCTTTTCCCCAGATCTAAAGAATCACTCCTGGATTTCTTTCATCTCCTTGGAGCAGGAGGTACTTTGGAAGAGCTCAGGAAGTGTGTCTTCAAGGAACCTCTCTTTGGAAACATCTGCCTACATCATAGGAGATGCTTGGTGTGGAAATTCTCAGCAATTTTGGATTCACTGCAGCACTCTATGGTAGTCATTTCAGTACTTTATACCAGGGGTAGTCAACCTGTGGTCCTCCAGAGGTTCATGGACTACAATTCCTATGATCCCCTGCCAGCGTTTGCTCGCAAGGGCTCATGGGAATTGTAGTCATCTGGAGGACCACAGGTTGACTACCCCTGCTTTATACTACTAGTCCCATTGGAAAGAGTTGCGTGGTGGCACTCACTACCTATTCTCAACTTTGAAACATACCCAAAAGTTTACCAAGAAAAAGTTGACTGCTGGTGATACAGTTAAGTCAAATCAATGTAGGATTTGTTGGTTTTGAGTCCAAAGCTACGATCCTACACATTCTTACTTGGGAATGTTCCACTGAATTCAATGGGATCTACTTACAACCTTAGTTATTTAAAGGATTTCAACGGCACGCTTGCTGTTAAAAATGTATTGGGCAGCTCACAAGGGGCAAACATAAAGCACCCCATGGAAACAATAAACACTAAATCCGCAAATGAGAAATCATCCAATAAAACCGCTCAAATAAGCTGTTCAACCCATCCAGCACAGCAGTTAAGAAACAGGGGATAAACAGGGTATAAAACATATCCAAATAAAATTCAGAGCAGTAGCAGACCAGTGCAGAATCGTGCAGCAAGTATTTCCAGACATTGTCAGACTTGAAGGAGTCCCACCACCATGGCACACAATGTCTTCATGGCTGCCCTTAGCCTGGACAGCATAAACTAGCTAAATAACATAGGAAGGTGTCATGTATGGCGTCCAAACATTGGTCCATCACAAGTCACTCCTGCAATTGGTTTCATCCAAACATTGGTCCATCTTGAGCTGGATTGCACTAGCCTGGCTGGCATTATTAATTAATTCATTAAATTCCTCTGACCACCCCTCCACGCATAGCCAGCTCGGGATGGTTCACAACATTTAAAACCATACACAACGACAGCAGAACCCAGTACGATCAGTATAAAATCATAGCAAAAATTCCATCAGTTGATATTAGTTGTTACTTCTGGTATCCTGCCCGGTAATTGCTTCTCGCAATTCACACTTTCGAGCGTGGCATATTTATAGGTTATAATCTCATTGACCCCGATCAAATGCCTGGCAGAAGGGCTCTGACTTACAGGACCTGCAGAAGTGAGCTAGTTCCGGCAGTTTCGAAGACTGGAAATTCTAGTGTTTCTTCTTTTCTGGGTGGGATTCATACCTCAAGCAGACTCTGCCAAAAAACATTAATCAATTGATTTGCGCAATTATGAAGAGTTAATGGCTACATGGAAGTTTAAAAACAGAACTCAGATTGATTGGATGCCCGCCATCTGGATTCTCGATGACTCCCACGGGGACTTGCCTGTTCTGCTTGCACCCGTAAAACTCATACCCTCCATCCTGTTGCGGGAGTCCATTGTAGGTGAAGCTTAATGGTTCAGATCTGGCAGTCTGCTCCCACATAGATGCCTCCAACAAGTGTCTGGACTGAAAATGTGGAAGAAGAACATAAAGAAATTAAAAGGAAGGCAATGTCAAATTGTACGGGCAATTAGGTAAAATCTACTGTAGGATCATCAAGAATGCATTATGAGTTCGCTGTCAGGCAAAATGGATGACTCTAGACTCAAAGTAAGGATCAGGAAATGGGACCATTTCAGAAGTCAGGATTCTGTAAAGTCGGTGTAGATGGTGTTCACAACTGGTGGTAGCAACTTTCTACCTCAGGCTAGAGCTTATCGGACCCTGTTAGTGGATCTGTCTAGGTTGAGGGAGGGCACTGGGTTGCAGGGGAGACAACCTCTTCTGATGGTGCACAGAACAAGACTCTAGAGCAGCCTTTTTCAACTTTTTGACCATGGAGGGACCCAGAAAGAAGAGGAGCTAAGAAGATAGCATGGACCCCCTCTATAAATGCCATTTTAGGACTCCCATGGATCTCCTTCAGAGCTCCTGCAGACCCCCAGGAATCCACAGACCCAATTGGGAATTCCTGCTCTAGAGCTTCAAGTCCAACCCAGAGATTTGGGGTTTTTAGTCCCCAAAGCAGCTGGCATGCCCTTTCATGAAATGACAACCCACCATCTATGTGGGATCCTCTCCACAGCTATAATGTGGCTGGGATTGCATAGATGTCCCTCTCTTATGAACAAACTTCTATATAGGGCATATAAAAAGTGATTTGGGGAAAATAAAGGGGAAAGACCTTGACCAAGCTTTGTTAGGCATTACTCTTTGATCAGATTAGCTGTTCCATGATGTTTTCATTTTTGAAAACCACTTTGGGAACTCTTGAATAGGAAAGGAGGAGAGAAAGTTCCCCAACCCAGTAACCTGACCACCCACCCAACAAAAAACCCCATATAAAACACTGGTCTTTAAACAACACTTATGAACTGAATACCCCCTTCACCATAAAATTATATTCAGGGTTACAAGGAAGTTCTGCCATATCTTGTTACTCTGCCAAGAATGGCCCAGCTGTAAAAAAAAGGAGGGTGGTCACTCTGCTAAGGTGACCAGAACTGGGAAACCACAGGGAGACCAGGCATGAAACCGCATGGAAAGGCACCTGGAACAGACCAAGTTACTGCTGAAATGATTAAAGCTGAGGGAGACATTCTGCTACAGTAGATCCACA
This sequence comes from Paroedura picta, assembly GCF_049243985.1. Taxonomy (NCBI): domain Eukaryota; kingdom Metazoa; phylum Chordata; class Lepidosauria; order Squamata; family Gekkonidae; genus Paroedura; species Paroedura picta. Next base: position 33,948,381 of record NC_135373.1, read on the forward strand.
CCCTCTTCACTCATGTGGCGCTCATGCATTCCATCAATGTGGAAGAAAGCCATCATAGTGCCAATCCCAAAGAAAGGTGACAACTGAGAATGTAAGAATTACCATGGCATCAGCCTCTTGTCAGTTATTAGCGAAGTGTCCATACAATCAAGGCTACAAGAACATCACAAAAAGACTGGTAGAGAAGAGCAAGTAGTATTTAGGCCACATTGGGGCTGTATTGATCAAATGTTCACCATCTGTCAATTAGCAGAGGAAAGAATTAGGTGCAGAAAGAGAACTGTCATCGTCTTTGTTGACTTCAAATCCGCTTTTGACTGTGCCCACTGGCCTTCTCTATGGAAGGTATTAGAAACTGAAAATGTGCTCCCCCAAATAATCACACTCCCCCAAACAGCATATGATGGTTCAACAAGCCAAGCGTGAATTCAAAATGAGATATCAGAAGAGTTCATCATCCAGACTGGAGTGCACCAAGGAGATGTGGCCTCTCCCCTAATTTTTAACATTGTAGTTGATGCTATTATGAGACAAGTATTCAAGAATAGGTGCGGAGCTCAATATGGCCACAACAACTTTGTGACAGATCTAATGTTTGCAGATGATAGTCTCATGTTTGTCGATACAAATGCAGAGGCTATTAACATCCTCTATGCCTGCATTGCCCAATCATATGGCTTAAAAATAAATGTGGACAAAACCAAAGTCATAACCACAGATGGATCACCTACAAATGTATACCTCAATGGAGCCCAAATTGAGCAAATCAAAGAATTTAAATACGTAGGGTCATTGGTGCAAGAAAATAAACTGTCATCTGCCATTGAAGCCCACAATAGGATTGGCCAAGCAGCGTCAGCATTTGCCACACTCAAATGCCACACTCTGGAAGAAGACAAACATCTCTCTCAAGACCAAAGTTAGTCTCTTCCAGGCACTAATCCTGCCAGTCCTCCTATATGAATCAGAAACATGGGCTTCACTAAAACAAGACATAAACAAACTTGAGACCTTCCAAATGCGATGCCTGCGGCAGATTCTGGGTGTCTCTCTATGTGATCATAATCAAAATGAGATAATTTGGACCAAATGTGACAACCAGCTACAAATTAAAGAACAAATCCAAAAGTGCAGACTGCAGTGGTTTGGCCATGTCTGCAGAATGGACACCAGCAGACTGCCTCGTCAACTCCTCTGGTGAGAACGACCAACTCAATGGAAGATCCAACAACTGGCGCCAAAGAAAACATGTATCGAGGAAGGCCTTAGAAACCAGCGATTGACTACCCATATGGCCAAAACTACTGTCACCAATTGCCAAGACTGGAAACAAGGCAAAAAATTCAGCGGCACCTACAGCTGAGAGGACAACCTTCTCCACCAATCTCCAATGAAAGGATAAAAAGAAGACCATATCTTGTACAGGCTGGAGGTTGGTGTAGGTAGGACACACAATATGGATTTTTTTCTGAAACACGCCTGATCCAGTCATTACCAGATAGGGTTGCCAATCTCCAGGCGGGGCTGGTTGCCAATCTCCAGGCGGGGTTGGAATGACAACTGACCTCCAGGCCACAGAGACCATTTCCCCTGGAGAAAATGACTGCTCTATTGCAGGGGTAGTCAACCTGTGGTCCTCCAGATGTTCATGGACTACAATTCCCATGAGCCCCTGCCAGCAAACACTGGCAGGGGCTCCTGGGAATTGTAGTGCATGAACATCTGGAGGACCACAGGTTGACTACCCCTGCTCTAGAGGACAGACTCTCTGCCATAATACTCTGCTGAGGTCCCCCCCATCTCCAAACCCTGCCATCTACAGGTTTCATCCTGATCTCTCCAAGAGCTGGCAACCCTAACACCAGCTGGGTGTCATCGATGATCCTACGTGAGCTATGCAAAGTGTAAAGAGGGAAGAAAGGCTAAACACGAATGCAAAAATAAACACCTCTCCCTAGGCCCGTGTCAGGGGAACTGGCATTGCCAGGCAGCCGTTGAGGCCCCAGCAGCAGGGACCGTCCTTGCTTTTTCTGTGCGTTCTGGAAACTGCATCCCTAAGATACAGTCCAAAAAGCCGTCCACTACTACAAGAAAGGCTGACCGCAAATGCAAAAATAAACACCGCACACGAGGGAGCCAGATAGGCCGTTTTCAGTCCTTAGCTAACGAAGCAGCGTGGCTTGGAACGAAAGAGGGCTGACATTTCACTGATTCCCACTAGGTGGAATCAGCTCTCCATGTGAAGCACAGCATCTTCTGCCTCCTCCTCCTCCAGTTCTCACCATCTTCATCTTTCCTTGATGATATCACCAAAGGAAGTTTAATAACTTTGGTAAGCCATGGAAAGGGGGGGGGGGAGAGAAATAGCACAATGACATTTTGACAAGCAAGACCGGGCAAGACTGGCTCACGAGCAGGAGGATTCTAAAGCCATCCAGGAGTTAATATTTAAAATGAATGGGCCAATTGCCATTTGAAGACAGAGCCGCACGGAGTGGGTTCCAGAGGTGTTGTTAGTTTACGGCATCCAGGCTCTCCCACCCCATTCTTTCCCCCGGAACAAGCGGGCCAGTGTAGTTAAGCCCTATTGCTCATTTGCCACACACAAAGAGCACTTCTGTTGTTCTCCTGTTTGCTTTGGAAACCAGAGCAGCTGCTGATAACACTCGGGGTGTTTGGAGAGGAGGCATTTGCAGGCTGGCACTACCGCGATACAGATGGAACAATGGCTGGCCTTGTACCAGACACCTGCCCGGTTTGAAGAGCCCAGCTAATGCCTTTTGAAAGGGTCTGCGAAAGAACAGAAGCAGCCTTTGCTGTCTGGAGTTGAAGGGTAGGAAGAGGGGATCTGCACAGGTTTGCACAGGTCAGGCCTAGGTGAGAATCAGGGTGGGACAGGGGATAGAGCAGGGATTCCTAACCAGGGCTCCCTGGCATCATGTGAGAGCTCCCCCAGGGGCTACGTGGCCTTTCACTGAAGTTCAGATGGCTGCTGACATCACTTCCCCTGGTGGTCTACAGGTCTCTTTCTCCACAATGGAAAGGGTAAGAGATCGACTGATTGCTGGCTGGCTCCCACATCTTACTTCTGTGCCCACTTCTCTGAAGGGGCATGGCACCACTTCTGGGATTCCTGAAAGCCTGAGAAATGTTTCAGCCATTCCTCCATGTTCAAAAGGTTGAAAGAAGCCGGGTTAGATTTTTCAATATTTGAAAAATTGGCATGAGTAAAGGTGTACTCTGCTTGTGCCGAACTAACTTGCTGCCTTAAGCCTCCAACACTGTAGAAAAGCCCTGATTGGCCAAGGTGTCAGTTCAAAGGCTTCCTGGTTCCCACGCTGCAAGCCCTAACTTCTCTTGGCAGAAGCCCTAGAAGCCCTAACTTCTCTTGACAGGGGCTCATGGGAATTGTAGTCCATGAACATCTGGAGGACCACAGGTTGACTACCCCTGGCCTAAAGAATCCATGATAAGTATTTGTCCAGCTGCTGCTTAAAGACCACCAGTGAGAGGGAGCTCACCACCTCTTTTTGCAGTTTATTCTATTACTAAACGACTCTGATTGTGAAATTCCATCCCCTGATATCTAGCTGGTCTACACATAGTTTAAAGCCATTACTGTGGGTCCTACCTTCAGCTGTCAACAGAAACTGCTCCCTGCCCTCCTCCAAGCCACAACCTTTGAAAGACAGCAATCATGTCCCCTCTTAACTTCCTCTTCTCCAGACTGAACATTCCCAAGTCCCTCAGCCTTTCCTCATAGGGCTTGGTCTCCAGGCATCAGATCGTCCTTGTAGCTCTTCTCCCAACCCTCTCAATTTTGTCCACATCCTTTTTGAAGTGAGGCCCCCAGAACCACACACAGCACTCCAGGTGTGGTCTGGCCCATGCAGTAGACAGTGGGACTATTACATCGTGCAATTTTGATGTGATGCCTCTATTGATACATTTGGCTGTTTTTTTAAACCACTGGATCACATTGTCTGCTCTTATTTAGAAGAAGAGTTGGTTTTTATACTCTACTTTTCATTGCCTGAAGGAGTCTCAAGGTGGCTTAAAATCACCTTCCCTTCCTCTCCCCACAACAGACACCCTGTGAGGTACGTGAGGCTGAGAGAGCTCTGACAGGACTGTCTGTAAGAACAGCACTATCAGGACTGTGACGAGCCCAAGATTACCCAGCTGAATGCATGTGGAGGAAGAGTGGGGAATCAAACTCGGCTCGCCAGATTAGACGCCCCCACCAAGCTGTCTTACAGTCCACAAGTACCCCCAAGATCTTGTTTCCCATCCAGTATGCCTCTGCACTTGTCCTTATTGAATTGCAGCTTGTGCTCATTTGCCCACTTTTCCAGGATGTTCAGATCTTGTTGAACTCTTTCTCAGTTCTGGGGTGTTTGGTACTCCCCTCAATTTTGGGTCACTTACAAACTTAATGAGTGGCCCCTCCACTTCCTCATCCAGATAACTGATAAAAATGTTGAAAAGTACCAGACCCGGTTCATAGTACCCAAGCCCTATGGCACCCCACTGCTCACCTCCCTCCAATTTGATGAAAGACCCTTGACTACTGTTCTTCAGGTGTGGTTCTCTTAACCATATTTCTCCCTCCTCTACTCATGTAAGTTTCAAATTGAACGACTTATGCAGGGGGTTGGACTAGATGACCCAGGAGGTCCCTTCCAACTCTATGATTCTATGATTCTATTCTATGACTTGTTATTGCCATGGCTAGGGTTGCCAACCTCCAGATGGAATCCTGAGATACCCTGGAAGGACATCTTATCTCGAGACTACAAAAAACAGTTCCCTTGGGGAAAATGGATGCTTTGGAGGGTGAATTCTCTGATGTTGTACCCCACTGAAGTTCCTGTCCTCCTCAGACTCCATCTCAAACTCTCCAGGAATAGCCCAAACTGGGGCTAGTAATTCTACGCTCCCATCCCCTACTGGAGGCCAAAGGGGGTCTGATGGTTCTAGCCATTGCCCATAGAATCATAGAATCATAGAGTTGGAAGGGACCTCATGGGTCATCTAGTCCAACCCCCTGCACTATGCAGGACACTCACAACCCTATCGCTCATCCACTGTCACCTGCCACTCCCTTAAGCCTTCACAGAATCAGCTTCTCTGTCAGATGGCTATCCAGCCTCTGTTTAAAAAATTTCAAAGATGGAGAATGGTTTTAAATCAAGACGAGCACTTAGCTTGCACTCAAGGCTATTTATTTTGGAAAAATGTTGTGGTACATGCAAGACATACACACAAGCAAAACATGTCAGTTTCTAAAAACCAAAAGGGAGGGAAATGCGGGGAGTACAGAGCAAGGTTGGGTGATATTTGCCTGTTTGTGAGGCGTTGCAAATGGGAGGGGGACTAGCAGCATGACAGCGGAGGGGGTGACATCTGGAGCCAGCCAAAAAGCACAAGTGTGCTGATTGCTAAACACACTCAAATGGGGCTGAAAGTGGATTTTTATCGCTAAGATGTAGCCTCTAGCTACATGTGCTGCAAGCCCAAACCATAGGCTCATGGGTTGGTTCCCAAGAAGGGAACATTTCTCAAGAGGAGACCGTACTTGTTAACTATTGACAAATACTTCAGGAATGGCTAGATACTTGTGTATGCTAATATTGGGGAAAGGAGGGTGTGGGAGATTATTAGCAGGGAGAAAGAATGAGTAAATGCCTATCAATGCAGATGAGTTGGGAGGGGGAGCATGTGATTGTCTTGTGTCATCCTTGGTCTTTAGGACAAAACTGCTCGTCCCGGCGTGTCAGGCTCCATTTTCTGAGCACAAGAAACGCCAGATTGCAATGCGAGTTTATTTCTATGGGTCTAGAAGAGATGCCTATGGGGGCCAATCTAGGCTGCCCTTCTAACCATTGAAGCCAGGATTTTGGTTGAGGATAGAACAAGTTGCCAGCAAGGGCAGCCAATAAAATCCATGGGCCTCCCTCAATTCACTTCCAGGTCATTCCCACCATTAAACTGGATACTCAAGTTGCAATGTGGAAAGAGGTGAACTGATTAATAATCGGGAAAGAAACGGGGCATTTTAGTATGGTTTCAATTGTGATTTTATAATATGTTGTATGTGGAATATACGCTGTGAACTTCCCTGAGCCTGTTTGCAGGGGGGGGGGGGCAAACTAGAAAGCCAATGGATAAATAAGCCAAAGAGAGGGGTCTCAGGCGGGTATCCCTCCCCCAAATAATATCTTACTTTGTTTCTATTTCAGGGCACTTGCAAATAATGCAGGCAGTTTGGAACATGTTGCATATTCAAGCAAAATGAAAGAAAATAATTGAATGTATTACCCTCCAGCCTGGGAATATTACCAATATGTTAATTGTGGTTTTATTTTACTTTTTTTAAATGGAGGATCATTTGGAATCCTCTGTGTCAAGTGACAGGCCTGCTGATCACAGATGTGCAAATAAGCTTTGCCAGCAATGCTAGTCTAGGAAATATGGAATGCTCTGCATGGGATTAAAACCTCATCAAAATGGGGGAAATTAATGTGGATTAGGGAAAGGCGTGAATTTGTAACTAGGTGAAACTACTGGGTATATTAACAGAATCTGAACTGCAAAGGGCTGATTCTACTTCCTTTTAGACCGGAATGGAAATAGGGACAAAGTCCTGGACAGATGCAATGCCTGTTTACACTGGAGTCACTACAGAGAACTTCAGGGGGCTGCTGTTATTGATAGCCAGTGTTGTACTGGTTAGAGCGTTGGACTGGGGTCTGGGAGAACTGGTTTCAAATCCCAATTCTGTCATGGAAGCCTACTGGGGGCCCTTGGGCCAGTCACGCATGTTCAACCTAGCCTACCTCACAAAGTTGGTTGTGAGGACAAAATGGAGAAGAGGAGAATGGTGTAAGTTGGTCTCAGGTCCCCTTTGGGGAGAAAAGTGGGGGATAAAGTAAATGAATAAATACATTGCATATTCCCAGCTGTCTGTTTACATGTTTTGTGATAATTAACTGATACACACCAGCAAAGAAGAAAAAGAGTTGGTTATATCCCACTACCTGAAGGAGTCTCAAAGTGGCTTACTGTTGCCTTCCCTTCCTCTCCCCACAACAGATACCCTGTGAGGGAGGTGGGGCTGAGAGACCTATGACAGAACTGCTCTGTGAGAACAGGCTGTAACAAGACTGTGGTGAGCCCAAGGTCACCTAGCTGGCTGCATGTGGAGAAGAGGAGAATCAAACCTGGCTCTCCAGATTAGAAGCTCCCACTCTTAATCACCACACCATGTAGAACAGGGGTAGTCAACCTGTCGTCCTCCAGATGTCCATGGACTATGATTCCCATGAGCCCCTGCCAGCAAACCCTGCCAGCAAATCACTGGACATCTGGAGGACCACAGGTTGACTACCCCTGATGTAGAATGTTACTCAAAAGCCTGCGTCATGCAGATGATGGAAACATTATTTGATTTTCAGAAAATGTTCTCAGTGGTCACACAATTAGCTAAACCAAGTTCCCCTAAACTGATTAAGACATCAAAATAGCTGCAGGGGACAAAACGTTTTCCTAGGCCTCCTGTGACACTATAGCAGATCAGCCAATGACAATGAAAGATGAGATAACTCATACCCAAGACTGCTAACAAAAGAGAACACAGATTCCAGCGGTATCAGAAGAAATGGGGGCAGACATTAAGGCCAGATGTTAGGGAATAGGTGTCAGGATTGTAGAATCTCTGTCATAAATTAGCCTGAGTTCCTCCATGTCAGTTATATTACTTTATTGGACCTGGCGCCTGCTTGCTCCAGGCCTTGTAGTTTTCCTAGCTATAAAAATGAGTAGTGATGTTATGTTAACCTTATCTTGTTGTGGGCTCACGGGATTGTTGTCACCTCTTCAAGGTTGTGAGAATGAAATCCTGTTTATGTTACACATATGTCTTTTCTCTCCTGCCCCCCTCCCTTGGGAACTGTCAAGTTTTGGGCGGGAGAAATGTATTGATAAGCTGGGGCAAATCTGGCCTCTGGTCAGAATTGACTTCTCAGTCTCTTGCGTATAGTACTAATCAATAAAACTCTTTATTAAGAAGTTTGTTGTGAGTTTCCTGTACGTTTGACAATAGGTGGCAACAATAAAGATGAGGAGAACTGAAGGCCGTTGAAGGCTGTATCTGAATTTTCCTCACCTTGTGGCCATTTTTGGAATCTTGATCTCAAAATGGCTGCCATGCAATCCGAAAAAGACTGCAGCATAATGTAGGCACTGTTCCCAAATGTTTGGGTGGATGCTAATTAAACATCCTTCTACATTGGACACAGAGGGTTCCATGGGGATGCTATTTGATGACTCAAAGTTTCTTCTCCTGGGGTCTTCTGAAGTACCTCCTGCTCCTATAAGAAACTAGAGGAAGAGCAAGATTGTCTCTTTGCTTTGGAGGAGAAATGCTTTGCCAAAAAGAAGAAGAGTTGGTTCTTATATGCCGCTTTTCTCTACCTGAAGGAGTCTCAAAGTGGCTTATAGTCGCCTTCCCTTTCCTCTTCCCAAGGAAGCCAAGGAAGCAAGTAGGCACCAGGAGATCTCATCAGTGGATGCCAAGTCTGCTTTGGGGTTCTTCAAGTCACACAAGAGCAGCATTTAGAGATGATATAACTGTATTTTAAGTGGGAGAAGTGCAGGTATCCATGTCTACTCATTATTTCTGGCTTCCTCCCCCTTGTATTCTGTTTCCATGCTCAAGAAATTTCAACAGTGTTACTGATCATCTGCATTTTCATGCTATTATGTTATACTGCAGCACCTTTTCATTTGCTCAAGATAAGTGCGAAGAAAGACGGACCAACTTACCTGTATCATCACAGAAAACGTTACCTCTTTCTTTGGAACCAGATCATTCTCAGATGTAAAATAAATCCTCAAGACGCGCAACGAGAGGGTGACACTTGTGATTCCAGAGTCCTTCGACTAACGTGAACAAATGATGCTATTGTAGGAAAAGTGGTGCAAATGGAACTACTCAGCTTTTGAAGAAGAGAATTATTTTCCCTTGAAAACTCATTGATTGGGCCCAGGGGAAGGACCTTAACTACAGACGTTTCCCTAAGAGGCATCCATGGGATGAAAACAAATGAAAAAAAAAAGGACTTCAGATATTTCAGACTTCAGATCCCTGTAACTGCTCTTGTGTAGTCTTAAATGTTACATCAAATGCATCAGAAACAAGGGCTGAATCTGAACTTATGCTATTTATTCCAGTGTGGATCCTGCTGAATCCAGGTAGATTTGAACTCGGGTCTTCCTCTATCCCCCCCCATTGAAACAGAAAAGTGATTAGGGAAGCTCAGAAGGGGGGGAGACAAGTGCAGTTGGCGCCTCTTTCTTTTCTTGAATGGGGGGGGGGAGGATTAAAGACAGCAGAGGAGGGGGAATAAATCCAAGAGGAAAATCTTTGCCGAGAGAAGTTAGGCCTTCTGGAGCCTCTGCTGAGAGAAGTTAGGGCCTCCCTTTTAAGAGAAGCCTTGCAGCCTAGGAACGAGGACGCCTTTGAACTGATGCCCTGGTCAATCACTGCTTTTCTACAGCTTGAGGCAGCAAGTTAGTTCAGGACAAGCAGGGAGTTGCATGCTTACTTATGCCGATTTTTCAAATATTGAGGGTTATATCCACTCCAGGATATCGCGGGGGGGGGGGGGGAAGGTAGAGTCACTCTGGATCAATCATGCTTGTTGCAGAGGGAAAATTTAAACTGGACAAAATCAAAATGAAAATTTCATTCAGTGGAGATGGCAGGGACTGAATTGACCTGGGATTGGAATAAAATCTCCGTGCAGATTCAGCCCAGGACACAACTGGCTTGTAAGATGATAGTAGTTGAGCTTTTCAGACAACACTATCATGTGTAATTGGAGCCTACCAACTGTATATAATGAGCATGCCTGCTACCTGCAATTCTCTCTATATGTGTGGCTACCATACTGTGGAAACAAGGCCAATACACGTATTTGAACACCATAGTATATATGTATTTGAACACCAATACAGCACGCACAGAACTTTGGTACATGCAAGCTGACCAGAATTTGCATTCAAGCATACATCGTACTCTCATGGTACGTACATACATTATCTCTGCACTGGTTGTGCATATTGGGAGGGCTGCATGTTTTTCTTAGGCAGGGTTGACGGGATCCCACCACGCTTAATGGTAATATCTGAAGGTTATCACTGTAAAATGGTTTATGAAGAGGGAAGGGGAGATGGCTATGTACTTAAAAGAGTCTTATGAATTTGTCATCACTAGGCGACATGGTGTAGAATGTTGGGGTAGGATCTCGAAGGCCCAGATTCAAATCCACATTCTTTCCTGGAAGTATGTTGGGTGACCTTGAGCCACTCGCACGCTTTCTATACTTTCTATACTATATCTTATTTTCTATACTGAATACAGATTCTGTATTCTAGCAATATAGTACAAGTGGAAAAAAGCGGATAATATTCGGTATTCCCAAATATTTTCAGCTCCATTATAAATTATAGGACCATTAAAGTCAATGGCAAATCTAGCCAGAATCTTTTCAGTGGTCTGAGGGGGTTGAGATAGAGGCACCAAATTTGCAACGTAAGTGGTGGAGCATGTCCTCAAAAGATATACATTTTTGTGTTGATATCAAATGTTGAATATCAAGATAAGAAGGCAGCATGGTTTCGAGCAGAAGCACAGTTTAATAAGTCAAATTCTTTCTCTGCCTAGAGCTATAGGGCATGCAACGTCTGTTCTCTCTGTTTTTTGCCCAGACCCAATCCTGGAGTGGACTAGGGCAGTCTGAACCACAGACCTGGATTACAGGGGTTGTGCAGGGGGTTGGACTAGATGACCCTGGAGGTCCCTTCCGACTCTATGATTCTATGAATGTAGTTGTTACTGCATGACATAAATGAAGTAAATAAATAAGGGATTGGACAATTGAAGAGGGAGAAGCATCTGAAGCATTTACTGAAGAATTAACTAAAGTAGCCAGAGTAGACGTTCTATTTGACAAAAGTATCAATTAAGAAATGACTGGGCCCATTTGTGATTTTTATTTTTTAAAGCTCAGATTTTGCTCCACGAACAAAAATGTGCAACTTAGAACTAAAATTGGCCTCACATCCTGATGACTGGAAGGAAAACAACGAAACACAATTCTCCTTTTAAAAAATGGATGGAACCTGGCCATTTCAAGGATGCTTAGAATTTCAGGCTCAGCATGTTTGGCAGGTGAATGTACTTTTTTCGACATTCGCAATTATAGGTGAGGCATGGCTCATATCTCTTCGTCTTGCTGCTGTCAGAGAGTATGCCAAACAGCTTTGTGGCTGCGTGGTGGCTGGGGTTGCCAACTCTAGATCCTTTATGATTCCCAGCCTTCTTTGCGACACCAATCGCCCTCGGGGTTGCACAATGTTGTTTCAGCGTGCAGATCACGCACACAAAGGCAACACGTTAAGAATCCAAAGAGGGTAGGCAGAAGATGAGCTGAACCTGGGGGTGGCTGAGCATTCGTAGTTAGCTTCTGTAAAGGTCAAATGGTTGGAGACTTATATTAAAGCTAGGTATAAAGACAGCCAGCTTGGTGTAGTGGTTAGGAGTGCGGACTACTAATCTGGCGAAGAAGAAGAAGAGTTGGTTCTTATATGCCGCTTTTCCCTACCCAAAGGAGGCTCAAAGCGGCTTACAGTCACCTTCCCATTCCTCTCCCCACAACAGCCACCCTGTGGGGTGGGTGAGGCTGAGAGAGCCTTGATATCACTGCCCGGTCAGAACAGTTTTATCAGTGCCGTGACGAACCCAAGGTCACCCAGCTGGCTGCATGTGGGGGAGTGCAGAATCGAACCTGGCATGCCAGATTAGAAGTCCACACTCCTAACCACTACACCAGACTGGCTCTCTGGCGAGCTGGGTTTGATTCTGTGCTACCCCACATGCCATCAGCTGGGTGACCTTGGGCGTACCACAGCACTGAGAAAGCTGTACTGACCGAGCAGGAATATCAGGGCTCTCTCAGCCTCACCTCCCTCACAGGGTGTCTGTTGTGGGGAGAGGAAAGGGAAGGCAAACGTAAGCCGCTTTGAAACTCCTTCGGGTAGAGAAAAGCGGCGTATAAGAACCAATTCTTTTTCTTCTTCAGTAATATCAGGGCTCTCTCAGCCTCACCTCCCTCACAGGGTGTCTGTTGTGAGGAGAGGAAAGAGAAGGTGACTGTAAGACACTTTGACAATCCTTCGGGTAGAGAAAAGTGGCATATAAGAACTAACGCTTATGCTGCTGCTTCTTTTAAAAGGTTGCCTGTCATGCCCCTCCCCCCGTGACTTTTTTTCGCTCTCACAGAGGGAGAAAATTGGGTGAGGTAGAGGAGATGACAGAACAGATGCAGTGATACCACTCCTAGATGCCACAACTACAAAATGCTGAAGGCATCTCACCAGTCTTTATGGCAGCCTTTTTCAACCCATTGACCATGGAGTATTTTTCAGGCTTCGAGGAACCCTGGAAGTGTTGACATGCCTCTTCAGAGAACTGAGTACAGAAGTAAGATGTGGGAACCAGCCAACTGATCAATTGATCAATCAGTCATTTGCTGTTTCCATTGTGAAGAAAGAGACTAGGCTTGTAGAGCAACATGGGAAGTGGGCTCCAGTGACATCTAATCATGTCAGTGGCTAGCCGAACTTCTGGGATAGCCTGTGGAACCCCTGGAGAGCTCTTGTGTAACCCCAAGGTTTCCCTAGAACCCTGGTTGGGAATCCTTGCTCTATGGTCTTTACCATAGAGATTGGGGGGGAGGGGTTCCTAGTGTCACACGATATGGAAAAGACGTCATTCTGTTGTGCTATCTTTTCCCATTCTTGAAGCTCCGAGCTAATTAAAGGTAGAATCAGTAAGCCTACAGAAGGAGAAGGCTTACTGGGGAAAGATTGATTAATTTCTACAAAGTGAAGTTCCCTGCCAGCTAATACCACAGTTCAAGGAATAGATTCAACCAAGGAACAACTGCCCAATGCTAGCAGTGAGCTGGACTGCCAAGTCCTTGGTGGGAGTGGGATGTTCCCTCCCTGATGTCATCCCAAGTGGGAGATTATCTAAGGCAGGGGTAGTCAACCTGTGGTCCTCCAGATGTTCATGGACTACAATTCCCATGAGCAAACGCTGGCAGGGGCTCATGGGAATTGTAGTCCATGAACATCTGGAGGACCACAGGTTGACTACCCCTGATCTAAGGAAAACGAACAGCCTCATGTACTTGAGGTAAGTGGATACAGAAAGAAACAAACAAAAGAGACAAACTGGAGCGTGTCCAGAGGAGGGCAACAAAGATGGTGAGGGGTTTGGAGACCAAGACGTATGAGGAAAGGTTGGGGGAGCTTCATCTGTTTAGCCTAGAGAGGAGATGACTGAGAGGGGATCTGATAACCATCTTCAAGTTTTTAAAAGGGTGCCATTTAGAGGATGGAGCAGAGTTGTTCTCTCTTGCCCCGGAGGGACGGACCAGAACCAATGGGATGAAATTAATTCAAAAGAAATTCCGTCTAAACATCCGGAAGAAGTTCCTGACAGAGCGGCTTCTCAGTAGAACAGGCTAGTGGGTTTTCCATCTTTGGAAATTTTAAAACAGAGGCTGGAGAGCCATCTGACGGAGAGGCTAATTCTGTGAAGGCAAAGGGGTGGCAGGTTATAGTGGATGAGCGATTGGGTTATGAGTGTCCTGCATAGTGCAGGGGGTTGGATTAGATGACCCAGGAGGAGAAAATCTGCAGACCCCCTTTGGAGCTCCTTCAGGCCGTGGTGAGATTCCCAAAGCAGTTATGGGGCTTTTCAATTTGGCATGGGAGGCATCATATACAGTTATGGGTGAAGAGAAGAAAGCTGGCTACTGATTGACATTGCTTCAAAAATGAGTGAGATATATCCATGGAGCAAGATGGGCATATCAATAGCTGTTAGAGAACCTCCATTTTTCAAGGCAGAATACCTCTGAATATCAGTTTCTGATGACAGTGGGGAAGGTTATCATGACCTGCTTGTGAAATTCCCAGAAGCATTTAGTTGATCATCGTTTGAAATAGAAGAATTGTTCAGTAGGGGAAGAGTCAGTGTGGTGTGGTTAGACTAGTATCTGGAAGTCCTCGGTACTCAGACAAGAAAGCTCAGTTGGTCACTATTGACTAGTTACTCTTACACAGCCTAATCTACCTCACAGGGCTGTTGTAAGGAAGAAATTAGGGGAAGTAGAAGTGTATAGGCTGCCCTGAGAGTTTTAGACAAAGCTGGAAGATTCAGCATTCTGGTCTTCTTTCTTGTGAGTACAATTTTCACAGGCAGCTAAATTGGCAGCTAAATCGTGCCATGTGCCTCTTCCGGCTTAAGCGTTTTAATAACATCATTATGCATTTTAACAGTTTATTCTCACTTAACTGGGTGTCGTAGAAAGAAAATCAACATACCCAACACTGAGTTAAATCTCAGAGGTTAGAAGAACGGCATTTAGTACAATTTAAAAAAGAAAATTTTAGCTTAGATCAGGTTCAATAGGCGCACAGTCCTTCCAACCTGTTATTTTTTTCCCTCGTTGATATTGAAATTACATTGAAAGAAACAAAGAAGCAGGAGAGCCAGTGGAATTTGTTTCTACCCTCTTCAGGAGCGAACTAGACTCTTTTTATACTATTTAACTCAATATAAAATGCGCCACTCTGTACATATAGGGTTTTCCACCAGCTCGTTCAAGCAGTCAGAATTTGATAAATGAGCCGTCCTCCGGTTCTTGGCAATTATAGATTCGCCGCACTTCTGCAAACAGCTGTAATTAAAGTTGTGAATGCAACTGAAAACTTGAGATTTGTGATACGAGGAAACAGTGGTCTGCTTAGCCCTGAAAAGAAACTGTCGGTTGAAGCAAGACACAAAACCCAGGGCTCAGATTACACTTTGCAGTGTAGCATTGGCCGATTTTAAATATACAAAGAGTGTGTAGGACCAGGCTGCTTAAAAAAAATAAAACAGTTTTATTAAGAAGAGAAACAACTTTGTAAAGAATGAGGAGGCACAAAGACTCCTAGCTAACCGTCTGTTGTTCTTCGTTCATTTAAGCCTGTTCTGGAGGCAAGCAGGGAGGAGAGAGTTCAAAGGGGCAGGAAGTCTCCAAATCAGCCACTCAGGACAAAGATTATTTGAAAAATACCAGGAAGTTCCTACTCTGACTATGTTAAATACATATCTCTTCTGCTGTCCCCTGTAGAATGTTCCTATTCTGTTCATTCATGCACATGGCAGATCTTGCATACCCCAACATGTAGCAATCACATGTCTGATTTGCAACATGCCCAGCAATTTTTACCTTAGAGTGACCATTTGTCTTCCAAAGTATGTGGGTGTTCAGCACCAGTGACAGGAGAGAGGTATTTTTCTAGTTTGGTGTAGTGGTTAGGAGTGCGGACTTCTAATCTGGCATGCCGGGTTCGATTCTGCGCTCCCCCACATGCAGCCAGCCGGGTGACCTTGGGCTCGCCACGGCACTGATAAAACTGTTCTGACCGAGCAGTGATATCAGCGCATTCTCAGCCTCACCCATCCCACAGGGTGTCTGTTGTGGGGAGAGGAATGGGAAGGCGACTGTAAGCCGCTTTGAGCCTCCTTCGGGTAGGGAAAAGCGGGATATAAGAACCAACTCTTCTTCTTCTTCTTATGTTCAGTTCGATTACTGGGCTCCCCTTCTGGAGTTATCTGTTCTGTATGCAGGCAGTTGGAGACTCATTTAGAGCTCTGTAATGAGGTGAGATTGCTGGGCATGTTGCAAATCAGACATGTCATTGCTACATGTTGGAGTATGCAAGATCTGCCTTGTACACTACTGAACAAGAGGTGAGAGAGCCTCTTGTGGTGCAGAGTGGTAAAGCAGCAGTCATGCTGTCTGAAGCTGTCTGCCCATGAGGCTGGGAGTTCAATCCCAGCAGCCGGCTCAAGGTCGACTCAGCCTTCCATCCTTCCGAGGTTGGTAAAACGAGTACCCAGCTTGCTAGGGGGTAAACGGTAATGACTGGGGAAGGCACTGGCAAACCACCCCATATTGAATCTGCCATGAAAACACTACAGGGCGTTGCCCCAAGGGTCAGACATGACTTGTTGCTTGCACAGGGGATACCTTTACCTTTAACGAGGTGAGTTTGGATGGTCACCTCACATGGCTGATTTTGGGTAGCAAAAATCTGTCGGTAATTTTTAAATCAGGTCTACGCCACATCTCACAAGACTTTGGGAAAACCCTGTTGTACAGATCTAGTTCCTCATGCTTTGTGTGTGTTTTAAAACCCTGTCTGAGTGTCTCCATCTCACAAATTAACAAGTGTGGTGCATTGGTCAGAGGGTAGTGGTTAGAAGAGCGTCAGATCTCCAGTCTCATGAATGACTCAGGGCAGGTCCTTCTTAACAGCCAAACCAGAGAGTATGATATATCGATGTATATAAGAGCAGGTAAACTTTATTTTCTTTTAAGCCTCTTAATGTTCCAGTGTCTCATTGAAGCTGCACCTCAAGAATCTAAGGTAAAGCTTTTACTGCACTCTCTCAAAGTGTGCAAAGTGTGGAACCTTATGCCGTGGGGAGGGGGCGAACACTTTTTTTCTATTGTTTTGTTCCTCCAACCGCAGCACGTGGTGACAGAGAGAGCAACACTCTGTTTACCTTATTCATGAATGAATCCGCCCCATCCCTTGGGTAAGACTGAAACAATTGCACATTTCCCTCTGGAGTATCCTTTGTATGCTAATCTCAGGAGGCCGTATATTTCACCCTGTTTCCAAGCTCATTCTGACGTGCATTCCTATGGCCTAGTTACAAATCTGCTTGTTGACAGGGTTCCAAAAAAACAGCCATAGCTATTGGCTGATAAGTGATTAACAACCACTATTCACCGTTCAAGATCAATGTCTCATAGAGTTCTTATTGGATAAAAGGAAACGAAAGAAATTTGTGCCCTGCAAGAGTGGAAACACTGCGCTGGGCAGGAGCAACTTCTCCTCTTTATATATCCCACTTGAATGTTTTCGAAGCCTTGATACTACCTGGATATGATAAAACCTTTGCCAGCCACCATGTAGGCGAGGAAGCATGAAAGATATATTAGATACCCTGTTTGCTGAAAAACCTACAGAAATTCGTGATGAAAGTCCAGACGTACGTGGAATGTTTCAATTTTTAATATTTCAGAGCTGCTGGTTGGAAGCTCAGAATATGGCGTAAGTCAATCATATATCCAATTTTCACCTCCACTCCTCCATTTGGGTTCTAGAAATAGAGGCTTCGTTCTTCTTTCATCTCCAGTGGTAAAATTTGCACTGGATGCTTCCAAAGGGGGAAGGGGAATCCTCCGGGGATGAGCCTCCGGGGAGGGCGGTATATAAGTATGATACATAAATAAATAAATAAATAAATATTCCCTCTCAATTTTGAAAAGCTTTTCTTCCCTACATTGCTAGGAGCTTTATCATTATGTCAGCTCTTCATAATGTGCTTGCTCTTGTTCTCCCAGTTTCTATTGCAGTTGATTGCCTTTGGATTTTGTAGCTTGTCCTAACACAAAGAAAGGGAACCGGTCATCATCCCACATCTGTATTTTCCTTCTGGTATTATAAATATGCTTTCCGTTTAATGGTTGAAATGGCATGGTTAGAATAATGTCCAGGTGGTGCTTGGAGATCTCCTGAGATTACAGGTGATCTCCAGGTGAGAAAGATTATTCACCTAGAGCAGGGGTAGTCGACCTGCGGTCCTCCAGATGTTCATGGACTACAATTCCCATGAGCCCCTGCCAGCGTTTGCCAGCGTAGTCCATGAACATCTGGAGGACCACAAGTTGACTACCCCTGACCTAGAGGAAATGGCTGCTTTCAAAAGTGAATTCAGTGGCGTTATACCTCAATGACTCCCTTCCCTTTCCAAACCCTGCCTTCTTCAGGCTCCACCCCCCAAATGTTCAGATATTTCCCAATCTGGAGCTGGAAGTTCTAGTTACTGACGTACTCCCTGGTTTTTGGTGTGCCTTCATATGTTTTTAATTGCATTATTGTATATATCCTTTATTTTCAATGTTTTTAATGCTGAAATGTTTCAAAATTTGGTGCTCCTCACCTTGGAGACATTATTTGGATAGAAAGGCAAATAAAATAAATAGGTAAATGTGTCCAACTGATTGTTTTGATTTGGATCTGAAATGCAAATTTTTCACATACAAAAATGGGGACATGTTTAGAAGTCCTGCTTTGTCATCACAATTTTGGCTGTGCGAAAGGCACAGGATTGTGCCATGAGCAGTTCTTGGTATGAGCAGTCACCATTTCATGTGAATAGGGCTGTGCGCATTTTCCAGCTTTAGTCAACACCACTGGAAATTTAGATTCTTGATGACGCCATGGACTTGTGTGATGAAGACAGGAAATAATGCTTTGTCCCATTGACACAAAATGGCACACAGATGGGGAGACTCATGGGCAAAATGCTCTCCCATTACACAATGGTAGAGTGTCAAAATCAGAATGACTGAAGAGGGGTCTTGTACCACCCACATTTTCATACTAAGGATCGTTGCCTCCCCAAGCACACTAGCCCTCTGCAGACAACATCAGACAACCCTGGCAGGAGAAAGTGATGTTAAGTTGCAGACATCTTACAGGGACCCTGCAGAGTATTGAAGGCAAGAGACGAACACAGGAGGTTTGCATTTGTGTAGGAACCCTGAACTTGTTTGGTGGTCTCCTATTCAAGTGCTAACCAGGGGCTGACCCTGCTTAGTTCCCAAGATTTGAGAAGATCAGGTTAACCTGGCCCATCCAGGTCAGGGCATCATCATCATCATCATCATCATCATCATCATCATCATCATCATCATCATCATCATCATCATCAAATTTGTTACCCACCACTCCCAAGCGGGCTCGTGACAGGTTACAGATGTCCAGTTAAAACTCCCATTAAAAACCCATTAAAATGGACAAGGAATGCCGATACAGAAATCAACAATCCAACAACATGGCGGATCCTACCCCCCCCATCCCCAATTCCTACTACTACCTCCAGAGAGGCAGAAGAGACAAGATACCCAAAAGTTGTAGCTAGACACCATTACACATGTTGAAATCATGCACCTAGAGGGGAAGAGACATATGTATGTTGGCCAGCTTGTAAGGATGGTGTCTATGCTTATGGTTAGCGCACGCACATAGACTCAGTTCCCATGTTCAAGAATACTGCGTTTTCAAATGCTTCCAGCTATAGTGAGGGAGCATATGCACATACAGATCCTATACGTGTTGACTCCATGATCATGAGCTAGAGATTGTGCATTGGTTGGGGGGTCCATGTGCTCATGTTTGTTCTTCCTCTAACATGCATGGATTTCAATGTACATCATGTAGTCTGAACAGAACTACAGCTATAGATGGCTTGAGGTTCAAGATGTTAGGCAGGATTCATTTACTCAGTGGTTGCCCATCTTCTGCCAAGTTAAAAAGTAAGCCAGGGCAGTGGTGGTTCTTTTGTTGTTGTTCTTGTTAATTGCAAAGTCGTGTCCGACCCATCACGGCTCCGTGGGCAATGATCCTCTAGGCCTTCCTGTCCTCTACCATTCCCTGGAGTCCATTTAAGTTTGCACCGACTGCTTCAGTGACTCCATCCAGCCACCTCATTCTCTGTCGTCCCCTTCTTCTTTTGCCCTCAGTCGCTCCCAGCATTAGTGGTTCTTTTAGATAAAGCTAAAAATAAAATAAATAAATAAATAAATAAATAAATACTTATTTTACAAAAGAATTAAAGCAGGCTTTAACATGCTTTAACAGCTGCAGTAGATGAAACGTCTATGAAAAGTCAGACCATGCAGTGCATAAGGCTTTGAGACCACAGACGATGCACCAGTCCCACTCTAGATGGATATTATGAAGAAGAGCTGGTTTTTATACCCCGTTTTTCACGACCCAAAGGAGCCTCAAAGCGGCTTACAATCCCCATTCCCTTCCTCTCCCCACAACAGCAAAGAAGCTTCACCAATGCTGTACGTAACTAAAATTCTATCCCCATGACATCAAAACATTTTAAAGACAAAGCCCTAGTTAGTTTTGCACCTATGTCTAACTACAACATGCCAAAATGTTAGGCAGGATTCATTTGCTCAGTGGTTGCTCATCTTTTGCCAAGTTAAAGGTAGGTGGGGCTGAGAGAGCTCTGACAGGACTGCACAACTCTTACAGGAGGACTGTGACTAGCCCAAGATCACCCTTTATGTGGGCATTGTGCTGTCAGTTTTAGATGGAGCATCTTTATTGCTGGAGACTATCTGGGGGTACTCTTACAGTACCATCCTAAACAGAGTTGCAACCTTTTAAATTCCACTGATTCACAACTGACTTTCTCTGCTTAGGGTGGCACTGTGAGATTTTGGAAAAACAAGTTGCCATTGTTGCTGCTATATATACTCTCCCCTTCCCCCCCCCCCCCAATTAAATCCAACTCACAAATTGTGCCCACTCTTGATTCAATGGATCTAGGTCTGTTGATCCATGCTACTGTAACCTTTAGGCTGGATGATTATAATGAGTTCTCCTAATTGAACCTTCAATTAGTACAAAATACAGATGGAAACTTCAATTAGTAGAAAACACAGCGGCTTGTTTGTCAACTGGAACTAATCTTTTCAGTCATATATCTGGCATAGTTTTTAACCCACGCTTTCTCCCAAGGGAGCGCAAAATTCTCTCTCTCTTTCTCTCTCCTCACAATAACCCCACGAAGTCGGTTAGGTGGAGAGAGAGGGGAAAACAATGACCTGGATGGTCTTACGGTGTTTCAAGACAAACCAGGGCATTGTTTGTGCAGTTTGTAGGATGGTGGGATTGTGTTCCGTGCAATCCTACTCTCCAGCAAACTTCAACATCCCCCCCCCCCAGTGTGGCAAAACCTACCTGTCACCACTGTGTTTCCTGGGGGGGCTCCTTCCAATGGGACACTGAGATGATCTACAACTGACATGGGTCCCCTGTGGGGACACAGTACACTGTGGAGCATGCAGCTCTGCAGGAATACACCAGTGGCAGCCCACAGCAGCGCTGCTGGTGTGTAATCGCCCTTCCAAATGATGTCAACAACCTGAGGCTTTACAAGGGCTGGTGTGAGATTTGGCCAGATTTGCCTCATGACGAGGGAAATCGCCAAAACTGGATTTACCGCTCTTTATCACACTTCACATTGGAGAGCAACTAGGGGCAAGCTCATGTGGAGGGAGACACGTGTGACAGTCTTGCTAATGTCCTGCCCTTGCACTCACCCTCCCCACTTCATTTCCTGCTCACAAGAATTTTTTTTTTAATGGTGCAATCCACGTTGGTGCAGGACCACGAAGCTACCTTCCCCAGGTGAAAATAAAATGTTCTGTTCATTGTCCTCATCTGTTTTGGGATCGGGCAGCCAGGATACATCCCTGTTTGTGTTTTCTGGCATTTGGGTTTTAACGGAGAAAGAGGGTGTGTGTGTGATTAAGCAGCCCTCTCCTGATCAGCTAGGCATCCGTGCTCCTTGTTTTTAAGCGTTAGTGTTCACACCAAGTCACTTATTGGGGTCCAGTTACCATGGCCAACCTCTCACAAATTTACCTGAACATAAATAGAGAACAAATCACCAAGAATCACAAAGCGGAGGGGAGATGCTTTATTATTGTGGCATTTCCCCATAGCAATGCTGAAGTGTTAATTTAAAAAAACAAATGCACTTGTGTTGTGGCATTACCGCATAGCAAAATGTGAGTGCTGTTTTTTCTTTTAAATAATTTCGGGCTCAAGGGGGAAGGAAGGTTGAGTCCCTGAAACAACTGCTGTTCTGGGATTGGTGGTTGGAGGCAAAAACCTGCGGCAATGACAACGACAATGACAACGACAGCGAGGACAAAGAGTTTGTTCTTATATGCCACTTTTCTCTACCCAAAGGAGACTCAAAGCGGCTTACATTTGCCTTCCCTTTCTTCTCCTCAAACTGACACCCTGTGATGTAGGTGAGGCTGAGAGAGCCCTGATATTACTGAAGAAGAAGAGTTGGTTCTTATATGCTGTTTTTCTCTACCTGAAGGAGTCTCAAAGTGGCTTCCATTCACCTTCCCTTTCCTCTCCCCACAACAGACACCCTGAGAGGGAGGTGAGGCTGAGAGAGCCCTGATATTCCTGCTCAGTCAGAACAGTTTTATCAGAGCCGTGGTGAGCCCAAGGTTACCCAGCTGGCTGCATGTAGGGGAGTGCAGAATCGAACCTGGCATGCCAGATTAGAAGTCCGCACTCCTAACCACTACACCAAACTGGCTGTGGGAAAACGCTGGAGGGGTCTCCTGTTAGAAGCTTGCAAAAATGCAGCTTCCAACCATGCACTTGCAAGCAGGAAGCGGTGCGAGTTTAACGCCTCCGTGCAAAAACGGTCCATGTATCACAAGTGAAAGGTAGATTTTTACAGCTGGTTTTCTAATGGTCTGTTAGTGGCAATGGTTTTGTGCTGTTTGTTTACCAATTTTATCATGTTTTACTTAGTGAGCTGCCTCAGGCATGTCGCTGCAACGGCATATAGATTTTATGAATGAATCGGTAATACACAATACACTCCTTCAGACTCTGGCAAGGAAACTGAGCCTTGACGATTGACAAAATTCAGTGGGAAATACAATAGTGCTAGGAAAAGTTGAAGGCCTACCCAACACGAGATGGATTGACTCAGTAAAGCAAGCTGTTACTTTCAGTTTTCAAGACCTATTAATGAGAGGATGCTTTCGAGGTAGTGTAATAGGGCACTGGGATGCCAGTATGGTGTATCAAATATAACAATATAATGAATAGACTTCTACAGAATCTTCAAACTTCAATGGTTCTTTAATGTCCAACTAATCCCAACGCGTTTCACTGTATCGCTTTTTCAAGGGACATCGGTTTCAGAGTTTTCAACACCAACTTCAATCTTGGAAAATAATCTCTTCACAGAGAGTAAGATTATTATAACAATTGCTACTCATAGCTTAAGGCTCCGGTGCTGAAATGTGTCCCCCTGGAAAACAACGCAGCGGCAACATATTTCCGCCATGAGAGGGTCTCACGGGGGCTTTTTATTTTGCAGGAGGGTGGGATTGCGTTCCATGCAATCCCACCTTCCTGCAAAATAAAAATAAATGCCCCGGTCCCCCCTGCAGTGCGGCAAAGTGCCATGAAGCTGACTGGGGCATTATTTGTTCCCTAAGGGCTACTGTTGGGCAGGGAGGAGCCGGGCCTCAAGACTTGGCTCTTCCCTGTCCACATGGGCTGCTGTGGGACAGGCCCTATTGACCCCTGCAGTAGCTAAGGGAACTTGGAAGAATCCGTGTTCCCTTAGCCCGGGCAACTGAGGTCGTGTTCTGCGGCAGGCCCGGGGGGAGGGGGGGGCTGCTTAGTGGCTGCATCATGTGGAAGTGGGGATTTGTCCCACTTCCATATGACTGTCCTCTCAGCCTTTTCTGCCCGTGCAGAAGCGGCCCTAGTTACCCTTTCAAGTAAATGGGAATTCTGAAAAGCACTGAAAGGAATCTCTCAACCCTTTTACAGATGATCTTCCAGTAAGAAACATCTCCTCCCATTAAAAAAGGGCTTTCCTCTTTCTGTACTTCTGCCTTATGCAAATTGTTATCTGTTTTGCATTCTATAGGGAAATTGTTAAGAAAAAAAAGGACTCTTTGCCCGAGGGGACAGCCAGACCACACTGATGCAATCTAGTAGACCTGTGCCTAGAATTAAATTCCTTTTCTCCATTTCATTATCTTTACTCTTTATAACAGGTGTTATGAACACAACACCTGATGGCTAATGATAATCCAGATGGCTCAGAATCGTCGCTCCATATGCTGTTTAGTTTAGATCAGCATTAAGACGTGGTTAACGCTTCCTGAGCTGTCGCTACACGAGAGAAAGGTTAATGTGGTGGGTGTTTAAGAAAGGCTTAGAGGAGTATATCTCAGAGTAGGCATCATATGATGAACCATGTACACAAGTTCAACCCAGCATCTCCATGGAACAGGTGTAGAAGGTTTTTCCTATGCCTAATACCTGAGACCAATGAAAACTGTTGTTAGAATAGACAGTTCTTGGTTAGGTAGGCCAATGTTCTACCACTATCCATTGGTAGGCCACTGGGTATTAAATGTATTGGATTCAGGAGAGGCAAAATGACGTAGAAGGACTTCCTTGCATGATCCTTAATTATTGTGAAATGCGGCGACTGTAGCCTTAGGTAGCCTTAGAAGAAAGGAAGAATGAGTGGTTCAAGTTAGTGATACAAATAGGAACTCACCACAGCATGATTGGAACAGGGATTCTGTGAACTAAGGCAGATTGTGAGTGGACAGATGGGATTGTGTAGGTGCTTGGATCTTGTGGCCATTTCCTGCATCGTGCAGGGGGTTGGACTAGATCAGTGGTAGCCAACCTGTGGTCCTCCAGATGTCCATGAACTACAATTCCCATGAGCTCATGGGAATTGTAGTCCATGAACATCTGGAGGACCACAGGTTGACTACCCCTGGACTAGATGGCCCTGGAGGTCCCTTCCAACTCTATGATTCTATTATTCTATTCTTCCCTCGACATTTTATATAGGAAGTCTGGGAGATATGTTGGACCGAGAGAAAGTGACGGGTTAAAGGTCCCCCAGCAAGCTTCCATAGCAGAGTGGAGAGTCAGACCTGAGTCCTCCACACTGTACTCTAGCTACTGTACTATGCTCCCTCTTGTTGATGGGTGGGTAGCTATTGTTTTAAGGAAAAATACTGCACAGAACTTTCATACTTTCTTGTATCTCTGCCACCAGATGCTTAGGACATGGATGACAACCATATGGCATTGTGATGAATCCAGGTACAGGGCACTGTGCTATGACACTCTGGTGGGGAAGTAAGCTGTGCTTTTGCAAGTCTGCCCAGTCTGACCCATTCATTGAAAAATGGGCTGCATTCTCTTTTTATGTTAATAGAAGTCCTGATATGCTTAGACAAGGCTTTCATGAAATCTTGGATAATACGAACATATATGGTCATGTTGACCTCCCCTCTCATAATGGCCAATAATGAGCCTGGGCCGATTCCGCACACATAGGATAATGCACTTTCAATGTGCTTTGGCAGTTGGATTTTCTTGTGCAGAACAGGAAAATCTATTTCTAAAGTGCATTGAAAGTGCATTATTTTATGTGTGCAGAATAGGCCCTGGAGGGGGTGGGAAAGGGAGGGACATGTACACAGCTCTGCTTCCCAACCATATTCCACACAATTGCACTACTTCTGGGGTTTCTTTAAGTCTGAAGAATGTTTCAGGGTTTTTTCAATGTTAAAAAAGTTGAGAAAGGCTGGGTTAGGCCTAATTAAAAGGTGATTTTTTTGTGAGCAGATACAGTTACAAGTTAATTGGAAATGCTTTATTTTTTATCTCTCTTCTTTTTATAACCATGAGAGGTTTGCCTCACCTCAACGAGGGCCAGTGCCTTTTTGGTCCTGGCCTCAACCTAGTGGAATGTGCTCCCGGAAGAGCTAAAGACCCTACAGGAGCTTTCACAAGGCCTGTAAAATGGAGCTCTTCCACCAGGTCTTTGGTTGAGGCCAGGGCACGGGAGATTTAAGGGGACCCTCCACATCTAAGAACAATCGGCACCCCTGTAATGCTGAAGGAGGAGAGGGGGATATGGGAAGTGGAGGAGGGTTTTAAGCTTCCCTTTCTTTGTGAGCTACTTGGGATTAAGTAACTGGCATTTGTTTAATTTTGTCTCCACTGAATTTGGGAATTAAAAAAATAAAAGAAAATGGAACTTCCAGGCTCATAGGACCCCATGGCCTTTGACGCCAAAGACGAAAAATCCATCTATTGAGATTTTTACTGTGTCTTCTCCAGCTGAACTGTGGGAAGATGGATCCCTTTAGCAAGGAGTATCATCCCAAATAATTTCATCCTGATTTACAACTGGTGAGAAGCTAGAGGTAGGAGCATGTGTACCATTGGCAACAATGTAAATATCACAAGAACAACCAAGAACCTGTGATGTAAAAGAACTGGAACATTTTTTTTAATTAGCATAACTCAACTCAAATACAAGATTTAAGTCCAGCAGCACCTTAAAGACAACCAAGATTTCCAGGTTATAACCTCATGAGGATCAAAGTTCCCTTCATTAGATCGGAACTTAAGTACAATTTGAACTCAAGCACAATTTCTATGCACATTCCTAATCAATTGTTTATTTATTGTGCTTTTCTGCCGGGAGCACATCCGGGGATTGGGATTGGGCTAGGTGAAAAAGAATGTTCACAATCAGTTTAACTTCGAGAGTTGGGATGCCTGATATGCCACAATGCCCATTCCTTGTGATGAGCCATGTTCCTTTTCCAAGGTCAATGTCTGCATGTTTCTTTTTTACATTCTATGTATAGGACAAGCTGAGCAGCTACCATGGCATGTCACAATGAAAAAACAAAAACAAAGCTATCAGTGTATTCCTTTTGGAAGCTTTGGCCTTGGGGCTGGCATGCTTGTGACATTTTTTGGAAAGCCTTTGAGGTGATAAACCACACTGATTGCCACTAAATCACTCCCAGCTGACAGTTTTGTGAGAATGTTGGCACCCAGCGACATGCCTGCAAGTTGTGTCCCTCGGTAGTTAAAACGGGATGTTGATGCCCCTGTCAGTTTACCTCTTCCACTTCCATCATACAGATGACACTTAACGGCCAGCCATTTGCAGTGAAGGATTTTTTAATATATAGTTTTTGTACAGCTTTCTGCACACATGGGCAGGTTTAAGTGGTCCTTGCTCTTAGGAGGCGTAAGCTTGAGCCTGACTTTGGGTCACAAAGCTCAGTTTATCTTCATTGTTTGACTGGGCATCGTGGACTTTGTTTCAAAAAGAAAGAAAGAAAGAAAGTGGAACCTCCACAGAGAGACAACACAGGCATTCAGTTATATTGATACCTCACTTTCCTCTCAAAGGAGGATCCTGGGTGGCTTCCAACAATGTTCCTCTCCAGTTTAATCTCAAAACCACCATCCTGTGAGGTAGATTAGACTCATACGTTTTCTGCAGCAGAAACACTGTGCAAACACGGGTGTTTGCAATGGGGCAGTTTGTCCCATCTCTTCCTGGGTCCAGCCAGGGGAGCATTTGTGCCTCCAGACGAGGCAGCTGGGACAGAGAGGTTCCACCACACTCCATGGTGGTGAGGCGTGTTTTATTTTCATCTTAAACAGTGCAGTGCTGTGGAGCCCACTTGGGTAGTTTTATCCCTTTTGGGACACCGTAGTTGGGGGAGGAGCCAGGCCTGGATGGCCAACTCTTTTCTGGCCACATGGGTCTGCCCTGACAGACCCCGCTGGCCCCCAGGGCAAAAATGGGAATGCAGAGATACCCACGATCCCTTGCTGTGGTGTAAAGGAGGGCCTGAATTGGGACAGGCCTGGGCCAGTGCCAACATCATCCGAAAGTGGGCATTAGCCCCAGAACCAAACAACTGTCAGCCCAGGCTGAATTCCACGTGCGGAATTGGTCAGCATGATATAGAGGTGACTGTCCCAAGACTGCCCAGTGAGCTTCCGTGGCAAGCAGGGATTTGAATTTGAGTTTCCAAATCCTAGTAAGGCACACTGACAACTCCACAACACTGAGGTTTCTATAAAACAGACTGCCAGAACAGCGGCGTGGAGAGTTTCAAATCCCACCAACTATGAACTTCTCCTGGAGTATTTGGGCTCCTTTTAGCTTAACTTTACAGAGCTGTTAGGGAGATACAATGTGGAAGGTGAAAAATTAATAGACAGTAATACATATTGGCATAACAAACATCCAAATCAAATACAACCTAGCTAAATACCAAAAGATAGATTACACTGTACAAATCTAAGCTTGTCCCTTCCGCGTTGGCAAACAGCGACTGTTTACTCTCAGCCTATTCCCAAGTACATCGGCAACTTTAGCAAGCTTGGTAAGATCCCTTTCACATAAAATTGATTTTATAGTAAGGAATTTAGATCTGGCATCCTGAATTTAAACCAGTCAAATAATCCCGAATTACTGTTTGTTGGTCCCAAAAGACTGGAGAGTCAATTGAGATAAACATATCTGGGACTTCACATCCATGTAGACCAGGGGCAGTCAACCTGTGGTCTTCCAGATGTTCATGGACTACAATTCCCATGAGCCCCTGCCAGCATTTGAACATCTGGAGGACCACAGGTTGACTACCCCTGATGTAGACAATACTTTTTGGATGCAGGGACTCGATGGAACCTTCCCCATGACACATTTGAGATGAGTTTACTTTTGCCAGTATATGAGGAGAACAACCCATAATTTTGTTCTTTCTGGGCTTTGAATTCTTTCACTGGAGCCAGTGTGGCATAGTGGTTAAGAACAGTGGGCTTTAATTTGAAGAACGGGCTTCAATTTCTAAGTCCTCCTCCACATGAGCACTACATTTGCCCCACCAGTCTCAAAACTAACCTCTGTCCTCAAGGGTGCAAGATAATCCCTTGGAAAGCAATTTAAAAATATTCGTGTCAAGTGTAGCACGTTAGGTTTTGCGAAGGAAGGTATATTTTATTTGCTTATGTAACTAACAAAACCATTTATGATGTTTAACTAAATCTGTCTATTAAAGTGCACACTTCTCATTCCACCCCTGGTGTGGAAATACTGCATTTTCATTCTGGTGTTTTTTTGGTATTGGTAGTCAGGTTTTATTGATTCTCAGAATGTCTTCTTTTTTGTTGAAATTGTATTGGTGTTTGTGAATTTCAGTGCCTTCCCTATATAGTCTAACATACGAGCTGTTGATGCTGGCCAGTATTTCTGTATCTACACATTTCTACAATGCTGTAGAGCAGTGGTCCCCAACCCCTGGTCCGGGGACCGGTACCGATCCATGGATTAGTCGGTACCGGGCTGTGGTTCCTCCTCATCCTCCTCCCTGGCTGCTGCCTTGGGGGCTGTCCTGTCACTCTGCTGCTGGCTCACCTTTGGTGCTCTCCAGCAGCTGCCATGGCTGGGGCTCCCCCTTGACGTGGCACTGCACAGCTGCTGCTGGCAGCGCCCCCCAACGGGCAGCGGGAAGTCAGGGGCTCCAGTGGGAAAGCAAGTGGAGCAGGGGCTCAGGTGGCAACGTCCCTCGGCAAAAGACTACCCTCCCCCCCCGGGCATGGCAAACATTCCATTAAACTCTACATCTTCTTCCATTTTTCCCTATTGGCCGCTTCAAATGTATCCACAGCCAAGCCTCGCTTTACCATTGCCTACTGCCTGCAACAACCAACTTTGTTCTCTGCCTAGGGGGCGGGTCCTGGAGTGATGTACTATCACCCGGATTAGACAGGACTAAAGAGTAGTTCTTTGAACCCGATTCAGTCATCTGTGCTTGGTCTGCCAATATCAATTCTGATATCCTTGAAGTACTAACAGATAATCAATGCCAGTAAATAGCTTCTGCAGACTGTGCTGGGTGCTCAAATGGTTTGTACAGGGAACTGGATTCCATCTGTTTCTGAAACGAGAGGGTATCTTCAGAACTGGAAAGTTGCTTACATGGAGGGTAAGTCCTCATTATTTTGCAACCAGCTGTCTCATTTAGCTTCGAAGATTATTTATTTTGATACATAATTACATGGGTTGATACTTTAGTCAGCAATTAATTAGTTCTAATTGGAGTGTAAATTAATTAAAGAAACACACTTTGTCATTTGCAATTTGGTTCCCCCACCCTGCCCTGCTCACTAGCAAGAGAGGTGTGAAAATGAAGACCACGATCCAGTTAGCTGAGTGTTTGAGCCATTTCCCAACTGACGCAAGGCCGCTTTTCAGTATTTTAAAGATAGCGACACTAACTAGATTTAACAACATTCTATTCTGGGTAGGGTGTTATAGCTGCTCAAGCAAACCTGTAATGTCCCGGATATCATGAAGGCTAGACTGAGAAGGGGGGTGGTGGAAAGGAATAATACCCACTGCTTAGGCATCAAAATTAAGAGATAAAAAGAAAATCTAAATGGTGCTCTTCTACAGTATTGGATTTAAAAAAAAATTTTGGCTGTGGTTCCTGGCCTTTGGATTAGTATTTAATGTATTTATTATTTTGATTTATTTCCTGCTGCTATCGGGAGACCGTCTCGCAGGAGGTTACAAAGCTAGAAACATAACCCCCCCATATAAAATATTAAAAGAGAGATCTTAACCCCACACTACCATACTGGTGAGAATAATTTTAAAAAACACCCTCCTCCACTATTTCCAAACTCCCCACCTCCCAGTTCTTCATGTGGAAAGTCCAGGGATGTCCGTCATCTCCATTGCGGCATTAGCTGGTGATCAGCATGGAGGGGCCTCTCGATCTCCCGCACCCTGGCCTCAACCAAAGACCTGGTGAAAGAGCTCCATCTTGCAGGCCTTTGGGAATCTGCAGGGCCCTCAGTTCTTCTGGGAGCTCACTACACCAGGGCTCATTCTGCACTCATTGGAAAATGCACTTTCAATGTACTTTGGAGCTGGATTTTCCTGTGAGGAACAGGAAAATATACATCTAAAGTGCGGAATGGGTGAAGGTCAGGGTCAGGACCAAAGAGTCCCGAGCCATGGTTGAGGCTAAGCAAACCTCCCCTGGGCCAGGAACGACCAGCAAATTAGTACCTACAGAGTGCAAAGTTGTCTCTATTGCGCTAAAGAAGCAGGCTTCCCATTGGCGGCTTCGCCCGGCCTCGCCTGGTCTGCCCAGGGAGTCGCCGCATAGACGGAGACGCCCACTGATGTGGTGAGTCCTCCACCAGCCTTCTCCTCCCCCTAGGGAAAAGCCCAGGGATGCCGCATTGAAGATGCGGCGTCCCAGGGCCTTTCTCCACTGACGTCCCTTCCCCAGGGGGAAAGGAGCAGAGACGCCATGTTGAAGACGCGGCGTCCTTGCTCCTTTCCCGCCCCGGCTGACTCCACGCCCCACCTGTTGCCTTCCTCGCCGCCCACCCAGCCACCTTGCCTGCCTTTCCTGCCCCGGCTGCCTCCACCCCCCACCCGTCACCTTCCCTGCCGCCCACACTGGCGCTTCGCCTGCCTTTCCTACCCCGGCTGAATAAACGCCCCACCCATCGCCTTCCCCGCCACCCACCCAGACACCTTGCCCACCCTGGCCAACTCCACAACTCACCCCTGGCCTTTCCCCACCACCAAGGCCGCCCACCCACCGTCCGCCTGCACCGTCGCACGGTCTCGACCCTGACCGTCCCTTTCCCACACCCGCCCATCCCTTAACGACCCCACCTGCCCTTCCCCCGGCCCCCTACTCACCGTTCGCACCCCCAGGGATGCCCATTCCCTTCCATCACTACCCCGCCCTTGCCCCGAGGCCTGGGGAGCCGCCGGGGCCTACATGTGGCCAGCGGCCACCTACACGCATGTGTGGACCTTCGTGCCTGCACCCTTCTGACCGCTGCGTGCCCCCCCAGCCCTCCCCCCTTCGCTGTGACCAGCCCCCGCCGCACACCCCGCTCTACGTTTCTCCCTCACCTGCACCTCATCTGCCCATTTTCATAAATGGGCTTTGATCCTAGTCAATAATGAAACTGCATCTTAAAAAAAAAAAAACAGTCCCTGGTGATTGATTATAACATACAACTGAAACATCTCATTATGATCTCCTTCTTTTCTCTTTCCTTTATCCAAAGATACCCTTTATTAATTAAGGCTGCTGTACAGTCTAGGACAGCCCAGTGTTATCAGATCTTGAAAATGAAGACAGGTCAGATAAGGTTAGTAATTAGATGGGAGACTATCAAAAAAGTTCAGGGGATCTTTACAGAGCAGAGATATGCACAAGCCAGCTAACGAACTTACGTTTTTCATGTATTTTGACCAGTTTGTGGTTTGTGAAACAATGTTTGTGAACTGAAGAACTGAATTTTAATGCAGTTTGTGCCAGTTCTTGAAGAGCAGAAAGCAGACATTTACCCTTATGTTCTGCTCTTCACAAGGACCACAGCTCAGCTGTTGGGTTTACATGGCTAGAGAATGCAGCACAGCACTGTCAACAAACGGGGATGTCCAGGGTTTCTGCTAAGAGACAGGCAATAGCAGACCACCTCTGCTTATCTCTCACTTTGATAATGCCACAGGGTTGCTATAAGTCAGCTGAGACTTCATAGCACCACTGACTTTTCAAACATCTATGTTCTCACACAGCCCAATGGATTTCTGTTCTTCACTACATAGTTGCTCTGCTCGGTAGGCAATTATTTAACTCGACTGTTAAATCATTCACAAATCAAATTAATCAGTCAGGAATAAATGCTCTACTAAAAAAGACCCTAAAATCAATTTGGGGAAGATAGCAACATCACTAAGGACTGTTTAGACAATCTGTTTGGATCAGTCACATTTCCATGCATGCCTAATTTTCCAAGACGTGATGCAAATCAATTTGGCAAGTGTTCAAGTTGGTGCCAAACCAAACAGAGCTGCTAACTGGCTCAAATCTGATTGACATGCTGATTCGTTTATGCAGTGAGTTCTCAAGCTGAACTGACTCCCCATGAGGAAGTCCCAGGCCACATGCTGACAACACACAGGAAGTGACATCATTATGTCAGTGACTTCAGGATGACACTCTGTTATTTGGGCAAAAGCTTTGTGGTGGAAGGTGCTGGCATCATGACACCAGCTGGCATAGTGACACCAGCAACACGTTGGGTATTTTGTAATTTAAAAGTAGCAGCATTAAATATAAATGATGAGGCCAGCCATGGCAGTGTTAAAAGTATAATGAAGGAATTTACTAGAACTATCAGGGTAAGGGAACTGGGGTACAAAACAATAAAATTCATAGCTTCCTATAGCTCAAGATGGAGTTCTTTACCCTTGCCATTACATGGTTAGCCAGTTTGGTGTAGTGGTTAGGAGTGCAGACTTCTAATCTGGCAAGCCAGGTTCGATTCTGCACTCCCCCACATGCAGCCAGCTGGGTTTCCTTGGGCTCGCCACAGCACTGATAAAGCTGTTCTGACCGAGCAGTAATATCAGGGCTCTCTCAGCCTCACCCACCTCACACGGTCTGTTGTGGGGAGAGGAAAGGGAAGGCAAATGTAAGCTGCTTTGAGACTCCTTCGGGTAGAGAAAAGCAGCATATAAGAACCAACTCTTCTTCTAAACTACAAGATGGATCTCTCTCTCTCTCTGCCTAAAGCAGTTTCAGAGAACCAAGGCAGGAAGGAGAATTCCTTCTCTTCCATTTACAGTTGCTTACGTGAGAACTAGGCATGTAATCAATGGCATACACAAATTTACATACCGATAAACAAATCACATGACCCACTTCACTTGTTCCCAGTAGCAACAAGTGTCAACAAACAGTTAACCCTTTTTCTGCCAGCCAGTAGCAAACTCTTGCGAAAGTCTAACACAGCATGGCCCGGGCCTTTCTCTTGCTCCTGGTAATTCCCCTCTAATCCCCAACCGGTTGCCAGGAGCAACCCTATCAAGATCAGATGTGTGGCCTGTTTTAAAAAAAATACCCAGCCTCCTTAGCATTTAAAATTCACACATATTTACATAAATCAACATATGAATGTGTGATTTCCTTCCTCTTCTACAGGATATGCAGCTCTGATCTTGTCTTTATGCTGAGCATGTGATGGTAAAGAACAGTGCAGGGGGATTGTTGGGCAGTTAAATTCCTTGGGATGTGCAGTCATTGAGTAGACTGATGAGTAATCTCCTCTGTATTGTGAACTTGGCAGGTACCCCACAGATCTTTTTCTCTGTATCCAAGGGGAGGGGAAGCGACAAGGAAGTCACAGAGAATGATTTGCGTTATGAAGAGGAGGACGCTGGAGACTCCTTTGCCAAAAGGATGTAATCTTGTAAAAACAACCTGTTAACCCTACAGTCTTTGACAGATATATTTACTAAGGGATAGCAAATCATGGTGTGCATGTGAAGGGTATGTGTGTGCATCTGAATAAACTCAGTAACATTTGTAATGTAAACCCATCAGGCTGCTCTAGGCTGCTAGGCCTTAATGTACTTGAAAATTGTTTGTGTTTTATGGAAAAAGCCTGTTTTAAAAACCGTCTCTAAAAGGGGCAGCAGGCAGGAGGGCTCCTGCTGAGCAGGGCAGGTCCTCCAGCCGTGGTCCAGCAGAGTGGCCAGCCCTGCTCCTCCCTGCTCCTTAGTTTAGTTTATTGAATTTTATTGAACCCGCAACTCCTGGCCAGCTGGCTCGAGGTGGCTCACATCAGACAAAAACAACAAAACACAAGAAAACTGCCCACCTCACCCTTGCCCACCCACCTCACCCTTGCCCACCCACCTCCTGTAAAGTAGGGGATTACATATGCCACCTCAGGTCTCAGGGTGGGGTGTTCAGAGGAGGGACCCAGTTGATGTTCTATTACCTGGCCTCAGCCAAATGCCTGATGGAAGAGCTCCATTTTACAGGTCCTGATTAACTTCATGAGCTCTGTTAGGGCCCCTATTTCTTCCACCAGGTCGGGACCAGGACCAAAAAGGCCCCAGCCCCAGTTAAGGCTAGGCGTACCTCTCATGGATCGGGAACCACTAACCTTTTCTGATTCACAGAGCATAATGCTCTGCTGGGAGCATAAGGAGATGGACAGTCCTGCAGGTATGCTGGGCCCAGTCCGTGTATGGGTTTAAAGGTCAAAAACAGAACCTCAAATTTGATCTAGAACACAAAAGAACTGGAAAGAACTTTACCTGCTGGCAAATACTGTTTAAATGGTGTATCAGTCTCCTTTTAAGTTCTCTTACCTCCATTTGTGCTTTCTTCCTCTAAAAATAAACTTGATACTTATTCATCAATCACCTGGACTGTCAGTTTATCTTATTCCTCAGGTATTGATTCCAAGTTTGGTGGGATTATACTCTGGCCCAAATTTTACCTAGGGTTGCCAGCTCTGTGATGGTAACCCCCAAAGTATTTGGGAGGCAGATGCTTTGGTGTCCTTTCTGGATGAGACTATAGAGATCAGGGAAAATTCCAAGACCTGTTCCGCATGAGAAATTTGTCCCTGGACAGCCTCTCATTGCTTGCAGGTTTTAGTCCTGCTTCCACATGGTGTCGGAAACAACGTGGAGCTCTCCAGTGGGTGGTGTGAGTTTTCATCCAGTATGCTCCATGATGAGGGAACTCGCAAAATCCCAATTTCCCTCTTCTTGTAACGCTGCTAATCAGGGCAAAAACAAGGGGGAAGCCTGAATGGAGGGAGAAACGCACAACAGTCTCGGTAGCTGGTAAGCTTAATTCTGCCACTGAGCATTTTCAGTTTCTACTGGGATCCTCAGTATGGTGGAATAGGTTGGAAATTGTGATGGGAAATACTTTGGGTGCACCATCACTGTGCCCTCATGCGCTAATCAGAAGACAGAAGAGAGGGAAACACTTCACAAGCCATGCAAACAATCAGATTTTCCTTCACCACAGTGATGACAGCTGACATGAATTCAGTATTGGCTGTCGGAAGCGTGGAGTGAAATACTGCCACTTCTAGTATCACCTCATAAGCCCACAAAATAGCTGCTGATTGATGTCTGATTTGCTATATGTTTATCCAGACTGAAGCCATAATGCATTTGTTTTTATTTGTGCTGGATGAGAATGAGATTGTGCAAGTTGTTTTATGGTTTACTGTTTCAAAGATGTTGAGTGGGTATATTTGGTTACGATTATGCCCAGGGGGTTGCAAAAACTTTCGAAGAGCATAGGGCGCATCCCATTGTACATGGAAATGTGTGATATAAAAGAAGGGATTATAGTCTTGATAGAAGATAATAAAGCTTGAGTGCATTTGTCTATGTCTACTAAAATATTTCAACAGGAATGCATATTACAGATTGAGGACCGTACTAGATGCAAGGAGGGCAATTACATGTCTGGATGGAGCTTCCTTATACCACCATGCTAGGAGACAGCTTCGCAGAAAGACCTTGGTATTTCCATAAGAACTGGTTGGCCACCGTGTGAGATAGGATTCTGGACTGGGTGAACCACTGGTCTAACCCAGCAGGGCTCCTCTTATGTTTTTATGGCTATACTAGTATCAAAGCCCATTTTAAAAACCTTCTCACTGGCCAAAGGGAAGGGAATGCACCCTCACCCCCGCCTCACGGCCGCTTCCCTTCGGCTCCCAAAGCCCTCTCGCTGTGTCTCCAAGGCAGCGAGAGGGCTTTGGGGGCTGAAGGGAAGGGAATCCTCCCCCCCGCACCACGGCCGCATCCCTTTGGCTCCCAATGCCCTCTAGTGGCTAGGGCAAGCCCCCTCTGGGACAGAGCTACCTGGGAGCTGTGGATGCACCCTCCTCGCTGGCCAGGAAGCTTCTGGGTGGAGGTGGGCCCAATATGGGCGCGCCCACTGGATGGGAAGTGCTGGCTGGACAGGAGATTCCTGTCCAGGACAGCACCCAGACAGGACTGCCCAGATGGCCATTTCCATAATATAGAGAGGAACTATGGTAAGGATGATACCATCGGTCCATCTAGCTCATTCTTCATGCAGAACGTCCCACATTCAGTTTCTAATATCTCTTTTTCAGCTCTTGGGGAATAGGCACTGAGGAAAGCTTAGGCCTGAGATCCCAGACTGCTACTGCCACTTAGAAGAAACAGTACCAGAGATACTGGGAACCTCAACGAGAATGCAACAATTCATTGGGCTTACCATGTTCCATTACTCATGTTTATACAATTCAAGCCCCCTTGCAAACTTTCTGCAGGCCAGACTGGTGGGTGGTGGTGGATCGTTGGGTAGTTTTGAGTGGCAGGGACCAGTGGTATATCCTGGTATAAGACAGCAACATCATCGTATGTCCACCTTTTGAAAGAGAAGCTTAGCTTAGGGGGTGGTATTTGCTTTTCACATTCAGAGTGGTTTAGATTCAATTCCTGGCATCCAAAGACAAGAAAGATCTTTCTCTATTTGTGCCACGCAACAGCTGCGGTCTCTCACTTGCTGGGTACCTTCTGGCCTGAGGGGCTCACCATTGGGCAGCTATCAAAAGGATTGGGCAGCTATCAAAAGCCTTAGGATTTTGGGGGCTTTTTTTTTTACAATGTAGGTTGCCAGTTCTTTCCTTAACCCTCCCCATTTACCTGGGCTTGGGACCAGCATGCTCAGGTGTGCATAGCTGGGTTTACTGGTGCTTAGCCTTTGCTTAATGGTTTGTTTGTCATACTGCCAGTTCTCACTGCTACCTGCCCTAAAATATTGCTTACCATAAGCTTTAATAGGGCCAGTTGTGCTTCCATTGCCCTCCAGGTTTTTGTTTTGATTATAACTTGCAGTTACCATTTTCGTTAATACGGTAGTTACACTCTGTCTACAGCCACGGTAATTAGATCAGCTTTAGCTAAGCTGTAAAAATTTTGCAAGCAGCTTAATTTAGTTGTTCACAGTTGGAGGTATATTTTCATCGCTGCTTTCTGAGTTGGTTTTGAATTTCTGATAGATTCACTTGGCGAGATGCCACCCAAGCATGTGGCTTCTACCAGGAAAACCAGGGCAACTTGGCATCTGATGCCCATTTCAAAGCATGCTGTTCCAAGGCAAGCAGATGGCCACCAGAATTACAATAAAACCAGTTACAAGGATGGCTAGGAAGAAGAAGAATTGGTTATTATATGCCACTTTTCTCTTCACGTAGGAGTCCCAAAGCGGCTTACAATTGCTTTTCTTTTCCTCTCCCCACAACAGACACCCTGTGAGGCGGGTGAGGCTGAGAGCCCTGATATTACTGCTCGGTCAGAACAGCTTTATCAGTGCTATGTCGATCCCAAGGTCACCCAGCTGGATGCATGTGGAGGAGCCGGGAATCAAACCCGGCTCGCCATATTAGAAGTCAGTGCTCCTAACCACTACACCAAGCTGG
This sequence comes from Paroedura picta, assembly GCF_049243985.1. NCBI lineage: Eukaryota > Metazoa > Chordata > Lepidosauria > Squamata > Gekkonidae > Paroedura > Paroedura picta. The sequence goes on from NC_135373.1 coordinate 33,986,331, forward strand.
CTCTTCTGCTAACCCGCCTCCTGCTAAACCTGGCCCCTCTTCCAATTTGACTGGTAGCAAAAAAGTGCCCCAGGTCTGGGTGCAGGAACCCTTTTAAAGTCCCCACCCCTGGCAGTGCCCCTTTTTCAACCCCAGTGGTTGATCTCAGCCCTGCTGCTAGGGCTTGCCCAAACACCCGAGTGTCTCTCAGAGTGCTTTTGATCAAATGGAAGGGCAGTCCCGCATCCACACTGCAATCGAAACCTGTGAGCAGGAGGTATTCTGCACGGAGCCAAATAAAACAGTTTAAAAAACAACCAGTTTAGACCACTTTATTATATTTCAATTGTTGTTCAGTATTGAATATAGTCTGTTGAAAAACTACATTGCAATGCTCTCTGCATGAAACAATGCATAGCCCTGCCCACTGTAGTTCTGCCAACTCCGCTTTGATCTCTAATGCAGTCACTAATCTGCATAACTAAAGAGCTTCTCTGCATGGCTAATAGATCATCTCAGGCAGGCAGGAGAGAAATGAAATGGCGAAAAGCATCTTTCAGAAACAACGCTTAAAAGACGCTTAAAGCACTGAAGAGGCAGTTCACCATGCAGAGCAAAATCAGTTTTGCAAAATAAATTCACTCTTCTGTGCAGAGATCAGAAAAACAACGATGTATTAAGTGAGTTTTCATCAGCTTATCACGCAGAAGAGGCCCAGGAGCAGAGCCAAGAGGTCACCTTCTCCTGTGCAATCCATCTCCTTCTGTGATTCAGAAGAGGATGAATTCCAGAGACATTCTGCAAGCAAGAAGATTCATGCAGGGGACACAAGTCTCAAGCAAAAGGGGAGTGAGAGACTGCCAACAATGACTCAGGGTCAGGTGAACTTTCCTCTGAGCAGGATTCTGCATATGTGTTGGGATTCCTGGGGGGGGGGTCATGTCCCCAGTTTGCCACCTTGAGCCTGGAGGCATGGGGGGTGGGATCTTGGCACTGTTTGGGGATTTGAAGTGGCTGATGTTTGCTGGGCTCCTCCAACCTTTAGATATGCAGAGGACCTCCTTGGCATTCATTTGCCTGTGGAAATATGGGAATGTATTTTAAATGGGTGTTATGTGGACATCTTTTTGTCACTGAAACCAGACAGGGGTGGGAGCATATGAGAGCCTCATTCTGACAAAGCCATTCCAGCTTGGTACAGTGGTTAGGAGTGCAGACTTCTAATCTGGTGAGCCAGGTTTGATTCCCCGTACCTCCTCCACATGCAGCCAGCTGGGTGACCTTGGGCTCCCCACAGCACTGAGAAAGCTGTTCTGACCGAGCAGTGATATCAGGGCTCTCTCAGCCTCACCTCCCTCACAGGGTGTCTGTTGTGGGGAGAGGAAAGGGAAGGCGAATGTAAGCTGCTTTGAGTCTCCTTCGGGTATAGAAAAGCGGCATATAAGAACCAACTCTTCTTCTTCTTCAAAGTGGCTAGCAAACTTAATGGCTTAAACTGGATGCCTGGCTATAGAGCCTTTAGGAGGGCTGTGCTTTCAGCATATCCGAGCACTGCTGGCACTTGGTTAACCACATGTCTAATGTTAGGAAAATGTGAGGATCTTCGATTACTTAGAAAAGCAAACTCTTGGCAGACAGTCAAAGATTTCCTTATGGAGTAAGAAAGTGCTCTCATCAAGGCATTCTCAAAACTGGGGCTGAGGATAAAGGTCTCCCCTAATATCCCAAACTCCGTTTCTCCCCCTCCCCGAGGGAATCCAACGAAAACAGGGGAACATCAAACATTCTTAACACTCTGATGAGAAAATCAGCTTCAAGGGAGAAGGGGAAGGAACAGAGCAAATTGGTTGCTTAGAGGGGAGAAAGGGGGGGGGGACAGAAATGCAGGAAGGAACAATAGGGCCATAAAACAAAGCAAAGGAGACAAGCTGCCCCCATCTCCTACACAGGGTGAATATTCTCCATAACCAAGTTACAGAAACATCCTAAATAATGGCAGAAGCTACTGGATTCTGACAGGAAGGCTTGTACCATGGCCAGTGAAATCATAGCTATCAAACATGACAAGGCTTTTTGCAAGATCCTGCCTTCAAGAAAGAGTGGAGAATTGAACCCGGGTCTCCCAAATCCTCATCCGGCATGCCGACCACAGCACTGATGGGAGAGATTAAGGCAACAAACATGATATAACATTGTGTACCCAATGAAACATTTTTTTAGAGCAGAAACACTGAAAGCTGACATTTTAATGAATTTATTTAAAGCCATCATTAGCTTGCCCTTATGCCTGAAATCTGGGACCCAACACCACGAAACAAGAAAACCAATGCAGCATTAAAAACATCAACATCCATTTTAAAAAGCAGTAACTACTATTTTTGAATTTTCCATGAAAAACTTTGCAGGAAGGAAAGCCTGGCCAGGGTTTTATAGCCAAACATGGAGCTTCTTTTAAAGGGACAAGAGCTTACATCAACCTATTAAGTTCCATATTTTCAACCCCCACCCCCACATCTCCATTATGGAGCTAGAGAAGGACCATAGCCCTGTCTAAATCCCAAGGTCTTATATTTTGTTGCCCATGACAGAAATCTGCAGACATTTGCTAAAAAAAAAAGATCCTTCTGATGGGAAATTTTCTCTCTGTCTTTCTTAGCCAGGGAGAATTTCCCCTTCTTTGTTTCAGAACAAGTGTTATGACAAGACATCTCAAAGACCACATCTTTTTTTTTTTTTTTGAAAAGCAGGGAATGAATAAAAACGGAAGGCGGCTCTCAATTGCTGACACCCACTTTCAAACTTTCTCTTTTGTCCTTTCCATTTCCCTTTCACATGTGTTGTTGGAAATTATTAATTGGGTGCAATTAGAGCTGAACCTGGTTGGAAAGAAAGAAAGAAAGATCTAAGATTCAAGGGAGTTTGCCTAAAGCTTCAAGGCAAAAGAAATGGAGAAAATTAGGTAGGTGAAATGTCAAAAGTTCATAATGTTGCTGCCCCTCTCCCCAGCATTAGGCACGAACTGAGCTGACTGAGCTTCAAAAACCCAATGCAGATAAGACCCTGTTAGTCTTTCAGTGATTCATCAAAAAAAAGAGTAAAGGGTTAGTAAGTATACTGGAAACGCTTCACTGTATTCTGACATCCAGCTGACCTAATCTCTCCTCATCCCCCCCCCCTTTTTACAAAATCTGATGCCATTCTAAAGATTCGCTTAACCCTTGGATCACCGGACTGCAAGCGCTGATGCCTAAACGGTATGTAATCGATATTTTAAGACTTCTATGCCTGCAAGGGATAGGCATGGACCAGGAAATGTAGTTTGGCTTGTGGTTTACAGCATGCCTGATTAAAGGTAAAGGTAAAGGTATCCCCTGTGCAAGCACCGAGTCATGTCTGACCCTTGGGGTGACGCCCTCTAGCGTTTTCTTGGCAGACTCAATACGGGGTGTTTTGCCAGTGCCTTCCCCAGTCATTACCGTTTACCCCCCAGCAAGCAAGCTGGGTCCTCATTTTACTGACCTCAGAAGGATGGAAGGCTGAGTCAACCTTGAGCTGGCTGCTGGGATTGAACTCCCAACCTCATGGGCAGACAGATTCAGACAGCATATCGCTGCCTTACCACTCTGCGCCACAAGAGGTTCTTGATTACTGAACCGCAAAATGTCATGTACTTTTAGGGGCTAAACAAATTGGTTCAATTTGTGAGGCTTGTGAGGCGGCAGAATGCCACCCCTGGTGTGCTAGAGACACTACACTCACAGTGGACCTCTCCCAGATACTCCTCAAGCCCACCAAGTTTGGTATGAGCTATAGCCCCCCAAAGATTGTGCCCTGCCCTCCATTGTTTCTAATGGAAGTGGAAAAAAACTGTTCAAAAAGCAAGGTAATAAAAGCCAGCAGGACAGAATCAAAGTCCCACAGAATCTCTGAAGTAGAAACGGAAGATGGGAGGTATTTTTTTTACAAGTCGAGAAGAACCAGTGCCACTGTGGCTCTATGAACCCAACAGAAAGCAGGGATAAAAAAACCTGAGCATCTCCTTAGTGCAGTGGTTCTCAGCCTTGGGGTTCCGACCCCAATTGGGGTTACCTGGCTCCTTCTGCGGGGTCGCAAGGTTGGTGGCCGCCGCGGTGGCAGCGGCGGCCAGCGGCGGTAGCAGGTGGTGGAGGGTGGTGGCAGCAGAGCCATGGCACTGGCTGCCTCCATGCGGCCTCCAAATTGTTATGCGCCTGTGCGAGCACCCATACATGCCGCCCACACGTGCTGCCGCTGCGACAGTTAGGGTTGTGGCGTTACAGTGTTTGAGAACTGCTGCCTTAGTGGATACTCTCTGAATTTGAAACCTGAACTGTTTTCCACCCACTAAAGGCCCTTGTTGATTTTCTCAGACCTCTTCCACACGGAGGACTCACCCAGTTGTTATGGCGTGCTGTCCCCTGGTATTTTGCCTTAGGATAGCTGTCCTGATTTTTCCCTATGACTACATGGGAAATCTTTGGCCCGCTCCCTCCCCACCCCTGTCCGCCCCGGATTTTTCTACCTGTGTGAGATAGCTGCTAGACTATCAGTCTAGACTATTATCTTCTACCAGTGGAAACTTCCTGCTGGTATTTCCCCCCTTGTTTTGCTTCTCAATCATTGTCACATGGTACAAACTCCTATCACCTTCCAGCACCATTTTGTCACATTTGAGCAAGCCTGATATTTTTTTAAAATTTAAAAATAATGTTATTGAGATATAATTAAAAAAATGTTTTAAATGTTCCCGGCGGCTTTCCCCTCAGCTCTACAGAGCAGCTCTGATTGGAGCTGTGGGAGGACCATAGGGTGCTTTTTAAAAGAAATACAAATAAAAAAAATGCGCCCCAATCAGAGCTACGCTGTGGAACTGAGGGAAAGCTGCCAGACTCTACCCCAGGGTTCACCATCTTCTCTCCTTTTGACCCTTTCCCTTTATCCTCCCCTCCATTTTTTACCACTGCCTGTCATATATTTATCCCCCCCCCCTCCTTTCAAGTGTGCATAATGAAACCTAACCATCTCCGTTTTCCCCCTCCAATATGGATCCAAAGTGGCTCAAAATACAAAGAAAGAAAGAAAGAAAGAAAGAAAGAAAGAAAGAAAGAAAGAAAGAAAGAAAGAAAGAAAGAAAGAAAGAAAGAAAGAATAGAAACAAATTGGGAATTGTAGGGAGAAAAGACTTCTGAATACATAACCAGTCTTTATCGCTCCCTCTTTTCCTTCAAGTGATCTTCCTCTCAAGCCCTCTTTGACTCACATTTCTGGATATACTAAGGCTGTTCTGTAGCAGAGGAGAAGCAAGCTGTCTGGTCTTACTCAGCCACTGGCAGTGAGTGGGGTCTTCCCCATTTCCTTCTCCACTTACATGATGGTCCTTTCCCCTTATTTTGGCCTTCTCTAACAAACCTGTAAAGCAGGATAGGCTGAGAGACAATGACCAGCCTATTACAATCCATGGGGCTTCAAAACTGAAGGTGGATGATGAATCCAGGTCCCCCAGTGCACCCAACAAGGTAGGAGGCTGGCCATCTAAAGTGGCCACTTGAGTAATGTGATCATCCATCCCACCTTTGGTGAGACTGTCCCGCTTTTGGGGCATCTGCCCCGTGTTCCGTGGTGTTTCCTGCCTGTCCTGCGGCATTCTCATATCTATGGGGCGGGAGGGGGGGGAGGGAGGGCCCGTCTGCCGCTGCCGCATCTCTCCTTGTGACCAGAGATTTCTGGTCACCTTATGCTTGCGGGAGAAGGCCCGATCAATTCCTTGGCCCAGGCTTAATCTATGCTTAATAAGTCATTGATTGGAATGTTTTCACAGTGGTATCAAGGCTTATTACTGAAATTTGAAATGCATTAAAGTATTAAAATGTAATTATTTTTATTTGGGTCTTCCTGGAGACCCAGGAGACTACCTTTGAGCTCTTTGAAGTGGTAACAGTAGTATTCGTGCTCTGCTTTATAAGAAGCACATGAGTTTTGCCTTGGTTCATAGTTTGGTTTTTTAATCATACCTAATGCTGAGTACGTGTGTGTGTGTGTATTTCTGAAAGTTTTCATCTCTGGAGGTTAGGGAAACACACTAAACCTACATTGGATGCTGATTTTTTAAAATGTTGAATTTTCATCAGTGGAGCAGTCTCATGACCAAAGCTCTCCCATACCTGTGAGCTGAAAGCCGGTGTTATACCAACAGAGTTTATGCTACAACTTTTAGTTGGATGAATATTGAAATATTGGAGACTTGCAAGGATAATTTTCACAATCATAGGAGGAAACAACCACTGATGAAAATTCAACAATGAAAACGGCACAAACCTAGAGTCCATTTTGGTTGCTTCATTAATCATTAAAATAGAGACAAGACACGTTTTGACGTTGGATTCAATATCTTATTAAGGAGTATTGTATAAATATTATGCTGTATGCAGATTTTGATAGTCTGGGACAGGTTCTCTCTTTTTTCCTGTTGGTACGTTTATTCAGAACTGCCTGTTTTTTTCGTGTTGTAGATTTTTTTATGTGAACAAATAATTTGAACAAAAATGTATATATTTTATAAGAAAAAATGATGCAAGGAAACTGAAGACAAAATGAAGAAAGAAGTGGGAAGGAATAGCATTCTGAATAGCCACGCCCTGGCTTGTCTGCGCTTGGGAGCTAAGCAGGGTTGCCCACAATCTAGACCTGGACTTCCTGTGTATAAAGTGCTGTTAAATCACAGCGGAGCTGAGTGACGGCAACCCCATAGGGTTTTCAAGGCAAGAAGCTAACAAAGGTGGTTTGCCATTGCCTGCTTTTGCATAGTGACCCTGGGCTTCTTTGGTGGCCTCGCATCCAATTCCTAAACAGGGCCAACTCTGCTTATCTTAAGAGATTTGATCCGATCAGACTAGCTTGGCCATCCAAGGAAGACCGGGATTGCTCTGCAGAGGAAGGCAAGGGTTAAAGATCTATGCCCATCTCTTGCCTGGAACACACACCATGGATGGGCCATACTTTGGTTGTGGTTCAATGGCACATTCTTCTTCTTCTCTATGAGAAGAAGGAACAGGATCAAAATTATGGTAGATAGTTCCTTAGATACATCATTAGACTGAAACGGATGGGCAGAAAGACAGACAGACGGAATCCTGAGACTAGTTCAATGGATCCTGGGGTCAGTTAACTCTTGGATTCTGGATCTGGTGGGTATATACCAAGGCTGATCTGTAGCAGAGGAGAAGCAAGCTCAGTCTGGTCTTACTTAGCCCCTGGTGGTGAGTGGGGTCTTCCCCACTTCCTTCTCCACTCACATGATTGTCCTGTCCCCTAATTTTGTCCTTCTGTAACAAACCTGGGAAGCTGGATAGGCTGAGAGATTATGACCAGCCTATTACAATCCACGGGGCTTCAAAACAGAAGGTGGGATGATGAATCCAGGTCCCTTTCCAAATCGCCCATAGTCCCGGCTGTCTTCAGACACCCCAGTTTGTTGACAGTCTCTAGCCAAGCATTAAACGCAGTGCCACAGGCTAACTCAAGCAGATAAGGGCCCCCCAGGCTCCCCACTCCCATGAGTTCTTATCGCCTCCATTAAGGCAATAGGGGAGGGGGGGCGGCTTTTGTTTTCTGTGACAACCCCCTCCATTTTGTACGAAGAAAGCTGGCGGCGCTGCGTCAGGATGCCTCTGGGGACTGACATAATTAATGCCTCTAATGTGAAAGTTTAAGGTTCATTAGGTTTAGAAACTTCGGCAGGTTTTTTAATCAAGCATGTTATGGCAAATCATTAAAAGCTAAACGCGATTTATGAGACATGTCGATCATATTTTGTCGCATGTTGCCTTGGAGCGGAGCAGCCGGCTAAGGCGACCGTTTGGACAGCGCTCACACCTGGATGGCCAGCGCAAGCAGGTCTGAATCCTGCCCCAGAGGGGGCTCTTTTCCAATTTAATAAAAAAAAGAGAGCGTCGCATTTGACAGGCTAGTCAATAGCAGGGCAGTGCCAGAACATCCTGGCAGCGCTAGAAAAGCCGAGGCCGTTCCAAAGATTCTGTTGGCCCTGCAGTGAAACGGAGAAAATTTCAAAAGGTGTGCTGTGAGGTAAAAAGAAGGCCCGTTTATAACACCACATTTCTTCTTGAGGATCTGCTACCATAAGGGGGATTTATGATCTCTGTGCTGCTCTTTTGTTGGGTCAACTGACGTTTGGTTTATGAGGACTTGGGTCTGGGTTCTCTGCAGCTGTGGGAAAAGGCATATTTAAAATCTCCAGGAGTTTGACTGGTACCAGGAGAACTGGGGTGTGGGGGGGGAACTGACCCCCCCACCGCCAGTTTACCGGACCTGAAATGGCAGTTGCAGGGAGCAATTTGTACCTATTCTGAGGGGCACATACCAGTTTGTCTCAAAACTTAACTTGCAGAATGGCCCATACTTCAGTCATCTCTTTGCATTTCATTTACGCGGATGCAGAAGGAGACTGAGAGTAGGAAAAGGGCTAGATAAGGTTCTTAAGTGCCAGGATGTGTCATGAAGGAGCTATATAAGTGTAAGGATGTGTCACCGGCCACCGCTGACGACCCATTATGGCTGCGAAAGTCCGATAGTGAAGAAAGCTGACAGGAAGAAAGGTGATGTTGGAAAAGAGTTTTGTGGATACTGCAGACCACCAAAGTACAGATAAATGGGTTCTAGATCAAATCAAGAGCCTCTTGTGATGCAGAGTGGTAAGGCAGCAGAAATGCTGTCTGAAGCTGTCTGTCCATGAGGTTGGGAGTTCAATCCCAGCAGCCGGCTCAAGGTCGACTCAGCCTTCCATTCTTTCGAGGTTGGTAAAATGAGTACCCAGCTTGCTGGGGGGTAAATGGTACTGACTGGGAAAGGCACTGGCAAACCACCCCGTATTGAGTCTGCCATGAAAACGCTAGAGGGCGTCACCCCAAGGGTCAGACGTGACCCGGTGCTTGCACAGGGGATACCTTTACCTTTACCTTTTAGATCAAATCAAGCCCGAATTCTCCATAGAAACTAAAATGGCTACATTGAGGCTATTGGACTTTGGTAATATTGTGAGAAGACAACAGTCACTGGAGAAGGCAATCGTGCAAGTAATCTGCACTAACAGAAAACCAGACAACAGACCAAACTGCTGTTTTTATTGAGTACTGTTGTTATATCACACTGTTTGATACAAGTTTCACTGTTCAATACAGCTTGGTGTAGGAGTTAGGAGTATGGACTTCTAATCTGGTGAGCCGAGTTTGAATCTGCGCTCCCCCACATGCAGCCAGCTGGGTGACCTTGGGCTCGCCACAGCACTGAGAAAGCTGTTCTGACCGAGCAGTGATATCAGGGCTCTCTCAGCCTCACCCACCCCACAGGGTGTCTGTTGTGGGGAGAGGAAAGGGAAGGCGATTAGAAGCCACTTTGAGATTCCTTCGGGTATAGAAAAGCGGTATATAAGAACCAACTCTTCTTCTTCTTCTTCTTCTTCTTCTTCTTCTTCTTCTTCTTCTTCTTCTTCTTCATATTGAATGTTCATTGTACTGTACTGCAGAATCTTTTGCATGGGATCCAGGAGACCAGGCAGATGTCTGACCTTCCAGGACTAGAAATGAAAGCCATTGAACATGGCCATGCCTGTGGAGTGACACACCTCCCTGAATTAATAGGTATGCAATAGAGCGTTGTAGCATCTTAAGATATAGGAGCCTGCCTTACATCTAACATCTAGTGAGGTATGTTTAGTGGAAAGGTAGGAGATTTGTGGATGTCCCCCAGTTTCCCAATCTGTGCCGTGCAATAAGGGAGCTTCTCTGCCAGGCGTTTGGTTGAGGTTGACTGGAACCAATAACACCCACTGGGCCCTTGAACCTCCCTCCCAGGAATCCACGCACCTGACCCGAACCATGGACCTGTTTGATTGTTGTTCTGTTGAACTGTTATTCCTGTGTAGTTGTTATTGTCATTCCCATTGCTATTATTTCTATCCGATCGATGTCAAAAACAGAGTTTGATGTGAACTGACCTTTACGTTTCATGTGAACCAACCTGAGCCTCAGGGGAGGGCAATGTACAAATGTAACAAACAAACAAACTGCCCTGAGCTGAAAGGAAAAGTGGTATATAAATGCATAGTTCCTTTACGTTTCATGTGAACCGACCTGAGCCTCAGGGGAGGGCGGTGTACAAATGTAACAAACAAACAAACTGCCCTGAGCTGAAAGGAAAAGTGGTATATAAATGCATAGTTCCTTTACGTTTCATGTGAACCGACCTGAGCCTCAGGGGAGGGCGGTGTACAAATGTAACAAACAAACAAACTGCCCTGAGCTGAAAGGAAAAGTGGTATATAAATGCATAGTTCCTTTACGTTTCATGTGAACCGACCTGAGCCTCAGGGGAGGGCGGTGTACAAATGTAACAAACAAATCGCCCTGAGCTGAAAGGGAAGGTGGTATATAAATATAATTAATTAATCAATCAAATAATTAATATATAAACATGAGACTGATTGAATCAGTCGAGGCAGCTGTGGCCCTCAGTTGGCAAGACCTGAGCAAGGCTGTTAACAGCAGGGCATTTTGGAGGTTATTAATCACAGGTCACCATAAGTTTGAAGCGACTCGACATCACTTAAGACACACACAACAAGGGTGCTTTTGAACGTTCCCTCATCCTGAATGGATTCAGGCTTGGTGAGTTAAAGGTCACTTTATTTCACGCAGGACGGGGACATCTGTTAGATAAGCAACATAAAGGCTTGTGTTGGTTGGAGAGATGTTACAAAGAGAGGCCAGTTTGAAATAGGACACAGGGAAAAGGGTCATTGGACTAGGTATGTATTATTCCCAATGGTTGGTAGATAAGCAAAGCTATATTAACACAACGTCAGATTTAATCAAGGAAAGAGGAGGCTGAAACATGATAAACAGCTTCCAATTTAGAAAGTACAGAGTTTTGGTGGAACTGGTGAACACTTGCAAAGGTGGGTTTTGCAAAAAAGTATTAGCACCTCTAGTGAGTGGGTAAGACCAGGGGAAGGGGTCAAAGTGAATTATCTGATGAATCCTACTTCAGCAGTCTCTCTGAACTGGATTCTCCCTTTGAAGTTCTTTAGAGGAAAATAGTAATGTTTAGATTGGCAAAAGAGTGATGTGAAAGATTACTTAATTCATAATGGATTTGGGGAAATATTTCTTTTGAAACAAAGGTATTTTGAACATTGACCAGCATTCAATGAACTAACACAGGGGTACCCAAAGTTAAGAATCTAACACCATGTAAGAATTATATGGGGTTTGAGCCAAGAGTGTCCTGCTTAAGGGGAAAGCCCTATAATCATGGAAGGAGCTTGGTCTGTTTAGACTGGAGATGACTGAGAGGGGATCTGATAATCATCTTCAAGTATTTAAAAGGGTGCCATATAGAGGATGGAGTAGAGTTGTTCTCTCTTGCCCCGGAGGGAAGGACCAGAACCAATGGGATGAAATTAATTCAAAAGAAATTCCATCTAAACATCCGGAAGAAGTTCCTGACAGTTAGAGTGGTTTCTCAGTGGAACAGGCTTCTTCGGGAGGTGGTGGGTTCTCCATCTTTAAAGAGAGGCTGGATAGCCATCCAACAGAGAGGCTGATTCTGTGAAGGCAAAGGGGTGGCAGGTTACAGTAGATGAGCGATTGGGATGTGAGTGTCCTGCATAGTGCAGGAGGTTGGACTAGATGACCCATGAAGTCCCTTCCAACTCTATTATTCTATGATTCTATGAATCTCGTTGTCATGAAAGAGTATCTTTGGACCCAACCCAGTTGCTTGAACCTAAACCAAGGCTCTTTGGATCCATTCCCCTATTCCAAATTCCTTTCTATGATTCCTCGATTATGAAACCCCCTTGCTCTTCCCCAATTTCATTTCTGAAAAGGGATGAGTATTTGCTCAATAGATGGGCAGACGTGTTTCGTCTCTCTATCTTGCACAGCTAAGACCATCGAAACACCATTCATTCTCCAATAGGAACATGTTTTTGATTAATGCACGTAACGAATATGCTGACATAACGGTGGCTTAAGTGGACTCATTATCCTTCCTGCAGGTTGAGAGCCGAGAACAACACTGCTCTGTACAAGGTCTTTCTTTTGTTATGAAACTATAAATTTTCTACCAAAGTGATATCACCTAAGATCGCTCTTGTATTAATTTGTTCATCAGAATAACAAGTTTTTCAAAGGGCTCCCCCTCCCCATTTAGAACCTGGTGTACAGATAACTCCATTCCAAAGAAAGAATGCCCTCTAGGAGCAAGTTATTCCCCTCCTGTTATTAGAATAATGGATGTGTTATAACAAGGCCTTTGCATTTTCTTGTTCCCGGTAACTCATATCCAATTGATTCTTGTAACCCCTGCATTGCTTCTACCCTAGCCATTGTATGATATACCAACCCCCTGATCTTTCCTCCTCTTATTTGGGGGCAGTGTGGTGTCTTGAATAGCGTGTCAGGCAAACATTTGGTTGGCACAAGTTCAAATCCCCACTTTGCCATGGGAACTGGCTTGTTGAAATGAGGACCAGCCACTCCTTCTCAAGCTATGCTACCTTGCAGGATTGTTGTGGGGGTAAAATAGATGAAGGTAGAGAACAAGGCATGCTGTCCTGAGCACCTTAGAGGAAGAGGAAGGCAAAAATATAAGCCAAATGAGCCTGACCAGCAGGACTCTTATGTGAACCAGCAAATGGGTAGGTAACTATTGGTATGTAGCTGGCGCTATGGGATTTTGGAATTGTTGTTGCCCATGGGGATGTTTATTAATGGGATGATATTTTATGTTTTTATTGGGTTTTTCATTTGTGACCCACCACGAGCCAGCTTGTGGTGGAATATAAATTGAAAAATAGATGGATGGATGGATGGATGGATGGATGGATGGATGGATAGATAGATAGATAGATAGATAGATAGATAGATAGATAGATAGATAGATAGATAGATAGATAGATAGATAGATAGATAGATAGAACAACCAAGTTCCGGGCAAGCCCCGTTTAAGTATTCATGGGGCCCACAGCACCAGAGGCAGCTTAACGGTTCAGGGGCCCTGGTAGGGCAAAGTACAACTAGCAGTGTTACTTGTGCTGCACCAGTAACAGTGGGGCACTCCTACCAGGGATAGCTGAAACTTTGGAAGCAATTGACACCTTCACTTTGCTGAAAACATTTTCCAAACCTTGATGGGATGCACAAGCGCAATGCCTCGATATCCAGGGGAACCTTCACATGAATGTGGCTTGTGGCTGGAGTAGGCAGGAAGTTAGTGGGGGTGCCAATGGGCAGCTAGGAGCCATGTGGGCTGCATCATGTTTGGGTTAGGTGTAAGGGTGGCAGCTGTGAGGGGTTATGAACCACAACTCTGGCTACAGCACCAGGCTGCACTCATCCATTGGTGGGGTACTGTGCGGGGGCCCTGGAACTGTGGGGCCTGTACAATGTGCTACATGGATAAATTGCTACTGTCCCTGGTATCAGCATAGAGCTGGTAACCCTAGGAAAAATGCAGAATAAAATATGCTAAATAATTACATCAATAAATATATATTTAATCTAGATCTCCCTGTGTTTGGGGAAGAGGAAGGTTCCCATATCCATCTACCAGATCTTGGAATCTAGCTGTGCTTCTAGGATTGCCAGCCTTGAGGTAGAGCTTGGAGTTCTCCTGGAATTACGATGCAGCTCCAGACAACAGAGATCAGTTCTCTGGGAGGAAACAATCGCTTCTGAGGGTGGATTCGGATTCTATGGTATCGCCTCACCAAGACTCGGCCTGGACATGTTTTTGATAGGAAGGGTGTTTTTATGTGCGGAAACTTGTAAAAATGACAGCTACCATGGTGGGGTGGTTAGAGTGTTGGACTAGGATCTGGGAGAAGTTCAAATCTCCACTTTGCCATGATGTTTGGCTGGTCATTCCCTCTCAGTCTAACCTACCTCAGAGGAGGATGAAAAGGGGAGGATATTGTTAGAAACCTCTTTGAGCCCTCATTGTAGAGAAAAGTGGGATCTAGGCATTGAAAGAAAGGAAACGCAAGCTGGAATGCTCTGCCTACAGAAGTGACACCACCTTACCATCTCAGGAGTTCATACCCAAAGTCTTTCACATTCCTGAAGACGAGCTTCTTTGAGCTTCAGTTTAACAGATGGGTAATCAGCTTCTTTGGTTGTCATGGTGCATGCAAATTTCAATGGAAATGCATACATTTCCCTGCATCTCGCATCAGCTGCCTCTGTTTCACAGTGGAAATTTCTATTTAAGGAAAGGATGCAAATAAATGAATGTTCTTGACAGGCAGGAGTTCTCTCTGAGGCAATACCATATGAATAAGGACACTGGATGGAAGACATGTATGTTATGCCAGAGATCTCTGAGAAGATTGCTTGATATTTACTTCAATGTAAAAAAAATAGTCTCCAGTTATAAGGTCTAAGGGTAGCTTGTTAGGAAAGCCCTTTCTTTACCTGAGAGCTGCTGGCATTCAGAAGCGAAAACGATGAGCTAGATGGGCCACCTAGGGCCATGACTCAGTGAGAGAACATCTGCTTTTAATTCATAGAATCATAGAATCACAGAGTTGGAAGGGGCCATACAGGCCATCTAGTCCAACCCCCTGCTCAACGCAGGATCAGCCCTAAGCATCCTAAAGCATCCAAGAAAAGTGTGTATCCAACCTTTGCTTGAAGACTGCCAGTGAAGGGGAGCTCACCACCTCCTTAGGCAGCCTATTCCACTGCTGAACTACTCTGACTGTGAAATTTTTTCCCCTGATATCTAGCCTATATAGTTGTACTTGTAGTTTAAACCCATTATTCAGAAAGACTTCAGCATCACCAGTTAGAAGGATTAGGTCGGGCTGATGTGAAATTCCTGGGCAGAGGAGACAATATGTAGTAGGTGAATAAATAGTCCGGGTTAAAGGTCTGCACTGTAAAATTATTGCTTTAATTGCAATTCATAAAAAGGAATATCAGCCTCCAGGTTAGGGCCTAGAGATTTCACCCAATTGCAACTCACTCAGAGATCAGTTACCCTGGAGGAAATGGATGCTTTGGAGGGTGGACTCTATGACATCACAGAGGTCTCTGTCCTCCCTAGGCAACCCACTAAATGAAGGCAACTAGAAAAGCCAACAGAGCAAGAAAGATACAAATGAAAAACAAGAAACAGACTTCTTTTGGGCTCTTTTCCTATTAACCAATTGTATTGTTTATCAGAAATACTTTCTTGGCAACTTCATTGTGGTTATCCAATCTCTTCCATGACTAGCAGAATTTCCCTGTGAGGTTCCCATATTCTAACTCACTATAATCTTTAGTACAAGTAGAGATAGCGACCAAACGTATATTCTCCTTGCTCCAAAATATGAGCTACAACAGGCTGTAGCTAAATGCCCCCTCCTGTCTTGCTTGGAAGATTTCTCTCTGTGGGTACTAACTTGTTGGTGGTCCCTGGCCCCCGGGAAGTTCGCCTGGCCTTGACCAGGGCCAGAGCCTTTTCGGTCCTGGCCCCAACTTGGGCCTAGTCTGCACACAATAGATAATGCACTTTCAATGCACTTTAGTAGTAGATTTTCCTGTTCCGCACAGGGCAATCCAGCTGCCAAAGCACATTGAAAGTGCATTATCCTATGTGTGCAGAATGGGCCCTGGTGGAATGAACTCCCTGAAGAGCTGAGGGAGCTTTCCGTGTTCTGCAGGGCTTGCAAGACAAGTGTAGTTACCCTATAGCGCACTGAGAGGCAGCCTGTCACTGCTGTGGGGGTGGGAGGATACATAATTTTAATGGGGATATTATAGTGTTTTAATGTGGGGGTTTTACTGTGTAACGCACTGTGAGACGGCTTGCTAAGAGCAGCATTAAATAAATCTAACAACAACAACAGCCCCTTTAAGTGTTTTTTCCCCTGTGCTCTCTAGAAAGGATGCAAGCGGGAAGTTAGCCCCCTTGTCCATGCAAGCAGTAGAACTTGGGTAGTCTGAGATACCAGTGAGGCCCCCAGAAAGAAGTTTCCTATGTGAACTTGTGGAAGGGATTTTTTTCACCCTATTGACCTAGATCAGCGGGTGGGGACATTAAGGTAGAAAGAGTGCGGACTTCTAATCTGGCATGCCGGGTTCGATTCTGCGCTCCCCCACATGCAACCAGCTGGGTGACCTTGGGCTCGCCACGGCACTGATAAAACTGTTCTGACCGGGCAGTGATATCAGGGCTCTCTCAGCCTCACCCACCTCACAGGGTGTCTGTTGTGGGGAGAGGAATGGGAAGGCGACTGTAAGCCGCTTTGAGCCTCCTTCGGGTAGGGAAAAGCGGCATATAAGAACCAACTCTTCTTCTTCTTCTTCTTCTTTTTTGCGTGGGATCCAGGAGAGTGGGCAGACTTACAACCTCCCAGGACTAGAACTGAAAGCCATTGAACATGGACTTGCCTGTGGAGTGATGCACCTCTCTGAGGTAATAGATATACAATAGAGCTTTGTAATGCCTTAAGACATAGGAGCGGGCCTTATATCTAACATGTAGTGGTACATTAATGTCACTATTCTCAGTCTGGCAGCAGGTCTCCAGAGTCTTAAGTAGCAATCTTTTGTATTACCTGCCCCCTGATTCTTTTAGTTGGAGATGCTGGGGATTGAACCTGGCAGTGACCTTCTGCATGCCTTCTGCATACTGAGCCACAGATCCTCCTCCATGTCCACCCAGGGCTAAGAATCTGGTCTTCATATGGCTGCTATTTACCAAGAGGGAAGATCTGATATGCTCCCAGCCATACCTTCAATACAAAGCAGTCCTTGGCTTTAAGCTGATAGCAAAATATTATCATTTTCACCAAATCCGGGATACAAATAAAATGGATTATGTCAAAAGCTAATTATGCTCTCATCAATAAATGTGTTTTTTTTGTTCAACAACTTGTTCTTATATGACAGCCAAGAAATTAATCCCGTCAAATCTCCTTCAAACCTGTCAAATTAATATAGATGGCCTTCTTTGAGATAGGTCTCTTCTTCTGATGGTGAATTTCATTTGATCCCATTCTTTGAACCTCCTCTCCCCTCCCCCCCCCAAAAAAAAAACAACACATCCTTTTGATTTTATAACTATTCTGCAGGGCAATTTATTTTGTTATCCCACCCACTCTTTCTCTCTTTTTTTTTTGCATCAACAATATTAAAGACGCAAAAGGACCAGCTGGGATTCTTGGCACAATAGCAACAAATCTTGCTCCTCAAAAATAATTATTTATGAAGAAATGAGAAATAACAAAATCTTGGTTTTTCTCTATGGATAAGGCCAAGAAAATAGAAGATATTTGTCAAAGAACCCGGGAGGCTTTGCATAAATCATAAGAATAAGAGCCATAACAATAAGAAATCTTTAGCGAGAGGGTGTACATTATTTTAAACAAAGAGAACATATAGACAAGCAGGAAGGATTTGAAAATAAGCTAAACTTCCTTTGTATAAATGCACTAAGGATGGTTTTCCATTGTCGTCCTCTTTCATCTCTATTTGTATATGTCATCTATATTCATCTATATTTGTACCAACCTGCACATTGTTTATATGTCTGATATTTTTTTTAAAGCATCACTTTTAAAGACAAATGTGTATAGTTTGTAGAAAGTTGCTTGCTGCCATTAGGACAGTGGTCAGAATGGAACTGAATGCCGAGCCTATCAAAATGCTCGTTGCTCGTATTTATATACTGTTGTTCTTTTATGAAGCTCAGAATGGAACATGCAAAAGAGGGGATTTGATGTTGTCAAAACCATAGTTCATCCCACACAGCGCTAATGTTGCTGAAGTGCTACCATTGTGTAACGCTATTTATTTTTCGTTATTCACGATGTCGTACACAATCTGCAACACTCCCGCAACACTCCTGCAAAAATTGCTTTGTTGTAGCACTTTGTTGTAGTGATTTTTGGGGAATCCACAAAAGTGGATTCCCCCTAAAAAATTGCTAGACTCTTGAGAACAATCTGCAACACATCCGAAAAAGACATGTGCGTTTTCAATACAGCGATAGCAAGCATGTCCCTCCCTAATCTCTCACACCCGAGCTTCCGGTGTCGCGATCGCCATTTTTTCCCGTAAACCAGCCAAAGCAACGAATAAGCGATGCTTCTTTGGCTGAAATCCCTCCACAAGCAATTGTCCGTAAAGTTTCCGAGCACATTACAGCCCCTCATTCGACACTGCCCATAATTTCAGCCAGAAATAGCACTGGGGGGAATTTTTTTTTTAACTTTCAGAGCGTGTAAACGAGTAAGTGCCAGCTCCTAAGCCAGTGAAAAATGTCTTTCTGATACATCGAATGGACGAATATGCATTGCTACTGGCGTTTTCGTGTTTTTAAAAAACATTTTTTAAAGGGAAACACGAACACAACAGTTAATTGGCTGCTTTGGTTGACGGCCAGGGGAGGGAGGAAACGCAGAAAAATATCACCTCCTTTGTTTCGATTTCAGCGAGACTGGAAACTTGTGCATTATGAGAGCAGCGCTAGTGGGAGAGCCTTTTTTTCGCTTGAACCGGCTGGGTGTGTTACCAAGACCTGCCGCTTTTGCTTCCAGCGCTTTTCAATAGCGCTCAGACTTAGCGAAATTGCCCGTTGTGTGGAATTGCCCCATATATTCCTGCTTTTGCCATTTGTTATCTCTCTGCCTTCTTTCTGCTTTATTGATTGCCTTAGGTATGAATTGCAGCTGGTTTTAGGTAGTGTATCCAGCACTAGGAATTCTGGCTGTGATGCTCTGATGTTTCGGAACACGTTATCTCTCTCACGGACCTTGAGGCAAGAGGCACCGCTTGTGTCTTTCTGGCCTGGCTATGGGGATGGCATCTGGAAAATTTCATGCCCAAATGGGTAGATGGGGAGAGCTTGGGGGTTGGAGGTTAAGACAAGGTGATGGTTTGCGGGTAGTTAGTCTTAGCAAAGACTTAGCAAAGACTAGTATTGTTGTATCTTCAATAAAGAGTATTTTCTTCAACAAAGTCTGATTATTGGGAGTAACTGGCTGAACTCTCACAGATGTCCAGTGTGAGTGCTTGCCATGAGTACTGATCAATGCAAACTTTAATCTGTACATGTAAAGAATTTTTAAAACACTGTTCTAGATGACCCTAGTCAGATCGGATTCAGATATAGGCAAAACCTTCCCACTGCAGGAATCCATAGACACACAGTTTTTGAAAGCCTCCTTTGCTGGGAATAGTTTCATCTTCTCATTGCTATGGATCAAAAATATAACAAATCATCATGGACTTGTTGAGATGGATTCCTGAAGAGCATACTATCATAAACCCGCTCTGGGTTTTGGTGTGCTCACATGTATATTGCATGTGCGTGTGCGTGTAAAGCATGTCCCTCTTTGTTGAGCCATCGTCCTGAGTTAAGAACTGGGAAGCCTTCCATGTTATCAGTGACTCTGAAAAGCCTCCCACATTAGCAATGACTCAGGGATCACAGGTAAATGCTGCCTCTGAGCAAGTACAAAGGGCAGAATTTCCCAATTACTTTAATAATCTCCTGTGTATATGTGTATAAGCATGTTCAAGCATGTTCAAGCATGCACAAGCTATCTATCTATCTATCTATCTATCTATCTATCTATCTATCTATCTATCTATCTATCTATCTATCTATCTATCTATCTATCTATCTATCTTCATCATCATCATCATCATCATCATCATTATTTCATTTTATTACCCACCACTCCCAAGTGGCTCATGGCAGGTTACAATAGTCTGAATAAAATCCCCAATAAAAACTCCCATTAAAACCCCAGGCATAAAAGCACATAAATCCATAATCACAAATCAAAAGAGAGATACAACAGAAAAACAACTCAAAACACTATCCATTCCCCCCACTAGAAATCTCATAAAGGTAGGTGAGAAGAGGGGAGCAGATGGAACCCACAGCTGCCATACACATTGCCCTATCCTGGAAGGTAGGTCACGTGAAGGTAGGGATGCCAGAACCCCACTGGGGCTGGGGGAACACCTACTTTGGCACCTTTTCCCTGCTTTAGCAGTTTAAAAAAGTGAGAGAATCCCTCAATGCCCCCCTCCTAAAACTTGTAGAGTGGCATTTGTGACTTTGCTGGAGATGTCACCCACCATTGTGTGTGCCTGCTCCCCTCTGAAACTTGTAGAGCCAGCACTGGTTGCTCTGGTGCAGACACAGGCCACCTGCTGCCATCATACCCATCATCCCTCACCTGAAACTTATGGAGTCAGTATTTGTGGCTCTGCCGCAGACACTGCCTGCTGTCGTCATGCATGATGGCTCCCCCCACAACCCAAAACTTGGGGAGCAGGTTGTGCATGATAAGCCATATCCGGTCTGGACTCAGTGTTATCTGAGAGATTGCCTCCCTGCCTATACCCCAAAAGAGATCTACACTCCGCCACTTCCAACTGGCTGTGGATCCCTGGCCCTAAAGATGCATGTCGGACCTCAACAAGGGCCAGGGCCTTCTCTGTCCTAGCCCCCACCTGGTGGAATGAGCTCTCTGAAGAGATCAGGGCCCTGCCGGAACTTCCACAATTCCACAGGGCCTGCAAAAGGGAGCTCCTCCACCAGGCATTTGCTTGAGGCTGATTGACTCAAAACAACTAAAGGCCCCCCCCACCCCTTTCAAACAATCAAACCTACCCAGGGATTGTCAATGTTATTGTTTGTTGAAATGCTGTTCTAGTTGGTATGTTATATCATGATTGTTATCCGTTATATTGATATTGTACTATGTAAATGTTCTACAATGTTTTATGTAAACCACCCAGAGCTGTAGGGCTGGGCAGTATAAAAATCCGAATGAATGAATGAATGAATGAATGAATGAATGAATGAATGAATGAATGAATGAATTCATTCATTCATTCATTCATTCATTCATTCATTCATTCATTCATTCATGATGTCCTTTCTGTGTGATGTAAATATCACCGGCACCATCTCAGTTCCACCTGCTAATCCTTGGGGAGGGGGAGATGAATCAAAGTTTGCTTTTTTATATTGGAAAAGATTGTATTGATAAAATTAAATTAGATCACAGAAAGGGAAAAAATAGATGTCACACGGACTGGTTACAGAGCTAATGAAAAGACCAGTAATATGAGACTAGACTAAACTTAACAATACAAAAGAGTTACTTCTGACAGCTTGTCTGTAGAACAAATGAACTTCCAGACCCCTTGCAGGGGAATTTGGCATCCCGAATTTGGACAAAGCTTTTGGGCCAAGACTGACAGATGTTACTGGTCTTTTTCTGCTTTTGTTGGCAGGAACCCTCTCCCTATCCAGAATTTAGTCCCATGTCGGAGGTGAACCCCAATCTACCATGAACCTAGGACTCAGATCCTACACATCTCAGTGCTGAGATATGATTTACAAGGCTATTCATTTTGCCCTCCTTAGCAGTCAACAAACGGTTATCTCTTTGCAGAAATACGTCTTCTGCTTGCTGACTTCTTTGTGCATTTTATGGCTCTCTTTCCCGAGAAAACAAATGGCTGTCAAGAACCCAGGGACTTCTTGAACTGCGTCAAAACATCTTGCATCTCTGAATCAAAACACACGCTATCAACCCAACATGCCAAATGCACATGAGAAATCTTATAAATGAACAAATATGTCACACGAGTACAGATATTTCTTCTTGATGACTGTATTGTCTAGATTATAACTTGATTTAGCACTCTAACCACTATGCCGTAGCAGCTCCACTTCATCGAAACTGGGCATATGCCCAGAAAAAAAAATCAGCCAAATCCAAAATATCCAAATCACCAATCACTTGATTTGGATACCACTAATTCAGCCAGTTTTGGCTCAGATATGTCTGAAAATTGCCCAAAGCAGCATTGATTTGGGTGCTTTTTGGCTTGTCTGAACCGAATCACCCATCCCTAATAGAAACACTGAATGGAGGTTAAAGCAGTAAAGATCAGTTTCTGTGGAGGTAGAAAATTGCCCGTCTTTCTTGTTGATCGCTCCACTTGCTTATGCTCCGCTTTCAAAATTGCCATCTTCTTTCCTGTGGCAATTTGCATAATTATATTCTTCTGTTTAGAAGATGTCATTTTGTAAATGACATTAATTGCTGGGAGAAAAACTGAAATACACTGTACTGAAAAGATATATACATATATTTGCATGTCAATTTTGAACTATATTCACATGAAAAGAAAAAAAAGAGAGAAGATAAGCCAATCCTCCAAAATGTAGGACTTTAACTGTGGGATACATATTTAAGGTGCTATCAATTTCAGCATGCATTCATTTGTATATGTGTGTGTATTTGATTCACCTGCACTAGATGGGGGAAAGGTTGTCAGCTCAAAGTGAAACATCAGACCAGTTTATGCATTCATGAATATCAGGTTATAGCACATTTCTTGGGCTTATGCCAGTTTTGTAGGTGAAGGGATATAAGCTTGCATATTATTCCATACTGAAGTAACCCTGGAATTGGAAAACAATTTGCAATATAGTCCTATGCAGAATTGCACCCTTCTGAGCCCATAATAGCCAATGGATTTTGCTGGGTGTAACTCTACTTAGAATGGATTCAAGTGAGTAGCCGGGTTGCTCTGAAGTAGCACAATAAAATCAGAGTCCAGTAGCATCTTTAAGACCAACAAAGATTTATTCGAGGCGTGATGAAGAGTGCTTGCATTGGAAAGCTCAGATCTTGAATAAATCTTTGTTGGTCTTAAAGGTGCTACTGGATTCTGATTTTATTCTACTTAGAATGGTGCAGTTGGTCATGTTTGTCCCTGACATTCTATACTTCTAGTTGCAGAGAATTTTATCTTTGTGGAAATATTCAAATAGGTCATACACTTCCCTTTATCATGAAGAAGAAGAAGAGTTGGTTCTTATATGCCGCTTTTCCCTACCCGAAGGAGGCTCAAAGCGGCTTGCCTTCCCATTCCTCTCCCCACAACAGACACTCTGTGGGGTGGGTGAGGCTGAGAGAGTCAGAACAGCTTTATCAGTGCCGTGGTGAGCCCAAGGTCACCCAGCTGGCTGCATGTGGGGGAGCGCAGAATCAAACCCGGCATGCCAGATTAGAAGTCCGCACTCCTAACCACTACACCAAACTGAAGTAGTACAGTCCAGAAGAAAGTAATTATATTATATTATATTATATTATATTATATTATATTATATTATATTATATTATATTATATTATATTATATTATATTATATGATATGATATGATATGATATGATATGATATGATATGATATGATATGATATGATATGATATGATATGATATGATATGATATGATATTATATGATATTATATTATATTATATTATATTATATTATATTATATTATATTATATTATATTATATTAATATACTGCCCTCCCTTGCGGCTCAGGGTTATTTACACTGAAACTATCATGAAAACAGTACAATATAATAGACATCTTATTTGGAATATGTAACACTCTTAAGAATAGAAACGTGCGTCCAAAAACATTCTTAAGAATAGAAACTTGAGTCAGTTTGTTTGTCTTCCTCCCTGTAGATTTGTCTTTCTCTGTATGGATATGGTTTGTTATTATCATTTTTCTCCATATGCTGTTTAATAACCAAAGTGTATAAATAAGCCTTAGTTGCTACAGAAGGGAAAAGACCTCAATTGACTGCGTGCCAGGATGTGCTGGAAGTTCCAATACATATTGTAGTCACCATGTAGACCTGTGGTTTTCAACGTGGGGGTCGGGACCCCTTTGAGGGTCAAACAACCCTTTCACAGGGGTCATGGCAGGGCAAGCAACTTGGCTGGGGTGGGGGCGCCATCCACACAACAGCCTTGCAGGGTAGATCGAGATTGAGCGCTCGTCTGTCTGGAGCAGCGGAAAACAGCGAGATCGGCATGCCGGGACAAGAGGCACAACTGACCTGAGAAACCCTGGGGGGAAAAAAATTATATACAATAGTGAACAATGGATTTTCATGCCATTGGTCAGTTTTGGTTAAATTTCTGTGAAAGAACATTTGCATAATTTTATGGTTGGGGTCACCCCAACATGAAGAACTGTATTAAAGGGTTGTGGCATTAGGAAGGTTGAGAACCACGGATGTAGAGGGATGTTTGTTGTGCTTCATGCACAAACCCTAAAGATGGGTGGGAGGGTTAGAAAGCACCCAAGTTCAGTGGAGGCCATCTCAGTTACCCTCCTTGTCTCTATAGAACATTCCGAGGGAGGGATGGGGGGAACAATATCCATCAGTTAGGAATCATGAAACAGGAAGTGACATCTGGACACTCTTAGAATGTTCAAATCCCTATGGCTTTTACCAGTTAGGTCCCTGCAGTCTTCTCTTCCTGTGCTGATCAGGATTCCCTAAGAGGGGGCACATATTACTTAGTATGTTCTTTGACCCCCGTATGTCAGGCAATTAGTTCCTCAGCCAATAAAGGTCTGTGCCTCATCTGCAGTTTATCATGGAGCAGGACCACAGTGGCAATGGCTCTAGTAGCCATCAATGAGTTTGTGTAACCGAGAGATCATGTCTACCCCTGTGATGACTGACTCTGATTAAGGGGTTTGATGTAGGAATTATTCT
This sequence comes from Paroedura picta, assembly GCF_049243985.1. NCBI lineage: Eukaryota > Metazoa > Chordata > Lepidosauria > Squamata > Gekkonidae > Paroedura > Paroedura picta. The sequence continues at coordinate 34,010,956 of NC_135373.1, forward strand.
TGACCTGAAAATCCCCTTTTAAGTTTATTTTTTCCATATCCAGATAGGACCTGAGGTTTATCATTCCCACATCATATTTGCGCAAACTACAGCAAGCTGCAGTTGTTTATATAATAAATTAGGCCTGGGAAGACCTGAGATTAAACCCCACATACAAACTATCCTGTTTAATGTGTTAGCATTCAATCAACCCTCTCTAATTTGCTGAATTCTTATTAACACCATATTCTGCAGGCCAGGCTAGTGTTGATTGATTGGATTTATATAGATCTTTTTGAGTGGTGTTGCCCTCAGGCCTAGGAAGCAAGGTGTGGGCATCAGCTGGAATTGGGACACGGTTTTGCACGCAGCAAGCTTCACCTCCCAGACCAAGGCTTAAATAGGCTGAAAGGACTTCTCCTCTAGTGCTCTGGAAGCAGCACCTGGGATTCATCTAGCCAGGCTTCACTGAGGCTACAGTTCTGCAAGGGAGTTAGTGTAAGAGGCAGGTAATGGAAAAGCATCTCTGAAGGTCTCCTTCCTTGAAAATTCTATGGAGTTAGCATCATCATCATCATCATCATCATCATCATCATTATCCTTTAATTTATATCACACCTCCCCCCGGAGGCTTGAGGAGGGTCACATGAAACCAATCCCCTAAAAACAGTAATAAGAACAATAAAACATAGTACATTAATAACAACAAGGCAAGACAAGAATGGCAGCCAGGTTCATGCAAACTAACCCAATTTCCATAACCCCACTAAAAGAAAGTAAAAAAAAGGGAGGGGGCTGATGGCACATGGAACCGCCACATTTGTGAGGGGGGGGGGTGGATCTCCCTTGCTGCCCGGCCTCAACCAAAAAGCCTAGCGGAAGAGCACCGTCTTGCAGGCCCTGTGGAACGTTGAAAGTTCTCGCAGGGCCTGCAGCTCTTCTGGGAGCTCATTCCACCAGGTCGGGGCCAGGCGAACTTCCTTGGGGCCAGGAATGACCAATAGGTTAGCCCCCACAGAGCGTAAGGCCCTGCGGGGGGTATAAGAGGCAGGTAATGGCAAAGAACCTCTGAGTGTCTTCTTCCTTGAAAATTCTATGGGATTAGTATAAGAGGCAGGTAATGGCAAAGCACCTCTGAAGGTCTCCTTCCTTGAAAATTCTATGGGATTAGTATAAGAGGCAGGTAATGGCAAAGCACCTCTGAAGGTCTCCTTCCTTGAAAATTCTATGGGATTAGTATAAGAGGCAGGTAATGGCAAAGCACCTCTGAAGGTCTCCTTCCTTGAAAATTCTATGGGATTAGTATAAGAGGCAGGTAATGGCAAAGCACCTCTGAAGGTCTCCTTCCTTGAAAATTCCATGGGGTTAGCATAAGAGGCAGGTAATGGCAAAGCACCTCTGAAGGTCTCCTTCCTTGAAAATTCTATGGGATTAGCATAAGAGGCAGGTAATGGCAAAGCACCTCTGAAGGTCTCCTTCCTTGAAAATTCCATGGGATTAGTATAAGAGGCAGGTAATGGCAAAGCACCTCTGAAGGTCTCCTTCCTTGAAAATTCCATGGGGTTAGCATAAGTCAACTGCAACATGACAGCTCTTTTCACCACCGGTAAACATCTGTGGTCCTTCTGAAGACCTTTAGATGAGCTCCTTTTCTTCCAAGGAATGTCTTCCCGATCCCCCCCCCCCCCCATATCCCTCCTTGATGATAAACAGATTCTGTATAATTCATGATATGGAACATATCATCACAAAATGTCACCGCCAAGACTGCTTGTTAGAAACTGGAAGCTCCCATCTTCAGAGTGAATGAGTTTACCCTTTGCTGCAGTGTAAGCACGAAGTAATTGTGGATAATTACGTCCCATATTTATAGAAATATCATGATGTGTATAAATCCCCTTCTCTGTAATTATACACCTACATCCCCATGAGAGTTTAGTAACTCTGCTGCAGGATCACTGCCAATGCATATGCTGTAAAAATATGTGTCACGTTGGAATTGGGAAAACTGAATGCATTAACATTGTCGATGCTTCCTAGCAGGAAGTCTCACTCGAGTGGTGCTCAGACCAAATGCTGCGTATTCACCTCTCGAGATTTCAAAATATTATTTAATTCCTAAAGAGATGAAAATTGCCACCCTTTTTTTGCAGTAAATTATGAGCTGTTCTTGAGTGGTAATTAAAATGTGCAGAAATGGGTTGCGATGGATCCATTTCTGGATTGCAAATTGCCAGGTAGGTGCTTGTGTTTGTAGTGGGGGGTTGGACTGGACTAAGGTTACCCAGGAGCTCCACTGTTTGTCGCTGGTGCCCTGGTGAGGAAGCTGGAAAACAGAACCTTTGCCCTGAATTACTTGCTGAAGGTTCAAGTGGATCTGAAACCTTAGCTCTGCAAAAGCAGAGGCCCAATTATGGTCCATCCTTGAAAGTTCAGGATCCAATTGGTTTCCCAGAATGCTTTGGGGGTATTTTGTAAGTCGGGCTAGGGACTGCTAAGGAGGTTGAAATGCCAAACTCAAAGGGGTCTTAATAGAATTCATATACATATGAAGCTTTCTTAGGGCTGACAGGTCTAAATTGGGAAATTCCTGGAGATCTGGGGATAGAACCGTGGGAAGACAGGATATGGTGATGTGAGGGATCTCAGATTACCAGATATGTTTAGGTGGAAATGCTGGGGATTGAATCTGGGACCTCCTGCATGCAAATCAGGCATTAAACCACTAAGCCACAGCTTTTCCTAGTGCGAGGATCCAGGTTGGCATCTGCATCCTGCCATATTTTTACTGTATGCATGCTCAGTATTTCTCTGTTCTCTGCAGGAGGGGGATGGAGGATGCATTTCGTGAGTTTGGGTTTGTTTTGAAGTGCGGGATTGTTTTGCTTTCTCTTTGTTGTGGTTAGGGGCGATTGAAGAAGAGGATTTGGGGTTATTTACATAGCACTATCCTTGGAGTCTGATGGTCAGGATTTGAACCTGAGTGTTGCCAATGTGCCTGGAAAAGTGGGGAGGTTGCCTTCCACAGTAGGGTGTCATGGGCGATCTGAAGGTGGAGCCAATGGGGAATACATCAATCTGTATGTATATTGCCAATCAGCCTTAAAAATATATATATATATCATGAGCTTAGTTTGTTTCTTCTCAACAGATCCCTGAACCGAACACCTAGATGTCTCTTGAGGATCCTCTTCCTCCCTCAAATAGAGCCCCAGAGGAAAGAAAAAGCTTAGAGCACTGTTGGTGGAAGATTTGGGAATAGCCATAAGGTGGTAAACTTTCTTTTTCTTCACCACCGCTTGCAAAATCTCATCATCCAACTCTGTTGTTTAAAATGGTCCAAACTTAGTAGTGTGTTGGCAAGATGTGGATAAACTGGATTCACCTATAAACTGTAACACTTGTGCTGGATTATTTGTGATAGAACCTTGTCAGACCTAGAGTCAAATTTGAAAACAGTTGTAAATAGATCAGCTGCACTATCAGGTCAAGGGTGCATGGATTGCTGCGGACATGGCTCTTTAATGAATGTTGATAGGATTTGCAGAGTTGTCAGCTCCATCCTGGAGGCCCCATCCCTATACTTTATGGGTTTTGAAATCTTGACAGAACCCGACACCCAGTGAAGCTAATAGCAGGTGGGAAGGTACGTGAATGGAAAGCTAAAATACTATGTAACATGCCCACTTCCAGCTTTAGAGGGACACTGGCGAAGACGCCCTGAAATGGTCTCCCACCAGGCCTCCCACATCCGAATAGGTGGAGCTCAGCACAGCCACTTTCTTATCCTTTTCGACTTTAGGAATGGGAAGGCGACTGTAAGCCGCTTTGAGCCTCCTTCGGGTAGGGAAAAGCGGCATATAAGAACCAACTCTTCTTCTTCTTCTTCTTCTTCTTCTTCTTCTTCTTCTTCTTCTTCTTCTTCTTCTTCTTCTTCTTCTTCTTCTTCTTCTTCTTCTTCTTCTTCTAGCAGAGATTGAGAGAATCTTGTTCCTTCCCTCTTCCAGCAAGAAGGTAGAGGTCACCAACCTGAAAAAATTCCTGGGGCCGAAGCGTCTCTCTGGTTGGTGACATGGTTATGAGTTTTGGCAGGTTCCCGACGACGTTGACCTTTGATGCCAGATGCCGATACTTCTACACTTCCAAATATCAAGAGATCTGCATTTGTGTTCTCGACAGCATATTTTCACCTTCTGCAGAGGTGTAGATAGCTTGTTGATGTGGAATCAGGTACGCCGAGCAAACCTTTCAAAGAAATGCAAATCTGCCTAATCTCAAACAGTGACAGTAATATTATATCTCATGCTCTGATCCATCCCGCCTGTGTGTTTGGCTCTTCCTCTGACTATGTGCTGACCCTTTGTATATCTAATCACACGTTAATTTTACATCACACAGTCTAATAAACCAAGTTCAAAGGACAAGTAATTATACAGGTTTTGCGTTTCACAAATGAAACGTGCGATTTTAAAGCTGTCAGCAAAAGGAACGGGAGTTCATGGGTTGCATGTAAAAAAAAAAGTGTAGGCAGAAAGAAAAACGGCAGGGAGGCTTCTGAAATGTACCTCATTATGAATTTCTCTCCAGATTTTGAATGGTCTGGTCTCCTATTTCCCTAGCTGAACCAATGCCTTCGGCATTCTCAAAATGCTATGCAGTTATGTGTGTCTGCCACAACCCGGTGTTCATGCGCTCAATCAATGTGCACAGAACAGGAGTGGACTTTGAGTATAGCGTCCCCACACCTCCCTTACATATCAGTGGTGGACCATAATTATGTGACTGTCTCAATGCCAGTATGGTATTTGGATTTGGTATTTTTTGGAAATCCTGAATTCTTTCAGCTCAGTTATTATTTACTATCACAGTTCTCATAGGATAATTTGCAGGGTAGCTGTTAGTGCCTCTCCTCAAAAAATCCCCAAAGTTTCAAAAAGATTGCCCTGCTGTCTTCAGTAGGGAACATTCAAATGGGTAGCTGTGTTGGTCTGAAGTAGCACAATGAAATCAGAGTCCGGTAGCACCTTTAAGTGGCAGGTTCACCCAAAAGGCATTTCAAAGGACTGCAGTCTATTTAAATGTCCTTTAACTTTGAACATTCAGTGGTCCCAAAAAATCTTGAATATTTTCAGGATTTCGGAGGCTTTGGAGGGTGGATTCTATGGTATTGTATCCCATTGAGGTCTTTGTCCTTCTGAAGCTCCATCCCTAAATCTCCAGAAGTTTCCCAATGTACATTTGCCAACCCTATCCCTCCATCCCCTGCCAGTGGCGAGGGAGGACCTGAGAACACCAAGAGTAAAGAAGCTGTTTTTTTTAATACCTTGTTTTTTACTACCCAAAGGAGTGACAAAATGGTTAACAATCACCTTTCCTTCCATCCGGAGTGGGACATCAAACCTGGTTCTTCAGATCTGAGGCTGCCACTCTTAACCAGGACACCACACTGGTTCTCAAAGGTCAGTGGTTAGGTGACTGTCTCTGGCTGAGACAAGTTTTGAAACAGTCATACCTGCATTGATAGTAGAGGTAAAGTTCAATGAGATCAGAACATCCTGGGAAAGTGGGCAAATGAGAACATGATGCAATTCAGTGAGGAGGAGGAGGAGAAGAAGAAGACTTGGTTCTTATATGCTGCTTTTTTCTACCCGAAGGAGGCTCAAAGCAGCTTACAGTCGCCTTCCCTTTCCTCTCCCCACAACAGACACCCTGTGAGGGAGGTAAGGCTGAGAGAGCCCTGATATTCCTGCTCGGTCAGAACAATGCTGTGGCGAGCCCAAGGTCACCCAACTGGGGGACCGCAGAATCAAACCCAGCTTGCCAGATTAGAAGTCTGCACTCCTAACCACTACACCAAACTGGATAAGTTCGACATCAGGGTCACAACAATTAAAGTCATGCATACTGAAGATAGCAGGGCACTTCTGGGTGGTAGTGTGTGAGAATAAAATTGTGGGATACTCGTGGACCATAAGCTAAATATGAGCAGACAGTGTGATGGGGCAGTAAAAAGGTAAATACAGTCTTGGGCTGTATCAACAGAGGCACCACATCAAAATTGCAAGATGTGATAGTCCTGCTGTATATGTCATTGGTCTGACTGCACCTGGAGTCCTGTGTGCAGTTCTGGAGGCCTCACTTCAAAAAGGACGTGGACAAAATTGAGAGGGTTCAGAGGAGAGCAAGGAGAATGATCTGGGGCCTGGGGACCAATGAGGAATGGCTGAGGGACTTGGGGATGTTCATCCTGGAGAAGAGGAGGTTGAGAGGGGACATGGTTGCTCTATTGAAGTATCTGAAAGGTTGTCACTTAGAGGAGGGCAAGAAGCAGTTCCTGGTGGCAACAGAGGATAGGACCTAGAGTAATGAATTTAAACTGTGTGGAATGGTATTGGCTAGATATCAGGACCTTTTTTCACAGTCAGAGTAGTTCAGCAGTGGAATAGGTTGCCTAAAGAAGTGGCGAGCTCCCCCTCAATGACAGTCTTCAAGCAGCAACTGGACAGATACTTTTAATGGATGCTTTAGGCTGCTCCTGCATTGACCAAGGGGTTGGACTAGATGGCCTCTATGACAACTCCCAATTCCTTGGCTCTATAGATACAAATGGGTAGCCGTGTTGGTCTGAAGTAGCACAATAAAATCAGAGTCCAGTAGCACCTTTAAGACCAACAAAGATTTATTCAAGGCATGAGCTTTTGAGTGCAAGCACTCTTCATAGTCTGATGTAGAGTGCTTGCACTCGAAAGCTCACACCCTGAATAAATCTTTGTTGGTCTTAAAGGTGCTACTGGACTCTGATTTCCTTGACTATGTTATATCAACTTTTGATGCTATCCTTTTAGAAGACAGCAGAACATCTCAAATACACATATGTTTTGATCAAGGGTTTTTTACCCCAGTTACAGACTCCTAGGTCCTTAAGTGCCCACTGATAACAAGCCACACATAAAAGTATCTCGATGCAATCCTATATAGCAGTGGTCCCCAACCTTTTTATCACCGGGGACCACTCAACGCTTGACAATTTTACTGAGGCCCAGTGGGGGGGGGTAGTTTACTCCTCTACTCTCAACCACTGCCCTAACGCTCTCTGATCACTATGGTAATGTTTAAACATCCCTTCAAAGTAAGATACAGACACGCCACAACAATGAACATAAGGAACATTTTATTTTCATGGAAATTTTAACTCATGACAATGACAAATCAATGGGAACCCTGAGCTTGTTTCTCTGCAACGAGATAGTCCCATCTGGGAGTGATGGGAGACAATGACACCTGAAGTGTGTTGTAAAGGGCCAGGGGGGGGGGAGAAGGCGTCCTTCGTGGCCCGCCTCCAATTAGTCGACGGACCACATGTGGTCCGCAGCCCACAGGTTGGGGATCGTTACTATATAGGATCACAACCAAACTGCTTTTTTTTTTGCAGCGTTTTATCAGTGCAAATGTGCACATGATTAATGTTGAGGGAAAATGAGACAGGTACTATCTGAAGTTGCTAAAGCTATAGTCAACTGTTCATGTGCAAATTATGGATTTAATTTTAGCAGTTTATCCTAATATATTTGGAAGGAAGGGGGAGTGGGAAGCAGCACAGTGAGAACAAGCACAAAATTAATGGCATGCAAGGATGGCATTCATCCCCATAAATGACCACTAGCATTCCTGGGCAAATGCCTGTGAAGGAGGTTGCACAAACATTGCAGTGTCGCGGCTGGTTCCATTAAGGCTCATTGTGTGGCAGGATTTAGTGCGACTTTCCTAAAGCCCAGGCCTCAAATGCTCAAGCTAGCCCTGTCTCAGAAGAAGAAGAAGAATTGGTTCTTATATCCTGAAAGAGGCTCAAAGCGGCTTACATTCGCCTTCCCTTCCCTCTCCCCACAACAGACACCCTGTGAGGGAGGGGAGAATGAGAGAGCCCTGATATTACTGAAGCAGAAGAGTTGGTTCTTATATGCCACTTTTTCTCTACCTGAAGGAGTCTCCAAGTGGCTTATAGTTGCCTTCCCTTCCCTCTCCCCACAACAGACACCCTGTGAGGGAGGGGAGAATGAGAGAGCCCTGATATTACTGAAGCAGAAGAGTTGGTTCTTATATGCCACTTTTTCTCTACCTGAAGGAGTCTCCAAGTGGCTTATAGTTGCCTTCCCTTTCCTCTGCCCACAACAGACACCCTGTGAGGGAGGTGCAGCTGAGAGAGCCCTGATATTACTGAAGAAGAAGAGTTGGTTCTTATATGCCGTTTTTCTCTACCTGAAGGAGTCTCCAAGTGGCTTATAGTCGCCTTCCCTTTCTTCTCCCCACAACAGACACCCTGTGAGGTGGGTGAGACTGAGAGAGCCCTGATATTCTTGCTCAGTCAGAACAGCTTCATCAGTGCCGTGGCGAGCCCAAGGTCCCCCAGCTGGCTGCATGTGGAGGTGGAGCGGCAAACTGAACCCGGCTCGCCAAATTAGAAGTCCACACTCCTAACCAGTGCACCAAACTAGCTAATCTGGGTCAGAACTGGTTAGTCCTTGGAGGGTAGACCACCAAGGAAGTTCAGGGTTGCATCACAGGGCCAGGGGCAAACCGCCCCTCTTGCCTTGGGAATTCTCTGGGGCAGCCAAACAACAACTACAAGACTCTCATACATGGTATGTCTGTGTGTGTTTTCCATAAGAACAAAAGCAGCGAGATCTGCCCTTATGCATCAGAATTACCTAAGCAGTGATGCTGCGTCGGTATCACTGCATATGCTCTGGGTGGGGGATATACAGAGGAAGAAGCATGGTTTTGCCTTGTTGCTTGAGGAAAAATGACATCATATTGGTGATTTAGGGGGAGGTCAAAGTAATGGAGCTCATGCTTGATGCTACGGCTGGGTCCCATATCTGTCTCTTTTCTTTGCATTCATCTTCCGGAGGACGCCACACAGTCAATAGAATTTAGATATGTGATGACATCTAGGGATGAACCTGTGAAGGCTACAGACAGCAGTTACGTCGAGGAAAGAAAATGAAGATGAGTTGGTTTTTATACCCTGCTTTTCTCTCCCCTAAAGAGTTTGAAAGTGGCTTACGATCACCTTCTCTTCCTCTCGCCATAACAGGTGCCTTGTGAGGTAAGTGGAGCTGAGAGAGTTCTGAGGGAACTGGGACTGGCCCAAGGACACCCAGCTGGCTGTATGTGGAGGGGTGGAGAATCAAATCCAGTTCTCCTCTTAACTACAACACACTATCTCCGTGTGAAAATTCGAAAGATGAAATAGGAAATTTAGGGCTCCTAGAAACAACAGCAGTCGAATCCAAAATCTGGGGAGAAATTCAGAAGAAAGGGATTTGGGGATCATCACAGAGATTGTTTCCACATCGGAGGCTTCACACCGGGCTGCAAGCTGGAATTTGTAGTGGGGTAGGCTGCCCCACCTCTTCCTGCTCCCGTACGGGGGAGCATTTGGCCCAGTGTACAGCAAAGTTCCTAGTGTGGAAATAGTCTGACAAACCAACCTAGCCACAAAGATTTTGCATAGGACCCTGTCCTGGAATGCTTGTTTCTCAAAGGCAATCTTGCTTGAAGTCACTTCATGTATGTATGTTTTTTGTCCGGTATTACCCCAGTATATCTCCCAATCTCCTATATATAATGTGCAGGGGAGGAGGCAGCTTTTAACTTCTGTTCTATCTATTATTTCTAAAAGACAGCGGGAGAGTGACAATGAGGGTCAAATGAGTCATCTTTGTAGTTCGGGGGGGGGAAAATCTGCACAATGTATATTCTAGCAATGGCCGCTAACACGGAGCTCAATTAATTAGCGCTTGGAAAGCACTTAGTGCTTCTTCATGAAAAGCACAGCCACAAGTGCAAGAACATCACATCTCGGGTGGCTCAGTGCTACCAGATGACTTCAAAGCTCTTTTGCAGGTCTCCTTTTTATTGCTCTCATAAGAGAAATTAGCTCAAGCCAATTTGTCGAGAGCATATTTCAAGTTAACCTGCCATTATGTCCCCAAAGCACTTTCAGGTTCAGAATACAGAATGTCGCTGGTCAAATTCCAAAGGAAAAGTCTTACAGGTTTTGGATCTGAACCAATCAGGCGAGGTCTGCCTCAGGCTCTCTTTCTATGGGGTTCTGTTCACTTCCAGGCCTGTGGCTCATTGTTATGCCGTAGACAAGAGAAAGGTAGTTTTCAAGCTGGTGATGGCAAAAACCTTATTCAAACAATATAAACTGTTATAAGCAGAACGAGTTCCTAAGTACAACGGCCTTGTTTTCGTTTTTGCTTCATCAGTGAACTTATCAATATAGTGTAGAATTTCTTTAAATTGGTCCAACAAGATAACCATCCTAGGTAAAGGTAAAGGTATCCCCTGTGCAAGCACCGGGTCATGTCTGACCCTTGGGGTGACGCCCTCTAGCGTTTTCATGGCAGACTCAATACGGGGTGGTTTGCCAGTGCCTTCCCCAGTCATTACTGTTTACCCCCGAGCAAGCTGGGTACTCATTTTACCGACCTCAGAAGGATGGAAGGCTGAGTCAACCTTGAGTGGGCTGCTGGGCTTGAACTCCCAGCCTCATGGGCAGAGCTTTCAGACTGCATGTCTGCTGCCTTTACCACTCTGCGCCACAAGAGGCTCTAGTATAGCCATCATAGGGAATCTTATAAGTGAGGATGTGATGTAAAATTAACCTTGTTGGACCTCTGATATTAGTAGACCCAAGATATGTCTTAAAATGTAAGGTTGTGTGTTGAAGACTAACTTTGTTAGTATCCTTGTAAAAACCAATGAAAACTACCTTTTTCTCGTCTGCTCATGTTTGGCTGATGGGTCATCTCTGCTTCTACAAATTGTTATGCCAAGCAACGTTTAAAGCCTTCCTCTGTATGGTTAACAACCACCAAGTGGTGGTTAAGGATCTCGTGGGATTATAATTGATCATCAGGTGACAGACAGCAGTGCCCTTGGAGAAAATGGCTGTTTTACAAGGAAGAGTTTAATGCATTGAAACCCCAGCTCCAAAATCTCTAAGTATTTTCCATCCCAGAGCTGACAACCCTCTTTGACTTTAGTGGTTCTTTTGCTGAAAGAAAGCAAAAAAATAAAAAAGGATAGAGAAAGGCTTCAACCTCCAATGAACAGAGTAGAAGGATGCATGCAGAGCAGAAGAATGCATTTCCCAGGCTTTTAGGGTGAAGGGCAGGGAGGGCAGCAGAGATGTACCTCAGAGGTAGTCAACCTGTGGTCCTCCAGATGCTCATGGACTACAATTCCCACGAGCCCCTGCCAGCATCTGCTAGCAGGGGCTCAAGGGAACTATAGTCCATAGACATCTGGAGGACCACAGGCTGACTACTCCTGATGTACCTGACAGGCTCAGGCCCGGTTTAAGCATTTGTGGGGTCTGTAGCACCAGAGCCAGTGGGGCCTTAGCAGAGCACAACGGGAGCTGTTCTGTGTGCTGCACAAGTAACAGTGGGGCGTCCTTCCCAGGGACAGTTTGGAACTTTGAAAGCAACTGATACGGTGACCAGATTGTCCCACTTTTGGAGGGACATCTGGGGGCACCTGGCAAATCCTATGTTGAAATTTAAAAATATATATTACAATATTATTTTTGCTGATTAAAACATTAGCAAAAATAGTATTGTAATATGTATTTTAGTCTATAATACTAGCGTATTTCATTCCATTATAATTCTACCCTGCTTGGCTGTACTTGCCTCTTATTGTTATGCCAATAAAGGTTTATATATCTACTATTTTTGCATTCTGTGCATTCTATGAAAAATTTTGTTGCTCCATATAGACCAAAATTTTAATCGGCCCTCCCCCCCCCCCCGGTCAATGGTGTCCTGCTTTACCAATGTTGAAATCTGGTCACCTTACTGATACCTTCACTTTATGGAAGACATTTACTAGTATTATCCTGAACTCTAAACTTCCTTTGCATAAAAAAGAAAGGTAACAAGGTAACTGTTTTTTAAAAAATTGAGTACACTCAGGGACTGTCATCCTCTTTGAAGGCTGTAATTCCAGTTCCAGAGCATTAATGTCTCTCCTAGGGATCCCTTTACATGTGCCAGGAATTCTGAAAATACCCTCCAGCCTCAGCTGACACCAGCAGCTCCAAGCTCGCTACAGCCCCCCCCCCTCCAGCTTTGCCCTTCAATAGCTTTTCCAGATAAGGTGGTGGTGGAAGGGAGAGGGGGCTTTGATATTCCCTTCAAGGATTTTCTTGGGAAGGAGTCTGTTTCTTTGGAGGTGAGTTGCCTTGGCAAGCTACAGTGGAGGAAAACTGTTCTGACCGAGCAGTGATATCAAGGCTCTCTCAGCCTCACCCACCTCACAGGGTGTCTGTTGTGGGGAGAGGAAAGGCAAAGCAACTGTAAGCTCCTTTGAGACTCCTTCGATTAGAGAAATGCGGCATATAGAAACCAACTTTTTCTTCTTCTTCTTCTTCTTCTTCTTCTTCTTCTTCTTCTTCTTCTTCTTCTTCTTCTTCTTCTTCATTGAAACTTGATTAGGTGTGGAGGGAAGCTCCACTCCCTGTAATTGAAGGTAGCCCAATTTCTAACCTTTTAAGTGTGCAGCAACATTCCCTGAGGGAGACCCAAGCTTTTCCTTGCGAAATTGTTGTGAACGATTTCAAGCTGGTCAAGAATTTTACCATTCCACCCCCATATTTCAGCCCCATACAAAAGCTTCATGATAACTTTGTCCTGGGATACTTTAATGGCTGGCCATCCGTTCAAAAGAAGAATTGTAAAATAACTAATGATGTATGGTGGACAGTTGATAAAATGGCCTTAACATTTGTCTAACCAATTCCGCACAAGCAGAAAAGGCCAGGCTGGTGCCTGTATGGCAGTGGGGCCGATCCCCGCTGTCATACAACTTCGGCACTGGCTCGGGACTGGCGCACGTTCGGCCCTTCATTGCTGTGTAGCAAGGGAATGCAGATATTTCCACATTCCCTGGTCTGTTAAAAGGTCCAATGGGGCCTATCCAGCCATAGGACTTTGTAGATGGCGTCCTGGAGGGGACAGGAAATGCCCCACTTTGCTATGCGGTGCTTTGCAGCACCTCAGGGCCAAATGGAGCATTAAATTTTTTTTCAGTAAGGTGGGATTGAGTACAAAATAACCCCTCGCCTCCCCCCCCACACACACAGTGGAACCTTTCTGCCTCGGCTGCATTGTGGGGATGCAGAAATCCGGAGCGGATGGTGTGTGCTGTGGAAATAGGTCCCCCGTAGGGCATGCTGCCCTGTCATAATGAACTGGAACTGACCTCTGCTGTGCAATACAGGCCTCCACTAAACCGCCAGCTTAGATAAACCTTCATCAGTAGCATAAACCAATAAATAGGATGCTAGAAAGAGCTCCAAAGGGCAACTAGCTTCATAGGGCTCTGTCTCTAATAACACGATCCTAAGAGATACCTCTGCAAAATTACGGCCACATTCTCCAGACAGACAGCAGAACTACAGTTAATGTTTCATTGTGCTCATTTGCATAACAGAATCACAGCTGGATTTTTTACCTACTGGAATTCTCATGGACAGTAATAATTGATTAAAATAGGATGTGCCTATGAATAGTTTGGGCAGTTGATTTTCATGGTTTATTGTTCTGCATTGTTAATATTGCACTGAAATGTTGCAATTTCTTCCCTTTTTTTGTTCATATTTTCATGTGCTCCTTTTATAATATTGCTTAAGGTATGTCTGCCAGGACAGAATGTCTAGATATTTAAGAGAGAGGCATTGTTCTATTTCATGAGCATTAATAGTCCATCTGTGCTTGACTCTATTATTACCAAAGACTACGATTTTTTGTTTTATTATCATTATAATTCTTCATTCCACTCTATTACATCAGTCAGCCAAGTGTCAAAATCAGTTCTCATCCTGCCATATTTTGGTTTGGGATTTTGGTTTTATTCTTACAGAGGTTTGCAGGGGGGGGGGAGTTTCTGTGGGTCTTGGGACTGAATGCTTTCTGTGGGATGGCCTAGCTCACTTGGGCTAGATTCTTGACCATTCTCCCCGTGTGCCTTGCCCTGGCTGGAAAACTAACACTGAAATTGTGTTCCTTTCCCAGGAGAGGAGCAGGAGGCCAGTATGTTTTCTCTAAGTTCCTGGGCTTAGAGATATTCTACACTCCCAAGATTGGTAGGAGTGTGGGAATGTGTGGGAATGTGGTGGCTGGAAGCTATGACTGGGAAACAGTCCAGAGTTCAGAGTTGGATTCCCTGAACTGAGTCCTAATCTTTCTCCAGATCTAACTAACACCAATCTTAGAAAAGCCGTGACTTGTCTAAGGTTTCAGACCTTATGTTCTGCATACTTGCATGGCAGATTTAATCAGGTCCCACCAGATTGTTAGTTGTGCTCTTACAGGCTTAACCAAGGTATTCTGCATGGAGCCAAATAAAACAGTTTAAAAAACAACCAGTTTAGACTGCTTTATTATATTACAATTGTTGTTCTGCATTGAATATAGTCTGTTGAAAAACTACATTGCAATGCTCTCTGTATGAAAGAATTCATAGCCCTGCCCCCTGTAGTTTTGCCAACTCTCTAATGCAGTCGCTAATCTGCATAACTAAGGAGCTTCTCTGCATGACTAATAGTACGTCTCAGGCAGAAAGGAGAGAAATGAATAGGTGAAAAGCATCTTTCAGAAACAACGCTTAAAAAATGCTTAAAGCACCAAAGAGGCAGTTCACCATGCAGAGAAAAATCAGTTTTGCAGAGTAAATGCACTCTTCTGTGCAGAGATCAGAAAAACAACGATGTATTTAGTGAGTTTTCATCAGCTTATCCATCATGCAGAAGAGGCCCAAGTTGAAGACCTTATCCACTATATCCTGTACTGCCCACTATACAATGACATTTGAATCAGGTTGAACACTGTAATGTCCATGGTCTCTGGATCTGATAAAATAATATTTCTTTTGGCAGACATTATCCCTCCTGTCACTTTAATGGTTGCTGATTTCATTTCCTCATGCATTATTATTAGGAAAAGAAAGTTCATTTCATTTATGGCTGAGGAATCCATTTTTTAGTTGATGCATAATTCTTTCATTTCACTTCACTTATTTTATTCTGCACTTGCAATTTTCTTATTGCAATCACTTGTTTATACTGTGATATATATGCACATATATTTTCTTTTTACTGTTTTAATGCTTTGTTTGCATGGTTGTTATGGCTTCAGCTAAAACAATAAATTTCAATTCAATTCAATTCACCACCTAATCTGGAACTCAAACCTCTAGGCCATGGTTGAAATTAGATTTCTGGATGCAAATAAATTTTTAACAAGCAAATATAGAAATTAAACTCCCTAGTTGAAAAAGCAAACTGTCTCGACATCTTTACCCTGACTACTCTTTAGAAGGCCAGATCCTGAAGATGAAACTCAAATACTCCCTGGAGAAGAGCCTAATGCTGGGAGCGATCGAGGGCAAAAGAAGAAGGGGATGACAGAGAATGAGGTGGCTGGATGGAGTCACTGAAACAGTAGGTGCAAACTTAAATGGACTCCGGGGAATGGTAGAGGACAGGAAGGCCTGGAGGATCATTGTCCATGGGGTCGCGATGGGTCAGACATGACTTCGCACCTAACAACAACAACTTTCCAACGTAATCAGCAACACTGTGCACATGTATGCTTTCCCTTACTGCCAACCTGTCATCTATTTTTTTAAAAAGGAGTAGGGTTGTAATGGGAACCATCCTTTGGTTACCACTTGTTGGAATATCTGCTACCAGTTTTGTTGAACCCCTTCCCACTTATTGTGGTGGAAGAACAAAATAGAAAAAGAGAAAGAAAAGAGGGAATTTTCCTGCCCCACTGCATACGATCCTACCTTGAGAGAGTGCAGTATAAGCTGTTACCTTAAGATCCAGAAAGCTTCAAGTAGATGTAGCAACACTGGGTAGAGGCTAAAAATGTTTTACTTCTTTATATTTACATAAACATATATAATGCTCACTAATCTAGTCTCTCGCCAGATAAGGGTGACGGAATTTAAGAAGTTACAGAGCAGTTCAGTTCTTATATGCTGCTAAAACAAAGCCATTGCAATACAGAGCAAAGTGCAATGGAGACAACAAGCCAAAGAAGTAATGTGACTCTCTGTCTGTGCCAGTCTGAGCACACAAGGCCCAGATCATCTTCTGTCTGAAGAGGAAGTCTGAGGAAGAGTGCAAGCACTCGAAAGCTCACACCTTGAATAAATCTTTGTTGGTCTTAAAGGTGCTACTCGATTCTGATTTTATTGTGCTACTTCAGACCAACACAGCTACTCATTTGAATCTATTTAAACATTGTTTAGGATAAGTACCAAGCATCAGGAAAGATGGGATATTTTCACCTTTTCATCGTACAGTGCTTGAATTCACCATGTGCATTCTTTTTATTCATTCATTAACTTTATTAAATGTCTGTTTTGTAATCCCGGAAGCCTGATTTCTGTAAAGACACCTATTCTATCTCACTGTCTGGGGAGCAGTGGGCAAGATTGCCATCCCTAGACAGTGGTAGCACAGAATTTCAAAGTGGTTCTAACTTAAGGTGACCAGATTTTCCCACTTTTGGAGGGACATCTGGGGGCACCTGGTAAATTGTACTCATGTTGCAAGTAAAAATATATATATATATATATATTACAATATTATTGTTGCGTTCTATGAAAATTTTTGTTGCTCCATATAGACCAAATTTTTAATCAAGAACCCCCCTGGTCAATGTTGTCCCGCTTTACCAATGTTAAAATCTGGTCACCTTATTCTAATCCATAGGAAGGAAATGGGAGGCACAGAAACTGGGCGATGGCCCTAAATAGCAATGCACATGGCTCTGTTTAGCAGGAGATACTATCAGAGTTGCTGGTGGCAGCAACTGTTTTTCATCTTGATTTTGGCACACTAGGAAGCAAGGGGTAGTGTTGCCACAAGGATGCTCTGCTAGGCCTATCATGCACGGCCGCTGAAACGGCAGCATGGAGAACGCGGAGGAGGAAGAAGCGAAGCAAACGCTTACGCTTGGGATGGAACGCAATGGTGGCAAAACCCAGAGTATCCGATTATGCATGCGGCTACTCCAGAGCCGCTTCTGGTTGCACCCAGGTCCCGGGAAGCTCCACTTTCTTCCGCATCTCGCTAACACGGCTTTTTCGGTGGCATACGTTGACTCTGCACCCGGTTGCTGCCTGCAGCATGCATAATTGGTGATTTTAGCCACCACCATTCTACCCCGAATGCGGACCTTCCACTCCGTGCATAATGGGCCATACAGAGTTTTCTGACCTCCCAGGGACCAATTTGAAGGCATGGGGAAGGCTTGCAAGTTTTTTTCCTTTATCCTGCATTTGGGGTATTCTTTCTTGATTTACATTTTAGAGTCTTCTGTTAAGCTTCCCCAAGGAATCTATTTGTTTGTTGTGTGGCTTGGCAGTATTTAAAATCAAGCCAACAACAGTCAGAGCAATAATCAGTAAAGCATTCTGGTTAGACAAGAAAGGTTTCTAAAATTCACAGGACATTTGTCCACAGGTCATTTCAATCTTTATCACTTTAGAACACTTTGAACAGGCAATCATAGAATGAAGGTGAATTGGAACTCGGCACAGCTTGAAATCCTGGAACAGTCAAAGGGCAGGATAGCAGGAAACCTACTCATCCCAGTCTAAAACCGAATGTCCCAGGCTAAGTCCTGTCTTTGGAACACACGACTGCTCACCTGCACCAAAATCTGTTGAAAGAAGCATGGATGAACTCCTCTTGTGAACATGTTTCCAAATTGGCATGTAGTAAGCCTGTCCTCTTGTGAACATGTTTCCAAATTGGCATGTAGTAAGCCTGAGCCTCTTGTGGCATCTGAGCCTCTTGTGGCGCAGAGTGGTAAGGCAGCCGTCTGACAGCTTTGCCCATAAGGCTGGGAGTTCAATCCCAGCAGCCGGCTCAAGGTTGACTCAGCCTTCCATCCTTCCGAGGTCGGTAAAATGAGTACCCAGCTTGCTGGGGGGGTAAACGGTAATGACTGGGGAAGGCACTGGCAAACCACCCCGTATTGAGTCTGCCAAGAAAACGCTAGAGGGCGTCACCCCAAGGGTCAGACATGACTCGGTGCTTGCACAGGGGATACCTTTACCTTTACCTTTAAGCCTGTCACAAGTGTCATAGGAGTGTGTTTGTGTGTGCGCGTGTGATCCTGGCAATAAGGCTGTCCATGCTACTAAGTCAGTGAAAATGCACCATGATTTGTTTTTAATGAAAATCAAGTTTGCATCAAAGCCAGAATTATACTGTCACTAGTTAATTATCACTTGTCAAACAGACCGACACAACACATGGCAGGTTTAATTCCTGTATAGATTTGCAAAACTACATTACTGCTTGGCTTAAAACAAAAAAAAGAAACCCAAGAAACCAAAAGCGTGAACTTTTTCTGGAATGCATTCTGGAATGCATTTTCTGGAATGCATTCATTGCTTGAAATGCCTCTCAATGGTAGTTGCTATTTGAATGTTTTCTCCTTGCAAAATTATGTTGAAACGACAAGGTTGATTTTTTTTTTAAAGGGGCTCCATTTTGAGATCAAATGGAAGATCTTCAAGAAAATCATGAGAGCATTTCTAAAGGTCTTTTATCCTAAAGGTGTGTTTTCCATGGGGAGGGATGAGAGAACGGTGCACCCTGATCTTGTCAGATCTCGGAAGTTAAGCAGGGTTGGTACTTGCATGGGAGATCACAACCGAGGAAGGCAATGGCAGATCATCTCTGCTTCTTGGAAGCCCCTTGCTGGGCTCACCATAAGTCAGCTACAACTTGACATGTCATCCATGCGTACATTCATCTTCTGGGAATAGTGGCAATTTCTGGAGTGGTACTCACCAGGTTTGGTTTTCGTTGGACTTGGAGGTTTCAGAACTTTTGGTAGATTGAAAGGATGTTACTTGACTCAAACATAAGTGAAAATATTCTACCAGGAAGCTGATCTACTACTCCTTCTCAGATCCCTGGGGAGAGAAAGAGATTGTCGACACTCAAGGCACTTCTCCTCAACTGAAGCAGTGATACCTTCACTGGGTTCTCTTTTATTTATTTTGATATATTTCCATCCTGCTTTTCCCCCCAACGGGAACTCAAAGTATCTTGAAACATCATTCTTCCACCCTCCGGATGACACTAAACTGGGTGGGATGGCTAATAGCCCAGAGGAAAGGACTATTATTCAAGGAGATCTGGATATGATCTCCCTATGAACTAGGGAGATCAGGGATTAACTTCTATGAATTCATGCTAGGTACTGACTGGGGGCGGGGGACAAGGTTTTGATGTACCCAGGGGTGTCTATTGTTTTTTGTTGATTATTGCTGGGTGAAGGGAATATTCTATGATACAATAAGGGTGGCACTTTGAAGAATAAAAATGCTAATAGTGGGCTCCAAGAGATATATTTGTATACATTTTATTAGCGTGGTGGTTTCTTCATTCATATTGTTTGCCACCCTATACACCCCATTATTACATCACATATTTAAATATTAGACCACTGAAGAAGACCCCAAGGGGGGCTGAAACACATTTGGCTTTCTGGTTTCTTTCCATTTATCCATGTGTCAAAACCCTATTCTGCTGCTGTTCAACCTTTGTGGGAGAAAGATAACCTAGATATGGACATACTTGAGCTTTTTCTAGCCTTCTCACTCTGAGTTGTCCAGAACTGACAACCACTAGGTGCAGTGACACACACCAACTTAGGACAGACCATGCTTGGGAATTCCAGATTCAGAGGTGGCATATCTTTCTTTGTCAGGTGCTGGGGACGAGTCAAAGGAGGGCAGTTCTCAGGGGGAG
Organism: Paroedura picta; assembly: GCF_049243985.1. NCBI lineage: Eukaryota > Metazoa > Chordata > Lepidosauria > Squamata > Gekkonidae > Paroedura > Paroedura picta. Next base: position 34,030,793 of record NC_135373.1, read on the forward strand.
CATCTGAATTGCCCCGCGTGGAAAGAAGATGAGATGGACCTTTAGTCAAGATCCAGTGACTCATGGTGACTCTTACATGCTTATAATGCCACAAGCTAAGTTTAGCTATCGTATGACCTTATACTCTGTCAAGAGATTTCTCAAATAAGTTCAAGTTGTTCCTCAAATATGAAAACCGTCCCTTGAGAAAGCTGTATGCGAAACGCATCGGGGCTTCTGAAAAATAGAATAAAAGAATTTTGAAACTGAAGAAATACGACTCTATATAAGTCCAATTTGGATATTTTTTATTGCCATATTGGTTTCCCAGTGCTCCTGTACTATTCTATAACCAGGGGTAGTCAACCTGTGGTCCTCCAGATGTCCATGGACTACAATTCCCATGAGCCCCTGCCAGCAATTGCTGGCAGGGACTCATGGGAATTGTAGTCCATGGACATCTGGAGGACCACAGGTTGACTACCCCTGCTTATAACAGTTTGACCCAGCTTGGTATTTTTAACCGGCATCTCTATTTTTGTCTCTGCAATGTTGGGAAGGATGCTGACTTTGTCAGGAGAGATACAGCTTTATAGCCTAGTATATTTCCTGCTTTCCTGATCCTTTTGCTCAGCAGGCATCTCTGTATCCAAATGGATATTAGAAAAGCAGCGTAAGTCTGCAAACGTCACAAGAAAAGTGACCCCCGATAAAAGGTCTGCCTTGGGAACATCTTACCCCTGGAAGATGGAAAGTGTGAAACGGCATGATTAAATTATTTAGCATTTGCTGAAAGATAACAATTTTCTCTGAGGCTCGCAGTTGCATGCCTCCCGCTCCCCCCCTTCTTCCCCTTCCTTTAAAAACTGATCTTTCCATGCAAAAATGCCCTTTTGAAAATGAAATTGCCATCACTAGCACCTAACTTGAATTATACTCTTATCAGCTGGGGGGGAAATCCACTTGAAGCATGAAATACAAGCAGACTAAAAGGACTTTTGCAGGGGAGTGAAGTGAAAGAAAACACCGTCTGCCGCTGGAAGCGTTGTAAGGCACTAAGCAATTTTAACTGGGTACTGAACAGTACATTTTCCTTTTCCGCCTTTGCACAGTGTCTTCCATTAGAAAATCTGGTTTCTTTTCTGGGATAGAAACGAATGAGCTGGGCCCCTGTGATAAATCGTGGGGGAAGGGTTGGGAATATTCCACCATCCTAAACCGGCCCCTGTTAGCAGTCTGTGGTGAAATACCTGGAGATTCTGGGGTAGAATCTGAGGAAGGTGGGGTTTTGGGAGGGACGGATCTCAACAGAGTTTGGAGGCTGGCAAACCTAACCCATCAGGATGTTACAAACTCTTGGAGACTTAAGAGAGCAGTATCCCCAACTTTCTTATTTATTTATTTAGATTTATATCTCGCCACTCCTGGCAAGCCGTCTCGTGGCGGGTTAGAGATAAAACCCCACATAAAACATAGATAATAAACCTATTAAAAATATCCCCCTGGTGGCAACAACTCCAAGCCCTATGACCCCTGTAGCTGCCTTCCAGTATCCAAGAGGGATCCCCAGATTACCGGCTGTCAAAAACCAGCATTGATTGGCTAGGTGAAGATCTCTTTCTTAAGGGGATTGGATCTTCCATGGCCCAGCCTCACCTGTAAACCTGGCGGAAGAGCTCCATTTTACAGGTCCTGTGGAATGCCGGAAGCTCCAGCAGGGCCCTCAGCTCTTCCGGGAGTTCATTCCACGAGGTGGGGGCCAGGACCAAAAATGCCTGGCCCTGGTTGAGGCGAGGAGAATTTTGCAGGGGCCAGGAATCACCAAAAAGTTACTGCTCACAGAGTGCAAGGCCTTGCAGTGGACGTAGTGTGACAGGCGGTCCCTCAGATATTTGGGTCCCGATTGCAAAGTGCCTTAAAGGTCAGAACCAAAACCTTGAACCTGATCCGGACCACAACTGGTAACCAATGCAGCTGCCTCCGGACTGGCTGTATATGGGCCCTCCAAGATGTTCCAGTGAGGACCCTGGCAGCTGCGTTTTACACCTGCTGCAATTACTGGATCAGGGACAAGGGCACAGAATGAGTTACAGAAGTCAATTCTGGAGGTGACCGTCACATGGATCACCATGGCCAGGTGCTTAGAAGACAGGTAGGGTGCAAATAGCCTCACCTGGCGAAGATGATAAAGTGCCTGGTGGGCTACCTTCAAGACTTGTGCTTCCATGGACAATGAGGTGTCCAAAGTCACCCCCAAATTTCAGGCCAGGGGCATGGTGTTCGGTTGCATCCTAGCCAGAGTGGGCAAACACGCTTCCTGTCTTGCCTCCTTTCTACCCAGCCATGGGACCTCTGTCTTGGAGGGGTTGAATTTCATGCGATTCTGCTTGAGCCATCCAGCTATGGCTTCCAAACATATGGCGAATAATTCCAGGGGAAAGGCTGTCTGTTTGTCCATGAGGAGATAGAGCTGGATGTCATCAGCATACTGATGACAACCTAGCCCAAAACTCCATACCAGCTGAGCCAAAGGGCACACAAAGATCTCCAAGGTTTTGGGAGATCTCCAAGGTGGCTTCTCCCAAAGCCGAGGTAGTCCAGATCTCAAGGTAAGTGCACAACCCTTACTATCATCCTAAAAAGGCTTTAGGTGTCATCCTAAAAAGGTTTTAGGCTTGCCAGCCTCCAGGGGGGACCTGGAGATCTCCAGGTCTTACAGCTGACCTCTAGATGACAAGTGGGCTCTATGGCATTGTGATTTTAAACATTGATATTCTACATTTCCACCCAAATAGGGTCCCTATTTAAGTATTTATACCGAGTGTGAAATGAATGGGGACTAAAAGGAGCTTATAATGTCATTCTCCCCTTCATTTTTATCCTCACAATTGTTGGAATAGGCCAGGTAGCAGCTAGCCAGCATAGCAAAGCTAGGGTCCTCCCCCTATATCAAATGGTTCCTTTCCTGTCAAGAACCTTTCCGGAACCACTCATTTGCATCAAAGAGAGGCATACCCTCTTCAACCTGTATCCTAGGTGTCCATGAACGGAATTATATATTTGGCATGGGCGTTTTTAAAAAGGCAAGATTAATCAAATATTATTATAGGTTTTATGCTCCTGCCTCAATTTGCATTTTTAAAAGGCATGATCTTCTGTATTCTCCGAATACGCCTTTGTGTGTTTACTGCTTAGATTGATTCTGTGTTTGATAGGTTATAATTAAAGCCGGCACATTAAGGATTTAATAGTCCTTCTTATTGTTAAGAAGGATTAAAGAAGAATCGGGATTTATACTTGCCTTTAATTACTTTGATTAACAGAGACCGCTGGCTTCAGAGATATGAGCTCTTGCTTTGACCTTGGGAAAGTTCCTCGGCCCCTGCAGGGAATCAACCAATTCATATTGTACCTGTCTGAATGCGCAGGTGGGGGGTCAAGGTGGATAAAGTGATGTTTATAGCGTGCCTAAAGGAAATACAAAATTGGATTTCTTAAAAACTCCTAGTTGCTCTCGATGATTGTCGGAGATGTCTTTAGGCCTTCTGTGTATATTCGGTTTTCTTACCTCTCCACTCCCCTAGTGATCTCAAAGGTCACTGAAAAGAAATCACTCCCAATTGTCAGCTGACAGCGCAACCTGGAAAGCTGTTAAGCCCATGCCCTGGTGCCACTCACATATTTGTTGACAGATGTGCAATTAACTGCAATCTGATACAGAATGACTCCTACTAAGCTTGTTGAGATCAACATGAGATTGTCAGGCGGGTCACCTGTTGGGAGATTCTCCCATTGTAGAGCACATTGGTCTTGCCTGGAGGGCTGGAAGCCTCTCTTCGAAAAGGAAGTGGACAGAATTGAGAGGGGGCAGAGGAGAGTGTTGAGGATAATCCAGGGCTTGGGGACCAAGGCCTATGAGGAAAGGCTGAGGGACTTGGGAATGTTCAGCCTGGAGAAGAGGAGGTTGAGAGGGGACATGACGGCTGTCTTTAAGTATTTGGAAGGTTGACATCTGGAGGAGGGCAGAGAAAGGTTCCTGTTGGGAGAAGAGGACAAGACCCACAGTAATGGCTTTAAACTATATGTAGGATGGTTCTAGTTAGATATCGGACAGATAAATTCACAGCCAAAGTAGTTCATCAGTGGAATAGGCTATTTAAGGAGGTGATAAGCTCCCCTTCACTAGCAGTCTTCAAGCAGCAGCTGGGGAGAAAAGTGGTGTTTAAAGAAACTGAAGAAACTGAAATCCAAAGGAGGCTCAAAGCGGCTTACATTCGCCTTCCCTTTCCTCTCCCCACAACAAACACCCTATGCGGTGGGTGAGGCTGAGAGAGCCCTGATATTACTGAAGATGAAGAGTTGGTTCTTAGATGCCACTTTTCTCTACCCGAAGGAGTCTCAACGCGGCTTACAATTGCCTTCCCTTTCCTCTCCCCACAACAGACACCCTGTGAGGTTGGTGAGGCTGAGAGAGCCCTGATATCACTGCTCGGTCAGAACAGCTTTATCAGAGCCGTGGCGAGCCCAAGGTCACCCAGCTGGCTGCATGTGGGGGAGCGCAGAATGAAACCTGGCATGCTAGATTAGAAGTCCGCACTCTTAACCACTACACCAAACTGGCTCCACAAAGTACCTCCACAATATAACTAGTATTAGAGATGCTCTAGTTTAGATGTGGCTGTAGTCCACAAAGAGAGAGAGAGAGGGAGAGAGAGGGAGAGAGAGCAGAGAGTTATATGATGGATGTTTCTTGTTAGCAGCTGAAAAATAGACCTGCCATCGGGTGGCATTTGGAGCTTGGTGCATTGGGAGCTTTTAGGTAACACACACATGTTTAAGCTAAGAAAGTTCCAGTGATGTATACCAGGCCCATGATAGTCCTGGGGCAGCTGCAAGCACAGAAAGCTAGGATACCCGGAACATGCACCCAAACACTGGCTACCTCCCAACTGCCTTAGCCAGGGAAGGTGTAAAGATCTATTTAAAATTTTGTGAAGCATCTGTGGTATGGTGCTCAAGCTACACAATTGCCCGGATTGTGTTGGTGAGATCTTTTTATTTGACTTCAGGCTGCTCATTATGAAGCCGCCATTCAGGAAGATGAATTTGCTAGTAACTGGATGCATCTCAGCCCCTTGTGAAATGCCGCACTGATTTTATGGATGCTTTGGTTTAAATTAGAAACCCGAAGGCCTGACAATTCTTCTATGCAATGTCAGTTACTGGCTCCAAAGCTACAACTGGAGAACAGTTCTGTCAGGATCTGTGGAAATGTCACATCTGGAAGAAGTTCCTGACAGAGTGGTTTCCTGGTGGAACAGGCTTCCTCACGAGGTGGTGGGTTCTTCATCTTTGGAGATTTTTAAACAGAGGCTAGATGGCCATCTAACAGAGAGGCTGATTCTGTGAAGGCAAAGGGGTGGCAGGTTACAGTGGATGAGCAATAGGGTTGTGAGTGTCCTACATAGTGCAGGGGGTTGGACTAGATGACCCAGGAGGTCCCTTCCAACTCTATTATTCTATGATTCTATGATTCAGTGAACAAATGTCTGAATTCAACAGGATTCTTCTCTACATTGATCAGAACATGATAGACCGTTGTGAGCAAGTAAAGGGGGGGGGGGATAAGACTAACTTGATTTTAAACTGGAGCCTACCCAGTCTTGCTTTGGGTACGTAACTAAACTGGAATGTGGAATTTGGGTTAGGTTTTTAAAAATAGAATCCATACATCATCCTCTGATCTAGGAGACCCAGGTTCAAATCCCACATGAAACTGCTTTACGTTGAATCTGGCCTTTGTTTTACCCAGGTCAGCACCGTCTGGTCTGATGGGCAGTGACTTTCCTTGGATAAGATTTTCCCATCAGCTATTAGTTATTTTAACTTGGAGATGCTGGGGGTTAAAACTGAGACCTGCTGCATGCAAAGCAGATGCTCTACTATTGTGGCAGCCCTTTGATGTATCACGAAAAGATGATTGAACACCCACCAGTTGGGCTCACACCACTTGCAAATAGGGAGCTGGTTTTTCAACGATCAGTTTGACTGGTAGTCAACCAGCATGTGGCAGTTCAGCATGTGGCTTCTCTGTTTTCCTTCCTAACCATGTTGGCGTCTCATGCATCCCCATTCTCATTCAGCAATATTGACTGCTCCTATCCCTCCATACTTACTTAATGCACAAGTGCTCTGCTCAACAGGCAGAGCACAAATCACATGTCAGTCCTAAAGCAATGCTGTTTTTATAAAATGACATAATCCAATGTTCATCTCAGTAGTGCTGCTAAGGCTTCAACATGCATGTTTGGCTGCTTGATTGACTTACACCTGATCAACACCTTCGAACACTGTAATTCCAATAGTATTGTCAGTATTGTCTACTCTGACTGGCAGGAAGAGATCTTTCACAGCAGGTACTACCTAATCCTTAATAAAATCAGAGTCCAGTGGCACCTTTAAGACCAACAAAGATTTATTCAAGGCGTGAGCTTTCGAGGGCAAGCACTCTTCCTCAGACTATGAACTGACCATCATGACAGTGGGAATATATAGCAAAAAAATTAATTCTGTTAAATTAGTAAACTGTGTCACACATCCAAATGCAGCCATAGGATAATTCTTTGCCAAAACAGCCAATCAATCCCCTGGGATTCAGTTGTAGTTCACAAAAACATAGGAGAAATGAAACTCTGTCAGTGATCAAAGGCTCCCTCCCCACCATTTGCTGTTTGTCCCATCTGTCACCATACAAGTGTGATTCACATGGGTAGCCGTGTTGTTCTGAAGTAGCACAATGAAATCAGAGTCCAGTAGCCCCTTTAAGCCCAACAAAGATTTATTCAGGGCGTGAGCTTTCGAGTGCAAGCACTCTTCCTCAGACAAGTATGAAACATTCCTGTAAGCGAATTGCTGGCAATTATCTCATCCCAAGAACAGGGATCGATTGGCTGAGGAAGAGTGCTTGTACTCGAAAGCTCACGCCTTGAATAAATCTTTGTTGGGCTTAAAGGTGCCACTGGACTCTGATTTTCAGACCAACACCGCTACCCATTTGAAGCTACCTAATCCTTGTAAGTGAGATTTCCTGCTTGCAAAACAGGTGCTCTGCAACTGAGCCACAGCCCACCATTCTCCAAACACACTATATATCCTACTTTTCATTTGCTCTCTTTTCTGCATGCTCCACAAGTCTCAGTTTGCTGCTCACTGCTGTTTGAATAACCAGAATCACACAGAGCTGGCAGAGACCACAGAGGGCCATCCAGTTCAGCCCCCACCTTCTTGGGGACTTTAAAAACACACATTCCTGACAGGTGCTCCTCCAATCCCCTCCTAAAAGTAAAGGTATTCCCTGTGCAAGCACTGAGTCCTGTCTGACCCTTGGGGTGATGCCCTCTAGCGTTTTCTTGGCAGACTCAATACAGGGTGGGTTTCCATTCCCTTCCCTAGTCCTTACCATTTTACTCCCCAGCAAGCAGTTGGGTACTCATTTTACCGATCTTGGAATGATAGAAGGCCGAGTCAACCTTGAGCCAGCTGCTGGGATCAAACTCCCAGCCTCATGGTCAGAGCTTCAGACAGCATGTCGGCTGCCCTGCGCCACAAGAGGCTCCTAAAAAAATCTCCTCCTAAAAACGTCCAAAGGAGACTCCACCACCCTCTGAGGCAGCATACTCCCTTCTAATATTGAAGTGGGATTAATCCCCATGTTTGCGCTTGGCATATATATTCATTGTCCACTACAGTCTGCATTTTTTTCTTCTATAAAGGTTTTTTTTTTAATTAATGTTGCATTAACACCCACACAACAGTCCCACTCATGTCAATGCTTTAGGGCAAGTGAGGCCTACGGATCTGACAGGCTAAGGGGCCTGTGGAAATGTCTGTTGCTAGGTAACATATGAATTGATATCATAGCCAGGTTGCTGGCTGAAGCCCATAATTGCTGATAAGTTTAATCAGAGGAGGCAGACTGGTTTGTTGTTTGAGGATTGCAAAAGGCATGCATTTCTGAGTAATCAGAGTAAAGTTCGCAGGTATTCTTCATGTTGCGGGGTAGGGCTCTCTCCATGGCAAAAAGTTTCAGGTTTCAAAAAATAAAATTAAAAAAAAGCCATTCGTGGACATGGAGTCCAAGGATTCTGTGGTCTTCTGGATTAGCTAGCAATGAGCCAACCAATAAAAAAGATGATTGAGAGCTTCATATTTTCAGCTTCTTCTATGCAGGTATTTGACATAGGCTCCTAATCTACACAACCTCCTGTGATTGCCCTGGAGGAAATGACAGTTTCATAGGATGGACTCTATAGTATACCATAGAGTCCTGAAGACACGGAAATCATAGAGTGGCATAGAGTGGCTGCTGAACTCCCTCTTCTCCTCAAAATCTGCCTTCTTAAAGCACCACCTTCAGGTTACTGAGAATCTTGGCAGCCCTTGCAAAGTTTGTGGATTTTACCTACACCTTATTCACTAGAAGAGAGTTCTAAAAGCTTTTTATGTATACAAGCACTTTGCTATGCATTAAAGGTCAACTAATAAGACCGTAATTGCTTCTTGAATAAATGGGGATGGGTTATTAACAATAAACCGAATGTTAAATCGCCATACGGAAAACACTGTGTTTAAAATGTGAGCATGAAGACGTGGCGGCATTTGTTCCCGGAAATTAATTTTTACTATAACTGTTTCTCATTACCCCTGGAAACTTGTCTATGCCTATAATATCTGGAGGCCATGCCAGGAAAGCAGGAGTATAACGACTTCATTTTAGCCACTGTTTACACATGTAGATGCACACTCAGGAACTTTTCCCTTGGACAGAGTGGTGGTTCATGACAACTTTGATATTTAATTGTGAGCTCCACATCTGCAATTGTTATTATGTATTGCTGGGAACTTTATAAGCATAGACTCCTAGAATCATAGATTTGGAAGGGACCTCCAGATCATCTAGTCCAACCTCCTGCAGAATGCAGGAAATTCACAACAACCTGCCCACCCACAGTGACCCCAATTCCATTCCCAGATGATGCCCCCCCCCAAACCCCCCCCCCCAGAATTCCTGGCCAGTCTGGCCTGGAGGAAATTCACCTCCCAGCCCCAAAATGGCAATGAGCATTTCCCTGGGCATGCAAGGAAGAGCCACAAGAACCAGGTACCAACACAGTCCCTTCTGCCCACTCACTCACAATCTGCCTAAGTTCACAGAATCAACATTTCTTGTCAGATGGCTATCAAGCCTCTGTTTAAAAACTTCCAAAGAAGGAAAATTCACTATTTCCCGAGGAAGCCTCATTTAAAAACTTCCAAAGAAGGAGAACTCACCACCTCCACTGAGGAACCGCTCTAACTGTCAGGAATGTCTTTTGGATGTTTAGCCAAAAATTCCTTTGAATTAATTTCATCCCATTGATTGTGGATCAACCCCCCGGGGCAACAGAAAACACCTCTGCTCCGTACTTTACATCAGGGGTAGTCAACCTGTGGTCCTCCAGATGTTCATGGATTACAATTCCCATGAGCCCCTGCCAGCCAACGCTGGCAGGGGCTCATGGGAATTGTAGTCATGGACATCTGGAGGACCACAGGTTGACTACCCGTGCTTTACATGACAGCCCTTCAAGTACTTGAAGATGGCAATCATATTACCACTTAGTGTTTTCTCCAGGCTAAACAGACCAAGCTCCCTCAGCCTTTCATCATATGTCTTGGTCTCCAAACCCGTCATCATTTTCGTTGCCCTCCTCTGGATATACTCCAGTTTGTCTACATCCTTCTTTATTTGTAGTGCCCCAAAACTGAAAACAGTGAGGTCTAACCAGAGCAGAGCAAAGTGGTACCATCACCTCATGCAATCTGGACACTATACTTCTTTTGTTACAGCCCTAAATCCTATTTGCCTTTTAAGATACTGAGTCACTGACTCATGTTCAGTACATGGTCTACTAAGACCCCTAGATCCTTTTTACACATGCTACTGTCAAGACAGGTCTCCACCATCCTATAATGATACATTTGATTTTTCCTACCTAAAAGAAGAACTTTACACTTATCTCAATTGAAATTCATTTTATTCATTTTAGCCCAGGTTTCCAGCTTTTCAAGAACATCCTGTACCCTGATTCTGTCGTCTGCTGTGTTTGCTACCACTCCCAGTTTAGTATCATCTGTAAATTTAATAAATACCCCTTCTATTCCTTCATCCAAATAATGTGTGAATATGTCAAACAATGCAGGGCCCAGGACTGATCCCTGAGGCATTATACTTGTCATTCCTTTCCAAGAGAATGACAAACCATTAATAAGCACCCTTTGGGTGTAATCTGTCACCCAGTTCTCGATCCACCTAACAGTAATAGGATCCATATTGCATTTTACCAGCTTGTTAACATGAATATCATATGGAAACTTTTCAAAAGCTTTACTGAAATTGAGATAAACTATATCCACAGCATATCCCTGATGCAGCAAGGTAGTAACTTTCTCAAAAAAAGAGATAAGGTTTGTCTGATATGTTCTTGAGAAAGCCATGCTGACTCCTAGTAATCAGAGCCATCTGCTCTAGCTGCTCGTGGACTGGGTGTTTGATGATTTGTTCTAAAATTTTGCCAGCTATAGACATCAAGCTGATGGGTCGATAGGTTTTCCTTTTTCCCCTTCTTAAAGATGGGGACAACATTTGCCCACCAATCTTCTAGCACTTTACCTATTCTCCAAGAATTGTCAAAAATAATGGACGGAGGTTTACATTTTATGATTGTTTTATGACCAATCACCAGCCAGGTTTTAATGTAATATTGTATCATGACTTCTAAACCAAGGTATCACTGACCCCACAGGGTGTCTGTTGTAGGGAGAGGAAGGGCAGGTGATTGTAAGCTGCTTCCTTAGGTTAGCGAATAGCGAGGTAAAAAATCCAGCTTGATGTAGTGGTTAGGAGTGCGGACTTCTAATCTGGCGAGCTGGGTTTGATTCCCCGCTCCCCCACATGCGGCCAGCTGGGTGACCTTGGGCTCGCCACAGCACTGAGAAAGCTGTTCTGACCGAGCAGTAATATCAGGGCTCTTTCAGCCTTACCTCCCTCACATGGTGTCTGTTGTGGGGAGAGGGAAGGGAAGGCGATTGTAAGCTGCTTTGAGACTCCTTCTGGTAGAGAAAAGCGGCATATAAGAACTAACTCCTCCTCCTCCTCCTCTCCTCCTCCTTCTCCTCCTCTTCTTCTTCTTCTGAAGCAAAACAGCCTGGGTAGGATACCTCATGGTGGCCTGGCAGTCCTACTAGACAAGAGGAATTTCCTCCCATGGAAAAGCTACTAAAGTTAGAGGAACACTTCAGTAGCTTGGAGGAAGTCTTCCAGTTTCACTTCATAATGTGAGAGGATACAGGTAATGGGCTATAGATCCAAGGCAGTATTCAGGCATTTGTAACCCACTTTACTCTTCAGTAGAGCGTATATTATTTCTCCTTCCTCTTATGTATTATGCATGGCAGGAAACCTCACAAAACGTCTTCCCAAAAAGACATTTCTTTTTTAAAAATTCTCCATGTGGAGATGGTTTTGCCATGGAAAAGCCACTGCAGTATTTTTGATTCTGCATGGCATTCCCTCCCCCACCGCCGTAGCAGCCAATGTGTTTTTTCAGTGCAGTACTTAAAACTAGCTTTAAAATAATGGTTATGAAAACCCCTGTTTTTGAATGCTTAAAGACTACTGTATTTTTGATCTCCTCCCTTATGCCACCATATGCCAATGCAGAAACGGACAGCCTCTAGTTCCTCGTCCACTAATGGGAGCTTGAGGCACCCCTTGTTTGGTGCAGAGCCTCCCACCTTTGCTATAACAACATTACACCAGCAGGAATTAATTTATTCATTCCCTCAGAGGCATTTGCAAGCATTTCAGTCCGCTCAATCCACTCTCTACGAGCATACCTCTGAGGGGGAAACGAAGAGTTTTCAAAAGGCTGTGTGCCCCCAAGGATATTTCTTGTTGAGAGCTCTGATTCCATGAACTACAATTCCCATAAGGCCCTGCCAGTACCGTGTGCCAGAGTGGCAGTCACATGACTGCAGCTGATCATGGCCTGCCAATGAGCATCTAGCACAATGGAAGAATTGCCTGGTTTGATTCCTCACTCCCCCACATGCAACCAGCTGGGTGACCTTGGGCTCAGCACAGCACTGATCAAGCTGTTCTGACTGAGCAGGAATATCAGGGCTCTCTCAGCCTCACCTCCCTCACAGGGTGTCTGTTGTGGGTAGAGGAAAGGGAAGGCAAATGTAAGCCGCTTTGAGACTCCTTCAGGAAAAGTGGTATATAAGAACCAATTCTTCTTCTTCTTCTACCTATTGGCCCCCCATGGCATGTGGTTTGCCATTGTGGGCAACTGGATGGTTGGTTTTTACGTAACATAGCTGGCTTTCAAAGTTTCTTTCAACCTTGGGGCATTACCACTCATCGCCCAGAGATTTCTGAAAGGAGCTGGAATTCCAGTTCTTTATATCCCCCCCCCTACTTTTTTTGGTGTGCTACAGCTTTTCTATGGATCATCAAAGTCACGCTGTGTGTTCTAATCCACAAGATATTAGAGTCTGTATGATTTGATTAATTTTTTCATTAATTTTCAGTTTCTCCTGGGGTGAAGTATTTACGTCCAGAGGCACTGGAAAATGTGGACCCCGGCTTAATAAGTCTATCTTGTACCTGCTGGTTTTGCCTTCTCTGTGTTCACATATTGGTCAGGGCCTCATTAATCCTTATTTATGCCAGACGACTGAGCAGGACTCAACATCCAGAAAGGGGTCATGTAGGTCTTTCCACTCTCAAATGCTAACCAACATTTGAGAAAGAAAGAAAGAAAGAAAGAAGAAATATCGAGAAGCCAGCAGCTCCTAATAAACCAAAGTCATTGTCATGCTAACAAGCTCTTCCCCAATAGATCATTAACTTAATTTCAAGCACCACCAGTCTATTGTTTATAATGACGAATTTCATTTAGACAGTTTGTTAGCTGATTCTTCCACTTCCAAGTCAGGTAGGGATTCCAAGTGGGTCTGACAGATCTCAGAATTGTAACTCATCTCTAGACTACAGAGTTTACTTAGTTGCCCTGGAGAAAATGGCTGCTGTATGGCATTATATCTGGCTGAGCTCCCTTTCTGGTCCAGTGTCTGCCCTCCTGAGGCACTGATCCAAAATCTCCAGGAATTTTCTAAGGTGGATCTAGCAGCTCTGGTTTGTGAAAAGGGCTATCAAGTCAAAGCTGATGTACAGAGACCCTGTAAGGCAGTGGTCCCCAACCTTTTTATCACTGGGGACCACTCAATGCTTGACAGTTTTACTGAGGCCCACTGCCCTAATGCTCTCTGACTCTGGTCGCTATGGTAATGTTTAAACATCCCTTCAAAATAAGGTACAGAAACGTGACAACAATGAACATAAGGAACATTTTATTTTCATGGAAATTTTAACTCATGACAATGACAAATCAATGGGAACCCTGAGCTTGTTTCTCTGCAACAAGATAGTCCCCTGTGCGCCTGCCGGATCATGGATGAAGTAAAGGGCCGGGGGGGGGGGGGAGAAGGCGTCCTTCGCGGCCCACCTCCAGTTAGTCAACGGACCACATGTGGTCCGCGGCCCACAGGTTGGGGAACGCTACTGTAAGGTTTTCAAGGCAAGAGATATTCAGAGGTGGTTTGCCATCAGCTGCCTCCTCATAGCAACCCAGTGGGGTGGCCTCCCATCCCACTACAACACTGACACTGTTTAGCTTCCAAGATCTTATGAGATCAGGCTATCCTGGCCTATCCTGGGTAGAATCTGTACTGGGCTTTTTATCCCCCATGAACCCGCATTAAAGAAAGTCATCTACACATTATTCAATTTCCATTCTGATATTTAGTGCTTTAAATTTCCCCTGTGCAACATCTATGATTGATCCACGGTGACCCTACCTTTCTCCTGCAATATCCAGGAGTGGATATAGCTCACTACATTTGAAGAATCTGCTCAGAGAGCTCCAGTATTAAGTATAGATGTTCTGTGTTTTGCCGGATTCCTGTCCCATGCCTCCAAGACTGACGTAGCGAAGCAGTCTGTCGCTGATTGGCTAGGGCATCAGTTCAGAGACTGTCTGGTTCCCAGTTGCCATTCCTTCACAAGTCTTATTTTTGCCCTCATTTTGGGATCTGTTTTAAAATAACTGTGCTCGAAACGCCCACACTTCTATGAGCATAGATTTGCCTCTTGGATTTACTTTCCCCTTCTTGTTCTCTGTGAGGCTGCTGCCTCCCCTCCCTCCTCCCACCCCATTCCTGGAGGAAAAGATAAACAAGCAGCCTTGTGATTCACTTGCCCCTTCCCCAGCTTGCTCTGTCTGTATCATCTGGAGTCAAAAGGCAGGGAATAAAGCACTCTCCAACCTTGTGCTCCTTTAATGCTGGCTGGAGCGTTATCTGACCCCCCCCCCCAATCAAGCAGGAAGGAGACCCCATTGGGACAGTGCAAATGCAGAAGGGTAACGTGCTTAAAATTGGGAAAAAGGAAGGCTGTAGATATGGATTCAAATCGACCAGAATTCGGCAAGATTTACAGTGGGGAAAAAAGTAAGTGCAGAACCAGCCCTGGTCAAGGCTATAAGATATCGGTCTCAGGAAAACAGTAATTCAGAACGACCACTGAAAACTGTTTCCTTGGACTGTTCTGAGACATCCTGACCCAATAGAGAACCACAACTCAGATTCTCTTCCTGATTTTATTCACAAGGGAAAACGCTGTCTTGTGACTTCTTGGGCAACTAAATCCTTATGATATAATCCATACGCTATTACATAAGCACAAAACCCCATGCTAATCAGGATGAATACAGAACTCTCAAAGCCCCTCACACTAGTCTATCCAGAAGGTTTTTCTTTGACATAACATGCTTTGTATCAGGTCCGAGGCGAGACAAAGTACTGACATAGGCTATTTATTCAGAGAATTCATGTGCTGACTCTCTGGAGCCCTGCTTGAGGCAGCCTGTGGATACAAATAATACCATAAAGTCATTTTTTAAAATCATAAATTATCAATAGAGAAACAAAACATTAAAAACAAGCCGGGGGTATGAAAACAGTGTGAAACCACCATCAAGCAGCCTAAGTAATCTCCATAGAACATCCCTCAGGCTAGAAACAGACTGTAACACAGCTAAAAAAATAGTCACGAGAATCAGATTGCTGTGTAAGATGTACGTGAAAATATCAAACACAAAACTCTATTTTTTAAATCTTTGTTTTTAATTTCCCCCCCAATTTTTTAATGACAAATTATTTTGATGTCAGATTAAAGATCTCGATGAGATGAAACTGTAGGCTTTTAAAGTTTGGAAATCAACCGAAAAATAATGGAGATATGGCGATGCGATGCGATGCTGGATCGTTCCCCTTGCTCCCTGTGGCTGTAATGTGAGGAGTACAGCCTACTAGTAAAGTGTGCAACTTGTGCCTGGCCTCCGGGAGCCAGCTCATGTCTCCATGCCTTTTACATTTTGCTGGTCCACTATTAGTCCCCTAATGGATTTCCGTTGCATTTTTTCATTGGTTGCTGCATAAGATGTTTTCACATCAAAAAGACAAAACCGCTTTAAAAGCCCTGGACTCAAACAAATATTTTGGCCTGGCTCCTAAGACAATAATGAATGTACCAGATGAATCTCAAGGGGGACGGCACAGCAAAGGTGATGAGCTGCCACTGACAATATCCTTTCTTTGTTTCCACCCACCTAACATCTGAAGACAGGAGTATCAAGAGAAGATCTCAGTCAGATTTTAACTAATGACGCCTTCTTTCCTTTCCAGTCTCTTCAAACCACACATTTTTCTTTAATCTTTTCTCTACTCCAATCAGATAGCCTCTGTCCTCTTTTGAACCTCATCTTTCTTATTTTGCACATTCCATTCCATTTTCTTTGTGCAATCTTCCAGTACCATTGAACTGATGTCTTCCCATTGCCGTAGAAGGAACACCCACAGACGCTTCCTCCCCCTATCCCCTACCCGTGCTCAACAGAACAGTAGGTGAAAATGGGGGGAAAGAGCATCATGAAATCCCATGACATCATTTCCAGGAGGAAAAAAACATGTAGTGATGTCACCATGGTTGTGGCTCTGTATGTGTCCTCCTGATCTCTATGGTGAAAAACTATAGAGTTAGGGATGATTATGAATGATGTGGTGGTTTTTCAACAAGAAATAATGGCATGGAGTATGCTTTAGTATGCTTTGGGCGGATCCTGCATTGAGCAGGGGGTTGGACTAGATGGCCTGTATGGCCCCTTCCAACTCTATGATTCTATGAGTAGCATGACACCACTGAGACCTTTGTCTGCCACTCTAACCCTACCACGGGTTGTCTACCAAATGTGACCTTTGTTGCACTCAATTCTCCGTACTTTCCCCCTTCTTCCTGCAATTCTTTTGCTTTGCCAGTCTCCTCCCCCCCCCCCGATTTCACTCTGTTCTTTCCTCTCAAATCTTCCTTCTCTTTTCTCTGTATCGTACACACATGCAATCATGAGTAGGGTGGTTTCAGATTCCCCTCTTAATAGTCTGTTTGGTTAGTCCCTGAAGACCGTTCTACCGGCTTTTAATAAATACTTCTGTTCATCTTTCTGTGACCAAGTGACATGGTTTCTTTCCCTCTCTCCTGACAACCCCTTAGTAGTAAATCAAGTTGATTTCTTGAATAAGCATCTTCCCCTTTCTGGTGATCAAATCCAAGCATACTTATGTAAAGATTCAGAGATTTCCACACATAAGTCAGCTGTGCACATGTAAATGAGCAGTGCATTGCTATCCTGCGTGTGGTAACATTAAAAGGTAAAGGTATCCCCTGTGCAAGCACCGAGTCATGTCTGACCCTTGGGTGACGCCCTCTAGCGTTTTCATGGCAGACTCAATACGGGTGGTTTGCCATTCCCTTCCCCAGTCATTACCGTTTTACCCACCCAGCAAGCTGGGTACTCATTTTACCGACCTCGGAAGGATGGAAGGCTGAGTCAA
The DNA here is from genome assembly GCF_049243985.1 of Paroedura picta. Lineage (NCBI taxonomy): Eukaryota > Metazoa > Chordata > Lepidosauria > Squamata > Gekkonidae > Paroedura > Paroedura picta. Next base: position 34,047,824 of record NC_135373.1, read on the forward strand.
CCTTGAGCCGGCTGCTGGGATCGAACTCCCAGCCTCATGGTCAGAGCTTGAGACAGCATTTCTGCTGCTTACCACTCTGCACCACAACAGGCTTTTGTAGTGGTATCATTAGGTGGTTGTATATGTTTTGTTTTTTTAAAAAAAGAAGTCTTCGCAAGTTGAGCTAAAGGGTTTCCCCCCATTCTTTGGATCCTGGCAAATAAACTTCCGCATGGAGAATTTGCATTCCTTGGCTCCCCACAATCTTTCTGCCTGTTGACCAAACAAGTGGAGCTGGAGAATAGGTGAGGACATGTTGATCCTTCTTCTTCACCTCCATATGATCTCCTACTACTACAAGTGATCTCCAGACAAAAGGTCAGTTCCCCTGGAGAAAATGGCTGCTTTGGACTTTGTGGCTCTGCACCCTGCTGAGCTAACTCTCCTCCCCACTGTCCACCCTCCCCAACATAGCTAAATCAATAGGAATTTGCTGATGCACAGCTGGCAACCCCAGTTTGTGCCCTGTCTCTCTTACCACATGTTCAGTTAGGTAGAGAGCCAGATTGGTGTAGTGGTTAGCAGGGGTAGTCAACCTGTGGTCCTCCAGATGTTCCTGGACTACAATTCCCATGAGCCCCTGCCAGCCCATAAGAACCAATAACAATAACGATAATAGTAATTCTTCCATAGTCATCTAAGGCATGCAAAGTAATCGGCATTATTCCCCTCCCCTGCCCCAGCTTCCATTTTATCCTCACCACAGTGTTGCAGAAGAGCACAATTCTCCCAAATCTATAGAGCAAACTTTGTGGCTGAGTGGCAGCCTGGGTTGCTTCAGTCCCCAATCTAACACTTCAACCAGGCCGCCACACTGACTCCCAATTAGATACACAAGTGACCCTCCATGTCACTGGGACTTATCCACTAAGACGTGTGATGACCGCATCACCCCATTTTTCAGAGCTAGCCTGTGATTTCGCTGTTACAACTGGAAGGGTGACAGATGGGGAAACTAACTCCCTGGTACAGATCTGCCAGCTCGGCAAATGCTCGTGGCCTGCTCTCGGCCATGTAAGGAGGTTGTTAGATCTGACATGAATACATGGCTCATTAAAGGTGCATATGAATATAAATATAGCCCGTTTGTTCCAGTGAAGCTAAGATTCATCACATTCCAGACAGAAGAGGGAAGTGGCAGAAATCCAGGGAGAGCTCGACACCATTAACCTTCAACCACAGAAGAAATAGATGGAGACGTGTTGTTAGTTCCCCCCTCCCTCCCGCCTCCACCCGAACTGAGAAAATCAGGGGGAGAAATGTTAAGGGACTTGGTTGCAGTCCAGACTCTTGTACTGGTAACAGGCCAGCCAGATGAAGTGGGTGCAAAAGATAAAAAAAAAAAAGCAGTGTCAAAAGGTTTGGTAGAAGGGGGAAGAGAATTCTCCCATTTTCATTGATGTTTATATCTTTGTCAAGAGCTTTGCGTTTCATGGTTAGCTTTGCAAGCTCATGTTGTTGGGGTTTTCTGCCCAAGTGATGCAGTCTGTTTGTGCTAGGGCTGCCGGATGCATGGTCACCAATGGGAGGTGAAACGGGCATGGTTGCAAGACCCAGCTTTGGAAACTCCTGGAGATGAGGGGAGTGGAGTCTGGGGAGGACAGGGATCTCAGTGGGGTAGAGTGCCTTAGAGTCCCCCCTCCCAAACATCCATTTTCTCTAGAAGAACTGATCTCTGTAGTCTGGAGATAAGCTGTCATTTCAGGGGGAGGTCACCCAGGGCCCACCTGGAGGTTGGCATCTCTATTATGTGCAGGTGATATGTTGTTCATTGACATCTTGGCTCTGGTTCTCTGAGTGATGAAAAAAATCCTAGGGGCTGAAGGTTGGCCCGGATCTTTCCCTTGGGAGGAGAGAGAACTGGGTCTTCCACGGTCTTTGTAGTAGTGTTGCCAGCCTCCTGGTGGGGCCTGGAGATCTCCTGGAATGACGGCTGATATCCAAACCACAGTGCTCTGTTCCCCTGGATGAAATGTTAGCTTTGGCATCATATTCTGACGGAGCTTCCTTTCCTCCCCAAACTCTGCCCTTCCCAGGCTCAGCACCAGAACCTCCTGGAACAGAAATACTTGTCATTGTCAGCCCTGCTTTGAAGTATGGAGTACAAGTACTGTCGTGGGAAAGCTGACGTACCAGTCTATAACGGAACCAAAATGCGCTTTATGGTTTTAACTGTTTCAGTGGTTTGGGATGTGATGTTTTTTATGCTGTTGTAAACCACCCCGAGCCGGCATGTCGGGAAGAGTGGTCAAACATAAATAAAGATGCAAGTAGCACTCAGAAAGAGACACGGGTGCTTCTACAAGGCAAGCAGGCCTGTGGCCTCACATCTGATCCCAGAAGATAAGGGGGAGAGAAAGAGAGGGAGAGAAAGAGAGGGAGAAGGTAAGGGGAGAGAAAGAGGGAAAGGGGTGGGGAAAGACAAAAGGATCCTGCACCCACCATTAGCTCCAACTCCCTTGTCAGAAACAGCTTCTTCTCCTTCTCGCTGTTTGTCCTCTTTAGGTTTCTGATGTCTCACTTCTTCTTCACATGGACCCACACAACCCACCATGCCTTCCCAGCTAGGAGGGCAAGGTCACCTCATCCTTTCCTGATGACTGATTGGGCATGTCCATTAAGGCATGGCTGATCTGGGGGGTGAGGTCTAGAAACACAATGTTACCGCTTCCTTTATCATGCAGCGCCGACTGAGGACAAGCTGTTGAGTGGGCAGTAACAGACAGGCAGACAGGAGGCTTATCAACCCCCAGGTGGAACCTGGAGACTTCTAGACCAGGGGTAGTCAACCTGTGGTCCTCCAGATGTCCATGGACTACAATTCCCATGAGCCCCTGCCAGCGTTTGCTGGCAGGGGCTCATGGGAATTGTAGTCCATGGACATCTGGAGGACCACAGGTTGACTACCCCTGGTCTAGACCACAGATTTCAGTCCTCATGGAGAAAATGGCTGCTTTGGATGGGATTCTAAGGCACTATAATATCCTCTCCTCCCCAAACCTCTCCTTCCCTAGCGCCACCCCTCAAATCTCTAGTGAATTTCCCAACCCTGATTTGCCAACCCTGACAGACAGACAGATTGACTGATAGACAGATGCAGTTGCTTACAGAAGCATGGTTATATTGAAAAAAAGCATATGAAGTACAAGGTATTCGTGTATTCTTTGGGTTTTTTACACTCCAGATTGTATTTCTGTAAGCTAATTTGCACCTCCATCATGGAGAAAAACTGGGTTAAAATACTGCAAGTAAGTGTTACGGGGAAACAAATCAGTGTAAAGATGCAGAAAACAGCAGGGAATCAAATAGTCTCTGGTTTGAGTCACACAGGGAGGGTCAACACAGGAACTTCCTTTGGCCTGGGAAAGGGGGATTGGGAGGGAGGGATTAGACAAAGTTGGAATGTGTGTGTGAACACATTTTGTGAATATTCAAACACAAACGCCATCAGGCTTTTCTCTTTGTTCAACAGTGAGCTACCGGGTGAAATATGAGAACGGTTTTTCCATTTTTAATGAATTTTAGAAAGTCTGAAGATAAAATCAGGAATAAGAAAGAGAATTGTCACCCCTGGACAGCTTCGGTAGACATTAATTTCTTCCATGTAAACATTCTGCTGGACGTGTTTTTTATCCGAACAGTCTTTTATGAAATTGTGCTCTGTTCTCTGCACTTTGCCCCCAGCCCTTTATTTTCAAAACATCGGTTTTCATTACACTTCCTTTTCCATTCTGTCCCATACCACTCTTTCCTTGCTAGCACCAACTTGGTCAACAGAGCTGGTTAAACAGTGATAAAGTGGATTTGAAATCCCTGAGAATGCCAGAAAGCACCAAATCCCAGCTCAGATCAGTCTGTGGCAGCTTTTCTACCTCTCGAAGTGGCATCAATGAAGCAGCAGAGGGGAAGGAGAAAAAGACTGAAGCAACAGCATGCACACAAGAAAGGGATTAGAGAGTACAGGGTCCCTCTATCACTGTGGTTCTCAACCTGGGGGTCGGGACCCCTTTGGGGGTCAAACAACCCTTTCATAGGGGTCACAGCAAGGTGAGCAGCTCTTCCCTCCAAGGGGGTCCCAAAATGGCTGACATCACGCCTCTTCCCTTTCATCCACACAACAGCCTTGTAGGGTAGATAGAGATAGAGTGTTTGTTTGTCTGGAGCAGCAGAAAAAAGCGAGATCAGCATGGTGGGACAAGAGGCAGAACTGAACTGAGAAAACCCGGAGGGGGGGGAAAACAATTTATATACAATCACAAACAATGGATCTTCACACCATTGGTCAGTTTCGGTTTAATTTCTGTGAAAGGACACTTGCATAATGTTATGGTTGGGGGTCACCACAACTGGCTGTTGAAGCTTGTTGGACTGAACCTAGACTCCTTGCATTTTCTTAGCCTTTCCTACCTCACAGAGCTGTTGTTATTATGATACAGGACAGGAAGAAAGATTGATGTGAGAACCTGCTTTCGTTCCCAATTGGAGAGAAAAGCAGGATATAAGTAAACATATAGATATGCAGCATCTATTAAGTCTATTAAGTCTACCATGAAAAAAGAGCTTTACTAGACGATAAAGTTCCTGAAGAAAATGCTGACCAGCACTGCTGAAAATTTCCCCGCTAATTTCCCAAGGACCCCAAAAAAACAGTACACAAAAGAATACAACTCGGTTAACACCTCCTGGCCATGCTCCACCAAGGTTGTCAACCAAAACCTCAGTGTAACCAGATAATTCATGTTGATAGATGTGAGGAAAGGGAAGGCGACTGGAAGCCGCTTTGAGATTCCTTCGGGTAGAGAAAAGCGGCATATAAGAACCAACTCTTCTTCTTCTTTTAGATTGGATGGTAACATCACACTTGAGCCTTCAATTGGCCCTATCGGAGAACATTCCATATCACTGATGTGCTTACAGTTTGCTCATGAGTGGCGGCTGTGCCCATACTCAGGGTGGAATCAGCATTCTTCATTACAAACAGGTGCTTTTAAAGCTATTGTTGACTTAAGAAAGGTTTTTATGAGGAACAATGGTCTGAGGGAGCAGCTCGTGGCCCTTACCTTTCCCCTAGGCTTGGGAAGTGATGCAAAAAAGCCGAAAGCGGCATCAAAAAGATATTGAAAGAGCTCCATCTTGATTCTTTATTATTGTCCTGAATTAGTCAACAACATGCAAATAAACATTAGCCAGTCGGCATCCGGTAATTGCCTGGTTTCAGCAGAATGTCTTCATCAGAGCCTTCATTATCACATATCTACATCTACAGTCTACCATAACAATATAAAAGGATATATAAATATATAAAATGATAGCATTATCATCGCCCTGTGATCATTAGTAAAGAAAGTGCACATTAATGCAGCACAAACAACTTTTTACCCAGGCTGAATGGCTTCTGCGTAGAAGATATTTTTCCTGTGAGCCCAAACACAGAGGGTATTTTTAAACCTGTGTTACAATTAGAGAAAGCTGTAAGTTCCTATCTAAAGCTGTTTTCTATAAAAGAAACCCCTTGTATTTGCAGGTAAAATGGCTCTCTAAACCTGAAAAAATTATGTTCAAGGCTAGTGTATGTATTTGACTAATTCAGAACAACATTAAAGATTGAGCTCTTTCAATTTCCTTTCATAGACTGTTCCATGTATTGTTTATAAGTTTAATGTAAACCGCCCTGAGCCTCCGGGGAGGGCGGTCTAGAAATATAATAAATAAATAAATAAATAAATAAATAAATAAATAAATAAATAAATAAATGAATGAATAAATGAATAAATGAATAAATGAATAAATGAATAAATGAATAAATGAATAAATGAATAAATATCTTGATTGTCGCTTCTGGTTTTTTAAACTACTTGCTGCCTGTACCATTTGGCTCAATCTATTTTTTCCCCCAAACTTTCAGGTCAGGCCAGGAGTTCTCCTGGAATGACAATGGCTCCCCAGATCACTGAAATCAGTTCCCTTGGGGAAAATGGCAGCATCAGAGGGCAGGCTCAGGGTTCTAGGTGAGATCATTCTCTCACCCACAGGGACCACCCTCAACACTCCAGGAATTTCCCAGATCGGAGACAGCAAACCTCTTTTTCAACTGCACAGTTGATTTTGGACCTATCATGCCTGCTACGTTAACCCCTATCTTCCTGTTTCATTTTCCTTTTTCCTTATCCATTTTCTGTTGGCTTGCACCAAATTTCTCCTCATTTGCTGTTGTTGTTGTTGTTTTTAGGTGCGAAGTTGTGTCCGACCCATCGCGACCCCATGGACAATGATCCTCCAGGCCTTCCTGTCCTCTACCATTTTTGAAGTCCATTTAAGTTTGCACCAACTGCTTCAGTGACTCCATCCAGCCACCTCATTCTCTGTCATCCCCTTCTTCTTTTGCCCTCGATCGCTCCCAGCATTAGGCTCTTCTCCAGGGAGTCCTTCCTTCTCATGAAGTGGCCAAAGTATTTGAGTTTCATCTTCAGGATCTGGCCTTCTAAGGAGCAGTCCGGGCTGATCTCCTCTAGGACTGACCGGTTCGTTCGCCTTGCAGTCCAAGGGACTCGCAAGAGTCTTCTCTAGCACCAGAGTTCAAAAGCCTCAGTTCTTTCTCGTCATGACGAATACATATTCTTTTAACGTTAGTTGTTCCTCAATCTATGCAGATTATAGTAAACAGGCTCTATTTAAATTGAACATGGTTTCTCCCAGTGATGACTTTCTAAACAGGGCAACCTGATGCAGAATTACTTCCCCCATTTGGTTTTAGTAGCCTGGGCTCCCTCTGCATAGCATTGCATCATTTAATCCAGGGGTAGTCAAACTGCAGCCCTCCAGATGTCCATGGACTACAATTCCCAGGAGCCCCTGCCAGCATTCGCTCCTGGGAATTGTAGTCCATGGACATCTGGAGGGCTGCAGTTTGACTACCCCTGGTTTAATCCCTCAAAGGGCATTCAGTTTGCATGGTATTTAATAAGAACCTAGTTCTTCAATTTAATAATACTATGGATGTACCCCTGGCAGATCCATAAACCTTTACTGTAGGGCTCCCTAAGGGCTCAAAAAGATTGTTCATTATATCTACGGAGAATTAAAGAAATATATTATTATTATTATCATTATATTAAAGAACTCTGCAGCTATAGAGCTAATATTCCCAACACAAATTTTCTTACCTAGGAAACCTTAAAAAAATAAAAAGCAGCTGGCATTATACAACTTGGCATACAAATGATTATATTGAACAATTAACTTCATTAATTTATTTAGCAGAAGCACATGCTACCTCTTCAGAGAACAACTCCAGGTGGTTCACAAAATGAAACAAGAGAATATAATGAAAACATTTCGAGGGGAAAAACCATTCCAATCGACAACCCTTTCAAAACACAGCAGGTCAAAAACAGGACAGACAAGCGCAGCGTGATGCTACCAGGCTCTAGGTGGGACCCGGGAATCTCCTAGAATTACAGCTTATCTCCAGACTACAGAGATCAGTCCCCCAGGCTCCACTTCCACATCTCCAGGAGTCCCCCAACCTTGAGATGGCAACCCTACCTCTTCACCCCCCACCAGTGTCCGGGAGGGAATTGGCAACTCTAAGCCAGACTATTAAAAATGTAGCAGCCTAACTGATCCATATAATCATCCACAATGCAGAAGCAGATGGTAAAAACCATGAACAAGACCAACCTTCTGGGTTCAAGCATTTAAAACTGGCTTAATATTTTTTGTGTGTGTGCTTCTAGTTCTTATCAAGAAGGAAAACAAGGAGTGCAGATCCCAGGACTCTGTACTTCCCGGATAACAGAAATCCTGTATAGAGGCAGCTAAACAGAAATAATTGTCAAAGCTTCATGGTAAGGGTAAGATTTACCACTTCTAGCCCCATTTTCCTACTCCTGAGGAACTGAGGCATGGGAGAAAAATGGCTTCCACATGGTGATGCCATATGGTCATCACCATAGAGATTACGGGAGGCAGCCAACAGGGGGGGGGGGTCCTCAGACTTTTGAAACCTGCAGATACCTCCGGAATACTGACATAGAGAGGTGGGCACAACTATAAAATGGCTGCCATAGGAAGTGGAACCAACTATAACATTGTTGCCAGCCAAGGTGGAGTGTCAAGGAGTGAGGTTATATAGTGAGATGTGTTTTAGAAAGCACAGGATAGTTTTAAAAAATCTGCACAGCCAATCAGAAGGCCTGCTGCTCAAAAGCCCTACCCAGCCCCACCCACTTTTGGTAAGCACTTTATACATAAAAAGAGGAACAACAATTACGGGTTGCCTTCTGCCTCTCCCATCCCAACATCTCCAGTTATACCGGTTCTCCCCACACGGAGAGCCCTGCCCACCATAGGTTTTGGAACAATTCTAAATGCCAGTGGAGCTGTGAAGAATGGAACAGCGATGATTGTAAACTGTAATGTTTTTAAAGATGTTTTCATTGATGTTAGAATTAAATATCCCATAAGCTTCCCTGAGGCTGTTCGAGGGGAGGGGTGGCCTATATATTTAATAATAGTAATAGTAGTAATATATTTGCAGTATCTACATTTAAAATGCCCTTTAGGCAAACCTGCTGCTGGGATGGTTCTTTGTAAGTTTTTAGGAATAAAGGTGTTGCTATGGACCAATTTGTCTTCTAAATTAGATGTTCTTTTTACAAGCCATAGCTGTTTTGTTAAATCACAAAGCAGAACGTCATATAGCATATTCGAGTTCTCATGTATGCTGTTTTTAATTGTTTACTGATGTGGTTATAAGTCAAGATAATTGTTATTCCTTCATTCTAAAGCTGGTTTTTGTTGTTATGCGACAGATCTTCCCTTCTGTAAGCTGTAGTCTAATCAAATGCTGGTTTTAAGATATGATGTAACACCTGGGGGCAAGATTTTATTCTAGGGTTCCTTTCCCCCTTTGATAATCTTCAATATTAGTGCAATTTCCTCTAATTCTCAAAAATTGGATGTATGGTAATTTTTTGTGTGTTGAATAAAAAGGAAAGTCCAAATGTAGGTTTTTTGTATATATTTGTCCACATTCTAGTGCCATTTTTATTGAACATGACATCCTGAAAATTAATATGCTGTTCACTGAAATTTATTTCAAATTTGATGTTATCCTGAATGTCAAGCCGCCTGTCAAATTCTTGCAAATGAGAACAACTGCCTTTCCATATTAAGAAAATATCATCAATATATCTCCACCATATAGATATACATCTTTGAAAAAGATTCCTCTCTGAGTATATACATTTCTTCTCAAATTGACCCATATACAAGTATTTCCAGAGCCATAGAGCAATCTATGGCAATATGTTGAATCTGCCAAACAATACCATTAAATGAAAAATATTTCTTGGTTAATATTAATCCGGCTAGTGCTACAAGAAAAAATGTAGATGGATGGTGATCTTATCTATTCATCAATGTATTTTCTATCACTGACAGTGCTTCTTGTGGAATATTTATATTCCACTCTATTTAACATCTTTATGCACCCTCTTGGACAGCTGGTCTGGAGCTTTGGGCTGGGTTGCCATCAATTTGCAAATGACACCCAGCTCTATCTTCTCATGAATGGCCACCCAAACTCCCCCATCCCCCAGATACAATAGCCAGATATTTGGAAGCCGTAGTTGGATGGTTAGAGCAGAGCTACCTGAAAGTCAACCCTTTCAAGATGGAGGTCCTGTGGTTGAGCAGGAAAGGGACAGGAAGGGCATCTCCCCACCTTTGCAGGAGTGCTGCTTAACATCTTGTCTATGGCAAGGAATTTGGGAGTGACTCTTGGTGCCTTCCTATCAATGGAGGCACAGGTCACATGGGTAGCGTGCATGGCATTTCATCATCTTTGCCAGGCGCGGCTACTAGGGCCCTGTCTTCTTTCAGACTGTGATCCATGCAATGGCCACCTCTAGATAGGACTTCTGTAACTCGTTGTATGATGGCCTGCCCTTTTCCTTGACCCAGTAACTCCAGCTGGTGCAGAATGCATCTGCTAGGGTCCTCAGTCTGGTGTAGTGATTAGGAGTGCGGACATCTAATCTAGCATGCCAGGTTTGATTCTGCAGCCAGCTTGGGCTCACCACAGCACTGATCAAATTGTTCTGACTGAGCAGAGATATCAGGGCTCTCTCAGCCTCACCCACCTCACAGGGTGTCTGTTGTGGGGAGAGGAAAGGGAAGGTGACTGTAAGCCGCTTTGAGCATCCTTTGGGTAGAGAAAAGCAGCATATAAGAACCAACTCTCTTCTTCTTCTTCTTCTTCTTCTTCTTCTTCTTCTTCTTCTTCTTCTTCTTCTTCTTCTTCTTCTTCTTCTTCTTCTTCTTCTTCTTCTTCTCTGGTTCATCTTGGAGGGTCCACATCCAGCCTGTGCTGAAGCAGCTGCATTGGCTATCATTCATGGCCCTGATCAAGTTTAAGGCCTTGGTTTTGACTTTCAAGGCCATCTGTGGCTTGGGCCCAGCCTATCTGAGGGACCGCTTGTTTGCTTATGCTCCCCGCAGGGCTCTTCCCTCTGCGGGTAGTCTGTAGTCCATGAACATCTGGAGGACCACAGGTTGACTACCCCTGTTCTAGGGTGTTCTTTATATTGAAAAGTTATTTCCTGTGTTGAAATATATCCCATACTCAAACCCTCTTCCAGGAAGGTTCTCCTCTCTTTTTGAATATTTTTTTTTGTTGGGTCATGTCCACATGGAATATAATAAGTCTGGTCATTCAATTAAGGATTTCTGGTTCACATTCTTTTCTATTTTGTATGACTGTAGCCACACCTTTATCTGATTCTTTGATTATGATGGTGTGATCATGTTCATTTAAATTGGACTGAGCTGCTTTGTTATGTTTCTCATATTGTTGCAAGATTTGGAATATTTTGGTTTTAAAAGCTTGGATAGTAATTGGCGCTGGACTTGGTGGCATAAAATTAGACATGACCGAAAGGGATGGAGATGAGGCAAGACTTGGCAATTTATCATCTTTAAAGAATGCCTTCAGCGAAGAGTTCTAAAAATATCTAACCTCATGTTCACAGGGTCATATCTAGGAGTAGGTACAAAAGACAGACCTTAATTTAGAACTTGCCATTTAGATTCTGATAAAATCCTGCCTGAAAGATTAACAACTAGAGTCTCTATTTTGTTCTGGATGGTTGTCATGTCTTCTTCTGAAATTGTTTTTTCCTCTTGCTGTGAACCTTGTTCCAAAAAGATGACGATGAAGCTGAAGTAGATGGTCTGTTATTTATAATGAATAAATAAATACATGTTATAATATGTGTTCTCTGTCTCTCTCGTGTTATTGCCTACACAGAAAAGCCTGGGAAAATCTCCCAAGCTGTCTGTGGAGTCAACAAATTAAACTTGGCATATAGCTTTTCTTGATGTTTTTGAAAGCCAGAGATAGACCTTGTTGTTGTCATGGTCCATTTTATCTCATAAAAACTTTTTGTACTTGATGGTTTTTAATTCTTCTTTAAATTGTTTTAAATCCTTCTCTAAACCTTGAAGCCTTTGTTCAAGATTGTCAACAATTTGAGACTCCTGCATATCCATTATCTTATGATCAATTGTAGATTTAATTTGGGTAGCATGGTGGATCTTGTAAACTGCTGCAAGACATTTATTTAAATATAAATAAACTAGCAAGAAAGCCCATTGCAACCAGGAATGCAATGGGCGCTAGGACCCAGGGGACACCAGGAGGTGCTTTTTTTTTCTGCTGCGTGGAGCTGTGAAAGGCTCCTACAGGGTTTTTTTTTTTCTGCTGCTTGGAGCTGGGAAAGGCTCCTACAGGGTTTTGTTTTCTGCTGCTTGGATCTGCGAAAGGCTCCTACAGGGTTTTTTTTTCTGCTGCTTGGATCTGCGAAAGGCCCCTACAGGGTTTTTTTTTCTGCTGCTTGGAGCTGTGAAAGGCTCCTGCAGGGTTTTTTTTTTCTGCTAGCTCTCGTGGGCGTGCCGGCTTGGAGCTCCTACAGGGGTTTTTTTTCCTGCTGCTTGGAGCTGGGAAAGGCTCCTTCAGGGTTTTGTTTTCTGCTGCTTGGATCTGCGAAAGGCTCCTACAGGGTTTTTTTTTCTGCTGCTTGGATCTGCGAAAGGCTCCTACAGGGTTTTTTTTTCTGCTGCTTGGAGCTGTGAAAGGCTCCTGCAGGGTTTTTTTTTTCTGCTAGCTCTCGTGGGCGTGCCGGCTTGGAGCTCCTACAGGGGTTTTTTTTTCTGCTGCTTGGAGCTGGGAAAGGCTCCTTCAGGGTTTTGTTTTCTGCTGCGTGGAGCTGCGAAAGGCTCCTACAGGGTTAATTTTTTTCTGCTGCCTCTCGTCGGCGCGGCGGCTTGGAGCTCCTACAGGGGTTTTTTTTTCTGCTGCCTCTCGTCGCGCTAGCGGCGAAAGGCTCCTCCGGGGGTGTTTCTTTTTTTTCTGCAGCTTCTCGGCGGCTGGAGTCTTGTGTTGTGTTTGCGGCGGGGGCTTCCTTGGGGCCGGGCTGACGCGGTGAGAGACGCTTCGCGCCTCTCACCACGTCAGGCCGGGAGCAACTGCGAGCCGCGCTGAGCGCGGCTCGCAGTTGCTGGGGCTGGGAATCGGAGGGACCAATCGGCAGGCGCTTCGCGCCTGCCGTTTGGTCCCTCCGGTTGTCTGTCATGAGGAAGGGTCCAATCCGGACCCTTCCTCATCCCGGACACATCCCGCCCCAGAACCCCTTACTGTTTTATTTAGTCCGTGGCGCCCGTGGCGCCACGGGCGGTGTACAGATAAGTATAAATGCTGATTGGATGTCTCAGTAATGAGGACCATAAGGTCTAATGAGCATGTGTTCAAAATAGCACACTATTTTTTGTGTATAGTCCTTATTATTTTTAAATAGGCCTGATCCTTTTCTTATATTTAGGCCTTTTGGTCTGTGCTTGATTTGGCAATATTCTAGCTAGGTAGAGGAGTTTAGTTCAATTCTAATCATGTTTTTCCTGAGATTCACTATTTAGAGTCATAGAATCATAGAGTCGGAAGCGGCTATACTGGCCACCTAGTCCAACCCCTGCTCAACGCAGGAACATCCTAAAGCAATAATAAAAAATATCGGTCCAGTCACTGCTTAAAGACTGCCAATGAGGGGGAACTTACCACCTTCTCAAGCAGCCGATTCCACAGCTGAATTCCTCTGACTGTGTTTTTTCTCTCCTGATATCTATCCAGTACCATTCTCCATGTAGTTTAAAGCCATTACTTCTTCCCTGTCAGACTTATTGTATGAAGAGTGGGATTCAAAAATAGAAGGTCTGTCTAGAAGTTTGTCAGTGTCAAAATCCAAGAATAAAGAGGAAAAAGTGGGCTGCACCCAGCAATATGTCATGAAACGATAAGGAAAATAATGCCAGGTGATATTTTACAAAGTCCTTACACTCCCCTCCCCCCGCCCCACTTTTCCTTTCTTCTTCTGCCACCACCACAACGAATTGTATTATGGAAAACTCTTCTCCTCCATTTCTGCACTGAGGCTTTGTGCTGGGTTGCAAGCTGGAGTATGAGCCAGGGCAGGTTGCTCCCGCATGGGGGAGCATTTGGCCCACTGCACCTTGTCCATTCTGGATTTGTGCTCCTACAAGGGAGCCGGGGCAGCAAAGTTCCCTGTGTGGAAACAGTCATTGTGGAGAATAGGTCTCTCACTGGTAAATAAAGGAAACCTCCTCTTTCAGAGACAGTAATCCCAGTGCCAGGAGGCAGCATCAGGGGAAGGCTTCAGCCTCTATGTCCTGTTGTTGAACTTCTAGAGCAGTGGTTCTCAACCTGGAGGTTGAACGACCCTTTTATGGGGGTTGCGGCAGAGCAAGCAGCTTGGCCATGGGGGCGCCATCCACACAACAGCCTTGCGGAGTAGACTGAGAAAGAGCATTAATCTATCTGGACCAGCAGAAAAGAGCAAGATTGACATGGTGGGATAAGAGGCAGTATTGAATTGAGAAACCCCGGGGGGGGGGGGGAAACAATTAATATACAATCATTATGAACAATGGATCTTCACACCATTGGTCAGTTTTGGTTTAATTTCTGTGAAAGAACACTTGCATAATTTCACATCAAAATCACAAGATGTCATAGTCCCATTGTATACGGCACTGGTCAGACCACACCTGGAGTACTGTGTGCAGTTCTGGAGGCCTCACTTCAAGAAGGACGTAGATAAAATTGAAAGGGTACAGAGGAGAGCGACGAGGATGATCTGGGGCCAAGGGACCAAGCCCTATGAAGATAGATTGACGGACTTGGGAATGTTCAGCCTGGAGAAAAGGAGGTTGAGAGGGGACATGATAGCCCTCTTTAAGTATTTGAAAGGTTGTCATTTGGAGGAGGGCAGGATGTTGTTCCCATTGGCTGCAGAGGAAAGGACACGCAGTAATGGGTTTAAACTTCAAGTACAACGATATAGGCTAGAAATCAGGAAAAAAATTTTTACAATCAGAGTAGCTCAGCAGTAGAATAGGCTGCCTAAGGAGGTGGTGAGCTCCTACTGGCCTAATCAAGCAAGACTCTTCTTACATTCTTAATAATGGCAAGATGCTGTGGGGTGCCAAAATACACACAAAAAAAGGGAGCATCACACCAATACCAATCCGGGGCTTCCCTGTACTCAAGAGTACAATTCCCAAGCTGCAGTGCAAGAGCAGAAACAACTGAGCCAATTTAGATCCCTTGATTTCCCCCTCCCCCAATTTGAGCATTGACAGATGCTCTCTCTCATTGGCAGCCCAATTGTGATTCGAGCCGCAGGGAAGCGCATGAGTTACACAACACACATCGGAATAGCTGTGGCCGCAGCAGCTGACATTTTTTGAAGGTTCTGCCAGGCTTATTTGTTTGGCTGCTTTTTCTCTTTGCCTTCAGGAGGCTCAGCTGAGAAGCTGACCTAAGGATTTAGTTCTTTGGAAATTGAAATGTTAATTTGTCCTTCCTTTGCTGTCAGTTCTGCAAGGGAAACGCAGAACTTTATAGGAAAGGAAAAGACTTGGGGTGCTTTGAAAACAAGTGTGCTTGCCTGCAGACGGAACCATGTATCGCTCCAGGAAGACGGGCGTATTCCCTCGTCTCATCAATCGTGGTGAGGAGCAATAATCTTCCCCAAACCTAAACGGAGTCTAGTAAGCTGACTGAAACGAGAAACAATTGTTCAGACAGCTCTCGCGGAGAGCATAAATCTGTGTGCTTATAAAAGACCATATTGCTGTCCCCAAATACCAATTCACTGGGGGAGAGTTGATAATAATTACTTCCCAGTAGTTTATCAGTGGCATCCGGTTAGGCTAGCCTCTCCCCCTCCATCCTGATTACTGCAACTCCTATTAAACAACATGGAGGTCAATAAAGTTCTGTTGAAAAGCTGAACTGGTGCAGGTGTGCAGGTTAGAAGCTTCTTTGCGCGAAGCATTCGGCCTGGCCCGTCAAAGACAGAAATAAATCTTTACCAATATGCTTCAGTCCACTTTTCTTGACAAACGGCATCTTACTCTGAGCAGCTGGCACTGCTGTTTATTTATGGCTTTGATTGATTTTTTATCCCGTCTTTCCTTCAAAGAGCTTGGGGGCTGCATCCATATTGTCTCTGCACATTTTCGCCTCACAACAAACTTGTGAGGTGAATCACAATGACAAATTGGGTGATGGTGAGTCAGCATGAAACTGGGGCTCATGGCCTTGGTACCCAAAGGGTGTAGCAGGTAGGGCTGCCAGCCTCCAGGTGGTAGCTGGAGATCTCATAGAATCATAAGAGTTGGAAGGGGCCACACAGGCCATCTAGTCCAACCCCCTGCTCAACGCACGATCAGCCCAAAGCATCCTAAAGCGTCCAAGAAAAGTGTGTATCCAACCTTTGCTTGAAGACTGCCAGTGAGACTCCTAGAATTACAACTGATCTCGAGGTGAGAGAGATATCAATTCGCCTGGTGAAAATGGCTGTTTGGGAAAGGAGACTCTATGGCAGGGGTATTCAACCTGTGGTCCCCCAGATGGCCATGGACTACAATTCCCATGAGCCCCTGCCAGAATTTGCTGGCAGGGGCTCATGGGAACTGTAGTCCATGGACATCTGGAGGACCACAGGTTGACTATCCCTGCTCTATGGCATTTTGCCCCACTGAAATCCCTCCCCTCCCTTCCCTAAACTAGGCCTTTTCAAGCTCAATCTGCTAAGCCTGCAGGTGTATCCTAACACAGAACTGGTGACTCTAGTGGCAGGGTTTAACCCCTGCTCTGAGAAAGCTGCACCATTCATTGCTTTTCTTACAGAAGTCCATTAAGCCTCGTAATGAAGATAGGAGATGGTTAGTTCTTAGGGTTACCAATAGTGTTGCTCCTAAAGCAGTGAAAACATTTTTTACGGTGTGCAGACTGTGTCTCCACTGTCATGTGACATCATTACACTGAGCTATTTCCCCCAGTCTCTGTGGTAGACATGTGACCCATGTGGAGCATCATACAACACAGCACGATTCCTTCTAGGATCCTAGCCAGAAGTGACATTACAGCATCACACAACTTCATTTACCCCCACACTATTGAGCACCAGCAGGTGTGCATGTGTGCAGGGATATGGTATCCCTAGTTACCAACCTTCAGGTAGGGAAGGGCTGATTCATGGCATGGCATCTTGTTCCTGCTGAGCTCCCTTCCCTCCCCCATATTCTATCCTCTCCAGGTTCTGGAGTTGGCGATAGGGTTGCCTAGTTGTTCCTGCCAACCATTGAGAGGTTTGGGGGTGGGAACTAGGGGTGTGCATTTGGATCTAAACAAAGCAAAAATATATTCCCCAAAGAACGTATTGGTATTTTTCGGATATATTTCAGCATTCAAAAGGTATCTGGGATTTTTGGGGGTAAAATCAGAATGGAGAATCCTGGATAAATTCAAGAATTACTGGGAAGATTGCCAAAGCCTAACAGACCAATAAGATGCAGGAGCAGACTGCTTCTTCTTGGGGCTTTCAGACTTGGTTGGGTCCCTCCAGAAAAATAGAGCTGCAGAGTAACAGAACATTTGAAAGTATGCTATTAGTTACTTTTGTGGATGAGGCACAGATGCAGACTCTCGGCACTTTCAGGTTTAAAAGAGAGAATCTTTACTGGCAAAGATTATTTACATATTCATCCGCTTCAGTCTCCTTACTGATGCAAGATACAAAACCTTAAAGAGTACAAAACCATAAAGAGTAGTTACAAAAGCAGCACATTTCAAGCCTTTATAGCTAGACTGCAGGCAGACCGCATCTCACACATTAGCAGCTGGAGAGAGACCTAAGCCTAATGGCGGCTAGCTTGCTCCTGCAAAGCATTCACACTGATCTGCTCTTTCTCTTTCTGGAAGAGGAAGTGAGCAGGAGCCCACCGTAAACAAAGGAATCCCCGGGACATGTACATAGAGGTTTTTTCCATTGCAACCTCACCTGTAACTACTTGATGCACTAGTGAGCGCACAGGTACAGCTCAGCTGCACAAACATCTTAAGGGCAGCCCTTCGAGACAGAGGTCACCCAATGACTTGCTGGTTGCAATTCCAACAGTTTGCAGTCTTTTTGCTGCAGTTCTTTTAAACAGCCAAAGAAAGACTGTTGATCCAAGCTGACAAAGAATCGGCAATGGCAGTCCAATAGATATTTATTCCAAATAAAAACCCACAGAATCCCTTTATATGGTGTATACCAGTGGTTCCTAACCTTTTAATCTCCGGGGACCGGTCAATGCTTGACAGTATTACTGAGGCCCGGGGGGGGGGGGGGGGAAGTCTTTTGCTGAGGGACGTCACCACCGCTGCCTGAGCCCCTGCTCCACTTGCTTTCCCGCCAGCACCCCTGACTTCCCGCCGCCCGTTGGGGGGCGCTGCCAGCAGCAGCTGCGCAGTGCCACGCTGAGGGGGGCCCTAGCCATGGCAGCCGCCGGAGAACACCAAAGGTGAGCCAGGGGCAAAGTGGCAGGGCAGCCCCCAAGGCAGCTGCCAGGGAGGAGGACGAGGAGGAGCCGCGGCCCGGTACTGACTGATCCACGGACCAGGGGTTGGGGACCACTGGTGTATACCACTCAAGCTAAACGATAATGAATGAAAAAAGAAGCATGCCAGAATGGGTACCTGGGTTTCTACCTCATTTTCGGAAGAAACCCTTCCGCAAAGGCTGCTTTCTGTTAACTAATGAAAAGATGTAATTACATTATTATATACACCCCATATACAGAGCCTTTCATGCTGAAATGCCTTCCATAAATGAAAAATGATTTAAAAGGAATAACACCCTATCTTTCACGGTCTATATAATGATTGGTTCCAAATTGTTCAACAAAGGATATTTCCTGTAATCAAATAAATATATGTCTACTTTATTACCACTACTAGGGGCCAAGCCCATTGCATTCAGGAATACAACAGGTGCTAGATTAGGGGGATAGAGTGGAAGAACTCTGTGGATGGCCTCTCCTTCCCCCCAGGACCTGGAAAGGCTGCAGGCAGCTGTTAGGGAACTCACCGGCAGGGGTAGCTCTCATGCAGCAGGGATCTGAAGCCTCCGAGCCTCGGAAGGAAGTGGAAGGAGGAGGGGGTGGGCAGGGGTGGGGGATGGAAGGCGATTGGCTGGCTGTTGGACAGACAGGCAAGTCGGTTGGAGGAGGAGGCACTCAGGCCGCCCTGAGTGGGTGTTAAGCGTCAAGTGGCACTTAAAGCCATGAGACACGCTCCTCCTCCAAGGCCTTACCAGAAATATTAAGTGGAACAGATATGTAAATGTATAAAGTGCCAATGTTAACAGGTCCAAGGATCTTTTATCATTAACTTACCTACCTCAAAGTATCATATGGGCATCAAGCTCTCAAGGTAACGGAGAGTTCCCTGTCTCTCTCTAAAGCAGTCTTTCAAAGAATGTTCCGAAGAACGCTGACATTTAACCCTCCAAGCAGTCAAACAGATGCACCCCAGGTGCTATTAATTAACCTTAATTAAAGGGTGCAACTTCACAAAACTGCCAGAATTGGAATGTTCATAAATAACAGGATATATAAAGGGACTGCGGAAAACAGCTTGAAAAACAGCTGAGCCAGCGGGGAGCAGTCTCCCTGCCAGCTCAGTTGTTTGGGCTATCCTGTGTCATCCCTTTACAGCTCTAAAAAGCTGAGCAAGTGGGGAGCCTACTCCCTACCAGCTCAGCTGTTTTTCATGTTCTCTTATGCAGTCCCTTTAAACCCTATTTAAAGGGATTGCAGAAGAAAGCCTGAAATACAGCTGAGGGAGCTCCTGCTCCTGAACTATGTTTTATGGCTTTGCCACTGCTTTCCCCCCACTCATGTTTTCTTTTTCCAGGGTCTGTTGGACCAAAAAACAAAACAAAAAACAACAGAATTTTCAAAAAATCCTAAATCTAAATACTTTACTATTATTGGTATCTGGGATTTACAGGAATCCTGAAATTCTGGGGATCTAATGGAACGGAACAAACAAACAAACAAATACCAAGAGAAAAGAAATTGCACACACCTAGTGAGAACACAAGGAAACCACTTTAAAAAAAAAAACAATTCCATGAGTTAATACCATAGAGTTTCTGGTGATTCCTAGAGCTACCCTAAATTGTTTCTGGGTTTGTCTTATAGAAGTGATATAACAGCACACAAGACACTGAGTTAAAAAATATGATCCTTCCACTGCATGGAATGGAGAGAGGCAAAGATGGCTGTGAGAAGAAGGTTGGCAGCCCCGATTGGCAATCTTCCATAGACAGCAGCGTTTTGACCCTAAAACCATATCTGGTACTTTGACCACAGCCGAACCAAGCTTGGCATTACTGGAACCTGTTATTGAGGCCTGACTTAAATGCAGGGTTTCCTTTTCCCTGTAATGTTATAAAAAGTATGTGGGCTTGGAGTCAATAGATGCCTTTACTTTATTTCAGCTAAGGGAACAGATTTCCACTGGTAGAGCAATACATTGTCACCCCCCCCCCCCCATAGACTCAAATGCCCTCAAATGCTGCTCCTGGAGAATGTGAAACCCCCTAGGAACAACATGAGGGGGGATTTGGAGGTCTGCAGTGTGATATTTGGGGGGGGGGCAGCAAAAAACAGCACCTACTTTCATTGGTGGAAGTTCTGTTGGGTCCAACTCAATCCATTTCATCATCCTGTAATGACCACCTTAACTCCGGGTGCTTCTGCTGACTTAACAAGAGCCCTTCCATGAGTTAATGAACTCCTCAACTCAACTACCTCCCATAAACTCCTCAAATGTCAGAGTTGGAAGAAATAAAGTCCCAAGTATGGTTATTACTTCACATAAATGAGAAATACTCTCATATTGCTTCTATAAACTGCACAGAGTACTTTTTAAATGTGTACAAGCGATGAGCCACACATTAACATGACTGTGCCGTTTATTTGGAGAGTTATATGCGGTCTTCAACTGCACTCAAACGGTAGTTCCAGGAGTCATGCAAGGCAAGAGTCCAGCAAGGTGGATGTCGTCAAGGCAAACACGGTGCACAGTTTGCACCCACATCTGTCTGCCATCCCAGCAGCCCTTAAATAGTTCTTCACACAGATGCCAGCTGTCATCCTGAGAAGACTCATCTATGCCAAGCAGGTGGCGACGGGCCAGTAACCATGCGCTTCACCTTTTTGTCTCTAGCTCAATTCTAGGACTCTGCCTGCATTGTTCTGCGGGTGTCTCTGGTGAGCTGACAGCCTGAGGATCTTCAGCTGATCCCAAACTGGAAGGCGGGGGGGGGGGGGAGAGAGGGCACTGCAAGGCTGTGAGTCTTGAGCAGCTTGCCCTTCTCTCTCTCCCTGTTGGAATTCTGCCTGGGCCGAGCTCTCATCGCTGAGCTCCTCTTTTGACGAGTCTCTATTGGCCTGAGACTGACCCAGAATACCTGCCTTTACAAAATAGAATTTACACTTATAGTACCGTCCCATTAGGGTTCCCTGCTCTGGTTTGGGAAATACTGGGAGATTTTGGACCCCCTTCAAGGATCGCTGCCTTGCCGTGGCAAGGGGGCTTGCGTATCTCAGTGAAGCTATGAGCTATGCCGTGCAGGGCCACCCAAGACGGACAGGTCATAGCTGAGAGCTCTGACAAAAGGTGATCCACTGGAGAAGGAAATGGCAAACCACTCCAGTATCTTTGCCATGAAAACCCAATAGACAAGTTCAAAAAGGGAGGTTTTGGGGGTGGAGCTGGAGGAGGGTGGAGTTTGGGGAGGGGATGGATTTCCACTAGGTATAATGCCATAGAGTCCACTTTCCCAAGCATCTATTTTCCCAAGGGGAACTGTGCTGTCCTCTGGAGATCACCTGTAATCCAGGAGACCTCCAGCCACAATGTCCAGATTGGCAACTCTGTCTCTCATATGTCTGTCACCTTCTCTTTGCCTCCATCAAAGCCAGGGCCAGTTTCAGCATACTCTAAATGGGCCTTCTGGCAGGGCCCACTGCCGCTCATTCCCAACTCACCCTTCTTCTGGGGCCTGCCCTCCAACCTTTTCACTGCCTGCTTGGCAGTGTTTGGTCATCTGTGCTCCCAGCTGCATAAGCTGCCTAGCTGTGCTGGAGAAGGACAGAGGGGTGGATGCTCAAAATGTCAGCTTGGTGTAGTGGTTAGGAGTGTGGACTTCTAATCTGGCGATCCCGGTTTGATTCCCTGCTCCTTTTCTACATGCAGCCAGCTGGGTGACCTTGGGCTTGCAACAGCCCTGATAAAGCAGTTCTGCCCAAGCAGTAATATCAGGGCTCTCTCAGCCTCACCTCCCTCACAGGGTGTCTGTTCTGGGGAGAAGAAAGGGAAGGCGACTGTAAGCTGCTCTGAGACTCCTTCAGGTAGAGAAAAGCAGCATACAAGAACCAACTCTTCTTCTTCTTCAGTAATATCAGGGCTCTCTCGGCCTCACCTGCCTCACAGGGTGTCTGTTATGGGGAGAGGAAAGGGAAGGCAACTGTAAGCCTCTTTGAGACTCCTTCGGGTAGAGAAAAGCGGCATACAAGAACCAACTCTTCTTCTTCTTCCTCTTCCTCCTCCTTCTTCTCCTCCTCCATAATCCTGATGGCCAGGGCACTGACAGTCCTAGCTGCACCCACCCTCCAGTGTCCTTGAGGAGACTGATGCAGGCATCGTAGGCAGCTATCACTGTGGGTGGGAGAGCTTGCGGCAGACAGGATAATCACGCACAAGCAAGTGGGGTCACAGCCTCCACCAAAACCTGGGGCCAGCCTTGGCTGATGCCTTAGAGCAGCAACATGGGGCAATATCATGTGTTCCGTTTTACTGAAGCATGAGGCAGACTGCTGTTCACTGAGACCACATCATTTGTACTGCACACCCACACACATGAGCGTCCACACGCATGCAAGAGCAGCATCTGTGCCATGTGCAGGATTCTGTTTTCCAGCGAGAGCTCAGGCCACTTCTCTGAAGTGTTCCAACATAAAGAGGATCATCATTTTTTAAAAACAAGGACTTGGCAGCAGACAGCCCAGGCGAGCCATACAAAACTGCTAATGGCGGTCTTGACTGAAGTTACCTCCAAGCCCCCGTATCTGTTTAAAGCAGGGGTAGTCAAACTGCGGCCCTCCAGATGTCCATGGACTACAATTCCCAGGAGCCCCCTGCCAGCAAACGCTGGCAGGGGGCTCCTGGGAATTGTAGTCCATGGACATCTGGAGGGCCGCAGTTTGACTACCCCTGGTTTAAAGTGTCCTAAGAGCTGGCCATGACTGTGGCATGGACAGGGAACCAAGCAAGCAGGCAACTGTCTCCAAGTGGAAAGGCATTTTGTGCAAAAAAAAAAATCCTTTCCCATCTCCTAGTTTGGCATCAGCTGTCTACAACAGCAAGCCATTGGCTCGGCGATCCTGCGCCAGTGTGGTGACATTTCCACAAGACCATTTTGCCATTCAGAAAAACTCCCACCTCGCAGCTGCTGTGCGCTGTGCTGTGAGGTTTGCAAATGGGGCGCGCTCAAAGGGTAGCCATCTGCCGTCGGTTTGGGTGAGCCGCAACGCGCACAAAATGCAAAAAATTGTACATTTATTGACCCAAGCCGAAGACTGTATCCAAAGAGAACGAAAGCGTATCGATTTGTTTTCTTGTAGTTTGGTATTTTGTCTAGCAGGCTGCAGCAGGGCTGTGATTTGTTTCTGCGTCTCACTTTTTAGAACGCGTCTATTGATTTGGAACGGGAGAGGAGGGGAGAAAAGAAAATCAGAATTTGAAGTGAGATTCTCAGATCCGTCACTGTGGTGTTTACCGAGTAATTGAGAGCTTTGAGGGGGATTATATATTCGTCACTGCTGTGATTGAGGACACGAGACTGGAGCACCAAGAAAAACCTCTCTTAAGGTCATCCATTAAAGAGCTAATACTTTAGGGCTATCAGCGTAGGAACACAAAGCAGCTTATAATGACCTGGCATTTTCTTCTTATACGATTTTGCGAAGCTCTGCTATGTGACCATTCTCCCCACAAGCTTGATTAGAGCGCTTTTGGACTGCTCATAAGTGCTGAAACAACTAAGATAATCTGACCTATTAAGACTGTGTGGTTGTGGGATGGTAGGATATTGCCTGATCTCAGCAGATCATGAAAGATAAGCTCGGTCAGTATTTGGATGGGAGAACACCAAGGAAAGCTCTGCAGAGGAAGGCAGTAGCAAATCAGCTCTGCTCCTCATTTGCCTTGAATGCCCCTGGCTGGGCTTGCCATAAGTACGTGGTCTCACCAGATCTCAGAGGTTAAAGCAAGATTGGTGCCACTGGCAGAGTTTACATATGCAAAAAGGATGTGCAACACCCAGCTGCTTAAAATAAAATACCTTTCTTTAGAAGAGAAACACCTTTGTATTTAAAGAGAGAGAGAGGCCTAACTAACTGTCTAACTTTTCTGTTATCTTCATTCTGCCTGTTTAGGAAGCAAGCAGGAAGTGTCCAGAGAGCCAATCAGGATACAGAGTTTATTTGAACAATATCAGGCAGCTGTCTTTCATCTGCTAAATCGGAGGGGGGGGGGGGTGGAAGTGATTCTGTGCAAGCTCTCAGCTGTGAATCTTGGCATTCCTGCACCTCTTTCTCTTGTCTGTTGGCTTCTGCTGGTGCCTTCTTCCTCTGAAGTGTCCTCACTAAGTTCTGGATGACCCACAGCACCATCCTTCAAGCAAGGCACCCATCCTGAGATGGAATTGGCCCAGGATTTTGGAGATAGGTCCAGTGGAATCTCCACATCAGGCCTGGTTCATGAACATTCTCTATGGGTTCCCAGATCTGATCCTATGGAGGGCTCACTATGTCTTTGGGACTCCAGGATCTGGGCCACCACATAGCCTTCATGCCCTTCCATCAGGATGGGCAGAGGAACTGGGGATGGAGGGTGGTGGGGATTTGGTGGAGCTGAATGGACCAGCGAGGAATGATGAAAAACTGGATGTATCCACAAAGTTGGCGGGAGGTCAACCAGTAGGCCACAAGATTCACCTGTTCTATAATACAGTAGGGTCCAATTAACCAGGTGTCCAATTTTGCATGAGGGGTGCTAGCTCTGAAGGTATTTCATAGAGATCCACACCTTGTCCCCAACCCTGAGGTCCTTCCCTGGTTGCCATCATCAATCCGCACCTGCTTTGTAAATAACCTTGGCTTGCTGCAGTTGCTCAGAGTTCTCAACTAGCTCATGAATTCATTGGCAGATGGAACTGCTGATTCTAGTAAATCATGAGGCAAGAATCATGGGTGATATCTAAAATTGGCCATAAATGGCAGCTGGCAAGTAGATGTATCCCGCATATTGGAATAAAAAGGAAGAGAACTTCTATACGTACCTTTGAATTTTTTGGTTGGTTGTGTCAGCTATGCTACAATGTTTTTTCTTTCACTAGGAGTAAAACCAGGCAGCTGAACTGAAGGTAGCCAATGCCCAGGTATTCTATGGTGACCCCACCATCACCACCATCATGGGCCTGTCTGATTCTCCAAGTGCCCACCAGTGCGCAAACAGAACTGGATCTGGGTGGCAAGGGTTGTGGGACTTTCCACTTGGGCCATTTTGTCTAGCATTCTGCTAACCATTCCTGGTGTTGACCCATCAGAGCCACTTCATTCTACCCCAGATCTTGAGCCAGCAGCTGGAACTATAGTATAGTGTGCCATCGAAGTTCTTCCCTGATGCAGATGTCTGATGTGGTAGCCAGCTCTTTCAGATGTTAATGATTCTGGAATGGTGGCATCCATGAGATGGACAAAGTCTGGGAAGTTTGCCAACAGTGGAGAGTTAGCCAAAAACAGAGGAGTAGCCCAATTGGCAGCTTTTTCTTTCAACAAATTTAAGATAAACCCAATCTTGGTTTGATCATTAGGAAATTTTCCTGGAGATCTATGGATTGTGCCAAAATGCAAGAAATTCTTCCTAATTTCTCCCAAATATGTCAAGAGGGCTTATAGGACATTTTCTGGGAGAAGGATGGCAGGCCCTACCAGAGCAGCAACAGCTCCAGCAGCAGAGCCAGCTGTTTGCTGTGTATTTGCTGTTGAAGGATGTGGTTTCATGTGGCTAAATCTGCCAGAGATCAGACTGTTTCCCCCATGCTGCTTGTTAATTAGGAGGACGCAAAATATAATAGCTCACCAGGTGCCAGTATTGGGTTGCAGCATAGTTCACTGGTTTTCCAAGCAAACAAAGCCAAGGAGATTACTGGATGCAAGGTCATTCCAATTCAAGGCTCAAGAGTCCAAAAATCAATCAAGCATGGTAGTGCAGTATGACAGGTCAACGTTTTAAGAAAAGGGAATGTATGTAACTATGCTGCATCCACACCCCACATTAACCCTTGAGTTGTTTTATAGGTAAATGCCAGCTGTTCTGACTTCATCCTGCAACAACTCATCCTCACTTTCAGGAAGTAGCTAACATCTAGCTATAAGGCAAGCACTTCCCCTTTTAGTCTGCAGCTCTGCTTTGAGCCTGCACCTGTGAATCTTGGCTTGCTTTCCCCTCCTCTCATTTGTCACCTTCTGCTGCTTCTGGTCTGGCTATGCTGGCCTCTTCATCCTCTGAGGAATCTGCACTGAGAAGAAGGAAAGTTGATTTTTATATCCCACTTTTTACTACCCAAAGGACTCTCAAAGTGGTTTACAATCGCCTTCCTTTCCACTCCCCACAACAGACACGCTGTTAAGTAGGGGAGGCTAAGAGAGCTCTGACAGAAATTGCTCTGTGAGAACAGCTCTAACTGAACTGTGACTAGTCCAAAGTCACTTAGCTGGCTGCACGCGGAGGAGCAGGAGTGAGGAGTTAACCCGTCTCCAGGTTAGAAGACGCTGCTCTTAATCACTACACTTGGCTGACTCATTACACGTGCTTATATACAGTAGTCTTCCTATTCCTTCACTGTCCAGTTTGTTGTTAGCTTGAAGTTTTCATTACCTTGTTAGTTTAGACAGTTTATCTCCATAACACAGCTGACTTGTTTGGATTCTCTCATCCGCATATAGTCCGGGAACTCTAGGACTTGTTGGCCAAGGAGATAGCCTCCACCTTCCATCTTCCTCCCTTTCTAGTTGCATTGTGAGGTGGTAACTCATGTTCCCTAGTTCCCTTGCTTCCACTTCTTTGCTTCTGTGTTGGACTATGTCATTATAGTCTCCTTTATCTTCATAACACACAATGAAGTCATCGACATAGGTAAGGGTGTAGACTCCCCTATTGCCTCTGAATTTTGAATACAGCCACTATTCAGCTTTGGCTTGCTCGCAACCCTCTTTGTTCAGCATCTTATGTAGCTTTTCATTCCAGCATCTGGCAGCTTTCTTCAGGTCATATATGCTCTTTTTAAATGTGCATACTAGAGGTTTGTTTTTGGACTGATCAAATCCTGTTGGTTTTTCTATATAGACGTTTTCCTTTATTTCTCTGTGCAGGAAAGCAGTCTTTATATCTAGATATTTTATGCCCATTTTCCTTGTTGCTGCTAAGAAAAGGTAAAGGTATCCCCTGTGCAAGCACCGGGTCATGTCTGACCCTTAGGGTGATGCCCTCTAGCGTTTTCATGGCAGACTCGATACAGGGTGGTTTGCCAGTGCCTTCCCCAGTCATTACCGTTTACCCCCCCCCCCCCAGCAAGCTGGGCACTCATTTTACCAACCTCAGAAGGTTGGAAGGCTGAGTCAACCTTGAGCTGGGTGCTGGGATTGAACTCCCAGCCTCATGGGCAGAGCTTCAGACCGCATGTCTGCTGCCTTACCACCTTGCGCCACAAGAGGCTGCTATGAGGAACATCTTTATTGCGGTATGTCTTAGTCCAGGTGCAAAGGTCTCATCATAGTCTTTCCTGTATCTTAGAGTTTACCCTTTTGCAACTCATCTCGCTTTATACCTCTGTATTTATCCTTCAGCATCATATTTGTTCTTTTAAACCCATTTGCATCCTACTGTTATTTTTTCCTGAAGGCAGATCTGCGAGGGTCCATGTTTCATTCTTAATCAGAACCTCACTTTCCTCTTAATCAGAGCTTCACTTTCCACTTCAGAGCTTCACTTTCCTTTCCCCACTTTTCTGCTTGGCTATTGTGCATCCTTATGCGGAAGGTTCTGCCACAGCCTCTGATTTGGTTAGATTACTACCTCCACATGAGGCAGCCAGGGTGGAAAGGTTCCACCACACTTTATGGCGATGGCGGGGGGGGGGGGAGGGTATTTTAATGAAGGCGGGATTGTGTTGAAGCACAGTGCCACCTTCATGAAAATAAAAACAATGCCCCAGTCAGCTTTGCACTGCCATGAAGTACTGTGCAGCCAACTGGGGCATTGTTTATCCCTTCTGGGATGCTCCAGGAGAGGGAGGAGCTGGGCCTGGAAGGCCTGACTCTTCTCCTTCCACACTGGCCTAGCCTGGGATAGGCCTTATGACACCCGCAGCAAAAAAGAAAAATGGAAATACCCACGGTCTCTTGCTGTGGGGCTACGGAAGGCCAAATTCGGGCTGAGTCCAGGGCCGGGCCAGGGTCAAAGTCATGTGGAAGTGAGGATTTGTTCTGGTGCCACACGAGTGCCAGCCCAGCCTCCCCCACCACTGCAGAAAAGGTCTTTGAAACTGAAAAGGAAGATCATGCTAAACTTTTGAAAGAGCTACCTGTGAATGATCCTTTTTTTTAAAAAAAGAAGTCTTTTTGGGGCTAATGTACCACATATTATCCACTAACCAGATAGGACTGTGATATTCATCATTACAATTCATACAAAGAAACGGCAGAAGCAAGGGGAGAGAACCGCTAAATGAGGCAGCATTATATTTCAATTAAAAACCCATGAAAATGGTGGTGGTGACTTTTTAATGGGATATTGTTAGTTAAACTCCATTCTCTGTATATCCAAGTCTTACGAAACATCTAGGGGAAAGATGAAAAATAATAGGGGGAAATAAAATTGGGCTACTTATCTACTTGGGGGGATTGAAGGCGCATGATTCTATGGCGAATTTAGATTTCCAGAACTCAATGAGGGTGAAGCAATTACGTTTCCCCTCCCCACAAAAGTGTTATCATTTTTATTACAACCTGAATGGATGTAGCATTTCATTGTTATGCCTCTCCCCCCTTTTGTGTTTTCTCATTTGCTGAGCACCCCCACTGCACAACAACAGGCCTTAATATCTGTTGGCCAGATTCCCATGTAATCCAACTGATTTCTTTCGTTTTTTTACTGATTGCTTTTCCATATATTTCCAAAAGCCATTTTCAAGCAAGCGTCTGTGTCACTAGGGAATGAGAAGAGCTGTGGGCTATGAGCATCCGAAGCCATATGAATGTCTGGAAGAGTTAGAAAAAGCAGAATCAGAAAGTTGCGAAAAGACATGGAAGGAACTGTTGCTTTTTACGGCGTTTTCCCAGCAGACGTATTATGCACTGTGGTGACCGCGCCAGGCCGCCACCAGTTTCTTGCGGCAGGGCAGCATGCCTTGCTGCTTCCCGTGTACGAATGGGGGAAGATTCGCACTGCTGCAAAGCACCATGGAGCCAAATAGGGCATTTTCTGTCCCTGCTGGGACACCGTAGGTGGGAGAGGGGCCAGGCCTGGAAGGTCCGACTCTTTCCTGTGAGCACAGGCCTGGCCCAGCCTGGCTGCTGATGGTGTCCACAGTCAGAAAGGGAAGGAGGAAACAATCTGTGTTCCCTTGATGTGGGGCACCAGAGGCCCTAATCTGAGCCAGGCCTGTGAGGGGCCTGGGCCAGCAGCTACATCATGTGTAAGCAGGGATTAGCCCTGCTGCCATGCGAGTGCCAGCTTGGCCTTCCCCTGTGCACAATGGGTAGCAGTGTGGTTTATGGCAGCGCATTGAAACGGGCTGCTTTGGGTTGTAAGCTAGTTTGCTGCTTTTGTATCATGGACTTAGAGAGAAGCAGCATGGAAAAGACAAGCAGGATATAGATTTTTGCGTGTCATCTGCCTCACAGCCTAAGCTTTCACTTGCATCGTCCAGATACTTTAAAAATAGTTCCCGTCCAGATACTTTAAAAATAGTTCCAATCATAAGTACCACCGTGTCACAACTGACTTATGACAACCCCAGCAAAGAGCTTTCAGCGCAAATGAGAAGCAGAGATGGTTTGCCACTGCCTTCCTCTACAATTGCTTTCCTTAGTGGTCTCCCATCCAAGTTCCAGCTGTGCTTATCTTCTAAGATTTTATGAGATCAGGCTATACTGTGGACTTAATGGTGACTCAAGCAAGGGACTTTCAAGCTAAGTGAGAATCTTTATGATTTGCTGTGGCCACCTTCTGCAGAACTTTCCCACTCAAGTACCAGCTGTGCTTCTGAGATCTGATAAAGTTGGTCTATACCAAGCTAGCCTTTACCAAGCAAAAATATACAGATGCTCTTTCTTCTTGTTCTCACAATGATTGTTCATACCTCCAAGTCATCTCCCCATCTAATTAGCATTCGTCTGCTTTCTAAAACACACCCAACCCATTCGGACAGCTTGGTGTCGTGGTTAAGAGTGTCTTACTCTAATATGGAGAGACAGGTTTGATTCACCTCTCCTCCACATGAAGTCCTGTTAGAACTGTTCTTGTAGAGCAGTTCTGTCAGTGCTCTCTCAGCCCCAGCTACCTCACAGGGTGTCTGTTGTGGGGAGAGGAAGGGAAGGCAATTGTAAGTTGCTTTGAGACTCCTTTGAGTAGTGAAAAGTGGGGTTTAAAAATCAACTCTCCTTCTAATATTATCGATTCACTTTTCTCCCAAATAAGGCAGGTAAAGCAATTTTACAGTGCAATCCTAAACAGATTTGCACTTTTCGTAGGCCAATTACAGAGGCACGATGAAAAAATGCACTTTTTCCAATGCCTCCACTTAATCATTTGAGGCCATTACCTTATGTATCTAATCTTGTTTTCCCAGATCATAGGAGATCATTTACGCTCCTACGATATAACATGCTTCCATCCGCTTTTAGGGAAGGCTGATTCAAAAAAATACCCATCTGTGATCGTTTATGCATCTGCCAGGATGGGAGCATTGAGACATCGGAACATGTATTACTCCAATGTAGGCTATACGATCAATTCAGGAGAGAACTTATACCATCCCCACAAAATAAGTCCAATTCGGAGGCGATCAAAAACATGTTGTCAGACAAATGCACAGAAATAACTTCTGTTGTAGCCAGATTTTCTTGGAGGGCAATCAAAAAAAGGAAGAGCTGGGAGGATTCGGAGCAACTTAGGTAGAGATAGTCTCAATTGCTTGAGATAATGCTTGTGAGTTTTAAAATTATAATGTTGATTCTTATAGCTGGAATGCTTCAAATTTTATACTATTTTAATTATCAATGATTCTTTTATGTATTTTGTAATTTGATTACTGGTCTAGTACCGTAATAAAAAGTATTTGAATTTGGATTACACTTTTCAATATCCACCCCTTGACTTCAGACTGCTGTCCCTACAAGGCAAAGAAGTTAGAAGCACACACACACATTCTCTCTCTGTCTGTTTCTCTCTAGTTTTTGCAGTTGCCAGTCTGTGTACATTTGGTCAACACAGTTCATTCATTTCATTATTTATAATAACTTTTATTGAGAAACTCTCATTTGACATGCCAAACATATTTCTAAATGGCAGCTGAAATGCAAAATCTTTCAGGTGTTCATTATTCTTCATAACCGCCGGGCAATGGAGGGAAGGCAGCATGGAGTAGCCTGATCCCTTTCTGATCTGAGAAGCTAAGTAGGGTTAGTACTTGGATGGGAGACTACCAAGAACGGCTGTGCAGAGGTAAGATACCTTGCTCTGCCACCTGGGGTGAGGCACGTCCAAATATTCTTGGGTAAGTTCAGGAGAGGAGACGTGGATTCCAGATAGAACAGAACTGTTACATGCTGATGTCAATCTCTATTGGTCTTCTGGGGAAGGAGCTGAGATCCTCCACTCCGTCCCTCCCTCCTGCTTTTTCCCCTGGTTATGCCTTGCCTTGTTTTCCCCAATACGGTGATACCTGAGATACAAAGTACTTACCGAATGACTTATGCCAGTCACTGCTGGTGGTATCATGAACACTGCAGATTCAGAATACATGATGAGGGGACGGAAGATGGA
This sequence comes from Paroedura picta, assembly GCF_049243985.1. Classification (NCBI taxonomy): domain Eukaryota; kingdom Metazoa; phylum Chordata; class Lepidosauria; order Squamata; family Gekkonidae; genus Paroedura; species Paroedura picta. The sequence continues at coordinate 34,079,451 of NC_135373.1, forward strand.
GAATAAGGGTTGTTGTTGGAATGAATGGCAGTGGATGAATAAAAATATTTTGGAGCTTGCCTAAGCCAATCAGCATGAACAGCCCATCCCCCCTAATAGGGTCTGATGGCGCAAAGCTAAACAACCCTTGTAGTGACCAGGAGTAGAAGGCCAGCTGGGGAGATAGCTCAGCCCAGCTGGCACCGGTTTTCTCACCAGAAGAAGAAGAAGAAGAAGAAGAAGAAGAAGAAGAAGAAGAAGAAGAAGAAGTTTAAGTTCAAATGCCTTTCCCCTGAGAATCCTGTTTCCCGTCTAGGGCGGGAGCCTAAACTCATATATACCCCTTTGTCAATTTCCTTGCTGTGATGAACTTCCACTGAAACCTGCTCCTGTATGTTCCTCCTAACAGATCGTGCCAGATGCTTTAGGACTTTGCTTTGTTGGGTCATAGGGCAAATATCTGGATGCATTTCCCGTGGCACAATCCTTTGAGTCCACCCTCCAAAGCAGGCGTTTTCTCCAGCTGAACTGATCTCTGTAGTTCAGTTGTAAAAGTGGGAGATCTCCAGATGCCATGTGGAGGTTGGAAAGCAGGGCACTACACTTATGGGATGCATTCCCCCTTGAGGCTCGCCTGGCGCCTGCATTGCTTTCTTTTAGGTGCCAGGCTTTTCTGTTCACCCGAGCTATTAATTAAGGGGTTGATTTTTTTAAAGCACAATTTTGGTCTGGAAATTGGTGTTATAAACTGTGAGTGGTCTGATTTTATTGATTAAATCTTTATACCAACCTTCCCAAGGGCTCTGGAAGGTTTTGGAGTTTATGCTTTTAGGCTGGACTAAGCTTGTTTTAATGCTGGATTTTAATTAATCTCTCTCTCTCTCTTTATTATTTTTATTTTGCAGGTGGAGTCCTGGAGAAACAGGAAACAGTTTTTCAAAATAAATCAACAAAGGAGTCAGAGATGTGGCAGGAACCCTTATTGTGTGGGGCGTGGGTGGGGGTGGATGAAGGTGGCTTATGTATTTAAAGAACAGCTAATCGTTCCCTTTGAAAACTATTCTGTAATTTCCCTGCTAATCAATGATGTTTTAAGCTAAAGCAAAGAGACATGTTACAAGAGGGAGGGGAAAAAATCACACTGAGTTCTTTTACTGGTAGCGAAAGCATGCCACTTGCTGTTGTGCCAGAGGTTCAGACTGGAGCAGGAGAGGAAATGCTCCATAGACTCCTCCTCTTTCTAGAACTTCTAGCCTGCTGGCTCCACCATGGCTGCTGTCCAGCTTGCCTGGCTGCCCTGGCCTCCTGAGAATGCTTGGGTGGTCTTGGCACTGCGTGGGTGGGTTTGGCCTTGTTTGGATAGCCTCAGTGTCTTTTTGCCCTGCTGGTATGCTCGGCATGGCTGGATGCCATTTGGGTGGGATGGTTGGGTGCTCCCTGGGCTGGGTGCAGCTCAGGTGGCCCAGCTGGGCATAGTGCAGCGCTGTGATCTTGGATTGCTCTGGATGCCCTGGTTTGGCTTAGCCAATTGACCTGGTCTGGCTTGGGCCTGGCTGGTTGCTGAGCCCAGGTCACAGACTGAATCTTACTCTGCGTGCTTCTGGCCTCAGCAAAACCCAGGGTTTTGACCCTGGTTCAATGACAGTCTTCCACCAGCACATGTACAGAGTTGTGGGGGGTGATCGGGGGAGCATCAGATCCCACAGAGCATTCCAGAAACCTATTGGATCCATGAGTCTCCTTGAATGGAGACTCCTTAAATCTGCTCTCTGCCTATACCAGGCTTTCTGAACCAGGTTTCTTGATAGCCCTGGAAGGATGTCCCAATGCATTGGAGTAAATTAATTTTATATATATTTGTGAAATTTGCAAAATGTTTGTCAGGTGAGATGGCCATATATGTACACAGCTCTGCTTCCCAACCATATTCTGAATGATGGCATCACTTTTGGGGTTTCTCGAAGCCTGAAGAATTCTGCTTACCGAGATGAAATACTAGATCAAACATTGATCTGTGGTTGAGCACCTGACTCTAAAGCTACCAGTTCTTCAATTAGTTCTTTATTATTATTATTATTATTATTATATTTATATTTATACCCCGCCTCCCCCCGAAGGCTCGAGGCGGCTTACATAACTTTGTTCATCCTGTCCCAGAGTTTCCAATATAGATGTCTAGAATATAACTTTGTAATCATACTAAGAAGAGTAATTGGTCAGCAGCTTGAAGGGTTTGTCCTTTCTTCTTTCTGTATATTGGGGCAATAGTAGCCAATCCCCAATTGCTAGGAATCTGGGCTGAATGGTCAATATGTCTGAAAAGCACAGATTTTCATGTATCGAAATAAACGGAACTGATTGACCTAAACGGAAATGATCACAGCTGAGAATTTCTCGCCCTGCTTCTCGCCTGTAATCTGCTCTTGGATTCTGAAATAACCTCCCCAATTTGCGATCATGATGTTAGAGTTCACGTTCTCATCGTGGCTTAGATAATCGTCTTCCTTTAGAGCCAATCAGATTTCTTGGCGCCCAAGCCATGACTGCTTCCGCCAAGCCATAATCTGTGCAGCAAAAAAAAAAAAAAAGTACTCAGCTAAAAACCTTACATCCACATTTCATCACACTAAATCAATGTACCAGAAGGGGAGAGGTTTAAAAACCAATCTTTTATGCATCACCACTTACAGAGACGAGAGCCATTACAAGTAAAATCAATCAATAAAGCCTGTAACTCTAAAGTAACTCCTGAATTGAATCAATGATGCTTATGAAGTTGAATAGAAGGTGGTGGAGGGTGTGTGTGTTGGGCGAGAGAGATGGTTATATTAAAGCAAACAAAAACCTCTCTGAAGTGCTTTCTCACCTCTTCTAAGAGACTCGATATCTTTTCTCTGTACTTCTCAGTACAGACATTTTGTTCCAGTGCACCAGGAGGCAGCGGAGAATGCAAGATATTCTTACCATCCGTATAGCAAGCACGGAGAATTTCTGCAGCTTCTTAATATACTGTTCTGGATCGTCGTTCTTCCGAGCTCTGCCACTACTCCCTTGGGAAAAAAGTCTGTTCTCAACCATGAATGGTTAAAGAGAAAGTGTGATGAGAATCATAGAATAATAGAGTTGGAAGGGACCTCCTGGGTCATCTAATCCAACCCCCTGCACTATGCAGGACACTCACAACCCTATTGCTCATCCACTGTAACCTGCCACCCCCTTGAGCCTTCACAGAAACAGCCTCTCCGTCAGATGGCTATCCAGCCTCTGTTTAAAAATGTCCAAAGATGGAGAACCCACCAGCTCCCGAGGAAGCCTGTTCCACTGAGAAACCACTCTAAGTGCCAGGAACTTATTCTGGATGTTGAGACGGAATTTCTTCTGAATTAATTTCATCCCATTGGTTCTTTTGGAACTGTCCATAGAGTTTTCATGGCAAAGATACTGGAGTGGTTTGCCATTTCCTTCTCTCCTGGCAAATAGATGGGGAATAAATGGAGATAGTGACAGATTTTATTTTCCTGGGCTCCAAGATCACTGCAGATGGGGACTGCAGCAAAGAAATTAAAAGACGCTTGCTCCTAGGGAGGAAAGCTATGGCAAATCTAGACAGCATCCTAAAAAGCAGAGACATCACCCTGCCAACAAAAGTGCGTTTAGTCAAGGCTATGGTATTCCCAGTTGCAATGTATGGCTGCGAAAGTTGGACCATAAGGAAGGCCGAGCGTCAAAGAATTGAGGCTTTTGAACTCTGGTGCTGGAGAAGACTCTTGCGAATCCCTTGGACTGCAAGGCGAACAAACTGGTCAGTCCTAGAGGAGATCAGCCCTGACTGCTCTTTAGAAGGCCAGATCCTGAAGATGAAACTCAAATACTTTGGCCACCTCATGAGAAGGAAGGACTCCCTGGAGAAGAGCCTAATGCTGGGAGCGATTGAGGGCAAAAGAAGAAGGGACGACAGAGAATGAGGTGGATGGATGGAGTCACTGAAGCAGTCGGTGAGAGCTTAAATGGACTCCGGGGAATGGTAGAGGACAGGAAGGCCTGGAGGATCATTGTCCATGGGGTCACGATGGGTCGGACACGACTTCGCACATAACAACAACAACAACAACATTGGTTCTGGTCCATCCCTCCGGAGCAAGAGAGAACAACTCTGCTCCATCCTCTATATGGCACCCTTTTAAAAGAATTGCTTTGGTGCAATCAACGTTTAAAAACAACCACCACCACAACCCTGGTGGATGATTGCAAATGATTCTGACCCGCATAGCCTAAGCTAGCCAATCTCACCAGACCTTGGAAGCTAAGCGGCATCGGCCCTGGTTAGTATATGGATGGGATTCCTCCAAGGAATACCAGGGTCATGATGCATAGGTAATGCAAGCACTGGGTCATGTCTGACCCTTGGGGTGACGCCCTCTAGCGTTTTCATGGCAGTCTCAATACGGGGTGGTTTGCCAGTGCCTTCCCCAGTCATTACTGTTTACCCCCTAGCAAGCTGGGTACTCATTTTACCGACCTCGGAAGGATGGAAGGCTGAGTCAACCTTGAGCCGGCTGCTGGGATCGAAAATGGAAAACCACCTTGGTGTGTCTCTTGCCTCAAAACCCCTCATGGGTCACCATAAGTCACTTGTGACTGAATAGCAGTTTCCACAACCACAGGATTAGGAGCAAACCATGTGTCCGTTGTGTCCCTAACACGAGCTAAGTGTTATTAAGAATCCTCTGCAGGCAGGGTGGGTCATCATCTGCGTTTTCACAAAAGGGTGTACAGGAAGCACAACTATATTGTTTTTTTCCGACTCAACGCTTTAATGAAATAGAAATCTGGTACTGTTTAGACAGCCCTCTCTCGGGACGGCAATTCGAAATAACAAAGAAGGCCACTAGAAGAGCAATAACTATAATTCTGTTTTAGAACCTATTTGTATCCCTTTTGGAGCCAGCTACATCCCTCCGCCTCAAGATCAATTCTTTTTCCTGAGTTAAACTCCATCAACGAGCGGGGAAAGGCATCAATCAATGGGACACGAAAGACATTTTCAGTTATTAGTCTTTACTTATTGCAAAGGATCTCTTTACATGGCTCGGTGTTTTAAGGTTTACCTGCAGAGCTTGGGTTTGGCACACAGAGTTTTCCAGGAGTTCATAACATGACCAACAGCCAGTATTAGCAGGGGACCCGACTACATAATCTTTGAAGCAGAAAGCATCAATCCCCGCTTCTGCTCTTTAATTTCCCCCCCAAAATCCATTCTGCCCCGCATTCTAAGTCTCCTTAAATTCCACTTGTAACTTTCAGAATTTCTTAAGCATAGGGCTCTTCTGCTCTCTCATTTTCATCACTTCTGTATCTCAGTTGCTTCATTCCCCCCCCCCCCACACACCATTTCTGCACATGTTTTGCTCCTTCTAGTGCTTGATTTTATAATACTGCAGAACTGGCATCAATCTGCAGAGAAATATGCTGGACATACATGGGAGGAACAAAGCAATGGAGACACACAAATGAGGAAAATGCCGACCAGCCTGAACTCTGGAATTGTAGCAAGTGGAGTTGTTAAAAAAAATCCTTTCCTTTCCCTTACAATAAATATACATATTGATAAACAGGTTGGGAAATTCCTGGAGACTTGGGGGTAGAATCATAGAATCATAGAGTTGGAAGGGGCCATACAGGCCATCGAGTCCAACCCCTGCTCAATGCAGGATCAGCCCTAAGCATCCTAAAGCAGGTACAGCCTGGAGAGGGTGGGCTTAGGAAGGGAAGGGGCCCCAGCTGATATGATTTCATAGACTCCTCCCTCCAGAACAGCCATTTTCTCAGTAGTATGGAGCTCAGTACAATGCTGAGCAATCTCCAAGTGCAACCAAAAGGTTGGCAGTTCTATGTACACTTGCATACTGATTAAGAACATAAGATGGGTCAGGTCAGCAGTCTAGAAGAAGAAGAAGAAGAGTCGGTTCTTATATGCCGCTTTCCCCTACCCGAATGAGGCTCAAAGCGGCTTACAGTCACCTTCCCATTCCTCTCCCCACAACAGACACCCTGTGGGGTGGGTGAGGCTGAGAGAGCCCTGATATCACTGCCCAGTCCAAACAGTTTTATCAGTGCCGTGGTGAGCCCAAGGTCACCCAGCTGGCTGCATGTGGGGGAGTGCAGAATCGAACCTGGCATGCCAGATTAGAAGTCCGCACTCCTAACCACCACACCAAACTGGCTCTCAACCAGCTCAACCAGATGACCCTGGAAGATCTACAAGCAAGATGTGGAGGCCATTCTGTAGTACTATAGTTTATGTGACTCTCCAGCACAGAGGTGAGGGTGATAAACATGATTCTCCCTTCCCTGTTTTATTTATTTAATACATTTATATACCGCCACTCCCAGCTTGCTGGCTCATGGCAGGTTACAATAGAAAAACATAAAATCATCATAAAACCACATAAATCATCAAAATTACATAAACCACAGTCATCAAAACCCCAAATGTCCTGCACGAAGCATCAGAGATGTGTAGTTAGCGTATTAAATGTGCTCGCCGAAGCGCACCGGAGCACGCAACCCTAATAAGGCCTTTCTCCTGTGTGAACTCTTCGGTGTCGATTCAAATCACTTATTCCCATTCTCTATTTTATTCTCACAATAAGCCTGCGAAGTAAAAGAAACCGAAGGAAAATGACTAGTTTGAGTTTGCCCAGAAAGCTTCAAGAAAGGGCAGGTCTTCTACATGCTGGATCAGGGAATCCAAACCAGGGTTTCGGGGAACATTGGGGGTTTCGCGACAGCTCCCCGGGGGTCACACAGCCCTTCCCAGGAATTTGGATGGCTGCTGACATCAGTAGACAGCTCTAATGTCTAAGACCCACTTTCCTGTTGCTTTCCAGGCTTACATTCGTTCTCCACAATGGAAATGGTAAATGATCAAGCAATTGATTGGCTGGCTGCTACATCTTACATCTGCACCCACTTCTCTGAAAGGGCATGTCACCACTTCTGGGCTTCCCCAAAGGATGAAAAATATTTCAGGGGCTTTTCCATGGTCAAAAAGTTGAAAAAGGCTGTCTTAGTTCAATAGTCTAACCAATGCACAGCATTGGCCAAGGTGTCTACTGGCTGTTGCCCGGCCCTACTCATGATTCTTTTTGTCTGGAAGTTACTGATGTCCACATGTATTCCTGCAGTTTTTGTATAATACCATGCACAAAATACAAGCATAATTCCAGAAAGCCCAGGGTTGCTGTTCTGTAATGATTTATCATGCACACCCCCTACATACAGGTAAGGGGGAAAGAGTCATGGGAACTAAAATGGTTCCCAGAGACAGTGGAGAATTCCTAATACAGGAAGTTCTAAAGTTGCCAGGTCCTCTCCCGGTGTACGGGGGGGGGGGGGGGAGGGTCAGGTTGCCAGTTCCTAGTTGGAAACACTTGGAGATTTGGGGGTGGATCCTTGGGGGGGGCAGGACCTCTATGGGGTAGAATAACACTAAGTCCATTATTTAAAGGAACCATTTTTATTTATTTATTTATTTATTTATTTATTTATTTATTTATTTATTTATTTATTTATTTATTTATTTAGATTTATATACCGCCCTCCCCGAGTCTGGAGATGAGCTGTAATTCCAGGAGATCCCCAGGCCCCATCTGAGGATTATGATTCCTTAGCTCAGAAATCTAAACTGTGGGGACAATTTTCAATGATGAAGTTATGTCAGGGTTGAAATCCCCCCCTCCCCCAACACTGGAACAGAAGTTAATGAAGAAATCCAGTTTGCCTTTCGCAAGCATAAATATCGTGATGTGCTCCACAATGATAAAAAGTTCTGGGTGCATCACAAGTCCAGTTTCCTTCAGAGGAGAGAGAGAGCATCATTTGGAGGGGGGGGGTTATATTGTATATGTTTGCATTGTGCAATGATAGAAATTGCTAAAAGGTTCTCACTTCCTCAAGTGATGATTGGTTCCAGAGGTGGCTCTGCTCATTTCCATGTACATCTGATGCAAACTTAATGGGGACAGTGAGCATAATTTACACACCAGCAATCATACGCTGGCTCGGCGAAATGGTAGAATCCAAAGCTGGGCTGGATTGCTGGCCTAGCACCAACGGGGCCGGCTGAAAATAAAATAATGCATTAAATATTGAATGTATCGGCATTCATTATTTATGTCATTCTTCCTAAGGAGATCAGAACAGTAACCATGGGGTTTCTACATGGTCCCATCCAAATACTGGGAAGAGAACTTTAAACCCTGCGTTTTGAAGTTGAAAGTTAAGAACATAAGAAAGAGCTCTGCTGGATCAGACCAAAGGTCCATCTAGCTCTATATCCTGTTCCTCACAATGCCCAGCCAGATGCCTCCAGGAAGCCCACAAGCCAGGCATGAAAGCAACCATCCCCACCTGCTGCGGCTTCCCTGCAATTGCTATTCAAAGACATGGACCCTCGGAGCACAGAGGTGAGTGGCTGATTCACAAAACTTCTTTAAAAATCCAAGAAGCATAGAAGTTCTCTGCAGTTTTGGGGCTTGCTGGCATGGCATAGTAGCTGAAACATGGTGGATTCTAATCTGGAGAACCAGAATTGGTTATCTGCTCCTGTACACGCAACCAACTGGGTGACCTTGAGCCAGTCACGGTTCTCGTAGAGCTTTTCTTGCAGAGCAGTTGTCTTAAAGCTCACAGGTAAAGGTATCCCCTGTGCAAGCACCGAGTCATGTCTGACCCTCGGGGTGACGCCCTCTAGCGTTTTCATGGCAGACTCAATACAGGGTGGTTTGCCAGTGCCTTCCCCAGTCATTACCGTTTTACCCCCCAGCAAGCTGGGTACTCATTTTACCGACCTCGGAATGATGGAAGGCTGAGTCAACCTTGAGTCGGCTGCTGGGATTGAACTCCCAGCCTCATGGGCAAAGTTTTCAGATGGCTGCCTCACCACTCTGCGCCACAAGAGGCTCATCCTAAAGCTCACAAGCCCTACCTAAATGGGGTGTTGTAGGGAGAGGAAGGGGTGTTTGTAAGTCACTGTGGGACTCCTTCAGGTTGTGAATAGTGGGGTAAAACACCCCCAGGTTTTCTTCTTGCAATACAGAGGAGGGGCTGACAGACCTGAATGCCCCCATAAGAGGTCAAGCAGGGAGACAATTTTATCTGTAAAAGATGCAAATAGATAATTCTGCTTACAAACAGTTCACATGAGATGATTTGGCAGTAGAGAGCCATCAAATTGCAGCTGCTTTGTGGTGGCCCCCAACAATTTGCCATCACCTGGTTCTGCATAGCAACCCTGGACTTTCTTGGTTTTTCCCCCTATCCAAGTACTGCTTAGCTTCTGAGATCTGATGAGATTGTATTAACTTGGGCCATATTGCAATAGCATTAAACCACAGTGATTTATTAATCATTACTTTTAAGCATTCGGTAATTGACATATTGCTGTAGCTCAAGGTTGGTAACGGATATATCATTGTAATTTATAGTTATAGTGACATTTCAATAACCATTTTCTTCCTTCATTGGTCCAGGTGCCAGTCATTGCTGGTGACTTTGGGAACAATCCTAATTGTCACACTTTTATTCAATTGGCCTTACTCCCAAGAAAGTATTCTGAGGAACAAAGCCGATGACACCTGTGTTTTGTCAGCTTTGGTTATCACAATTTTGTGTGTTTGTTTTACTTGCAAGAAGTTGTGTATGTGTGTGTGTGTATGTAGATGAAGGTAATATTAACATGATTTCATTGATTATTTATTGTCCTCACACTGTTGCTTGTTTTTATTCAACACCGGGCATCACTAGGGATGAACATGAACCAGCTCACAAAGTAAAGCTCGTGATGCATTTTGGGTGGTTCATGGTTTGCAAACTGAAATTTATGGCCGGTCAACTGGCAAGGACATTTCCATGAACTTTCAAGTAGTTTGTGGTACTTTGTAGTGGTTCATGAATGGATACATTTCCAGACAGGCTGTCTCCGCTCAATCAAATTATTTACCAAACTCCAAAACAACAGGGGGAATTCTCCAGCCTGTCTGTTTGGTGTATGTAGCTTGCAGGGGGTCCATGCTACACACTTATGAACCTGAACCTGCCATTTCCCCCCAAAGCACTTCCCTGGGCATTTTATTTGGAGGGTGTAACTCAGACCCCCAAAGTCCAATCTGCCCACAACTTGGAGAACATGTACAGGAGTATCAGGGAAAGGTTTCTTATGAGTGTTACACCTCTAGCTTGCATAGATTCTGTTCTATACACCCCTGAGCCTCTTTAACTTGCACCTATTTTCCCAAGAAAGTACTTTCCTGGGGGCACCTTCTTTGGTGGGCCATAACCTAGACCCCATAAATTCAATCATCACCAGATTTGTAGAGCAGGTAGAAGAGAGTCAGCTATAGATCCTCTGTGCATTTGGTGTCTCTATTACAGTGGTGTGTGTGTGTGCGGCTGTTCAACCACATCACAAACTCACAGTCCAGATTCTTTTGTGCCTAAATATTGTGGTCATTTGTGGCTCATGAACAGGGCATGTCACAAACCACCAATCAAAATGAACCTCATTTTCTTTGTTCATGCCCATACCAGACAACACAGCTTGAATCTGGCCTCCTTTTGCTAGCCCTGTCCTAAGACCACCCAAAGTCAGGCTCCTTCGCTACTACAGATAGGGTGACTTTTTAAATTGAACATATGTTGCCAATTTGGGTTTGGGAAGTTCCTGAAGATTTGAGGATGGAACCCAGGAAGGGAAAGACTGGGAAGAGATGGACCAGGACATCAGTAGGGTATAAGTTGACCCAGTCAACTTTTGAATGTAGAGAAACTGCTCTCTGTAGTCTGGAGGCCTGTTGTAATTCCAAGTGATCTGCCATCCCCACCTGGTAGCTGGCAACCCTATGATGAGTCCAGGGCAGTCTTCCTTGATAGGTGGGACTGTCAGAGCTGCAGAGGAAGCTTCAAAGAAATGGAGATTTCAAGGTGCTACATAATTAATGACAAACATGTCTGGAAGGCCAAAGTGTTATTTTTGGTAACTGCAATCTCTTGTGAGCTGAATCTCAGATCTCTTAGCTGACATCTGAGCTGACATCTGGGCTGAACTGAAGAAGAAGAGCTGGTTTACGATATCCCTCTTTTTAGTACTTGAAGGAGTCTCAAGGAGGTTTATAATCATTTCCCCTTCCTCTCCCCACAACAGAAACTCAGGGTATGTGTGTGTGTGTGAGAGAGCTCTGACAAGCCTGCTCTGTGAGAACAGCTTTCAGAGAACTGTGACTGGCCCAAGGTCACCCAGCTGGCTGCACATTGCAGAGGAATGGGGAATCAAATTTAGTTCTCCAGATGAGAGGCCACCACTCTTAACCACTACACCAGGGGTAGTCAACCTGTGGTCCTCCAGATGTTCATGGACTACAATTCCCATGAGCCCCTGCCAGCAAATGCTGGCAGGGGCTCATGGGAATTGTAGTCCATGAACATCTGGAGGACCACAGGTTGACTACCCCTGCTTTAAAGAATGAACTTGATGTTATTCTACCCCATAGTGGTCCTGGGCCCCCCAAGGGTCCACCCCCAAATCTCTAAGTGTTTCCAACTTGGAACTGGCAACCTGACCCTCCCCCCCTTACACCGGGAGAAGACCTGGCAACTTTAGAACTACCTGTATTAGGAATTCTCCACTGTCTCTGGGAACCATTTTAGTTCCCATGACTCTTACCTGTATGTAGGGGATGTGCATGATAAATAATTACAGAACAGCAACCCTGGGCTGTCTGGAATTGTGCTTGTATTTTGTGCATGGTATGCTTGCACAGGGGATACCTTTACCTTTATTATACAAAATCTGCAGGAACACATGTGGACATCAGTAACTTCCAGACAAAAAGAATCATGAGTAGGGCCGGGCAACAGCCAGTAGACACCTTGGCCAATGCTGTGCATTGGTTAGACTATTGATCTAAGACAGCCTTTTTCAACTTTTTGACCATGCAAAAGCCCATGAAATATTTTTCATCCTTTGGGGAAGCCCAGAAGTGGTGACATGCCCCTTCGGAGAAGTGGGTGCAGATGTAAGATGTAGCAGCCAGCCAATCAATCACTTGATCATTTACCATTTCCATTGTGGAGAACGAATGTAAGCCTGGAAAGCAACAGGAGAAGTGGGTCTTAGACATTAGAGCTGTCTAATGACGTCAGCAGCCATCCAAATTCCTGGGAAGGGCTGTGTGACCCCCGGGGAGCTGTCGCGAAACCCCCAGAGTTCCCCGAAACCCTGGTTTGGAATCCCTGATCCAGCATGTAGAAGACCTGCCCTTTCTTGAAGCTTTCTGGGCAAACTCAAACTAGTCATTTTCCTTTGGTTTCTTTTACTTCGCAGGCTTATTGTGAGAATAAAATAGAGAATGGGAATAAGTGACTTGAATCGACACCGAAGAGTTCACACAGGAGAGAGGCCTTATTAGGGTTGCGCGCTACGGTGCGCTTCGGCGACCACATTTAATATGCTAACTACACATCTCTGATGCTTTGTGCAGGACATTTGGGGTTTTGATGACTGTGATTTATGTAATTTTGATGGTTTTATGATGATTTTATATTTTTCTATTGTAAACTGCCATGAGCCAGCATACTGGGAGCTATGCCGTACATGTTGTGGTGGGGTTTCCAACCCCTTTGCCTCGATGCTGCTTTTGAATCTGCATTGAAAATGAAACCAACTCTTGTGCAGAGGCAGCACATGAGGCTGAGACTGCGGCCGCGCACAGCATGCAGCGGAGATGGAGAGCCCTGCGAGGAGCCTCTGGTCGCACCCCAGGGGGATGTGGCAGTGGGGGTAGTGCCTCGTTACAGGTAATGGGGCAGGTGGCGCCAGCCAGCCCAGGGCCCGCCAGCCCCAAGACCTACCCATGCTCCCCCCCGCCTTGGTAGGGGGAGGTGGGGGGGACGCCAGCCCTCTCCACCCCTTGACATCACCACCTCCCCCCTTCCACCACTGTCCTTCTGGTGCCTGCTGCCTTTCAGCCTGCAGTCGGCTTTCTACTAGTTTATTTATATTTCAATTTCTATACCGGCCCTCCTAGGTGGCTCATGTAACACAATTCACAACAGCTATGCAAAAAACAATAAGGAAAAAAAAACCACACAATCTTGATAATATGGCCTTAGCTGAACACGGAATGATTAACTCTTATCTAAACAATTATACAGAAACATGACTGAGTGCCTTGTTCACTCACTTCAGATAAAAAATTCACTTCCATGGGTAATGGCAGGCCTGGGTGACTAGCACTCTCACTGGACTGATGGAGAATGGGCAGGCCTGAAATACTGCCAAATGCACCGCACGGTTGGAATATGCAGAAACTAACTGGTTGGGCAGGGTCAACTGGCCCGCAAACAGCCAAACTGTTCAGGGAAAAAAATCGGCTTGCTGATTGTGACTGGCAAGCAGAACATGAGCCAAGCAGGCTGGTGTTTAAGCATCCATATAAAGAAACAGGGGTTCCTTTATAAGGCATGCTGAGAGCCAGAGCAGTGTAGTGGTTAGAGCCAAACTGTGGCTCTTCAGATGTCCATGGACTACAGTTACCATGAGCCCCTGACCGCATGGGGCTCATAGTAATTGTAGTCCATGGACTTCTAGAGAGCCACCGTCTGCCTACTCCTGGGCTACAGTATCATATTAGGCTCTGGGAAACCAAAGTTCAAACCCCCACTCTGCACACCCAGTAAACTTACTGGGTGACCTCAGACCAGATATACACCTAGCCTAATCTACCTAACAGGGCTGTGGTGAGGAAAAAATGGAGGAGAGGAGAAAGATGTGAAATACTTTGGGTCCGCAAGCAAGCAAGCAAGCAAGCAAGCAAGCAAGCAAGCAAGCAAGCAAGCAAGCAAGCAAGCAAGCAAGCAAGCAAGCAAAGTGGATGAAGAAAGGAAGACAGAAGGAAGACAGAAGGAAGACAGATAGTAAGAAGGAAGGAAGGAAGGAAGGAAGGAAGGAAGGAAGAGGAAGGAAGGAAGGAAGGAAGGAAGGAAGGAAGGAAGGAAGGAAGGAAGGAAGGAAGGAAGGAAGGAAGGAAGGAAGGAAGGAAGGAAGGGCAAAGAGAAAAAGAAAGAAGTTATTGAGTTAACTCAAAAGAAGTTAACTCAAAAGTTATTGAGTTGGATTCAAGGCGAAATTTCCATTTGTGTTAGATGCTTTGCACAAGCAGAAATGTCACCCTCTCCTTTAGCAGTGGCCACTTGCACTACATCTTTCCTTTAATGCTGAACTCTTTGACCAAAGGTCTCATGCTAGGCCGTACTAAATTGTTCCTGTATTGCTTCACGTACTTTTAAACTGCGCGGAAATACACAGCAGACACAATGTTGTAATATAGACTCAACCACTAGTGGGAGCGAAACATGTGCAAAAAAGAAAAAAAACAAAGTCCCAAACAATGGATACCCCCAAGTGATAAAAATGAGATTGCCGAAGAGCCCTGTGGGACCTCTGAGGATGGTCTATTAGCAACGATGCTAAATATTTTTACCCTGTAATGAACTTCCGGTTTCAGGTCACGTCTGCCTGCCTACTTGCTGGGACTGTAGAATCAATGAAGGGATGACCGAAATCGCAGCAGGCAAAAATGTTTCCTCCCCACCTGGGGATTAGGTCTATTTCTCCCACCTTTTATTTCTTGTAGCAGAAGATGGGGAATTAACGAGGGTGTTTGTATCTTTGTTAGGGGAAAAACAATTGTGCTGGAAAGAAATACATTTCATGCCCTGGCTTTCAAGGGATTATTGAAATAGGAATAAAAATAGCACTCTTTTTAAAATGAAGGGAAAAGAAGCTTGACAGCCTTTCCCCCCCTATAAAAGGTCTTTTGTCTTTAAGCTGCAATAATTAGTTTAGCTCTCCTACGACAGAGAATGAAATATTTTACCCACAAGAGAGAGGTATATGAACCCAAAAAGCCCTGCTTTCTATAACTACCCTTCATTCACTTCCTTTGGCAGTATTCCTCTTGATGGAAATAATATGTGTTTCCTTTATTTTCAGAGGTTTCTGCAGCCACCTACTGCAAAACAAAAGGAGGAAATCAGAGGAGAAAATCAGGATATATAAACATCTCTAGTGGATCAGCACAAAAGGCCTTCTAGCTGAGCATTCATTGTCTCTGGATGTAGATTGTTCCTGAGCATAAGGACAAAGTGAGTGTAAATGACGTTACATGCGTGTCAGAGCCGTACAGAAGTTTGTGTGAATACATGGACGAAGAGTGTGGTTCATGCACTTAGTTAGGTGTGGGGGCATGGTCCAGTGTGCTTGGTACCCCTCCCCCTCTATATGCCCTCTTCCTATACTGTTTGTGCAGGGTCACTCTTTGAACGTGACAGTTCTATTTTTTAAGTTATATTGTTGATACTTGCACTTATATTCCACGCTTTCTTGTTAGACTGAGGGCACAGTATACATCACAATAAAACATACAAAAAGATTATGTGTGTGTGTACACACACATATAGAATCATAGAATCAGAGAGTTGGAAGGGACCTCCTGGGTCATCTAGTCTGCACTATGCTGGACACTCATAACCCTATCACTCATCCTCTGTAACCTGCCACCCCCTTGAGCCTTCACAGAATCAGCCTCTCCGTCAGATGGCTATCCAGCCTCTGTTTAACTATTTGCAAAGAGGGAGAACCCACCACCTCCCGAGGAAGCCTGTTCCACTGAGAAACCACTCTAACTGTCAGGAACTTCTTCCGGATGTTTAGACATAACTTCTTTTGAATTTATTTCATCCCATTTGTTCTGGTCCGTTCCTTTGGGGCAAGAGAGAACAACTCTGTTTCATCCTCTATAGCAGGGGCAGTCAACCTGTTGTCCTCCAGATGTTCATGGACTACAAGGCAGGGGCTCATGGGAATTGTAGTCCATGAACATCTGGAGGACCACAGGTTGACTACCCCTGCTCTATATGGCACCCTTTTAAATACTTGAAGATGGCTATCAGATCCCTACTCAGTTGACTCCTCTCCAGGCTAAATAGACCAAGTTCCTCCAACCTTTCCTCATATGTCTTGGTCTCCAAACCCCTCACCATTTTTGTTGCCCTCCTCTGGACACGCTCCAGTTTGTCTACATCCCTCTTCAACTGTGGTACCCAATAATCCAAGTGAGGCCGAAACACACACGTTCAATTACTACAATAAATATAACTAAAAGCCTAAAACAATTCTATTGTAAATTGCCTAATTCTGTTAAATACCTTGGAAAGGTGAGGTAGTAAGTCCTACCAGCCCAAGATGGTATATAGTTGTTGCTGTGTGTTTTATTTTTTAAAGGAGGCCAGCATAATTCGATGATGCTTTAGGCTTCAACCATAAGACCATAGGCCTGGCAGAACAACTCCATTTTACAAGCTCTGTGGAACTGTTCAAGGTCCTAATACTCTGATCTCAGTTGGGAGAGCTTTCCACCAGGCCATGGGCAGGACCAAAAAGGGGATCCTGAGCAAATGTTTTTTCTTGGCAACCGAAGCTGCTTCCACAAAGAACTTTTGCTCTTGTTTCATGCTTAAAGGGAAATGATGTTTTTTTTTTTTTGGAGGGGTGCACATAATGTCATTCCCTAATTATACAGGACCTCCCTTTGCTCTTCCAGACCATTTGGTACAATTGTTAGGAGGGAAAAATCAGAGTTAAAGTGCAAGATGGGAAGCTGTGCTTTCTTGTGCTTCCCACCCATATCGTTTTCCTTCTCTCATCTCTTCAGAATAGACATTCCTCTATACCACCAGATCATTTGGGGGCTTTTTTGGAAAACTGTTAATTGTAAAATGTCACTATAACCTTAACTTACAGTGATGTGTCAATTACTAAATTGTAGGAACATCCATATGTCAGTTGCCAAATGCATAATTAATGCATCACTGTAGTTTAATGTTATTGCAATTAGGCATGTATGTTCAATTCAACCGAACCTCTCAAAATGCCAAAGAAATAACTTACCAGTATTTTCCCAGTATTTCTAAGCCGAACACAGATTCTTTAATCTGTTTTGGCCACTGGTATAGCTGGCCTGAACAAAAGCCAAAAATGTCTTGCTATTATGTGGCATATTCAGCTATACCAATCAGCAGTCAGTTTTGACCCCACTTCTTCCAAGCTGGAGGGAATGAAAGGGATCACTGAAATGGCTGCCAATCAACTGTTAAGCTGAAATGGCTGGCAGCCATTTAAAACCATCCTTCTGCTTCCCCTCTTCCAAAGGGAGGAAAGCTAAAAGGACTACTGCACCCCACAGAGCCTACCAAACAGCTGATCCTGCAGATAGAACTCTTTCCAGGGGATGGGCTTGGGGTTTGTGTAGAAGCTGACTTTGAAGCACCCCCCCTCAGAGCCTACCAGCTGGCAGCCATTTTAGGGATCCCTTTTGTTTCCCTCCTGGTTGGTGGGCATTTAAAAGCATATCGGTTCCTTTAAATACTTGGGAACTGGGGGGGGGGGGGAATCTTTCCAGAATATTTTAATAATAGTAGTAGTAGTAGTAGTAGTAGTAGTAGTAGTAGTAGTAGTAGTAGTAATATTTTAACCCACCCTTTCCTGAAGGCTCAGACTGGGTAAAACACATATAAAAACAGTACAATAACAATATTTAATATATTAAAGTATTAAAATACCATACCGGTATTGGGATTCAGGAATTTCAAGAAATACCATTTTTTTCAGGTCCAATATATCCGAGCCCAAAAAAAGACTTTGTGTGTGTGTGTGTTTGCATATCCCTAAGTGCAATATGGCTCAGGCGAGCCCATTCTCATCAGATCTGGCTGGCCATGGTTAGTAACTGAATGGGAGACCATCAAGGAAGTACCGGTTTGCTACACAGAAGCAGTCGATGCCAAACCACCTCTGCTCATCTTGTACTTAAAAAAAAATGGTGTCATCAGAAGTCAACTGCAACTTGACACTTTCCACCACTGAGATTGCACACATATTCTTTTAAAAGCCTTCTGGTGGCTGGTTGAAAAGGCAGCCATGTTGGCTGGGGCTAGGAAATTGGAGAGAGAGGGGTGAAAATACCTTATAGATCTGGGGTGGCCAAATTGTAGCTCCCCAGATATCCATGGGCTACAATTCCCACGAGCCCCTATCAGCATGTGCTGGCAGGGGCTCATGGGAATTGTAGTCCGCGGACATTTGGAGATGCGCAGTTTGGCCACCCTTGCTAGACATTCTGTTTTCACTGCAAATGTATCTCCATTATGGGTGGCAGTGAAAGGAACACTGAACATTGTTACCATCTGGATAGAATGTGTTCTTCCTGAACAGCATTTCAACGGGGAACATTTTTTAAATCAGTTCTGAAATTGGAGCAAAATGGGTTTTGCCTCTAGAGACTCTTGAATGCCCAACCACTCTGACTCACATCCGGTTCACTGGTCACAAGCAGGGAGTTGATTTTTCAGTGATCGATTTGATGGATTGACCTATTCAATGCATCCCTTACTAACCAGAGGTGATCTGGGAAGAAAAAAATAGCCTAGAAACAGAGGAACCTGAACATTTGTTGTATTGCCATAAGCCCATACTACAGGTACCGCTCAGCTCATGTTCATTCAGTGGAGCCAGCAATGTATGTTGGGAGGGAGGGAGTCAGTGAGCTGAATACCACTCATTGTTACCCACCTGAATCTACCTCTCATTGTTAGTGATGAAGCTAAGCCAAGTGACTTCTGGCAGAGCTATTAAGAAGGGGCACTGCCTCGTTTTCCTACAAGAAAGGGAAAACAGGAGAGGGCAAACCTCTATAAGCACAGCATAGCCAAAGTACTAGAGGCTGCAAAATTGGAAAATACGTTTATTATGGAGATCCAACACAAAGTCAACCAGTTCAACAGATAAACAGTAAAGCACTATCACACCTATGTATTAAGTTAATAAAACATGTGCGCAATAACATTCATACAGTCGAAAGAGTATTTATGAATACGATTTGCAATGAAATATTCAAAGAATGCAATTCAAGTACCCAAGGAGTAAAACACCCACATTTCTTGAAAATAACCCCTCCTTGCTAAGAGGGACAGTTTACCCACAAACACCCTCAGTCAACATTGCCTGCACTGTGTTTTCATATTGTTTCGCAATTGCATTTTGGCACTAGTATTATTATGTTATTATGTTTCGATTTATTCCCCGCCACTCCCGAATCGGCTCGTGGTGGGTTACAAAGTCTCATAAAACCCCGTTAAAACCCCATGAAAAGACATAAAAATCCCAACATGGCGGAAAAACCCCCACCCATCTCCCACTACAAGAGGGGTGAGGAAGGAGGTCGAACGATGTACTAATATCCGGGGGGGGGGTGTAGATCTACCTTGCCGACCCCAGCCTCAACCATAGACCTGGTGGAAGAGCTCTGTTTTGCAGGCCCTGCAGAACACCGAAAGTTCCTGCAGGGCCCGTAGCTCACCCGGGAGCTCATTCCACCAGTTTGGGGCCAGGGCCAAAAAGGCCCTGGCCCTGGCCCTGGCCCTGACCCTGATTGAGGCTAGGCGTGATATGTGTCAATACAGATATGTGTCAATTTCACCAAGGATCAGCAATGGCTGCCCTCATACAGAAAACATTAACCTGTACTCTCTGGCTAGATGCCCTTCTTTCCAGGATCTGCCTGGATCCCTCAGGTGACGTCATTCTCAGCTCACAAGGGTCCTCAGCTGCTAATGACCATGTGTACCTGCTTTGCTTTCATCCTGCTCGTTCCTAGCCACCAGCGACCAACCAGAGCCACAGCTCACCAGGAAAATTTTGAGTAAATTAAGCATCCAGCCTGCCTCTTCCGCCCACCTGCTGGATCCACTTGCAGTCTGTTCCCTTCTCCCATTTGGGAGATTAATGCACCATTATAGTGGAATGTGATGAAGACTGATATAGGTAATGCAACTACCTGGATGCTTTAATCAAAGCCACAGTTTCTTGCTACGAGCACGGAAAACTAACATTTAAAGTGGGGAAGATGAAATGGATAAGCAGGAAGGCTAACAAGGGATGAAGGTGAGCAAATGCAGATTGAGCTACTTAGAGATGAGTTGCACTTTGATTTAATATCAACATCCAGAGGGTTTGATGATGCTGGAGAGAAGGCAGGGGAACCTGCGCGTGTGAAAGTGTTGCTTTGCTCCATCTTCAAACAGCCACGCTCCCAGAATTGGGAGCCAAAGGGAGGAGGGAGAAAGAGAGCCGATGGAGGGTGGAGAAGGAAGCAAGATTAAGCACCCTCTTCAAATGTATCTGTTTACTCTGATCCTCTCCACGGCTCGCTTTAAATAGGATGAAATGATCTCCTAATCCTCGGTATCTCCTTAAGGCGAGGCTGTAAAAGATCTACTTGACTTTTGAGGAATGGAAAGAAAAAGGGAGACTTTCTACTGATCATCAGAAATGTAGGATGGAAATGGTTTAAGATGAATTATCCTCAGGGGGGGGGAATTATGCAGCTTCATTGCACTTGCTGTGAAACAGTGACGACATTCATTTCAAGCAGCAATCGCCTGGCTTTTAGTGAGAGATTGCCAGGCTAGCCTGATCTCATCAGGTACTGGAAACTAAGCAGAGTCGGCCCCAATTAGGACTTGGAAGGGAAGCACCAAGGAAGTCCATGCAGAGGCACGAAACAGCAAACCACTTCTGCTCCTCTCTTGCCTTGAAAGCCCTCCAGGGACACTATAACTTGGCTGTCATTTGACAGCACTTACCAAATCATAGGATCGTAGAATTGGAAGTCAATGCAAGATCAGTTTAAAGCATCCAGGATAAATATCTGTCCAGCCACTGCTTGAAGACTGCCAGGGAGGGGGGGAGAGCTCAGCACCTCTGCTGCTGCCGCCGCACCGCTACCACCGCCACTGGGGATGGGGCGGGGTGGGTGGAGAGAGGGGGAGGGGGCCCGTTGCTGCCGCCGCTGCTGCCGCCGCTGCTGCCACCGCTGCTGCCGCCGCTGCTGCCGCCGCTGCTGCCGCCGCTGCTGCCGCCGCTGCTGCCGCCGCTGCCGCCACCACCACTTCCGCCACCAGTGGCAGCGGAAGTGCCGCTGTATCCCGCCTTTCGGTGGGTACAATCTGGTCACTTAACCTTGGGCCAGTCACAGTCCTCTTAGAGCTGTTCTCACAGTGCTGGTCTCTCAGAGCTCTCTCAGCCCCACCTAGCTCACAGGCGGTCTGTTGTGGGGAGTGGAAGGGAAGGAGATTGCAAATTGCTTTGAGTCTCCCTTGGGCAGTGAAAAGCGGGGTATAAAAACAGACTCTTCTTCTTCTGCACCCCCCTCTCATCCCCCTCCCCCCCAGAATCCCCATATTCAAGTCTCCTCGGAATGCAAGCAATTCCTCCTCAGCCAACAATGCTGCCGAGCTAGTCCCATGTGGCTCCAGACGGACAAATGGGCTGGCCAGCGGCAGGCCTCCCCTCCTTCAGTCCCGCTGGCGGAGCACTAGCTGAGCTCACTTTTGAAGCCTTGTTGCTTCATTGGACATCGAGGGGGAGGTGCAAAAGCACCCATGGATCTCTCCCCAAATTAACTCCCTTGTTCATCAGACGAGAAGAATGCAATAAACCAACCCCCCCTATTTTCTTCTACTTAAAGATTTCTAAAGAGAAGGGAAGTGGCTAAGAAATCTGCCTACTTTGTCTGGTGACACGGAGACAAGAGAATTTGCAGCGCCTCTGCTATTTTCTTGCAAGCTTCACAAAGTCCCTGATTGGCAGCACAGCTTTTGCTGAGCTTCTACCCCAAAAAAAGAAGGGGGAAAAAAAAACAGAGAGAGAGAGAAAAAAGACTCCCTGTCTCGCACACTGGCTTGTTATCCGCAGCCTCGCTTTGGAAACGGATCCATTTAGTCTTGAATAAATATGCATTCCAGTGTTACTTAATGGCCCTTGCTTCCATTTTTCAAGCAGGGATGAGTAATGAATCATGAATAAGTTATGAGCAGCTTCCAGTCAAAAGCCCCCCTAAGTAAGCCGGCCTTCTCGTATGATGGACCGGCCTGGCCGGCCACCGTCATGCCGCTGGCAGCCAAGGAGGAAACTTGGTTTGCAAAGGAAATAGTGATCGTACGGCGATGTCTGAAAGTCAGGGGCCACCGAGTGCGGGATGGAGGGTTCCGCTCCACCAGAGAAGTTTTAGGGTTGCCAGGCTGCGGCTGGCAATGACAGGGAAGACGTGGCTGTTAAGTATGGGGACATTCTACGCCAGGGGTAGTCAAACTGCGGCCCTCCAGATGTCCATGGACTACAGCGAATGCTGGCAGGGGCTCCTGGGAATTGTAGTCCATGGACATCTGGAGGGCCGCAGTTTGACTACCCCTGTTCTGCACAGTATGCAAATGATGGCTCGAAGGCCAACCAATCACAATCCGACTAGACTCTATGAAGCGGCAGGAGACTCACCGAAAGCCACCACTGATGTGGCAGCAAGGCGGAAGTAGGACTCTCCCAGGGTGAGTGTTGGGTGGGGAGAGGACGTGCGTGGCCCGGGGAGCCATGTCACATGGGAAGCATGGGCTCACAGCACCTTAAAACGCCACGTGCCCCAAGCCCAGCCTTTCTATCCCCAGCAGTAGAGCAAGCAACTCCCCACCCTCCCACCCTGGGTTCTTGGTTCGTTATGCCAAGTTGAATGTTTTGGTTTGGTTACTGGATCTTGTGTCACAGCTTGTGGGGATAGCAAGGGGATGGAGCCTGTAGAAGGGTCAGGGGGTCTGGGTGGGGAACGGGACTCCCAGAACAGGATGCGCTTCATGACTGAGGGGCAAAAGGAGGTTGAGCTTACCCGGCTGGGTGGCTCAAGGGGGCCCAATGGTTGGGTGGTCTATGGGCCAAGGGAGGTCTATGCCTCCTGAGGCACCACAGGCACACACTCATGGGCTAAAACTCCCCACAGCAAGGAGCCCTGCAGGTCCAGGTGGATACTGGCCTGGTTCTCCAGGGCCCCGTGGAGGATCTAGGATTTATTAAGACCCAAGGGCCAGAGTTCAGGCTCCCTCTTCCCTTGCTGGCCAACACAATTTTTTGGAATTGTTGGATTAATACATAAAAGCAGTGGCCTATTTTTGCCAAAGGGTTCATGCTGTGAGTGTCTTCTTTAAGACCAAGAAGTGTCCGCCTGCAAGTCAATACTGGACCAACCTGGGGGCCCTGTTAAAGGCCAATCAGAGCTCTTGGCAGGCTGTCTGAAATGTATATAAGTTGTGTGTGCCTGGTTTCTGTTTGGTGTTCATTGAACAAAGAGCTGTTGTTTTTTCAAAGAACTTGGAGTCTGTGTCTTGCCAAACCCACAGACTTATTAGTGGGAGTGTTGTCTGGTGTGTCATGTCACTCCAGCACCTGAATGCCACTTTTGGTTAAGAAGAAGAAGAGTTGGTTCTTATATGTCACTTTTCTCTACCCGAAAGAGTCTCAAAGTGGCTTACAGTCGCCTTCCCTTTCCTCTCCCCACAACAGACACCCTGTGAGGTGGGTGAGGCTGAGAGAGCCCTGATATCACTGCTCGATCAGAACAGCTTTCTCAGTGCTGTGTCAAGCTCAAGGTCACCCAGCTGGCTGCAGGAGGAGGAGGAGCGGGGAATCAAACCCGGCTCGCCAGATAAGAAGTCAGTGCTCCACACCACTACATCAACTGGAAGTGGCACAGAAGGATGCTCCAGCATTTCACAAATATTCTGTGGTTGTGCTGGTGTGACACTTGCGTTCATTCACTCTCATTTCCTGTTGCCTACACCCATAGGTAACACCCACCAAGATGCCAGCAGGCAATAAGAAAGATGATTGCAACTGCAACAAGATTGTGCTACAGAGGAGATCCAGCAGTGGTCCCAAGCTATATGCGTGTTCCATCAGGGGAATTGCAACCCCTTTCATGAAAGGTCGACTTCTCAGCCGTTGCTCATAGAATAGCAGGAACTCATTCTGGTCTGGACCGAGCTTCAGGGCAGGGGAGAAGATAGCATCCAACTCTTTGGAGCCATTTCCACCTCAAAGGAATGACTGTGAACTTTTCTCAAAGGAATGACTATGAACTTTTTCTGGCCCTCTGTATCCCTTCAGCAAGGGAACATGGACGTATTAGCATTCCTTTTTTTGCCCTGGGTGCCAACAGGGCCTAAGCTGGGGCAGGTCCATGTGGCCCGGAAGGAGTCTGGCTGTCCAGGACTGGCTCCTCCCCTAACGACGACATTCAGGAAGGGACACAAAAATGCCCCAGTTGGCTCCACAGTGCTATCTAGCGCCACACAGAGAACTAGAGTTCTTTTTTCTTTTTAAAGAAGGTAGGATTGCACTGTAACACAATCCCACCTTCTTAAAGATGGAAATAAATGCTCCAAGCCAGCGTGGAGCATGATGGAACCTTGCTGCCTCATCCGGAGGTAGAAATCTGGAGTGGACAGGGTGTGCTCGGCAAAACAGTCCCCCGTGAGGATGCAGGAAGTGGCGGGGCAAACTACTCTGTTGCAAAAAGGCATTCGAGAGGGAAACCTGGCACAAGCACATAGACAGCAAAGGAGGGTCATTGCCAAGCACCAGCAAGGTAAAGACTGTATAACCCCTAATTAGTTGCAGAGCTTCTTGTTGCGCAGGGTGGTAAAGCAGCCAACATGCTGTCTGAAGCTCTGACCATGAGGCTGGGAGTTCGATCCAAGAAGCCGGCTCAAGGTTGTCTCAGCCTTCCATCCTTCCGAGGTCGGTAAAATGAGCACCCAGCTTGCTGGGGGGTAAATGGTAATGACTGGGGAAGGAAATGGCAAAACCACCCTGTGTTGAGTCTGCCAAGAAAACGCTAGAGGGCGTCACCCCAAGGGTCAGACACGAACATACATGTCTCTTAAAGAAAACGGTTCAATTAATCTAACACGAGCTGCATATCATTGCGGTACGCAATAGGTAGTGTGCTCAGTTAAATTTGCGCATTTGTGTGGTGGGTAACACTCTGTTTTTTTAAATTGTTTTTTTCTACTTCTATTTCTGCCCTTGTTTGATTGTATTAATTTTGTCCTTGACGACGAATGATGTATGAGGTGAGGAATACTTGGGAAACTGGTTTAGCTCTGGGGTCTTAGTTCTTCTAAATTCTTCTTCATTCTGCTTCTAGGATGAGAAAAATGAAGACACTCCTTTTCATCATGTGCTGCTTTCCACTGTGAAGGTACGCAGTTTCACCCAGATTAAATGATGGACTGAAAGACTTCTAGTGCAGTTGGAAATCAACTTTGTTGGACTATAAGTGATTGCTGAGCCACATGGTTTCCCTTTTGGTTTGCTGTATCATCCCAGGCACGCCTGGACTGCGGTAAGGTTGGAATGGTTACAAGGCATTCCAGAGATTCTTTTTGCTTCCCTCCTGCTGGCCATTTAACAGCTTGATGGATCTGCTCATCAGGTGTTTAAATGGCAGGTGTTTAAAAAGTTTAAATAGCTGGCAGCGGGGGGGGGGGGGAGAGAAGGGGGGGTGGGAAGCGGCGGTGGAGGTGAGCAGGGATGGGGGGTGGCTGGGAAGAGCACACGGGGGAGAAGGCAGTGCAGGGCAGCAGTGCGAAGCAGCAGTGGCAGAGCGTGGTGGGGAGGTGTGGGCCAGGGGGGTAAGGAGGGGGGAGGTGAAGGGTCCGGTGGCCCCCCCCACCAAGGGCCGCATGGCAGGGTAGGGCGGGCGGCGGCCTACCTGGCTTGTCGGCAGCCAGCCGCGAAATGCTGGCTGCCCATTGAAGGCGGGCCAGGTTGGGGGGTGGATGGGTCGGAAGGCGGGCTGACAAGCAGAGGGCCCAATCGGCTCTTTGCTCCAGCCGATTGAGCCGTCCACTTGTCAGTTCGGGGGCAAGGGGCCAATCGTTGCGCCCCCCATCTCAGACTGAGCCCTCCCACACAAGCCTTAGCTTTTTATTTATACCGCTCCCACGTGGCGGTGTAAAGATAAATATATATAATATATAATGGAATAGAAGCAGCCCACGAAAAGATCTAAATCTAGCAGGAGCTGTCCAGACAACCGTCCAAGAAGGAACACCTAGAAGGTATTGCTCAGAGGAGTGGAACTGTAATCAGGGAATATTCATATGAAATGGCCATACAAAACCCTGGGGGAAATGTATCAATGGAGGAAAATAAGCACAAGGGGTAATAAAAGAAAAGAAACCAGTGTGAAAATAAAAGCCTCGTGATTTGTTACAAGGGAAAACAGAATCAAAATAGGGATATTCCAACTGAGCCCATTCACATTTTGCCTCATCCCTTGCTGCATGGGAAATTGAAGAAAACTCTGGGAATCCCTTTTGCAGAATGGAGCTACTCTGGCTCACCTAATTGTTGAATGCTCAAACTTCAAGGAAGAGAAAAGAAGATGAATGAAGCGGCTTCCGGAGAAGAACAAACTTGTAAGTGTAAATCAAGATCTAGCTTTTCTGTTATGGGATCTGGACCCACATACTACCAGGTCACTGGCGCCCTATCTCTTCACAACAGAAAATGAAAATTAATAAACTCTTATGATTCCCCCCATGTGATAAGGTATAATGGCTCAAGACCTAAAGTCAAAGAGCACTAGGAAGAGAAGGGAAGGGAAGGGAAGGGAAGAGAAAAGGAAGGGGAAGGAAAGGGAAGCTGAAGAGAAATGCCATCATGCAAGAGCAATGCATGCATGGACTTATACCAAGGTAGACAGTGACTCTGGTGGTCTTTGGTTTGATCCTTTTAACAGGAGATGCTGGGGATTGAAATGGGGACCTTCTGCAATCCAGGCAGATGCTGTGTTACAGAGCCATAATTACCCCCTCCCCTTTAAGAAAAGACATGAAACTTCCTTGTATCAAGCTGGGCCATTCATTCTTTGTCAGTAATGTTGGGGCTCTGGTCTGTATAACCGGCTACTTGCTCCGTTTCTTTGGAAATTCGAGGGTCTAAAGCTGCTGCACGCAAAGGAGATGCACCATCATTAACCACACTCCCACCCACTAGGGAAATATGCTGTTACACCTTCAGATGGCTGATTTGGACAGGTGAATATTTACAAGGCAAGACAATTTGTGAAAATGAAGCCAGAGAGAGGAAGACTGTATCCTATGTATCAGTATGTTCTTTCTATATCTGAGTTTCTTCTGGAGTTTTAAGTCTCTCTCTCTCTCCCCCAATCCAAGTTTTAATTCTGACTTTAGAAGTGACCTGGGGTGAAATTCTCCCACCCCCCTTTGTCCCCCTCCTGCACGCCAGGGCTCCCTGTCAGTTAAATCTGTTGCCATGCCAACTGTATTTTTAGTATCTGCACATTATTCACGCCCGGGGCCATAAAGTGATACATGTAGTCTCTGTAATAAACTGCTGAGAGGCAGTTGCAAAAAACCCTACTGAGCCGGCTTGACGTATTCTGGCTTTCAAAAGTCAGTGATGCTCACGATGACCTAGGTACAGGCTTGAATACATTTTGATGCAAAATCCCATTAGGACATAATGATGCTGAATACAGAAAATGCATTTAGTGCAGCCATTTCCCCCCTCCTTGGGATAAGTGCAGAAGTTTCACCAAGTACCCGTTTATATTCATGAATGGCTTGTTCTAGCATTTAGATACACCTACCATTTCTTATATGGTTCCTCCCCTCCCTGCCCCCAGGCTTTTGGAAAAGTTGTATTAAGATTTGTTAGCCTAAAATAAATGCACTATTCCTATTATCATTACAAATCGTCAGAGTCAGGTATTTGACTGGTCGATGATGGTGTTCTGCAATTCGAGATCTAGCCAAGTATTTGGGAATTGCAGATGTATCACTGCTGTTCCCAAGCATAGCCTTCTGCAGCTGAGCTGGGCTGATTCTGCACTTTGTTTATTCCATCGTGGATCCTGCTGAATTCAGATCGATCTGAACTTGGGTCTTCTGCACGTGATTAGAGAAACTCAGAAAGAGGGGGACGCAAGCGCAGCATGAGCCTCTTTCTTTCTGGCCAATCAGGGCTTTTCTACAGTGTTGGAGGCTTGGAAGCAAGTTATTGCGGGGAAAGCGGACAGCTGCACGATTACTCATGCCGATTTTTCAAATATCGAGGGTTATATCCACTCTAGGATATCGCTGGGGAAAGGTAGGGTCACCGCAGCTCAATCAGATTGGTTGCAGATGAAAAATTTAAATCACCCAAAATCAAAATGGAAATTGCATTCAGTGTAGACGGCAAAGATGGGATCGACCTGGGATTGGAATAAAAGCTCCATGCGGATTCAACCCTAGCATTATTTGCTCCATGTCCTGAATGTCCAGGTGTTTCTTGAGACTTCAAGGCTCTTGGTATTATTATGTTGTAAATAGTGAGTTGCCATTGTACTTGGAAGGAGAAAAATGTGAAAGAGGGGTTCTCAATTATTTTAGAAATGGTGAATTACGGAGAGCATCAGGAGACCCAGCATGTTGGTTAGAAGGCCAAGAAGAAATAGAAGCAAACCCTCCACACCTTGAGTTCCCACCAGAATCAGATGCCCTGAATTTTCAAAAGCATGAGTAAATATTCACCTCCTCAAAACCGGTACTTCAGTCCTGATTCAGAGCAATGGTTAAACACGCTATTCCCAATGCACCCATGGCTGCTCTTCAAATCGACGTCCCACAGGATTGCAGTTTCTCGTTTTAAAATGTTGTCTTTGAACGTGTCACCTAGGTTGATCCCATGATCTAGCTTGCGATCATGTCACCCCACAATGTACTGAAGAGTAGCAACCCTCCTGAAAGTCTTTCTTTTGACCATTTTCACGCAAATACGTATTTTTTGTTGCCTCAGTATTGTTGATGGAAGAAGCTTGTACCATGAATAATGAAGAGAGAGGCCCTCTTGCATGTTTTTAAAACAAGGGAAAGGCATTAAAGGTGACATGAGCAGTTGTTGAAGGCTGAGTACACAGACTGCACTTTCAAATGCGCTTTGTTTGAGATAGAAGAGGGAGTTGAGAGTTGAAGATCAGTTCCTGAAGCATAACACTTTCCCATTGTGTCCCATTTTGGGTGTCGTGGTTCAAGAAAGATATTGACAAGTTGGAACATGTGCAGAGAAGGACGACTAGGATGGTTGAGGGGTGGGAATCCATGTCTTTTGAGGAGAGGTTGAGAGTTGGGCAAGGGGAGATAGGATAGCTGTGTTTAACTCCGTGAAAGGTAGTCATGTTGAAGAGGGGGCCAGCTTTGGAGACAAGGACTAGGAAACTACAATGGCTCCCAGACAGGAACGCGAGTCTCCCATGCCGCTATAGCCCCTAACCCAGGAAGTGTCCCCCTGAGAAGCCAGAGGGGGTGCAAGTCACCTCTGGTCCCATCCTAGACCACCTGTCCCTGCGAGCCCCCTAGCCTTCCCAGTTGGGTCGGCACCCACTCACAGGTCATTGCCTGTTTAAGGAGGCCCCTTATCCGGGAGTCAGCCAGGCAAGACAGACTCCCCTCCAACCAAGGTCCCCTGTCAACCAGCAAGCTGTGACTAAATGAATGTTTACAACATCAACATCAAACACATGGAGCACATCTAAAAAAAAAGCGTAAAAAAATTGCATGAAGCTGTAAAAATCACGCCCCCTGCCATTTCTCACCTTCTTGCTTTCCTGCTTTTTTTCTGCTGCTTTTTGACACTTCCTGGAACTCCACATGGCTACCTGAAATGGTGGAGGAGAGGTACGCACTATACACGCCTGTCAATCATGCCAGGCAGCCAATCACCTTTTCCCCTGTTTTAAAGGGACAGCGATACAGGCATTTTTTTTTGGTATGGTTATGCATCTAATCATAGATGCATCTAATCATAGAGGCATAGTGCGTATTTTAATGCCACCCCCCAGCCTTGAAGTAAAGTAATTTTTTTCACAATTGTTTTTTCGGGGGGGGGGGTCTCAGAAGCATGCTTTGCACATCAATTGGTGGGGGGGATTTTTCTTTTTTTGCTCTGCCTGGATGAAGCAATGCTCCAGGCAGTTTGCTAAAAAAAAAAAAGTTTCTGGAAGAAAGGAAGCAAGCACGAGGGTGGGCACTGGAGACAGAGATCATGATACTTTAGCTATTTTGGTTACAAACTTTTATATTGCTTGTGGTTGCTGGTTGCTCTCCTCCCGCTTGCGCTACATAGTTGGGGGAATCCAGTTTAGTGGATTCCCCAACTATCGCTTTAAAACGGCAGATCCAGCTGCTGGTTTTCTGCTGGGACGCTAGATGCTGATGACTTCATTTGAAATGTCCCCCCCCCCCAAAAAAGCATCCACACATGGTAAGCCTTTCATTTTATTTCCAGGGTGTGGAATGCCCCCAACTCCTGCCACTTTTGTCATGGTTCAATTCCTGTGTTCATAAAGGAAAATCTCAAGGATGATTCACGTGTTCTGGTCTTCAGAAATTGTACCTGGGTTCACCACCCTTTCTGGATGAAACAGGGCTGCTTTGGTTCTCAAACCATTGTACTGCATCATGTATTTTCACTGAGCTTCTTGGCTGCTCAGAGAATACTTAGGACATTTGCCTAAACCTGCATATCCTCATTACTGCCTTCACTTAACTCAGGGCATACAAGCTTCTTACAATAAGGAGTAAAGTTGGTATGACATCTCATGCCACGCAGAGGCAGAGTCTCCTCTGAAGTTAACAAATTTTGCCTAAGGTGAATTGCTTTTCCTTCCCCAGGGACCTCATTATTGTCAGCTCAACTCAGGGATAGTATTTTGTACAACCCTGGTTTGTCCTTTCCCGTATTTTGCAATTTGATTGATCTCCTATTTTTATTCCTTTGTCACAGATTAGTGAAGCCATAAACAGAGAGAAAATAGAGGAGGCAGAGCTGTAAAAAAAACCTACCCCATTCAAATATGGAAGAGATCAGAGCGGTACAGACTGGGAACACCATCATAAGTCACAGATTACAGGTGGCATTAAAATGTGGAGACCTTGTTCTCTTAGGAGATTGTAATGAGAACAGTAAATGGCAGACAATTAATCCTGCTTAATGACAAAACCTATGAATTACTATGTGGTGAAGGAGAAATACTTGGCTAAATGTTTCCTTAATTTCTTAAACGCCAGAAGTAGGCTCTGAAGAAAACATGCATAAGTTGAATTCTGGGGTATATTCCCAGCCCCGAATCTGAATTGCAGGTGTGTCTTTGAGACACCAGTGTGGTGCAGTGATTAAGAGTGTCAGCCTAGTATCTGGAAGGCTCACGTTCAAATCCACATTGTTGTCATGGAAGCTTGCTGGGTTACCTTGGGTCAGCCTATCAATCTCCCTGGTTGCTAAGAGGAACAAATGGAGGAGGAAGAAGAAGAGTTGGTTCTTATAGGCCGCTTTTCTCTACCCGAAGGAGTCTTGAAGCGGCTTGCAGTCGCCTTCCCTTTCCTCTCCCCACCACAGACACCCTGTGAGGTGGGTGAGGCTGACAGAGCCCTGATATTACTGCTGAATCAGAACAGCTTTTCTTAGTGCAGTGGCGAGCCCAAGGTCACCCAGCTGGCTGCATGTGGGGGAGCAGATAAAAATTCCTAGCTCATACTAGTTTTTAACATTTTCCATTTCATTCTGAAGCAAGAAAACTGATGTTTTGAAACTTAGATGTTAGAAAACGAATACAACATTCCATGCTTTGTAAAGGAAAAATTGTAAGATGGGTAATTGTTCATGTTGTTCATATCTGAAGTATTATTCTACCACCCAAACACGGCTATCTGCTGTGAGGTCAGTGTTTTCCACCTTATCTGGAAAAGTCTTCAGGTATGGTTGTACAGAACATTTGACATTGTCTCCCTGGGTGAGTCTTTCCAGAAAAAGAAGCTAAGTGGGACATTTCTGAACCTCAGATCATGGACTGATCTTAAAAAGCCACCAAATGATAAAAACCATCAGATTCCCAGGGCTGTTATATATCCCAGAGTTTTTAGTTTGGTAACAGGCAAAAACAGAGCCTCTTGTGGCGCAGAGCGATAAGGCAGCTGTCTGAAAGCTCTGCCCATGAGGCTGGGAGTTCGATCCCAGCAGCCGGCTCAAGGTTGACTCAGCCTTCCATCCTTCCGAGGTCGGTAAAATGAGTACCCAGCTTGCTGGGGGGTAAACGGTCATGACTGGGGAAGGCACTGGCAAACCACCCCGTATTGAGTCTGCCATGAAAACGCTAGAGGGCGTCACCCCAAGAGTCAGACATGACTCAGTGCTTGCACAGGGGATACCTTTACCTTTTTACCTTTACCTTTAACAGGCAAAAAAAGAACACTTGTTAAGAGGAATTGTACTTCATGCACACTGTCACCCCTGCATTTTTAGATAATGACCAAAGAACCATTTCTGTGTAGAAAGGAAAAATTGCAACAGGAAATTTACCATATACCATGGCAGTAAGAGGAATTGTTTTTTATACCCCACTTTTCACTGCCCAAAGGAATCTCAAAGTGGCTTACAATCACCTTCCTTTCTTCTCCCCACAACAGACATTCTGCGAGGTAGGTGGAGCTGAGGGAGCTCTGACAGAACTGCTCTGTGAGAACAGCTCTAACAGGGCTGTGACTGGCCCAAGGTCTCCCAGCTAGCAGCACGTTGAGGAATGGGGATTCAAACCCAGCTCTCCAGATTAGAGGCCACCGTGCTTAACCACTACACCAAACTGTAGTCAGTCACATAACATGTTGTTACCTTTTTGATATTTTCAGAAGGTCGCTGCGTGATATGCAGTAGAACAGCTAGACTTAAGTCAAAAAGCACTTTAGAGACCAAGAAGGACCAAGAGAGCCAGTTTGGTGTAGTGGTTAGGAGTGCGGACTTCTAATCTGGCGAGCCGGGTTCGATTCTGCGCTCCCCCACATGCATCCAGCTGGGTGACCTTGGGCTCGCCACGGCACTGATAAAGCTGTTCTGACCGAGCAGTAATATCAGGGCTCTCTCAGCCTCACCTCCCTCACAGGGTGTCTGTTGTGGGGAGAGGAATGTGAAGGCGACTCTAAGCCGCTTTGAGCCTCCTTCGGGTAGGGAAAAGCGGCATATAAGAACCAACTCTTCTTCTTCTTCTTCTTTTCAGGCTGTAAGCTTTTGAAAGCCAAAGGGGTGTTGCAAAGAAGGCACACCCCTCACCCCTTCTACCTGGGATATAAGGACTCCAAGTTCTCTGTGCTGACTCACAGCTGAAGAAGAAGGCCTCTCTGAACACTCAAAACCTATGGCCTGAGAATCTTGTTTGTTTTTCCAAGGTGCCACTGGCCTCAAATCTAGCCTCACCATTTTATTATTACCATGACCAAGAGCAACAAATATCGCGTATTAATACTGGATGAGTATTAGCAGATTGTTTACTTTTAACCCCAACAGCACCAACACATAAAATGTCTAGACAGGAACAGAGATTTCATTAAGAAGAAGAGCTGTTTTTTATGCCCTGCTGAAGGAGTCTGGAACCTTTTCCGCACAGAAGACTGCAGGGCCGCCAGAAGCATTTTAAATTTTTAAAGGTGCTTTTGGGTAATTACACAATAACACCTTTTTAAGATAAATTAAAAATGCTTCCCAGGGCTCTGCAGCATGGTGGCAGAGGCAGAAGCAGGCCGAAGCAGGAGAAGAGTGAGCCGTCGGAGCGTACAGGCTGCTATTGAGAGGGGGAGAGAGGCAGCTTGGGGGTGATGGGGTAGTTGTGAGGGTGGGAAAAGGGACGTTTTCGCTCCCTGAGGGCCCTGCCATGAATTGCAGCTCATTGAGTCCTGCTGATTTTCTCATGTTCCCTCGCAGCAGGGCAACTGACGGACAGCTTCTGGGTGCTGCAGGGTTTCACATCCAGAACATAGCCCAATAATCTTTTTTTTTTTTTAAATAGTTTTTGTTGAATTTGGAGTGGACGGAAAGATAAAAGCTATAATACTAAGGGAAAAGAGAGAAAATATAAAGATATATAAGGAGAAAAGAGAAAAGGGACAGATATACAAGTGAAGGAGAGAAACAGTTCAGAGTAAACGTAGACATATATAAAGTAAAAAGAGGAAAGGTACAAATATATAAGGAAAAGACTTCCAATTTTATGTACAACACTTTTATTTATTTATAATTAAATTTTTAGACCACCCCTCCCGGTATTACTGACTCAGGGCTGTTTACATTACTTAAAAACAAGGTAATAATTAAATAACCTACAACAGTGAAAATAGAAGTAAAGTTACAGATGTATGATTTGCTTTGATCTCTTTTCCAAATCATTGCCCTAGCCCTATATTCTGACCAGCACATTTTGTTTTTACTCCTCTTCATACCCCCTCTCCCAATTTGGGCATCAATGCAACCAGGGCCAGGGCTTTCTCTGTCCTGGTGCCTACCTGGTGGAATGAGCTCCCAGGTGAGCTACGGGCCCTGCGGGAGCTGTCAGTGTTCCGCAGGGCCTGAAATACAGAGTTCTTCCGCCAGTTCTATGGTTGAGGCTGGGATTGGCGAGGAAGAGCATTGCCCCCCCCCGGGGTTTGAAGTATACACCACTACTCTCCATTCTCCAACGTCCTTGATTGGGTAGGGGGAGAGTGGTATTTTTCCGCCATGTTGGGATATTTAAAGTCTTTTAATGGGAGTTTTAATGCGAGATTTTAAGACTACTGTTATCAGCCACGAGCCTATGTAGGGAGTGGTGGGATATAAATTAAATAATAATACATAATAATAATAATTCCCCAACTAGCACTTTAAAATTGAGGATGCAGCTACCAGTTTGCTGCTGGGGCACTGGATGTTGACGACGTTGTGTAAAACACCAAAAATATGGCATCTGCATAAGGTAAGCATTTCACTATATTTTCCAGGTGCGGAATGGCCCTCAATATTTATCTTGCTTTTCTCCTATGTGGGAATCCAGTAAAACTTATGAGACCGTTCTTGCAGGCTGTGTTTTATCCTGGCAGCAACTGCTCTTGCTGGCTGTCCTAATCCTCTCTTTTATGGCTTGCCTCTCTGGCTGGTCCCTGAGAGCTTTACATTCTCTCAACCAACCGTACTTTCTTAAAAGTTCAGGATTCAGAACTCTAATTGTCCCGAGCTCTGAAGCTGAGCTGCAGACCCCTCCGTAAGCTCCTGAACTCGCCGGCCTCTTTCTCAGACTCGACATCCTTGCAAATCAAGAGTCTATTTATGTCTTGGCTTTTTAAGCCTGAACGATCAAGCTTTATTTTTTATATATATGCAACTCATTTGATCTTTGAAGGAGAAAATGCGCTTCACGGTGACGCGCCTCCGATGGCAGCTTTCTGACAGATCTTGCCATCTGAAATTCCATCACAGCTCCTGAAAGAAGCCAAAGGCTCAGCTTTCCCTCATTTTTGGTATGTGTGTTTTGGAGCAAATAGGTTGAGCTAATATTGGTGTTTCTAATTCCGACATAATTGATGAGTACCGAGCCCGGAAGCCAAAATAATTTCCCCTCGCAGAAGACAAGCAAGCGCATCTTCTCTAATAAGTTGGGGCCATATGGAGAAAGTGTCATGCCAGGCCTTGACAGTCAATTAAAACTGGCACGGAGGAAGGGAGGAAATAAACCCACAAGTTGAGAGCAAAACTGTCAACAACCTCAGAGAGCTTTTGGCCGGGCCTCTGACAGGGGATCGCAAATGCAAACTGTCGTGACGTGCGTAAACTCTCCCGGCTTGGGTAAGGAACTGGACCAGAATAGCAGACTCATGCATAACACAGTGAAAGAGGCCTTCCTTTTCCACCGCCTTGCAAAAATCTCCAGTGTCTTGGGGGAAAAAAGAGAAGAGATTCGTTGGGACGCAATGTGCTATAGCAGAACAGAGGATGCCTAGAACCTTTTGCTGAGTGATGAGTTGACAAGAGAAGGATTGCTACCTCATTGTTGAGCCCTGCAACCTGTTGGTGTAGTGGTTAAGAGCCATCTTGGTGTAGTGGTTAAGAGCGGCGGCCTCTAATCTGGGGAGATCTGGGTGTGATTCCCTGCTCCTCTGCATCAAGTCAGCTGGGTGACCTTGGGCTACTCAGAGTCCCATTAGAGCTGTTCTCACAAAGCAGTTCTCTCAGAGCTCTTTCAAACCCCACCTACCTCAAAAGGTGTCTGTTGTGGGGAACAGAAGGGAAAGCGATCGTAAGCCTCTTTGATACTCTTTTAGGTAGTGAACGGGGGGGGGGGAGGTTAGAAAAAACAACTCTTTTTTCTTCTTCTTTTAGTCAGTTAACACCATCACAGAACCATCTTCACTCCCAACTTTAACACATTCCTAATTGAAGCCCAAGCTATTAGTTTAGAAGTGACAGAAATAGCTTTAACAATAGCCAACAACAGACCCGTCTTGCATAATGTCTGTCTGTCCTCTGTATAAGCCTGTCTAAGACTGTTTACGCACTGCAGGTTTCATGGCAGGCTGCAGGCTGGAGTTTTAGACGTGGCAAGTTGCCCCACCTCTTCCTGCACCCACATGGGGGAGCATTTGGCCTGGTGCACTTCATCCGCCCCCGATTTGTGCTCCTGCATGGGAGCCGGGGCAGTGAAGTTCCCAGTGCAGAAACGGTCTAAGAGTGTAGATGGGTGCAAAGTCGTACTTTGTTTTGCCAATCTTGAAACTATTGCTAACTAGTTTCACACCCCCCCCCCCGAAATCTAGTCCTGAATGTGTGTGAGAAAGAGTGTGGAGGAGGTTCTCTCCACTTCTCAAAATTTATAAAGAAACTCGGGGGGGCGGGGCTTGCTCTTAGAGTTCCAGACTCATATTCCATTTTTTAAAATGAGGGAGAACAAGGTGAGCAATAGAGTCTTATGGACCACCCTGAAAATGAAAAGGCAGTTTCCAGAAGATGCACTTCAATATCGCTGGTTGTCTGCTCCCCTCATATACTCACAATGACCGTTTATGCACTGGGAACTTCACTGCCCCAGCTCCCCTGCAGGAGCACAAATCGGGGGTGGATGAGGTGCACTGGGCCAAATGCTCCCCCATGTGGGTGCAGGAAGAGGTGAGTCAACCTTCCACAATTAAAACTCCAGCCTGCTGCTCGGCATGAAACCTCCAGTGCATAAATGGTCAATATGAGGAGCGGAGTGCCAAAGCATCTCTGAGTGCCACACAGTCAAAACAGGATCCGGTGTGGATGCCTGAGCACAGCAATCAAGATACTACTGCTCTACAAACCAGATACGACTTGAGAGTCAGGACTGGATACAATTATTTTGCGGGAAAGCACCAGAGGAAACATAGCCTTGTTTCTCAGTTATTACATTAGGGTTTGTTACTTCTCTCCTGTTTCCTCCTTGACAGTTCCTTTGATTCCTTCTCCTTCTTTCCACAAACAATCTGTCACACAATACTGACGCATAACTGGGAAATATGAAGGGTGAATTCAAAGCAAATACACACAGTTGCTCATGAATGTCTGATCTGCTTGCTTGCTAATTTGATAAAAACCTTCCAAAAGGCAATAGACAGTCTATGAAGCATCACTGTGGCCCATTTTTATTGATTCAAAGAAGTTTCTTCTGACCCTGAGGGTCCTCTGCTTCCAGGGGGGGGGGGTGGAGATCTCCTGCTATTACAACTGATATCCAGATTATAGAGATCAGTCTCCTGGAGAAAAGGTTGCATTGTAGAGGTTGCACTCTATGGCAGGGGGTCAAACTCATTTGTTACGAGGGTGGAATCTGATATAAACATCACATAAATGAAAGCCAGCTTGGAGTAATGGTTCAGAGCGGAGGACTCTAAATCTGGGTGTAGTCTGCACTGGGCTTTTTACCCAGTCCCAGTTCGAATGAATCCCTCCCGTCTATACTGAATTCGATTTGCATTTTGAATTAGGGTGCTTTAAATTTTTCATCTGCAACATGCATGATGGATTCATGCTGACCCTACCTTTCCCCCACGATATCCAGGAGTGGCTATAATCTTCGATACTTCAAAAACCACCATGAGTAAATGTGCAGCTCTCTGCTTTTTGAGAATTAACTTGCTGCCTCGGTGCCTCCAATGCTGTAGCAAAGCAATCTTCCTTGATTGGCCAGGGCATTAGTTCGAAGTCTTCCTGGTTCCGGGTTGCAAGGCTTCCCTTAAAATGACTGTGCTCCAGAAGCCCTAACTTCTCTCAGCAGAGATTTGCCTGTTGTTTTTTTCCCTCTGGTGTCTCCAATCCTCCCCCCCCCCCCGATTCAAGAAAAGAAAGAGGCTCCTGCTGTGCTTGGCTCCCCCTCCCCATTCTGAGCTTCCCCAATCAAGTGAAGAACACTTTCTATTTCAATGGGGGTGAGATGGAAGAAGACCCAAATTCAAATTGATCTGAATTCAGCAGGATCCACAATGGAATAAACAAAGTAAGTGCAGAATCAGCTGGAGAAGAGCCAGGATTGATTCCCCGCTCATCCACATGCAGCCAGCTGGGTGACCTTGGACTAGTCACAGTCCTAATAGAGCTGTTCTCAAGGGCAGTTCTGTCAGAGCTCTTACAGCCCTACCTGTCTCACAGGGAGTCTGCTGTGGGGAGAGGAGAAGGCTATTGTAAGCCACCGAGACTCCTTCAGGTAGTGAAAAGTGGGGGTATAAAAACCAACTCTCTTGCTGCTGTTTCTTTTTCACTTTGTTGGCTGGGCCATGTGTGCCATAAAATGTCATTGCCATGGCCTTAAGCAGACTCAAACCCAGGAAAACAAGCACAGAGGAGTGGCTGGAAAATCTCATCAGTTTATCTGGGAAGAGAACATCAGGGAAACAGGCATGTTTAAGGCTGGGGGACACAGGAACACTAAGGTAGCTATAAGCAAACTTATGGTGCCAAATTACTGTTCACACCAACCCCGCCACCTTCAGAGGACACTTTACATTTTACAGTTTTACACCTAGCAGCAGGAAGGATCTGGCAGCAGATGGTTTTCAAACAGGATGGGGCATGAGAGGAAAAGTTCACAAGCAAGAAACACCAGAGGGTTCTGGGCGTTTAGGCAAACCAGGACATGAGTGGCATGTCACAAACCACGGGGGCACCATCACAGTAATGCTGGGTACTGGAGATATTTGCCCCCTTACCATTTTAGTTCTTCTAAGCGCTTAACTATGCACCCTTTCCTCGACAGGCATGATAAATTTCACCCGGCACACAGACGTATTGCCTGACAACCAAGTTATAATAACCAGAGACTCTTGTGGCTCTTTAAAGACACCTTTGAGTAGAACAAAATTTGATTCCAATAGCACCTATAAGACCAACACAGATTTATTCAAAGCGTGAGCTTTCGAGCGCAGGCACTCTTCCTCGGATTGAAATCAAATGTTGTGGTGCCACTTCAGACCGACACGGCTACCCACTTGAACGCTTTAGAAGCTTTTCCGAAGACAGGTAGCTAAGTGGCCTCAACCAGGGGAACCCACAAGCCCTGCCTTCAAGAAATCACGACCATCAACAGGCTCAGGGGAGGAGGAGAAGAAGAGTTGGTTCTTATATGCTGCTTTTCTCTACCCGAAAGAGTTTCAAGGCGTTTTACAGTTGCCTTCCCCTTCCTCTCCCCACAACAGGCATCCTGTGAGGTGGGTGAGGCTGAGAGAGCCCTGATATCACTGCTCGGTCAGGACAGCTTTATCAGTGCTGTGGCGAGCCCAAGGTCACCCAGCTGGTTGCATGTCGGGGAGTGCAGAATCGAACCTAGCTCGCCAGATTAGAAGTCTGCACTCCTAACCACTACACAAAACTGACTCTCAAACTGGAGGCAGGGGCGGGGGGCGAGGCAGCTGCGCAATCTCACACTTCCCTCTGCCAAAGTCTGAAAACCAGCAACCTGCTCAAACCACCAAGGGCCCTGAGATGCTCCCCAGCCCCACCAGCAATCTCCAAGCGCTGCCATTCACCAGTGATAACAGCTCCACTTGAATTCCCTTTGGCAGTCTTTTATTTCCTCCCAGCGCCGTGGCATTCTCTGATGACCGAAAATATTGCCCCATATGGGCAAGAACACAGACACGTATCCAGTTCCTGTCCATGCCACGTGCAAGCCCAGGGCTCTCCTCTGAATGCCTGTCCCTGGCCTTCCCCTCACCCCCAGCTTCCGTTCAGACTGTTCCACGGGGCAGAGCTGGAATGCAGGGAGCAAAGGGAGCTTGCTTGTGCTTTGGCCTTGCCTCTTATTTAATTGTCCCAAGTGCTGCAGAGGGAGGGGGTTGGGAGAGGAGCTGTGCACATTTGGGATAGCTCCAGCTCACCCAACTTGGTGGGCCTCTGCCACCCCTAAATCTCAGCGTCCTACTTATGTTGCAAGCCCTACATAAGTGCCCAGCTTTTTTTCTCTCACCCTGGCTGCTAGGCACAGTATACCCAAATGGGCCCTTTGTTCTGTTCCCATCTGTTCCACATAATATATTTCTGCTAAGGCCTAGGAGGAGGAGCTGGTCTCATGGCTTAAGTGCCACTCAGCACTGAGCACCCATTCAAGGCGGCTGTCCCGCCCCTGAGTGCCTCCTCCTCCTCCAATCAGCTTGCCTATCTGTCCAGCGGCCAGCCAATCACCCTCCGTCCCCCACCCCTGACCACCCTCTCCTCCTTCCACTTCCCTCCGACAATCAGAGGCTGCAGATCCCTGCCGCATGAGAGTGATAGAGTTGCCAGCTCTGGGCTGAGAAATATCTGGATACCGTGTGTGTGTGTGTTTGTGTGAAGCCTTGGGAGGGCAGGGTCTGAGGAAGGGAGGAGTTTCATAGAGCCCACCTTTCAAAGCAGCCATTTTCTCCTGAAGACCTGATTGAGGTCAACTGGAGACCCATTGTAATACTGGATAATCTCCAAGTACCACCTGGAGGTTAGATTCAAATGGGTTGCCGTGTTGGTCTGAAGAAGCACAATAAAATCAGTGTCCAGTAGCATCTTTAATTCCAGGGGTAGTCAAACTGCGGCCCTCCAGATGTCCATGGACTACAATTCCCATGAGCCCCTGCCAGTGTTTGCTGGCAGGGGCTCATGGGAATTGTAGTCCATGGACATCTGGAGGGCCACAGTTTGACTACCCCTGTTTAAGACCAACAAAGATTTATTCAGGGCATGAGCTTTCGACTGACAAAGAGTGCTTGTACTCGAAAGCTCACGCCCTGAATAAATCTTTGTTGGTCTTAAAGGTGCTACTGGCACCTGGAAGTTGGCAATCCTAACCTCTGTGTGTGTGTGTGTGTGTTTGTCCTCTCCTCAGAAATATCGACCAAAATGTGGCAACTCACCCTAAGAGCTTCAAGAATTTTTCACTCGGCATCAGGAAGGGAAATTAGAAGTGTGCTGTCAGCAAAGAGCTGTGATCAGGTAACAGAAACAAACAGTGTCTTCCCTAATAGGTGTTAATTGCTATGTAACTCACAATTGACAAATTTATGCAAACGGAGGGGGAAGGAGGAGGAAGACGATACAGCTCCCAATGTTCTTTGCAAGGTTATTGTATTAATAAGATTTCCCATTTATTGCCCGTGTTATTCTGAGCTAATTACATGGGTGCCTAAATGTATCTCTTTTCAATCTCAATTAATGCCCTTTACAATCAATTCATTTTTAATTAACGCAACCGGCTGATTATGTTAAAGAAGAACGCTGATTTGACAGGAAGTGCTCGTGGCACCTCCAGCCTTATGAGGTGCTTTAAGAAGGGTAATTGACAGTGATAGGATAAAATCGGACAGCTTTATAGGTTGCTGGCCTCTCATGTCGAGAGAAGTTTGCTACCCACTAAAGTTCTTTCAACTTAAGTGACTAGAAAAGCCGAAGGGTTTCTAAGGCGGGGAGGAGGGTGAGGTGTGGGCTATCAAAGGCGCCACCTGTGCTGGCCCAGCCTCTTTTGCCCGGACGTTGACAGAGAACAGCTACCTGACCACCCACCCTTTGTTATGCTGGTTAGAATTGCTGCTCATGTTGGCTACGTTTAAACTGTTTTGGGTGTTGAAGGGACTGGACATTTCTCCACAGGCTTGATGACAGCCTAGTTAACTAGGAGTTCACATGGGAGTCTGGTCTGCGTAGTGGACCCCCCAGGTTAGGGGCCTCTGTAAGAAGTGTCAGGTTGCAAGCTGGCATTGACCTGGCTGGGAAGATGGGGGCTTGCCTTGCCAGGTGGCCATCCTGGTTTCCCCAAGTGGACACTCGGGTGGAATCCCATTGGCTGGGGGACCCAAATTCCTGGCCGAGAACCAGAGGGGGTTCCCCAGGGTGCCTTTGGGATCCGGGTATCTTGGTCAGATGATCACTCATCCAGGCTCCCTATCCCATGCTGGCCCAACCCTCCTTTGGGGATGTTGGAATAAAAATGGTGGCCATGTTTAAGGGGGGAAACTGTGTGTCCTTCTTTAAGCCCAAAAGATGCCCTTGTGCTAGTCAACCCATGATAACAGATACCACTGAACATCATGCCTTCATTCTACATGTCAAATAGCTCTGTTGGTCTCATTCGCTCTGTGCAATAATTCCATTTGTCTCTGTTGCACACACACACAAAATAATTGGATATCAAGACATTTTTGGTAGCCAGTGTCCACTTGGGCGTTTCTGGCTGAAAATGAAACCCAGACACAAAAATGAAAGTATGCAGTAAACCACAGTCAAAAATCAAGGTCACAAGGAACCTGTCTGGGCAGCCGGAATGTAAATTTTTAAAGCAGATGAGTGAACATGAAATAGCTTTCATCGTCAGCTTCTTCAAAAACAGAAGTCAAAACAGAAGTCAAACTTGCACCAGTTATAGGCTGAGGTTTCGTGAATCCTTCCTCAGTGGCCATTAACAACCAGGCTTGCAGGAGTTCAACAGCAGAACTAGTAGTCCCAACTCTGAGCCTTTTAGGAATGTTCTTGGGTAAACCCTCCAGATGTTCCAG
Organism: Paroedura picta; assembly: GCF_049243985.1. Lineage (NCBI taxonomy): Eukaryota > Metazoa > Chordata > Lepidosauria > Squamata > Gekkonidae > Paroedura > Paroedura picta. The sequence goes on from NC_135373.1 coordinate 34,122,264, forward strand.
ACCATTCGTCTGGCTGTTGGTCATTTGTAAACCAGATTGTTAATGGTCACTGAAGAAGAATTCACAGACTTCAGCCTGTAGCTGGTGCAAATTTGAATTCTGTTTTTGAGGAAGCTGACAAAATAATTTCATGTTCACTCATCTGCTTTGAAGATTTACGTTCCTGCTGCCTACACAGATTCCCTGTGAAAATGAAACCCGAACAGAGATGGCTAAGGATGGGCATGAACCAACTTTATGTGGTTCAGTTCCTGGTTCATAGTTGAACCAGTTGGAATTGCAAGTAATTTGGTGAAGTCAGCCTTGAAGGGCTGTTGTTAAATTGTTTAAGCAGCTAAGTTGCACCTGTGTGTTCACTAGTAGTGCTGGGTGGCCAGTGCTGGGGATTGTAGCCATGAACAGTGGAAAAACCCCAACACATGGTTGGAGAGACTCCTTTGCTTAAGGTGGGTTCCTGCCTACTTCCTGCTTCTTCAGGAAGAAGAAGCTCAATGTGTGTATTCTGAAGGAATGAGTAGACTCCATTAGGTTCTCTGTGCTCTCCATCTGCAGAGTGTGGCATGTAGTCTGCCTGCAGCTTAGCCACAAGAGGCTTGCAATGTGTTGTTTTTGTAACGATTCTTTCAGCTTTTGTGCTCTGCTTCAGTAAGGAGATGAATATGATATATTTTTATAAATAATCATTGCAATAAAGATCCTCTCTTTGAAACCTCAAAGTGCTGTGAGTCTGGATTTGTGTCTCATCCACAAAGGTAACTAATAACGGCATACTTTCAAAATGCTGTCAGTCTGAAGCTGTATTCCTCTGGAGAGACTACCAAGCCGAGTCCAAAAGCCGCCACAAGGGTTATGTTCCCCAGCTTGTCTTTTGCTGTGCAGAGCATGTACTCACTAGAGAACAATTTTTGAAAGCAGTTAAACCTTAAAACTCTCAAGAGGCATTGAGGTTTGGCTCTGAAGAGCCACTTTGGAGGAGAAAGGAAAATGCCCCTCTCTGTGGATTTGCAAAGTTTTCTGCTGCTTGGAGCCTGCAGGACCAGAGGGAGCTGTATCCAGAGGGCTGCTGGAAGCTGAGTTGGAAATTAACTGCTATTTCTTCCTGAGATGGAGCCAAGAACCGAGGATTAGAAGATGACTGGTGGAAACCAGCTTCATTGAGCCCCTGCATCAGAAGCACAATGTACAAATGGAATGCAGGGCAACTTGCTGGCCTATAGACTATTTGCAGTGGAGGCATCTGACCTTGTTAACCTATAAAGCACTGGATTTAAAGGAGGTGTTAACAGAAGAGGCTCCACTGAATCCAAGGAAGCCCCCTTAACAGCTAAACTGCGTGCAGCAGGCTCAGCTGTTTAAAGCCTGCAATAACAGAGCCCAATCTAAATAGCTGAGAGGCGGGAGCAGCCTGCTTTTCAGCTGTTTTGTCAGCTTTTGCTGAGGGGGAAAAGGAGTGGTTTAACCCCCTGCTTTTTGCTCCCCACAAACTCACAAACCTCCATGAACTGCTTTAAAAGCTCATGGAGGTTCGTGGCTGGGGAACCATAAACCAACCCAACTTTGTCATGAATAAAGGTGCCCACCCCTAGTCATGGCTTTTAGAATTGTTTCTCTTCACTTCTGGCAACAGAAGCCTAGCTTTCATATGTGCAGCGTAATGAGTCTGGAATGATGTGATTGAATTCCAAAGTGGCTTGGGAAACTCCTGGATATTTGGGAGCAATGCCTGTGGAGGACAGAATTGAGGGAGGGAGCTTGGTGGAAAAGTAATTTTACTCTAGGACTTTTATCTCTATGGTTCACCACAGGGTCTGAAGCAGCTATGCCCTCCAGGAGAACAGATATCTGTGTCTGGAAATCCACTGTAATTGGGGGAGAACTCTGGTTTCCACCTGGAAGACAGCAACTTTAAAGGGGAATGGTGTTCTCTGTTTTCTCAGAATGTTACCTCCTCATTCCAGTACATGACTAAACCTGGCTGTAGACCTGACCTAACCATAAACAGTCCTGAAGATGAGAGTCTCTTCTTGCTCTGCCTGTCTTTCCAGTCCCCACTTTATTATCTCACATAATTAATACAAGACTAATCTGTGTTTTGAAATTCCTCGCCTGGATTAGTCAGTGGCTGGAGTGCTTAGCTTATGTCTACCCAGGATATCTCCAAGGGGTTTGTCTTTTTCTATTTATGCTTGGGACTGCAACATGCAGATAAGAGGAATGTGTGGCACTGGAAAAGCAGAAATAAATTTACATTTAGTCAATTGCAAAAAAGATATCTACATTCAGCTGGCATTAATGTACTGAGCAGAAGTCATTTCTAAGCAGAAGGAAATCTGTAATAAAGGCTCATGGGCATCTCTGGCTTTATATCAGCCCAATGCCAACCAGATTTAATAGGCTCTGTCAGGAGGAAGGGCTAGAAAAACCCAGCTCATGGTCTCTGCTCTTAGGGGCAGCATTCTAACAGCGCGATAGCCAAGATGATCTGATCTAGTTCAGATTCAGCCTGGGTTCCTTTGCACAAATTCTCCAAAGAGGGGCCAGTTTGCTAATGCAATCTGCAATTAAATCTCTGCTTTTGGCAAGGGTCCAAACACAGAAGAGCTCTTATGTATTTCCTGGGGGGTTAAAGGAAATGTTTTAAAGGGTATAGGAAAGTATTTCTGAATTTGCAGAGATTTTTCAAATCTTTTTTTTTGCAGCTACAGGGTTGGAGCCTGTGTAGGGTTGCCAAGCTCTAGCAAAGCCTTTCTCAACCTTTTTACCATTGAGAAACCTCTGAAACATTCGTCAGGCTGCAAGAAACCCCAGAAGTGGCGTGATCAGGCAGAATGTGGTTGGGAAGCAGAGCTGTGTCCATGCCTACCTGGGGCTCCTCCCCTTCCCACTCCTTCCATGCCCATCTTTGGCCATTGGGGGTGGGTGGGTAGGTCAACATGACCATATATGGTCATATCACCCAATAAAGATTAAAAATTTAAAAATAAAATAAAATAAATTAACTCCCACTCATTCGGGAAACTCTTCCAGGGCCATCAAGAAACTCTAGGGTCATTTCTGCACAAGGAACATGTTCCTGGACAGCCTTGGCATATTGTCGGCATATTCAGCCCCCTCCACATGACATCGCCAACATCTCAAGGAAAAACAGTCCAATTTGCATCTTCTGGAGGGGAGAAATGAGGTGGGAAAGGGGGGGGGGTTAGTGAGCTGGCTGCCTTCTGCTGATCCTACAGTAGTCTGAGCAGCTTTTTAAAAGCCAACCATTAGCACAAAATGTCTTCTTGGGTTCCAGGGACAATGTCCTTCCATACAGAAATAAAGTGCAAAAATATACATTCCCAAAAGGGGGGGGATGCTGTACCATTCTGGCGTTTCTCCATAGCAACGGGGCAGTGTTAATTTTTATTAAAGATGCATATATGTTGTGGTGGCATTACTGTATAGCAACACGAAGTGCCTTTAAAAAAAATGGGGGGCTGGGAGTGGGAAAAAAGTTTCAGTCCATGAGAGAACTGCTGTGCTGTGATTGGTGGCTTGCTTTGATTGACAAGCCAATGAGAGGAGGGAGAAGTTCTGATTGTTTTCCCTTGCAGCCTTGTTAGGAGGCAAAAAGTCTCAATGGGGCAGAGAGAAAATGTGGAAGGAGTCTCCCATTGAAGAGCGCTGCAAATGTGAGAGTTTGCCAGCAGGAAGCCACTCAGGTTTTACCCTTGTGTGGAAGTGGCCTAAGATTTCACAAAACCCTGGTTTAGAAAACCTGCTCTAGGTGGTGGCTGGTGATCCCTTGGTATTATAACTAATCTTGTGGCAGTGAGGATAAACTGACCTGGAGAAAATGGCTGCTTTGTGAGGTGGACTCAAGTACATCCTATCCCAAATCCCACCCTCCTCTGGCTTCACCCCCAAATCATCATGTATTTCCCAACCCTACCCATATGTTCTTTCTGCTTGGGACAGAAAATCATTGTCAATAGCCCTCATGTGATGTCAGTTTCACTGAATTCCAGGTTACATTTCGGCTTGTCGAAGATAGCATCTGGAATGGCTTTGGTGTATAATATAAAAAGCTAAGGCCTAGGTGGGCGGACAGTGGGTGGGGCCAGTTCGAACTATGGACCAATCGGAAGATGTGAAGAACTTCCAATTGGTCCAAAGATTGGACTGGCCCCGCCCTAGACTTTGGACCATTAGGAAGGCAACACCCTCCCAGCCTGGCCAGGGGAAATTTGGCAAGCTCACATCCAGTTTTCCCCTGGCTGCTGACAGGGATATAGTAAGTGGGCTGGGGGGGTGGGGTGGCCTCCTTTCCCCCTTTGGCCAGGAAGCCCTCATGCCGCCTTGCAAAGCTGGCAGGTGGCTGGTGAGCATGTTCCCTCCCCCCTCTCTTCAGGCCTGCTGTGAAGGAGCCTCTAACAGCCCCTGACTGAGGGGAGGGAGGCGTTTCCGAGAGCAATGCAGAGGAGTCTGTGGGCATACTTGTGCTTTCCTTTGGGGTGGGAAGCTTTCCCCTTCTGCCTAACCATTGGCTGACAGGGGGGCCACAGAAAAGCCCCTTCTCATTTAAAATGCTGCTCTGTCTGGCCTTCGCTGCTAGAGGGAAGAGGCAGCCAAGCAACTCTCTGTAGATTTGAGGCCTACCACACAGGATTGTTGTGCAGATGAAACTGGATGCTGTTGTGGAGGTTCTTTTGCCTCCTGTTTCATCTGCACAACAACCCTGTGCAGTAGGCCTCAAATCTGCAGAGAGTTGCACAGAAAAAATACACATGGCTTGGCCTCTAGCAGTGAGGCCAGCCAGAGCAGTATTTGAAGTGAGAAGGGGCTTTTCTTTCAGCCAACGGTTTTCAGCTGTGGACTGAGGTATAAACAGGATTATATTGGAACACTCAAATGACTCCGGAGCAAGCTAGTCTCAGAAGCCCTGGCAGTTCTACAAGTGCTGTTCTGCTTGGCTTCAGGTCACTTTTTCTTTGGCTTCACACTAAAGCTGCTCTCCATTTCCAGCCAATTCCAGCCCTTGAAAGCCACAGAAATGCTCCAGACTCAATTTCCACACTGGAGGCTCCACGCCAGGCTGCAGGCTGGCATTTGAGCAAGGGCTGGTTGCCCCGCCTCTTCCTGCTCCCACATGGGGGAGCATTTGGCCCAGTGCATCTCGCCCACCCTGGATTTGTACTCCCACACGGGAGCTGGGGCAGCAAAGTTCCCAGTGTGGAAATGGTCAGAGAGGGCATATCCAGAACTCTAATTAATTCAGGAAGTTATGCCTAATTGAGCAAATCCTCTCCTGAAAGGAGTCCTTTCCACTTAAAGCAGATCAGTGAAGTGCATAAAAGTGGCCATGGCACTAAACAGATGTAAGAACAATGGTAAAACAGTAGAAAGAAGGGCTTTCCCCTCACTGATCTCTTACTGTCCTTCCAAATGGCAGGTTTGACATTGAAAATGGCCGCCGTTTGGCAAAGGAAGATTCCTGAACCAGCCAAAGATGTCCTTCAATACAAAAAGAAGTTGCAGCCCAGACTAGCATATTCTCATTAGAGCATGGAAGCTACTCAGCGGCTGCCATGGTTACCGCTGGGAAGGAAGACCACCCCTGAAGATTGGGGCTCTTATGCAGAGGAAGGCAATGGCCAACTGCCTCTGAATGTCTCTTGCTACCTCCATGAGGTAGAAAAGAAGACTGGATTGGGCAACAACTATCAAAACCATAGTGATACTCTTCCCCCCACCCCACACACAGCTGCTCCCCAAACATGTTTGGCCTCAACCAGAGCCAGGGCCTTTTCCACCCTGGCACCATCCTGGTAGAACAAGCTGCCAGTGGAGATCCAGGTCCCCTTGCAGCTATCAAAGTTCTGAAGGGCCTGCAAAATGGCGTTCTTCCACCAGGTGTAAGGTGGAGGCCAAAATGAGAAATCAGACATTGAAATGGGCTGCCCTCCTCTCCTTTTCCTTTTCCTACTAGGAGAACCTAGAACTGGGAGTAGCCGATTTTAACCCCACTAATTTAATTGTTGGGCCCTTCCTCTTGCTTGTAGCGACACCTATTTACTGGTCTGTGGACTGTTTATATGACTATTTTTGTATGAATTTTATATTGTAAGCCATCTCGAGCCTGCCCTGCAGGGAGGGGCAGCCTTTAAATTTAATAAATAAAGACTGCTGACCATATCCGTGAGCCCCTGACCCACACATTACCTTGCCCCCATGTGAGTGCATTCCCAGGGGCACCAGGGTCTGCAGAAGAAATTTACTATACAAAATGGGGCTGTAAACACAGCCGATGGTCTAAAGAGCCATCTTTGTGCAATAGGTAAAGCTGCCTTAATCGACTTTATCTGGATATTGCTAACTCTGGCATATTTCTTCCTTCTTTTTCTGTAGCCTTGCGGGACTCATCTGTACAGTGCAGAATGGTGCTGGGGTTTTTTTTATGCCTCCGGATTGACGAATGTGAGAGGACATTGGGGCGACTCACAAAATAAATGCTTTCAAAACGGCAGCACAGGGGGAATGTAAAATATCTCCTTTGCTTTTTCTTCTCTCTCTCTCCCTCCCTCCCTCCTTTGACTGTGGCTCTCAACAATGTAATCCTGGAGCAACCAAGAAACCATCAAGAAGATGCCATATAATTAACTAGCAGCGCTCGGGCTGTTGAAACTAAAGAACTAATTACACACTGCTCAGTTACTGCAGATAAAAACACCAGTTACTTTCCCAGCCAGCATTCCACGCAGAGTGAATGTTGGGTAACAATGAAAACAAACAGCGTATAGTGTGTGTGTGTGTGTGTGTGTGTGTGTTGGGGGGGGTGTTGCTGTGGATGGGGGATTTCGAAAACCTAGAATCTTGTTACATGAGGTGTAGAATTTGAATTGGACTGGGGGGTTCTCAAACCACTGTAATTGCACATCTCACCAGGACTTTCTGAATATACTCGCATATAAGCTTACCCGCATATAAGCCGAGGTACCTAATTTCACCACAAAATCTGGGAAAACTTATTGACTCACATATAAGTCGAGGGTGGGAAATGCTCCATCATCACAGGCTCTCCAATTCAGCCCCCCCCCCCGCAACAAATACAGAATAGTCAAGAAGATGAATAGCTGCTGGGTTTTGTACCCCGCTTTTCACTACCCAAAGGAATCTCAAAGTGACTTACAATTGCCTTCTCTTCCTCTCTTGATGCCAGACACCCTGAGAGAGCTCTGACAGAACTGCTCTGTGAGAACAGCTCTGGCAGGAGAACCAAACAGTGCCTCCCAGGCCAGCAAACCAGAGCAGAACAACAGTACCCGAAGTTGGCAACCTACTACAACAAGTACAACAGCTACCAAACTGGGAGAATGGACAACTCTAACTACAACTGCAGTGCCCCCCAGAACAAAATAGTGAAAGAAAGAACTGTAAAAATCAACTTTTAAAAGAAACAAAGAACAACTTTTAAAAGAAACAAAGAACTGTAAAAATAAACTTTTAAAAGAAACACAACCCCAAGAAGAAAAGGCAGACTATGCTGCCCCTCAGATAAAAGAAGAAACACTAGGAGAAAGAATAAGTAAATCCAAAAGCACCCCCCACCACCACCCAAAGCCCACCCACAGAAGCCAAAATAATAGTTTGGAAGAAGTGATTAAGAAGAGGAAGAAATGAAGGCAAAAGGGAAAAAAAGATCAGAGTTTCTCAGTCAAACCTTTGATGTTCTACAAGCTTCCAGAGCAAACTTAGCTTGCAGTACACATTTGCAAAAGGCAATGCAACGATTGATTGGCTGGAGCAGGCTTTTATTTCAGTCACCATATATACCCGCGTATAAGCCAAGGAAAGCTTTTTCAGTATGAAAAAAGGTGCTGAAAACCTAGGCTTATACGCAAGTATATAAGTACTCAAAAAGTGGGGGAGGGTGGGGAGGAATTAACTGTGGATCAGGGGCTTCAGCCTCCCCCCTTCTAATCTGTGCCCCTTAAGAGCATGAAAGGTGGCGTCTTTGTCCTATACCACTGCCAGGGCCTCTGGCACTGGCAACCGCACATCTTTTTAGATAGAGATGACAGCATTTGCACCTAGGACTTTTAGATGCCTGCCTGCCTGCCTGCCTGCCTTCCTTCCTTTTCTAATCCATTTATTTATTTCATACCATGGGAGTCAACATGGTGTCATGGTTAAGAATGGTGGCCTCTAATTTGGTGAGCTGGGTTTGGCTCTTCCCAACTGGCTGACCTTGGGCGTCCTCTCCCAGCAAGTCACCCATATTTTTTTAAAAAACGACACACCTCTTAGTTCTCCCTCCAGATCTCAGTTTACAAACTAAACCGCCGGAATTATTGAGGCTCTTCCTCAGATCTGCCAGCTGGAACACTTCTTTCCATGTCCCTTCCCGCCTCCCCAGGCACACTTTATTGATTCTGCAGTAATAGAGTAAGTAAATTAAAGTATATTATGAGGGTGAAAATGTGACAGCCAGGTGTGTGGAAGTAAGGCTCATTTGCATTCCTAACGAAGGAAGGCGAGCAGTTGGTGATGCTCTGAGGGACCGCTGTGTCCTCTCCCACGGTAGGATCTGTCATCTCCGCATTCTTGGGTGGCAAGAGGTATGCCCGGGAAAGAAAGTGATTCACTGGAGGAGGTTTGTGGGCCACATGTAAAAACATGTGCTGAATTGCCACTTAGAATTTCTTTAATGTTTGCAGGAGCTTTTTTTTGAAAGTGGCAGGCAGAGAAAGAAGATAAGACACCAAAGCAAGGTTATCACGTGAGCCTCATCATTTTCGTGATTGAAGGAGACAGATGTGAAGTGAATGGGCTACACCGTGGCCTTGGGGCCTCTTGATATGCTCTATAAACATGCCTCATGCACCAGACCACGTGGTACTTGCTCTCCTGATCGATGCCATGCTCACGTAATCTGGAACGGCAAAAATGCCTCCTGCATTGCAGGATTGTTTTGCGAGCTAACAACACAAATGGTTCAACCAAGAGACTTGCATTGAAACATATTTTGTTGTTTCAATCCAGTTCTTATATTGGTTGAAATTTAAGGCTACAATCTTTAAAGCATTAACCCGGCAGGATGTTCTCGATGGGATGTACCGGGTTTAAGAGGAAGATATTCACCATCTTGATCTGAATGAAACCTGATTATATGTAGGGAGAAATCTGTTTTTGGATTTCATTTGGGGAGGCAGATGTTTTCCTTCCTTCCTTCCTTCCTTCCTTCCTTCCTTCCTTCCTTCCTTCCTTCCTTCCTTCCTTCCTTCCTTCCTTCCTTCCTTCCTTCCTTCCTTCGTCATCATCCTCATTTCCTTCCTTCCTTCCTTCGTCATCATCCTCATTTCCTTCCTTCCTTCCTTCCTTCCTTCCTTCCTTCCTTCCTTCCTTCCTTCCTTCCTTCCTTCCTTTTCTAATTCATTTATTTGTTTCACACCATGGGAGCCAGCATCGTGTATTGGTTAAGAACGATGGTGAGCTGGGTTCAGCTCCTTCCAACTGGGTGACCTTGGGTTAGTCACAGTTCTGTTAGAGCTGTTCCCACAGAGCAGTTCTGTCAGAGCTCTCTCTACATTACAGGGTATCTGTTGTGGGGAGAGGAAAGGAAGGCAATTGTAGGCCACTTTGAGACTTCTTTGGGTAGTGAAAAGTGCAGTATAAAAACCAACTCTCCTTAGAACTAAAAAAAAAAACTATGTAAAATGTCATTTATACATTGCCTGCCTGCCTGCCTCACTTTTGACTTTGGATTCTGCAGTAATAAAGTAACTTATTCTGTTACTAAAGTAAAGCTCACAACATCATGGGATAAGTTGGTTTGAATAATATGAGTCCATTTCAACCATACATTGTTTCAGATGTCATTACTATGACATGGGACTCAGGGTGCGGAGTGCAGTTTCATCCCCCCAAAAATAACCACTAACACACCAGGGCCCATTTTGCACACGCTAGATAATGTGCTTTCAATGCACTTTCGAAGTAGAGTTTCCTGTTCTGCACAGGAAAATCCAGCTGCAAAAGCACACTGAAAGTGCATTATCCTGTGTGTGCGGAATACGTTCAGGACTGAAGCAGAGTGCTCATGAAATTCAGTAAATATCTCCAGGTATAAATGGAAGGCATAATGACAAATCCCTTGCATTTGGAGTGTTTTTTTTTAAAATTGGCACAGGGTAAATCTGTACACCCCTGCCTCGAAATGCCCTGGCAAAGAACAAATCAAAGGGGATGGGAAATGGGCCTCTGTGGCTTTTGAACTCATGAGAAAAGACGGCAGATATTAACAGGGATCCTGGCAGAAGTCTTTCTGCTGCAGAATCAGGTTTTTTCTCTGTTCCTCTCAAGATCGGAGTTTTACTGTCTGATTAATGATCTGTGCCCGCCAGCTTATGCTTGTCTTTCGAGCGTCTCTGGTAACAACCTGCCTCTGAACAAAATGCAAAGCAATGACTCTGCTTCTCGAAGTCAGCCACGTCCCACACATAATGAACGCGGGATAAATAGTACAGGGGACTGGCAGCAGAATGCATGTATCGCTGGAAAGAAAATCGCCGCAAGTGACTTGGAGGCTAGATGACTTTACATAATTCAAACCTCCCTGGCTTCCCTTTTCCAAGGTCGGGTGCAGCAGGGGACTCAGGAAAGAACTAAGGGTTTCACATACCATACGAGCATCCCGAGAGCACGTTGATAAAATAGTGTATCTTTATAAGTCATGCATACAGTTGACCCAAGACTGCTACGGTACGATGACTACTGTGCACTGCTCAAATGCTGCAAAAAAAACAAAAAACCCACACAACAACTGTGATTCTGGAATACATAAAATTATTTGTGTGAAAATGGTTGTCAAGTCACAGTCAAGTATGGCTACCCCAGCAAGGCAAGTGAGAACCAGAGGTGGTCTGCAGTCTTCCTGGGGGGCGGGGGGGCCTCCCGTCCCAGTAACAGCTCTGCTTAGCTTTTTGCAGTCTGATGAGATAAGGCTGTGTTTTCCCACCAATCAATTGTAGCCAGCAATTATAGATAAATTAAGTCTTATCATGAACATGGAAGGTTGGGTTATCTATCATATTTCTGGCATCACTATTCTTTAAAGAAAAAATATTATACTATAATGGAGGATTGTACTACCATTTTTGCAATGTTATAGTTGTATATATCAATGTAGCACCTTTTTTGCCATTTTTAACCAATGGGGATGCCTGAAATAATATGGATAACACAGGCATCGATTTACATCAAATGGTAAGACTTAATTTTTCTCTTAAATTTCAATTGCTGGCTATGATTCATTTGGGAGGTAAGGTCGCATGGTATCCATTTGGCTCTTGGATGCTAAGCAGGTTCAGTAAATGGATGGGAGACCACCAAGGAAGACTCTGGAGAGGGAAGGCAATGGCTTCTCTGCTTCTCACTTGCCTTGAAAGCCCCTTGGTGGGATAGCCTTAAGTCCATGGTATAGCCTGATCTCATCGGAGCTCAGAAGGGTATTGGGTGGGAAACCACCAAGAAAGACTTTGCAGAGGAAGCCAATGGCAAACAGCCATTGCCTCTCACTTGCCTTGAGAGCCCCTTGCTGGGGTAACCATAAGTTGGTTGTGATTTGCTTGTGCTTATGTACTTATTTCATCCAGTTGGCTGCCCAGTAGCATGTTGTGTCAATAGGACTGTGGAAGAGGAAGGAAAGTAAAAGTCCCATCCTCAGGCTGAGAATGCAATTGTGTGCAACACCATTGATTATACCATGCTACATTGTCCTGTTTGCAAACTTGAAAGGTAGCCCATACAGGGGGGAAAAATGTTTCCTAATTCATTACTAAACAGATGGAACCAAATGAATGGATATTTGTTGAGTATCTAGGATTGTTGGGAGTGCAAAATTCAGTAGTATCTTTACGACCAGAGGTTCTTTGCGAGGATAAAATGAAACTTAATTTTGAAGGGCGTGTGGGCTAGAAAAGTGACATCTAGGGCTGCCAAACTGGCCTGGGGAAAAATGACCTGTCCCTTTAGCTGCAATCCTTTAATACCATTCCTCATGTTGTGGTGACCCCCAACCAGAAAATTATGCAAACGTTCTTTCACAGAAATTAAACCAAAACTGACCAATGGCGAGAAGATCCATGGTTCATGATTGTATATAAAGGTGATTTTTTCTGGGGGTGCTGCTGAAGCGGCTGGCGGCTGAGCGTGGGCGTCTAAAAAGAGCAGCAACAGTGGCGGTACCCCCCCCCAGCCAAGCTGCTCGCCCTGCCGCAACCCCCAAAGGGGTCCTGACACCCAGGTCGAGGGCCAGTGCTTTAGCAGGAGACTCAATGCGCAGCAATGGGCAGCTCAAGCTTTTCATGGCACGGAGGTAGGTAAATAGCATCCCCATAGGCCTCATGCAAAGTTGGGTATGATAAGGGACCAAAATGGTATGGACCTCACAGAAGTAGAAGAGATTAAACAAAGGTGGCAAAATTATACAGAACAACTATACAAGAGCGAGCTTAACATCCCTGATGACCACAATGGGGTAGTTACTGACCTGGAGCCAGACATCCTGGAATGTGAAGTCAAATGGGCCTTAGGAAGTCTGAGCAACAATAAAGCTAATGGTGGTGACAGCATTCCAGTTGAACTATTCAAAATCTTAAAGGACGATGCAGTAAAAGTGCTACACTCAATATGCCAGCAAATTTGGAAAACTCAACAATGGCCACAGGATTGGGAAAGGTCAGTTTACATTCCAATCCCAAAGAAGGGCAATGCCAAAGAATGTTCAAACTACCGCACCATTGCACTAATTTCTCATGCTAGCAAAGTTATGCTCAAAATCCTACAAGCTAGGCTCCAGCAATATGTGGACCGAGAACTTCCAGAAGTACAGGCAGGATTTCGAAGAGGCAGAGGAACTAGAGATCAAATTGCCAACATACGCTGGATCATGGAGAAAGCTAGGGAGTACCAGAAGAACGTATACTTCTGCTTCATTGACTATGCTAAAGCCTTTGATTGTGTGGAGCACAACAAATTGTGGCAAGTTCTTAAAGAGATGGGAATACCAGAGCATCTTATTTGTCTCTTGAGAAATTTATATGCAGGTCAAGAAGCAACAGTGAGAACTGAACATGGAATCACGGATTGGTTCAAAATTGAGAAAGGAGTTCGGCAAGGCTGTATACTGTCGCCTTGCCTATTTAACTTGTATGCGGAGCACATCATGAGAAAGGCGGGATTAGAGGAGTCACAAATTGGGATCAAGATTGCAGGGAGAAATATCAACAACCTCAGATATGCAGATGATACCACTCTAATGGCAGAAAGTGAAGAGGAACTAAAGAGCCTGTTGATGCGGGTGAAGGAGGAGAGTGCAAAAGTTGGCTTGAAACTCAACATCAAGAAAACAAAGATCATGGCAGCCGGCCCTCTCAATTCCTGGCAAATAGATGGGGAAGAAATTGAGATAGTGACAGATTTTATTTTCCTGGGCTCCAAGATCACTGCAGATGGGGACTGCAGCAAAGAAATTAAAAGACGCTTGCTCCTGGAGAGGAAAGCTATGGCAAATCTAGACAGCATCCTAAAAAGCAGAGACAGCACCAGAGACAGCACAAAAGTGCGTTTAGTCAAGGCTATGGTATTCCCAGTTTCAATGTATGGCTGCGAAAGTTGGACCATAAGGAAGGCCGAGCGTCAAAGAATTGAGGCTTTTGAATTCTGGTGCTGGAGAAGACTCTTGCGAGTCCCTTGGACTGCAAGGCGAACAAACCGGTCAGTCCTAGAGGAGATCAGCCCTGACTGCTCTTTAGAAGGCCAGATCCTGAAGATGAAACTCAAATACTTTGGCCACCTCATGAGAAGGAAGGACTCCCTGGAGAATAACCTAATGCTGGGAGCGATCGAGGGCAAAAGAAGAAGGGGACGACAGAGAATGAGGTGGCTGGATGGAGTCACTGAAGCAGTAGGTACAAGCTTAAATGGACTCCGGGGAATGGTAGAGGACAGGAAGGCCTGGAGGATCATTGTCCATGGGGTCGCGATGGGTCGGATACGACTTCGCACATAACAACAACAGGCCTCTAGTAAAGGGACAGGGCATTTTTCTCCAGGCGGTTGGCAACCCTGTTGACAACCGAATCCATGTGAAAACCACATCACTGAATGGAAGCCTCAGCGGCCGAACGCTCGGGAAAGCTAATTAGCCAATAATGCCCACACTGCTGAGCGCACTTATCAGCTGAAAACCATATGCCATTGGATTAACAATTAAACGACATTAATTTAGGCTTCCCAACACGACTATTTCTTTCCCCGTACTTTTGTCTTTTTGTTTCCTCTCCAGACGTCCTTTGTACACGAGATCTGAACGTCTCAGAAATAATGTTGTGGCTTTCTCTCTTTAAAAAATAAATAAATAAAAACCCACCACCACCACCACCACCTCCCAATGGGGTCCAAGCGCCATGTATTACCATCTGCCACTGCCTCCCCCCCATTGATATGCAAAGGGGAGGCTTGTGTTGGAAGTAAACATATGCTTCATTTAGGGAAGCAACCAAGTGCTTTTACATTTAATTCCTGACCAAGTTTATGTAAAATTAATTGCATCACATGTTCCGTGCATCTTTTAATTGCAAAACCAATTAACTTTAAAATGTTCTGCATTGTAGTTCTCTTAATGGCTGGCATGGTTTCCGCTGGCTTTGGAACATCCGTCTTTTGTTGGAACTGGGCAGGCAGCCATCCCTGGTTATCTCCCGTGAATCCAGCTTCCAGGAGTGGAAGCTCTGAAGTTATTTGGTCCGGGGAAAGGAGAGATTTCAGCTGAGTACCGTTTTGAGAGAGGATCCTGCTCTGAAAGAAGAAGCTCGGCTTTCAGGGCTTGCATGTCCTACACGGCGAGCAAATCAGGATGCTCAAAATGGGCTACTCCAAAATCACCGAAGCGTAAGATGCATTTGTGATTGGCTACCCTGTTGTGTAAGGCTGACTCAGCCTTCCATCCTTCCGAGGTTGGTAAAATGAGTACCCAGCTTGCTGGGGGGTAAACGGTAATGACTGGGGAAGGCACTGGCAAACCACCCTGTACTGAGTCTGCCATGAAAACGCTAGAGGGCGTCACCCCAAGGGTCAGACATGATCCGGTGCTTGCTCCTTTACCTTTACCTTTTACCCTGTTGTGCAAAGTGAAGAGATTTTTTAAAAAATGAATGTTTCTAGAACTGGGAAACCAACAAGTCTAGTGACAGAATTTAGTATTTTAGAGGTGTCCCCATTTAGGTGACCATTTTAGGAAACTGGAAGCTGGAGGGCTTGCCCTAAGGTCACATGACCTTAGTTTTGGATCCAACACTATGGATGGAGAAGCAAATTAATGGGACGATAAAAATTGTTTCTGCCGGCTTCATTCAGCCCAGAAGATGGACCCCCACGTTGAATTGGATGCCATGGTAACATCGAGAATAGACTATTATACATTCTAGATAGGTCTCCCCTCAAAGCCAATTCAGAGGCTTCCATTGATGCAGAATGGCTCTTGCCATCACAAAGTTTTAGGAGCAAAATGAACCAGTTTGGTTTGTGAAGTTAATGATGGGGTAGAGTGGATCCTGTGCAGAATAGAGACACCAAACTCACTTGGGACCTCTGGCTGACTCTTCTCTAGCTGCCCTCTGAGTTTGCTGAGGATTGTATTTCTGTGACCCCAAGGAAAGTGATTTCCTGTGAAATGACAGGCGGTAATTTCCCCATAAAGCCCTTTCCTGGGGGCACCTTCTTTGTGGGGGCCATAACATGGACCCTCTAAACCTAAGCTTCGCTAAATTTGGATGGTAGATAAAGGAGAGTTATCTGGAAATCCCTGACAAGTTCGGTGACTCTAACTTGCACATATTCCGTTCTATACACTCCTGAACATTCTAAACCTGTGCCTTTAATTGAAAGCTGGTCATTTTAACAGGCGCAAGTTCAGGAGTCTATAAAATAGATCCTGTGCAAGCAAAAGACATAAAAGCCACAGGGGATCTCGCCCAGGTACATGCCTTCCAAGTTTGCACTCCCCTCAATGGCTTTGAAGTTCCCTAAATGTTTAGATTGAGCAGAGACAATCTGTCTGGAACTGTATCACTGGCCTCAACCTCCATGAATAGCAGGAAAGTTTGCAGAAAGTTCATGCTGATTTACCTATCAACAACTTAACATTACTAATCACAAGCAACCCAACTTCATCATGAACTTTAATTTGTGACCTGTTCATACTTATCCATACTGGTAATTATTAGGGGCTGGGTGGAACATGGGGAGGTAAGGCAATATAGTACAGCCCAATCTCATCAGATCTTGGAAGCTAAGCAGGGTTGGTACTCGGAAGGGAGTCCTCCAAAGGACCATTTATGCACTGGGAACTTCACTGCCCCACCCATGTGGGTGCAAGAAGAGGTGGAGCAACCTGCCATGACTAAAACTCCAGCCTGCAGCCATGCATGAAACCTCCAGTGCATAAACGGTCAAAGAGGCTCTGTATTGGAAAACAATGGCAAACCATGTGTGCTGCTCATTTGCCTGGAAACCTTCTTGTTGGGGTCTCCGTAGGTTGTCTGGTACTTGAAAGGCATTTATCACACACAGGTGAAACATACATATAAGCCTATTTTGTATTTACCCATTGGTTACCCTTTCATTACCAGGTTCGGTTCAAAGAGTGGGCTATTGCAATAAAAGCCCTTCACGGCCTTGGACCCTCATATCTGCAGGATTCCCTCTCCCCCTATGTTGTATCATGACACCTTCATTAATCTGATTAAGGCCTACTGCAAATGACACCCTGCAAATGGGCAAGGTCAACAGCTGTTCATACATATGCATTCTTTGTTGTAATTCCCACTTTATTGAATGAGGAGGTCAGGAAGGCTTCCATCCTCTTGCTACGTTGCAAATGATGCAAAATGGATTTAGTCAGAAGGGCAATTTTATAAAGTAATAGGGCCTTAATATATAACAAAATGCTTTAGGAAGGATGCTTTAATAAACAGAAAAAGAGAGTAGTCTATATTGCTGCATATGGTACATACTATCTGCTGCTGTATATGTTATCCTGTTTTGAATTCTGCATTATTTAATGCTAGTAGTAAAGCCTGTTATGTGCTGGATTGCAACGGGTGCTAAGTAGGGGCTTCCTTCAATTGCTTGCTCTACCTTTGTTGGCAGCTTTGCTTGTGAAGGTAGGGGGAGGGATTTAAAGGGAGCGAGGAGCCACCTACCAGCTGAGAAAGATAGCTGTCACACCCGCTCCCTTTAAATTCCTCCCAAAGCAGGTGGCACAACTGTCATTGACAGCTGGAGACCCAGTCCCTTTAAATCCTCCCCTTTACCAACAAAGCAGCCTGTGAAGGTGGGACAGAGGGATTTAAAGGGAGTGGGTGGCTGCCTACAAGCTGACAATGACAGCCATGCAACCTGATCACTTTAAATTCCTCCCCAGCCAGGATACTCCAAAGCCTCCTTGGGTGAATAGCAGTCTGCTTGGAACATTCAGCATGTCATTGGAAGTACGTGCTCTTCTTTATATGTTATAGATGCCATGCAAATACTTCTGCTTCGTTTCATCTTGTTCCAGATTTTTACTTGGTTTTAATTTCTGCAATTCTAATTCCTATTACATTGTTTATTGGATGTCCCATCCTACTGATTGCATTGACTTTCACTGTGTAATCTGTCTTGAGTCTCAGAAAATTGGACTATAAGCAAACAGCCAAATTGCATTACATTATTTTGTACCAAATCTTGCAACTAAAAAAGGAACAATGGCAGATACCTAGTGCATAGGTGCTACTTGGTGCAGAATTGTTCACAACCATCATATTGACCGTTTATGCACTGGGAACTTCACTGCCCCAGCTTCCATGTAGGAACACAAATTGGGGGTGGATGAGGTGCACTGGGCCAAATGCTCCCCCATGTGGGTGCAGGAAGAGGTGGGGCAACCTGCCACGACTAAAACTTGAGCCTGCAGCCTGGCATGAAACCTCCAGTGCATAAACGGTCATTCTGAGGAGAAATTTGAGCATGAAGAAATATGGAAGTCTGTGGTACCTCAATTCTTTTCTCACCCATTTCAAAAAATGTTTTGTGAATAGAGATGGGCACAAACCAGATGACAGACTAAAGTTCATCATGATTTTTGGTCGGTTTGTGGTTCATGAAGCAATGTTTGCCATGAACATTCACAAATTCTGATGTGGTTTGTGACAGTTCATGAAGAGCTCTTCATGTAACAGTTTGGTTTAAGTGGCTTGGATCCACTTCAATCTTGCTTGCTGCTCTCTGTGAAAAGAAACAGGTGGCAGAAAGGAGATATTTAAACTTTAAATGGCTCAAAAATGGTTCAGTTCATGAACCAACCTCCCAGTTCATATTGGTTAGTGGTTCTGTTCATGGTTTAGCTGTGAACCAAACTGCAATAATGCAGTTTGTGCCCTTCCCTATATGGTGACCTGCTAGGTTGAAAAGGCAAGGAAGGTGCTATAGCAAACAGCTCTGGTGGCTATATAGGCTAAAGCAAGCTAACAGTCCCTTTGCTCATTTGATCAAGAAATGAGGAAGAATGAGGTGAGTCCACAAGTATGACAGAGACAGATGGCTTGTATCAGTGAGATCGCTAATAATAGCCTTCAAGTTCAGGGTTTTGTTACAGTACAGCTATGTTAGGCCTTATTCTTGTGTGATTTTTTAGAGGTCTTCCTCAAAAGAAATCAATCAGAGTTATGGTCAGAACAACCAGTGAAATATAATAAAAATCATGGTACTATAAATCAGTCTAAGGAACATGCTGATACAAGATATTTGTAATCTAGGGGTATTTCCACACCCTTTAAAAAGAGTGAGATACTTACCTTTCATTGTCATTATATTCCGGCCCCTCCATATGATGTCACCAACATGCAGCGTCTGAGCAGTAACCAGACAGCTACATCCTACATTTCAAACACTAGTTGGTGAATCCCAAAAAGTGGATTCACCAATTTATGTAGCACTACCTATCGGAGAGCAACCAACAGGCCACCAGCAAAAAAATGTATGTGTAAGGAATCAGGCAGAAGTCAGCGAGTAAAGTCTGTGATAAAGGAATTTTTGAGATCTCAAGCAGAGCAAAGATCCAAAAGAAAGTCTTTTCTGAACAGAACAGTACAGAAGCTGAAACACGCCAAGATTCGTTGATCAAATATCTTGGCAGAGACAAAGATACAATAGACATTAGGATGTACTTATAGGGGGGACCAAGCATGGGAGGGGGTATGAGGGATCAGGATGGTAGGAAAGGTACATTTGCAAAGAGTTAAAAGTTCCCAGCAGAGCCAGATGGCCCAGCTTTGATCTAAACCGATACTTCTGTTGAGTCTCCAGTGAGACTAGCAAGATCACTAAAAAGCGGGAGAGAAAAGAATGCCCCACTGAAGGCAACTTTGGTGTGCAGAGGCAGCCAGGAACCAACACAGGGATTTATGGTTTTATGACATCCGGGCTGGAGGAGACCGGGAGAATGCAGCAGGAGGAGGGGGCATGAACCCGGGTTCATGACAGTATGGATGCTAAGAAGCGCTATCTCTGCTTCCAATGTCCTGCCCTCGCACCCGTCTCCCTCTCCCTTCTCCTGGGGGTGGGAATTTTTATTTTTAAAGTGAACTGCCTGGAGCAATGAATAGGCATTCAATTGTGCAGGCAAAGGCAAAAAAAAATCCTCCAAAGTTGTAGCACGAAACATGCCTCTATAAGCTTCCCCTCGAATCAGGAATGAAATTTATTTTTAAAAGAAGCAAGACTCGTGATTTCATAAGCGGTGGCAATAAAGAAGCACTATGCATCTATGCTTTCAATGAAGTATAGATTTTAAAAAAAATAGTGGGCATGGGGAAAGGGGATTGACTGCCTGGCTTGATTGACAGGCAGAAGAGAGTCATGTATAAAGCATGTTGCTCTCTTTCACCATTTCCAGTAGAACTTGTGGAGGGGGAGAAGCACGAAATAGCGGAAGAGAAGAGCTATGCAGTAAAAAGGTGAGATGGGGCTGGGAGGCATGATTATATTTAGTGTTACACCACTCAGCTGGCCTGATGCTATTTTTAATGATGTGCAGAAATGTCCTCGGTATTGTGGTATGTTTTGGTATGAGGTTTTAGTCCAGTTCACATGAGGGCACGTGAGGGCACGTTTCACTAGATCATCTTATAAATGCAGTGAAGAAAAATACTTTCTAATGCATGACATGAAGATACGATTTCCAGGATCAGAACTTGGCTTCCAAAATCCAACAACAACAAAAAAAAGCAATAGAAAGAGCAGGGGAAACACCCTGAATTTCTGTGTCCTAATGGACACAGCTGAGGCACAAGAATATAATCCCAACTTCCTGCAAAATAACAACAACAAAAAATGCTTCATTTGATCCTGCGGCACCATGAAGCAATGGGGAGCCAAGTGGGGCATTTTCAGTCCCTTCCTAGCCACCGTAGCGTGGGGAAGGCTCAGCTCTGGAAGGCTCAGCTATGCCTGTGTACACGGACCTGTCCCAGCCTGGCTTCCAATGGTAGTTGTGGCAAAAAAAGGCAATGCTGAAAAATCAGTATTCCCTTGCAATGAGCCATGGTTTGGAGGGGGCTGGGCCAGTGCTGGCATCACACATAAGCAGGGATTAGTTCTGCTGCTATGCAAGTACCTGCCCGGCCTTTCCTCCTTGTGCATAATCAGTTTCACAGAGGCTTTGTGACCTGCTTTTGTGGCCCAAACCCACAGTTTGGGAAACACTGGTCTAAAGCTGCAATTCTCAGCCTTGGGGTCGGAAACATTTGGGGTTACCTGACCCCTTCCCCTGGGCTGCCAACTTGCCCGCTCTGTGAGAACAGCTCTAACAGGATTGTGACAAGCCCAAGGTCACCCAGATGGCTTCATGTTGAAGAGCAGGGAATCAAACCTGGATCTCCAAATCATGTTGCCATTCTGAACCACTACACCCCACTGAAGATTGGCATTTTGGACATTTCTGTTAGCTATTTTGGGCCCCGTTAGGCATAAAAGTTGCAAAGAAATGACCTAATAATTTTTTTAAAAAACCCTTTCCTGAGCAGACTGGTGGGACACATGTCATTACCCTGAGCATGGAAGCTCCATTTAGCTTATATTCAGCTTCCTTGGTTTAAATCTGAACTATTGTTAATAAATAAAATCGAAGCATGAAATTGAATTACTGTAAAATACATCACTTTATCACATCCAGTCACAGAATATGAATTTGCAAGGGGGATATAAGCGCTTCTACTGCCAAGACATAAGACATACCTTAAGCAAAAATAAACAGATGTAAGGGCTCTTTCTGTTGGTAATATCAAGAGACTCTCTCTAGGGATCATTTAGATTTCTCATCCCTGGGTTTTGGTTTGCACATCTCCATTACAGTTTTGCTTTGCAACACTTCATTTTGTGTCATTTTATGTTGCATTCAAGCCAATCCTTTTCCTTATAAAATTTATGTGTTTTTTACCATGAATGTACCAACAAA
Organism: Paroedura picta; assembly: GCF_049243985.1. NCBI lineage: Eukaryota > Metazoa > Chordata > Lepidosauria > Squamata > Gekkonidae > Paroedura > Paroedura picta. The sequence continues at coordinate 34,143,799 of NC_135373.1, forward strand.
TCAGAACATACCATGAAATGGACCAACAAATGTACCAACAAATCAGAACATACCCTGTGTAAATATATGGTACTAGGTAAAAAGCCCGCAGCACATGTAAATGCAGCGGGTACTAGCGGGGAGGTGTTTAGGGGGTGATGCAGCAGGCACGCAGGGGGTCCAGCTCTGTGAGGCACGCTAGAGCAGCCTCCCCTCCTTGCCCCTTACCATGGCTGCCACCTCACTGCCGCCTCCACTGGACTGCCGTAGCTGGTACTTGTCTGTGGTGATAGCACCAGCCACCACGCCTGCCACATCTCCACAGCCTCCTGGTTGCTGCACCTGCCGCCTCCCCACTCCTTCGTTGTTGCTGGTGCCGCCTCCCCACCTACCTCCTCCCTGCCACTGTGGCCGCCAGCAGTGAGCTGGGCAGGTCTCAGCTGCAGGTGGAGAGTGTGTGGCTGCGAGGCTGTGTGTACATATCACAACTGGGTGTTGGGGGTGGGCATTCCATAGGCCAGCCCAATCTGGGTGTGGCCCGTGGAGCAGAATCAGTGTCCAGACACCCAGACAGGGCCCGGAAACTGCTCCACCCCATAGTGGCTCTTCCCAATTATATAAAGCCACTGTGATAAGGATATGGAAACCATGCAACATACATTCATGGTGCAAACCTTCTTCCATATTTTGCTTCTTCCAAGCAAAAAAAAAATATCTGCTGACAAAAATATACATGAATAAAGTTTACTCATCTGTAATTCTCTCTCTCTCAACGTTTTAAGCAAATTAGGGCTATAATTAAAGTCAACGCTTGTTAAGAAGTTTTTAAGAAATTCATTTGGAGAAAATCCAGATGAAATTGATAGTTGTCCTCCAGAAAAATTCATGTTGAGTAACAAACAAAGTTTGAACAAAGCCACAAAGATTAGACAGTGACTGGATGGAACAGGGAGCTTTGTTTTGGAGGGAAAATTGAATGCAGTGTGGGGAAGGGCGTAGAGAGGCGCTAGGGCAGTTGAGAACCACTGGACTAAATGAACAACCATCATTTAGTCTGAGGAAGAGTGCCTGCACTCAAAAGCTCACAACTTGAATAAATCTTTGTTGGTTTTAAAGGTGCTATTGGAATCTATTTTTGATGTGCTACTTCATAACAACACCCACTTGAATGTATCATTAAAGATGCCATCCTAAACACATTTCTTGGGGAGCAACCCTGCACTCTTACGTGTGTTTGCTCAGCTGTAGGGATAATTTCATGCCAAGGTTTTGTCAAATATTTTGATTCTCTGCTTTTTGCAGTTGAGGATGTCAAATGATTTATATATGCTTTGGTAATAGAATCAAGAGCCTCTTGTGGTGCAGAGTGGTAAGGCAGCCGTCTGAAAGGTTTGCCCATGAGGCTGGGAGTTCAATCCCAGCAGCCGGCCCAAGGTCGACTCAGCCTTCCATCCTTCCGAGGTCGGTAAAATGAGTACCCAGCTTGCTGGGGGGTAAACGGTCATGACTGGGGAAGGCACTGGCAAACCACCCCGTATTGAGTCTGCCATGAAAACGCTAGAGGGCGTCATCCCGAGGGTCAGACATGACTCGGTGCTTGCACAGGGGATAGAATCAGAAGATGTACTAGCTAAAGCACCTGACTAGGATCTGGGAGATACAGTGTGAAACCCACTCTGCCCTGGAAACTCACTGGGTGACGCTGGGCCAGTTACACCCTCTCAGCCTGACCTACATGTGCTTGTTGGTACAAAGAGTAAGTAGGTGGGCATGCACAGAGGTAGGCATGCACATGCATTAATAGGGGAGAGCAAACAGTGACTAAGGTCAAAGTTGTCTTATCAAATACACTGGAAATCATGCCAAAGTTTGTATCTGCTGAATCAGGCACTAACTTCGATGCAGCAGCAGTGAAATAATATCTGTTTCTTAAGAATGTTTAAATCCCCTTCTTCCATCCAGATGGATCTGGAGGAAGACTTCCTGAAAATTTAAAACTGTATATAAACAATCTGGCATCAGCAGCAACCCCCTGCTCAGAATACAAACATGCCAAGGGATACAATCCAAACAGATTGTCAAACCATCAACAACACCAGACACCAAACAAAATTGATATTTATGTCATTAGCTGTGGGTCTCCAGTATTTGCTCTTGGTTTTGTAGATCTGGGTTCATTGTTCTGCATCTATATGTTAAATTATGTGTTTAACATATGCACAGTGCATACTGCTCCTTTCTTCATGCTCCTTTCTTCATGCACAGATAAAAGATGAAAAGGCGTACAAGGTACCTCTGGACCACATTTCCCGTTGGTAAACATTGGTTACAACGATTTCATAGATATCCCTGACCTGAATATTTCAGGGTAGTGGCCTGATCTTGTCAGATATCAGAAGCGAAGCAGAGTTGCCCTTGGCCAGTATGTGCATTCAGTTCATCTGAGCTGAAAAAATACCAAAACAAAACCCCCCTACCAATATTTTTTGGATTTTAAAGTTGAATATAGATTACAGCATCTATTTTGGCTACTGGTTTATCTGACCTGAATAAAAGTCAAGTTCTTCTGCTATACCAACCCCATTGTGCTCTCCCACCCTCCACTTCCAATTAAGGCAGCGGTTCTCAACCTTCCTAATGCCGCGACCCTAATGCCGCGACCCTCATGTTGTGGTGACCCCCAACCAAAACTGACCCATGGCATGAAGATCCATTGTTCATGATTGCATATACATTGTTTTTTCCCCAGGTTTCTCAGTTCAGTTCTGCCTCCAATCTCACCATGCTGATCTTGCTCTTTTCCGCTGCTCCAGATAGACGAACCCTCTATCTCGATCTAGCCCACAAGGCTGTTGTGTGGATGGTGCCCCCCCCCCCCGCCAAGCTGCTTGCCCTGCCACGACCCCTGTGAAAGGGTCGTTCGACCCCCAAAGGGGTCCCAACCCCCAGGTTGAGAACCACTGAATTAAGGGGAAGTGAAACATCAAAAAGGCGACCAGCTATTTAAAGCTTGATGGGTCTGCCTATCAGCTGTGAGTTTCAAATGGCTGACAGCCATTTAAAACCTCCATTTTACTCCCCTCCTTCCAAGTGGAGGAAAGTGAAATGAAGGGTTTCACTTGGGAGGGGGGGGCATCCTGGGATCAGTTTGGGTGGCAGGAGGTCAGCTCCCTTTGCGTCTCAGTTTAAACCAGGATGGGACTTGGCTGCAGGAGCCAACAGCTCCATTCTGCCTGGGCTGGGCTGCCTCCCTTTGCAGCTCAAACTGAGCTGTAATGGGAAGCCATCCGGGATTGGCTGGGGTAGATAGATAGATAGATAGATAGATAGATAGATAGATAGATAGATAGATAGATAGATAGATAGATAGATAGATAGATAGATAGATAGATAGATAGATAGATAGATAGACAGACAGACAGACAGACAGACAGACAGACAGACAGACAGACAGACAGATTGCATTCACTTGCCAAAATCTTGTAATTACAATAACTTCCATTTCCCCCCCCCCTTCCTCCTCCTCCCCACTTCCTCCAATTGTTGGTGGGTGGGTGAGGCCAGCACATAAGGAAGCCCTTTGGCGAAACAGGAAAACAAGCCCAGGAGGCGGTCCTGCCTCTGCTTTGATGAATTTACATTCCACATCTTATTCAAGGTTGCTTCTTACATCCAACACAAGAACTTTAATTCACCCGCACAGAATTGTAAAACGGAAAAATAGATTGCAGTTATTGCTATCAATATTTGTCTTGTGTGTGTAAGTGAAACACATGTGCATTACACTTTCATTCGTTTTGTGAAGATTGCAATTTGTTTCGCTCGTGTAATTGTCTCACGATTGCCAGCATAAATTTTTGTTGATTTTTCACCAGTGGAAAAGCGGATTGGATCCAGCCTTATGAGACATATTGCATAGAAACCAGTGGGTAGCATCCTGCTGTACTTTCCCACCCAGTAGGCTGTTCCATTCTCCTTGGGCTACAAGAAGGCTCCATACTTCACCTAAGCAGAGTGGATGGACAGAACTCACCCTTCCAAGTCTACTGAAATTAATGGACTTAAGGCAGGTGGAACTCTGGTCCATTCCGCACAACTTAAATGTATCCGAAGCCTTACCTTTTGTAAACGCTATTAATTTAACGTTCCGCATGACGTTGTAAACAAACTGCAAAACTCCTGCCAAACTCCAGCAACAGTTGGAATTTTATAGTGCTTAGGGGAAAAGTGGATTCCAGAAAAGTGGATTCCTCCTGAAAAATCTGCTACACTTCTGAGCACAAGCTGCAACACATCAGCGAAAGACATGTGCGTTCTCAAAATATCAGTAGAACAAATGTCCCTCTCTAGCTCTGGCCCCCAGCTTCCAGAGATGCGATCACCATCCCCCCCCTTAAACTGGTGAAAGCAACGAATAAGTGAGGCATCTCCAACTGAAGTCCCTCCACAAGCAATTCAGAAGTGCTTAACAGTAAAACAATGCTCCCTTTTGCAATTGTCTTTAAAGTTCCCAAGCACAATACAGCCCCCTGTTCGACACTGCCCGTAATTTCAGCCAGAAATTGCACCCATGGGGGGGGGATTTTTTATTTACTTGAAGAGCATGTAAACGATTAAGCGCCAGTTCCTACAGCAGCGAAAAAGCTCTTGAGACATCGAATGAACAAATACTCGTTGCTACTGGTGTTTTTGGGTTTTTAAAAAACAGTTTTTAAAGGGAAAGGGGCTTTTCAGGAGCATGGACACAACAGTTCACTGGCGTTCTGTTTGATAGACAGCCAGGGGCGGGAAGAAGCATGGAAAAATATCGCCTCCTTTGTTGTGATTCTGGCAAGACCGGAAACCTGTGGGGAATGAATAGACTGAGCCTCCGGGGAGGGCGGTATAGAAGTATGATAAATAAATAAAATAAATAAATAGACAGCTACTAGGACTTCAGTATTCCACTAGAATTGAAGGTATGCGGAATGACGAAATTCCACTATTAAATATAGCGTTTCTGCATACTGCAAACATTCAGCAACATTGGTAATTGTGCGGAATGGCCCTCTGTTTAGGATTGAATAATGAAGGTGGTAGCAATCCTTTCATTCAACAGTGTTTGTTTTTCAGGTATAATGAGCCTATTTGCCTGGTGTTCTGAATGAGCTTCCCGTTTTATGGAGAGTGGGAACAGGAGCATCAGCTGCACATACGAGTGCTTATCAGGCAAGAGGAGCAAAGAAACCACAGAGGAGAACAGATTCAGCCATGTTGGTCTGAAGCAGCAGAATAAAGTTTGAGCCCAGGGGCACCTTTAAAACCAACAACATTCTATTTAAGATATAAGTTATTCTGTGCGTCCCCTCTTCTTCAGACACAAGCATCTGGAAAAGCGTGCCTGCCCATAAAAAACGTATCCCTTGAATAAAGCTTGTCTGTTCTTAAAGGTGCTACTGGACTCAAAACGGTTCTACAGAGGAGATTAGTTTGCAAAGTCACGCTTGACTCTTTTATGAATGACAACGATGATGGGAAAACTTGTCCGGCCTTCTTCGTCCTTTTTTTTCATGCTGTCCAGAAATATGAAATTTAGGGGGCCAGCGATGAAATTTACAGCCCGTAAATTTAGAACCAATTAAAAAAAAATTCCATCTTCTTACTGGACACAGCAAGCTTGTATAATTTATTTCCACAGGGGGTCAAAGAGTCCAGGTCTGTGAGTAAGTTTTAAATTTTAAAGCTCTCAATGACATTTGTAGCTCATCGGGTTCTACTCGGGGTGATTAAACCATGCAGTTTAGGATTTCCACTGCTCTCAGCATTGGATATAGAGAGAAAGAGTGGTCCATGCTCATTGACACTAGCCCACCTGTAGAGAAGCTCAGATTAGTTGGCAGTTCTCATTTTGGCTCTGCTTACTGACCACTGCTACCAGCCTGGATGCTACGATTTATGGACCCGTATGAAGTTGCTGTACACTGGACCAGGCCACTTGTCCACCAACGTCAGACTGGCAATGGGTATTCAGGTGGTCAGGCTGAATTCTTTTATATACCTACTGGACCACCTCTCCCAGAATGTCCACTAGTGATCCCCAACCTGTGGGCTGCGGACCACATGTGGTCCTTCGACTAATTGGAGGTGGGCCCCGAAGGACGCCTTCTCTCCCCCCCCCCCCGGCCCTTTACTTCATCCCCCCCAGCCCTTTACAACACACTTCATTGTTGTGGTGTGTCTGTATCTTATTTTGAAGGGATGTTTAAACATCACCATAGCGATTAGAGAGCGCTAGGGCAGTGGTTGAGAGTAGAGGAGTAAACTACCCCCACACCGGGCCTCAGAAAAAGGCATTGAGTGGTCTCCGGTGATAAAAAGGTTGGGGACCACTGCACTAGAGAACATTGAGATGTACAAATACAAATTAGCTAGTGATCCCTGGCCCCAAAGAAATCCAGCTGGACTCAACCAGAGCCAGGGCCTTTTCGGCCCTGGTTCCCGCCTGGTGGAATGAACTACCAATTTAGATCTGAGGCCTGACAGAGCTAGTGAAGTTCCGCAAGGCCTGAAAAATTATGTTCTTCCACCAGGACTATGGTGGACGCCAGGACAAAAATGGAAAAGAACTATGGGCCTCCCTTTGCCTCTCCAAATTCTAAAATCTCTGGGTACTCCCCATGCAAGAGCCTCTTGTGGCGCAGAGTGGTAAGGCAGCAGACATGCAGTCTGAAAGCTCTGCCCATGAGGCTGGGAGTTCAACCCCAGCAGCCGGCTCAAGGTTGACTCAGCCTTCCATCCTTCCGAGGTCGGTAAAATGAGTACCCAGCTTGCTGGGGGGTAAACGGTAATGACTGGGGAAGGCACTGGCAAACCACCCCATATTGAGTCTGCCATGAAAACGCTGGAGGGCGTCACCCCAAGGGTCAGACATGACCCGGTGCTTGCACAGAGGATACCTTTACCTTTACCTTTTATGTTTGGAAGATAAGAAAACACATAAATATCAAATAGTCAAACTTTATTGCACTAGGCACAAGATCAGATAACAATAACATTGTTCAAAAGAAACACATATCACTTAACCAGAATAAAAATTACACTTGACCCATACATTCTGCTCATTAGCCTAAAGTATTTGCCCCAAGGCCAGCTGGGAATCTTTCTTGCGGCCTAAGCAAAGGTGGCAACCCTTTGTGTCACAAATGGGTCCATATCAGAAAGCAAATACCTTAATTTATCAGGAGCTGAAGAAAATGTCCCTGGAATAATTTGATTCAGAAATTTCTTCCTCAGATCTGTGTAAAGTGGACATTCCAATAGATAGAGTGGCAGATCTGCAACTACTGGGTTCCCACAGATACATAGATGTTGTAAAAGAGGAATTTGAGCATATCTCCCAGTCAGAACAGAAGAGGGCATTGACTGAAATCTCAAGGCTGAAGACGCAATATTTGCTAAGAACAATAAACATCCAATCATTCATAAACTTGTCACAGTTTCTTCCTTCAATGAAAATATTTGATATCAAAATTTGCTCGAAGAACTGAAAACCTTTCAGTCTTTATGTTCGTCAGTTCAAAATAAACCAAAAACTGTTGTATGTTACAACCAAACATGAAAACATTTGTTAGCAAAGAACTTACAGAGGGTTTCTCAATTACTGTCTCTATGTCACCTTTTCTCAATTTTTTTTTTACCATCAAGAACCCCCTGAAATATTCTCTGCAGGCTTTAAGAAACCACAGAAGTGAGATCGTCAGGTTCCAGCTGGAGGCTGGAATCCCTGCCACTGTTTAGAGATGCCAGCCTTCAGATGGGACCTGGAGAATCCCCAGAAAGAAAGCTCCTCTCCAGACTGCAGAGATCAGTCTCTCAGAAGGAAAGAGCTGCTTGGGATGGGGGCTGTGTAGCACCCCCACTACACACACACAGATCACACAGAAGACAAAAGCATTCCTTCCTTCCCAAATAGCAAACCTTCTTAACTACACAATCACCTCTCCATGTAGGAAATACCTGAGTGTCTCCCTCCTTGGACTGCCCTGAGAAGCCATTGGCCAGAAGGTCCAAATTTAAAGGAAAAGAATCCCCTAACAGTCAATGAGCAAGCCAAAAGATTTACACCATCCACCTGTAACAGCTTCTTCTGCCTGTGCTCTAGCTACATCCCTTAAGTCAATGGCAAGTTGTACTGCTTGGTGTAGTGGTTAAGAGCAGCAGGTTCTAATGTGGTGACCTGGATTTGATTCCCTGCTCCTCCACATGCTGGGTGACCTTGCAATTTGAGCTGATTGGCCCTCATTGTGAGAGTACAATTTGAACACATTGGCCCTCATTGGCAGAGTGCAATTTAAATTGATCCGTCCTCATTGGCAGAGTGCAGTTTGAACTGATTGGCCCTCATTGGCAGCATACTCTCTCCATATTAGCAGCACAGCCCCTGGGAGGGCCAATCAGGCAGTAAGTGAGTTCTGTGTATGCAATTTGACTTGACTGGCCCTCACTGGCAGAGTGCTCTCTCTCTATTAGTGGTATACTCCCAGCAAGGCCTACCAGGTAGGGAGTGCGTTGTCAACTTGAGCTTTATTATGTTTAGTGATACAGTATAATACGATGTAATAATAGTAATATGGTGAAATATCAAGATTGCCAAGGTCACCTAATGCAGGGTATATATCAGAAATACACCCTTTGTCCAAAAATTGCAGGAAGGTGCTCCCAAAAATATTTCCCACCAATGATTTCTTTGCCTTAGCTGCATCTCATGCACTAGGTTTCTGAATTCTACTCTTTGCTCACTTATATATAATTGTCTTATATTTGAAGACAATTCTTGTAGTATATGTTACTTTATCCTCTAATTCTAATGATTCATTTCCATATAGAATTTCTTTCACCTTCCTGCAATTGAAGAAGATCTCTCTCTCAATTTCATCGCTCGGTTTGAAGTTTACACTATTTTTTCATCTAAGATCTCTGGAAGACACAGATCATTTACTCTATGCTTCAGTTCAAAGATCACAGCGCTTCAATTTTCTTTTGTAAGTTCATCTAAACCTTTCTGTGTTGACTCTTATTTCTCTGCTGTTTGCTGTGTGGTGACCAGTGCTTGCTCATCATAAAGACTGTAACATTTGTGATAACTAAGCACAAACTATATTACCTTCTTGTTTTATTTGCATTGCTAAATTGCCTAATTCTCTAGTCGTAACTGCAGAAAGTCTGTGAGTTAGCATATCAATTCTGATGTTGTTGAGTCAATGCATTTATATATAAAATCAGCGGATGGCACCATTTCTCATTGAAAACAAGTTCAAAACATATATACTAGAATCACAGAATCATAGAGTTGGAAGGGGCCACACAGGCTACATAGTGCAGCCCAATGCTCAATGCAGAATCAGCCTAAATCATCCAGGATAATATCTGCTTGAAGACTTAGGCAACCCAAATCTGGTTCTGGAATAATGTTGTTGGCAATGAAGATATTATATTAAAAAGCCATGAAATAATAGTTCCAAGAGCACTGTTTTCAGTTATCATAAAACTGAAATAAAGATAGATATGATATATTGGGCAGGGTGATGGTAAACAGCTTACTGTGAGTAAGCGCAGTCACTTTAAGACAAGCCTTGCAACCCAGAACCAGGAAGACTGTGAGCTGATGCCCTGGCCAATCAGGGAAGACTGCTTTGCTACATCTGCATTGGAGGCACGAGGCAACGAGTTAATTCATGAAAAGCAGAGATCTGCACATTTATTCATGGCGGTTTTTGAAATATCGAGGCTTATATCCCCTCCAGAATATCATGGGGGAAAGGTAGGGTCACCACGAATCAATCATGCATGTTGCAGAGGGAAAATGTAAAGCATCCAAAATCAAAATGCAAATCAAATTCAGTGTAGACAGGAGGGATCAGGTAAAAATCCCTCCTGTGCAGACTACACCCTGCTGCCCAGGAAGATGACTTGTCATTATATGCATCACGTAGTAAACAGTTCTGTGGCAGGAGTTTGTAAGGCACTGAGGCCTGGTTGGTAGGTCTGCCACTCCGAGTCTCATCCTGGCAATTTATTGAACCAAAAGACTGGAGGGGGGGGGGGAATCTGGATGACAGGAATTGGGGAAGCATTGTGATGTTCTGCACCAGCTGTCGTTCCAAAAGGTAGAGGCCCCGAATGCAAAACTACTTCTTCCTGTTTAATACTTTCTTTGGATTTTCAGCTCTATTTAGCCCATTATCCAAACAATTACTAAAGACAATAAAGAAAGCTTGCAAACTCTCTGTCTGTGGTTTCAAGCTTTTAAGAGCTCTTGATAATGAGAAACCCATTTACAGTGTGCGGCATCGATAATGTTATTTGTTCTGCAAACTTGTAAGCAAACGCTTTTCACATTTTATATGGCTCAGTCGAGGAGTTCATCTCTTTTGTTATATGCAGCCATTAACAAAACTCAACCAAACCTCCGCAGCTTTTTTTTTTTTTTTTAAGATATGAGTTAAGGCTGCCAGCATGAACTTAGTTTTCTGTGGACATTCTTCCTCAGTGAGAAGACTTTATACAATGCTTTTGATTTTATTAAAGATGCACCCCTCCTCCCAAACCTTTTGTGACACCAGGTGCGTAGACCAGAGGTCTCTAACCTTACTGATCCTTTAGCCACTTTTGGAATTTTGAGAGAGTCACTGCTAGTCTCGGAAGAGTGGTTTAGAAATTTAATAAATAATAGCTTCAAAATGGCCGCCACGAGGTTTGAGACCAGTCACAAAATGGCTTCCATAGGAAGCAACAGCAAAATGTCCTCAGATTCTAAGTGGGTATGGCGTCATCCCTGTACAATGCTAAACCAAAAAAGGAACAAAACCCAACCTTAACAGGTAGGAACTCAAACGTTGAGCTGAACAATAAAAATAATGTAAAACTTGTTAATTATTTATTATGGTGCACAATTAAAAACAGAATAAAAACTTCTTAAAAAATACACCGAACTAACAGCACATAGAACCAAGGACCAAACGCGTTTCGACCCTTCTGGGTCTTCCTCAGTGGTCAAGATTATGATAGTACACTCTATATAGAAATGTATCTATACAGAACTCTCTATAATGTGTAGCTGAATGGTTTAGTTGGATCTATAATGTGTAAATTGTATCCTTTTTGGAGACCAGTTCCTATGTTATGTCCCTAAAGTCACCACTCTTCGCTATCATTAAGTTCTGTACTCAGAGTGTAATCTCATGTGCGTCAGAAAAAGCCATCCCTGTACAGCCAAACGTTATGCCTTCTGGGGCCTTCTGAATCACTTCCTGCATCATGGATGACGTTTACTGGGAAAGAAGCAAGTGGGCATTAGGAAACCAGTGGGTGGGCACTAGGGATGGGCACACACCGGCTCATGAGCCAAAATTCAACACAAACTTGGGCCAGTTTCAAGCCCCAAAACCTATTTTTGGAGAAGGTGCCTTCCTAGCAGGGTGGGGTCCACCCATCAGCTGTTAGTGGAAATGGCTGGCAACCATTAAACCCATTGGTTACACTCCCCCCACACCCAATGTATGGAGAAGCACAACGGACAAACATTCAACCTTTACTAGGTTACTGCCATTTACTCCCCTACCCTAGGTATCTCGGCTGTGGAAATCAGCTCTGCATGAATTCAAAAGACCCTCATATCTTTGATCCTTTGAACAGGGGGAAAAAGAAATCTAACTGCCTATAATATCACTAAATAAATCTGCAAGTACCCCCTATATAATCCTGCAGAGTGCAATCTCCAGGTAAAGGAAAGCTTAAAATTGTTACAACACAATCAAATAATGACATAAAATAATAAAATCAACTGCTGACAGCTTTGAATGGTAATGAACCCACTTGAGAACCACATCCATAAAGAAGGCAGTTGAGCGATTATTGCTGCCACTGCTTAAAATTTAACACTCAAAGAGGCATTTTTAAGTCTAAGAAAAGAAAGCTCAATATCCAATCGCTTCCTGGGTGGGAATGCACAGGCAGCTCTGCTGCGGGGGCCCCACGCTTCTTTTTATTACATATCCCCAAAGCTGGCTCAGAAACCATTGGTCAAAAAGCATTCCCCACCAAAGGTAAGCATGTTTTAGTATTATATTCATGTGAATAAATCAGCATTCTGTATTGTAATATGTGGCTGATGCACAAGGTATGTATAAAGATGATAGCAGTGGTGTGCAATGGCCATTCAGTGCAACATAAACAAATATTTAGCGACAGCAGCAAAAAGGGAATGGAAACTGTTGAAAAAATATGAGAAAACAGAAGAACTCAAGACAATCATATTGGATCAAACCTACTGGCCACCTTATCCAGCATCCTATCTCGTATAGTTGCCAACTTTATGCATAAGGAATATTTTAAAAAGGGGCATGGAGCTAAAAGTCTTTTCCTGTGTCCCCCACCCGCCCTGGTTCTCAGAGACATCTGGATATGGAGATTCCATTTAGTGGACTGGCTTGCTTCTTGTGTAAATGTTGAGTTGAAAATAAGAGGGAGAGCATTTCTGAAGAAGATTAACTATGAAACGGGGTTTACATTTAGATGCTTGTCAATTCATTACAGAAGCTGTCCTGCAATATCACAAGGATGGGACGTTTCTAAATGTTGTGATTCAGGGTCACAGTATTAGTTGATGTACAGTATTAGTTGACGTATTAGACGTACAGGCAGACTTTGTATGTATTCCAGTGTTCATAGGTAAGTGTTGTCATGCGGCAACCAATTTATGGTGACCCCCGCAAGGGGCTTTCACGGCAGGTGAGAAGCAGAAGTGGTTTGTCATTTCCTTCCTCTGCAGAGTCTTCCTTGGTGGTCTCTCATCGAAGTATTGACCCGGTTTCTGCCATGAGTGTTTAAATCATTTGTGCACCAGACTGCTTTTGGCCTTATTGTAACCATTTTCACAGGCACTCTCTCTGTTAGACTAGGTGCCTAGCTCAAGGTCATTTATCTATGCTCATTTGGTCTGCATTCTGAGTTGGCGGGGTTCCCGGACTCTGCACCTGGGATGCCTGTTATTATTTTTCTGCTTGCTACTGTGTATCTAACGGTTTCTGGAGAATGGGAACTTAGGGTCTATCTGTACTTTCTGACCTAGCAACGTCAGAACTGTCTATGTGGCTCTAAGACCTGTGCCGGTCCGTGGATCAGTCGATACCGGGCTGCGGCTCCTCCTCGTCCTCCTCCCCGGCTGCTGCCTGGGGGGGCTGTCCTGCCACTGATCCCCGGTAATAAAAAGGTTGGGGACCACTGTTCTAAGAGACACAGCTTGAATAAACTTCCATCTTGAAACACAGTGGAAATCTTATTTACAAGCCTGAGATCTTGACACTTATGATGACGCTTGGCTATTTCATGCCTCCTTCCCTTTCTATCAGAGATAAACAGCTTGGCTAAATTATGGAGTCCTTAATGCATCAGAAATCCTCCTCTCTTCTTCTTAACAACGACCGAGGTAGGGATGGAGGAGGACACCTGTGCATTTCACTCTGAAAGAACTGTCAGTTTTCCATCTTTTCCCTCAGAACCATCTTTCTCAACTGACAGAATTATTGACCTGGGTTAATATTATAGCTGCCAAGACAAGAGGGAAACTATACGATCATAAGGAATTATGAATGTCGGGCACATGGTGGAAATCCCTTCTCCCCCTAGTAAAACATGTGGGGGTAAGAATGCAATTAAGTTTAATAACTTGAGTGTGTGGAGAGGAAAGTTATGAGAGACGGTTTATCACCAAGGTCCCGACTGTAAATACAAAATGAAATGATAGCCACGCTCCAGAAGAAGTAGGAACTTTATATGTCTGTTTGACATTAAATCACCCATCCTAGACTTCGTTCATCGCTCAGCCATGATTTCTGATGCATTATGACCCATCGATTGCTATTTGGGGTCCTTCACAGTGATTTTTCCCCCCTGTCCCTTTCACCCAAGTAGCAACCACATTGTCCTGAGCTGCTTTCCTCACTAACAGTGGAGCACTGCATTTATCATCCCTCATCAGCAAGTCACTGTATGTGAACTTTGTACCATTTTCGTAGCAGTCAATCTTGTTGACTGCCCAGAGATGATTTCATGAGTTCGCATTGCAGTGTTGGTGACTGGGAAGAAACGAAGGGTGGCCAAGCGTCAATAATGTGAGCTAACGGCATGAGGCAGAGTTGCTAAGTTTGTGGACATGGTTTGTGTGAAGTGGACGTGATAGGCAGAGAAGCCGTATGGCTTCTGCATGTTCTTTCACATTACAGAGATTCTTGGATGGAACAGTGATCCTTATGGATTTATGCTTCTCTTGAATTTCGGGATCTGATACCAAACTCTTTTTTCTCTCCTCTTTGGAAGCTCTGACCACAAGACTACATTTGTAAACTTCTAAAGATACAGTCATGAGCCTCTTGTGGGGCAGAGTGGTAAGGCAGCGAAATACTGTCTGAAGCTCTCTGCCCATGAGGTTGGGAGTTCGATCCCAGCAGCCGGCTCAAGGTTGACTCAGCCTTCCATCCTTCCGAGGTCGGTAAAATGAGTACCCAGCTTGCTGGGGGGGGGGGTAAACGGTAATGACTGGGGAAGGCACTGGCAAACCACCCCATATTAAGTCTGCCATGAAAACGCTAGAGGGCGTCACCTCAAGTGTCAGACATGACCCGGTGCTTGCACAGGGGATACCTTTACCTTTAAAGACACAGTCTGAAATCAGATTTCTTCCCAAAGCATCAGTAGAGAATAAAATGAAATTCAATAGTGATAAAGCTCTGCATTTAGGTAGGAAGATGTGTCATTATAGGATGGGGGAGACTTGTTTTGGCAGTAGTATGTGAGAACAGGATCTAGGGGTCATGGTAGACCATACACTGAACATGAGTCAGCAGTGTGACTTGGTGGCTAAGAAGGCAAATGGCTGTCTCAAAAGAAGGATAGTGTCCAGATCACATTAGGTGATGGTACCATCTTACTATGCTCTGGTTAGAACTCACTTAGAGTACCGTGTTCAGTTTTGGGCACTATAACTGAAGAGGGATGTAGACACTGGAGTGTGTCCAGAGAAGGGCAACGAAAATGGTGATGGGTTTGGAGCCCAAGACATATGAGGAAAGCTTGGGAGAGCTTGGTGGATTTTTTACTTTACTGAAGTCTTGTTGGTGGTGGATATCTAAGATTCTCTGTTTTACTGTCTCCTTTGCTTGGTTGAGCCTCTTGTGGCGCAGAGTGGTAAGGCAGCCATCTGAAATCTCTGCCCATGAGGCTGGGAGTTCAATCCCAGCAGCCGGCTCAAGGTTGACTCAGCCTTCCATCCTTCCGAGGTTGGTAAAATGAGTACCCAGCTTGCTGGGGGGTAAACGGTAATGACTGGGGAAGGCACTGGCAAACCACCTCGTATTGAGTCTGCCATGAAAACGCTAGAGGGCATCACCCCAAGGGTCAGACATGACTCGGTGCTTGCACAGGGGATACCTTGTTTGGTTGAAACCATAGAATCATAGACTCATAGAGTTGGAAGGGGCCATACAGGCCATCTAGTCCAACCCCCTGCTCTACGCAGGATCAGCCCTAAGCATCCTAAAGCATCCAAGAAAAGTGTGCATCCAACCTTTGCTTGAAGACTGCCAGTGAGGGGGAGCTCACCACCTCCTTAGGCAGCCTATTCCACTGCCGAACTACTCTGACTGTGATTTTTTTTTTTCCTGATATAGTATTAAGAGATAGTATTAACTGTTTTGATAAACCATATGAGCAAAGTTTTTTCTCAAGAGTGGATATCCATGGTACAACCAATAAATCAGACATCATTAGATGAGGCAAACCCTTTTTGGAAAAAAGCAATTTTAACTAGGACATGGACGTACATATCCATATTCTGGTCTGGACAGTATACATTCCTGTTTCTACCTGGATTGCAGCGTTGGAAATGCTGGTTGGTACCTAGAGTAAGGATCTTAAAAATTTAGCCTGTGTCTTTTATAGGCTGGAAATATTGGCATTTATACACAATGGAGCCTCATGCGTCATCTGAGCTAGAGGTTTTGCCTTAAACAGCTTACAGGCTGCTGGAACGTTACGCCTACCTTTGTGCCAAAAGAATTTCTGAATGGCACCTGAACTTCTTTGGGCATTCAGGGAAATATATGATAAATTGGAATTTCTACAGCCATTTGATTGGAATGGTGCTCCCAGATATTTATAATATTGGACCTGTTCTCTGGGAGATCTTAGCCATGGCCTAGGTGACCTTGAACTCTCTCAGCCTAACCTTGTAAGCTTGCTGAGAAAGCAGCATAGAAAGCAAAGAACAAAGCATGCCACCCTGGGCGTTTCAGAGGAAGAATAGGCCACAAATGATGCAGATAGGACTGACTTTGCAGTTGCTTGTATTACTGATTTAGGACCAGAGGGTGTTTGTTAATTCAAGGAATACTTGAAAAGCCTAATTGTCTTTGTTGCTGCAGGAAAATTCATGATGGAACTTCAGACTTTATGCGCTTGCATGTGCATCAGCAGCAAGGCGGATCTACTCTTCATTTGAAGATTTAATGTTCAGAGACCCTAGGGACAAGGCTAACCTTGAAGAATAGTAATATGCATTAAATATTTTGCACAACACCCCACAAATATACTTCCGCTAAGAAAAATTGGTTCTTATATGCTGCTTTTCTGTACCCGAAGGAGTCTCAAAGCGGCTTACGTTCACCTTCCCTTTCCTCTCCCCACAACAGACACTCTGTGAGGGAGGTGAGGGAGGTGAGGCTGAGAGGGCCCTGATATCACTGCTCGGTCAGAACAGTTTTATCAGTGCTGTGGCGAGCCCAAGGTCACCCAGCTGGCTGCATGTGGGGGAGTGCAGAATCGAACCTGGCATACCAGATTAGAAGTCCGCACTCCTAGCCACTACACCAAACTGGCTAAGAACCGCCCTGCCACACTAGCAGGCAGAGGTACACACAAAATTGTCTGCTTCTTTGTTGAGATAATTTCCCTGACCTCTCCCTCAGCTCCCCTCTGGAAGGAGATTGGATTCTGGAGCAGCGCTCCCAGAGGTATTAAAACAGCAAGGTTACCTCACAGGGTTTTACTTCACACGGACAGGACAGCCTCTTGTCTGTCAAGCGGCAGGGGTGGGCTTTCAAACTTCTTTTCACTGCCTACTAGCCAATTGCCCTCAAAGGTCTTGAGCTGCCATGCATATCACAGTTGACAAGATCAATCTTTTCATAGCATGGAACGGACATCTTCCCTCGTGCTGTTGGTGGTGTTGGAGAAACTGAACAGAGAGCTAAGCCCAAGCATCCAATAATTATCCAAACAGCAAAGAAACTGGAGTTCAGTCAAGGTGGGCCCACTGGCAAGCATTGGGCCGACATGAGTCATTCTGCCCTTGAACTTCGTGTTCTTCTCTCTGCTACTTCATCTGTTTGGTATTTTTAGAGGGAGTATTTCTTTTCTCTCTCTCTCTCTCCCTCTGCACTAAATATTTAATGATTGCTCTAAGCTTTCAAGCATCATGAAGCTTCCAAAGTTCCTGTCTCTGCTGCCTTTAAAACCCAGCTCAAACAACAAAATGACTGGCCGGGAGCAAATCCATTTTGCCTCCTCGTAAACGGACAGTGAGGCATGCAAAACACAAACAGCTTGATGAGGGGAGGGGAGAAGGTGGGAGGCCTCAGCCCGTTAGCAGGAGGCAATCACAGTAAATAGCATTACTTCCAGCCAACTACTACAGTTAGGTATTTATGGATTTACTTTATGGATTGTCCGGATGATCCAGTCTAGCCCAATCCCATCAGAACTTGCGAAGCTAAGCAGGGTCAGTCTTGGTTAGTACTTGGATGCAGGGCTGTCTTCTAATACGCCTGCTGGGCAGTTGCTCAGCGGCCCTATGAGCATAGGGACCCCATGCTAATCTAGCTATGCATTCGTGATTTGTGATCTGTGAACGAACCAGCTGTTTATATAAGACTAGGGACAAAGCCCGTTGCATTGAGGACTACAATGGGTGCTAGATTGGGCTCGGTGGTGGTGGAAGAACTCTGCAGATGGCCTCTCCCTCCCCCCAGGACCTGGAAAGGCAGCAGGCTGGAGGCCCCTGGGATGGGAACTCACCGGCAGGGGCAGCTCTCATGCAGCAGGGACCTGCAGCCTCAGAAGGAAGTGGAAGCAGGAGGCAGTGGTCATGGGTGGGAGACGGAAGGCAATTGGCTGGCCGCTGGACAGACAGGCAAGCCGGTTGGAGGAGGAGGCACTCAGGAATGGGACAGCGGCCCTGAGTGGGTGTTAAGTGCTGAGTGGCACTTAAGCCATGAGACCAGCTCCTCCTCCTAGGTCTTACCAGAAATATTAAGTGAAACAGATGTGAAAATTTGTAGAATGTAGACCTAGACAGAAATGAGGATAGGCTTTCCCTCACCGTGTTGTGAATCAGCAAATAGTAGAGAGTTCGGCTTAAGAATAACAAAAAAATTGAGTCCAGTATCACCTTTAAGACCAACAAAGATTTATTCAAGGCGTGAGCTTTCGAGTTCATGCACTTTTCCTCAGACTTTTTGTTGTGCTACTTCAGATCAACACGGCTACCCACTTGACTGGATTAAGAATAAATACTGAAAACTAATGTAAGGAAAGTGACATGCTAAAATCTGTCCTGTGAATTGAGTCTGTGCTCCAAGAATTTTCTTTGTGTAGAGAATGTTCAGGGGAAGGGTCAAGAAAGTGACGTGAGGAAAAAGAAACTGTAGACTTATTACATAATAGTGAACTCTGTAATATTTTTATCCCTGCGAGAAGTTTGATAGGTAGGGCTTTGCCAGGGGGCCTATAATGCTGGTAAGGAGTCCCTGCTTGGATGAGGACATCCAGAGTTGCTGCACAGACAGGTAATGGCAAACTGTATTGCCTTGCCTTGATAACCATGTGGGGTCAACACAAAATGACTGCAACTTGAGAGCATCTTCCACCACCACAGATATTTACTTACTTACTTCATGTATATACTTCATTTCATTCTGGTGGGGATGAAAAGAGGTTTGCATGATTCTCCTCTCCTGTATCTTCACAACAACCCTGTGAAGTGGGTTTGGCGGAGAGACTTGAGACTTGGCAAAGAGGGCATTTGAATCAGGATCCCCCCCAGGCCTTTGTGCTATTGAATCTTTGTCTTGTTCCAGGGCTGACTCCTTGTGGGAAAACATTAATCCTGATGGGAATAGAAGCAAAGAACCATAAAGCTGGCAGGAACCCTAAAGGTCAATTAGTGCAAATTTCTGCACAATGCAGAACATCTACCTCCCCTCCCCTCTGCCAGTGACCTTTGCTCTGTGATTGGATGAAGGGAAGAAAGAGTAAAAGCAATGCATCTGCTCATCTTCAGTTAATTTGTCCTTTTTGAGGTCTGTGAATGGGTCAGCTAACACAGCTTTTACTATCTTGATCACTCCGTGGTTTGGTTCTCTTTCATTATGATCATGGAGACTGCCTGTACCTCCATAGTATAGCATGTACGTCAAATCAAAATGTCAAATCCCAGCATCTACATTTAAAAGGTTGAAGATCCTTTGCCTGAGACCCTGGTGAGCCACTACCCATCAGACTGGACAAATCTGAACTTGACTGACTTAGCAATTTATTTTAAAAGATTTATACCCCACCTTACCTTGTTGTTCAAGGCAGCTTAGAGAAAAGTGGCATATAAGAACCAACTCTTCTTCTTCAGTAATATCACAGTTCTCTCAGCATCACCTGCCTCACAGGGTGTCTGTTGTGGGGAGAGGAAAGGCAAAGCAACTGTAAGCTCCTTTGAGACTCCTTCGATTAGAGAAAAGCGGCATATAAGAACCAACTCTATTTCTTCTTCTTCTCCTTCTTCTCCTTCTTCTCCTTCTTCTCCTTCTTCTTCTTCTTCTTCCTCTTCCTCTTCCTCTTCCTCTTCCTCTTCCTCTTCCTCTTCCTCTTCCTCTTCCTCTTCCTCTTCCTCTTCTTCTTCTTCTTCTTCTTCTTCCCTGCCATTCAACCCCTCCCCAAGATTCCTGGCAAACAGGCAGGCCTTGCGGGTGTCTCCTGAAGATCTTCAAGGAGTCCACTCGACAGAGCAGGAGCATTGATGAGAAAGGCCTGAGTGCTGTCCGATGCCAAACAGGCCACCCTAAGGGGTGGAATAGCCAACAGATGGCTGCCTGATGACGCTAGCTGGCACACAGGGACATAAGGCAAGAGACCAAATATCTGACAAAGTAGAAGGCAGCTCCATATGTTCATGTACATCTCAGCAGCCTATCGGCTACTGCTTCATTCTTCCAAACGTTCCTCCTATAATAGCTGGTGCAGTTCCTTCCATTTTTTTTTTGCATAAATACTCTGCATGTTGTCTTTCGGGGAGGTACAGAATGAGCCATTTGGATTGATGGAATTACTATGGCAAATACTGGCAGATTACTGTGCCGGCATACGAAATATATACTCTTTTTATTTGATTCCATCCTCCCCTGTCCTCAGATAACAGACAATCACGGAAGCCATTTGCACTTAACTGCGGAAAGAGTTGTGAGATAGCACTTCAATCACCATGGAAAGCAAGGAGAGCCAGGCGTCGGATGGCTTCCAAGACAAATTCCAAAGCATATGGCTTCTCTTTTGTAGCGTTAAATACGGTTGTTTATTCTCCCCCCGGATGATGCTGGAAATGTACCTTATGAAAATATATGTATATGAAACGATTTGCATACTTATGCAGAAGTGAACCCAAAAATGCTGCAAAGAACACAAATGGCACAGTTTACACATAATGAGCAATCAGGATCATACAGTATATATTCATTCTTCCATCCTGAGGGACGGAGGAGGATGCTTTGTTCTCTTCCGAAAACAGAAAGGTTATTAAGGATGCCTTAAAGGCGGTAGCAGGCATATTTGCGGGCAAAGACACCATGCTTATTAGCCGTGATTGCGCATAAGGTGAGAATCAATCAATCAGTCAGTAAATTATTTGCCATGGTGGATCATCAGTAGAATAAAACATACATTAAAATTGAACTTGTGTGCAGCCAACTCACTCCCTACATAATTGCCCATCCCTTGATGTATACTGCTGAGAAAGAGAGAGAGAGAGAAAGAGAGAGAGCATTCTGCCAATGAGGACCAAGCAGTCTAAATTGCACTCTGCCAATGAGGGCCAATCAGGTCAAATTGCAGCCAGAAAAAATCTAATAAGGGGTCTGCTCTCTGCCTCCACTTTCTTGCCAGCGTCAGTTGTTTGCTGGGTGGAAGAGAAGCTGCCCTGCTACCAGAAAGTTGCCCTGGCCTCCTGGAGGACATGGGTGGGGGGAGCGAGCCACCTTCTGATGCAACCTCTGTCTAGGCTGCTCTGGTTTCGACGCTGCATTGGGCTAGCACCCATTGCCTTCCTGGGTACAACGGGTTTCGCCTCTAATATATATATATCTAAACCAAGCAAATACATGTCAGTGAATCAACACTGTATCATGGTAGACTCTGACAACTACAAAGTAACTGGCAACTTAATCTGCAGTTTCAGATTCAAGGACTGCAAACAGAAAGGGAGTATAGTATGGGATTTTTTGAGGGTTAATACAGTCAATATCAGTCCTAGAGGAGATCAGCCCTGACTACTCCTTAGAAGGCCAGATCCTTAAGATGAAACTCGAATATTTTGGCCACCTCATGAGAAGGAAGGACTCCCTGGAGAAGAGCCTAATGCTGGGAGCGATCGAGGGCAAAAGAAGAAGGGGACGACAGAGAATGAGGTGGCTGGATGGAGTCACTGAAGCAGTAGGTACAAACTTAAATGGACTCCGGGGAATGGTAGAGGACAGGAAGGCCTGGAGGATCATAGTCCATGGGGTCGCGATGGGTCGGACACGACTTTGCACCTAACAACAACAACAACAGTCAATATATAGCAAAGGTAAAAGCAGCACATGTCCAACCATTTCATATGATGCATGTTGGCTCTCCCTTGCCTTTCCATAGTGAGCCTCAACAGTTGCAGTTGTTTGAATTGTCTCCTACTTTGAGAACAGCTCCTATATTTGCAAAAAAGATAGTAGCACTCAAAGGTAAGGTTGAAAGACCTCCTCTGGATGTCCCGTGCCACCAGCTAGTGGAGGAATTTACCTGGAGAAAGAGAAAGTCCTATGTAGGCCCATAGCCATAGAGAGAGTGGCTGACAAGAGAGACACCCCACCTGAAACACACCCTTCCCCACCAATCAGCTTCCATCCTGCTGTAGGAGGAGCCTAGAGACACAGTACTGAGAGAGGTGAGATCTCTCACATGTAAACCGATCCGTTGTTTGGCCCATCTTTCTGTACTTCTCTGGACAGGTGCATGCTGGCCTCACTTCTACCCATAGGGGGGGACTTTTTTGTTTCCCCACAGGGATCCTCCCGCCCACCCTGGAACCAAGTTGCAATCTCAGCCAAATCATTTTTGGAGCACAAGGATTTGGGGGACAGGGGGAAGCCTTCCCCAGCCTTGGCAATCATTTTGTTTTTGAGTGGGATTTCTTTTCTTTCTTTGGACAAATTTGTCTTGGGGAGGATGGGAGAGATTCCCAGGCTGGGCGTGGGTGGATGCATTGTTGTGGTTTGAGTGCAAATGGCAAAGAATGCCAACTACCTGTTGCTTGCAAACTTTGAGGAAGTTTTGCAATGTAAAAATTTGCTTCCTCTGGCAATGGGAAGTCGGGGAGACAAGAACAAGGCAAGGTAGAAAGAGAAACTATAACCCCAGAATGGAGGTGGTCAAAGGGGGTGCAAGACTCAGGCAGATTTTGGTTTAGTTTTGTCTGATCCTCTTGTGGTGCCTCTTGTGGCGCAGGGTGGTAAAGCAGCCAACATGCTGTCTGAAGCTCTGACCATGAGGCTGGCAGTTTGATCCCAGCAGCCGGCTCAAAGTTGACTCAGTCTTCCATCCTTCCCAGGTTGGTTAAAATGAGTACCCAGCTTGCTGGGGGGAAAACGGTAATGACTGGGGAAGGCACGGCAAACCACCCTGTATTGAGTCTGCCAAGAAAACACTAGAGGGCGTCACCACAAGGGTAAGACATGACTCGGTGCTTGCACAGGGGATACCTTTATCTTTACCTTTTTGTCTGATCCTGACTTCCCAGGGCAGCATATCTGAAAACTGTAGACTGGGGAGTTTGCTGGTTTCATAGGATTCCTCCCCCCTTTGTTTTGGGACTGACTGCAGGTGATCATGCTTCTTTAGTGGAGATGAGCAGGTTTTTTGTGTGTGAATTTGATTTGCTTGAGAGGGAATTGATTGCTGGTTGCTGCAGGCTGGGAGACAAATGCTGGAGCTGAGATGAAACCCACTCCCCATGAGCCGAACATGTATTCCCCCCCCCCCATGTTTAAACCTTTCCTTTTGCAAATTTTAACAAACTGTCTCTCTTCATTTGCTTCTCTCTGAATGGTAGGACGTCACTGTATTCAATATTAAGGGATGTTCCAGTCAATTGCTTCGCCCCTAAATGCTACATTTAATAAATTCCCCCGTTTTATCAAAGGGGAGAGCACAATGGAAGGCAAAATAGAAACCCTGTCATTTTCCAGATGCGGATCAAGCTCACACGCAAATAGATTTAGTCCGTACTTCCTTGGAAGCGCACTTATCTACTTAAAATAATAAATAAATAATGAAATAGGAACACAATGAAATAATAATAATAGGTTACAAAAACCATCCCGCGATGTAGAAGAGGCTGAGAATGCCAGTAGAATATTATTTAGTGTATAATTTCATTTATTTATTTTTGGAGCTTCATGACATGGTTGGTGGACAACACAGACTTGGCGCAAAATGAGGAACACAAAAACCCAGATACATAAATAATCAAGAGAAGCACAATTAAAATTTTAAAAATATATATAAATAGTTCAAACGTACCTTGACCTAACTTAACCAGTTCTGCACAGATACATTATGGACTGTTCTCTACATTGCTAGGATGTCCTCTTAACAACAACAAAAATAATGGCTCCCCTACCAAAAAGGTTTTGGCTACAGGCCTGGGACCAAGCCTCTTCATTGGTGTTGCACAGGAAGTGATATCATCACCCCAGCGATGCTCAGGCGATGCTCTGGTTTTTGGGCAAAAACTCTATGGTAGAATCCAGTTTTACCATAGAATTTTTGCCCAAACACTATTACATCAGTTAGACATAGTGACATGATGACTTTCTGAGTAACACTAGTGACAAGGGCTGAGCCTTTCTTTTTCTCCAGGTAAGTTCCCCCTGAATCCCCCATTGGTTGGCAAAAGGGACCTGGCAACCATACTCCAATCATCACAAAAGAGCCAGGCTTCAAGATGGCTTCCAAGCAAATTCCAAAGCTGGCCCCATGTGCAGGTGAGAGTCTCCAAGGTCAGATAAATGACGCAAATAACCGTGTGACAGAGTGCAAGCTGGCAGATTCCTGTTTGATGCATTTCTGGCCTCCCTGCTGGCTTGCCACCATGGCTACTGCTATCTGCTGCTACTGGCATTGTTGACCTAGGCCCACAGCCTGTCACCGTGCAGCTCCTGGCTTGCCTCCAAGCCCAGGGCCTGCTTGTTGCACAGCTCTTGGTTCCTGAATCACCCTCCAGCTGCTGAACCTTGGTCTCTAGCCACTGACTTTGATTTCCAGCTTTCTGTGGCCATCATTGGCCCACCTTCAGATCACCACTGACTTCAAGGAAAGGCTAGCAGAGACTCAGCCAACTACCCCCCTATTTTGCATTTACCAATTCTAGATAAGGTGGCTGATCGTGCAGTTGCAGAACAGCTCCAGAGTTTCCTGAATGAAACATTAGCTCTTAACCCATTCCAGTTTTGCTACCACTCTTGCCACAAGGTGGAGTAGGGTTCTGGTTGCCCTCATAGATGATCACCAGAAATAGCTCTAGGCAGGTCATGTTGCCATTTTTACTAGATTTAACTGCAACATTTGACATTGTCAACCATGGGCTACTAGCCCACTGCTTAGGTGACATGAGGATTCAAGTTGTTGACCCAAATGGCTGCAATCTTTTCTCCAAGATCAAGGAGGGTGACACTAGGGGAGACAATTTTCCAGTGGCAGGCTATAGTGTGTGGTGTCCTACAGGAAGCTATTCTCTCTCCAGTGTTCTTTTACATCCATAGGTGTCCCTCACACAGCTGGTCCAGGGTTTCAGGCTGTGGTTTCATCTGTAGGCTGATGATACTCACTGTTGATGGATGACCATCCATCCACACCCTCAGATTCTCTGGCCAAATGTCTGGAGGTTCAAGCAGAGTTGGCTGAAATTAAGTCTAGCTAAGATAGAGGTCCTATGGCTGGGTTGGCATGACTCAGCATCCAATTGACAGCTTCAACTACTGTTAGTAGCCTGGGTGGCCTCTTTATCTGTGGAGGCCCAGATCACAAATGTTGACCGCCAGGCGTTTTACCATCTACACTAGGCACAACATATAGTACACTACCTGTCAGCATCCTACCTTGCCACTATTGTTCCTGCCATGGTCACCTCCAGGCTAGAATACTGTAACTCGCTCCATGCAGGACTGCCGTTGATGTTTCTCTGGAAACTTCAGCTGTCCATAATGCATCAGCACAGGTACTCACTGGGACCCAGTCGGAAAACACACATTTGACCCGTACTCTCCCAAGTGCAATGACTTCAGACCGAAGAACATTCGAGGTTCTAGTTCTTACCTACAAATCCCTAAACTGTCTGGGACCTTCATATCTATGGGATCACCTTTTCCACTATGTCCCTCAAAGAGCATTGAGATTAGGTAACCAAAAGTTGCTCAGGATCCCCAAGCTCCAAAGATCCAGGGCTTTTTTCGACCGTGGCCCTCTTCTGGTTGAACAATATGCTTAACAAGATCAGGGCCCTGCAAGACCTCAGACAGTTTTGCAGGGTCGGTAAGACAGTGCTGTTCTGCCAGGCCTATGGTTGAGGCCTGGAAACAATATCAAGAACAGGCTGGCTTTCCTGCCTGAAATCCTTCATGGATTGATTATTTTGATTATGAATTAAAAGACATGAGTAATGCCAGAACTGGGAGGTTAAAAAATTTCTACCCACCATGTTTTTATCATGTCCTTCCAGTTTTATACCCAAATAACCCTGTGATGTAGGATAAGTGACTGACCCAAGGTTACTGAGCCAGTTTGGTGCAGTGCGGACTTCTAATCTGGCATGCCGGGTTCGATTCTGCACTCTCCCACATGCAACCAACTGGGTGACCTTGGGCTCGCCACGGCACTGATAAAACTGTTCTGACAGCGCAGTGAGCTCTCTCAGCCTCACCCACCTCACAGGGTGTTTGTTGTGGGGAGAGGAATAGGAAGGCGATTGTAAGCCGCTTTGAGCCTCCTTTGGGTAGGGAAAAGCGGCATATAAGAACCAACTCTTCTTCTTCTACTTGGCCAGCTTCCCAAATGAATGGTGAATTCAAAATAACACTCTTCAACCAGCTATACTCTATGGATTAAACACTGGCTATTGCATCCATCTTGTGCATCTCCCCTTCCTTTAAGCTGCTAATGGTCTCCTTGAGATCCCTGCAGTTATTAGAGGAAATGTTTCTCTAATTCTAGCGGTTGCTAGGAAACAATGTTAGGGAAAAATGCAAATGCTTTGTGCTTTAAAAAAAAACAAGCTTTCCACAGTGAATTGTAATATTCTGGGATTTTAGTCTAGCAAAGACATCTTCATGCATGCAGGAGCCTAGGGCAAGTGGACAGCCTGGCATCTGGTTACAAACAATCTCCATTTCTTCCCCTTTTGCTTTTTTTTCTCAGAATAGGAGGAAAGAGAGACCCTACCTTTTTTCCAGTGGCTTTCTAGTTAGGCAATGTGATTGGAAGTGATAATAATCTCAGAAGACTATAGGATCTTAGAGGAGTTATTCTTTTTCTTATGTCATTCTGCACAAGAAGTCAGTGTTACATGAGCGCTGTGGGATTATATTTATTATTATTATTATTTATTTATTATTTATTTAGATTTCTATACCGCCCATTTCTTTGCAGCTCTGGGCAGTTTACACTGAACATTATATAACTTACATGGAATGTTATACAGACTATAACATCAAAACAACTTTCAATGAAACATCAAAAGATTACATCAAAAGATTATAAAACTACATTTATAATAAAAATAACAATTAACAGTAACTTTGGGAGAGTCATGGGCGGGCGTCTGGGGGGGGGACCAAGCTGAAGCTTTGGGTCCATGTCCAAAGATCATAGAATCTTCAGACTACAAAAAACAGTTCCCTTGAGGAAAATGGATGCTTTGGAGGGTGAATTCTCTGATGTTGTACCCCACTGAAGTTCCTGTCCTCCTCAGACTCCATCTCAAACTCTCCAGGAATAGCCCAAACTGGGGCTAGTAATTCTATTCTCCCATCCCCTGCTGGAGGCCGAAGTGGATCTGTTGGTTCTAGCCATTGCCCATAGAATCATAGAATCATAGAATCATAGAATCATAGAATCATAGAGTTGGAAGGGACCTCCTGGGTCATCTAGTCCAAACCCCTGCACTATGCAGGACACTCACAACCCTATCGCTCATCCACTGTCACCTGCCACCCCCTTGAACTTTTACAGAATCAGCCTGTCCGTCAGATGGCTATCCAGCCTCTGTTTAAAAATTTCCAAGGATGGAGAACCCACCACCTCCCGAGAAAACCTGTTCCATTGAGAAACCACTCTAACTGTCAGGAACTTCTTCCGGATGTTTAGACAGAATTTGTTTAAATTAATTTCCTCCCATGGGTTCTGGTCCATCCCTCCATGGCAAGAGAGAGCAACTGTGCTCCATCCTCTACATGGCAGTCTTTTAAATACTTGAAGATGGTTATCAGATCCCCTCTCAGTCGCCTCCTCTCCAGGCTAAACAGACCAAACTCCCCCAACCTTTCCTCATATGTCTTGGTCTCCAGACCCCTCACCATTTCGTTGCCCTCCTCTGGACACGTTCCAATTTGTCAACATCCCTCTTCAACTGTGGTGCCCAAAACTGAACACATTACTCCAAGTGAGGCTGAACCAGAGCAGAATAAATTGGTACCAGATGGTCATGTGGGTGTGATGACATCTCTTGAACATACAGTTTTGATTCAACAATACCCGTTCCTGACATGGATTCTCTCCGGCTGGGAATAAACTATGGTTCTCTCTTTTTCAATGCCCTAACAACCTTGTTAACATGAAGGAAAGACTAGAGCAGTTTCCTTACATGTGAAATAAAGAGGATTCAATCTGATATTTGCAAATGATTTACAATTACCTGCAGTGATAAACATTTGGTGTATAACCCTTCGATGGTCAGGGCAGTCTTCATTCCAACAAAATTATAACCGTTAAAACAAATTGTTAGTTATTGCCAGTGCCAAAATTGAAAAATAAAGAAGAACTTCCCATGGGTAGGGAAATATTATTGGTAGGGAAATAACTGGAAATTTTGAGATTAGAGCATGGGGAGGACAGGGTTTAGGGAGAAAATGGACCTAAGCAGAGTATAATGCCACAGAATCCATACTCCAAAGTCACAATTTTCTCCAGCAGATCTGATCCACCCTGAGCCTCTGGGGAGGGCGGCATATAAATAAATAAATAAATAAATACAAATAAATAAATAAATAAATAAATCTTGGTTATGGAAAGATAACCAAATAGACCAATTTTTGCTGGTAAGGAGAAAGCCCTAGTTAAGGCAGGAATCATTAGTGTGGGCGAAGTAACCAGGATCGAGTCTGTACTTGGCTTTTTATCTTCTCCCAGGCTGAAGAACACCCCACCCCCCTCCGCTCTGCACTTCGTTCAATTTCCATTTTTATTTTGGGCACCTTACATTTTCCCTCTGCAGTGTCCATAATTGAGTCCACAGCGACATTACCTTTTCTCCATGATATCCAGGATATAACTCGCTACATCTGAGCTCAGCGCTCTGAAAGCAGGTGTGGATGTCAGTGTTTGCCAGATTAACTTCCTTCCCATTCTCTGGGCCTCTAATGCTGACATAGTGAAGCAGTCTGTCGCTGACTGGTCACGGCGTCAATTCAAAGATTTCAGGAAAACTTGCTCCCGGTTGCCATTCCCTCTCAGGATATATCGTTGCCCTCATTTTGGGATCTGTTTTCAAGTGACTATGCTTCAAAAGCCCACACTACTATGAGAAGAGATTTGCCTTTTGGATTTTCTTTCCCATCCTCGTTCTCTGTGAGGCTGCTACCTCCCCTCCTCACACCACACATGCGGGAAAAGACAGGTAAACAAGCAGCCTCATGTTCCACTTGTCTCTCCACTAGCTTGCTCCGACTGTATTGTCAGGAGACTAAAGGCAGGAAATAAAGCACTCTCTAGCCTTGTGCTCCTTCAGTCCTGGCTGGAGCTTCACCCAATCAAGCAGGAAGGAGACAGAAAATTGGGATAATGCAAGTGCAGAAGGACAACCTGTAGGCTGTACCAGAAGGCTGTAGATCCAGGTTCAAATCAATCAGAATTCGGCAAAATTTACAGTGGGAATAAATGTAAGTGCAGATATGTCCCAGGGGTGATTGGCAATAGGGATGGATATGAACCAAACCACTAAGCAAAATTCATCAGGAATTTAGCCCTGTTCGTTGTTCATGAGCTGAAATTTTTTCCGGGTCATAAACTTCCATGAACTTTCAAAGCAGCTCTTGTTCATTCATGGGACTCAAAGTCCCTTTAAAGTCCCTTTAAACAGTCTGCTAGGCTGTTTTTTTTGTTTGTTTGTTTGTTTTTTGCAGTCTTCTGCAAACCTTCTGTTCAGTTTGGTTTGTGGTTTGGCCATGAACCATGAATCAACACAAACAACATTTTTCTGGTTCATGCCCAACCCTAATTTGCAAGCACCCAAGGCATCTGTGGAGGGTGGGAGCTAGCCAATTGAGATGCCACATGAACTGTCATTATGAACTGTCATTCACATGTCATTATTAAAAAAGAGGCTGTTCAGTGGTGGCGCTTTACCTTTGGAATCTCCTCCATCTTGATGCTCACCTAACCCCTACTTTATTACCTTTTGTAAAAAGGTAAAGGTATCCCCTGTGCAAGCACCAAGTCATGTCTGACCCTTGGGGTGACGCCCTCCAGCGTTTTCATGGCAGACTCAATACAGGGTGGTTTGCCAGTGCCTTCCCCAGTCATTACCATTTACCCCCCAGCAAGCTGGGTACTCATTTTACTGATCTCGGAAGGAAAGAAGGCTGAGTCAACCCTGAGCCGGCTGCTGGGATCGAACTCCCAGCCTCATGGGCAGAGCTTTCAGACTGCATGACTGCTGCCTTACCACTCTGCACCACAAGAGGCTCTTGATTGCCTTTTGCACTCCAGGTCAAAGCATTTCTGTTTACTCAGGCCTTTAGCTGAAGGGTGTTATTGTTCAAAGCTGTTGTGATGGTTTGCTTCTAGCATAAGAGATATTTTATGGCTTTTTAATGGACTGGTGACCTTGAGCCAGTCACAGTTCTCGTAGACTTGTAATCATAGATCAGCTCTCTCAGAGCTCTATAAAGACCCACCTACCTCACAGGATGTCTGTTGTAGGGAGAGGAAGAGAAAGGTATTTGTAAGGTGCTTTGGAGCTCCTTCAGATAGTGAGAGCGGGGGTTATGAAAACAAGCTCTTCTTTTCAGTATTTATATTCATGTCTGTCATTTTTATGATTTTACCATGTGAACTGCCCCGAGAAGTTTTTTGAAGAGGTGGTGTATGCATTCTCTACAAATGAACATCAATACAACTATTTAGGGTCAAGTGCCACGTCTCCCTATCTTGTTTAACATAATCCCCCTATACAATTTTTCAGTAAAATTGCTCTTCTTGATATGCTCATCAGTTTTTTTTTTAAGATGTCCGCTAATAGGGCATGCAGGCAGTGATTTACCCATTAGTTTAAATCCAGTGGGGTCCTGTAGATGTTATATTTACAAGCTAAGCAATTGTTTAGGCTTTACAGGTCACAAGAGATTTTTTTTTGCTTGCAAAATTTTACAATATAATTAGGCCCACAATGCTTGAAAGCTCCTGAAACGTTTCAGAGGTCCTCATTACAGACAGTCCCATGAACAGAGTTTGGAGTTACAGCAAAGCATTTAATAATGACTTGCAGCCAAATAATCCTCAAACGTCCTTTGAAAATTCAGACTCAATCCTTGCCTCTATTTTCACCTCCACAATCTTGATGAGCTAAGTGCAGGACACATGGGATGGAGTTTATCTAGCAAGAAGTCCACTGAAAGATCAAA
This sequence comes from Paroedura picta, assembly GCF_049243985.1. NCBI lineage: Eukaryota > Metazoa > Chordata > Lepidosauria > Squamata > Gekkonidae > Paroedura > Paroedura picta. The sequence goes on from NC_135373.1 coordinate 34,175,061, forward strand.
TAATGTTCTTCAAGCGTTCATCAGATTAACTACTGATCACCCACCTGAAACTATCTGTCATGAGTTCTCCCACAAGTCTGAGAATGAGACAGAGAGCAACAAAGAGGAGCCAAGAGAGACTGATCAGTTGACTGAAGCAACAGGGCAAAACTGTGAGGAACAGCTGGGAACTAGCGAAGAGTCCTTGGAAAGGTCAGAGACGCAGGAGATCATTGAACCTCTCAAACAAAGGAAACAGGAATAGAAGCAAGAAGTAAGTAGCAGAAGAAAGAGTGCCCGGCTTGCCACTTGCTATGGTAGAAGGCTGAAGGAAACAGATGATGACTCACAGGATGAGGAGGACTGAGGAATAAGGACTTTATGAACTAAGTCATTCCGGAATCAGTAGTGACTGTTCGTTCTGGCTGGGTGCAGTAAGTGTGATTGCCATCATGTTTATATTCCTGAGCACCTGGATTCCTGCTGAGCTTCCCCGCTAATTGCTGGACCAGTTTGTCTTGACTTTGCTTCAAGTCTCTTGCCCTGACTTTGGCCTGATAATGATCCTGCTCTGAACTCTGTTGCCCTGACTTTGGACTGCTAAACAACAACACCATTGTGGAACACTGCCTTCCTGTCTCCCAGACTGATAACAACTCCGTCCTGCCTTGCCTTGTGATGGTATAGCTGCTCTCTGCTTGTTCCAGAGGCAGGAAAGGCTGAGTCAGGTATCATCCCAAATCACTCCAGCACAACCGGGGATGGTCTAGCATATTATTTTCTTTTTGTCATTCATTTCAGAACCTGCATGTTTGTGTGTGGCTTGGTGGACTGTTAAGACTGGTGGCTTCTAATCTGTCAAGCCGGGTTTTATTACCTGCTCCTCCACATGCAGCTGGCTGGGTGATCTTGGACTCATCGCAGTCCTGATAGTGCTTCTCTCACAGAGCAACATCAGGGCTCCCTCAGCCCCATCTACCTCCCAGGGTGCTTGTTGTGGAGAGAGGAAGGGGAAGGTTTTTGTAAGCTGCTTTGAGATTCCTTCTTGTAGAGAAAAGCAGGGTATAAAAGCCAACTCTTCTTCTTTTAAAGTGCTGTAAAGTGATTGCCAACTTGTGGCAACACCATAGGATTTTCAAGGCAAGAGACTAATGGTGATTTGCCAAGGCCTCTCTCTACACGACCCTAAAATGCCTTGTGTCAAAACCATATTTTATGCTTAATTTTTTTTGGATCAAAAATGGATGTGAGTAGCGATTAAAGTTTTGTTATGGAAATAAATCATCAAATTGTTCTGGATCGCTCAGGAAAGATGCGCTTGAACCGAACATGGAAAAGCAAGGACATCAGCCTGAGTACCAAATGTAGATTAGTTCACTCTATCACATTTCCAGTAACCAGTTATGGCCGTGAAAGTTGACCAAAGCTATTGACCAAAGCTCAAGAATGATGGCCTGACCTTACACTATCAGTGGAATCTTGGAGAGAGTTACAGGATTCTATTCCATTGAGGACAATTGGCATAAAATGGTGTAAATCTGTGTAGAACTTCATTGTGTACATATCTGTAAGCCTCCTCCGCCAAAAAAATGTCTTGCTGGGGAAAGAAAATGAGGCTATTCCTTCAGCCACATGGATTTCTGGAAAAAGTTCTCAGGTGTAACATTTTAATCTGTAAACTATGAAATTAAGAACAGGCTCCATGAGAAGGCAGTTCAAAACCACATGTCATTGTGAGCTTATTATAAGTTCTCACCAGTGTTTCACTGCCTTAAATCCCAGCATGGACCTGAGAATTAGTCATGAGATCTGAGAACTTATCAGCACAGAAAGTCTGTACCGTGTTATCAGTCAGTGCAATTTTTTCTGACTTAGGAGGGGAAAAATATGAAAAACAGCTCAAAAGAGAGTAAGTTTTATTCAGCTGGCAATCTGCCCTGGATGGCTCAGGCTAGACCAGGAGTAGTCAAACTGCGGCATTCGCTGGCAGGGGCTCTTGGGAATTTTAGTCCATGGACATCTGGAGGGCCACAGTTTGACTACCCCTGGGCTAGACCATTCTTGTCAGATCTCAGAAGCAAAGCAAGGTTGGAAAGGAGAACATCGATGAAATTCATGATTGTTATGACAGATACAGGAAATGGTAAACCACTTCGGAATGTCTCTTGCCTTGGAAAGTCTGTGGGGTCACCATAGGTCAGCTGTGATTGGATGGCACTCTCCATCAAAGTTGATGGAAAGCTGAACCCAGAGTTTCTCTACCATGCAGGAAGGAAGATCTTCTGCTCCTGGAAAAAATGCCTCTATGAACAGAACGATTCTTTTGAAAAAGCATAAGGGCACATTTGAATGCAATCCCATTGTTTGGATGGAACTCCCCTAGTATATGTTGGAAAGGAGCTGTAGAAGAATTATGTCATTATTCGTTGAAAGACTGTCTTGGTAATGAGGACAGATATTTTTGACCCTAGTAATATGGCTATTGATCTATAGAATCTTATCCCACCTTTCCTCTAAGGAGCTCAGAGTGGCATGCATGTTGCTTCCCCCTCAGTTCTGACCTTACCTACTGTTAGGTAAGTTTTTGAGAGACAGTGATTGACCTGTGGTCTTCCAATAGACTTCAGGTGCAGTAGAGTTTTGCTCCAGATTCTAACACCATTAGTGTTACTCCATGATGAAACTTCTGCTATGCACGCTGAAAGTCTCTGCTTCAGCCTTGGCATTTCTGGTTAGGAGGACCAGGTAGAGGGTAACGTAAAAAAACTCTGCCTGAGATCATGGAGAGTCAAAGAAGTCAAGGAAGACAATATTGACTGTGATAGAACAATGACTTGAGTATAAGGCAGCTTCATCATTATTGGTGTAGTGGTTAGGAGTGCAGACTTCTAATCTGGCGAGCCAGGTTCGATTCTGCACTCTCCTACATGCTGCCAGCTGGATGACCTTGGGCTTGTCACGGTGCTGATAAAGCTGTTCTGACCGAGCAGAAATATCAGGGCTTTCTCAGCCTCACCCACCTCACAGGGTGTCTGTTGTGAGGAGAGTAAAGGAAAGGTGAATGTAAGCCCCTTTGAGACTCCTTCAGGTAGAAAAAAGTGGCATATAAGAACCAACTCATTCTTATTCTTCTATTGTTCATCCACTAACTCTTCTTCTTCAGTAATATCAGGGCTCCCTCAGCCTCACCGACCTCACTGGGTGTCTGTTGTGGGGAGAGGAAAGGGTAGGCAATTGTAAGCCACTTTGAGACTCCTTCGGGTAGAGAAAAGTGGCATATAAGAACCCACTCTTCTTCTTCTTCTTCTTCTTCTTCTTCTTCTTCTTCTTCTTCTTCTTCTTCTTCTTCTTCTTCTTCTTCTTCTTCTATTATTATTATTATTATTCCCATTAAAACCCCAATTAAAAACAAAAACTTAAAACATAAATCACAATAAAAATGAGAAACATGGCAGAATATTACCCTACCCAATCCTGCCTCTAGAGGGGAGAAGAAGGAGGGTTAAGATGATTCAAGTTGTTTCTTAACACTGGGGGTTTTGAGTTTGAATGGCAGGTGGCTACTTTTAGCTAGAAAACACACAGAAAGGAAAAGATTAAGTAGAACTTCCTTCTTTCAGACAAGTCTTGTCCTTGAAATGAGCCCTCCCTCTCTCTATATGTGTGCATTTTCAGGAAGTGATTGTTCTACTACTACAGACAACATATTAATATATTTTATTGTTGTTGTTGTTATTCTTGTTGTTAACACAAATAATCAGCTTCCCTGACTTGGATGGCCCAAATTAGTCTGATCCCAATGGATTTCAGAAGGTAAACAAGGTTAAGTTCTAGGTAGTACTTGGATGGGAAACCACCAAGGAAGTCCACTGTTGCTACACGGAGGCAGGCAATAGCAAATCACTTCTCTTACCTTAACAACCCTACACAGTTGCCATAAGCAGACTGCACCTTGACAGCCCTTTCCTCCAACAGAGATCAAGAAAAGTCCTTGATTTCATTTCATTGAGTCTCCACTGTTTGGAGATTCTTTGCATTGCCTTTGCTTGTTGGCCCCAGATCCATCAAGGACCTCACTGTATTCAATCATGGGTGGTGGCAGCTTCATGCAGAACTCTGATCGCTCCATCCTGGCCCCTCAGATCCTGGGAGATTCCCTTTTACTTCTGATCCCACCACCCCGAATAAGACACCTGTATCTTCTCTCCCTCAACCTCCCACACTCTGAGTGATCTATACCTGACAGTCTTAATGCTATGATGCTGCTAATCCTTCACCGTTCCAAATGACAGATTGTCACCTGCTATTTGCCTACAAGGCGCTAATGTTCTGTCGGCACTGCAGCTTCCTGTGTAATATGTACATTTTGTCTCTGGGTTTGTCCTCGTATGCCGTCAGTGCAAAGAACCGACTGAGCCTCCGTATATTCCATTTGAAGAGGAAAGCGAGAGACTTGTTATTCCTCGCTTGGGAGCTCAGCAAGAGCCTTGTCAAATCTGCCATGTTTCTGCCATCTTCCCTCCTCGAATTAGCTGTGTTCCTCCATATTAAGAGGCTTCTGCTCCCCACTTGCCTTGCAGCGGTATGTCAGCATGTAAAAGGCCTGAATTGAAATGTAAATTTGCAGGGAAACCAGCAAGAAAACTACCCCTCCCTTCGAGGAATAAAAAGTTCAAGGTGAATCTTAATACATCTGCAGTTAAGATGCCGGTTCCTCCAGGGCTCTGTTGTTTTGATGAGAAGGATCTATTTTGATTCTGTTTCCCCCTTTCCTTGTCAAATTGAACCTAGGAGTTGATACTTTCCAGCCACTGTCTGATTTCCTTGTGTTGTTTCCTCCCACCCATTGGATTTACCTAGTCTTTGAGGTGATTCTGATGTAATTTGGGAACCCGAGCAGTTCAAAAGAAAGCGGAAACGCCAGCAATAAAAATGGACAACAAGACAGCAACAAATAAAGAACTGTTTCCATTAATTTCCATATGGGCTTGAGGCGGTTCACAACAAGAAATCACGTTCAATGAAACCGATTGCAATAACAAAATTACTATAAAATACTAAAAAATACAAAGTTCAGAAATAAAGGAATCCCCAGAAATGTCCCAACCCTGAGTCCGCAACTCTTTTTCAAAGGCCTAATGTTTTCCCCCTTGGCTGTATAGACACCGCTCTTTTTCGGCCTCCGTCCATGAGGTTGACTCTGCTGTTCTTCTTTCAGGAAGACAGCTATTTAAATCCTCCACTCCCCTTCTCCATTTCTGGCAGTTTCTCTTCTAGCACTAGCATAGTGTAGAGCAGGGGTAGTCAACCTGTGGTCCTCCAGATGTTCATGGACTACAATTCCCATGATGCTGGCAGGGGCTCATGGGAATTGTAGTCCATGGACATCTGGAGGACCACACGTTGACTATCCCTGGTGTAGAGTTTAGGAACGGTGGGCTCTAATTCAGAGAACCAAGCTTGATTCCCTGTTCCTCCTGCACATGCAGCCACCTGGGTGACCTTGGGCCAGGCAGCAAAGTCAGAAGTAAGCTGACAGCACTGTTCACATACCTATCCAGTTTCCTCTTTCTTTGGGTCCAGTTTTCTCTTTCTTTTTTTTCTTTGGTAAACTTTAGATTTCGTTGCTGTCCCCCATCTACCTTGAAGATCCACTCCCCCCCCCCCTTTCTGGAGTTTGATGATGGCTAAATTTTTCAAGCAGCTGCAGACTTGAGAGAACACAGTTCCCATGAGCAATTGTAAAACTTCATGCACCTCGTTCCTTTGGAATACATTCGCCACCATTAGGATTGAACAAGCAGGTCAGTTTTTCCCCCCCCTACAGAGTCACCAAGAAAGCTTGCAGTTGCCAAGCTAATTCCAAATCGAGCCGAGGGAAGTTTATCTAACACTGTGCTGAACACTGAATAAATTACTACTATCAAGCAGCGTTCCCAATTGGACTGTATAGAAAGTATTTAAAGTTGGAGAGTTTTCTGCCATTTCATTACACCGTTAGAGGGGAAGTGGGGGATGTAAACATGAACATTAGAAGGGGATATTTCAGAGGCTGCCTTGTGCCTTTTATAAGCAGCTGCAGGAAGTGGATGAAGAAACGTCTTCTACAATTTTGCCTAGAGAGTCTTTTGTAAAGGAAGATGCGGCAGAATCCTTTCAAGGCATGGGGATATGGGAGGCATTACAGTAATGGAAGATTGCTCACAATGCAACTTAATACGCCAGCCCTGGCAGGTGGCATTAAAGGCTCTCTGTATGCTACAGGTCTATGAAATCTGATGGATTGGTTAGCTAGTCAGTGCCCTTCCACTGGTCTTGATTTCAGCTGAAGAAAACACAACGGATCTTACTAGCAGGTACGTGGAAAACATTGCGTGGCTGAGTTGAAAAGGGATTGGCATAGGAATGCTAGAAAAGTTGGGTGCTTTAGGCTGATTCTGCAGTGATGGTCCCTTCCAATTTAGATTAATCTAGATTATTTGTATTTTTTAGATTTTTGTAGGTACTTTTACCGGTGTTGTGATCTGCCCTGAATCTTCAAAGATAGGGTGGAATCAAAGGTCAGATATAAAGGATTCTAGGTTGGTCCATCAATAGTAAAAAACAAAAAACAAAAAACAAAAAAACAAAAAACAGCCTTTTTTTGGCAGACTATTTATCTGCTCATCAACCCATGTTCAGCAAGTCCCTTTAGCTTCCTTACAGTAAAGAACAACTGGCTTTTTGCACGTACACAGGCACGCAAAACCCCATGGATTTTTTTCTAATTTTCCTCCTCATTGTTGTGCTGCCACCCAACAACTGAAGACAATGGAATCAGTCACAATATGAATTAGTCATAAATAAACACTATGCTTAGGACAATCCAATATTCAGTGTTTGTCTAAGTCAGGGGTAGTCAAACTGCGGCCCTCCAGATGTCCATGGACTACAATTCCCATGGGATCATGAGATCATGGGAATTGTAGTCCATGGATATCTGGAAGGACGCAGTTTGATTACCCCTGGTCTAAGTCATGAGTCCTCAGTTTGGTGCCTGTAAGCACCATGGCATCTCCGAACACCATTTCTGGTGCCTGGCGAGTGTTTTTATATAAAAACATAAGAGGAGCCATGTGTTGGCAGATCTTAAATATTCAAGAGTGTGAAGCGCCAAGCTCCTTAAAAGAATAAAATAGGCTTGTTGGTTTTTTTAAGAAGAGGAACAAATTTGTAAAGAAAGAGGAGAGAGATTCCTAACTATCTAACTATTCTGTTTTCTTGATTCAGTCTGTTCTGAAGTCAAGCAGAGAGGAAGTGTGTACAAAGGAAACAGAAAGTCTCCAGTTGAACCAATTAGGATGCTTATTTGAAAAGTATCAGGAAGTTCCTTTTCTAGCTATGCTAAATAGACATTTTTTCTGATGCCCTCTATAGCAGTGGTCCCTAACCTTTTTATCACCAGGGACCGGTCGACGCTTGACAATTTTACTGAGGCTCGAGGGGGGGTAGTCTTTTGCCAAAGGACGTTGCCGCTGCCGGAACCCCTGCTCCAATTTGCTTTCCCACTGGCGCCCCTGACTTCCCGCTGCCCGCTGGGGGGCGCTGCCCACTGGGGGGCGCTGCCGGCACTGGGGGGTGCTGGTGGCCACCGGAGAGCACCAAAGGTGAGCCGGCGGTAGAGTGGCAGGGCAGCCCCCGAGGCAGCAGCCGGGGAGGAGGACGAGGTGGAGCCATGGCCCAGTACTGACTGATCTACGGACCAGTTCCGGTCCCCGGACCGGCGTTTCGGGACCACTGCTCTATAGGACACTCTTTTTATATAATCATTATTTTTTATTTTAAAAATAAAAGTATTGTAAAAATATAGGAGGGGTACAGAAAAGGAGGCTTTATACATATCAAGCCGGACAAGACGTTTATTTGCGGACATTTAGACCAGTATATACATATAATAATTCAAAATTTGATTTAAACTATTATATTATAGTAAACAAAGAAGTGGGGGAACTCTCTCCATCATCTTTCTTTTTATCCTAATCTTTACAATAATCCTTATATCCGTTTCTATAACCAAGCTATTTTGCCACTATAGTATTATTATTTTCATCATTTCTGTATATCCTACACTACACAGCTCATCAGGCATTTACCATGACTAATAATATAACAGAATGCATTAAAATAAAAGTCCATTACATCTCCAAATGCCAAATTTATTTATCATCCAAGATCGATAGGAGTACAATAAAAATTACATTTGCAATCACAGACTGATATAGAATACGATAAAAATTACATTCATGCTTAAACTGCACCAAAAGATTCTGTAACATTTTAAAAGCCATTTAAATCAATTTCGAGTACATTAACAACCTTATTAATTAGTAAAGTTTTATGTTTAACTGTTTATTACCCTTTGTCATACTCTGCGAGGAAAAGCACAAAATTTAGTTACCTGCTTAGTTGTCGACTGCCACAAAAGATAATTAATTTTTCTATTTTCAGGACAGCCTTCTAGCTTGTGGAGAAGACAGAGGATAAGGCTTGTCCTAGCAGCCCTATAAAATACATATCCAAATACGATGTATTCCGTGTTCTCCAATTTCCCTTTTTTGCATGGGCAGGTTCTGTGGCTCTAGGTATGAGGAAAGGTTGTCCCGGGCCAGGGCCTTCTCGGTCCTGGCCCCAACCTGGTGGAATGAACTCCCAGAAGAGCTAAGGGCCCTGCGGGATCTACCAGCTTTCCAGAGGGCCTGTAAGACGGAGCTCTTCCACCAGGCATATGGTTGAGGCCAGGGCAGCTCTCCCATTAATCCATCAGAGGATCCCCTCCAATATTGAGATCTCTAACATCGAGATCATTGTTAGATATATTGCATTGGTGCCACCCTCTTCTGAATATTATTCTCCCCACCAGGCTGAACTTGGGGGGAAGTGGGGTAACTACGATCAGAATTGGGACCACCGCCGCTTATATGTTATATGTGACGTTGTTGATGTTAATTGGGGTTTTTATGGGGATTTTATTGTGTTTTAACTGTTTATGTTGTAAACTGTCCTGAGACCTATTTGGAGAAGGGTGGTCTAAAAATTAAATAATAATGATGATGATGATGATGATGATGATGATGAAGGTTGAGGGAGCTTGGTCTGTTTAGTTTAGAATTTAGAATTTTTCTTTAGTGTTCTGCATTTCCCTGCACTTTCATTGCGCACGTCTATTCTCAACCCCCCCCTGTTCTGCATCGATTTTCCTCCCTTCAGCACTCAGTTCAGTTTCTGGTCGCTGTTTCCCTGGGTTTTCTGAGAGTGATTTTGTGTCTGTTTTCCCCCCTATGCTTTGCTCCCAAGCCGAAGGTAATTCAAAAACATAATGATTCCTTCCCTTTCCCCACTCCTCCACCACTGAGAGTGAGTTCATTCTTCCCAAGCTGTGCTTTCCACCATCCTCCCCCCATTAATGGTTTTTACTTTTCTCACTATGTAATTTTAATATTGTTTAACAAGTGTGATAAATCTAGCTAAATGAATTGGTTGCTAAACTTTGACCACTGGCAAGACATGTATTGACAGGGAAAGCTTTAAGAGGTAGTTTCTGCTCTCCAAGAAGCCTCTTCAGTAGAGGAAAGGTCCTGGCTTCACCTCCCAACGGGGCTTTTCTGTATCCCCTCTTCATCCTCCTCTATTGTTATGTTTAGGCCTTGAATTGTTTCCCTTTATTAGTCAGTTTATCCCCTTGTCACTTTTTGGAAATAGGAAGAGAAGGAAATGGATGCTTCTCACCATAAAACATAGACGAGACTGCTGACCATTGTGTGTGCGTGTTTCATGGCTTGGGCAAACAGGAAACAAGGACAGGAGAGGAACAAGAGGGGGGGGGGGGAAAGCCAGGCACATGTATGAGTGCAAGACTCCCCTGGTGCTTCAGCTACCTCCCCTCCCCCACCCAATCTGAGAAATTCAACAGGCAACAGCAAACCTCCTTCAGGCAGCCATGCAGGAAATGGTTCTCTGGGTTTCCATGCCTGGCCTTCCCCTTCTGCCCATGGTAGGTGGCATGACCCGTCTCAGCTTTCCAATACTGGACCAGCTTTGGCACATGGAAGGAGCCATGACTACTGTTCCCCCTGCCCTTGCCAGCAAGCTGAGGGAGCAGCTTGTTTCCTGCTTGGGGCTGCTGGCTCAGTAGCCAGGCACAACAAGTGACACTGTTCTCCTCCTTCTCCTTGGCTATCTTTGTGTGCATGAGGAGAAATGAGGCAATGGTGGAGGAAGTGGGGCTGCTCGCTTGTCAAACCTGAGCTGTGAAAGTGGTGAAAGGAGGGCAGAGCTAGGCAGGAGCTGATGCAGGCAGGCAGGCAGGCAGGGGTTGACAGGACAGCTTGACTCCCCAGAAACCTCCTTTCCTCAGGCAAGAAAGAAAAGAACTGGAAGAAAAGAACGGGCTCCGACTCTGGACAAGAGCGCCTTCTCTCCCCTGGCCACTGGAGCATATTATTTGGCTCCCCGGCAGGAGAAATCCAGGCAGAGGGAGCAAAGCAGTAGCAGTGGTGGTGCTGCTGCTTTGCTCAACACGGCCCTATCAACGGCTTATTCCAGTTTCCTGTTTGCCCAGCCATAAAAAGAAAACCACATAATGGCCAGGCAGCATCATCCATAAAAGTGACACAGTAATAAACTGCCTAATAAAGGGAAATGACTCAAGGCTTAAACATGATCATTAATAGAGTAGGACGGAGCTGGGCCCCTTCCCCCCCCCCCACCAAGGCAGCTTCTCAGACAAGTGAAGCATAGGGCATTGCTACCTCTTCAAGCTTTCCCTGTCAATCATCTTTTTTTAAACAGCACTCCTAGTTTAGCGATCAACTCGTTTGGGTAGATTCATCATGCTTGTAGAATACGATGACCCAAAATCACATGATGGGGAAATTAAGCAATAGTGGAGCTTGTACATCAGTGAAGGGGGGAGAACCACTAACATTCTGCTAAGATGGCTAGAAGAAGAAGAAGAAGAAGAGTTGGTTCTTATATGCCGCTTTTCCCTACCCGAAGGAGGCTCAAAGCGGCTTACAGTCGCCTTCCCATTCCTCTCCCCACAACAGACACCCTGTGGGGTGGGTGAGGCTGAGAGAGCCCTGATATCGCTGCTCGGTCAGAACAGTTTTATCAGTGCCATGGCGAGCCCAAGGTCACCCAGCTGGTTGCATGTGGGGGAGCGCAGAATCGAACCTGGCATGCCAGATTAAAAGTCCGCACTCCTAACCACTACACCAAACTGGCTCTCCAAACCACTACACCAAACTGGCTCTCCTAACCACTACACCAAACTGGCTACCTAAGAATGAATCAATCCTTTAAAAAAAAACATGCCTTGTGTGAAACTGACAACTAAGGAAAGACCAACCAACCAACTAAGCCGCACAAAAAAAAGGGAACAAACCATTTTTTTCCATGGGTATGCAGAATATATACTCCGTGACTCCTAAGAGAAAAAAAATCAGAAGAAAATAAATGGTGCGGAGTGCATGTACAGCATTCAAAATAAAACCTTACTGAATCAAAGTATTGGTGTATGCATAAAAGGCCTGAGTTTACATCACCGAGAACAGGAAAGTCCTTCCTCCTGCATTCATCTCTGGTTCAGCTTGGAGCCGGTCTTTCACTTTATTTCCCTTGGCAACTGTTGCAAATCAAGTTCCATTCAAGCCTTCATCTCTCTCCTACGAGTATGTTTGCTTTGCTGGCCTCAGGTAGCAGGAAGCAAGCTCAAGAAATTCTTGTGGAAAAGTTCTTCTGTGCTTCTTCCTTGATCAGCATACCAAAGCTGCCAAGTCGAGCCCATGATGAAGATTCCTACAGTTTCATTCCAAGGACCCATGTCAGGAACTGGAATGTTGAAAGTGAGATGATATGTCTACAATACTTCATTTTAAAAGGGGCACATAAACCACAGGGAGAAGAGGCAGTCCTAATGGCAGCACATCTGCTACTCCATATCACATCCTCAAAGATGTGATACAAAGATGTGATACCACACCCTCCCCCAATTCCCCAATTCCTCAATTCCCTCACTTTCGGCCAATTCATAGCCAGTGTGGTGTAGTGGTTACAGTGCTGGTCTAAGATCTGGGAGATTCAGGCTCAAATCCCCACTCTTCCATGGAAAATTATCTTGGTGACCTTGGGCCACTCACACTCTCTCAGCCTAACCAACAGGTTCCTAAGTGATGTTCTCAGTTTTAGGAGCTTTAATCTGAATTTGGTACTTTTTCCCATGTTGGCTATGGGTACCAGAATAATTGTTTTCTCAAACTCACTTTGTAAATAGAATCACAGAATAGAATCATACAATGGTAGGGGCCATTCAGGCCATCTAGTCCAATGCAGGATCAGCCTAAAGCATCCAGGATAAGTAGCTGTCCAGACACTGCTTAAAGACCGCCAGTGAGGGGGAGCTCACCGCCTCCTAAGGCAGCCAATTCCACTGCTGAACTACTCTGACTGTGAGTTGTGTTAATTTAGCTAGCGATTTAGTCTCTTGGTTTATGCCTGGTGGGGCAGTCAGGGGACTGGTGGTAGGGTTACTCTGGGGTGTGAGGATTTGCACTTCAGCTCCCTCAGTTTTGTCTTAATCGACTGTCATCTTTAAGGAAGACTTTGGCTTAAATTGCTTTTACATGGCCTCAAAATCTTTTCACCCAAGTGGAAATCTGCCCTCGGCTATGAGGCACCTATGACATACCAGGAAGCCTTCAAGAAAAAAAAAACCCCTTTGGAGAACCTTTAAATTGATTTTACAAGATAAACAGGCAGACAAATGTACAACCAGTCAATGCTAGTGCATTATTATTATTACTAGTAATCAAGCCCGCTGTATGACCAATACAGCGGGCGCTATATACTCACAGTACAGCAGGTGGTCCATGGGCCTGACAGTGGGGGCTCCCTCGGGCGGCGGCCTGACAGCGGGGGCTCCCTTGGGTGGCGGCCTGACGTGGCGAAGCGCCTGCCGATTGGCCCGGCCGATGGTCTGTCCAGAGGAAGGGGCCAATCGGCACCCTTCCTCATCCCGGACAGAGCCTGCCCTAACTCCTCCCACAAAGCCCTTAGGGCTTTATTTAGTCCGCGGCGCCTGTGGCGCCGCGGGCTGTGTTAACATTATTATTATTATTATTATTATTATTATTATTATTATTATTATTATTATTATTATTATTATTATTATTATTATTATTATATGCCACCAATCTTCAAAGAAGCATGGTGGGTCACAAAACAACAATTTAAAACCACATTACAATCAATCGTAACTCCACAGTACTATTAAACCCCATATAAACCCATAAAATGGCGACATAATCCCCAATCCTTCCTCAACTACAGTCAACCATCACCACTACAGGATCGCAGAGTGGAATAACGTTGGCCAGAGGAGGGGCCCTAGCTGTCCCTGAAACCCAGCCTCAACCGAAGACCTGACGAAAGAGCTCCAAATTACAGGCCCTGCGGAATTGAGACAGCTCTGTCTTCAGCAGTTCATTCCATCAGGTCGGGGCCACCAAAGGCAAACTGGGTCTGGCATCTTGTTGTTTTTCTCCCCTTCACCACACAAACACATTTAATCAGGCCAAGCTGGTCGATGTGGACTTTCCAACAGCCCAAGGTCTGGATAGGTGGACTGTCACTAACATGATTCCAATTAAACTGTAGTCATGATTCTCAGACAGCTGAACTTCTGTTTGGACTAATCGTGCTCCCCCGTTGAGGTCGGATCACAAGACTGCTGCAGGCCCTGCTGATGGCAATTTGACTTCCAAATTCAATCTGTGTCCACTTTGTGTCACAAGAGGTGTTCCAGTCGCGCTAATTTTTCTTGGCTTCCCACAGAGCAAAACGCCCGCATTCTCTTTTCAGCTAGTGAATTCAGAATATTTTCCTTCTTCCCCCAGTTTTTTTTTTTCATTTGGAAGGTGCAATTTTCACCCATCAGATTTGTATTGTTAGCATATATCATAAAAATAGACATCAGGCCGCAGCAGAAATGGAAAAGCCGAGGGCCATAGTCCTTCGCAATGCTCGTTGTATCTTTTATTCTGTTCTTGCTGTTTTATATTTGTCATTCCAGTTTTTCTTCATTGTTTAAGGCAGGGGTAGTCAACCTGTGGTCCTCCAGATGTCCATGGACTACAATTCCCATGAGCCACTGCCAGCAAATGAGAAGCGTCCTCAGTCATGCAACTTTCTGACCTGCCTCAAACAAGAGCTATTGCATGTTCAATCAATGACTATCCCAGAAAGACGAAAACACTGCAGGAGCTCTAAGAAGCCTATTTGGATGAACAGAGAACTCCAAGAGGAACTAAGAAAGAAAAGGAAAATGTTCAGGAAATGGAGGGAAGGACAGAGCTCTAAAGAAGAGTACCTACAGGTTACTAGGCACTGTAGATCAATCATCAGAAAGGCCAAAGCTGAGAGTGAGCTCAAGGCTTATTAAGTGCACATCTTTAGCCGAATCAGGCCTAACTAGAGTCACCCAATATATCAAGCTTCCCTACCATTTCCAGTGAAAGACTCTTGAATATAGGGGGGAAACTTCTCTTTTAAAAGGATTCTTGACGAATTCATAAATGGGGGGAAGGGTTTCTACAGCTAATCAACTTTACACCAAAAAAAGAGGAAAGAAAATATTTGCATCCTCATGGGCACACAATGTTCTTTAATAAAAAGAATGTATAAGGAAATTTTTTTAAAGGCCAAAGAAGCAACTCGTAGCTTTCTCTCCCTCTCTGTCTTCCCCTCCTCGAATTACTTTTCACTTAATTTTTAATTTGCTTACTGGGCATCAAGGGAGAGAAACCATCCATCAGTGTGCAAAACCTGCAGCTAGCCTCTCCCCGTTATGCACCATGGGATGAGGCCACCACATCAGCCATCGTTATCTACATGACAAGAAGAATTATTGGATCAGTATATCATCCAATTATCAGCAATTGCCCTTAATTTTCTAAGGAAATCTTCCTAAAACTGGAAATAGGGCAAACAAACACAAACAAAAAATTCCAGGCTATGGTTGATAATGAATAAGAGATACTGCTGACCTGTGAGCTTTTCCCTCTTTCTTCTGGGTAATTAAAAAGGAATAACTGTATAAATCTTAGTCGTTGCTTTATTTTCTTCTCTCCTCTAGCAAGAAATGGATGGCTTGGCTAGCTTTCCTTTCTCAAAGCTCCAGGACAGAGTTAATTTAAATCCTAACATTCATGGTTTTCTCCAGCTGGAGTAAACGTGGCTTTAGAAATAGGCTGGGGGGAGATGGGGGGGGGGAAAGAGACAGTTAAGAGTGCTGTTAACTTGCAGATATTTTCCCCCAAGTCAGGTTGTTATCATGATGCCTGTGAAGAAGGCAGGATATCCCTCATGGGTGTCAAAGATTTGCCTTGAGAGAGCAGAGCAAACTCCAGCTTCTCGTTTTTCCAAAAGATTATAGTGATGGGGTCTCCACCTGAAACAGCTGATATTTTTGCAGTTATTCTATCTGCACATTTAAAAACGTGTCACAAAGGTTTGCCGCTGTTTGGCAAGGTGCTTGTAAAATGCCCCCCAGTCTGTGAATGCACTAAGGTGGCCAGTGTCCATGAGGTGGGGGCGTGGGGGGTGGAAATCTCCCAGAATTACAACTGGTCTCTAGGTTACCAGTTGATCAATCCCTCTGGAGAAAATGGCTACTGTGGAAGGTGGACTCTATGGCATTATACCCCACTGAGGGCCCTTCCCCTCGCCAAACTTCACCCCCAAACCTCCAGGAATTTCTTAACCCTAGGATGCTGGCAGCCCTAGGGTGTACACATAGATGTCTGCCACTCCTCACTTGTCCTGCCTCTCCATAGGTAGAAATCAAAGACGAAAGGATGTTGGATTTATCTGAGCTCCTAAATTACATTTAAAAACCTCCCTCAACTAGCCTTCCTGCTGGGCTTGTTAGAAATGGTTTTGATTGTGATTGTGATTGTGATTGTGATTGTGATTGTGATTGTGATTGTGATTGTGATTGTGATTGTGATTGTGATTGTGATTGTGATTGTGATTGTGATTATGATTATGATTACATTTGTTACCCACCACTCCCAAACAGGCTCGTGGAGGGTTACAGATGTCCAGTTAACCCCCCCCCATTAAAACCCCGTTAAAATGGACACAAAAATACAAAGTGCAATAAACCCACAACCCCAACAAACATGGCAGAGACCCCCCCATCCCCACCCCCTACCTCTAGAGGGAAGAGGAGGGAGAGATAAGGTAACCAAAGTTGCAGCTTGACACCAGAGGGGCCCATCGATCTTCCCCCACTGCCCCAGCCTCAACTGTAGACCTGGCAGGAGAGCTCCATTTTGCAGGCCCTGCGGAATGCTGGAAGGTCCCACAGCTCACCTGGGAGCTCATTCCACCAGGCTGGGCCAGGACCAAAAAGGCACTGGCCCTGGTTGAGGCCAGGTGTGCTTCTTTGGGGCCTTCCTTATTGAATCAGAAGAAAACTGCAGTTTGCTTCAACTCCAACTGCCCAGATTAACACAACCTGGAAACTAAGCAGAGCTGGCCCTGGTTAGTACATGGATAGGAGGCCACCAACAAAGATAAAGATTGTGTGCAGAAGAAGGCAATGGCAAACCACGTCTACTTGTTCCTTGCCTAGAACTACCTGTGGATAGGGTCACCATGAGTTAGTTGTATGACCTGATGGCACCTTCTTCTTCTGCCGTGGTAAATGTTAGCTGCCCATGTGGTGAGAATATGTCTGTAGCATTTCCACAAACGCACTCAAATGAGATTTCATTCCAAGATTTATTGGTGAGACTCAGCATTTACAATAAGGCTTCTAACCTTGAATGTTGCCTCCACAGATCTGGGCCGGTATTCCACTCCCCCCTCCTCAGTTTACTTTTGCCATACTTTCTGAATCCACATAATTATTATCCCTTTTCTGACATTCACTAGAAAATCCAAAGACCAACTGAGCTGCCTGCGATAGCTCTTCAAACGTGTCCTAGTTTTCATCACTAACATTTCATTCTTCATTTCCTAATTAAAGACCTTTACCCTCAGAGATAAATCTCAAAAAACAGACCCTTGGGACTCATGGCCAGTACTTCCTGATACATCTCAAAAGCCACCAAAGATCTTCCAAAAATGATCCACGTCTATAGTTTGCTGGCAACTTTTCAGGGTAATCCGAACAGGATGCCACTGACTTCGATAGACTCAGAAAGACTTAACTCCACTTAGGATTGCAGTCATCATCAGGACAGACCAGGAATGGTCCAGAATGATTAAGAAAAAAAATCATTCTCAGGCATTGTATTGCTTGTGTTATGTTTTTTCCCCCTCTGTCCACTTTCTCTGCTCCATGCACTGCTTGGAGCTTATCGTTTTGCTTCCCGGCTTGTTTCTTCAAAGGGTGCCAATTTTTCAGTTGGATCTCCAACTATTCACAAAATCTTCCTCCATCCCCTGCAGGCCACCCAGTGCCACTTGCCATTCAGTGATACCATCAGCTCGCTCACAATTGGTATCAGCAGGCCACGAGGAACATCAATGCTGCAAAATATATCTCATATGAACCTGTACTAAAGGCATGAGCACACAAAGGAAATCAATTTTTTCCCCTGCTAGAAGAAGAAAAAAAACACCCTCTTACCAATGAATACAGTGGGAATAGAAAATTTTCCTTCGCAAAGCTATGAATCCTGTAAGATGCACATGAATTACCGCCGGAGAAATCTTTCAACATTGTTCAAGGATAAGCTCGGAGGCTTAATCAATTGTTATTTGCAAGATGCCTCCAGATCCTCCAAAGCTAAGGATAAGCTAAATATTATCAAAACTGCCACTCCAGTTATAAATACCCAGCCCATGGGGATGTATGTTTCATCCACATCCTGGAACTGTCCGATTAACAGCATGGACCCTCCTGCCTGCAGGTGGCGCTGTGGCCTCTTGCAAGCCCTGTTTGGAATATCACAGGGTTGCTCCTTGAGAAATAAGCATGGCAGCAAAAATTAAGGAAGCAATGGCTTCGCAATCTGGTTGGCACACAATTTGCTACATCTGCACATGGGGAAACCCACACTTCTTACCGCAGATTGCCCAGTGGGTGATCTTCTTTCTTGCATGATTCGTGAAAGTTGGGACATCTCGAGGCTCACATTCTATGCTCACTTATCATTTCCCTGAGCATAGTAAAAGTCTGTAGCATGAGTCTTTTCCCCAGTTCCAATTCATTCATACTAGAATAAGATGAAGAAGATGATGAAGAAGAAGAGTTGGATCTTATATGCTGCTTTTCTCTACCCAAAGGAGTCTCAAAGTGGCTTACATTCACCTTCCCTTTCCTCACCCCACAACAGACACCCTCTGGGGTGGGTGAAGCTGAGAGAGCCCTGATATTACTGAAGAAGAAGAAGAGTTGGTTCTTATATGCCGCTTTTCTCTACCTGAAGGAGGCTCAAAGCAGCTTACAGTTGCCTTCCCTTTCCTCTCTCTACAACAGACACCCTGTGATGTGAGTGAGGCTGAGAGAGCCCTGATATTACTGCTCAGTCAGAACAGCTTTCTCAGTGCCGTGGAGAGCCCAAGGTCACCCAGCTGGCTGCATGTGGGGGGACTGCAGAATTGAACCCGGCTTGCCAAATTAGAAGTCTGCACTCCTAACCACTAGACCAAGAAATATTTCTTTTATATATGAATGACGCTGAGCAGATCATATTGTGTCAAGTGGGTAGCCATGTTGGTTTGTAGTAGAAGAGCAAGATTTTTCAATCCAGCAATATCTCAAAGACCAATGTGATTGCTGAACTTGAGTTCATTCGCAGATTTAGAATAGTCTCCTCCTCCCCAATCCCGCCAAGGCTGAATGGGGCATAGTGTCACGTTCTGTGATGATACTCCCCAGAAGGCAACTCTGAGTCCTGAAGTAAGAACTTTCAGTAGTTTATTTGGAGAGAAATGCTAGCAGGGGCATCAAGACGTCCTTGTTTCTAAAGCTGGCTTCAATCAGAAAACTAGGACAGATATGGTGTTCCAGATCATCCTCTCCCATACTTGTTGGTTTTCACCACACCCTGTGATCTCACCCCTTATCATCCCCTTATCATCATAGTGTAAGTACAGTTGACAACTTAGCACCTCCAGCAGGGAAACAGACATAATATATCCATGAAAGCGCTAAAGAAACCAGATGGCCCTGGAAACAAGAGGCACAAAGCCTCGCTTGGGGTCAGCTCTACCAGTGAGAACACAAGACAAGCCCGAAAGACACCATGGGACTCTGGTCAAGATGAACATGATGCCATGTGCTGCAGTAAAGTTCCCCCCAAATTAGGCAAACTCAGAACTTCAAGCAGAAGGTCTGGAGTTTTTTCCCCCCCAGGAAAAGAACTTCCAGGGACACAGCGTCACAGGAAGACCCTGCGATGCTTCAGGCAAGTTCAAAGGATATTTTATATAGAGAAATCCTCCCCGTCTCCAGTAAGATATTATTCCATTCACACGGAACAGGTCATATCTTCAAAGGAAAAATGCCTCTAGGCACAAACAATAGAGTAAACAATGTATGGCTGCCAGGCCATGTGGCTCTGAGCATGGAACACACAGTGCGGTGTGTGTAGGTGTGTGTGTGGGGGTCGACACAAGGATACTCTCTGTAGAGGCTCTTGGGACTTTAGCCAAGCATACCTTGAATGAATCATGAAAGGGTGCCAAGGAGGCTATCTGAGAACATGGCATGAGCTAGAGGCGAATATGAGACATAGATTCCTTCTCTCACCACAGTTGCTAATTCCCCCTAATTATACTTTGCATTGAACCTCTGCATCCTGAGTTCCTTCTTTGCAGCACCCATCTGACTGGGCTATAAAGCCTCATGGAGCCCATTCCTATCTGCATCTGATAAAAGGAGAGTTGACTCTCAAAAACCTATATTCTGAAAACTCTTGTGAAGCTTTAAAGTGCAACTTTTATGGGATGTTTTATGGGTTTCATTGTATTTACTGATGTCGGAAACCGCCACGAGACCGTTGGAGAATGGCAGTATAGAAATCTAAAAATAAATAAATAGAATAAATAAACTGGACTCAAATTTGAATCTGGACTGCGGTCCCTATTCATGGTGTCAACCTAGAAGGCCACTTATGGTTTCTTTATAATTGTGTATGACATCACCATCAGAATCGCTTTCATTTTAGGGCAACAATGCCTTTTGTCTTTTATGTCAGCATTGGGTAGCAATTACTGTCAGACCAGGCCATCTAGTCCAACCCCCCTGCTCAATGCAGGATCAGCCTAAAGCATCCATGATAAGTATCTGTCCAGCCACTGCTTGAAGACTGCCAGTGAGGGGGAGCTCACCATCTCATTAGGCAGCTGACTCCACTCCTGACTGTTAAATACCACCTCCCAATATCTAGCTAGCCCCATTCTACACATAGTTTAAACTCATTACTGTGGGTCCTATTCTCTGTTGCCAACAGGAACTGTTCCCTGCCCTCCTCCAATGATAATCGCCCTTTCCTGAGAGGGGTGGTCAAGAAGTCAAAAAATAAAAAAAATAAAAACTTAAAAGAGCAATCTTGGAGCCCACCTTCTGAAATATGTATTGTCTGAGGCCTAATTCTACATCAAGAGTATATTTCCATGTGTGTCAGACAAAGATTTTTCCAAGCCAAATACTTTAGAAACAAATACTTTAGAAATAAAGTGAGGTGAGACCCTTTGATCACTGACACAGCCAGCTTTGTTTCTCCTTGTGTTTTTGTAAACGACAACTGAATTCCAGGGGATCGATTGGCTGTTTTGACAAAGAATTATCATTGGCTGTATTTGGTTGTGTGACACAGTCTACTAATGCAACAGAATTAATTTTTGCTATATATTCCCTGCCATGCAAGGAGTTCTTAGTCTGAGGAAGAGTGCTTGCACTCGAAAGCTCACGCACTGAATAAATCTTTGTTGGTCTTAAAGGTGCTACTGGACTCTGATTTTAGAAACACTATTTAAAGCTACACTGAATAGATTTTTCTCTGCCACCCAGCAAGCCTGTAGATTTTGTTCTTATACAAGAGAGCATTTCAAACAATATATTGACCACTGAGGAAGACCCCTGGGGGTGTAAATGCGTTTGATCTGTTCTGTCATGTGCAGTTAGAGATGTGTTGTTTTTACTTTGTTTTTAATATATTATTGGGGAAGAATGATTGGCATGAAGGTGGTAAGAGCGGCATCAACTCCCATGCCCTGAAGGTTTCTTCCTTCACCTTGAGATTTTAGTCCTTCCTTTGGAAATCCTGACCAGGCAGCTGAAAGAAGCAGGAAAATCAGGGCAAACATGAGACCTGACAGTGAGAACACAAAACGAGTGCTAATGAAATTGGAGAGCCCCAGATGGGTCCATAGCTCAGTAGTTTTGTATGCAGAGGACCCAGGGTCCAACCCCTGTCATCTCCAGTTCAAAGGAGTAACAGATTGATATAGGTCTCTAAAAGCCATGACAAGATAAGGTATGCAATATTCTTCTTGGTATACCAAGGGTCTGGCTGAGGATAAGGTAGCATCATGTGGTCTTGTTAAGGCAGCGGTTCTCAACTGCTGCTGCTCCAAGACCCCAACTGCGGTGGTGGCGGGGGCCACATGCACATGCTCCACTGCTGCTGGCCGCCACCACCGTTGCACGCCACCGCCCGCAGCCTGTTACCGCCACGGTGGCCACCAACCTGGCGAGCACGTGGAAGGGGCCAGGCAACCCCAGTTGGAGTTGAGACCCAAAGGTTGAGAACCACTGTGTTAAGGAAAGAAGCTATGGCTCAGTGGTAGATATACTGGAGGTTCTAGATTCAGTCCTTGGCTGCCAGCACCAGTTAAAAGGATCTGGTAGTCAGTGATGTAGAAGACAACTGCTTGAAGCCCTAGAGTGCTCCTCCCAGTCAGAGCAGACAACCCTTGCCCTGGTAGACCAAGAGTCTGATTTGGCTTAAAGAGACACCATGGGTTTGTAAGCGCACCAAGAGCCCAAGTCAGTAGAGATGTTTACAAAAAGAGCTTAGCAGTGAAGACAAGATCAAGATGGTGACTGTCAGGATGGCAACTGTATTGTGGAGAGGAGTTAACTCCAGATATCCCCACTCCAGCTTTGATCAGATTCTTACATTAGATAGCTTTAAGAGGGTTTGCTGTAGAAGAGCTAGAATTGTCCAGTAGCAGCTTAAGGACCAATGAGGTCTTCAGGGGTTAAGCTTTAGAGAGTCAAAGTTCCACTTTTATACCCTGCTTGGTCTCTAAGGTGCTACTGGACTAAAATATAGCTTTCCTGCATCAGAGTGGCATAATAATGAGAGGGGGCATAGCTCAGTGGTAGAGCATTTGCTTGTTATGTAGAAGATCCCTGGTTCAACCCCTGGCATCTCCAATTAAAAAGATTAGACAGGAGGTGATGTGAAAGATCTCTACCTGGGACCTCAGAGAGCCGCTGCCCATTTGATTAGACAATACTCACCTTGATGGACCTACAGTCTTAATCAGTACAAGGCAGTTTCCTGCGTACATGTATTTACTATCCTGAAAAGATACAGCCATTCTCTTCAATGTACCCTAAGTAAGCCTTTGTCAACTTTCTCAAACTGTTAATTCCTCATTCCTGTTCAGTGATCCACTCCAAGGCTCTCTGTTCAGAAATCATTGAGAACGTCCCATCCGTTACTCAGCACAAAGCTAAGGCGGCAGGTAATCTATGAGTACAGTAAATTGACTTTCACTTTGGTCTCCAGTAGCTCAGAATGAAATGAGAGAAGAAAAGAGAGCCCGCAGGTCTGATTGAAAACAAAGTTTCACCTCTACGGCCAAGGGGACTGCTTTTCACCAGAGCGTCTTTGTCTTGGAGCTGTTTTACTTCACCGTGGCATAAACTATTTGCTTCCTGCTGTTCAGATCTGACTGGCCTGAACTTTGAAGACCAGTCTAGGACAGGTTTGCCCGTTTGGTTTGTGGATGATGTGTCAGTTCTCACTGTTTGGACATTGTTGAGTGTTACATCCCCTCATTCAGTCTTCAGAGAAGTGACCCCCTTTCTGAAAATCATTTCGGCAGAGTAACGGCCTGTCACTTTGGCAGCCTGTCCATCAAACTTTGTCCATCATTTCAGTGGTCCAAATTGAAATGGGACAAGAGAATGGAGAAGGTAGATCTTGAGATCTTTGTCACTGCGAGTCTAACTCTGGGAACAAGCCAAGTCCTTGGAAATG
This sequence comes from Paroedura picta, assembly GCF_049243985.1. Lineage (NCBI taxonomy): Eukaryota > Metazoa > Chordata > Lepidosauria > Squamata > Gekkonidae > Paroedura > Paroedura picta. The sequence continues at coordinate 34,198,307 of NC_135373.1, forward strand.
CAGTAAGAGCTTCACCAAATGTCCTTATAGCGACCCCATTTCTTCCTTCCTCACTGTGAGGGAAATTTTCCCTCCAAGAATGGAGGTCCCTGTCCCACCTTGCTATGGTTAGATCGTTTTAGTTTTGTTCAGCCTTGGGAGAGTCTGGGAAGGAGTAGAGCCACCTATCCACTACAACCCCTTAGTCAGAATGACAAACAAATAAAATATTATATTTTACAAAGAGGAAAGAGTTCTTGGCATTGAGGAATTACTGTATTTTTTACAAATTAGGGTTTTTTGTGTAGTTTCTAGGCTTTAATTACTTTTCAGTTGTTCACATGCTTTTCTTACTGATGTTAAGGTTTCTTTTAAACTGAGAGGTTTCTTTCACAGTGTTTGTAAAAGAAGAAAAAGAGTTAGTTCTTATATGCCACTTTCTCTACCCGAAGGAGTTTCAAAGCGGCTTACATTCACCTTCCCTTTCCTCTCCCCACAACAGACACCCTGTGAGGTGGGTGAGGCTGAGAGAGCCTTGATATTACTGAAGAAGAAGAGTTAGTTCTTATATGCCGCTTTTCTCTACCCAAAGGAGTCTCAAACGGCTTATATTCACCTTCCCTTTCCTCTCCCCACAACAGACACCCTGTGAGGGAGGGGAGGCTGAGAGAGCCCTGATATCACTGCTCGGTCAGAACAGCTTTATCAGTGCTGTGAGGAGCCCAAGGCCACCCAGGTGGCTGCACGTGGGGAGCGCAGAATCAAACCCGGCTCACCTGATTAGAAGACTGCACTCCTAACCGCTACACCAAACTGGCTTTCTCTCCCCTAGGCATATTAGGTATACTTTGATGTTGGTGAGTTCCATGAACCACACTCTGCCCCTTAGGATTTGTAGTTTTATGAGGATGAGGAAGGCTCCATGTACTTTTGGTAACAATGTTCCTCCCCTTCTCTTTCAGGTGAGGACGATGGAGACAGTCTCTTTAATTGAGACCCAATAAAGAATGAAGCTGGCTGGAAAATTCTGATAAGGTAACATACGTTTACATGGTGCCTGAGGGTGGACATGATTCGGGCCATTGTGTTATTTTGTAATTTGCATTCCCTTAGCACAGAGAGCTCAAACTCATATTAGCAATAAGGATTTGTGGAGTGGGAAGATTTCTCGAAATGGTAAACTAGAGAGATAAAGGAACCAGGTTCGAGCATGTACCATTAGTGGCTGCCTGCCAGCTGCCAGGTGTGTGATGAATATTGATCACACAGTGGCAAAAAGAGCACATAAAGGTGAAATACATCTCATTTTTATTTGCAAACCAGTCCATAATTTGAAAGAAAAGCACAACAAGATAAATGGGAGTTCTAAGCAAGATACATTTGTATTGCCTTCAGGTTAGCTTCTTCAAAAAAAATGTTGGCCTTTCTCATGGCATTACAGGTGATTATGCATCCAATGAAGACAGCAATAACCTTTCTGTATGGAGAAGCTATGCATTAGAGCTCGTAGTGGACCCTTATTACCTGTCTCCATCTAGTCTTGACAAGGTATTGGATCATGTCTATATTTTGTGCATATCCTGACTCCAAGAAGAGCATAAAGGTGAAGCTGGAGGACTTCCCAATGTACATGGCTGAATATGGTCATTGTGAAAAGTGCAGTGGCATTCCTACCGTATTTGCCGGCGTATAAGACGACTTGGCGTATAAGACGACGCCCCAACATTTCCACTCAAAATATAGAGTTTGTTATATACCTGCCCCGCCCCTGCATCTTCCTGTGACCGGCACTAGTGCGCAAGTGCGCATGTGTGAGCTCTGCGTAGACAAGGGGCGGGCCTTTGTATGTGTAAGTGTATGTTTATATATATGATGATGTCATCCGTTCAGTCGTGTCCAACCCTCAGCAATTCTATAGGAAAGTCTTCACCATGTGTCCCTGTCTCTGACTGCTTCTTTTAGTTGGTTCATGGTCATCCCTGTATTGGCTTAGATCGTGTCGAGCCAGCGGATCCTTTGGCGACCACGTTTCCTTTTGTTGCTGACCACACCGAGCATTAATGATTTTCCTGATATGTTCACATTTGGCAGAGACCGTTACCCTCACTGGACCGTCATTCTCCTTACATATCCGTCACTCTTCATGTCCAATAGCAGAGGCCAACAAGATTTAGAGGGTATAAACTGTTGAGGGTCAAAGTTCGCTTCATCACATTTGGCTCTTGAATGCTTATACCCTCAAACCTGCAGCTACTGAACTCAAATCTAGGATATGTAAGGACAGTGAAGGTCCAGTGAGGGGTCTTCTAGCTCTTCTAGTGCAGATCAGCATGGCTACCCTCCCTAACGTACATGTCCTGCAGTTCATGGGTGGCAAGGGTAGGAGATTCTGTCCACCAGCCATCGTATGCTTTGAGAAAAGAGTAGTAGTAATGCAGTACTAAAAATACATGCAGTATGTGACTTCAGCCCCATTTTCTCGCCATGCAATCATTTCATAGTTTCATATTACATTGAAACAACCGATGTGTCTAGCTTTTAGGACTGGGAATATCATTTACAGGGGCTAATCTAATGATGTTTAAACTGCAATAAACATTTCGAGTGAGACAAGATACATTCCATTAGAGCAGGCTTTCCCAACCCTGGGGTTTCTTGGTGGCCCTGGAAGAGTTTCTTGAATGGGTGAGAATTAGTTTTTATATATTTTAAAAAATGTGTTAAACATTTATTGGGTGATATGACCAGAGATGGTCATGTCAACCCACCCATCCCTCCCAAAAGGGCCAATGAGGGGCTTGGAGGGGGTGGGAAGAGGAGGAGCCCCCAGTGGGCATGTACATAGCTCTTCTTCCCAAACATATTCTGCATGATTGTGCCACTTCTGAGGTTCCTCAAAGCCTGAAGAATGTTTCAGGGCTTTCTCAATGGTACAAAGGTTAAGAAAGGCTGTACTAGAGGCTCCATCTGGAGATGGTGACTGAAGTGTGGCTGACAAATTGCAAGAAGAATGAATGGGCAGGAAGGTGGCAAGGAAGGACCTCAACTGACAGAATGGGCTCCAGTGCATGCTGTGCATTAGTTCCTGCAAGGCATCAGTGGAAAGCTCCAGCAGACAGCAGATTTTCACCATGTATCTCTCTACATCCTCCTCTCCAACAGTCCTGGCCAAGAGGGCCCATATGGGCAAACGATCATGCAAGTTGCAGTCAGACAGACAGACTTATCTTTATTACGGTCACAGACCAGCAAAGACAATATTAGCAATTTCCCAGTTACAAAAAATAAAATAGCCAAAAATATGGATTTACTCATAAAATAACAATATATAAAACAGCTTAGACCATAGATCTGCTAAAATATAATTTAAAACTGGCTGGAAATACAGGGAGTTGTTCTAAACACAGCTTTCTGGGTCAGTTAAGTTTTATTTCTGCCGACTTTCCATGGCTGCAGCACAAAAACTGGCAACACTATAGGTCAGGGGTAGTCAACCTGTGGTCCTCCAGATGTTCATGGACTACAATTCCCACGAGCCCCTGCCAGCGTTTTCTGACAGGGGCTCATGGTAATTGTAGTCCATGAACATCTGGAGGACCACAGGTTGACTACCCCTGCTATAGGTGATAGAACATTTTTCTTGGAGTCCCCTTAAGAGGGCATTTGGGAACTGCAGTGGGTGGAGATTCAAGAGTTTATTGGATGGATGGATGGATGGATGGATGGATGGATGGATGGATGGATGGATGGATGGATGGATGGATGGAGATTTTTCTGCAGGATCCACGCCAATTAATTTTACTCAGTGCATTGAGGTCAAGGGACTTTCTTGAGAATCCCGTTCACATGCACAAACACAAAACTAATTGCAGCTCTACGTATCTCCACTCGGGCTTCTAAGGTTCTTCCTTCCTTGAGTGGCGGGAAGGTGGAGTAACCTTGCTCTCTCCTCTGTCTTTCTTTAGAAGAGCAAACCAGGCACTGCGCCTGCATGGCTACCTGTCTCCTCCAGCTATATTCCTCTCGGACTCCTTAGTAGAATATATTTAGGAAGAATCAATCTGTCTGTCTATTTTGGAAGACTCTATCCATCCGTCTGTCTATCCACCGCCCTTTCCTTTCCTGTCTATCCCCCATGTACGTCTATAAAGGAAGCATTATCGCCGGAGACAGCAGTCTCTCTGCGAACATTCCAGTCAATCAGTCACAAACTGTCTCCAGCCTATCTCCGCGGTCCCAGACCTGTTGCCATATTTCATAACAAATGTTCAGCATCGTTTCGTCTTGTTGCTGGCAAATGGGTTTAGAGGAGGGTTTAGAGGAGAGGCATCACTCGCCCCCCCCCCCCCCCCCCCCGTGGGCATCTGTGCTCTTCCAAGCCCCTGAGGAACTTCTCTCCAATGCACGCCTCAGGCTGAAGTTGTTAATAGTCCAGCTGGGAAGGCTGAATATGCAGAGATGGAAAACAGCCATCCCCTCCCCGCCTCCTTCATCTCCACACACACTCTATCAACAGGAAGAGAATGGGCGAGTTTACCTTAATAGCTTCATATTGTCTCTTTAGCGGGGGAACGAAGCACTATGAAGAGAGCCTGTCAATTGTGTTGCTTCCCCCTCCTCCTTTCCTGGCAGCCTTTCGAATGGATTATTCACTTCATATTTTACCATGAAATTAAGCAGGGAGGAAACACGGAGTCTTTCACACCTCGCTGATTGCCGAACCATTTCCTATCACAAATGTCAAGAGACCAATCGCTTTTACTAGGGTATTCCATTGTGTCAAACAGAAGATATTTAATAGCTTTTCCAGTTTGCGAGGAAGAACCTCTTACACGGAACTGGTTGCCTCTCTGGGGCCTGTTTTTTTGGTCTCTCCCATAGCAAAGGAAGAAGATCCCATCAGTGTTTTCCCAAGGCAGCATTTAAGGCTCACTTGAAGAACGAAGGACAGAATATGGTGCTTGACTGCCTTTTCAGTCGTCTCAGGACCTTTATGCATCAAAACGGATGTTGCCATCATGAAGGTGGGGTCCCCCAGGGAACGGTGGGTGTATATGATGTCAGATCCATGACTGAACCATTTGAATTATAGGGATGCTTATTACATACAAGTGAAAAGTCAAAGTATTTGAAGACAAAGTCTTGGGAGGAAGTGCTATTTGCCACTGATGAAAAGGTAGAGGTATCCCCTGTGCAAGCACCGAGTCATTTCTGACCCTTGGGGTGACGCCCTCTAGCATTTTCTTAGCAGAATCAATACAGGGTGGTTTGCCATTCCCTTCCCCAGTCATTACCGTTTTACCTCCCAGCAAGATGGGTACTCATTTTACTGGTCTCGGAAGGATGGAAGGCTGAGTCGACCTTGAGCTGGCTGCTGGGATCGAACTTACAGCCTCATGGGCAAAGCTTTCAGACACCATGTCAGCTGCTTCACCACCCTGCGCCACACTGATGAAAGTGCAATTGAAAAATGGCTGTTATATCCAGATGTCATTTTGGCAGTAAATGAAAGAAATGCAGAAAAAGCAACAGTCTAATGGTTTGTCTTTTACTGAGGATCGTTACTTTGCCTTTATTCAGGTCTTGATGTGAACTGCTTGGTCTTTACGGAACGGCTATTTTTAGTTTATTGAACCCTCCCTTCCTCCTAAGGACAAAATGATTCAGGAACCATCAGTAGTTAAACCCCAAGGAATGTTGCTCCTCCAGGAAGTGGAGTTGGATCCTCCTGCCCTACACAAAGTGTTTCAGGAGAGGCAAGTACAATCTATGCCTAATCCAAAATACTTGGCACAAGAACTGCTTGAGCTGCAAGAACGGAATGAATCGGGAGCGCACGACCAAATAAATCCACAATCTATCTTTGAAGGAGAAAGTAGACAGGTACCACTTTTGATTGATCTGGACTCTACGAGCTCCTGACGCCAAGATAGGCCCATCTCCCACAGACCAACCAACCCACTTAAGCTATTATCTTGGAATATAGCTGGCTGGTCTAGGGTCCTCCATAGGATAGAAGAGATTCCCTTTTTACACCATCCCTGTGACATTATAGCTCTCCAGGAAACGTGGACAAAAGCCGATCTCGATTTTGATGGATATTACTCCTTCAAGCTGGAAGCAGCGCAAGGACAAGGCCCTGGGAGACTGAAAGGTGGCTTGGGTTTCTTGGTATCCACTAAACTAAAGGCAACATGCACTCCCCTAAATCCTTTAAGCAATCTGGCTTTTGGTATTCTGGTAAACTGGGGAGCCAGCAAAATTTTGATCTATAATGTCTATCTCCCTCCCCAAAAGAGGGTTATGGACATCAAAGCTGCTTGGAAAGCTCTAGAAGAATACATACTTGATACCAGTCTGGATCATCCATCAGCAGGAGTCTTGGTCGTAGGGGATTTAAATGCACGTATTGGACCAGATGATCAAACTTTGCGAACCAAACACAAAATAACTTGGATCAGCAATGAGGAGGGCGCAGTAAGCCACTTCCTTACCCGTGCTTCCAAAGATAAATGCTCCAACCAAGCGGGGGTTCTACTTGCCTCGATGGCTCATAAATTAAACCTATCTGTATTAAACGGGTCAACACCCGGAGACCACCCTGGAGAATTTACATACTTGGCAGGAACAAGAGCTAGCACTATTGACTATATGCTGACCGATGCAATTTTTGGCAGGTCAGTTAGTGACTTTCAAGTGCTTCCATACTTAGAAGGGGATCATCTCCCTCTTCTCCTTCATTTCTCTCCCCCTGACCAACACTTCCAATATGAACCTGCGTACTTTCCCCAAATTGCTCTAATGGAAAACACTGGTTGTCGGATAAGATGGTCCCCGCAACTAGATGATTCAGTAAAAAGAATGTTAGTCTCGGACAACTTAAAGGAACTGCGCAAGAAGCTTCTTGTGCCCAGTTCTTGCCAGAACCTTCTTTCCTTGTATGCTGAACTCACTGACAAGTTGAAGCCTGTCCTAACCAAAAAAAACATCCCACATAGTCCGACAACGGGCTATTTTGGCAAACCTTGGTTAGATAAAGACTGCATCAAATCAAAGAAAGACCTAACAGCTGCATACAAACGGTATAATGAAAACGGAGCTGGGTCTTTGAATAACAAGCCTTTACAAATTCTAAATCTTAAGAAAAAGTATAAAAACCTAATAGCTCGTAAGAAGAAAAAATACAGTCTTGAGCTCTGGCAGTCCTTAATACAGTCTGTGAAAAATAAGAACACCACTCTCTTTTGGAAACTGACCTCAGGGGTGAAGTCAAGTGGCAGAATGACTACTGACCTATGCATCCCCCCACAAAAGTGGGTTACTCACTTTCAAAACCTTTATAACGATTCTTCAGAAATGAACCAACCAGGCACATTGGAGGGGCTTCCTGAGTGGCCTCCAGTCACTCAAAATGAAGTAAAATCATTTATTAATCAGCTAAAGGGAGGCAAGGCCCCGGGGCTGGATGGGATCCCCCCTGAACTTCTAAAGAATAATGAGGAATGGTGGAGCCCAATATTAGCAACTCTTTTTACATCTATTAATTCCTCAGGTCATATTCCGAGTAGTTGGCTGACAGCAGTGGTTGTACCTTTATATAAGACTGGCAAACGAAGTGACCCAGCAAACTATCGCCCTATCAGCTTATTGAGTATTCCCAGCAAATTATATGCCAAACACCTACTAGAGAAACTCTCGAGTTGGAGCGAGCAGGAAGGGCTGATAGGGCCCGAACAAGCTGGCTTCAGAGAAGGTGCCTCCACTATCGATCACTGCTTGACTATCCAACACTTAGCAGAAAAATACACCTCTGCAAAATCTGCTCTCTACGCTGTATTTGTTGATTTTAAAGCGGCCTTTGATTCCATCTCTAGATCTCGCCTCTGGAAGAAATTGGAGAACACCTCTATTGACAGACGGCTTCTTGCCCTTATTAAATTATTATACCAGGGTACAACAATAAGGGTCAGATGCAGTAACCAAGGCCACCTTACCAATCCCATTAATGTTACTAAAGGAGTTAGACAAGGCTGCATCTTAGCTCCTACTTTGTTTAATATTTACATTAATGGTATAATTAACTCATTCCAGGACAAGGAATTTCATCCCCCTAGTTTAGCCCATCGTCCAATTCCTATTCTCCTTTATGCTGATGACGTAGTTTTACTTTCCAGAACTGCAGTAGGACTCAAAAGAATGCTAAGGAGGCTTAGCAGTTACTGTAAAGAAGAACAACTACAAGTAAACTACAAAAAAACAAAGGTCATGATTTTCGGCAAGAGGACCAAACCAAAAATTTGGAAACTAGACAACTGTAAAATTGAAGAAGTTCACAGATTCAAGTACCTGGGAATTGTAGTACAATCTTCATGTGCTAGGACTGCGCACTGTCAATATGCTGCTGAGCAAGCCCAAAGATCGGCTAACAACATTCTCAAATTCTATCGAACCAAGGGTAAATACTTTGTACCAGCAGCCCTAGAGCTCTACAAAGCCAAGACACTTTCTCAGCTGCTTTATGGCTCTTTCTCAGGAACCCCAACATCTAGTGTTATGTTACTGGAAAGGGTGCAGTCAATATTTCTAAGGAAGATCATCCAGCTCCCTAAGTGCGTATCAAATGCTAGAGTGAGATTGGAAACAGGTATGCAAAGTGTGGAAGACAAGATCTATGTGTCATCGATCCTATATTGGCTGAAGCTAACCTATGACCCAAAGCGATTGTCTGCCTTGATCTTAAGAGACAACTTTCAGCCAATTTGGCTAAAAACTGTGAAATGCAAATTATCACAGCTTGGCTTCATGGAACAACAGCTAGCCTTCATACAGCAAGATCAAGCTAAATCCATAATTAAACAAAGGGTCAAGGACATCAGCCGGCAAAGGGATCTAGCCAAAACACCAGAATTTCTGTGTCCAGATAGGATCCGATACACGCTTGTTCCAGCTCCATACCTGTCAGACCTAGAACTTATCACCCATAGAAGGGCCTTCGCCCAAGCAAGATGCTCAACTCTACCCACTGCTGTGCTGGAGGGGCGCTACCAAAAGAAACCCCTTGCTCAGAGACTCTGTCCTTGTGCCAGCGGATGGATAGAGTCAGATGAACATGTGTTTCTGTTCTGCCCCATTTATGACACTATCAGACGCACCTTTATCCAGCCAATTCTGAACACTTACCCGAGATCTTCCACAAAGGAGAAAATCAAGGTACTGCTTCAAGACGCAGATAAGCAAACAACTCTCTGCACAGCTAAATTTTGCACCGCCGCCATGAAATTGCGTACTCGGTATATGGATCAAAAAAATTATTTATGATCCAACCCTATAAGTACAAAGCCATTTTTTTTTAAACTGGTAACTTAAAGTATGTTTTAAATACTGACTATGATGTCAGACTTTTAACATTTTTATAGCATTGGCAGTTTTCCTGCTTTTTGGATTGTCTTGGTTTTAACTGCATGTATTTGGGTTTTGGTCTGAATGACCGTGAATAAATATTGATTGATTGATTGAACCCTCGGGAAAATGGCTGGAGATCACCCAGAATTACAAATGGTCTCCAGAGATCAGTTACACAGGAGAAAATGGCTGATCTGGAAGAAGAGTTGGTTCTTATATGCCGCTTTTCTCTACTCGAAGGAGTTTCAAAGCAGCTTCCAGTCATCTTCCCTTTCGTCTCCCCACAACAGACACCTTGTGGGGTAGGTGAGCCTGATACAGCCCTGATATTACTGAACAAGAAGAGTTGGTTCTTATATGCCGCTTTTCTCTACTCGAAGGAGTTTCAAAGCAGCTTCCAGTCATCTTCCCTTTCGTCTCCCCACAACAGACACCTTGTGGGGTAGGTGAGCCTGATACAGCCCTGATATTACTGAACAAGAAGAGTTGGTTCTTATATGCTGCTTTTCTCTACTCGAAGGAGGCTCAAAGCGGCTTACAGTTGCCTTCCCTTTCCTCTCCCCACAGCAGACACCCTGCGAGGGAGGTGAGGCTGAGAGAGCCCTGATATCACTGCTTGGTCAGAACAGTTTTATCAGCATCGTGGCGAGCCAAAGATCACCCAGCTGGTTGCATGTAGGGGATGGCTGTACGGCGTTATAACCTACTGAAGTCCCTCTCCTCCCAAAACTTCAGCCTCCCCAGGCTCTACCCCCACCCCCCAATCTCCAGGTATATCCCAAGCCAGAGTTGGCAATCCTAAACCAATCTCTGGGCACTATCACGTATATATGGAGGAAATTGCTACCTGTTGCACAAGATCTTGCCCAAACGGAACTATGTTCAGTCTGCTGATGTTTCTGCTTGCAGAGCGCTGGCCCCAAACATTAATTAATCAATTAATTAATTGCAATTCATGGTTCCTCAGAACTCCAAAAAGCTACGTGAAAGAAACCTTTCCTCTGAATCTGTGCCTGAGAAGCCCAATTTTTATGTGAAATCGAGGAAATTCCATGCAGCTGAAAGAGTGCTGACTCAAAATTTGAGGTCACTGCAGAGACGAGTCGTCTCTGTTCAATCAAAATGTTTACATCGCTTTAAAGCAACAACTCAGAGGCCATGAAGAGGAGCAACCTGGGGAAGTCCCCTGCAACTTGATTGTCTCTATACACTCTTGAACCTTGGTCCTTTTGACTTAATTCAGACTCTGTAAACTCGATTCTCCTCAAACTTGGGGGGCAGGTAGAGGAGAGTCAGCCAGATGTGCCCTGTAAATTTGGTGTCTCTAGTTTGCACAAGATCCATATTACACATTCCTGCACATCAGTCATTCTGACAGATGCAGGTTCAGGGGAATCTAGAATGGAACCTGTGCCAGCTAGAGACACCAAATTCACAGAACATCCCCAATTGACTCTCTTCTACCTGCCCTCCTAATTTGATGAGGATTGGGCTTACAAGGTATGAATTATGCCCCTCCCAAAGAAGGTGGCCCAGGAAAGTGCTTTCTGGGGAAATGACAGAACAGCTAGGGATATTAACAATTACCTCACATGTAAGGTTCAGTACCACTTTGCTTGGAGAAAGTGATCGAAAGTATTTAAACAAATAAATATTGTGATAAAACTTACTTTGAATACAGAACAAAGTATTTTTATAATCTGAGAGGAAGAGAAATCGTTTCCCACCTTCTTGCGCTGGACCCTGAAAAGGGTGTTTTTAGGTTGTCTAGGCAACCCAAAAAAACAATTAAGACCTCCTGAAGTGGTCTCCTAGATCCCAGTCACCTTTCTTTGTTGCCTAAGCAACCTAAAATGGTGAACAAAATCTTCTAAAACAAGATTAGGGGAGTTTGAATTTTATTTAATCCTGCTTAAAAAACAACAACGGAGAGTTGTCCATTAGCTAATGGTGGGGGAGGACAAATATGACAGAATGCTTAATGGTGCTTTAATATAAAAGAGAATCATTCATTATCACCAGAAAGGAGCATGGGAAAGCGGCATTTTCACTTATGCTCTCCAGAGCTGCTTCCAGCATGAGATGCTGAGGGTACAAGAAAAGCAATTTTTTGAAGCTATCGAGGCAGCTTCTCCCCGCCCCCCCCCCAACAGCGAAGAGAAATAAATTATTGACATCGTCATAAAGAGAAATACAAGTGAGGGCACTGGAGCCTGCAAACGAAAACTTCAGGCTCATGGGTCTCTGTTCGGTGGGCAAGTACACCTGGAACAGGTAAAGAAGATAGAACTTCCCTGTTTGCAGCAGTCTCCCTTGGGCAGGGGGAGTGTCAGTGATGAATTTAAGTCATGTTATCCTTCTTCCAAGAAGCTTCAGCCAGTATATATGGTCCTTTTATCTTAATAACAATCTTGCAAGGTTGGAAAGTATTCAGTAAACTTTATAGAGAAGCAGGGATCCTAACCACGGAAGCCGAGGGGCAGAGGGGTTAAGTGACCCTTTCTATTCCGCTGCTCTCCCCCTGCCTCTTTATCCTCCCTGGAAGAATGCACCTCCATTCTTGAGATAAGCACAACAGGATCAGATCTGACATTCACAGGGACTGATCCTACTCATGTCCCAAGATCTGATGAGATAAAGCTGGGTTCAGTCCAAGCTGCTTCCATTTGAAAAAGTCATTGGATTCAAAACTTCCTTCCTTCCTTCCTTCCTTCCTTCCTTCCTTCCTTCCTTCCTTCCTTCCTTCCTTCCTTCCTTCCTTCCTTCCTTCCTTCTGGATTTACAAATGAGAAGGCCACACTTTGGAATACTCCCCTCTGCTTAAAAGCTCCCTAAAAATAGAACATCAACCCAGTAAACAAAGGGGAGAGGGAGAATTTGTTTTCCTGCTGTAAAAGTTTTTTTTCTCTATGTGCAGAACTGCTTACTGAGGGAATACTTGGTGTCAGATTCACCTCCCCTGCAGCCTGAATTGGTGCAGTCCCTTCTGCCACCTCAGTGGTCTACCCCATCCTTCTCTGGCAAGCGTAAATCAAGCTCCTCCCCTGGGCTTCTTCTCAAAATAGCAAATGACTTGCTCTTAGTAAATGGGTATAGAATGAGTCCCAAAGCAGCCCATAATCTCCTGATTCAGCAATTTCCAGCAGCCACTGCCAGAAGTGAGAGGCAAAGTGGGGGGGGGGGGGTTGGAGAAAGAGTGTGGGAGCTCTCTTTCAATGAAACTGCTGACCCTATAACCTTAACAATCATGTTGTGAGCATCAGCAATGTAACTATCAAATTTAACACAGATGGACTGAAGATCGGTGGGTTATTGCAAGTTCAGATCCGAGGAATCACCCTGCAACATCGAGGGTATTGTTCCAAAGGAAAGAAATAGGATCAAATAGTTATTATCTGAACCGGATGGCAAAACTAGCCAATTTGGGGAAGGCCAGTGCACCTATTTAAAGAAATTTAAATTATCTCACAATAATTGAAACCTACTTCCCATCCATGACTTCCCAACCTCTTGGAATCTTAGATGAATATACCTGTAACTTTGCCTGACTCTCATGGGGTAGCCTGCAAGACTGTCAGCTGCCTGGCATGTAATAGGTCATCATATTATTTTGCATCAAATTACAACCTAAGCAGGCAAAGTTTCTTGAAGTGCTTGGCTTGGCTACTCAAAGTTGTAGCGGTCTCTTGACAAAGCTCTCCCATACCTGCGAGGTGAAGGCCGGTGTTATAGGAATGGAATTCATGCTACATCTTTGAGCAGGTTATATAGTAAAAAGATGTGATTGTCAGCAATATAGAATGGGAAAAATATTGGAATATTGGAAAATTGAAAGGATCATTTTCACGATCATAGGAGGGAACAACCACTGATGAAAATTGAACATTGAAAACGGCACAAATCTAGAGTCCGTTTTGGTTGCTTCATTAATCATTAAAATAGTGATGACACATTTTGATGTTGGATTCAATAAATATTACACTATATACAGATTTTGATAGCCCGGGACAGGTTCTCTCATTTTTTTGTTGGTATGTTTATTCAGAACTGCCTGTTTTTTAGCTCTTCAGATACGGAGTCAGAGGTGGGAGTATTTGCAAGACCCGGCCTGGAACCTGAGGCTGCCCCTGCAGGATCGGGACCTGACCATTCCAGAGTTCTGCACAACCAGGCTCAGGAAGTACAGACACTCGGACCCAGAGCCACAACTAGACACAAGTGTGGAGGGGGGCCTAGCGCCCATTATATAGTTAGATACAGCAGGTTTTGTTGCTAGTGTAACCATATCCAAAATGCATGAATGCCCCTTAACTTGTTGGGATTCAGCTGAACCGATTTGGCCGAATCCAAATTTTTTGAGGGATTTTGGTGCACATACTTCTGCCCCCCACCCTTTCCAGGCAACAGCATCCCTGCTGCCTGAAAAAGGGGGGGGAGAGTACTCATGATGATGACAGTTGTCCTTTCCATTCCCTTTAAATCCTTTCCCAGCATTTAAAGGACAGGACTCATGTCATCATGAGCTCTTTGGCGTGCTGGCTTCTCCCTTTAAATGCTCACCCCACCTTAGCAGGCAACCCTAGAGATAAGGAGCATGAAAGGCTGCTAGCAAACAGAACTTTTATGTCCAGAGGCAGTAAGCTAGGCAGGGCATTGTTCAATGAGCTGGCTGCTCCCTTTAAATTCTCCCTTGCCTGTGAAATAAGGAAATAAGATGTGGTCAAGATGTATTTTCCTGGATTTTTCAGGTAATTGAGAAAGATACAGCTGCGCTCTCTATTTTCACTTTAGAGCAGGGGTAGTCAAACTGCAGCCCTCCAGATGTCCATGGACTACAATTCCCAGGAGTCGCTGCCAGCAAATGCTGGCAGGGGCTCCTGGGAATTGTAGTCCATGGACATCTGGAGGGCCGCAGTTTGACTACCCCTGCTTTAGAGTTAAAGACCATGAATGGCTGCTAGTAAACAAAGCCTTCATGCTCAGAGGCAGTATACCAGTGAAACCCAGTGCTAGCATTTATCTTTTATCTTTCTAACATCAAACAATACGACCGAACATTGAGCCATTATACCATCAAGTTTGATGGAGGTCATGAAACAAATCTTTGAACTTGGGGATTTATGCTATAGTTCATCTTTGACTATGATGGCTTGCATATGTGAATCTACTTTCTTATATATTTAACATTTTTGTATAACAGTAGATTATTTAGTACATGTCTTATAATTGTTACCCTGTATGTTGGGTTAGCATCCTCCTTTTGTCATTGGCTTAATCACCCTGGTTTGTTTGAGGACTTGCCCCTTTACTTTTTTTTTTTTTTTACCTCTGTTCACTTAATGGTTCAGAGTGGCGAAAATTCCATGTTGGATATTATTAAGAAAGGGACTGAAAATAAAACGGAACGTTCTTTTATTGAGCCGGAGCGCAGCCTCATTTGCTATCCTATGTATAGTTTAGGTTGCTGCATCTCAAAAAAAAGGATATTGCAGAACTGGGAAAAGTACAGGAGAGGGCAACCAAGAGGATTAAGTAGTGGGAGAGGCAGATTCTGTGAAGGTTCAAGTGAGTGGCAGGTTACAGTGGATGAGCAATAGAAGAATAAGAATGAGTTGGTTCTTATATGCCACTTTTTTCTACCTGAAGGAGTCTCAAAGCAGCTTACATTCACCTTCCCTTTGCTCTCCCCACAACAGACACCCTGTGAGGTGGGTGAGGCTGAGAGAGCCCTGATATTCCTGCTCGATCAGAACAGCTTATCAGCACCGTGGCGAGACCAAGTTCACCCAGATGGCTGCATGTGGGGGAGGAGTGGGGAATCAAACCCAGCTCGCCAGGTTAGAAGTCCATTACACCAAGCTGGCTCAATAGGGTTGTGAGTGACCTGAATTGTGTGGTGGCTGGACTAGATGACTCAGGAGGCCCTTCCCTATTATGTTGTTCTATTTGGAAATTTGTATTCTATTTTGGAAATTTTTAACAGAGGCTGGATAGCCATCTGACGGAGAGGCTGATTCTGCGAAGGTTCAAGGGGCTGGCAGGTTACAGTGGGTGAGTGTTAGGGTTGTGAGTGTCCTGCATAGTGCAGGGGGTTGGACTAGATGACCCAGGTGGTACCTTACAACTCTGTCATTCTATGATTCTATGGTTGAACTTTGCTTTGATGAAAGGCTGAACGGTCCAGGACTTCTTACTTTAGAACAAAGAGCCTCCGGGGAGGGTGGTATATAAATATGATAAACAAATAAATAAATAAATAAATAAATAAATAAATAAATAAATAAATAAATAAGGGGAATCAAGATAGAAGTTTGTAACATTTTTTGCATGGTGGAAAATGCAGAGAGAGGTGGCTTTTTCTCCTTCTCCCATAACACTGGAACTCAAAGGCATCCAAGGAAGTTGATGGACAATAGAAAAGGAAGCAATTCTGTACTCTGCATTGTGGAACTCAGTGCCAGTGGAGAAATTGATGGCCACAAACATAAGGTAAAGGTATCCCCCGTGCATGCACCGAGTCATGTCTGACCCTTGGGGTGATGCCCTCTAGCATTTTCATGGCAGACTCAATACGGGGTGGTTTGCCAGTGCCTTTCCCAGTCATTACCGTTTACCCCCCAGCAAGCTGGGTACTCATTTTACTGACCTCGGAGGGATGGAAGGCTGAGTCAACCATGAGCCGGCTGCTGGGATCGAACTCCTAGCTTCATAGGCAGAGCTTTCAGACTGCATGTCTGCTGCCTTACCGCTCTGCACCACAAGAGGTTCTTGGCCACAAACATAGACAGATATAAAAAGGAATTAAAAAGATTCTGAGAAGATAGGTAGGGTTGTCAGTTCCATCTTGGGAAATAACTGCAGTAGAGCTTGAGGAAGGCAGGGGCTGGGGAGGGGGAGACTTCAATGAGTTGCAATGCTATAGAGTCTACCCCCCAAAGCATCCATTTTCTCCAGATGAATTGATCTCTATTACCTGGAGATCAGTTATAATCCCAGGAGGTCTCCAGCCACAAGCTAGAGGCTGGCAACCCTAAGGGGAAGTCCATCAATGGTTCCTAGTAAACAGAACCTTCATGTTCAGAAGCAGTAAACTTCTGCTAGGAGACAACAACAGTGGAAGTCCTTGGCCTGGGTGTTCTGTTTCTTGCTTTCCAGAACCAGGACTGATACATGATGTTGGACAAGATGGGCCACTGGTCTGATTCAACAGGTTCTTCTTATAGTCTTATGATTGGCTGAAGGAATCTTTATGAGTGCTGATAAATTATAGATAGCCATGCCTGTGAAGGAAAAACAGTGTTTTTGCCGCTTAAAATAATGAATATCACATTCATTCCCCGAAAATCTTTGGCGCCTAAAAAGAAACAGTCTGATTTCTTAAAAATAAGGAAAAAACAGAAGAATTTTGAGAGGCTCCAAGACATAATTCAAGCATGAATTATTCCTTCTTAGCATAATTTAGAACAAGTGAACATTTGCATGAGGCTGCAGTGGATGTGCATTTTTTAAAATGCGCTATTTTTTTTTCTTAGACCAAATGAGAAAGTAGTAACGATGTAATTGAAATTCAAATATCATCATGAAAATAAGAATTCGTTGGCTTGTCATATGAAGGTGCCTTACACGGAATAAGTCGATGGACAGAGGCATTCCAGGGTTTCAGGGCAAGGCCATTCCCATCAGCCTCTACCCATGTTTCAACTGGAGATGACAGGGAATGAGCTTGGGACCTTCCTCATCTTGAGCAGATGCTCTACCACTGAGCCACAGCCCCACCACCACAAGCTGAGCTCCTTTTTTCCCACATACAGACCCACAACTTTCCATCCTTTCAGCTGGAAGCTCCCATACAATCGTGACAGAATCACTGGGGCACTCCATATAAACATGTAATGCCCTCTGAGGTAAATTCATCCAACCACTAGGAGCCTTTAACTCAAACCGGGGCTTATGTTTTAATTTGCTGTGTTTTGTTTAACATGTGCATTTTTAGCTCTAGTTTTTAAATTCTTTTATGGTGTATTTTTATTACACTGTTTGATTGTTAGCTGTCTTGACGTCCCTGAATGGGCAGAAAGTTAGGATACAAGTGTTCTTGACAAATGTACCACAGGCTGGCTTGATCTAGACAGAGCTCAGAAACTAAGCAGGGTTAGCCCTTCTTGGTGTTTTTATGGACCACCAGGGAAGTCCAGGGATGGCAAACGACCTCTGACCCCCCATCGACTTTCTCAGTGCACACCCTTGGCATTCGCGGCAATGTATTGAGGTAGTGATACGAAGCTCATGAGTATTCTTGCTGAAATGAAATTGATAAGCAACACACTGATCATTAGAACCCCCAATGCCCCACTCCCAGGCACACAGGAGAATGCCCCAATTAAGAAAAGGTAAGGTAAAGGTAAAGGTATCCCCTGTGCAAGCACCGAGTCATGTCTGACCCTTGGGGTGACGCCCTCTAGCGTTTTCATGGCAGACTCAATACGGGGTGGTTTGCCAGTGCCTTCCCCAGTCATTACCGTTTACCCCCCAGCAGCAAGCTGGGTACTCATTTTACCGACCTCGGAAGGATGGAAGGCTGAGTCAACCTTGAGCCGGCTGCTGGGATCGAACTCCCAGCCTCATGGGCAAAGCTTTCAGACTGCATGACTGCTGCCTTACCACTCTGCACCACAAGAGGCTCTTAAGAAAAGGTGGGCTTCCCCTATTCCCGGGGGAATATGTGCAAAACAGTCTTGCTCCAAAGTACACATTACATCATCCCTAAACACTGGCTCAAGGCCAAGCTCTGGCTTCCACAGTTCCATCTCGAAGGAAGTACATTAGCAATTAGCCACACAAGGAAATACACAACAGAAGTAAGCATCAGAGGCAGTTATAATCAGGTAGACTTTCCCAGGCCATTGACAGTCAACAAGCTCCTCACCCCCCCCCCAATCCCTTACATTTGCAAATGAAAATACAGTGAAATCTATGGTTATTGATGTTATCATTGATACCTGGCAAATGACCCTACCAAACAACCATGGCAGGAGGCTGACAAACAGACAGATCCTGATGCCTTGAAAACATCATGGGGATGGCAGGTCATATGTTTATTTTATTTTGTTTGTTTGTTTGTTTATTATTTGATTTCTATACCGTCGCTTCCCGTAGCCTCACGGCGGTTTACACATACAATTCTAAAACAATAAAACCCCAATAAAATCCCCAATAAAATAACAATCACAATGGCGACCATAATCTCCAGTAATCCCTCCTTGTTCAGATCTAATCTAATGTACTAGATCTAATCTAATGTAATGAGAGCCGGGGCCGAGATGAGTTTGGGAACCAGTTGGAAAACCCCTCCCCCGGGACTCAACTGTATGCCTGGTGGAAGGGCTCCGTCTTGCAGGCCCTGCCAAAAGCTGGTAACTCCGGCAGGGCAAATAGCTGTTCCAGGAGCTCATTCCACCAGGTTGGAGCCAGGACTGAAAAGGCCCTGGCCCTGGTCAAGGCCAGGTGTACGACCCGGGGGCCCGGGACAACCAGTAAATTCATACCCGCAGAGCGAAGGGCCCTGCGGGGGGCATAAGCAAGCAAGCGGTCCCGCAGGTCAGCAGGACCCAGGCCAAGTATGACCATAAATATTAATACCAATACCTTGAACCTGACCCAGAAACAGACAGGTAACCAGTGCAGTTGACGAAGCACTGGCTGGATATGGGCCTTCCAAGATGTCCCAGTGTCCCTGCATTTTGTACCAGCTGTAACTTCCGGATCAAGGACAAGGTTAGGCCGGCATAGAGTGACTTACAGTAGTCTAATCTGGAAGTGACCGTTGCATCGATCAAAGTGGCCAGCTGGGCCCTAGTAGCTGGGCTTGGTGAAGGTGGGAAAAAGCCGTCCTGGCTACTTTCGTGATCTGAGCCTCCATTGAAAGGGAGGCTTCAAAAGTGACCTGATGGCAAAATAAATGAATAAAAATGGTTGGTGAATGTTGTCGCAAGGACGCTACAGATCACAGTGGAATCTCACTTGGTATGAGCATCTGAAGAAAGATCCCCTTAAGGGGAGTTTTAAGGGGAGTTTTAGGGGGTACTTTGTATTCTGTTTTTTATTGTAAGCTACCACAAGACAATATTGTTGAGAGTGGCGGGGTACAAATCAAAGCATGAAGGAAGGAAGGAAGGAAGGAAGGAAGGAAGGAAGGAAGGAAGGAAGGAAGGAAGGAAGGAAGGAAGGAAGGAAGGAAGGAAGGAGAATAGGACTCAGGAAGGAAGGAAGGCAGGCAGGCAGGCAGGCAGGCAGGCAGGCTCAACTGAAGGACTATAATGATAAGCCAAGTCACAAAAGAAAGGCAAAAATAGTGGAAGAAATGTAATAGGGGGAAAGCAGACAATAAGAAGAGAAACCAGATACTAGATGACAGAAATACACTCCCACCGAAATGCTGACAAGCAATAGACAAGGTTGAATTGTGGCTTCTCTGTACTTCAGTGCTTCCCCACCCCCCTTCAAAATGCCATGAGTTCTGACAATGGTGAGGAATGCCTATAAAACCCTATCATTTGCCAAAGAAGTCAGTCTGTATTTACTTAATTTTCAATAAAGGCCGATCGACAAGATCCACTCTTAGTTGGTGTCAGAATGCTATGCTTCTGCCATGATTAATAGTAGCTTTGTTTTCACCATGTTTTCTCGCCTTGGTCAGCTCCTTCTGTTTTGTCTCTCCCCCATCCATCTCCATCCACCTCTGAAATGTGGCCTTAGGCTCTACCTATCTTGCTGTTTGAAGTCTTCCCACATTGTATGGGTTCTCTTGGGAAGGGATATGTGTCAAGGATTATATGCTATGCCTCTGTGTCTATACCTCAGTTTTGACAAGGTATTGTGGAGTTAACAAATAAACTCTTTGCACCGAGTCAAGGGTTTACGTGCCTGGGTAATTGAAGGAAACTCACAGTAGGATATCATGCAATTGGGGGGGGGGGTATTATTTCCCCAAGGACCTGTAGTGTCCCCTCCACCGCATCCTCCTCCACTATCTCTGCTTCCTCTATTACAATTGATTCTGTGTCAAGAGATTTTGGCCAAGGTTGTCTGAGTCACATCATTTTCCCTAGGTCCTTCAGGAACACTTTGCATTGGAGTAAAATTCTGGGCTCATTAAGTTTCCTATTAGATCTCAAGGAGACAAACTATCATGGGGGCAAATGCAATGCGGCACTGGATTGTGTGCCTGTGTGTGTTTTGCCACCTAACGATTAAAGTCACTGTGATTCTACCTAAGAAAACTTCTTGCCCTCTCTCATTAAGTAAATTAAAGGTTGAATCCTAATTATACCGTTCTACCCTTAGGGTTTTTCCTTCTCAAATGTCTCCTACTAATCTGCTTAAGTCTAGATATTCTATTTAGAAATGGACCTTAATGCAGCTTGTATTTATTGATCAGGTATGTCTCTTGCTAGAGATAAAAGACAAATGCCCCCACCCCCCTCTATTTGTTTTAGAACAAGGGTCTACGGATTCAAACAGACAGTGAAAAGATAAAAAATTAGAGACCACTCCCCGTCTAAACAACTATCACTTTAGCATTAAAGGCATATATTAATGGGAAAGGGGGTGGGGACTAAAATATTCCTTATAGCAGATGAGGGCAAGACAGAGAGGAGCCATTTTGGTAGGACATCTCATGCACTTATAATTGATCACCAGCTGATACATATCAGTCCTCCTAGAGAAACTGTCCACTAAAGAATGTGGACTCTATGGCATTATACTCCATCAAAGTCCCTCCCTTCCCTAAACCCCACCTTCCCTAGGCTCCTCCCTCACCCCCCAAAATCTCTATGTGTTTCCCCACACAGAGCTGACAATCCTACACTTTAAGGACACTACAGCTGTAAGGATTTAGAAAGCTCAACTGTATGTTTGAAAAGACTTGTTTGGTTGTAAACGGCTTTGAGCGACAAGAAAAAGCTGTATACAAGTATAGAATTTTTAAAGACCTATATGGATAAAAATCTACAGCTGCCACCAGTGCCATCTTGTGCAGCTTTGGGGAAGATGGTTTGTGGAGAAGCAGCCTGCTGGTTGTTATGGGGAACTGAACTTTTCTTCTCAGTCATGGTACCAAAACTCTGGAACTGTCTCCAAGGAGACTCACCTCAGCCTGTTCTTCTTTTCCTTTTTTAAGATTGATTTTATTATTTTACACAGATTGTAAAAAGAAAAATCAGAAAAAAACAATAAACAAGTGAACCAGGAAAAAAAACAAAGCACAGGCATCCCTTATCACTGGCATTACATTCTAAGGTTGCGTTCTTATTACTATTGTTATTATTAATTCATTTATTTTTAACTTCCCCATCCCTACCTCATTCTTCTAAGTCATAATCCACAAACTATACCTTCCTCTTTCTTTATATCACTTCATCATTAAATCTTTCATCATATTTACATTGTAAATAGGTCTACATTTACTTTCTTTAATCTTCAGGACCACAGGTCATCCAATCATTACTTTCCCTTTCACAAAAAAGTCAATAAAAGATTTCTATTGCTTCATAAATGGATATTTTCCCCCACTAACCACTGCTGTGAGTTTGGCCATTTTGGCCAGTTCTAACAGCTTAACAATCCAATCCTCTGCTGTCGGCAGAGTTGTAGTTTTCCAGTTCTGGGCATAATAAAAGTCTTGCGGCTCTTGTCATATACCTAAACCAAGGGCCATTTCGCACGGCTTCAAAGTAGCAGAATGGTTGCTATTTGGAAACGCTACTAATTTGCCATAACCCACGACGTCGTAGACAATCTGCAACAATCCTGAAACCAATCAGCAAAAAGCGCTTCGTTGTGGCGCTTTCAGGGGAATCCAGAAAAGTGGATTCACCCTCCGGATAGCGATACACTCCTGCAACCAATCTGCAACAGTAGCGCTAAAGACCTGTGCGTTACCATTGTTGCTGGTTCTTCAAAGTCCCTCCCCCTGGCTCTCTCCTCCAAACTTCCGGCGAAGCGATCGCCATTTTTTTTTCTCCGAGCGAGCGGGGATAAACGCACCGGCGAGCCTCTTTCTGTTTAGAGGCTTCCCTGGCTTCAGTCCTTCACCTTTAGTCACTAAGCACAAACCACTGAAAAGCCCGTTTGCTGAAATAAAGTCCCTTTATTTTTTACAAATAAATTCAGCCGAAAATCGGGACCGTGAGAGGGGGGGGGATTTTTTTTTTATCACTCGAGGCAGCGTGCAAACGATCATACAATCAAACGACAGCTCACATTAGGCAGCTGGATGGGTCTCTCCGTAGCAACGAATCTACCTAGATTCGTTGCTATGGGTCGTTTTTTTTTTAAAAAACCTTTCTTAAAGGGAAAGGGGCTGTTTGGGAGCATGCTAACGGCTGCCCATTGGCTGCTTGACGGCCAGGGGTGGGACGAGCTTGGCAATAGCGCTTCCTTTCTAGCAATTTCTGCCGAGACCGGAAGCCTGTGGGAAACGCTAAAAAACGCAACTGATTCCACTACAAAGGCAGGTATGCATAACGACGAATTCCACTATTTTAAATGGCGATTTTTCATTCCGCAAACAATTTGCAACAAAGATCCCTGTGCGAAAAGGCCCCAATTATCTTGCCATCTCCTGATGGTGGATGAAGACATTTCCCCCCCACATAACACTCCCTTAGCCATCCTTACTTCCTCCCCCGTGATGTAACTGACACTTTATGTCTTTCGCATTTACTTTATCCTCTGATTTTAAAATCTTTTAATGACTGATTTCTGTGTCACTTTTAATGGCCTTCAAGATTAGAGTTTCATCTCTGTGTTTTAATTGATGACCCACCTTGGTGGTCCTAGGAGGGCAGAAAAGCAGGGTAAAAATCCTGTTAAGTAACATGTTAAAAAGTCAAACAATCGATAGATAACTACAATGCATGTCTATGTCTTGTATTTTTGGTCTACATTGTGAATACTTCTATGAGATTCTTGCTTATAATGGCTTGTAATGAAAAATTAGAAACTGCAGTATAAAAACAAGCCATTAAAAAAAACTAACCATTGAAAAACAAGCCATTAAATGAGAAGATATGTTGTGGAGAAGAGCCAAAGAATTGTGCAGTAACTTTATTTTATTCATTTTAAACACTTTTATGCCTCCTTTCTATACAATTTAGGGTCCCCAAGGTGGGAAAGCATCATCAGAACCATTAAAATACATATATCTAAAACATAAACAAAATGTATCTCAAGCACAGTTCAAGAAAGCACAATTACACCCACCCCCACACACATGTACATTCTTAAATGGGAAGGAGGATTAACAAGAGTCAATGTGGGAATGTGAATTAAAACAGAAAACTCTTGATCTGCTGGCAGAAGGCATTGGTAGAGGGAGGCAAACAAATCTCCTTGTGAAGGAAGGTCCAAAATGTTAACACAGCAATGGAGAGGATCCAAAATGTTAATGCAGCAACAGAGAAGGAACTTTGTCAGGTTGCCACCTATCTAACCTCAGATGGTAGGGCCTCCAAAGATGACTGTCAGATTTCATGGCACCAACATACAGATCCATGAGGTGAACTCTGTTGCTGAAAGCTAAGTGAAGCTATTGTGTTCAGAGCCGTCATCTCTCTGAGCATCTTCAATTTAGAGACAAGGATCAGGCTGTGGCCATTGCCTTCATGCCCAGCTTGTGGATTCCCACAGGGATGCCAGTCTCCAGGGGGAACCTGGGGTTCCCCCGGAATTAAAACTCATCTCCAGGCCTTCTAAAATTGTTATTGAATAGTTTGGGGACTGTTCCATAAGGATCATTCTAGGTGGCTAGCAGAGAACCTGGATTTCAATGATTATTTCATATTTTATATTGGGAGCCAACTCAAAGAGGTCTCGGGAGAGGCAGCCAGAAGTCCCATAGTAGAGTTGACAGGTCCCACCCCCCACCAGCAGGGTTTGGGGGGTAGGGTTGCCAGGTCCAAGCTGAGGAACTCTTTGAGATTTGAGGAAGGAGCCTGAGAAGGGAAGGGGCCTCAATACAATGCCACAGAATCTACCCTGCAGACATTAATTTTCTCCAAGCGAACTGATCTCTGTAGTCTGGAGATGAGCTGTAATTCTAGGGGATGCTCAGAACCCACATGGAGGCTGGCATCCTTAACCAATGTCTACCTACATGTCTTAAGCCCAACGGGCTTCAGAATGACCTTCCATAATTCCACCCAGCATGTTATATCCGCCCATGAGCACTGATGCTCATCTGCCCCCTTCCTTGGCCGGCTGCACCGGGCAGGTTTCCAAGCTGTCAAATGGAAGAGACAGCCATTAATAAATGGGAACTTTTGGCAGCTGAAACATTAAACAGCAAAGCAGTTTAAGCAACTATTGCTTTGTTCTCCATAGCTGTCACACTCAATTTAGCACTTTAATGAATGCTAACAAGGATAATTAACACCATCCTCTCTGAACATATTCCAATGTGTTTGAACTCAGGGACTGCCTGATGATGCAAATGTTCTCCCCCCACCACCCTTCAAGTACATTAGGGGTTAAGGACAAAACAGAACCTATTACCTGGAAAGCCAAGGGGATCAAATAAATGTTGGAATCAGTTAGAAGCTACTGAGTTTATTCAAGTTTGATGCTAAATGGAATGTCACAGGGTGAGGAAGTGCCAGAGGAAAAGTGGTGGTGAGCAACTTTGTGCCATGAATACATA
Organism: Paroedura picta; assembly: GCF_049243985.1. Lineage (NCBI taxonomy): Eukaryota > Metazoa > Chordata > Lepidosauria > Squamata > Gekkonidae > Paroedura > Paroedura picta. The sequence continues at coordinate 34,223,388 of NC_135373.1, forward strand.
GAATGGCATGACCACTTGATTGTTAGGGGATTCGCAATGCACTCCTAAACTGGTTGATGCCCTTTTAAGCCCTGCAAGGCTGTGACTTAGTGGTAGAGCACAATCTTGCCATTCAAAAATTCCCAGGTTCAAGCCCTGACATTTCCACTGAAAAGGAAATGGGAAACATTGTGCAAGAGGACCTGAGTACTTGGAAAACCACTGCCAGTCAGAGTAAACAGAATCATAGAATCACAGTTGGAAGGGACCTCTAGGGTCATCTAGTCCAACCCCCTGCAAAAGAATGCCCTATGCAAATTTGACAGCTCTGTCAGGGTCCAGATTTCAGCTGGCAACTCATTCTAGCAAGTTGGAGCCTGGGCCAAAAGGGTTCGGGTTCTGGTTGAGGTCAGGTGAATGTCTTTAGGGCCAGGGATTACCAACAAATTGATATCAGCAGAATGACATTCTCTCCAGAAGCACCTTGGGGAAGGTAGTCCCATGGGTAGAATCATAGAATCAAAGAGTTGAAATGGATCTCCAGGGTCATCTAGTCTAACCCTCTGCATACTGCAGGAATTTACAACTACCTGCCCACCCAATATGACCCCAATTTCATGCCCAAGTGCTCCCCCCCTCAACAAAAATCTCCAGAATCCAGCCTGGCCTGGAGGAAATTCACCTACAATTCCACAGTGGCCATCAGCAAGGAAGTGGCCTGGGTAGGCGAGGAAAGGCCACAAGAGTCAAACACCGGCACATCCCTTCCTGCCCACCCACTCACAATCTGCCTAAGTCAGGGGTAGTCAAACTGCGGCCCTCCAGATGTCCATGGACCACAATTCCCAGAAGCCCCTGCCAGCATTCGCTGGCAGGGGCTTCTGGGAGTTGTGGTCCATGGACATCTGGAGGGCCGCAGTTTGACTACCTCTGGCCTAAGTTCATAAAATCAGCACTTCATAGCAAAACAACTGCTTGGCATGTAGAAAGTCCCGGATTCAGTCCCCAACGTGTCCACTTAAAAGGATCAGGTGGCGTGACCCTGTCTGAGACCTTGGAGAATTGCTTTCAGTCTGGATAGACAATCCTGACCCGGATAGATCAGTCTTATGACACCATATAAAACAACTTAATGTGTTCGTTGAAGTCAACGGACTTAGAAAGGTGTAATTCTGTTTCGGAGCAGGCCATCACTACTTTGGACTTTTTTGACTTGTTTTAAGTGCATAGAATTTCGAGCAAGGGTCAAAGTACTGGAAGGCAGTGACCCTCTGAAATCATTGAAGCGATCACTGCCTTCTTGGGACCAGAGACCAATAACTCTTTCTTCCTTTCTTTGCTGTTGAATTGTAACTGACATAGTGACCTCATGGGGCTTTCAGGCAAGAGACATTCAGAGGTGATTTACCATTTCCTGCCTCTGTGTAGTGACCTTGGTATGACTTGGTGGTCTCCCATCCAAGTACCAGCCAGGGCTGGACCTGCTTAACTTCCACAATGTGATGAGCCCAGACTAGTTTGAACTATCCAGGTTTTGTTTTGTTTTTTTTTTGTTCAAAAAGCACCTGACATGAAAGAGATCTAAAATTCCTTCCTTGGAGTTCCTGATTAAAAGAAGGATGAATGACTCTCCCTTGAATTATATTTTTAAAATGGTTTTTAGAAATGGTGCTTCATATCACTTACAGATATAAACAATATTTATGACAACCCAATGGAGTGGTACTGACATCAATATCACATCAATCAATATCACAGAGACTAGAAGATCAGGATACTCAGGTTTTAGGTTCCTTTAATAACAGCATATGTTCTCCCAGTTTCTGGGATATTCTGGGATATTCCTTCAACATACAAATCCATGCCCATGTATATCCAAATTTTGGAGTCACACCCATTAAGAAGAGCATTTTTAGTAGCTCGTTTTAACATCTTTCCCTCAAATTTAACTCAAGGTAGATTTTTGAAGATCCCTCCTCAGGAGAGATATTGTTTGCATGGGTGTAGTGTCCCTGACACATTTTACCATTTACTTTTGGTGTGTCCTAAGTTTGATGCACATCGTCACCCTTTAGCTAACCATCTGAACAAACTGAAATTCAGCTGTGTTGATGAGAAACATCAGATTAAAATGATATTAAATGTGAGGGACTCAGCAATTATTGTAAAAGTAGCCAAGTTCTTGTTGGCAATTTTAAATGAAAATCTTTTTACGATGGAATCTACATCTGGAATTGTTTGAAATTTTCATTTTACACTTTGCAGTTTTATGCTAATAAAGGTATTCTGATTCTGACATGAGCATTTTCAGCTGCATAAAGTTATGTCTGCACTGTAGGTAGAACATAAGTTGAAAGGGGCTGAAGTTGCTGAATCTCATTCTTCCCCTAGGACAAATCCAGTGACACTCATTTTTGGTCCCTGTGCCAACACAACCGACTTGTTTTGCGCTGAATCACAGCCTTTGATATCACAATTGTAGTAAAGGTGAGAAATTGGGTTTGGATCATTGACTTTGGAATCCCAGGTGACAGCAGAATATAAAAGAAAGGAGAAGATCATGTGGGAACCTTGCTCTTCTGTGGTAGACTCCAAGTATTAACCATGGCCAATCCTGCTTAGTGTCTGAACACTGACAGTCAGGCTAGTCAGTGCTATTTATGCAGTTGTATCTTAACTTGCAGTAAAGCCCATTGTGTGGTGTAATGCAACAGGTGCTAGCTCATGGTTTGGTGTGGGCTTTGTGCCTCACTTGGAAGTTGACAACCCTAAGAGGAGGTCTCTCTATGCACCACAGTCCTGACTCAAGGCAGATTCAAGCACATCTAGGAAGTGTGGAATTCCAGAACATGAACTTACATTTATCACCTTCCCTCCTCTCTGCAATGTTTTCTTGACCTGAAATAGGTCGTGGGCACTGGTTGAGTGCTTGCAGAGGCATACAACCTTTTGAGGCCTCACTTTCAAACCTCAAGGAATATTTCCAGCCCAGGAGTAGCCAACCTCCAGGTTCAGCCTGGAGATCTCCTGGAGTTACTGGTCATCTCCAGACTATAAAGATCAGTTCCCCAGGCAGAAATGGTTGCTTTGGAAGGTAGACAGGGCTGCTATGCAAAAGAAACATTTGAAGCCTCCCAAACAGGTTGTTGTGGAGATGAAACACTTGAGGTCTACTGCACAGTCTGTTGGGCAGATGAAACAGGAGGCAAAAGAACCCCCACAACAGTATCCAGTTTCATCAGCACAACAACCTTGTGTGGTAGGCCTCAAATGTTCAGAGAGTGGTGGAGAAGAGACATGCATGGCTTGACTGTTTCTTCCCTCCAGCAGTGAGGCCAGCCACAGCAGTATTTAAAGTGAAAAGGGCCTCTCTGTCAGCCAGCAGTTAGACAGGAGGGAAAAGATTTCCTCCCTCAAAAAGAAAAGACGCCCATGTCCACAGACTCCCCTGCATTGCTTTCGGAAACACCTCCCTCTCCTCAGTCAGGGGCTGCTAGAGGCTCCCTTCACAGCAGGCTGGAAGGAAAGATTGTATTTGTACGGAATCCTAAGCAAGAGCTGCAATTGGCCCTGGGAGTGATTCCACCAATAGAAGGCTTCTGGACCTTTAGCATTTAGTCAGAGTGTACGGTCACAATTTTATGTATATAGATATTAAATTGGTGTGAGGACTCCTTGCTGTTTTGCAGCCTTGATTAGGCTTGTGCTGTGGATAACTCAGCCTGCAAATTCCCTATTTCAGGGGTAGTCAACCTGTGGTCCTCCAGATGTCCATGGACTACAATTCCCATGAGCCCCTGCCAGAAAACACTGGCAGGGGCTCCTGGGAATTGTAGTCCATGGACATCTGGAGGACCACAGGTTGACTACCCGTGCCCTAGTTCATTCTTTCAACCCACACTTCCTCTAGATTTGTCATGAAGGCGGGCTAGAGGGGGGAGGAAACCATGGACGCCAAAGGGCAGGACAAAAAAAAAAAAAATCTAGTGCAACAGATAGATCTCCTTTGCACACAGTTGTGCTTTGTTCCTCCCTACAGATATGCCAAACCATTCTCAAACTAATTTTCCACTAACAGAAGGGGTAGAATAATTGCCAATGGTTCCTTCTTCCTGCTGCAGAACACACATTCCTCCCCTTGTCTCTCACATTGTTCATGAGCATCGCCTGTCCCCAAGACGAAGCATTTTGGAAAGATCCGTAGGCTTTCACAGGCATGGTGGAGGTTGAAAAAATTATCTTCCACTGACTGAAATGCCTCCTGTGGGTAGACAAATGAGTCTGGGGCTGATTCTGCATTTATTTCCCCCCCCCCTGCTGTTAATCCTCCTTAATTCAGATTGATTTGAACCCGAGTCTTTGTGCTTTGTCCCCCTCCCACACTTGAAACAAAAACCCTTCTGCCCTTGAGCATAAGGCCTCTTTCCTAAAGGAGTGAGCAAGTGGCTGAGCAAGCAGGTGGGCAAGTGAGGGGGGGCGGAGCCAAGGCGAGCCGAGCCTTCAGCAGCCTCTCACAGAATGAGGCAAATCTCTGCTGAGAGAAGTCTGGGATTCTGGAGCACAGTCACCTTAAACCTTTACAAAAATAAATCTTGTGAGGAAAATCTTGCAACCAGGAACTAGGAAATCTTAAAACTGGCGCCCAGCCATTCAGGGACAGACTGCTTCTTTACCTCAGTGGGGAGGATGTTATTCCAGCAAAACACAGATGTACACTTTAATACTGAGAGCCCTCAAAGCAGCTTGATCAGTTATACTGAATTTTCTCCGCTCCTGGATATTGCGGGGGAAAGGTGAGGTCACGCGGCTCAATCAGAGTGGTTGTAGAGGGAAAATTTAAATCGCCCCATACCAAAATGGAAATCGCATTCAGTATAGACGGCAGGGATTTAATCGACCTGGGACTGGAATAAAAGCTCCATGCAGATTCATCCTGGATCCACCCCTCTGTCTCTTTCCCTTCCTGTTAGAGAGCACATCTCCTTCACTGCATTAATTTCCTTTGCAGTGACTAAGATGGAGGCAGGCGAAAGGATAGCACTCAAGGGATGCTTACTTGTTTTCTTTTCCGATAATTAAAAGAACACCATCGGAATCAACTTTGCCTAATGTTGCAAGACAACATTAAAAAAACAAAAAGGATTTAAGAGAGAAAATAAATATCTTTGGCCTGAGAGATTCTATAATGACGTCATTTTATAGGAATAGTTATTGCTACAGTTCTTGATTGGCTGTTAATGTTATTCACGCCCAAGTTCCAGATGAATTTCTCTGGGAGAAGCTAAAGACAGGACTTGTTTGCACACTGCCGGTGATCCCCCGGTTGATTAATAGAGCCCTCCTAAGCGGAATTACATTCTTCTAAGCCCAATGACTTCATTAGACATAGAAGGATGTTTTAACTCTGCGTAGGATAACACTGCTAGTTTCATGATTTCATTCTAGGGTGAGAAAGGATGTTACTAACTATGCTGGCGTAAGGACACTATAAGCCCCAATGAATAGCACAGGAATTACTTTTGAGTAGACATCCCATGAGATCCAAAGAGAATCCAGACTATGAGAAGACTTTCTTAGGCTTGATTCCCAACTATTGCAGCCTTGCTGTTGGGGATCTGAAAAATACTATTTTCATATTCCCTTCTTGGAATTAGATAGATGATTTGTTTTAATTCCCTTCATTTATTCCAAAATTTTAAATTATTTTTGTGCCACTTGCCTAAAAATGCTGACTAAGGCCTATTCTGCACAGGTGGAAAAGGCCATGAGGATGGGCCTATGGCATAATACTGCATTCCCTCAGCCACTCCAGGGGCCAACGAGGCCGAGCCCAGCACAGACCTATATGGATGTGGAAGAGGCCATGGCCAACTATGGCACGCCGGCAGGGACAAAAAGTGCCCCAATCAGCTTCACAGTCCTGCAGTGACAAATGTGACATTTTTTAAATTTGCCGGAAGGTGTAGTGCAATCCCACCTTCCTGAAAATAACCTCCCCACCGCTCCCCTGCAAGTTGGAACCTTTCCACCCTGGCTGCGTCCACTGGGGGGCACAAATCTGGGGCGGACCAGGTCCATCATAGTAAAAGGTCCCCTTTAAGGACACAGGAAGCAGTGGAGCATGCTACTCCACTGCAGTACACTGGCTGTGGCCCGGAGTGGCCACTGGAGCAGAATCGACCACTGGCGCCACTGGAGCAGAATCGACCTAAATATCACAAAAGAATATAACAGGCTATAGAAGAAATAAGCAACAAAAAAAAAAAGAAAAAAGAAAAAAAAAAGGTAAATGTATCATCTGGAACCAGAAAAGGGCATCATTGTACACCCAGAGGGTGAGATTGCCAGGGATAATATTTGAAGTCTCTTGGACATATACAGCTGTCATGGCCTCCAATATTATATTTAAAAAATCATTCCAAATTTTTCAGCTGATTTTTCTCCTGGATTTTGGGGTTTTGAATTAGAAGAAGAAGAAGAAGAGTTGGTTCTTATATGCTGCTTTTCCCTACCCAAAGGAGGCTCAAAGCAGCTTACAGTCACCTTCCCTTTCATCTCCCCACAACAGACACCCTGTGAGAGAGGTGAGGCTGAGAGAGCCCTGATATTCCTGCTTGGTCAGAACAGCTTTCTCAGTGCTGTGGCGAGCCCAAGGTCACCCAGCTGGCTGCATGTGGGGGAGCGCAGAATCGAACCCGGCGTGCCAGATTAGAAGTCCTCACTCCTAACCACTACACCAAACTGGCTCTCAGGTCATAAGAGCATAAGAAATAAGAGAAGCCAAGTTGGATCAGACCAATGGCCCATCCAATCTGTGTCACACAGTGGCCAAAACTCAGGTACCATCAGGAGGTCTACCTGTGAGGTGGAACTCCAGAAGCCCTCTCACTGTGGCCTCAGAAGCACCAAGAATAGAGCATCAATGCCCCAAACATGGTGTTCGATCTATACTTTGTGGCTAATTTCCACTGATGGACCTCTGCTCCAGATGTTTATCCAGTCATGTTTCTGAAGTGGGAATGATACGGTATGAATTTTCACTGTTGTTTTTTTTAACATAGGTTTGGTTCTTCAGTCTGCTTTTTGCAGATGGTGCCGTTTCCCAACAGTAAAAAAGACAAACGCTGGGTAAAGGCACCCAATACACAGGAAATGAGAAAGTCAAAGCATGTATTCGATGTCAATCAGAAATGAAGAAAAATACCGAAAGATTCTTACATGAGATTAATATGTTAAATGTCACCAGGCAATATCGTCTTCATTTCGGACTGACATCGAATACATGTTTTGACTTACTCATTTCCTGTGTACTTGGTGCCTTTACCCAGTTTTTGTCTTTTTACTTTAGGTTTTTGACAGGGTACCCTGTATACATTTGTATTCTGGCTTGGGGATGTTTACCAGGCTGGAGGGTGAGCTATGATGTCATGGTAGCTGTATATACTCTGTTTTTCTCTGCCACGGGGACCCAAAGTGGCCCACATCTTCATTATGGACTCCTACTCTACATTCTCATAACAACAGCCTTGTGGGAGGTTAGGTTGTGTGTGCGTGTGTGTCTGTGTGAAGTGCTGTCAAGTCACTTCTGACTTATGGAGACCCTATGAATTAATACCTCCAAAATTTCCACCATTAGCAGCCTTGCTCAGGTCTTGCAAATTGAGTGGCGGGGCTTCCTTGATTGAGCCAAGCCATCTCATTTTGGGTGTTCCTCTGTTCCTGCCACCTGCATCTTTTCTGAGCGTTACTGGCTTTCCCAGTAACTGCAGTCTTCTCAAAGTGGAATTAAAATACAATAGCCTCCTTTCAATCATCTTAACTTCTAGGCAGAAGTTGGGCTGGATTTGTTCTTGAATCCAGTCATTGGCTTTTGTGGCAGTCCACGGTATCTGTAAAACTCTTCTCCAACACCAGCTTTTATTAATTAATTTTCTATACCATCCTGCAGTTAAAACCAGTACCCCACCACCCTCTTAAGTACCCTCTGCCAGACTAACTTTGTGGGCATGGCCGAAAATGGGGGCAGGGGAGCCAAAGGTAAAGAATGAAGCCCATATAATCTTCAGAAAGCCATGGCCTCGACCGTAGGCCTGGTAGAAGAATGCCCTAGGCATCTTTGAGAGCTCTGTCAAGGTCTGGATTTCAACTGGCAACTCATTCTACCAAGTTGGGGGCAGGGCCAAAAAGACCCTGGCTCTGGTTGAGGTCAGGTGAATATCTTTAGGGCCAGGGATGAACAACAAATTGATATTAGCAGAATGCAATGCTGTCCAAAGCATATTGGGGAGGCAGTCCCATGAGCAGAATCACAGAATCATAGAGTTGGAAGCGACCTCCAGGGTCATCTAGTCCAACCCTCTGAACAATGCAGAACTACCTGCCACCTACAGTGACCCCAATTTCATGCCCAAGTACACATAGACCAGACTGCATAAGGCCTTGAAGGTCATTACCAGAACCTTGAACCATATCTGGAACTCCACGGCCAAGGGTAGTCCTGCATACAGGAGAATCACCAGCAGCAATTCTGCACATTTGGTGCATTGACATTAATGAAAACGATCCCCCCAGAACCCCAACATTCTCCATTATACCACTGAAAATCATATTCCCCATATGGAATAGTGTGAAAACTCAGGAATCCCAAATAGTTACTGAGTCTGAATATCATACTAGTACTGGAGCTGGGAAAATTCAGGAATCCCAAATAGTTACTGAGTCTGAATATCATCCCAGTAATGGGATTCACAGATGTCTTGCCCAGGCAAGAATTTCCAAATTTGTCTAGATATTTTTCCTTTTGTCAGCCACGGTAGTTTTCGGAAGACGTACTAGCCCGGATGTAATCTTGATTTCCACAGCTCCGTTTTTGTTTTAATTTGCCAGAGCAAACAATCTTTTCCTTCCCCTCCCCAGAATAGAAATTGTTGAGTGTGGCATTTCTTTAATATCAGGAACAGAAAGTAATGCCAAGAGCTGATGAAAACGATAAGCGCTCTACCAAAATGGAAACAGAAATAGAGAAGGAAGCAGAGCTCTGACAAGTTTTAAATTTCTTGTGCAACACAGTTTCCAACACTAGATGGCAGTGCTGCAATGACTCTGCACGGGGCGGGGGAGTTGGCTAAAGATGCCCTTCTGATTTCAGCTTTTCTGCCAGGGATGATTTTTAATGTCTCATCGATGATGTTTGAACCATCCTCCACCCCCCCACCCCCCATTTTGGCTCCTCTTCTCTTGTGTTAATTACACTTGAGATTCTGTATTTTCAGTCATTTCCCACATAAAATGAGTGCATTTTTCAAGAATTTTGCACATCAGTGGGTAAGTATTATATGAACCCTGTAGGATATAGATTAATGTATTTACGAATCAGCTCCATTATGTGACACGAGTGGAAAAGACCAATTCATGTTCTGAGGCTGAGAAGACAGAATTTCCTTTATATTTAAAAGAGTAATGATATGCTTATTGATCACGTAAATCTTTGCTGGTAATTATTAGATGAGAATAGATTGATACAGATATACATAAGGCCGTAATTGGCATTATATAAGGAAGTTCAATTGATAATAAGACATAAAACGGATACAATTCCAGCTAAAACCTTAACTATGACTCTGATGAGTAAACTGAAGAAGGTTGTTATAACCTGCTTTTCACTACCTGAAGGAGCCTCAAAGTGGCTTACAATTGTCTTCCCTTCCTCTCCCCACAACAGACACCCTGTGAGGTGGGTGAGGTTGAGAGAGCCCTGATATTACTGCTTGGTCAGAACAGCTCTATCAGTGCTGTGTCTAGCCCAAGGTCACCAGCTGTGGAGTAGCGGGGAATTAACCATTACACTGTGCTGATATATTGAGGTATTATATGTTGTATACTCATTTATCTGTTTTATAATTGTTGGTAATTATCGAGAGGGGCATGATAAATTGGTCTATATTATATATATTAAAAATAAATCCAAATAATTATACTGTATACCTCTTTTTTTGTTGGTAAAAACAGTAACAATAGTAATATATATAATGTGTACAATATATGATGTGTACACTGCATGTGTAAATACTATCAAAGGCCTCTATAACAAACGTACACGATGCCTACAATTCTATAGAATTGTAGAATTACAGAAGAAAGTGGGAGAGAAAGAGGCTGAAGGCTCTATGCCTTTCAGCTTGGAAAAAAAAGATTAGTAAAAGGAGAAATGGATGGAGGTAATAAAATTATGCATGAAATGGAGAAAGTAGGTAAAGAACTTTTTTTCTCCCTCTACCATCGACTAGAACTTGGAGCACCCAAAGAAGTTGGTGGACAATAGACTCAGGACCAAAAAGAGGTCCTTCACTCAGGCAAAGGCAGTCCTAAATGGATTTTGCCAAGTACTGGGAGTAAGATACTGTTTCTAAAAATCAACATTGTTCCATCTAAATTTAGATGGGCCTTCTCTAGAGCTCCATTTGGTAGATTTCAACATCAACCCAAAGAGTTGCGCGAATGTCTGTGCTCTGCTAATGTGGCAAAGACACTCTCACGTACTCACAGTGTGCACTCTATGCTGAAGATAGGAATTGTATAATTGGTCCCTTGTCACATCACTTTAGCCATTTAAAGCATACAGCAAACTCTCAGAGCTTTCTGATTAAATTTCTGCTAGAAGACAAAAAACCTACTATGGCGTTTGTGGGAGCAAAATGTTGCTTTATAGCATGTAAGAAAAGAAATGATGTATCGAAGAAAGGTTGTGATATCTATTTTATTGTTTGTTGGTTTTTCAACTGCAATTTGGCCTAAGAAGAGAATAAATACTACGATTACTTGCTTTTATTTCAATGTATTATGTTGTTGATCCTGGTCAAATAAACTAACAAACATAGTTATATAGAACCAGATGAGATGTCATAGGATTGCCAGGTCTCTTTATACTTCAAGGCTTAACACTGAAAGTGCATGTACCAGTGATTTGCAGTGCTGGTGCTACGAAACAGTGTGCAGTCGTTCCCACTTCATGCAAACTCACCAAGTGGCATAGGGATTTGAGAAAACAGCATTACAACCTACAACCCAAGGTACCAGTTTGACATTCCTGACTAGTTGTAGCATCCTTTTAAACCAGTTTTTAATATAACAAAAAAAATCTCAAGACATTTGCTTTGCAGGTGGACGCCATTCACGCCTCAATAAGGACACAGCAAACCCAACTTGGAATAGAAATTGGCCACAACTTTATTAACAACAGAGCATTGCATAGCATGAAGTTCGGATCTGGCCCTCTTGTGGCTCACCGATCACAAGGCCGCCCCTTTCTATCAGCAGGAATGCCATGGTTCCATCTGGCACCCGCCAGGATCCCCCAGTCCCCAGTGGCCAGTGGATTCCCAGGCAAGCGGCAATGGTTGGGCACACAATGAGGTATGACGTTCAGTTGAGCTCCCTTGCCACCCAGAAATGTGGCTCCAGCTATCAAGGCCCCCCTCCATGAGGCTCTGCTTGCCCATAGCCTTTTAGTGAGGCCTCTATTAAGAGGCCAGCATGCAGGCATGACGGATCCAACCCATGCTACAAACCCACAAGTTGTGACAATAAATCAATCCAGTCCCTTGTAACAGTCTAACATCAACATTCCCCAATTATCAACTTAGTAACTGGGAAGACCAGGTGGGAAGCCTCATGAAAGGGGAGAGAAAGAGACACAGTGCCTCCAGCCAGCCCTTTATAAGGGGGCCTAGTTCACCTCCTCTCCCTGATGCCTCTACACCTCCATTACCCAAGGGATGTCAGGCTTTGAAGTCTATAGCCTTGTGTCCCTGAAGCCAGGTCATGAGGAGGTGTGGGGCTCCCCTGCCTCAGCAAACTGTGCCTCGGGTAAGTCCCGTTCGCCTTTCCTGGGAGAACCACACTCATTTTGTTCTGAGATACATATGGTGATTTTAAATTAGTTAATGAATTAAGAACATTTCTACCTTTCTGTATAAAGCTACCTGAAGTCTCAAAATAAAACAAGAAAAATCAATATTTAAAGACAGAAACAATAACATGAAAGCAGCAGCAGCAAGAATGTATGAAATCACTTTATAAAATGAAAGGCAGCCATGATTGAACAATGATAATATAAGAAGTTCGACTTAGGTAAGTGTAAGGTGAGGCATATAAGACCAAAAATGTCCAGCTTTAAGTACACATGGAGTCTGAAAAATGCCAAGGTATTTTGGGGGTTGGGTATATTGCACTGAGGAAATATTGAAATTTCCCAGACCATTTCTGCACAAGGAATCTGCTTCTGGATAGCCTCTGGTTGCTGGTGGCTTTTAGATCTCCCTTCACATGTCTGCATCCTGAGGCTGTCCAGGGGCAGGCTTGAGTTTTGGCCAGATTTGACTTGGGATGTGGGAATCACCAAAACTGGATTTGCCATTTTTTATCTTGGGTCCCATCAGTGAGCATCCAGGAGCAGCCCTGTATGGAGGGGGAAACATGTAACAGTCCTGCTAGCATTGTTCCACTCTTGCACCCGCCCTCCCATTTCCAATTTCTGATCTGAGTATTTTTTTTTTTTAATGGTGTGGTTCATGTTGCTGCGGGACCACCAAGCTATTTTGTAAAAAGTAAAATAAAATTGTGTCCACGATCTTTTTGGGATAAGGCAGGCAAAACACAGTCCTGTGTTTTCTGAAGGTGGGAATGAGCGGATAAAGAGGGAGGGGCCGTGTGATGAAGCAGTCTCTCCCGATCATCCAGGTGTGTGTGCTCCTTGTTTTTAAGCCTACTGTTAACACAAAATCACACAAAAATTTGGTACTCGGGGTGGGGAGAAAGTTTCAGTCCACGAGAGAACTGCTATGCTGTGATTGGTGGCTTGCTGTGATTGACAAGCCAAGGAACAGGGTGAGACGTTTGTCTTGTTTTCCCTTGCAGCCTTGTTGGGAGGCAAAAAGCCAAGACAGGGCAGAAGGAAAATATGGGCGGTGTCTCCTGCAGTCTCCCATGTGGAGGCCAGACGCATTTTACCCCTCTGTGTGTAAACGGCCCCAATATTCTTGAATCCCAATACTGGTATGGTATGGTATGGCATGGCATGGCATGGCATGGCATGGCATGGCATGGCATGGCATGGCATGGCATGGCATGGCATGGCATGGCATGGCATGGCATGGCATGGCATGGCATGGCATGGTATGGTATGGTGATTCAGAAAGTATTTGGGAAAGCTGAAATTTTTGACTCCAAGGCATTTAAAGGAACCTCAGTCCCTTCATGCCTGTGCCATGACCCCCTAATCTGCACACCTTCTTCTCTCTTCTCCCTTGCCGTGTCAATGGCGGCCCCGGGTGAGTCTGTGCCGCTCTTTTACAAAACAGCACCTATTTTCACACCACTTTTCACCCACAGACAACCAGGTGACTATCTGTCCTGCAGACACAAGCTGCCACTGACAAACAGTGGCTGCAAGAATTCACTTGGTTAGCAAGCTACCTTCATTCTGAATGGAGAGAAAACCTGCAACAAGATAAAGGTGCACATTATGACCAAATTTGGCATCCCCTGTAACAAAATCTAATTGTTCTAAATTGTAATAAAGCTTGAAGTTGCATGCTGCCAATTACTTTTAATTTACAGCAAGTTATAATAGATTAAATTAACTTGTGTTTAATTTTCACAGACTTGTGGTTAGAATCCATTTTCTTCTCCCTCTCCTCTCTCCTGTTTTCCTGATGCTGGAAATGAGCTGCCTCTAACTTGAATGGAAAGAGTCAAAATGGAGTGTTAGTTTTAATTGTTTGCTAATCATCCCAAATCTGGGAGTAACACACGTTTGCTGCTGCATCCCAATGAGTTGCGAGCAAATTAACTTGTGTTTATCCTTTAAGATGGAAAGATCTTGGCACTTTCTGCCATTAAGTTCTTGAAAATCGCCTCTATCAGATTTGAGGTGTTCCATGCCTCTTCCTAAGGCAGCTTCTGCAATTATCCCCTGAATTAATTTTTTTATAGGCTTGGGCTGGTGAATTCCCCTTGAAATGAGTAAGAAGGTAAGCACCTGCAGGTTCTGGATAAGAGACCCGTGAGGACACAAACTGTAGCATCAGTGAATGGATTATGAAACCTAAGCAGAAACCAAGTATAGGGCCCATGCCTTTTCTTCCTCTTTGGCATTTGTTCCCCCAAATGGAGAAAACAGGTAGCAATCAAAGTCTGAAAGGAGTGCAGTTGTCCAGATCGCTACAAATTAAGGGAATGGGCCATAATTCAGTGGCAGAGCCTCTGCCTGGCATGCAGAATGTCCCGGGTTGAATTCTTGACATCTCCATTTAAAAGGTCCAGGCAAATACAGGAGAGGACTAACATTAGTAAGATTTTCTGCCATGGCCACTGCACTTCTGGAGGGGGGAATCTAAAAGAAACAGAGAGATGGTGCCCCTGCCCACTAATGGAGCTGGAATCTATAGAACACATCTTATGTCGTTGCCCCCGCAGGTCAGAACAAGCTTATCCGTCCCCTTTTGGAAGGGAATTCACACCAAACAGAAGCGGATTGGACCAAAGATCTTCTCATGGGTGACAAGCCTCAAGTCTCTCTACAGACAATTGGCACCCACGCAATTCAAGCCAGCTGGAACGAAACCAAACTCCTTTCAATTTTTTGGGACAATTACTAATTTTATCCTCTACAACCCCTAACATGTTTTAAAATCTTAATGTTTTACTGGGTGTGATTTTTATATCCTGGTCTGTGACTATATAAATAAATAATTTTTACACGACTTTAAAAGGTCCAGGCAGGACAAACTGGAGCGTGTCCAGAGGAGGACAACAAAGATTGTGAGGGGTTTGGAGACCAATACATATGAGGAAAAGCTGGAGGATCTTGGTCTGTTCAGCCTGTAGAGGAGACGACTGAGAGGGGATCTGATTAAAAGGGTGGCATATAGAGGATGGAGCAGAGTTGTTCTCTCTTGCCCTGAAGGGATGGATCAGATCTAATGGGATGAAATTAATTCAAAAGAAACTCGGTCTAAACATCCAGAATAAGTTCCTGGCACTTAGAGTGGTTTCTCAGTGGAACAGGCTTGCTCGTGAGGTGGTGGGTTCTCCATCTTTGGAAATTTTTAAACAGAGGCTGGATAGCCATCTGTCGGAGAGGCTGATTCTGTGAAGGGTCAAGGGGGTGGCAGGTTACAGTGTCAGCGATAGGGTTGTGGCTGTCCTGCATGGTGCAGGGGGTTGGACTAGATGACCCAGGAGGTACCTTCCAACTCCATGATCAAGGAGGCGGTGTGAAAGACCTCTGCCTAGGATCCCACAGAGCTGCTGGCAATCTGAGTAGAGAAATGATTTCGATGGGCTATATATATAAGGCAGCATCATGTGTTCAGGTGTATACTCAACGTCCGTGAAAGTCACAGGCAACCATTCAACGGCCTGTCCTTTTCCGACTCCTGCACTGAAACCACACATTTGCTTAGACGGCCTAAAGTAGCATTCATCCCAGAAGCTACGGATCCATATTGCTCACAGTTTTTCCCTCCATGGGGCCGTATCCTTAGCGAGCCTAAACTGATGTTGATCTATTGACTCCAATGAGGAGCCGTATTACTTATTCCTGCTGTGGGCAGCTCATTATTTGCCTTTGCTGCGTGGTTTATGAATCCCAGCCAAATCCTCAAAGAGCCTCCTCAATGAAATGAATTGGCGAAAAGCCAACCGCATAAATGGAGAATTGGAAGGAGGCTTTAAAAAAAATATATATAAGTTTGGTGTTTGAAGTACGGAGCTCCTGCAGTGTAGACAGCAAAGGGAGTTTTGGGTAAAGCGGTTTTCTCTTTTCAGCCCTCCTACTGGGTCCCTTTTAAAAAAAAATATCAAGGCCTGCTTTGTTATGGGAGTTTTGCAAAACATCAATAACCAGGGATGTGTGTGTTTCTTTTTTGTGTCTCGGGGGACAAGGGGTGGGGAGATGGTTGACATTAATGATGTTTGAACAATTAAGGAAAACACAAGGTTAGCGAGGACACGGAAGCGTTGAATGATAAGGAACCCTCGATATACCGTTTGCCTTCCTCTTCCCATCATCCTTTGCTCCTGGGCGCAAACACTGGCTCCTTGGAAGAACACCTTTTATGTCCTTTTTTAAACAGCTTCACATTGTTTTCTGATGGTTGTGCATTTCCTCTCTGTCACCTTCACTGTTGTGTATCCTAAGATCGTTTGCCAAGCTTGCAAAATACATACCCAGGGCTGGTTTATCCATGTAGCACATACTATGGGCCTCGCATTTTCAGGGGCCCCGCACAATGCCTCCTGTCCCCATGGATCAGGGCTACAGCCTCTCTCCTTTTCCCTCTTTAAGGACACTTGGAGTGACACCCATTTCCACTGTGGGGGGCCCCCCCACCGTAGTCTGGCCACTCCTGTCACAATTATACAATTAAACTCAGCAAGGGCTCTGCAAATCCTTAAACTGGCTTTGGTGCTACAGGCCCCACAAATATTTCAACTGCCCCCCTCAAACTTCCCGCTGGATGGAAACTGGATAAGAAGAAGAGGAGTTGGCTCTTATATGCCACTTATCAGTACCTGAAGAAGTCTCAAAGTGGCTTACGTTCACCTTCCCTTTCCTCTCCCCAAAACAGACACCCTGTGAGGGAGGTGAAGCTGAGAGAGCCCTGATATTACTGAAGAAGAAGTTGGCTCTTATATGCCGCTTTTCTCTACCTGAAGGAGTCTCAAAGCAGCTTACAATCACCTTCCCTTCCCTTTCCTTACAACAGACTCCCTGTGAGGGAGGTGAGGCTGAGAGAGCCCTGATATTACTGCTTGGTCCGAACAGCTTTATCAGTGCTGTGGCGAGCCCAAGGTCACCCAGCTGGTTGCATGTGGGGGAGCACAAAATCAAACCTGGCTCGCCAGATTAGAAGTCCGCGCTCCTAACCACTACACCAAGCATTGGGTTTGGATGATTTATTCAAATAAAATAAATTAAAAAGTGCACAACTTATGTGACGTGTGCAGTCAAATGCAGAGCTAGCCCTGACCTGGATAACGCAGGGTAGCCCGATCTCATCCAATCTCAGAAGCTAAGCAAGGTCAGCCCTGGTTCGTACTTTGATGGGAGACCACCAAGAAAGTCTAGGCTCATGACAGAGCCAGGTAATGGCAAAACACCCCTGAACAACTCTAGCCTAGAAATCCTCACCATGCAGAGCCAAACTAAGTCCACTGAAGTTAATATAAATCCTCTAAGATGGCCCTGTTGCTTTGGTGATCCTTCCAACCGTTCCATCCAGGATTTCTAAGAGGCTGCCCTAAGGTTCTGCCAGAATTTTAGATGTCCCACTCTGCCTCCAGGCTCAGGGTCCTAATGTTGCTGTTCCTTAATTTCCCAAACCGACATGACCAAGACCTACTCCTGCTTGGAGCCATTTTCCTTTTCCAGTCAGTACCCTGACCTGGATATCCCAGTCTCATCAGATCTCAGAAGCTAAGTAGGATCATCCCTGGCTAGTTCTTGGAGGGGAGACCACCAAGGAAGTCCAGGGTCACTGTACTGGCAGGCATGGGCCAACCAGCTCTATTCGTCTCTTACCTTAAAAACCCCACAGGGGTGTCATAAGTGGGTTGTGACTGGCCCTTTCCATCACCACCATGCTCTTCAGCATGAAGGATCAAAGGGGGATCCACAGCACTAAGGGAGCTCTTCCCTTTTCCTCATTTTTAGAGGTTTCAAGCAGGTTACCAACTTAAAATTTCTCCTAGTGCAGGAGATCCCAATGTGTTGCCAACAGCTTTCCTGGGCCCCACTGAGGGGTTTTTGAAAGTAGAAGGAAGCAGGTGCAGTGCCTGCCTAGCAGGGCATCGGATTGACCATGGGAGAGCGGATTAACTGTGTAGATTCAAGAAGCCTTGTTTTGGTGGCAGCAGCTGCTACAGTATTCATTTTGTTCTCTCGCACGGTCCCCTTTCCCAGTGTATTTTTTTTTAATTACTTCTCTCATCCCCTGAATGCGGGCTGCTTCTGCGGTTGTGTGTGTCTCTCCACTTTCCACTGTGGACATGTTTGAATTGCATCCTCTGTCAGAATTCCAAAGGTGTCCACAGACTCGGTCAATCTGGAGGTCCCTGTCTGAGTTAACCAGGATTTAAACACCGGTGGAATGCAGTGCAGAATGAATTTGTGGGCCAATAAATGGGTCTAGTAAATCTGCTCATCAACATTTTGAGTGCTGCACCGTTGGGCTCAAATCGTTATCATTGATAGTCATTGGCGTGTCATTGGTAAAAGTTATTTATATATGATCATTTGTAGTCCTCTTACAGGGCAAGTTACAGTTTCTACCTATCCCTAGACAGGCACACGAAGGCACCTTGAGTTATGGAAACGCAAGATAACTACTTTTAAACACATTTTTATCGGTACCCATGAGTATTTTTAGACAGACCAGTGTCAACAAGTTCATGGATATTTTTTTGCACTTGGTCCCAGAATGTTCTGTGGAAAGTAGCACTAAGCATCTTATTTTCTCTAGACACAGATGCAAGTGCTTAGCTCTTAAATATTATCCTACCTATCTGCAGGACCACTTATCTCCTTATGCTCCCCGCAGGACACTTTGCTCTGTACGTATGAATCTGTTGATGGTCCCGGGCCCTCAGGAGGCGTGCCTGGCCTCGACCAGGGCCAGGGATTTTTTTGTCCTGTTCCCCAACTGGTGGAATGAGCTCCCGGATGGGCTGAGGGCCCTGTCAGAGCTCTTTCTGTTCCACAGGGCCTGCAAGACGGAAGTCTTCTGCCAGGCTTTTGGTTGAGGCTGGGCCACTTACCAGGTAATAAGAGTGGGTCCTCCCCCATCCTTGTGGACCCTCTCCTGGGGGCCAATCATCATCCCCCCCCCTTGATTTACATCTGTTCAGATACACAACTGGGAATAGATGATCTGAGGAGTTAGGGTCTAGATAGGTTAGTTATTGTCGCCATCTATACTAATTTTATTCCTCTTTTTCTATATTTTGTATTCTGTCGGCAAGCTGACATAGCTTATGGGGTTTTAGTGTTTTATTATTATGCTTTGTAAGCCTTCATGAGCTGGGTGATCCAGGAGTGGTGGTACAGAAATCCAATAAATAGATATAAATAAATTGACAGGTTGCTGGTTCCTTCACACTTTTTAGCTTCTGAAGTTACAAGCATCTTTCCCATTCAACATGAAATATCAGCGATGTCTTTCAGTGTATACTTCACACAAGTTCCATAAACCAGCAAAACACAAACTTTCTTTGGAGCAATTTCCAAGCTCTTTTTTCCCTTCAGAATATTTCAAGTAGCTGCTCCGCTAGCTCAAGGGTGCCACTCACCAAATCTGAGGAGCTTGGTATCGCTATGCCTAAATGTGGTCTTTTAATGTGTCTCCCATCTTGAGGTGCTGTTTCATCAGGGTTGCCCATGTTCTCACCACCACAACTCATGTCGTCACCACCACAACAGATAAAGAGAACACCTTTTATACCTGGCCTGGTAAACGGCTCACAAAACCAAAGAGGGAGGAGCAGAATCTTTGGCGCTCCCCCTTTTGGGATTACTGTATGTTGATACCAGGTTCTCCTAACCCTCTCCTTGTTGGCAGAATTTGAATATGCCGAGGAGGGTATAGCACTGGGCTGTTTAAAGAATAAAATAGTATTGTTTATGAAAAGAAACAATTATGTCTAGAAAGAGGAGAGAGGAGACCTAACAAACTCTTCTAATTGCTGTCTGCAGTCATTCTTCTGTTCAAGTGCTGTTTGGATGCAAGCAGGAAGAATTGTGCTCAAAGGAACAGGAAGTTTTCTTTGGAGCCAATCAGGACACTAGAGGAGATTATTTGAAAATCGTCAGGAAGTTCCTGTTCTAAATATAGTTAATACATATGTCCTCCAATGCCCCCGGCAGGAAAACTCTTTATAGTCCTTGAGGTTCATCTTCCTCTATAAAGTCTTCTGGGAGTCTTGTTAGAAGACCCATCTGCATTCTGTTGTCCTCTTGCCTCTTGTTTAGTCCTCCTCTTTAGTCGTTCTTGTTTAGGCAGAGTTCTGGTATCTTTTTCTTCAGTCTTCTTCCCCTTTTCTGCTGGGTTGTTGGACATCTTCTCTATGTCTTCAGATGTGGAAGGTACTGCCACAGCCTCTGATTTAGTGAAATAGGAGAGCCTTCTCAGTGGTACTCCCTTATTTGCTCTGGTTGACTTTCTGACTTTACCTTCTGCATTCCCTTCTGGTTCTGCTGGTGATTCATCTGCAAAGTTCACAGTACTCGGTTGCACTACATCTGGCAGCTCTACTTTGCTTTCGTCTATCCGTGTGGATTCTTTGATGTTTACCTTTTCTGAATTTGTATGCTTTCCCTTCTCAGCAATGTAGATAGTGTTACAGATCTATATAGTTTCAATTCTCGGATTAAGGATCCTGTATCCTTTACATCCTAAGGCATATTCTACAAAAATGTTTTGCTCAATTCTCATGTCCATCTTGCTTTGTTTCTCCTTGGGAATGTAGGTGTAGGCTTTTGATTCAAACATACTCAAGTGTTTCATTCTGGGTTTGTATCCATACCAAAGTTCATATAATGTTCTTCTGGAAGCCCTCCCCCACCCCCCGCCCAATTTATTCCCTGCCCCTTCCAGCATGCCGGCTTGGGGCAGCCTCCAACATTGCTACATAAAAATATACTACATAGAAACATATACAATTTAAAATAGCATCATAAAAACAATCATGCCAACTGTGCAGGCAAAACTTAGAGCAACTTGGTTTTCAGAGGGGGGTATCCATGTAGAGAGAGCCCAGGGAATGTTAACCAAACTGTCCCGGTATTCTTTGGCCCCAATCAAATGCCTGGCAGAAGAGCTCCATTTTACAGGCCCTATGGAACTGAGTCAGGTCAGCAAGGGCCCTTAGCTCTTCCTGGAGCTCATTTCAGTTGAGGCCAGACGTACGGTATATACTCGAGTATAAACCGAGATTTTCAACACTTTTTTTCACACTGAAAAACCCTCCTTGGCTTATACTCAGGTATATACGGTACTTCTTTTGGGCCAGGGATCACTAATTTGTCCAAGCTGGACCATCTTAATGTCCTTTGGGAGGCATACTCAGCCAGGCAGTCCCTCAGGTACACTGGGTCCTGACTGTGTACAGCCTTAAAAGTCTTTTTCCCCTCGCCTCACTTCCACTGCCCCCTGCAGGACACTCATTATATTCTGCTCAATCATGCATGCTGCAGATTTTACATATCCCAACACTCTGTTCCATAATGTTGGGAATAAGGATCAGCAGTTTAGATACAGTGGTCCCCAAGCCTTTTGAGCCTTTAAACACCACTGGATTTCTGATACATTTTCCTAGCCACAGCTACAAATGTCACAAAATGGCGGCTGCAGAAGGCAGAGCCAACCACAAAATGGCCTCTATAGCTCACCTTCCATCACAGTTAAGGTCCTCATGATGTAATGTCAGTTGCAGCCAAGTCACTATTTTTAAAGAAAATCTGCAAAGTCAGTCAAATCTCTAACAGCCAATCTGAAGCCTTGCTGGGAAAACCTCAGCCAGTCCACCTACTCTCTAAAAGCATTTGTCAAGGACTAGGGAACGTTCCTGCAGGCCTCAAAGGCACCCAGTAGGCACTATGTTGGACACTAATAGTTTAGAAATGAGAAATCATGCTCTAGCGCAAACATGTTTTGACAGTTAAAACATTCACGCTATTTTCTAAGATAGACAACGTAAAATATGCTTATTAGGAATACTTTGTCTAATTATTGGTGACTGAGTGCAGGTACAAGAGGATTTCTTAGAACCCGAAGCTGTGAACAGATCATAGTACTGAAAAATGGGAAGACAGAGACAAAATTGCTTATAATCTGTATGCTCAACGTGTTAATGAATCCATTTCCTGGATTTGCAGATCTGTGGGCATTCTAGACAGAAGGACAAAACATACAAGTGTATAGCCCATGGGAAACTCTGCCATCTCTATCATACAACTTTTTCCTGTCAGAAAATCTATTGTCTGTCTCATGCTGGATTACATTATCAAGATAACAGCAAGACGGTCACAGTGGTTGAAATTTATCTCCAAACCAAGATGAAACTACCGTCTGTGATGAAAAACCTTTCCCCCTCCTTGGCTCAATTTGGAAGTTATTTTGCTGAGGGGGAAATTTTTTTTTTCAGTTAGAATTTTGGTAATGCTGTGGCAGTCCCACAGACCTTGGGAACACCTCAGTGTATTCAGTCTCCCTGTGAGAACCTCCAAATTGCCCCCCATCCAATCATTCCCATTTAACTGAGGTACTGCTGTATCTGTTGCTGCTCTGGAAAACAGTCATTTCAGCTTCCTCTTTCGAATCTGAAAATACACAGAACTTTGTGTTCGTCCCAAAATTAGGATCTTGTTTTGGTGGTGAGTTCGGGTGGAGTCCAGTTTTGTCCAAATATGGGCCAGCAAAAGTCAGGGCCCTGAGGGAGATTTCCATCTGAGCCAAGTCATCTTTACCAATAGTTCTCCAGACTGAGTTAATATAGTATAATTGTGAGGATTTTCCACTGTACCATGAAGATAGCCTTGGACCCATCACTGTCAGACTAGCATGCTTATCTCACAGGGATCAGAGGATCAGATAGAGGCAAGGAGACCTGTATATGTTCTTCTGAGCTCATTGGAAGAAGAGTGCATCAAGCATACTGTTCTGCCTTTCTTAATGACCCATGACAAATTTCTGTGACGTTTAATTCTGTAGACGTGCACATCATGCACTTTGAAGGATGCGTTTTGGACCTGTTTTATGCAAATTGGATACATGTCATGACCAGTACTTGCATTATAACTTACATTAGAGTGTAGTACAGTAAAATCAAGTAGCACCTTTAAGACCAACAAAGATTTATTCAGGGCGTGAGCTTTCGAGTGTCAGGCCTAGATTCTATAAGAACCAGGTCTCAGTCCCCATGCTTCTGTGTGAGTTAAGGTGGCCTTGAGCCAGACACACATTCTCGGCCTAACCTGCTTTAAAAAGTGTCAAAGTCAGCTTGTCAAATTAACAGGCTTCGCATGTTCAGGAAACGCAATGTATTGAAAAGAAACTAATCAACCTCATGGTATTTTTTTGTTAAGACAAAAGGCAATAAGCATACAAATCAATATATTCCCCACTGGCTCCAATTTCGTATCATATCATACACCTTCTCCCCCCCCCCAAAAAAAATGTCGAAAGTAACCTACCCACTTTCCCAGGCACATTTGCCCCACCCAGGTGCAAAGCAAAACCACCAGACTCCAAGCCTCCAAGGATGGGGTTATGTAGATGACATAATCTTTATCTCTTCTCATTGCTGGGTCCACAGGTCCCTGCCAGCTACCGCAAGGAGAAGGAGGAGGAGGAAGAGGAGGAGGATGGTTCTTACATGCCACATTTTTCTACCTGAAGGAGTCTCAAAGTGGCTTACAATCGCCTTCCCTTTCCTCTCCCCACAACAGACACCCTGTGAGGGAGGGGAGGCTGAGAGAGCCCTGATATTACTGCTCGGTCACAACAGCTTGATCAGTGCTGTGGAGAGCCCAAGGCCACCCATCTGGCTGCATGTGGGGGAGCGCAGAATCGAACCCGGCTCGCCAAATTAACCACTACACCAATCTGGCTCCAGAGATGATTACTATCAGGGAGGAATTGGGAAGCACTTCCTCTTGTACGACTGTTATGCTTCTTGCATTACAACTTGGTCTTTTTTCCTCTCCTGTTCCCAGTGGATGAGATTTCCATACCTGGATACCTGCCAGTTTGCAAAAGAAAAGACCAGATTCAGGCCCGGTGCTTTTCGATTAAAAAGAGGGAGAAACCCCTTTTACTATTGTAAATGAGCTTATTTAGAAGTTAAATCATACTTAGGTTAGCAGACCCGCTGAAAGTTTGATAGCGAATGACAGCGTCACCAGGCGACGTCTCATCTTTGGTCTGTCGGTGCCGCTGCACATCTTTGATCGAAAGCATTTTAAGTGGCTCCAGAAGCTGGATCAGGCAAGGGGGGGGGGGAGGAGGGAATAACAATTCGTGGTAATTCGTGTGCCTAAGAAATAAATAATACAGGCTTGTAATGTTTTAAGTGCTGGGTTAGAGCTTGTCAACTGTTTCGAGAGAGCAGCACGCTGCGGGCTGGGGAATGGGGAATGATGGTCTTCTTTGTCTGAACGATACAGCTCATCTATGCTAATCAAGTGGGTCTTAAAGAGAGTGAAGGCTGCGGATTTGCTTCTGATTTATTTGCATTTCTGACAGCGTTCTGTGCCAAGAGTACTTGGCAACATTTCATGGTAATGTCCTATAGTTCCCGGGGGGGGGGGGGGGGGACATGTTGCATGTGTGTGTGTGTGTGTGTGTGTGTGTCTACAAAGTTCTGTCAAGATGCAGCCATCATATGGCAACCCCATGGGGTTTTCAAGGTAAGAGGCTAAGAGAGGTGGTTTTGCCTGCCTCTGTGTCGCAAACCGAACTACCTTGGTGATCTCCCATCCAAATATATTCACCAAGGCTTACCCCGTTTAGCTTCCAAGATCTGCTGAGGCTGGGCAAACCTAACATGATCCTGTAAGTACCCATCACAGGATATCTAAAAATAAAATACGTCCCCCAAAAGGCCACAGAAATTCTTTGTAGATCAACATTTCATGTAGCGGTGCAATCCTAAACGGAATTACACCCTTCTACGTGCATCAAAGTCAAAGGGCTTAGGAAGATGGAACTCTATTTGGGAATGCATAGGAACTTCCCTCCATGTCTGTGGCTTCCATAGATGCACTTACATGTCAACTTACTGCAGCTAAGCCAGTTTGGTGAGATCCAGCTTGGTGTAGTGGTTAAGAACGGCCACCTCTAATCTGGAGAGCTGGGTTTGATTCCCCGCTCCTCCACATGCAGCCAGCTGGGTGAATTTGGGCTAGTCATAATCTGACCTCAAAACATTTGACCTAAAAAAATCTGGTGGTCCCCCTCAAACCATGCCCTCGATAATCTGAAGGATTCTGACCTCCCTAGGGGTTGTTCTATTGAAATTGTTCAATGAATTAATTATAGTAATCTGTTAAACTTATATCTATTGTTAGACCTGTTACTGATACGTTATGTTGTGACTGTTATCCTTATCCATTGTTCCTCTTAATATTTGTGAAAGAGCCCTGGGGATGGAGAGTATCCTGGCTGTCCAAGCTGGAATAGGGCCAATCAGGGTGCGGCCAGCAAAGCTGGCCACACCCTGATTGGCCCTGCACCTACAGCTTCCGTCCTCCATCCCTGGACGCTAGCCACTTTGCTGTCAGATGCTGCAGGAGCCAGTGCCTGAAAGAGAGACACAGAGAGCCCAGCCAAACAGCAAACCAGCTCTGATTACCTGCTATGGCTCCTGCTGTGAGGGAGAAAGAGACAGAGAAAGCCACTCAAACGAGCCCTCATTCCCTGCTACAAATAGCCCTGATTACCTCCTGTGGACTTTCTTGCTAGTTTAATATATGGTTTTGTTTCCCACAACGTTCCGTGTAAACCGCCCTGGGCCATATGGCCCGGGTGGAATAAAAATCTATGAATATAAATAAATAAATAGTCCGGTTAAAGCTGTTCTCACAGAGCAGTTTTGTCCGAGCTCTCTCAGCCCCACCTCCCCTCACAGGGTGTCTGTTATGGGGAGAGGAAGGGAAGGCAATTGTAAGCTACTTTGAGATTCCTTCAGGTGCTAAAAAACATGGTATAAAAACCAATTATTTTTCTTCCCTCTCTGCAGGCATGATGATGATGATGTTATCCGTTCAGTCGTGTCCGACCCTCGGCGATTCTATAGGAAAATTTTCTCCATTCGTCTCTGTCTCTGACTGCTTCTTTCAGTTGGTTCATGGTCATCCCTGTATTGGCTTTGATCGTGTCGAGCCAGCGGATCCTTTGGCGACCATGTTTCCTTTTGCTGCTGACCATGCCGAGTAGTAATGATTTTTCTAACAAGTCTGATCGCATGATGTGTCCAAAGTAAGTGAGCTTTAGCCATAATAACTTGCCTTCTAATGACATAGTTGGTTTGTTCCTCTCTAAAACTATCTTGTTGGTAATTTTGGCCATCCATGGTATTCGCAGCATTCATCTCCAGCACCATAATTCCAAAGCAGCTATTCTCCTCCTGTCTTCCTTCTCCAGGGTCCAGCTTTTGCATCTATAGGTTGTTATGGGGATGACAACAGCGTTAACTAGCCGGCACTGTATTAAGTCTGATATCCTTACTCTTCCATATTTGGTTCATGCCTAACATTGCGTTCCGGCCCAGTGTTATTCGCTGTCTGATTTCACGGCTGTATTCACAAAAAAATAAGGCTCAGTTCAGACAGGATGCTAACTAACTAATTTAAGCTAACAAGGGTGAGTGTAAATGCGGGCCAGGGTCCAATGTTTCAGAGAGGACTGGTCAAATAAAAATATGAAACCGTGGTTGAAATTGGTTTATTAACTACAGACTATCTCATAACTATCGTTGTGTATGGATACCAGCCAGATTACCATGGGCTAAAGAAGGGGAAATTTTCTGCCAAAATCCCTTCTGTGGAAGACCTCGGATTCCTCCCTAAGCTCCCCTTGGGGTGTATTTTGTGCTGCCTGTGGGAGAGAAGAATTGGCAAAAATCCCCTTTCACTTATTCCTGTGGAAATCTAGGCAGAATCTAGGCCAATGGGCAAACACACACACACACACAGGGCTACAGTCACTACTGGCCAGAGGGAAGGTGTGGCCAACTGGGGTTGGGTTGATTATTTACAAGCTACTTCTGATTTCACAAACTAACTAATTTGTCATTTCACAAACTAACTGACTCAAGACACCTTCGTTGGCATAACAAAGCATCCAAATCAGAGAAAATGTAACTAAATGTCAAAAGATTACTGATACTATACAAAAACATGTCCCTTCTGCATTAACAGCAACTGTTCACTCTGAACATATTCCCAAGAACATCGGCAACTTTAGCATTGCCTTGATTAAATCTTTATTAGTCTTAAAGGTGCTATTGGACTCTGATTTGGTTGTGCTACCTCAGACCAACACGGCGACCCACTTTAATCTATCTTTATTCCCCTTCATCTCTGATAGAGAAATTGCAGAGATCTTGGACATTTTAAATGTAAATTATTAGTTTTAAATGTTTTAAATTGTTTTAACCATTGTAAATTGTAAGTTACCGTAAGCTCCTCTGAGCCTTCAGGGAAGGCCGGCATATAAATTTAGGAAATAAATAAAGGGGGAACATGAGAGAAGTTTATACAATTTTTTTAATGTGGTGCAGAAAGTGGATAGAGAGATCTTCGCCCAATGAGTCATTAGACTTTGGAATTCGCAGCTACGTGAACAATAACAAAGGAGGGCAACATAAAGTTTGACCGAGGACTGCAGATTACTGGAAGACGATTACAAAATCAGTGCCCTTTTCTGCCTGTATTGCACTCTTAAATTTTTCTTGAATTTTAGCTTTTGGCAGAATTTGGCTGCAACTCTAATATCTGACAGCAATTAAGTGCGCTATAATTCATTTCTGCTCTATCATAGCCATTTATCCGGGTAATTTTTTTCCCCTTGCATTTTCCTGAATGTCCACAGAAAGTCTTATAATAGCATGAGGGCGGATGAACAGGGAGAGGTTATTTGAAACTGAAGGTTGTCTGTAAAGCCGACAAAAATTATCTTCTGGCTGGGTCTCAATCAGAGTAAATATACATCATGTACCCGGAGAAATGGAGAACTGACGAATGAGTCACTTACGGGGATAAAAAAAGAAAGCCTTGTTTTGTGGAAGGGACCCTCTCTGACTTATCCTATTGGTATAACATGACAGAGCCATGGTTTTGACTTTACGTAGCATAGGCAGATCTCCACTGCATAAAGAGTAATGTTCTCACCTCTTCCTGCCTGCTGTAGCCTTTGTTGCTCTTCCTATTGTGTTCCTGTAGTTCAATGGATCCCTAAGAACATCATGGGGGTTTACAAGGTATAGTGCCTGGGTGGCAGGTTGATATGGACAGAGAGGTTGTCAAGAGGCCCCAGGCTGCGCTAGATGAGTTAATTTGCCAGATTTTGGAAGCTGTAGCTAGGTGGTTGGAGCAGAGTCACCTGAAACTCAACCCCTCCAAGATGGAGGTCCTGTGACTGGGAAGGAAGGGGGCAGACCAGGAAGTGTGATTACCTGACCTGGCTGGAGTGCATCTTAAAATCTCGCTCTGTGCCAGGAATCTGGGAGTGATCCTTGATGCCTCCTTTACAATGGAGGTCCAGATCACAAGAGCAATACCTGGTGTTCTTTCATCTTTGCCAGGCAAAGCTACTAGCACCCTATCTGTCCCTAGAGCACTTGGCCACAGTGATCCATGAGATGGTCACCTCCACAACTGATTTCTATAACTTGCTCTATGCGGGCCTTCCCTTGTCCTTGACCCGGAAATTGCAGCTGGTACAAAATGTAGCAGCTAGAATCCTCAAAGGAACACCTTGGAGGGCCCATATCCAGACAGTGCTGAGGCAGCTGCATGGCCCAATCATGGCTCAGATCAGGTTCAAGATTTTGCTCTTGACCTTTAAGGCCCTTCACAGTCTGGGACCCACATACTTTAGGGACCGCCTATCACTTTATGCTCCCTGCAGGGCTTCACGCTCCCTCAGGCTGTGTACAAATACCACATGCTTAAAGCAGGATGTAAACAGGTCCCATACATCCCATGGCAAGAACACGAGAATAGGTGTGAATAGGTAATCAGTGAACATGTCAACAGGGTCTTGACACCTGTATTCTGGCACCTATATTCTGAATTGACTCTCCTATCACTGGCAGTCTTCAAGCAAAGGCTGGATACACACTTTTCTTGGATGCTTTAGGATGCTTAGGGCTGATCCTGCGTTGAGCAGGGGATTGGACTAGATGGCCTGTATGGCCCCTTCCAACTCTATGATTCTATGATTCGATGATTCTATGATCTTAAACTTCAGCTTGTGTTTCAGAACTCTTATTTTGGGTCTTCCTTTGGACTTGATGCCATGAATTTGGACTAACCACTATTTGGACTTTGGATTGGCATTCTGACAAACTCTAACCCAGGGGTCAAACTGCAGCCTATTCGCTGGCAGGGGCTCATGGGAATTGTAGTCCATGGACATCTGGAGGGCTGCAGTTTGACTACCCCTGCAAACGACTAGTTACTCCCTTTGTCTACACGTAGCGCCTGTAGTTGGGAAGCTTGAATCTGTCATTCTGCTGTGTAATCTCGGTAACTAATGATCTTTGTAGATCTCAGAACAGTGGGCAATAGAATTTTTTACAACCGAGCCTCTCTGACAAATGATTTCTATTACTCTTAAGCTGATAAAAACAGACACAGGTTAGGAGTGACTAACAGAAATGAATAAGGATAACATGAAAACAAATAAATTATCCCTATCAGAAGATACGGGCAGAGATCGTCAGGCTTAGAAAAAATGAAATCAAATGCCAGTCCAAAAGATGAGCCGCTGTTGAAAGAAGAAGAAAAAAAAAGGCTTTGGTGATTTTTTTTCCCCGGTTCTATTTCCCTCTTAGAAGATTACAGATAAATGTGCTTTCCATGATACCAGCCTATTGGTCCTTCTATGCTATTAGTGCCTGCTTTGATGGGATATAGCTGTCCCAGTTTTTGAAAAGAATTCTCCTAATACCTGCTATCTGAGAGCCTTCAAATGGTGACATCAGGATCTTCAGCATACAGAGTAGATGTTCTATGACCCAACCAGGTCCAAGCATACTCCGGCCTGCTGCAAGTGTGAAACATTCTTATTGGAAAGCTGTTTAAAATATCCCTACCAGGCTCTCCACTTTGCCCACCTCAGCCCCAATTTCTCTCCCATAGGAACTAAGCAGTGAAAGAAAATATGACCTCCCATATGCTCTGGGATAAAGACCATGGAAACTAGACGAGGCAAGCTAGAACATCACCTGGAAGTGACATCACATCATCCCCAATTTTACCCTCCCCAGTGACCATCACTTTAACTTCTCAGCATTCTCTGATGGAAAACCCTGCTTCCTGCCCATCTGCTTTCTCATCCTCCCACCCTTTCACGTGGCAATAAGGGATTAGCTGATTGTATATGGAATATGAAGGAACTTTTAGGGTCTTTTCTCAAGTTAATTAGGAGAAATCTACACAGACACACACTTTGCTTCATAATACAAGTGCAGGTGAACAATTTTTGAAATAAGCCTGTTCTGTGGAAAACGGGGAATTTTAGCTGCGGATTTTTTGTTGGGCGTTGATGCCACATTGCTGATTCTAGTTATTTAGAGATGCAAGCACTCAAAGAAATGTATGGATGGCATTATAAAGCCAGACACTGAGGTGTCAGCAGACACCATGGCTGGTGAGGTTGTGATTACTGTTGATGCTCACCATCGTGCCAGAACTCACAACTGATGAACTTGCTGTTCTCGTCACTCAGCCCACTTTGATGTGCCAGCTATTAATGGCTGCTTTGGAGAGTAGACTCTATGGTACTCCACTTCAGTACCCACCCTCCGCAGGTTCCATCTCCAAAACTTCAGGAGTTTCTTCAGGCCTTTACAAATGTAAGATGATCGAAAAAGGCAGAGAAGGGAGAAAAAATCCAGGACTGAGAGAAGTTGAGAGAAATTAGGGGCTTCTCCTTTAAGGCAAGTTTGTCACATGACCACCTGTGGCCAATCACGGGTCCTCTACCACAGAGGAGAGCCCAGATTCAAAACAGCCTTTAAATATTGAGCATTAAAAGCACTCTAAGATATCGCACAATAAAGGTAGGGTCACTCCGGATCAATCCTTCTTGCTGCAAAAGGAAATTTTAAATCGCCCGAAATCCAAACGGAAATCGCATTCTATGTAGAGGGCAGGGACTGAATCGATCTGGGGTTGGAATAAAAGCTCCGTGCAGTTTACACCCTGGTGTCTCACTCAAATGTGTCCGTCCAGGAAGCACAGTGGTGGTGGAATGGTTCTGCCGGGGGTTATATATTTTGTAGGAAGGTGGGATTGCGTGGAAATTTTTTTTAAATGCCCTAGTCCACCTGGCAGCATGGTGAAGCACCTCAAAGCCAACCTGGGCATTTTTTGCCCTCTCTGGGCCACTGAAGCACAGGGAGGTGCTGGGCATTCCAGGCCTGGATTTTCCCCATCCACATGGGCCTGCCATGCAACAGGCCCTGTTGCCCCCCCCCCCCCCACTGGCTAAGGGAATGTGGATTCTCCCATGTTCCCTTAGCCTGGGGCAACTGCATCTTGTCCCACTTCCATATGACCGCTCTCTCAGCTTCTTCCACCTGTGCAGAATCGGACAGAGTAAAGAAAACTCAAATACCAACAATGAACACCAAAAACTCTTTAAATTCTGTAACTAAGATCTTTTAAGTGTAAAATATCTGAGTGGTATGTAAAACTTGAATTCCTCATTCCAACAATCCTTTCCCCCTTGCAAAATAAAATATTTTGTGTGTTGATTTATTACTACAGTCACAGTGCCATGCTGAGGAAAAGAGAGCCAAGACATTTCTTATGATTGCAGCATTTAGTCAGGTTTACATTTTCCAAACATAAGGCTAAAGCAAACAAATCCTTCCGCACTCTCCCAGTTGCAATCAACACCCTTCTTTGCTTGATGAGACATCTTTCATCATTTAATGTCACCATCCCTCTTTTAGCAAGTCCTCTTATTGAAATTAGATTGTTTGCAAGTTGTGGTACATACAGGCAATTTTCGATGAGGACTTCTCTAATTTGTCCTTTTGGCCACTTACATTCCCCTGTTCCTGACTGAATCCCTTCTGCAACCACAGATCTGCCACTTGCCACATTTATAGTTTCTGTGGGGAGTTTGCTTGTTTGTGAATTGCATCCAGAAAGCGGGGAACACTCGCCTGGACCAGCAGGCCTGGTGGCAACCCTACTAATGTACCTTTGTCCTATGTGCTGTGCATCACTCAGGATGATCATCAGCTTATTAAATTGCAACACTTATGGAAAAGCAACTTCCTTATTTCTTTTCTTTTCTTTCTGAAAGGGCCAAAATTATACCATCAGAGATAGAAGTGCTCTTTCTGTTTCTGCAGAGGCTAGCATGAGAAAAGTAGCCACAGGGGATGCCTTTCTTCTCTTATGTTCTGTCTGTTGCCTATACAGCTTTTTTGGGGGGGAATCTTGTATCTCATCTCTATTCATTCCAAGTAACACCCACGGAGCATGAGGCTCAAGTTTGGCTTACACTTTGTCAGAAGTAGGCCTCTCAGCATTACAAAAACTTTGTTTTAATCCTTACAGCAAAAAGTCCCCCTCAGTATCTAGTTATTAAATCATTAAAACAAGCACACAGTTGCATTGTGAGGATCGTTAAAAACCCTGCAAACTTTTTTCTGTAGATAATCCATGCTCCTAAAATTAAGCAGATTTCTCTCTAATACTGAGATTCTAAGAACATCAGCAGTCCTGCTAGGTGAGATCAAAGATCCATTTCATCTAGCTTCCTTTGCTCCACAGTGGCAAACCAGGCACCTCCAAGAAGCCCACAAATAGGACACTGATGTACTTATCTCCTCTGAAAGTGATTATGCATTCCCAGAGGGCAAGGACACAAAATATAACAGTCCACTTAACAAAATGCTAGACCTCACATTTACCTGCCCAGGATTAGTTACCAGCCTTTTGCTGGAACCTAGAGATTACCTGGAATGACAACCGATCTCCAGATTACAGAAATAAATTCTCTGGAGAAAATAGCTACGTTGGAAGGTCAGCTCTATGACATTACACTTCACTGAAATCCCAGCCCACCCCAAGAGCCACTTACAAATCTCCAAGACTGTTTCCACAGTTGTCTTCTTTCTCAGGTTTCCTTCGCATTGGTCTCTGTGACCGTTTATGCACTGGAGGTTTCATGCAGGGCTGCAGACTGGAGTTTTAGTCGTGGCAGGGTGCTCCACCTCTTCCTGTACCCACATGGGAGAGCCAGCTTGGTGTAGTGGTTAGGAGTGCGGACTTCTAATCTGGCATGCCGGGTTCGATTCTGCGCTCCCCCACATGCAACCAGCTGGGTGACCTTGGGCTTGCCACAGCACTGATAAAACTGTTCTGACCGAGCAGTGATATCAGGGCTCTCTCAGCCTCACCCACCCCACAGGGTGTCTGTTGTGGGGAGAGGAAAGGGAAGGCGACTGTAAGCCGCTTTGAGCCTCCTTCGGGTAGGGAAAAGCGGCATATAAGAACCAACTCTTCTTCTTCTTCTTCTTCTTCTTCTTCTTCTTCTTCTTCTTCTTCTTCTTCTTCTTCTTCTTCTTCTTCTTCTTCTTCTTCTTCTTCTTCTTCTTTTTGGCCCAGTGCACCTCATTTGCTCCCAATCTGTGTTCCTGCATGGGAGGTGGGGCAGTGAAATTCTCCGTGCATAAACGGTCTGTATGTTGACGCTGAATTTGCACCTCTCTTTCCACATATATTGTCACCCCAATCGTAAGAATTGATATCATGTCATGCCTTTCACATTTACTTCGGAGGCATGGGCTGAGAAAGTTGGGTACGTGTAGCTTGGAGAAGAGGAGGGGAAGAGGAGATACAATAGCTGTGTCTATGTAAAAAGTAGATCTTTTGAAGAGGATCAACTTGCTTACTGCAGTTTTAGCGACCAGGATTGTGAGCAATGGGTTCAAATTACAAGAAAGGAGGTTCCACTTCAATATTAGAATTTTCTGACAGTAAGGGCTATTCGTATTTGGAATATGCTGCTCAGAGGGTGGTGAAGTCTCCATTGGAAGTGTTTAGGAGGAGATTGGATGAGCACCTGTCGGTAGTGTGTTTTTTGTCCCTGACGAGGTCGGGGGCTGAACTGGAAGGTCCAACTTTGTGTGATTCGGTGATTCTGGTTCTGAAGCTTGTGTTTGTTTTATAATTGACCTTCAGCCATTAGTTCTCTGCCAATTCCCCAAAGGCTGAAAAGTTACTTATGGCTAACTCATCTTTCTGTCAATGCTGTGACTCCCCATCATGCCCGCATAGCAGAACAAAGCTGGAAAACATCAGTGTGACAAGGAGAGATTTGACGGCGCATTAACACTACCTGCAGGAGCTACTTTCGAAAACTCCTCACACACAATCACTGCAACCCTCCCACTTGTGCAGCCAAGAAATAAATCCTTGGGAAATGGAAATCAGGCCTGAAGTAAACAGATTAGTAATGGTTATTTGGTAACACTTTATTAATTAAATGTCCTAAATACATTTAAACCTAGGCATTTAATTTAGATTCAGAGGGATAATTTAGATTTATAAGAATCATTATTATACATTAAGTACAGTAAATGCCAATTGATTTTTATAGACAATATTTACTGAGGTGTTACAAAAGCATGAAAAAATTAATTATCTGCATACTTAATTTAAAAAAGGAAATCGTAAGCAAGGTGGAGTTGAGAGCTAAATTTAACCGATATAGAAAATGGATGCGGCCTTGCAACTTGAATGACTAAACTCAAGAAACTGTCCTGCACCTGTCACGCCATTGTCATAAAGGACACGATCCATACCAATGTTCATTCTTGAACTTCCTTATTATCTTTTATGGAAGAAAATGTCGTGTAAGTACATGGTAATTTCCAGTTCTGTGATGTGACCATCTACCAATTCATAAAAGAGAGATGGCATGAATGAAGCCAGTATGTATGTATGTATGTATGTATGTATGTATGTATGTATGTATGTATGTATGTATGTATGTATGTATGTATGTATGTATGTATATATATATATATATATATATATATATATATATATATATATATATATAATATTGTGCATCTTTTAACCTACTACTATCCAGAAAAATAAGGTAGCTGATGCTCAACTAGAGCAAAAAAAAAGCAACCTGGATCTTGAAAAAGAAGAAAAGTTGGTTCTTATATGCCGCTTTTCTCTACCTGAAGGAGTCTCAAAGCGGCTTAGTTACCTCCCCTTTCCTCTCCCCACAACAGACACCCTGTGAGGTAGGTGAGGCTGAGAGAGCCCTGATATCACTGCTCGGTCAGAACAGCTTTCTTGAGCCCAAGGTCACCCAGCTGGCTGCATGTGGGGGAGTGCAGAATCGAACAAAGTATGCCAGATAAGAAGTCCACACTCCTAACCACTACACCAAACTGGCTCCCTTGGAACTTACTTCTTATATATTTTAAAGAATTTCTGCCTGTTGCATAATAGTGTTGCAATCTAGAATCTACTATCCAGGGAGAGATGGTGGCATGACATAGCCCAGTCTCATCAGCTAAACTAGGCTGATATTTGGAAGGGTGACCACCAGGAACACTCTGCAGAAGAAGCAATGAAAAACCACCTCTTCTACTCCCTTGCCCTGAAGGCCCCTTGCTGTGGTTACTACAAGTCGGCTGCAACTTGAAGGCACTTTACACATACATATGGGACCATTTGGAATTCCAAACTGACCTGCTTCTACAGGTCCCAGCTTTATCTCTCTAACAAGCAAAGTCACCCTACACAGAGAAACTACAGGATGAACACTACATCACCCCTTCCTTTGTGAAAGCAGTAGAAGTATGATAGGGAAAGATGAAATTCATAGCTACCTGGTTTGTGCAATCCACACAATGGGCTAAAGCTCATTCCCTAGCAAATGAAATGACACTTGACCCATCTTGTCAATGACGTTTTGCACATGCCCAGATTGTGCTGTTTCTTTGTTTACCTTCACAAAGGACTCTAGATGGAGTTCCAAGCCACCTGCTCCTGCTGCCTATGTAACAATAAACAAGAAAAACTTGTGTCCGGCTATGAAAATTACACCACCAAACTTATTAACCAATCAATCAATTGTTTATTACGATCCAAGGTCAGCATACAGAGACAACCATAACAGATTTGCTCAGCAGTCATTCAATAAAAGCTATTAATATCGTATAAATCTATAGATAATACAATAACAAATCACTAGGAATCAGCCAGTTTCTTCTGCCTTATTGAGCATGCTACAGCACAATATTTGCCTGCATTGGAAGTAATTTCAGTAGAGGTGTCAGCAAGGGGAAGAATAGTGTAGAAGTTGTGTAGTGTAGAGTGTAGAGGTTGGCATAATATATTGAGTGTGAATATTCTGGTAAAACTGGCAATACAGAAGCATATGTTCAATGGATTCTACCATTGCTGACTGGCATGGACATAAATAAACATAATGTATAGAGAATACATACATGATGATGATGAAGTTATCCGTTCAGTTGTGTCCGACCCTTGGCAATTCTAAAGGAAACTTTTTGCCATACGTTTCTGTCAATGACTGCTTTTTTAGTTGGTTCATGGTCATCCCTGTATCGGCTTTGATCGTGTTGAACCAGCAGATCCTTTGGCGACCACGTTTCCTTTTGCCACTGACCATGCCAAGGACTAATGATTTTTCTATCAAGTCTGATTGCATGATGTGTCCAAAGTAAGTGAGCTTTAGCGGTAATATTTTGCCTTCTTATGACATAGTTGGTTTGCTCCTCTCTATAACTATGTTGTCAGTAACTCTGGCTGTCCATGGTATTCGCAGCATTCGTCTCCAACACCATAATTCGAAAGCATCTATTCTCCTCCCTTCTAATAGAGCAGAATGATATCCTTCCATTGATATCCTTCCATCAAAATGAAAGACACAAGAACCACAAAATCAAATGGAGAGTGTTGACTTTAGCTTGGTTCAAGGCCCTTCCTTCTGATATCATTGGAATATTGATATCAATGTTCCATTGATATCATGCTTTTCAGTCGCCATCAGACCTTAATCCATTTACACCAAATTCTCCCACAACACTCCTACATTTTGGTTATAAAGAACCTCCCAAAATTCCCATTAAAATGTTATTCAACAATTCCTGTTTTATGGTAACGCTTCTTCAGTCAGGTTGCAATGGATAAGCAGCAACTTCTCAAGTTTTCATTCAAAAATTCTGATTTCTGGTTATAAAATCCAATATGGGATCCCTGGAATCATTAGGATTGTCCATCATTTTGGCTTTTCTATTGTATACAGAGCTTTCCTTCTATTAATTTGTCTTCCTCCTTTCTATTTAATAATGGACATGTGCATATTGATAATAGCCTTAAAAAGCATCTTTCCCTTACTCCCTGACAAAGTACCTAAACTGACTTTCTTATTAATATGATATGATCATACCTACAACTGCATCAGATTATTTTGTTGTATGGTTACAATGAGACCTGACCAATGTACATTGATGAAAAACACAGAGAAAAAGCAGAGCAGATTAAGTTATGATTATGTCCAAATTGCTGTTTTGGCGTATTTTATCAATACAATACAATACAAACAATACACAAAACACGGAAAGGGGGAAAGACACAAAGAAAAGAACAGACCACCCAACTAAACTGCACACTCTCATATTCCAAAAGCCACAGTCTTTTTCTGTCAAGATTTTTTTCAAGTAGTGTTCTACCAATGTGCACTTATGTTGTGGTAAAACACAACACACATACACAATTTTGTTACTAGGCAAACCCAGAATTAAGAATGAGAGGAGCATGCACCTAAAACACCTAAAACAACATAGGAATGAATCTGGATAAATCCAATCATTTCTCTTCCACTTCCAATAGGAACCAGGGTTTCTAATTCTGAACTGGGGAAACTGTAGCTGAGAGGGCCATAAGAACACAAGAAGATCCCTGCTGGATAAGACAGATGGTCCATCTAGTCCAGCACCCTGTCTCTCACAGTGGTCAGCCATTCCTCTGGAGGACCAACAACAGGGCAGGGAGGCCAAGACCTTCCCCTCATAAGAACATCAGAAGAGCCCTGCTGGATCAGACCAGGGGTCCATCTAGTCCAGCAACCTGTCTCACACAGTGGCCTACCAGCTCCTCTGGAGGGCCAACAACAGGGCACAGAGGCCAAGGCCTTTCCTTGATGTTGCCTCTTGATAGTGGAACTCAGAAGTTGACTGCCTCTGAACATGGAGGTTTTCCTTAGTCACCACAGCTAGTAGCCTCAGATAGACCGTGAATCCATCTAACACTTTTTTAAGGCTGCCATGTAGCTCTGCCAGCTGAAATGATGCCTAATTTGTTCCCTCATATTGATGTATGACAACTTGTGTCACGTTTTTTTTTTTACATAAAAAGTGATCCATTGTTGGCTGAGGCAATTTCACAGCTCCAGTGCTCAGTCATAAGTACTAAGCGTTCTCCAATGAGACTGTGAGGAAAGCGTATGGCAGTGAATGCACTGTGAATTGGAAAAAACCGTGTGTGCACAGACACAATAGATAAACAAGGTGGAATGAGAAAGCAATGTGATTTGCTGTCTTTTGGTGTATGTTTATATATTGTGATGCATTTGTCAGGATCGCTTGGGGAACCAGGATACCCCGATCCATCATAAATCCAAATAAATAGAAAGGATATTTTATATCACATTACCTCTAGTATTGGGGCTCCTGGGGAACACGCAGAACAATAAAGGGATATTTTGGATAACAGAAGTTAATAGAGATATCTGTGCAGAAGTCTCAAAGAAAATACATGCTAGAATTTTGGCAGCACAAAACAAAGAGCAAACACTGGGAGGAAAAAGGAAGGAATTGGGGAGGGGGAGCAACACATGAAGCCCCTCTATCTGGAGCCATTTCCACTGGTAAAAGCAGCCTGGGAGGGAAGTCCAAAGCACCTGTTTCCTCCTGGAGGTGTTCTGGAGCCGAACAGAGCTCCAGAGTATCAGTAATGTGAGCTTTCCAATTCGTAACTGTGATTGTGGGTGGGTTCCCCTGGCCAATCGGACTTGTTTCACCCATAAAGCTGAGTTGGGCCCTCAGACGACTATCTGGGGGACCCAGGTTTAAATCCCTAATCTGCCATAGCAACTTGAACCAGTCAGTCTCTCCCTCAGAATCACCTAACTCATAGGGTTGTTAGAAAATAAAATAGAGGAAGCCACAACAATTTGGGCTCCCACTGAGGGGCGGGGGGAATCAGATTTTGCATGCAATGGAGAAGGAGCGGGACAGAGATCTCCCAAAGTTACAAGTGATCTCCAAATCACACAGATAATTTCCCCTGTAGAGAATGGCTACTTTGCATGGTGAGTTTTATGGCAGCTGAGATTAATGCTTTCTTGTTTCGCTCAGGCAAAGTACTGCACACCCAAAAATGAAACTAACTTCTTATTTAATATACGTTTTGTTTTATTAGTTGTGCCATGAACACTGCAAACATGCGACATCCAGGGGCATGGGAAGGAGGCATGACCAGCTGACATCACTTATGGGTTTACTCCACAATCAAAAGGTTAAGAAAGGCTGATCTGGTTTAATATAAGGCAGTTTTATGAGAATCCCCTTGGGTACGTAAAGCTCAACTCACAAGGGGATGAATACAGCAGTCTAATTGAATTTCCTTAGTAGCACCCATTGTAATGCCGACAACATCCCTTTGACTATATCTTAATTTCCAATGTAGTCTTCATTTGCATTTAACAGTAGCAATCCTGTGGCATTGTAGGTGTTGGGGGTAGCTATGAATACCAAGCAGATCGGAGGGGCCAGAGGGTATAAAGAGAATTAATACTCAAGATAAGGGATCTATTAATGAAGCATCGAGTTTCCATTTCTCACTGAACTTTTCCTCCATTCATACTGGAATCATTCAGAAGGTCTAAAGAAGTGCCATATATATATGTAAGCCTGTACTGCTGCGTTTGAATGATTCTCTGTAACAATTACAGGCCGGAGCAGCAAATCAATTCTCTGCAACATCTTTAAAGATATAAGCAGAATAACAATTCCCCAGAGACCGAACGCTGGGCAGGAATTAATTGTACCCTCTGCATTTTCCTCTGCTGCGAGAAAGCCACTTACACACAAATGCGTCAGGATATTTCCGCAAGAACACGGAAGCCAAAAAGAAATTCCACTGTGAATGCCTGTTCTGACAAGCAAATTATACTGAAAACTGTATTCCAAATGTCAAATGGATTATACTTCAGCACCCATATTGTTTCATATAATTCCAATATAATGTCACCCTGGGCAACAATAATATCAACTTTAATACTCACTCGGATGCAGCCCTACTGAACAGAGTTTGGTAACGAGGGAAATGGTCAGGGGAAAACGTGCTCCGATGCCCTATTGCCTCCGTGCCAAAAAGCGGCCCAGGTTAAATCCATCACAGAGAAATCTCAGGCCTCATGGCTGCTAAAAGATGGAGAGGCTGGTCACTGGGGTTAACTAATGGGGCTCCTAACAGCTGAAATAGAATCAAAGGAACCCCCCAGTGAGTTTCTGGGGAAACACAGGACAGGGCAACGTAATAAGTCATAGGAAGGGGAAGGAAAGGGGCGTTTCCCTTTGGAGTACAGTTATCGGATGACAAGGTCGGTGTTTGGGGGTAGCTATGAAGCCTTTGGTTTCTGTATGAGAACAAAGTTGTTTCTGTAGAAGGAAAGAAAACTGTTTAAGCACTGTTTCTATTTAAGCATTGTTACTGAAAGCCCTGCTGAAGTTCTTGAAAAGGCTAAATAGCAGAGCAGTGGCATTGCAGTGGTTAGGATGCTGGATCAGGGAAATACCTAGATCATCACTGTGCGGGGGCAATTTTTTTCTCCCCTCCTCAGTTCCTCAGAGGCCAATGCTGCCCCAGACCCGTCCCCCCCCCCCCAGGCTGCCTCCAGTGTGTTGCGACAGGACAGCATGCCCCACCACTTCCTGTGTCCTGGGGTGGAATGATTCTGCTGCATGGGGTGGGGGTGGGGAGTTTGTTTTATTTGCACAAAGGTCAGATTGTATAGCAACACAATCCCACCTTTGTTCAAATTTTCAAAATGCCCCATTCGGCTCTGCGCCACTGCAAAGTGCCATGGAGCCAACTGGGGCATTTTTTTTGTCCCTGCTGGGATGCCGTAGGAGGGGGAGGAGCTGGCCCTGGAAGGCCCAACTCTTCACCTTCCACATGGGCCGGCGAGTGGCAAAAAAGAGAGCAAAGATATATTCATGTTCCCTTACCATGGGTATACGGAGAGCCTAAAGTGGGCCAGGGCCGGGCTGCAGCCAGGCTGGCAATGATGTCATGTGGAAGCAGAGATTATCCGCACCACCATATGAGCACCGGCACAGCCTTCCCCCCCCCACACACACACATACGTGGAATAGGCCAGTGGCAGGTAAATGGGAGTCCTATAAATTAGGTTGTCGTCTAAAAACATTACAGTTAGATGCATATGCTACAAATCTTTAAACATCATCCTCTATGTCAGGAATTCCCAACCATGATTCTTGGTAATCATGTACCCCTGGTGTTACATGAGAGCTCCCCAGGGGTACATGGCCTTTCTCAGAAGTTGGGATAGCCACTGACATCACCAGACGTCACTGGAGCCCCACGTCCCCTCTTGCTCTATAGGCCTCTTTCTCTACAAAGGTAAAGCAGTAAATGGTCAAGGAACTGATTGGCTGGTTCCCATATCTTACTTCTGCACCCACGTCTGGGGGTCCTCAAAGCCTGAAAAATATTTGATGGGTTCCGCCATGGAGAAAAGTTTGAAAAAGGCTGCTCTATACGGTGAACCTTTCCAAATACAGCACAGACGATGGCAGAACAGGCTCAGTCTTGGAGGGACCCCCTCTCTTTCTGGTGCCATTATAAAACGAGCAATATAAGACAATGTTCAAAACACCCAAGGGACACACATGCAACTACAATTATCTCGCAGAAACATTAAAATATCAGCCAGCAATATAAGCCGATGGAATCATTTGAAACCCTACGCTTGTAAATGCCTTCTGAGGAGAGGAGAAGGTTAAGACTGAAAAATATGCCTGGCAGCACTCTTTAGTCCGGCCCCCAGAGGCCATTTGATCTGCAAAACATAATTTTAGAAGAGAATCATCAAGTAAATGATATAAACCACAGGTGGATTGGAAACCTTCATTTGCTAAGCTTGCCTGTTTCAAAGCACCTTTAACTACGGGGACGGATAGCCAAGTCCTCTTAACGCTGTGTGCTTATGTGATCAGGCTGACAGGAAGATTATTTTGTAAGTAAATTTGCTTTTTAAAAGAATTTACCGGATATTTTAAAAGCATAAGGACAAATATGTCTCCCGTCCTAATTAGGTGTGGCGGATGACTGTTCATCGTCCCTTCAAGGAATTAAAAGCAAACAGACATGTGGGGTCCAGTGATAATGGCTCCTCTTTGCCATTATGGTTCCTAATTGCCGATGGGAGAGTGGGCATGCTGTATAGATCCTCTTGGGTTGCTGTATTTACCTCAGCTTTGGTACAGAACTTCTCACCTGTCCTTCCCTACACAGCGCTGCGGGATTATATTTGGGAACAAACAGGATTTTTTAAGAGGTCTGTTTCAAACTGGCCAGGAAAAGTGTCTTTATCTCCTTCAACATGCTTCCGTTTCAGGTGAGGTTAATTCAAATAAACCTAATCCTTTAGGAACTGGTTAGGCCCTGCTGTGGTTGGCAGGATTAATAGGGGATTATATTTGTGGGTGTAGATTGGCAAGCATCCCATAGACAGGCACACAAATTTGCTACTCTTGGACCATTTCCGCACAAGGATTTTTCCCCTGCCTGGCCTCTAGTTCACGGGTTTTAATGCTGCTTCCTCATGATGTGGGCAGTAACTCATAGCTCTCCAGTGGGTGGAGCTAGTTTTCATCCAGTTTGCTCCGCGATGAGGGAAATCGCAAAATCCTACTTCCCCTTTCTTGTTGTGCTGTAAAGCGGGGTGTAAACAGGAGCAAACCCGTCTGATGGGAGAAATGCATGACAGTATCAGTAGCGTTTTGCCTGCCCTTGCATCTGCCCTCCCATCTCCATTTTGGGATTGATTTTTTTTTACTGGCATGGTTCACTTTGCGATGGGACCGCAATGTGATGTG
The DNA here is from genome assembly GCF_049243985.1 of Paroedura picta. NCBI lineage: Eukaryota > Metazoa > Chordata > Lepidosauria > Squamata > Gekkonidae > Paroedura > Paroedura picta. The sequence continues at coordinate 34,266,351 of NC_135373.1, forward strand.
ACCTCAGTACAAATAAAATGTTCTCTTCTGTGTGCAATGGTAATATTGGGTTTGGGCCACTAAAACGCATTCCTGTTTGTGTTTTCTGGCAGTGGGGTACGAACGGGGAAAGAAGGGGGGCGTGTAATGAAGAAGCCCTATTAGCTTGATGTCCGTGCTCTGTTTTAAATCTTTATTGCGAACACACAATCATCTGGGTCCAGTTACCAAGGCCAGCCTATTACAAAACTACCAGAACATAAAGAGAGACCATTATACAAAGTATCCCAAAAAGGGATCTAAGGAAATGTTTTATTGTTATGGCATGATCCCATAGCAATGTGGAAGTGAAAGTTTAAAAAAAATGTTTTACTGTTGTGGGATTTTCCTATGGTGTCACGAAAAAAATATATTGTGGCTTGCATTGACTGACAAACTGAGGGGCAGGTGGAGAAGTGCAGGTTGTCCACACTTTAGGCTTCACTGCTGCCTCGTCAGGAAGGGAAAAGCTGTGACAAGGCAGCGGGAAAACGCGGGAGGGGCCTCCCATCAGGAAGCGTGCAAATGCGCGTTTTCCTATTGTGTGTCTGGAAGAAGGAAGCAGTGCGTGTTTTACGCCTCCATACAGAAATAGTCTTTGTTGTAGTTAGGTGCGAAGACGTGTCCAACAAAATCGCGACCCCATGGACATTGATCCTCCAGGCGTTCCTGTCCTCTACCATTTCTCAAAGTCCATTTAAGTTTGCACCAACTGCTTCAGTGACTCCATCCAGCCACTTCATTCTCTGTCGTCCCCTTCTTCTTTTGCCCTCAATCGCTCCCAGCATTAGGCTCATCTCCAGGGAGTCCTTCCTTCTCATTAGATGGCCAAAGTATTTCAGTTTCATCTTCAGGATCTGGCCTTCTAAGGAGCAGCCAGGGCTGATCTCCTCTAGGACTGACTGAGGGGGAGCTCACCACCTCCTTGGCCAGCCGATTCCACTGCTGAACTACTTGGACTGTGAAATTGCATGCCCAGATATGTAGCCGGTACCATTCTACCTTGTAGTTTAAACCCATTACTGAGGGTCCTGTCCTCTGCTACCAACAGGAACCATTCTCTGCCCTCCTCTAAGTGACAGCCTTTCAAATACTTAAATAGAACAACCATGTCCCCTGTTTCCCATACCTTGAGGCCGTTCTCTTCATTGCAGGGTATGCTGTGTTGTGTTGTACTTATTCCCATGTTCTATGTAGCGTTGCATTGTACTTATTCCCATGTTCTACGTAAACTGCCCTGATGATAAATAAATAAATATAATACATACATACATACATACATACATACATACATACATACATACAGGCAAACAGTGCAAGCCTATGCAGAATTTCATTTCTCTAAACCCGCTAACTTCAATAGACTTAAAACAGTGAGATTCGGCTCAGGGGTTTTAAATCTGCACTGTAAATCGAGCATTTCTATGCGCCCAAATGATACCTTTCCTTCAATAAACGGGTCAATAAAGCTTAAATTGAAAGTGAATGTTCTAAAAATATATATTAAAATTGGATTAGAATTAAAACCCAAGCTTTGCAGTTGTTCTGTTTAACTGAATTGGCAGTACTGACCATTTCAGAGCAAGTGACCCTGGAATAACAGAAAACGAGAGCCACATAAATGCAACAGCTTGTGTTCAGTTTTCGGCACCCCAGATGAAGAGGGATATTGACAAACTGGAACATGTCCAGAGGAAAGCAACAGAGATGGTGAGGGGTTTGGAGACCTAGACATGAAGAAAGGTTGGGGGAGCTTGGTCTGTTTCTCAAAGGGATCTGATAACCATCTTCAAGTATTTCAAAGGCTGCCATGTAGAGGATGGAGCAGAGTTGTTCTCTCTTGCCCCAGAGGGACAGACCAGAACGAATGGGATGAAATTAATTCAAAAGAAATTCCATCTCAACATCTGGAAGACGTTCCTGATAGTTAGAGCAGTTTCTCAGTGGAACAGGCTTCCTCGGGAGGTGGTGGATTCTCCATCTTTGGAAATTTTTAAACAGAGGCTGGATAGCCATCTGACAGAGAGGCTGATTCTGTGAAGGCAAAGGGGTGGCACGTTACAGTAGATGAGCGATTCGGATATGAGTGTCCTGCATAGTGCAGGGGGTTAGACTAGATAAGGTCCCTTCCATGAGGTCCCTTCAAACTTTTTGATTCTATGATACTATGACTATGTCAGCTTCCCCTGATGACACTTTCCACCATCAGACAGACCAATAGCCAGAACCAAAATGAGGTGATCATTTCCCGAACAATAACCCATTCGTTTAAATGGAGACTGGTGCATAACTCACATGCCAACAGAAAAAGAGGATACCCCTCCCAAGGCTATATTACTGCAGTATGTAATTTATACAATTTTCCAAATAAATTAACAGTTTGACAATCTGTAGTTCAATATTTAATACCAAATTTAATACCATCAGAAGATCTCTTAATGTGACTAGCTTAGGATCCTCACTCCCAGGGAGAGAGCTACTGATCCACATGCTGAACGGGAGTAAAATAAGGGATTGGTATTTTATTGTTCGCCATCCTGGTTATGTATTAAGGGCCATTTTTAGTGGAGGTTGTATTGTGCTCTTACTGACTTTTGTAAACCTCCGCGAGACATTTGAGAATGAAGAACCAACCATAACGGTTTACCAAACTGTCCCCGGTACCGGTGAGCTGATGGCCTATTTCTACTATTAAATAAGCAGAATAAGGTAATTTGGTAGAAATAATCTTTCACAGTGGAAAGGACACAATCACGAGGACAAAAACTGCATTTATCAAGAAGCTGTTATGGTTGGTTCTTTATTTGGTATTAAATATTGAAAAACAGATTGTCAAACTGTTAATTTATTTGGAAAATTGTATAAATTACACATTACCGTAATATAGCCTTGAGATAAATTCCCTCTATTTCCTGTTGGAATTCTATTGTGAACCGTCTCCCTTCTTTTCGGGTTGTAACTCACGCCAGACAATAGGACCATGTTAGACCCATTAATTTGCCACTATAGGAACAAAACTTGTTACAGCTCTTTCTCTGTCACTCTGATTAATGTAGGAAATCTATGTCTGTATTTATAACAGAAAATGTCAAAGAGGTCATTTGGAGAGGAAAAAAAATAACCACTTTCATATTTTACTCTTGGAAATAGCATAACAAAAGCATGCCACATCACTGAACATTAAATGTTACCAAGGCAAATTGGATTTAATGCGAGCCACAACTGCAGGAATCCATTTGGCAACAACACTCCAAGTCTCCTGTTTCGCATTTAGTGCATCTTTAAATCCAATTAATTTCCACCGTGTTTCTACAAGTGCTGAAGCCCACTCTGCTCGACAGAGATAGATTTTCAGTACTTAGCTGCCTTAGGCTGATAGGACCCAGCACCATCTGGAACGAGAAGAGAATGGCACCCCTGTCCCCTTTCTCTCTCGCTATGACATTTCTAATGCAATCCTCCTTACTCTGCTCTGACCCAACAAGCATTTAGGGTCAGGATGCCCATTACTGCCACCCCGGGAATCCACTTTAGACTAGCCATTAGTACACAGGGTCTCACAGAATGGATCAGGCAGGTTTTTCTCCATGAGTCACAGAATCCTAATGCATAGAGTTGGAAGGGCCATCTAGTCCAGCCGCCTGCCTAAAGCATCCATGATAAATATCTACCCAGCACTTGCTTGAGGACTGCCAGTATGGGGGAGCTGGTCACCTTCTTAGTGTCCGAATTCCAGACTTGTAGACAAGAAAACTTCTGTGTGGAAAGTTTCTTGATTCTCAAGCTGCAGCATCTAACATGGCCTATAGACAGAACTGAAATTACAGGCAAAGCAATACAATATAAAACCAAGTCACCCCTTCCTTGGGCAGCTGATCACTCAGGTGTCAGGGTGAGACATAACACGGAGCTATCTCCATGTCAGGTGCAGCTTCTGGGAATAATGGCAAAGCATGTTGTTATGAGAACCTGTGAGCCTTGAAGCTGTGAGCAGGACCTAAAGACGAAGAGCTGGCTAAGGAGGCAAAATGGACGGCTGATGGAGGCCAGGCCAAAGTGAACAGATATAATTCATGGTGGAAGACATGGGATTCTGACAGGAAGCCGAACTACTGTGACTGAAATCCCCCCCCCCGAATATCTAGCCAATACTGTTCTACACACAGTTTCAGGGGTGGTCAAACTGTGGCCCTCCAGATGTCCATGGACTGCAATTCCCAGGAGCCCCTGCCAGCAAGTGCTGGCAGGGGCTCCTGGGAATTGTAGTCCATGGACATCTGGAGGGACGCAGTTTGACTACTTCTGCTTTAAAGCCACTACTGTGGGTCCTATCCTCTGCTGCCCTCCTCCAAGTCTGCAAAAGTCCATAGAGAAAATGTACAGAGGCAGTGTGTGTGTGTGGGGTGGGATGGGGGAATGAGTCTTAAGGCACAAGCTGTACTGCTTTCAGAGAACTGCTCACTGCGAAGGTGATACCTGGTATGCTGTGCAACGTTTTGCATTCAGATTTCTGCCTGCACTTGGGGGTTCGAAAACACCTGGGCTCCTTTCCAAAAAACGACCTGAGGCATTAAGGACAACCATTCTTCTATTCCTTTTACAGAGCGTTGTGCAAGTGTGGTTTTTTCACAAGATTGTTCCTTCCTGTCGCTTGAATCATTGGCTCTGAACACGTGAAGCTCCCTTATGCAAGAGTCCCTTATGCTGGTCGTGCTAAGCCTAAAGGCTCTTTTACACAGGTGGAAGGACACCGTTTGTCCACTGTTTGCGAGTGGATTTTGCCATTTTAAATCATAAAATATGGTTGCAAAGGGCATTGAGAGTGGATTGGAAGTACGTTATTCAGCCTGTGGTCAAAGCACTCTAGGACTGACAACAATACTCCAGGGACTGAAAACAGCAGGAATAACTCTATGATCAGTTTAACTGAAGACAGCAGGAATTGAAACTGGGGTCTTGCACATGAAGAGTAGCTGCTCTATTACTGACTTCTAGTCGTCCCCCCCCCCCATATTCACTCACTCACTCACTCACTCACTCACTCACTCACTCACTCACTCACTCACTCACTCACTCACTCACTCACTCATATACCGCCACCTTTGGCAATTGCTGCCTCGTGGTGGTTTACAATATATAAAACCAATAAATCCCCCATAAAAATTACAAAAACAAGAAGCAATAAGCAATAAATGATGGCATTGCACACCATAGAAATCCTTGTCCTTCCCAGGGTCCATTCCCCAGGGTCCACCCCCTGTGGGGAGCCAGGGGGGACCTAGAATCCCTAGTCTGGAATCTTGTTGGGCCAGGGAGCCCTTCTGGAATATTGAGAGAATTCTCTGCTGTGGTCCAGTTGGGCCCCCTCCTCTCATTGGTTAGATAGTGAACCTCTTTGACCCTTGCTTGCCTTCTGTTTCATCTTCTATAGGGCCTCTCTTCTTTTCTCTCTTACATGGGATTGGAGCTGTGGCAAGTTAGCCTTTTTGAAGCTAATTGGTTCATAATGAATTAACTGTACCTACATGAATGTGTCATGTAAGACGTGCTTCTGATTTTGGAAGTAAAATTTCTTTCTCTTGTTAACTTTTGGAGTCAGATCATCCTTGTAATTTGTGTTTGTGTCTGTGTTTTACATTTAACCCAATGGTAAACTGGTTGGAATTTGTTCATCAGCTTCATTTATTTAGCAACTTCATCATGTGGAGAGCAAGCATGTCATAGTGCTTAGGGGTGCTGGACTGGGTTTAAGGAAAGGCTATGAGGAAAGGCTGAGGGACATGGGAATGTTCAGCCTGGAGGAAGTTGAGAGGGGACATGATGGCTCTCTGTAAGTATTTGAAAGGTTGCCACTTGGAGGAGGACAGGGGGGAGGGCAGTGAACTCCCCTTCACTGCAGCTGGACAGATACTTGCTATGGATGCTTTAGGGAAGGGGTAGTCAACCTGTGGTCCTCCAGATGTTCATGGACTACAATTCCCATGAGCCCCTTGCTGGCAGGGGCTCATGGGAATTGTAGTCCATGAACATCTGGAGGACCACAGGTTGACTACCCCTGCTTTAGGGCAGACTTCCTCAACTAGAGTTTTGGCGAAACCTAGGGTTTCTTGATAGCCCTGGAAGGATTTCCCAGACGGGTGGGAGTTAATTTATTGTATATTATTTAAATTTGTTAAACAGTTATTGGCCAATACAACCATATATGGTCATGTTGACCCCCTTCCCTTGCCCAAATAGCCAGTGATTCAGCACCATGGTGTCCACCTATCTCACACTGCAAATCACTGATCTATCTTACATTGCAAATCACTCCCCTCAGTGGTGCCCATGATGATGCCTGCAGATACTTTTCTTGGTGCTCACCAAGAGTTTTTAGAAAATGGCGGGGCCCAGTGAAGCTCATCTGCATCAGGGCTTCTGATTGGCCACTGAAGATCCAACTGGCTATGCAAGTTAAAACAATGTTATTTCAGTAGCAGCTACCACCACAGGAACTGATTTTATTCTCTCTCATTCCTCATTCCCGGTGCTTTCCCCCCAATTACCGCCTTTCCACCTGCACTGGGGCTTCCTCTTTGTGGTTGGCTGTACCTCCTTTAGCAGCCATTTTTTGTGGTTGCACCCAACCTCCAAGGTGCCTATAGATTCAAAAAGGTTTGGGGATCCGTGACCTTGACCTATGAAATGGCGGAGTACCACTGCTCCATTCTGCTTCCTTTAAGAATGTAAATAGCAAGAGGCAATCTCGGAAACAAGTTCAGCTGTCAGAGCATCTCTATCTGCCCTCAGAATAAGTGGAAGAACTGAGGGAAAGATAATGGGCTCTATCGGCAGCTCCAAACATTATGGTTGAGCAAACAGATAAGTTCCCCTTTCATTCCGAGGCGTTAATGGCTCAGTGATTTCAAGCTTCTTTCCCATCCACTGTATGAATTTTTAATCCCTTAATTGCATGCCATCTTAAAGGTCCTGTGCGATTTCTTATTTATCCATCAGTTTTTATTATAGCAGGTAAATGCTTTTTTTTTTAAGCAGACAAAAAAAAAAACAACCTTGGCTTTTTGGAAAGAAAATAACTCATTGTTAATGCTCTCTCTCTCCTTCCATCTTGTGCAGGATGCCAGGTTTTGCTAGTGAAAGGCAAGAGGTGAGGTGGGTTAGATAGGGGGGAATCCCCAGAGATTTCTTCATTCAGAACAGAGCTCGGATGGAACAGGAGAGGTGTTTGGTTGAGGCTGGGACCAAGAACAATTGTGGCCTTTCCTCCAGCCAACTCTGTGTCATCTTGTGAATTCCGTCCCTGTGATAATAGTTGACTATGGATAGGGGAGGTTGGGTTTATGCCACTTCTTGTGCTTTATATTATGGAGGGGGGTTGATTGGGTGTGATTGGTTTTATTGGAGATTTTATATTCTTTTAAGTGACCTGCCACAAGTTCATGGAGAGTGGCGGGATATAAACAAACAAACAAACAAACAAACAGATAAATGAATAAATAAATTATTATTAATAATAATAATAATAAGAACAAGAAGAAGAACAAGAACAAGAGTTTTTATATGCTGCTTTTCTGTACCCGAAGGAGACTCAAAGCGGCTTACATTCACCTTCCCTTTCTTCTCCCCACAACAGACACCCTGTGAGGTGAGTGAGGCTGAGAGAGCCCTGATATTACTGAAGAAGAAGAATTGGTTCTAATATGCCACTTTTCTTGACCCGAAGGAATCTCAAATGGCTTACATTCACCTTCCCTTTCCTCTCCCCACAACAGACACCCTGTGAGGTGGGTGAGGCTGAGAGAACCCTGATATTACTGAAGAAGAAGAATTGGTTCTAATATGCCACTTTTCTTGACCCGAAGGAATCTCAAATGGCTTACATTCACCTTCCCTTTCCTCTCCCCACAACAGACACCCTGTGAGGTGGGTGAGGCTGAGAGAGCCCTGATATTACTGCTCCGTCAGAACAGCTTTCTCAGTGCTGTGGCAAGCCTAAGGTCATCCAGCTGGCTGCATGTGGGGGAGTAGGGAATCAAACCTGGCTTGCCAGATTAGAAGTCTGCACTCTTAACTACTACCCCAAGTTGGCTCTCCCCCCACCCCTTCCTTGGCAACTCAAATTACATTGATAAAATGAAAAAAAATTACAACTTTGATTACAGAAAAGAAATATTCTGCACTGCAGAGGCCAGATTTATTTAAGGCATCAGATTCTTTCACCTGTTGAAGGTACTCCTGTATTCACTGTACAAAGTGTGATGAAAGTCCAAGGATGCTGGTCCTTTGTTTCAGAAACACTTGTTGATTTCCACGCATTGCCCGTTTCCTTTGGCTTTGTCCATCTTAATCTAAGTTTTTTAGGAGACGTGGCTGATGGGGGGGGGGAGGATTTTTCATTTGGTCCAGGTATCCTTGGAATCCCTTGAAAATGCCAAGTGTGTTGTTCAACATCTTTATAAATGACGTGTCTGAAGGATGCTTGATGAGCCTTGTGGTCCCTTCCTGCTGTATTTTTCTGCTTCTCTAACTGCAGTTGTCCTTTGAAGAAATGAAGCTAAGCAATTTGCTTTTTGCACATTTTTAAAACCAAGAGTTACCTCACGTTTATTTATTTTATTTCAGATGTTTATGTTCTGCTTTTTCACACAGATTGGATTCCCAGTATAATGAATATCAACACATTAAAAAAATTAAATAGTATCTCTATATCTACCTATAATGAGAACATAGAAACATATAAGCGACAAACACACAGAGAACCAGGGACGATGGTTTACTCAGTTTACTGAGCCTACTCCAAAGAAAACAAAAAATAGTTGCCTCCTCAAGGAAGACAATGACAGAGGGAGATGAATGAAATTCCCTGGGGAGGGAGCTCTAAATGAATCTCCCTGGGGAGAGCCTCATGATAACAGGAGACAGTGGCAAAGCAGACGTGCTTAATACCTTCTTTGTTTCAGTGTTTTCTCACACGGAAAAAAGATATCCAACTGGCAGAAAATGAAGTAGAGAATATTGGGGAAGGGATAAATTATAAAATTGATAAAGAGGTTGCAGAAAATTATTTGCCTACTTTAAATGAAATTATATCTCCGGGGCCTGATGAATTACATGCCAGAGTGTTGAAAGAATTGGCAGAGGAAATCTCAGAACTTTTAGCAATTATCTTTGAGAAGTCCTGGAGAACAAGGACTGGAGGAAGAGGGCAAATGTGGTCCCCATTTTTAAAAGGGAGGAGAAAGAAGTCCCCAACAACTGTTGTCAAATAAGTTTAACATGGATACCAGGTAAAATTTTCAAACAGATAATTAAACAAGCAGTGCTTGTGGTGTGATACTTAATAAAATTCAGCATGGATATCTCAGGGATAAGGCCTGCCAGACTAATCTTATTTCTCTTTTTGATGGAGTGATTAGTTCCATAGATGCAGGAAATGTGGTAGATATAGTTTATCTTGGTTTTAGTTAAGGCCTTCGATAAGGCCCCCATGCTACTGTGTGGGGGCAGTATTGTTAAACAATTTGTTTAATAATTTGGATTATATGCGGCAATAGAGAGTACACTTGTCACATTTGCAGATGACACTAAACTGGGCGTGTTAATACCCCAGAGGAAAGAAGTACTATTCAAGGAGATGTGGATCGATTGAAAAATTGAGCCTAGTCAATATAATGAATTTTAATAGGGAAAAATATAAATCTGTTACATTTGGGAATAATGTGGTGGATAAATATAAGATGGGTCACCAGAGAAGGCAATAATGCCAGGAGAAGTGAAAGGCAGCAAGAAAAGAGGCAGGGGGAGGGATGGACTCAGTCAAGGAAACCGTTGCCCTCAGTTTTCAGGAATTTTTTCACAGTCAGAGTAGTTCAGCAGTGGAATAGGCTGCCTAAGGAGGTGGTGAGCTCCCCCTCACTGGCAGTCTTCAAGCAAAGGTTGGATACACACTTTTCTTGGATGCTTTAGGATGCTTTGGGCTGATCCTGCGTTGAGCAGGGGGTTGGACTAGATGGCCTGTATGGCCCCTTCCAACTCTATGATTCTATTATTCTAATTGAGCAAGGCTGTTAACGATAGGATGTTTTGGAGGTCTTTAATTCATAAGGTCACCAGAAAAACCTGACTGCACTTAATGCACACATGATTGTATCAATATTACTTTTTTTGTAATATTTATCAATCCAAATGTATGCATCTGTAACTTGGCGAAGGAATATAGGTGGATAAATGGAAGGCATCAGGAAAATGTATATGGTCCTGTTCCTAGTTAAAACACAAATAAGGAAAAGCAGGATGCAGAGAGAAAATCCTCTGGAAGAAGAAAAGGAATGTTTCCATCGACAAACCATGAACGGTGATGGACCACATCTCAGTGCTAGAGCATCTGTTTGGAATGCAGACGATCCCTGGTTCAGTCCTCAGCATCACCAGTTAAAAGGATTTGGTAGTAGGTGATGGGAAGGATCTCCACCTGAGACCCTGGAGAGCCACCATCAGTTTGAGTAGACAATACTAACCATGATTGACAGACAGTCTGATTCAGTATAAGGCAGCATCAGGTTCAAACTTGTCTGAACGTTTCCCTTCCGACAAAATTTAATAGCAATTCTAACTATACTTCGGAATGAAGAAGCATCATCAAATACGCCTTTCCTACTTGTGCAGAGTGATGTAAAAGTAATTCCGGAGGACGATATTCATTGTTGATTCAGCAAACAGCTTGATACCTTTCAGAAAGAAATTGCTTTTGTAGTGCCAAAGCCCTGACACTCTAGATGAGAAACTGGTAAACTACAGGATAGATGCCAGCATGGAATAAGGACTTCTCGGGAGAGCCGTGCTAAATTTCAAATGCAGATCAATTTTGATACGGGCTGCCCCTCCCAACCCGGTTATATCTAATATGGAATTTTTTTTTTTAGAAAATGGGGAAATAAATATGTAGTGCAGGACAAACAATTAAGCAAGACATCCTGAGGATCTTTTGTGACCACGAAACAAAAAGAGAGCAAGGCAAAACAGAATATTATTAATCATTTAAAAACTAAATTGGAGATCAAAGATAGGTATTTTTTTCCTTTCAATTCTGTTGTCCTGGTTGTTGCTATCATCCACATAGTAAAAATAACATGTATATGTATAAGTGCTATCAAATCACTTCCAGCTTATGGTGACCTCATGAATTAATGATCTCCAAAACAGCCTATCCTTAACAGTCTTGCTCAGCCTATTCCTGAGAGCAAGCTTGGTGCAGTGGTTAAAAGTGGCAGCCTCTAATCAGAAGAACTGGGTTTGATTCTTCGCTCTTCCACGTGCAGCCAACAGGGTGACCTTGGGCTAGTCACAGTTCTCTCAGAGCTGTCTTAGCCTCACCTGCCTCACAGGGTGTCTGTTGTGGGGAGAGGAAGAGTAGGCAATTGTAAGAGTTTACTACTACTTCCAGTAGTAAAAAGTGAGGTGTAAAAAAAACAGCTCTTCTTCTGTTCTTCTTCAGGTCTCGCAAACTGAGGACCAGAACTTCCGTGAGGCCCATTATGCACGGCCGCCGAAACGGCGATTTCGGGTCACATGGAAAACGCGGAGGAGGAAGACATGACGCACACCGGTTATGTACGGGGCGGGGCGCGACAGTGGAAAAACCCAGAGTAACCAATTATGCACGCGGCGATCTGGGCGCCGCTTCTGGTTGCGCCCCGGTCACCCGGAAGCTGCGCTTTCTTCCGCGTTTCACTGACGCGGCTTTTTCGGCGGCATGCACCAAAGCTGCGGCCGGTTGCAGCCGGCTCCATGCGTTATCGGTGATTTTAGTCGCCGCCATTCCACCCCGAATGTGCGCTAAAACCCCCGTGCATAATGGGTCTTACTGAGTCAATGTATGCTGGATTGTCTTTTCATGCTACTTTCAACTTTTCCAAGCACTTGTCTTCTTATCATGTGACCAAAGTACAATAGTGACAGTTCAGTCATTTTAGCCAGTGGTCCACATAGGCCCATTATGCACGGCCGCCGAAACGGCGATTTCGGGTCACATGGAAAACGCGAAGGGGGAAGAAGCGAAGCAAACTGCTTATGCACGGGATGGGATGCAATGGCGGCAAAACCCAGAGTAACCGATTATGCACACGGTGACCCCAGCGCCGCTTCTGGTTGCGCCCAGAAGCCGCGCTTTCTTCCGCGTTTCGCTAACATGGCTTTTTTGATGGCATGCACTGAATCTGCGGCTGGTTGCAGCCAGTGCCATGCATTATCGGTGATTTTAGTCACCGCCATTCCACCCCGAATGCGCGCTATCCCCCCCGTGCATAATGGGCCATAGCCTAGCATCTTGTTTCCCCCTGTGGCCAACCAAATGTCTTAGAAGGCTTCCTGGGGAGGTGGTGGGTTCTCCATCTTTGGAAATTTTTAAACAGAGGCTGGATAGCCATCTGACGGAGAGGCTGATTCTCTGAGGGCTCAAGGGGGTGGCAGGTTACAGTGGATGAGTGATAGGGTGATGAGTGTCCTGCATAGTGCAGGGGGTTGGACTAGATGACCCATGAGGTCCCTTACAGCTCTATGATTCTAAGGTCAACACTTAACCCTGTTGTTGTCCCCGCAGATATATATATATAAGCTCAGAAGCAGTGGTGTGGAGAAGAAGAAAACAATGTTAATACAGCATTAAGTGTCCTGTTGTGCCTTGAATGTGGGAACAGTGGTGCACCAAAGAGAGTGCAGGGAGTACAGTCTGCCCTGGGGGGTTCTCAAAGCTAGCATCATGTTGCAGCATCCAGTAGAACATCTTCCCTTTTATTTTTAAGATGTGGCTTTGGCTGCATCCACTAGGAGCATAGGGAAGTCTCAGCAATTTATTAGCAGAAACTGCTCAGAAACAGTCTTAATCTTGTAGGATCAGAAAGGGATGAATATTTCAGCATCCTTTTTCTCCAAAAAATTATCTCTTTCTGCTTTCATATTTTGGACAATAAAAGAAAACATGGGATAATGAGTTGTGTTACACCATTTGGCAGTCACAAAACATTGGTTTTGAGGTATTTGGAGACAATGACTCTTCATCTGAGCTGTTGGGAGTGTGTTGCAATGTGCAGTCTATATGCCCATCTCAATTTAGGAGATTTAGGAACTGTTCCATCCTTCCGAGGTCGGTAAAATGAGTACCCAGTTTGCTGGGGGGTAAACGGTCATGACTGGGGAAGGCACTGGCAAACCACCCCGTATTGAGTCTGCCATGAAAACGCTAGAGGGCGTCACCCCAAGGGTCAGACATGACTCGGTGCTTGCACAGGGGATACCTTTACCTTCACCTTTACCTAATATGTTGAAATACAGACGCAGTTTTAATTTAGTAGAATATTTAATTTCAAGATAAAGTAGAGAACATTTCCATCTAGCATCTCTTTGGAAAGCATTCCAATTGTACTTAAACAGTCTTTTAAACTGTCTCTTTTGAGTTAGATTTTATTTTGCATTGACCTCTCATTCTAGCATCCATAAAATCTTGCCATCTTGACCAGCTGTGTTCAGGCACCGATGCTGTAGTAAAAACAGATGTTGTAATAATAATAATGATAATAATAATACCTTCATTTTTATAGCCCGCCTTTCCTGAATACTCAGGAAGGGTAACAATGAGTTAAACTATCGGTCACAATATAAAATCATATATATAATTATAATTATACCCAGTAAAACATCTTCTGTTTCAATAGCCCACAAGTAGTTTGAGATCCATGGAGATCCCTGGAGGGCAGAGCTTCCTTCAGTGTACAGTAGTGAGGCCAGCATACCTTGATGCTATCAGGGCCTCAACCATAGGCCTAGTGCCTTGCAGGTCCTGTGGACTGAATCAAAGGCAGCCTCTAAATCAATAACAGCTGTATATAAGAAACCAGGTGTGTCTTCCATGTATTTGCTTATCAGAGAGGCCAAGGTAAAGACAGACATTATATGTTCTCTGATGTTATATGTAAATCACCCTGAGCTGTATGGAAGGGTGGTATACAAATAAACAAACAAATAAATAAATAAATAAAGGTAAAGACAGAGCTCTTCCACTAGACCTATGGTTGAGGCCCTGATGGCATCAAGAGATGCTGGTCAAGAGAGGCATCTGGTGGCTAAATAGGAGTCCATTGATATACACCACCTGATTGCTATGCCACATGAGGCTCTCAGACTTCAAAATACCCACCTCTTATTTGACAGTAAAAATGGGAAGGCAAAATGACCTCATGGCCATGTGAGGGCTGGGACCAGGCTATAGGTCGGGGTTTAGAAGGCTCTGGCCATAGTGTTCCCAGCACTTCATCTTTGCCAACCATTAGGTCCCCAGTTGTGCCCTATGATAAGTCAGCTGTGACTTAATGCCCTCCCCCAAAGATATTGCCCACCTTCTGGTTATTATAACAGAAGAACTTTCTGTATTCTAAGCAATTCTTTTCTAGCAACTCACTTCACTGAAATGTTGAATGCATCAAGGGAAATATTTGCTTAAGAAATCTGGCTGCGAGTCAAGAATCAGGGGATGCGTCATACTACCTAATACCCAGTATGACATGGCTGAGCAGGTACAAAGGATATTAATGTCTTTGTATTAGGATGCACAGTAAATATGGGTTTTGCAATATTGTATGGATGAACCGGCTATTAAGCAAGAAGCCAAATTTGGTTTTTTATGCCGTAATAAATCTTATTTTCCTAGGAGCTTAGGCAAATATTACTTCAAGCCTCCCCGTGGTTATTGACTAGGGGTAATAGCTCACCCCAAGGAGAAATAGATATAATTCTGATTAATTGCCCGAGTATGTCTGGTGCTAATTTGTAACAAGTGCATGCCCTGCTACCCATGGTTGCCTATGCTTTAGACAGGTGGCCTTCTCACATCCTTTGATTCATAGATGGGAACATTTTGATGGATGAGCTCTCTCTCTATATGACCTTCCACCCAAGAACGCAGATGTGTTTCCAACATAAGATGAACAGTGATCTGGCTGTTCATGCTCCCTAAATGGGTCTTTTATAATATGAACTGAAGATACGGAAGGAATTTGCAAAGTATATGACCCAACACATAAAATCTGTGGCTTGTAACTCACCATCTACATACCTCACAGTGCAAGATTTTTCCACTACCTTATCCCACTGCATAACACAAAACCCCCAGTTTCATTCAAGAGATCCTCAGGAATAGCACAAAGGGGGTAAGTGACAGAAATTGGTACCCCTTTGCTGAAGAATAATGCTAAGTCCAAGACAATTGGTTTAGAAGGATGTAACTGGTTACTTTATGCCAATAAAGGCATTCTGATTACTCTTCATTGCTGTGAAGATAGCTTCAGAGGGTAACCATATTAGTTTGCAGTTAAGCAGCTAAATTTAATTCCAGTAGCATTTTTGAGACCAACATGATTTCAGGGGTATGTGCTTTCGACAGTGAAAGCTTCCTTTGCCAGTAGTAGGAATGGAGATCCCCGAGTCCTTATCTCACCGTCTGAAGGTGGGAGAGGTATTGCAAAGAAATAAATCAGGATGCAGAGGTACAGTGCAAAATGCAATTAGTCTGATTAGAGAGGGGGGGAATACTTAGCAGCAGAAAACTAGCATCTGTAGTAAGATAAGGGATTCAGATCTGTTAATTGTTTTAAGCCTTTGTAACTGTGTGGTCAATACATTCCATTGACTTCTGTAAAGATGCCAGTACTGTCATTGCAGTACCCTCTGGGGATGAGGGAACATCACACTTTGAGGGGTTTTGAGATCACAAGCCCAGTTTCCTTTTATTAAGGTTGCTTTATTTATCAATCCAGACCCCTGAAGATGTAGTTTGCTTACACAGGAGAAGAGCCACGATGCTGCAACCTACCTTCTTCTCCTTCTCCTTCTCCTTCTCCTTCTCCTTCTCCTCCTCCTCCTCCTTCTCCTCCTCCTCCTCCTCCTCCTCCTCCTCCTCCTGCCAACCTCTTCCCATTTCCCTTTCTTCCCTTTTTATAACTCAAGCTTTGCACCTGGCCCTTGGGTTAAGCTCTGTCTTCTTCTTCTCAGTTTCCTGTCTTGCCTCAATATACCTGAGGCCAGAGTGACACTTTTCTTCCACCCAGGCTTGCTCACTGGGCCACACCCTTCCCTAGGCCAGACTGTGAAGGCTGTCCTGTTGCTGAGATTATTGCATCTTTGTGCCCTTGGTCCACCCCAGCTCCACCAGGTGAATCTTGCTGCTGGTCCCAAGGGCCCATCTTGCCTTGATAGGCAGTTTGTTTCCCAGTAGAGATGGGCATGGTTGGGCTCCTGAATGAAAGCTTATGACGAATTTTGGGCAGTTCCTGGTTCATGAAATGATATTCATGAACTGAAGGGCAGCTGCCATGAACTTCCCTGAATTTCAAGGCAGTTTGTGGTGGTCCTGAAGAGCAGAAAGCAGGGGTTTAAATGCTTCTAAGCTCTTCACAAAAAAACAAAAAAACAAAAACAAAACAGCTGAGCAGTGGGGAACTGTTTGGTTTAATTTGCTGGGAGCTGCTTAAACCCTGGCTTTCTGCTCCCCATGAAAAGTGGTGGCGAGCAGAAAGCAGGGGTCATCAACTGGTGCAAACTGGTTCGGTTCATGGTTCAGTTAATGGTTCAGCCATGAACAATGAACCAGACAGCAAAAGTGCAGTTCATGCACATTCATATTTCTGGGTAGCCTGCCACAGTCATATTCAACCTATTCTAGCCTATACAATAATATCTTTCTGCTAGAGAAGGAAGCAGGTAACAACAAAATCATACTCCCTCCACAGTGGAGTGATGGTAAAATGGGGCTGAATTGGTTTGAACAACAGCTCAAAGGCAAGAGGAAATCTGAGAGCCACAAGCATATTTGAATCATTTTGCTCAGATAAAGACATGGCATGGAAGAATGTATAGGTCAATAGCAGAAAAAGGAGGTAAGCGGTCCCATAGATAAGTAGGAGTTTGCTGATGGTCCTTGGACAGGTCATATTCTCTTAATCTAGCTCATATGGTAGAGAATGATGCTGTAAGTTGCTTTGTGTCCCAAATGGGAAGAAAAGCAAGGTAAAAAACCCCAAATAAAAAAATACTTTGGCCACCTCATGAGAAGGAAGGACTCCATGGAGAAGAGCCTAATTCTGGGAGCGGTTGAGGGCAAAAGAAGAAGGGGACGACAGAGAATGAGGTGGCTGGATGGAGTCACTGAAGCAGTAGGTGCAAACTTAAATGGACTTCGAGAAATGGTAGAGGACAGGAAGGCCCGGAGGATCATTGTCCATGGGGTCACGATGGGTCGGACACGACTTCATACCTAACAACAACAAAGACTATTTCTGCATGGAGGTGTAAAACACTTAATGGGTCGGACACAACCTGACAACAACAACATAAAAACTTCATTAAATTTTGGGAGCCTTTGGGACGCTTTTTGGTGAACCCCCATGGAGATTCAGTTATTTCTTGGCGGAACAGAAATGTTTCAGGATTCTTCTGTGACTAAATGTGCACTGATAAAAGACTAAGAGACCTTGATTAACGATCTGGGTGAAGCCAGAATGACTTTTTTTCCTGCAGGAGTCTGACAAGATTTAACCCAGTCATGCTCACGCTACAAGCAGCCCTGCCTCTGTCATGGTGACAAGCCAGAAAACGTGCATAGATATGAAAATCCAGTCCTGGAGCAGTGAGAAAAAAAAAACACAAACCAAAATAGAAGTCTGGCAGCAAGGAACTGACCACAGAGCATCCTTGTGTTCTCTCTAAGTGGAAACCTATCATGCCCTCTTACAAGTCTGTGGTCAGGGCAGACTAACTTCCAAAGCAAGGGGGAGAATAAACCATTTCCTCTTAGTGGATAATTCTGCCTCTGATGTGGTTAAATACCAGGATGAAATTCTATTATAAATGTAACATAATTCAATACCGTGGCTCAGTCTATTTCCCTTTAGCAGGGTGAATTTATCCCAGCTGGACTTCAAGAAAGGCCTTTCGCAGCCAGCTCTTTGCAAATCAAACCCCACACAGGATAATAACGATCCCAGCAAATCTGCTTAGCAAGCTTAAATGTTTGAAACTGGAGGTTTGTGGTTCAAGGCATTACAGTCATTGATGGATAGAAGGAAGGGGTTGTATTGTACATGAGGGGCAAATGGGTGTTTTGCTTAACACGAAAAGATGCTGTCCTGGTCAAAGGCCAATAATAATTCCTACAGGCTTGCCAAGAAACCTAACACAATGGCAGACGTGTCCATCTATAGCCACACACGGGTTATCCTTCTCTTTGTTTAGGAAGCTCAGCTTATGTGAGCACCCCAAGAGACTCCTATCCAAACACCGGTGACTTTGAGATTCACACAGCATTAACCACCATAACGCCATTACATGCTGTCAATTCAGTGCCAGGCTGCTTTTCAGATGCCTGTACTATTGTTCAATTGAGTGTTACAAAACTTTGGTTTGAATGAATCCGTCTTGAGATTGCTTCTCAAACCCATTTTCTCATCCTGCTTTATATTCTACCCCTTTTTTAATCTCACAAATCACAGTTCTCATCATGTGTCCGATTCCATCAAACCATAAGGTTCAGGTTTAATTCAGAGTAACAATGCTATCGAATTCCCCAGCAAGACTGCTATAAGCAGAAATGTCTCCTTTTTTGTTTTTTTTATTCCTTATGTGCAAATCAAACCCCTAGGAGCAATCTTGTCAATAGTGGCTGCTAGGCAGGTTGCCAGTTCTCCACCAGTGCTGCCAATGAGTTGCCAGGAGGCATCGGGTTCTGCAGAGCATTCAGGAATCCTATTGGATCCATATGTCTCCACAGGCAGGCTAAAATACACCTGCCAACCAAGCGGAGAGGGTGTGGTACCTTAAGCCAGGGCTTCAGGGTATAGTGGTCTGACCATGGGATGACATTAGTTGTCATCAGATCCACCTCTACCACAGCCCTGAAGATCAAGCCAAGGGTATGGCCCGCCTGATGGGTGAGGCCGGTAACAAATTGGGAGAACCCCAGTGTCACCATGGCTGACACGAGACCCAGAAGATGGCAAATCAGCATGGAAGTTGAAATCACCCTAGATTATAAGTCTTGAGTACTGCAGCACCCAGGCCGTTACTGCCTCCAGGAGGCTCAACAGGGCATCTGGTGGAGCACTGGGTAGTTGTTACATCAACCAGATGACCAAGTTCTCCACCAAACCCTATTCTATGCCAATACACCCCACTCCTGAGGTCCCTGGGCTGGGAGAGCCCTGAAGGAGAAATCTTTCCATATAAGGAATGCCAGCCCCCCCCCCCCCTGCAATCGAGCCAAGATTGATACAGAACCGAAAACCCAGGCAGAGCCAGACCTTTCAGGGTGACTGTTTTGCCCTCTCACTCCCAGGTTTCGGTCACACATATCAGGTCTGCCTCCTGCCCTGTGAAATACTCTTGCAGGATGGAGGACTTGTTGTTGATTGACCTGGAGTTGAATACGATCAGTATCAGCTCTTCCCTCACCTCCACCTTCTCATATCTGGGGATAGTATGGAGGTTAGAAGAGCAGTGAGTATGTTCAAACTGGGGCCTTAATAGGCCATTATAACTCCATATCCTTTTTTCTCATCTCTGACCACCATGATACCTCCCTTGGCCCATTATTGTTGGTATCCCCAGCCCAGGTAAGGGCCTACCGCTAAGTCCCCCCTCCCTTGGATCCCTTACCAGAAGGGAACCAGACATCCTCTATCTCTAGTTAGCTCCTTCCTAACAGCACTAAAAGTCCCACACCCCACCCCACCCACCCTCAATCCACCCCTCCTTTCCCTATCTAACCACAGCTAAACTGAGAGCCCAAGGTGAACTGCTCCTCAGATCTCCCTCCTAGAGGGGCTCTCTCAGGGCAACCCCTCATGGACTCCTAGGGCATTAACTAACTATTCCCCCCATTCCTCTGGTTCCACTTCAGAGCTTCACTGGGTATTCTAAAATCACCAGCCAGTCACCACTTCACAATCTGCCACTAGATGTATCTGTGGCTTTAGCAGTCAGTGGGCAGTCTTTAAAGTGCCAGCAGCAGTCCTCTGTGCAAGGAATGTCTCCTCTCCTGTGCTGGCATTCATATTGTGTGTGTGCGTGCACATGCTCTTCTCCTTCTTGCACACCTTCCCGGATAATGTGGTGGCTGTTCTCCCTTGGCATCCTCTCTGGTTTTAATGTCAGGAGGCAATAGGAATTCCAGTACTTATAGTGTGAACATCTGTTATGTACAGTTTTGTCCTGTTCCTACTTCAAGGAACGTAGAGCCAAATACATTAACTTCTACCCATATCAATAGTCACTGCTGTTGGAATTAGTGGAATAGAACTTCCTTACTTCCTCCTCAGACAACAACCCACTAATTCTACCCCTACTCCAAAATGCTTTTTATTGGTTAAAACTTTTAAAACTATAAATTGCACTTTTCTCCATAGCTCAAAGTAACACAAGGCTTAATGAAAGCTTCCTTGAGACAAGAGGAAAGACAGGGTATAATTGTTTTAATTAATGAAAATTAAAACACCAAGGAAAGGGGGAGGGAGAGGCCCCTTCCAGGAACAGCATGAGGGGCAAATTGGGGGGGGATAAAAATTCCTCTCCTATTAGTGGAGGTGATCACTGAATTCCAATCCTTTGTCCTGACAACAATCCTGTGAGGTAGGATAGGCTGAGAATGATTAGCCTAGGACAGCCCATGAATTTTACGGTAGAAGGGGAATTAGAATGTATTTTTAGGCAGACACTTTCAGCAGTGTTTCAGAGCCCACCTGGGTTCCTCTGGAGAGAAGGGGGGGAATCTCTCTGAACCACTAGTGGTGCTGAACCACTAGTGGTGCAGGGATGCCAGACTCCAGGAAGGACACCAAGGCCAACAAAACAACACAACGGGGGTGGGGGTGGGGGGTAAATCAACATCTACTCAGACAAAAGCCACCCAGGGAACTTTCCCGAAAGCTGGCAACCAACAAAAAACAGAACAACTGCAAAGAACTACTAAGCCCTAAGCTGTACCAACTTAGGAGCCAAAAGTAAAAAACACTGCACCCCAAACCACAGCAATGCAGGCCTAGAACAATGAAAATGGACTCAACAGCCAACTTTAAAAACACCAGAAACACACCCACACCATAACAAGGCAAAGAAACTCTGCCCTGCTCCCCCAAACGTAACAGAATCAAACCTACAACAAGGAAGGGAAAAACACCTTAAAGAACCTTCCTTTAACTCAAAGCAGCACCGCAAAACAACCAGGAATATGCCTTGCCCCTGCCCCTGCCCCCCTCCAAAACAGCAGCAACAACAAAACCAACAATTTGAACAATTAACCACAAACCAACCCCCCAAATATATCCCATCCCACCCCACCCACAGAAACCCAAAGGCAATAGTTTTTGGAGCAAACAGGAAGTCGAGGGAGAAGAGGGAGACAAACAGAGAAATATAGAGGATAGGGGAGAGGAGTCCCTTGGTCAAACTATGACATGTTTTCTCCAGCGATGATCCTCCAGAGTTCAGCACAGGAAGGCAGCAGACCACCAAGGACCAGCAGCCTGGGAGTCAGACGCAAAGAATTTGTCTCTTTCAGAGCTTCAGGTCACCTCAGCAGCAGCAGGAACAAGCCTAGGAACAACAGAGGTGGTAAGGGACCCCCTAGCCTTAAGAAGTCTCCTGGCCAAAAAGAAGATTTTCAAAAATGAAAAACAAGAAATGTTTTCCCCAAAAACCTGCCTCCCTATTGGCTAACTCCCCCCCCAGCCTTTTCCCACCCCCCCCAGCCTTCTCTCATCCCCCACCTACCTGTTTCTTTGGTTGCAGCCAGACCAAGCATTGCAGATGCATTGCAATGATTGGCTGGCCTCCTATAGAGAGGCCAGCCATTGGTCTTCCATTGGACAAGCCCAGGCAAAGGGCGGGAACAGCCAGAACTGCCTGGAAAGAAGGTAAGTGTACTAAAGGTAAAGGTAAAAGTATCCCCTGTGCAAGTACCATGTCTGACCCTTGGGGTGACGCCCTCTAGCGTTTTCATGGCAGACTCAATACAGAGTGGTTTGCCATTCACTTCCCCATTTACCCCCCAGCAAGCTGGGTACTCATTTTACCGACCTCGGAACGATGGAAGGCTGAGTCAACCTTGAGCCGGCTGCTGGGATCGAACTCCTAGCCTCATGGTCAGAGCTTTACTACTTACTACTTTTAAATGCTAATTTCTTCTAACTGTTGCGCCAAAATGGCTGAGGCAAGCTGCTTCAGATCTGGTTTTCCCTGTGCAGGGGCAATTCAGACCAGCCCAAATCGATCTGGTATCAGATTGGGCCCGATCTGGTGCCAAGGCAGCTGCTTCGGCTCGAAGTGCACACCCCTAGCCACCATTCTTGGGTTAAAATCGTGCTTTTGCCTTAGCTCCTCTTGCTTGTACAGATGTCTTCATGTGCGTTGTGTGTTGCTGTGTCTTGTACTTGGAGAATTGTATTGCCACTGATTTAATACCATTCCTGGCTTCTTTAACATGGCATGTTTAAGAGGTCCCTGCATCTCAACCCCGTTACATTGCTTATTAGATGCCTCCTCCTGTTGACTGCTTTTTGACTTAACACTGTGTAATCTACCTTGCGTTTCAGTGAGAAAGGTGGGATATAAATAGCACAGACCAACCAAGGTGTCCCTTTCATCAGCTTTTTCTCGAACCAGTATGGAAAGTCTGAGGAACACCTACATCGGGTTTGGTGTCAGTGTGAATTCTCCTGCATATTCAGTTTTGCGTTCACATCTAGTTCAAGTGGTCCATGTAATGCAGAAAAGGGCCTTTTATGTGCTGGTTCAAAATGGTTTGATCGTTTCTCCTACTGTAATTGCTCTGTTCGTATCCCAGTATCTGTTTTCTTTGCTTCCTTTCCAGTCCATGATGCCTCAGATCTCTCTCCATGGTTCTTAAAGTGAAGCAAAGTTGTGAAGCATTCCAGTGGCTTTATTTCATTCCCTGGCATTGGCAGCAGCAGCTCCCAGGCTGGAATATCTGGCACTGCCTTAGCGAGTCTGCACACAAAGGGGCAATGAATCTGTATATATGAAGCTATAAGCCAAATCAGTGACCCATCCGCCTCAGCAAGGTCTACTGTGACTGTAGCTCTCCAGAATCTCAGGAAGAGACTTTCCCTAAACCTGCTACTTAAGTCAGTTATATGAAACTGGAGATGCCGGGCAATGAAACTTTAGACCTCTGGCATACCAACGATTGTGCTCATTCAATGAGGCATGGCCCTTAATGTATTAATCTGTCTTATATTGAACCAGACTGTCTACCTAGCTCAATATTGTCCATTCCGATTGACAGCAGCTCTCAGAATCGCACAGAGCTGGGTCATCCAGTCCAACCTTCTTGAGTTCTTCAAAACCACATACTCCTAAAAGGCGCTTACCCAATCTTATCCTAAAAACTTCCAACAAAGGAGACTCCAACACCCTCCAAGGCAGCGTATTCTACCTACGAACAGCCCTCACTATAAGAAAATGCTTTCTGATATTTAACATGGCGATCACTGAGGCCAGAGTGGTATATAAAGAATGAAGATGTATTTTCAGGTTGGTTTCAAAGAATAGATCCGCAGCAAAGGTTGCCAGGTAGTCAAAGGAGAAACCTGGCCGAGGCCCCTAGGTTTAAGCTACTTATGGCTTCAGAGTGCCATTTGAATTTTCTTTAATACTTTCAGGTATTTACTGGCTAGCCACTCTGGATCTTCTCATGCGTTGGATTCCACTCACCCCAGCTTGCTCTTTCCCAAGGGTCAAACAAGATGGCACAAGGTATGCTCATTACCAGAGACAGGCCTAGCAATTGGGTACTCTGTTCTCTTTCAAAGGTTGGGTAATGACCCACAGGAAACACATCCAGAGGTTCAACTTCTGGCCCAAAAGAACAAAGCTGACCTTCTGGTCCAACAGAACAAAGTTGGCACATACCAGGTAGAGCTAGACCACACTACCAGGCGGCCTTCCAACTGCCCTCTTTTTTGCTGAGCTGTACCTGAACTTCCAACTGCTGTGCTTCCTTCTACATCTCATTTCCACTCCCAAAAGTCTGGCTGAGTGGCTGTTTTCCCCTTCGTGGGCAGGACAGCCTTTGGTCTGTCAGAATGGGCAACTATTTTTTCTTATTTGTAGAACAGGTTCAGAGTTATTTGGCACCCCCAAGAAAGGCAATCAATGGAGACAGAAGTCGATGTTTTACAGACTTTAAAAGAGCCAGTCTCAGTCAGGAAAAAGATTAGATTCTTCACAGGAGGTCAAGGAAGCCTTCCCAAGCTAAAGTGACTGGAAGAAACTGTGAGGAAGAAAGACCTATCAGCACAGTTCTTTCCTGTTGCAAGATCGGCTTGACTTGGCTGGAAAACTCCCAGGGCAGTTTAATCTTTCCTGAATCTAAATATTTCTCATGAACTCCTTGTGAACTCACATAAAACGGACTGCCAGAAACCAGGGATACAAATGGAACAGGATGAACACACATTGACCGACATCAAAATATGTGTTGTGACTCCATTCATTTTTGTGACAAGGTAAACAAATGAGGTTTTGTGAGGTAGTTGCTGATTTTCCATTCACCATTAAGCAAAACTTCACCCCTCCCCATAGTAATAAGTAAACTGATTGTGCCTTGTGACTTAGAATTTAACAAGGCAGATATATATGCTCCAGCAGAGGGTAATGATGCTCTCATGCTTTGTGATATGAATACATATGATTTAACCCACAATGAAGAGATATTAGCTAGCATGGCCCACAGAGAACCAGCAGATTATATTATTTGCATTAGATATGCCCCTGAGCTCTCTAATACATCATAGGAAATGCACATAAGAACCCATCAAAGTATCTAAAAGTGTTTCAGAACGTTTGTGGACCCCTCCTAATCAGGGATTGAAGTTCTAATTGGGGAATGGAACAGAAATCGTCTTAATTCAGACAAACCAAGAAAACTTTCTCGAGATGGGTTTACTTTCTAGCAAACTCGATGCCATTCTACTTCTTGAAGTGTTCACTTGTCTGAGCCCTCAACCCCTTCCCCCTAGTTTCCATAGCCAGATAAAAATGGGGAGGAGGATTTCTGTCTTTGAGCCGATCACCTGCTTTGTCCTCTTGGTTATCTTTGCAGAAAGTCAAAACATGATATTAGTTTAATTAGAGATCAGCTCTATTCTACAATGCAAATGGCCTCTTCTCAGTAAATCTTCCTTCTGAAGTTGGCAGAGGCAAGTTAAATCCTGGGCACTGAAGTGTGGATCTTTTTCCCCCCTTTCTCATTTGGCTTTGAATACCCTGAAAGGTGGTGGAGGGGAATTAGTCTTAAAGTCACATCAGTGGTGTTCTTCCTCCTGTTAATTTATTTATGGGACTGTTACAGAAGCCGTGTTTGGATGATTTAATAAATTTATTCATTCTTTTAGAATCCATCTCATAAAATATGCTTTAATATTCATTTAATAAAAGACATTTAATAATATCAGTTCTGTGAACCCCAAAACTGAATGTTTCAGAGGAAGGAATGACTAAGGAGAGGGGACAGTCTTCTTGGCCGCAGGAGACTCTCTGATAGAATATATTAACATTCTGTAATTCACAAATTCACAATCAGTTCTAGCTGGATTGGAAAATGAATGTTTTTGTCGTGGGAAATAGGAGCTGATCATACCATTCCTGAAAAAGGGCTTAGTTGTAAGGATTTCCTTATGTATTCCTGAGCTGAATCTGCACTGGGCTTTTTATCCCCAGTGACCCGGAATTAATGAAAGTCATCTACACCTTAATTGATTTCCATTTTGATATTTAGCACTTTAAATATCCCCTCTGCAACATCTGCTATTGATCTGCGGTGACCGTACGTTTCCCCTGCGATATCCAGGAGCAGATATAACTCGCTACATTTGAGAAAAATGCTCTGAAAGACCCAGTATTAAGTGTAGATCTCGGCATTTTGCTGGATTAACTTTCTCCCCCGCACCTCCAACACTGACATGTGAAGCAGTGAAGCAGTCTGTCGCTGATTGGTCAGAGTATCAGTTCAAAGATTGCCTGGTTCCTGGTTGCCATTATTTTGGGATCTGTTTTAAAGTGACTGTGCTCCAAAAGCCCCCATTTCTATGAGCAGGGATTTGCCTCTTGGATTTACTTTCCCCTTCTCATTTACTGTAAGGTTGCTGCCTTTCCTCCCCCTACACCCTGCTTCTGCAGGAAAATAAAGATATACAAGCTGCCTCATGTTCCACCTGCCCCTCCCCTACAACAGATCAGATCAGATCACTCAGATCACTTAGCCACAGTGATCCATGCAATGGTCATCTCCAGACTAGACTACTGTAACTCGCTCTACATGAACCTGCCCTTGTCTTTGACCCGGAAGTTACAATTGGTACAGAATGCAGCTGCTAGGGTCCTCACTAGAACACCTTGGAGGGCCCACATTCAGCCGGTACTTCAACATCTGCACTGGTTGCCAATTTGTTTCCGGATCAAGTTCAAGGTTTTGGTTTTAACCTTTAAGGCTACACGCGGCCTGGGTCCTGCCTACCTACGGGACCGCTTGGTTGCCTATGCCCCCCACACGGCCCTTTGCTCTGTGGGTGCAAACCTACTGGTGGTTCCAGGCCCTCGGGATGTTTGCCTGGCCTCAACCCGGGCCAGGGCTTTTTTAGCCCTGGCCCCAACCTGGTGGAATGAGCTCCCAGAAGAGCTAAGGGCCCTGTCGGAGTTAACAGCTTTCCGCAGGGCCTGCAAGATGGAGCTCTTCCGCCAGGCATATGGTTGAGGCCAGGGCGGGCAGTCCCAACATTGTAGAATTTCCTGTATAATTTCTTCAGTTCCATGTAAACCGCCCTGAGCCTTCGGGGAGGGCAGTATATAAATGCGACAAAATAAAATAAATAAAATAAATAATAAATTGGATCTGGGTTCCCTGATTTCATCTGAGTGATCTGATGGCCTCACTCCCATATTAGCAACCTGATGTCCCCTGGCTAACGTGGGGCGGTTTGGGGGGGTTAGTAGGGTTAGTTAGTGCTCGCCTGTTGCCCAACATTGATAGTTCGGATTGGTTTTAATGGTTTTAACTATGGGTTTTATTGTAATTTTTATCTTGTAAACCGCTGTGAGCCTAAGGGAATGGTGGTATAAAAGTTTAATAACAACAACAACAACAACTCTGGTTGTAGACTCAGGAGTCCAAAGGCAGGAAATAAAGCACTCTGCAGCCTTGTGCTCCTTTAATGCTGGCTGGAGCTTCACCTGACAGCCCCCCCTCCAATCAAGCAGGAAGGAGAATGAAAATTGGGACAATACAAATGCAGATGGGTGACGTCTTTAAAATTGGGGGAAAGGAAGTCTGTAGATACAAGTTCAACTCGACCAGTATTCGGCAAGATTTATAGTGGAAAAAAATGTGAGTGCAGAATGTACCCTGGTCTTATCTCCATTCGGTTCATGAAACTGTTAAATGACTTCAGTCCTTGCCCATGCAATCCAAGTCTCTTCTTTTTGTTTAAGAGTCTTAAAAATCTCAATTGAGAAGGATAACTGGTCCCTGTACTTGCATTGTATCCATGCCTTTGGGGCTGTTCCAGGCCCATTGGTCTCGTCAAAGATGACGGGAGAGAGAAAGACAGATGGCCTATTATTTATTGCCATTTCAAGGTAGCCTAAACCTTTATTACTCACAGCTTAAGACCTTAATAGTGAACGCCTTGCCTCTCAATCACATTTGTCAGCTTGGACATCTGCCTGATCCAAACATTGCTTCAGTAGCAGTCCAATAAATAAATTAACAGGAGGAGAAACACCACCAGTGGGGCTTTAAGACTAATTCCTCTCCACCTCCAGGTTTACTTTCAAAATGTTCGAAGCCAAAGAAACAACAACCCACAATTCACAGTTCAGCGTCCAGGATTTAACTTGCATCTGCTGACTTCAGAAGAGGGATTTACTGAGAAGAGGCTATTTGCATTGTAGAACAGAGCTGATCTCTAATTAAGCTAATATCATGTTTTGAATTTCTGCAATGATAACTAAGAAGACAAAGCAGGTGCTTGGCTCAAAGACAGAAATCCTCCTCCCCAATTTGAAAACTGGGAGGGGGGGAATTTGAGGGTTTAAACAGTAAATGAGCAGTTCGAGAAATAGAATAAAATAGAGTTTACTAGGGAGAAAACAAAGAAAGTTTTCTTAGTTTATCTGAATTATAAATTGATTTCTGTTCCATTTGCAACACCTACACAACTTCTATTCCATTCACAAAATACACATTCAAGCAAATGCTCACAGATCATCAGGAGATACCCATAAAGCAAAAATCTTTAATCCTAATCCTTTAGGATTAGGATAATACCAAAGACTCGTTTATTTATTGTATATATATGCCACCCTTTGCTGTAGGTTCAGGGCATCTTATATAATTTAGAATACAATATAATTATATAATATTGTAAGTTTAAAATTAAATCAATTGAAAATACAATTTGTTATCTAAAACAGTAAAAAAAAAACCCTCACAATAAATAATCCTGATCTCGGCATTCCTGACTTTCCCAGGGCCGGGGGGGGGGGGGAGTTGAGGTACAGACTCCAATCTTTCAGGGTAGCTCTGGGAGGCTCTTCCCTGACTCCCCTCCAAATTTCGAAATGATTGGTTCAAGGGGTCCGTGTCTAGGGGAGTGTTGTCTCCATTGGACATAATGGAGGGATGGGGCACCTTCTTTGGGAGCTTGGAGAATCAATCCTCTCAGAATATACCTCCCCACACAGAACACACCAGCATAATTGGCCAATGACATCAGCTACGTACCATCTTATATTTATGTATCACATTACTGTTGTTGTTGTTGTTAGTTGTGAAGTCGTGTCCGACCCATAGCGACCCCATGGACAATGATCCTTCCTGTAACATTGCTGTTACCCAAATGTAATACTTCACATTTCTCACTAATGACCTTCAGTTTGTTTGCTATGGCCCAATTTTCCAATCTATCCAGATGTATTAGAATAGTATTCCTTTCCAACTAAGGTGCAAGGAAACAGGACGTGACATGGGAAGTAAGAGCCAACGGTTTGATTGACCCAAAGCAAAATCAAGATGGGGATATTTGAGCCAAAACAGCCAAGATGAGAGCTACCCAAATCCTTTCCAAAATACAGGGTTATGGTTGAACAGTACATTTCTTACACCAAGGGACCCCCTTAACCTACACTTAATACCAGAACCCTCAAAGGCATCATCTGTGATTTTCACTTACTACTGCATAACCCAATATAAGGTAGTGCATATTGAACCTGCCGAATCACAGTACAAGGATGCAAGATTTACAAGCTAAGCCTCGCAAACTTATTGAGAAATAATAAAGCTGTGGAACAGATGTGAGATTCATGGTCTCTGTTGCATTGTTTTGTCGTTGATTGATCTGATTAGCTTGAAGGGTAGAATCTCTGCAAGAAAACATAAACCAACCGTGTTGTAAATGTTTCCTTTGCTGATGGCTTGAAATGCTGAGTTGTTGGAAAGGGTTAGTGCTTTTTTGGGGGAAGGAGGGTATCAATTTAAACTCACTCAGAGCCATTAGCATTGATTGAGTCCAATTCCCCAGGCCAAAGCAGGCGATGGAAGAAAAGATAAACCTGACTCCATCTTGTATCAAAATAATAGCATAGTTGATTTAGAGTCTTTGTAGCAGACAGAACTCTATCTTTAATTTAACATTCTTGAGGCTTGAAAAGGTTTCCTTCATGGTTCTATGAGTTACATTTGTTTTTTAAAGGGGCCCTGACAGGCATTTCTACCATGGGGGGGTGGGGAACCACACAGCTTCCAATGATTTTGGGGGAACTAGGTTTGTTCTGAACCATACAACTTCCTCTCAGTCACCAGAAGGTAGCAAGTGTATAGACTTAGGGTTCACTGCCATGAGGTAAGTGTTGGGATGAGCAAGTAGAATAAGGAGATCACTGAAGTCAGAAAGCTTGGTGTAGTAGGGAAGAGCAGCGGCTTCTAATCTGGAGAGCCAGATTCCCCACTCCTCCACATGCAGCCAGCTGGGTGGCCTTAGGCTAGTCACAGTCCTGTTAGTGTCAGGTTGCCTCAGTTGCCCAGAAAACACAGTCTTTGACTTGGCCCAAAAGATAGGTTTATTCTAAAGCAGGATAGTGAACTCAACATATACATTGTCGGAACTGGGGTTCAGGGAATTGAACACAGCACATAACCCTTTCTACTCCCACCTCCACCTGTGAGAACCCAAATAACATGGGAAGCTTTGAAAGGAAAACAAGCCAGGCAGCTGGCAGATAATAGGGGAGCCCAAAGACGTGTCCAAAGGCAGGAAAGATGGAATGGGGCGGGGGGAGGGTGCGGATGGGGAAAGGAAAGGAGGGAGCAATAACATTTCTAGATTGGCCCATTTGGAGACTTCCTGATCCTTTGAGCCTGCTTCCTCCCTGCTTGTCTCCAGAATGGACTGAATGAAACAAGAGGAACAGAAGGCTTGGGTCTCTTTCTCTCCTCTTCCTTTATTTAATTGTTTTTTTTTCATAAGGTAAATGTAAAGGTATCCCCTGTGCAAGCACTGAGTCACATCTGACCCTTGGGGTGACGCCCTCCAGCATTTTCTTGGCAGACTCAATACGGGGTGGTTTGCCAGTGCCTTTCCCGGTCAGTACCGTTTACCCCCCAGCAAGCTGGGTACTCATTTTACCGACCTCGGAAGGATGGAAGGCTGAGTCAACCTTGAGCCGGCTGCTGGGGTTGAACTCCCAGCCTCATGGGCAGAGCTTTCAGACTGCATGTCTGCTGCCTTACCACTCCACGCCACAAGAGGCTCTATTCACCACGAGAGGCTCTTTTTCATAAAACTATTTTATTCTTTTAAGCAGCCTGGTGTTCTGTACCTCTCTGCATATTTAAACTCTGCCAAACAAAGTGGGCTGTGAATTGGTGGCACTTTCTACCACCTTTTGCAGTGTTTTAAACATTTGAATGCCCTTTATGCAGCATTCATATGCTGCCATTGCAAAAACAAGTTAAATAGCAGGAAAATCGTTATAGTGAAAGAGAAAACGGTACATCCACACTCAGCTACACTGGACTTACTAAGACTAGAAGGGACTTATTTAGATGGTTACAGGAGGCAGAGCACTTGGAGTAGTGGACGTTTCAAATTTTAACCATCTATCCTTAGAGAGCTTCCAATCAACTCCTTGTTGGTTTTGAGTGTTTGGTTAAAATTGTTTTAAAAAAAAATCCAGAAGTCCTTGGAAGGTCTTTGCTGAATGCTATTTTAATCCCGCTCTGACCTTCTACTGTGCCCTTCGTATTGGTTTCATTACATTTTTATTAACTGACACATTTTTATAGACTCCCCAACCTTTCGCAGATAAAAAGCAGGATATTCTTGAACCTCTCTGAGTCTGATAGTGAAGAGAACTCTCGGTCAAAGTCCCCATTACACATTGCCAATTGTTCCACTTCACTTGCCGTCTATTGTACTCCACAATACCTTGCTCTGCCGATTTTTTTGTTCTTTCAGGTAAAGATATACTTGAAAAACCTAATTTGGCTACTGTGTCCTCAAAAAATCTTCTCCAGCAGCTGCAGCTGTGTGAAACCGCCCTGAGCCT
This sequence comes from Paroedura picta, assembly GCF_049243985.1. Classification (NCBI taxonomy): domain Eukaryota; kingdom Metazoa; phylum Chordata; class Lepidosauria; order Squamata; family Gekkonidae; genus Paroedura; species Paroedura picta. The sequence continues at coordinate 34,298,031 of NC_135373.1, forward strand.
CCGGGGAGGGCGGTATATAAATACAATAATAAATAATTAGAAATAAGTTATAAGAAATGGCAAGTGGAGCACTTCAAGACGCCTTACTGTTCATGAGCTGGCATGGGAGACTGAGGACTACCACCATGTTTCGGGGTTTCTTGTTGAATGTTTTTTATTTTTTTTATTTATTTATTTTTATACTTATATACCACCACTCTGAAATGTCTCGCGGCGGTTTACAGAATTCATAAAAACAATAAAATCCCACAAAACCCATTAAAAAAACGTAATTAAAACACATAAAAATAAAATTTGTTGTCCTTGGACTGTTTTAATGGGATTTTAGTGGGGTTTTTAGCATGGATTATTGTAACCCGCCACAAGCCGGTCTTGGGAATGGTGGGAAATAAATTTAAATGATGATGATGATGATGATGATGATGATGATGATGATGATGATGCACCTGAATGGGCACTAGAGAGAAGAGAGTTCCATTTGCCCAACACAGATTTCATTTTTGGAGGCTCTGGGGAGAATGTAAAATCCTGGAGAGCAATAACTTTAGGATCTCACGCGAAATTTTTAAAAATATCCTTCCATGTATCTCAATCTAAATAGAAATAAAACCATGGATGGGCAGCTGAATCCCAGAAAATGGAAATGTGGGGTGGGGGGTGGATCCAGGCTAACAGGTTAAACTGGAGGGAATGACCTGCTGGAACAGGAAACAGAAAAGTACTATTTTATTTAGTAAATGTGCTCCACCTTTAAAAAAAATACCCAAAGAAGCTTAAAAGAACAATACTAATAATTTCATTATCATACTACATCAGGGGTAGTCAACCTGTGGTCCTCCAGATGTCCATGGACTACAATTCCCATGAGCCCCTGCCAGCGTTTGCTGTCATGGGCTCATGGGAATTGTAGTCCATGAACATCTGGATGACCACAGGTTGACTACCCCTGTACTGCATAAAAGGGAGGTTGTAATCAAGGATGGCTCACCAATTAACCAGCATGCCCTGCAGTCCAAGAGACCTGCCAAGAACTGCTGACAAAACCAGACTGCCTTTTTCCTATTGGTGGAATCTCCCCTGCTTACAGCCAATTGTGGCTCTTGCTCAGGATTCTGCATCTCCCCTTCCCTTCAAGCCTGCTTTGAAGGAAGCCTCTAACAGCAATGGAGCAAGGCGACAGACGCAGTTCTCTGCCTGCCTGTCAGTGTCATGCTGAGGGGCAGCAGGTGTGATGCAGGGGTATCTGTGGGCCACTTACAATCCTGCTATGGCTGGCCTCATTGCTGGAGGGAAAATGCAGCCAAGTCATGTGTGTCTTTTCTGTCCTCCCCCTGTTCTTCCAAACCCAAAAGGGTCTGAATCTTTTGGGGGGTGCACATGCCTAGGCTCAACCACAGGCCTGGTGGAAGCGTACCATTTTGCAGGCCCGGTAGAACTCTGATAGCTCCAACAGGGCTTGGATCTCAACTACCAACACATTCCACCAGGCCGGAGTAAGGGTCGAAAAGGCCCTGGCTCGGGTCAAGACCAAGCAGACCTCTCTAGAGCCAGGTACCACCAGCATGTTGGTATTCATTGAACGTAATGAACCTTGGGGGAACGTAAGGGGAGAGGCAGTCCAAGGAACACAGGGCTCAGCCTGGCTATTTAATAGGGCTGCTTAGTTTAGTTTGGCTATTTAGTTGAGCTATTCCCATAATAAACATGTTATCACACAGGGGCAGCGCAAGGCTATGTAAGCATGGATGTACCAGGTAAAGCCTTTCCAGGTTCAATATCACTCAGCAGCCTTATAGGGGCTACTGGCAAATGTTCTACCAACATTTCCAAGATTAGCCAGCCAATCAAGGCATGCCACACTGCATTTGCTTGTCTTCAAGGTGCCACAACATTTACAATTTGCTGTGATAGATACTGCCACCCTTCTAATTAGACCTGCTTCCAAATCCATTGCAAACAAGATGGATTTTCTACCCAAGTTTCCGTTGGGTCATGCCATCCCTTGACCCTGTATTTCCACGCCCAGAAAACAGCTGTGCCAGACATCCTATTTATCAGTTCGAATATTCATGCCCTTGTTATACATGCAGTACACAGTGCCGTACATCTTCCATTCCTCCATTACTTTTACATATTGAATTTTAATAACCCCCTGTTATTTATTTCACAGTGGAGCGCCTCTCGCTGCACTTAACAAAGCAAATATTGCGTTTCCCCATTCTCCTTGGGAAAGGATTCACAGCATAGCTCAGTGGAATGTTACACACAACCCTCCCCCCCCACACACACACACACAAAGACTGCAGTTCATAGAGCTTGGACATATCAACTAATCTACAGGGCTGTAGCTGTGTGTTAGAACAGTGGCCATAACCAAGGCACGGACAGTAAGTACACTGACCCCATTAGGATCACAATTTTGCCACACTGAAGAGAACAATTTTGAAAGCAGCCTTGCTTTTAAAAATCAAGAAAAGAGAACGTGGATATCAGACAGCGGTGGGCCGGAGTTGGGCCGTGCCTGGGACGTCCCCGACTCACCACTGCTATCAAGTGGAACTGGGAATTTGCCCCAGCACTGGAAGACCTGTAAGGTGGAGCTAATTCCCGGTGCGAAGAAGGTAAGAGACTCCCAAAATGTAGCAAGAATAATCTTCAAGAGTCAAAGATCTCATTGTCAGGTGTTGTTATGCAGAGGGAGGCAATGGCAAACCGCCTCTTGCTTTGAAAACTCCATGAGGCGGAATTTCCTGAGGTCAGCATGAAGCAGCTGCAACTTGCTGGTGCATGATTTACTTTAGAAGAAGAGAAGGAGTTGGTTTTTATACCCACTCTTCATGACCTTTGGAGTCATAATGCAGCTTACAATTACCTTCCCTTCTCCCCACAACAAACACCCTGTGAGCTAGGTGGGGCTAAGAGAGCTCTGACAGGACTGCTCTGTGAGAGCAGCACTATCAGGACTGTGACTAGCCCAGGGTCACCCATTGGGCTGCATGTGGAGGAGTGGGGAATCAAGCCCTGTTCTCCAGATTAGAAGCCGCCTCTCTGAACCACGACAACAAGCTGTCCGTTTGGTTGCAGGAAAAAGTTCATTCTCCCCCCACACGAAAGTTATTTTTACGGCAATGCTTGTACTATTGGATTAATTCCATCGTCAGGGGAAGGACCAAGAGCCTTTAACCATGGATAATTCTCCCCCTTCCCCCAGTGTCTACAGTTAGGAAAGCAGGACTTGGCATGGGGGGAGTATGATTATCTTGGGTTGGTCTGAATCTTCAAAAACATTTTTGCTTCCCCCAAGAGGTGAAATTGTTCTTTGGCACAGCGTTCATGCCCAGATTTCTCTATTCTTGTTATTCTAGCAGAATGTAGACTAGTATGAAAGATTCCAAATACTGGCTTAGGCAAGTAGTAAGGGAGGGTAAAAACTGCAACCTGTGGGATTTCTTTTGGCGTATGATTAAAGAGCTTGTTCTCAAGGTCAACAGTATCTTTCTAGTGGGTCTTTCCACTAGCACTTATTAATGTTTGGGTCAGGCTTGTACCTGGCAGCAGGTCTTGGATGTTTTTTTAAAGTGTGCCTATAAATAGTGGGATTATAGGCCAAAGAAACAGTCAGAAACTTAGGCCAGTCAAAGCTCCTAAAAGGGCAGAATAAAACTAAGGGAACAAAATGAGGTCACGCTCAATTAGAACAAAAGCAAAGTGAAAACAGACAGGGAACATTTAGAAACATGCAGGGGAAATTTGTAACATTTTACCTGATGAAAACCTGGGGATGACTCAGAAGATCTGCCAGTCTGAATTTCAGAGTTCTGAATTCTCTGGTCTTGTTTTTTAAATTTTGCTTTGTACCTTGTCCTTCTGCTGAGGAGCTAAAGACAGTACGCATGGTGTAGTTGAGAGCCAGCCATGTGTAGTGGATAAGAGTGATGGCCTCTAATCTGAAAAAACTGGATTTATTCCCCATTCCTCCTCCACAGGCAGCCAGCTGGGTGACCTTGAGCCAATCACAGTCCTCTCAGAGCTCTCTCAGTCCCACCTACCTCACAAGGTGTCTGTTGTGTGGAGAGGAAGGGTAGGCAATTGTAAAAAAAACAGGGTAACCCCCTCCCCCCACTAATCTTCTTCCTCTTCCTATATTATGTTAAGATTGCTAATTCTATCTCAGCAAATGCCTGCAGATTGTTGGTGGAATTTTGGGAGGATGTAACATCACTTCTGGGTGACACTCTAGGAATTTCCCTAATCTCTACAGTAAATACCACAAAGACATGGGGAAATTTCTAGAGCATCACTGCAGAGGTCCTTTCCCAGCCATTTTTCTCCTGCTTCTCCATTTCTTGAGGGCGGGGCTTAGCTGCCATGGGTGAGCAAGTGGTAAGCCTGTATTATCCTCACCTTTGCCGGCAAGGATCTTTCCCAGCATCTGCTACCTGATAACTGGCTATACTGGGGATTGAATCTAGGACCTTATATGCCCAAACTGCTTAAACCAAAACAAACTAACATATATGCCAGAATTTAAAGTTGGTCACACTAGTCTAGACAGTACAGTAGTCTGTCTGAAGCACATGTGACCTAACAAAGCCTAATACATTCACACAGATCACAAATTTATCTCAGAAAGTCCTCATGGAGGACAAATTTTGATACAGCTTTCAGAATGGTGAGAAAAAGAAGACATTGTCAGCTGATCTGGACTGGCTGCCAGTTGGTTATTTAGGTCTAGTCAGTCTGCTGATTGTTACCTTTAAAGCCTTTCATGGCCTAGGACTCACATATCAAATGGATTCACATCTTTATTTTGTCATATGTCCCCAGCACCAATTATTATCTTGAGACTAGCATCTACCACCATCTAACAAAGAGCTTTTCTGCATGTCCTTCCCCCCATGTGCTGGCCCCGTACTGCTTTGGTTAAACCTGATTTCTTTACACATTTTTTTGCTTTTAGTTTTCACTCTGAGGTGATTTTATCTGTTTTGTTTTCCTCCCAGCTTATTTCTGGTTCTTTTGAGACTCCAAATTGGCTTTTCCCTCATGTATCGTCCGGCCTACCTCCACCCACCTCCAGTTCACTATTCAATGATTGGTTTGTCATGGTCAACCCATTCCCTTTCCTCCCCTCATCCTGAAGATGAATGATTTCTTTTTAATGATTTCTTTCTTTTAATGGTTTCTTTCTTTTTAATAAAGGCACTAAAATAGTGATCCAAGAGCATTATAACAATAGGTTTAGGAGTTTCTCTGAATTCCCAGCTTTCTTTAAAAAAATGAAGTCTCACAGAGATATAAGGAAACAAGGACCTTTGAATTACAGTATTAGTGACAACAGCATCTTCCTTCAAAAATCCTCATTATTGAAGGTGAGTGCAAAGAAACTGACTCCAGAACTGTTAAAATGGGCAGATGTGTGGAGCAACTGTGCCCAAATTGACTCCAATGTTCGTGGCTCAAGCAAACTGAGTGTGCAGAAATATTCATATTCTCCCTGACATCAATCAGGTGGCTTCCGCTCTAGGAAACTTGCTAGCTCTTCTACCTTCTCCACAAACTGGAATGTCCTGGGACTTGGACCAAAGCAAAAGCTATTCTGTAATTTTGAAAAATAGATTTCAAATTTCAAAAGTCTCCAGAGAGGGGCGGGCTAGAAATGTAATTCATAAATAAATAGATAAATGTAATAAATTCCAAAATGTTGGGAGTGGGATTTTTTCCCCAGTTGGGCGATTTCTGACCCCCTCCACACACACCCAAAAAAAATCAGGCATCTTCAATGGAGCAGGAATATCCGAACGCACACTCCCAAATCTCATCTCATTCTCCTGCTGGACCCGTTAGCTCGTGTACAAATATTGGCGCTCTTGCTCTATGCATGGACTCAAACAGCAGACCCTTCCAAAAGACCTTTCCTTGGCGGGCCAATAACTAAGTAAGAAAAAAAAATGGTGAGTCTAGGAGGGCTCGTGAGCCAGCAGGCAGGATTATGTAACTCAAGCAAGGATTCCAATTTGTGGTTTGGAAGTCACTGTTCTCAAACATCAAAGTTTGAACCTTTGAACATCTGTTGTAGACCTTCAGCACATTGGTTCATCTAAGTCAGTGCAGTCTCTTTTGACCAGGCAGCACTTTGTATCTTTAAACTGGAGATGCCATTCCGCACACGCTGGATAATGCACTTTCAGTGTGCTTTTGCAGCTGGATTTTCCTGTACAGAACAGGAAAATCTACTTTGAAAGTGCATTGAAAGCACATTATCTAGCATGTGCAGAATGAGCCCAGGTTTCATGACATCCCTGGTTTCATGGAACGGGTGGGAGTTAATTATTTACATATGTATTTAAAATTATTGATATGTCCATGTATTTCTGTGAAGTGATTTCTGTTGACACGACTTCCAGGGGTGGGGCAAGCAGGTGTGGTATACTGACATCACTTTCAGGGTTTCTCAAGGCCTGTAGAATGTTTCTGAGGTTTCCCATCAGTAAAAAGGTTGAGAAAGGCTGATGTAGTGTAATGTTGCCTACCTTTATTCACAGGTCCTTTCCTAAGGCTGAGAAAGAACTTTCCTAGCATCTTATTCTGGGTATGCCAGGAACTGAATTTAGGAACTAACATGTTAAATTGATGCTCTACCACCATGCCATGTGCTCTTCCCAACCTACAGAAAGACTCTGCTTCTCAGATTACATGTCTCTATGGGACGATGGGCAGAATATCTCTACGAGCCAATCTCTTGGACTTGAATGCATATGATTTTTTCTGCTAGTGCCGAGTAGGGTAAGTGGACAATATTAACACTGCTGTTATTGCCAATTAGCAGCCCCTACAAGATTTGTTTCCTTGGGTTCTTTCTTGCGTAGCTAATCATTGTCAACAGCCATGAATGCACACACGCAAAAATTAATTGCTTCAGTCACTTAGCCCAATACACAAAGAGATCACAAAGGGGGCATTCAGATTTCCCTGGCTTATTTCCTCACCTGCACCTGAGGGTTTTTTTTCCTGAATTATTTTGCAGAAAACGTTTAATAAATCCAGGCTGTGGACACATAAGCCAAAGAAAATCCTGTCAAGTTTCAGTGCCATATTGTGTAAGATGGCTGTGCAGCTGTGGACATTTTGTTGGTCTGTGGTGGAGAATGTATGAAATGCTGAGAATGTCAGGAGGAAAATGAAAGCAAATTTCAAATCTGCAGGCCAGCATGTTTTACAAAGAGACAAATGCTTGAGAAAACATGGGAGTTTCATAGTCACCATTCAGCATACTTTCCAGCATGCAAATGTTTTGAAGTTACTCATTTGTCATTTGGACATGTGATTGACTTACACACGCAAATTTAAAAGGTAGAGAAATAGTGATGTAACTGTGAATTACAATCGCAATATATAACACAGGTAGGGATGCCAGTCCCCAGGTGGGACCTGGGAGCCCTTAGAGTTATACCTCTTCTCCAGACTAACTAGATCAATTCCCATGGAGGAAGTGACTGGTTTGGAGGCCAAACTCCATAGCATTATATTCCACTGAGGTCCCTCCCTGACCCAAATCCTGCCTACTCCTAGCTTCACCCCCAAAGTCTCCTGGTATTTCCTACCCCAGCGTTGGCAACCTTATGTAGACCAATTATGCACAGGGCGGGAAATCCAGGGTGGCAGCAGCAGTGCAGTCCCAATTGTGCATGATGCTGCCACCATCCCATCCCTGGCCTGGCACAGTGCCCTGGAAGGCCCGCGGTATGTGAATGCAGGAACTCCCACATTCCCCGTGATACCGTGAGCGCCATCTATGGCCCTCTGATGCCAGCCTCACACATAATTGTAAGAGGTGTCCTGCAGGGACACTGTATGCCCCTGTCAGCTCCGTGGAGCCGTGGAGCTGGACGGGGCATTCCCCCACCCCTACCTTGGTGGGAGAGCGGCATTCCTTTCCCCTGCCCACTGCTCCCCCCATGCTGCCACCACTGCCACACAGCACACCAGACTCTTCCAGCCCCAGCATAGTGTGTGCTCACTGGGGCAGTCCGTTTATGCCGGGAGATTCCTTCCCCCGTGCGTACACGGGAAATGGCAGGGCATGCCACCCTGGCGTAAAAACCCAGCAGCAGCTCGGTGTGGCTGCTGCCATACATAATGGGTCGTATGGAGAGAATTCATGACTCTGTAGCAGAGTTGAAATGACTGGGGATCCACATTCTTCTAATTTTGAAGCATTTTCCTATTTTGTGGTGGACGTTTTGGGATATAGGTAGTGTAGGAGGTGATCATGAAGAACTCCACGCCTGTCTGTTGCAGCCAAAATAAGAAAGAGTCTTATAACATCTTCAAAACTAACAAATGGACATTAGTTCTCCATAGCCACATGCCACTTTCTTCAATTTCACTCATTCTTACACTCTGCCGACAGAAAGGTTTTGAATTTCTGCCCTTCATTTTAACCTGGAAATAAAACATTGGTGCGATTTCTCTGGTTGGTCTTGGGAGTGTCCCATGTTTCATGCCTAAGAACTCACATTCTGGCAAGATATACTCACGTCTTAGTCACACAAGGTTTCATTGATGCTTTCTTCCTAAATGTATGGGAAAGGCACCATCCAGCTATGAAACAATAAAACCAACATTGTCAAGAGGCACTCTCTTCATTGCTTTTCATCATTCTCTGAAATCGGATTTCCCATTTCTGTTCTTCTTTTTAGGATTAAAGAAAAGATCAATTTCATTGTAATCCTAAGAGAAATTCAAAGAGAGCAGGAAGGGAGGTTCTACCGAATACCCCAATTTCATTCTGCTCATTCTCAGAATGCAAGGCCACTCTGTGGTGTGCAAAATGTTAAAAACAACAACAACCCTTTAAGGGCTGGAGTTACAAAAGGGTCACACAATGGTGCACTTAGCCTATTTGGTGCCCAGGGCAGGTGGGGTTCGGTGATGCTAGAGGTGGGGGGCATGTGTGTGGCACGTGGGTGGCAGGTTCTGCAGTTGGTGGAGCCCATGCTTGGGCTCCTTGCTGCAAGTTTATGACAGCTGCAGCTCCAGATTTGGGGGGGGGGGCTGGATGGAGGTTCTGGTGCTGCCCCCTCATGCTATTACCATGCCTGCCCTGTCCTCACCTTGCACTGAAGCCATTATCCTTGGGCACCACCTGCTGCCACCTGCCTTTGTCCATTGCCCATTGCCCATTGCCCATTGCCCATTGCCCATTGCCCATTGCCCATTGCCCATTGCCCATTGCCCATTGCTCATTTGGAAAAGAGAAGCTGAGCTTACCCCACCCACCTTCAGACCCAACACCACTCCAGGCAGATGCTGCTGCCATCACCACATCAACATAAAAGTCTACCCCCACTGGCTCTGAGTTCCACCTCACTGCAGCCTCCCAGTAGCCTCTTGGGGATCAGTGCCTGGTAGGAGAGAGTGCTGCCCACTTGCAAATCTCCTCCACTGGCTAGGTTGCCCATCCTGAAGGACCTAATAGAGGGTCACCAGCCAGTGAGACATCTCTCAGCCATGTGAGCCATATCATGAGCAGGCTAGGGAGAGCTGGAGGGGCTTGTCACCCTCCCCAACCAGAATTGTGCCTTGCAAGCCAGGCAGGAAGGGCACTCAAGAAGCAGTCCTCCTGCACACTCCCAAGTGGTGTCCAGGGTATGTCCCCCTGGATACAGATGGGAGAGGCTGTGGATCAGTGGAGGAGTCTCTGATTCCCTTGCAGAAGCTCTCAGGTTCAACCCCTGACATCTCCAGTTAGAAAGAGCCAGGCAGTACAGGAGGTGAACAACCTGAGTCTGAGATTCCAAAGAGCTGCTTCCTGTCTGAGCCGACCATACTGACTTTGATGGACCAAGGGCCTGATCCAGTATTAAGGCAGCTTCAGGTATTCACGTTAACCAGAAAACCACACAGTCAAGTGAAAGCGAAATTCTTGTTTCAGAAAAGAGGAAGAGGAACAAATTCCTTCTTTGCGGAGTAGTGGATTCTCCATTATTGAAGGGTTTAAAGTATTAATTGGATATCTCCTTGCTGTGAATATTATAGCTGTAGCTCCTGAGATGGAAGTTAGTGGACTAGATGACCATCATGTTCCCTTCCAGCTCTGAGATAAAAGAAAAGAAATGCTGCTCCCCAAAACGACATAAATTCAAACCATTCCAGAATGGAAGGGGAATGCCAATCCCATAGCTTTTCAGGGAGAAACCCGCCTGGCAGAATCAGCAACAAACAAAAGAAGCTTGTCTTTTCAGAGGACAGAGCCTGCCTGTTAAAACTAGGCAAGGACTATTGTCCCCAGTGTTAACACACACACACATTACCCGAAATCATGTTATCGACTCCCAGGGCTTTCAGATTAAGGCTGGATTTAGCAGTGTAATGTAATCAAAGCATGTCTAACTCAGTATTAATGGCAGGCATGCAAATATATGCAGATGGTTGTCAATAGAACTCCCCTTGGCCACAAAGATTATGCAAGGAACTGCTGCTTGGAAGGCGCTTTCCATAATATGAGTACAAATCCCATGGCATCCATTATGGCACAGTTACTGTAAAGGTTGCTGAGCTGTTAGTCCTCCATGCAGAGAATCAGAGAAGAACCCTTGACAGTCATACTCATGGAAGTTGCTTCTTTAGCATCTTCTCTCTCCCACAACTTTTTGCTCTCCTTTCTGTTCAAGCTCCAAAAGAGCAGCACTTTGCACAATCTGATCCTTGTGGGCTCAAGGTCAGAGCCTTGGGTCTTCAGGAACAGTTAGCCCTAATGAGCTTCAAGACTTTTTTTCTTAGTAAATGTAACACTGCCACTTTCTCCACTATTTGTCTCTCTTCTCTTCAAACCGTATCTCTCTCAAGAAGAAGAAGAAGAAGAAGAAGAAGAAGAAGAAGAAGAAGAAGAAGAAGAAGAGTTAGTTCTTACATGCTGCTTTTCTCTACCCGAAGGAGTCTCAAAGCAGCTTACATTTGCCTTCCCTTTCCTCTCCCCACAGCATCAGGAGAACCAGCTGTGCATCTGGGTGTTCAAAAAGGTCCACGCCCCTACATTTCAGCAGACGAGACACCTAAAAATGAGAGAAGCCTTCTGGATCCATAAATTGAAAACACTTCAGCCATTCGGATTGAATGAAGATATAGACTGTCAAAGTGTAAAGGTAAAGGTAAAGGTATCCCCTGGGCAAGCACCGAGTCATGTCTGACCCTTGGGGTGACGCCCTCCAGCGTTTTCATGGCAGACTCAAAACAGGGTGGTTTGCCAGTGCCTTCCCCAGTCATTACCGTTTACCCCCCAGCAAGCTGGGTACTCATTTTACCGACCTCGGAAGGATGGAAGGCTGAGTCAACCTTGAGCCGGCTGCTGGGATTGAACTCCCAGCCTCATGGGCAAAGCTTTCAGACGGCTGCCTTACCACTCTGCACCACAAGAGGCTCATTGTCAAAGTGTACAATAGTGTAAATGTTCTCACTTTATAACAGTTTCTGTGTTCTAGTTATTTATTCTTTCTGGATATATCTTTCTTCCCCCCCCCCTTCCCCCAGCTCCTTGCACATTGAGATTTGTCTCCTCCGTCAATTGGGAACAATGCCTGATGCTGCTTTAGTTATTTATGCCTGACCATCGATAACGGCAGTGATGCCGAAATGCATCTGGTCAGTGGTGGCATTAGCATGAATGTACACTTGGATTTTAATGAGGCTATATTTTAAGGCTTCGGTTTTTAATTTTAATAAATATTAATATTCAATTTTACAACACGTTTTACCCTTCAGAGGCTTGAGCACATTTCCCTTTGGGGGAGGGGCAGTTCTTGACTTGGGTCAGGATATTTTCTCCTTTTTGTTGTGGACTGCTTTTGATTGGACCCATACAGGACTTAACATTTGAAAATGTATATTTTGCTTGTCTATATCTATCTCAGGCGACATCTGTAGCCCTGATATACTTGTTAAAGTGTAATCCTGTCTCTCTAGGGATCCTTGGGAACTGTATTTCAGGTAGGGGTGGGAAAGTAAAGCTTAGCATTTGCATCAAATCACAATTCTCAGGACTGTTGGTTATTGGTTAAATCTGTATTGAACCCACAAAAAAATCGTAGTCTAGACTTGTAACAAGAGAGCTTCATATGTTCATCAGCTGCAAAAAAGAACAAGGAAGGAGACCCATTCTGTTTAGTACCTCAAACACTTCCTGTTTCCCAGGCAATCAAAATATCCATGTTCCATGGTAAATCTCCCCAAAAGGCAAACTCGAAAGTCCTGGCTAGAAACTCAGCAGTTTATTCAGGAGAGTACAAACGGCATCACAAGACCTCTGTGTTGCCAAAGACCAAGACAACAATTATAGACCAAGACAACCCAATTATAGAGGCAACTCCCTCCTCCCTTCTGTATACCAGGTCTATAGTTGAGGCCGGCGCTCCAAGGGAAGAGCTGGACCCTCCGCCCCCCAGGCCTACTCTTAGTGGTGAAGTGACGATCGACTCCTTGCCCTCCGAGATATGAGCGGGTTGGGTTAGGTTGTGTAAGTTCTGCTGCCATTTGGGGTTGGGTAGGATTTTTGGAGCATTTGACCTTTTAATGTATTGGGGGGGTTATCGGGGATTTTATATGTGTTGTCCCCTGCCCTGAACTATATTGTAAGGGCAGGCTAGAAAAATAAAGATTTATTTTTATTTTTTAACTTTTAAGAGAGTGGAATGAGCCTCTTGTGGCGCAGAGTGGTAAGGCAGCAGACATACTGTCTGAAGTTCTGTCCATGAGGCTGGGAGTTCAATCCCAGCAGCTGGCTCAAGGTCAACTCAGCCTTCCATCCTTCCGAGGTGGGTAAAATGAGTACCCAGCTTCCTGGGGGATAAACGGTAATGACTGGGGAAGGCACTGGCAAACCACCGCGTATTGAGTCTGCCATGAAAACGCTAGAAAGCGTCACCCCAAGGGTCAGACATGACCCGGTGCTTGCACAGGGGATACCTTTACCTTTAAGAGAGTGGAAGAGATCTGGAGGTGATTTATTTGGGTTTTAACTGGGAATGATTTTGAAAACATTTCGTAAACCACCTCAATAGGAAAGGCGCCGTAAAAATGTTTTAAGAAATAAAACATAAATATAGAAATCTATGCCTCACTGTTTCAAACTACCTTGTTGAGCTTTTAATTCCACTTTCTTTTCACAGCCTGGGCTGCGTCTGTGTTTTCAGGGTCGATCAGCTCTTGCTGGGATAAAGGCATCATGCAGGAATTCCCGCCGCTCTTTGCAAGATTCACGGTCTAACCGTATGCTGAAGTATTAAATTAGCACCTTTGCGGGGCACGCTAATTTTGTATTTTGCTTACTTGGCAATGCATCACGCAGCTCATCAAGATGTTCCAGCAACAGGAAATTGCTAGACAATTTTGTCGGGGAAGCTGTATGCAAAACAGTAAGGGACAGTGCTGATTGCGGGAATTAAAAAGGCAGGAGCAATTGCCATAGAAGACCTTAGCAACTGGTGGGAGGTTAAGAAGAAGAGTTTGTTCTTATATGACATTTTTCTCTACCTGAAGGAGTCTCAAAGTGGTTTACAGTCGCCTTCCCATTCCTCTCCCCACAACAGACACCCTGTGAGGGAGGCGAGGCTGAGAGAGCCCTGATATCACTGCTCAGTCAGAACAGTTTTATCAGTGCCGTGGTGAGCCCAAGGTCACCCAGCTGGTTGCATGTGGGGGAGTGCAGAATCGAACCCAGCATGCCAGATTAGAAGTCCGCACTCCTATCCACTACACCAAACCAACAAGGGGTAAAGGTCTGATCATACAAACACATGAAGCTGCTTCATACTGATTCAGGCAAGTGCAACATCTGGAACAGTATTGTCAGTTCAGGGGGGCAGCAGGTCTCCAGGGTCTCACACAGACCTGCTAACTGATCTGTTAGACTGGAGATGCCAGGGATTGAACCAGGGACCTTCTAGATACAAATCAGATGCTCATCCACTCAGCCACATCCCCTTTAGCCCTTACCTATTAGATTTCACACCACAAATTGATATGTTACAAATGGGGAGCACCTAGAAAGGGAATCAACTATTCATGAACTCTAGATTAAAAATTAATCGCTAAGGCAATTCACTAAAATTATTTAAAGTTATTCAGATCCTTGCTGGGTGCTCTCAAAGAAGGGGGATGTCTTGACGTAGGAGCCAATATTTGTCAAAGGGTCTGAATTTCCAAATTATGTCCTTTGAAAAGTTCTGAAAGCTCTCTTTATCTTAGCCCTGCTTTAAATCTAATTATTTCCACCAGCTTCTGGAATCGACTTAGGAGGGGCCATCTATTTTGGTAATAGGCTGTAGCCATCTCCTTGATAGAGTAATTTCTTCTTTAAAAAAAAAAAAGCTGGCTCAAAAGGACTAATAGCGAAAAACCATTTGTACAGCTCAATTTCCCAACTTCTGCTATATTAAGACGTATCGTCGCAGTTCAAATGGTTTCAATTTTCTAATCGTAAGTAACCCAAAGAAGAAGGGGGTGACCTTGCCTTCCCCAAAGCGGGATGTGGTGTGACTCTGCAAGAGTGTAAATCACCCAACAGTTACACTGTGATTCAATGCAACGAGGATGGATGCTTAGAGCAAACTTAGAGAGTGCCTGGGCTCCATAGATCCAGCTCCCAGCTCCCAATTATGGAGACTTGACTACTGGAATGACTAACTTGTACTTTTGGGCCTGTGTTCATATAGCAAAGGAAAAGCAATCCACTAACTCTCTCTGAAGGGAACAGTTTCCGGGCCCTCTTTGTGACCCTGGTCCCTGCGGTAGCTTGTCATTGCTGAAAGGAGCTAATGGTTGCTGAGAAAGGAAGGGAGCTGGGAAGAGTTGCGTGGATGGGAAATCATATTTCCTTGGCTCCTAGCAAGCAAGCAGTGGTTGAAAAAAGGCCCTCTTTTATTTCGTTGTTCTTTATGTGCCACCTTCTCAGTTGTACGAATAGCTGGCAATCCAAAGAGAACCATGGCGGACCCTTTAACAAGAATGCAACCTATTGTCTATTAAAAATAAATTGATTTCCAAAGCAGGTAAAACACAATTAACCAGATCTATCTGTTGTCTTTTCAAAAGCAGATATATGGAAATCCTGCTTACACTTCTAGTGACCTTTCAAAAAAATAAGCTATTGTGAAGACTGCGAGGCTGTAGCAACTTGTCCCCAAAAGGTCCTATCATGAACTGCTTTGCTTGGCTCTCGCAAACTGAGGGCCCTGGCTCCCTTGACTGAGCCAACCATCTCCCTCTTTTCCTGTGGCTGTCAACTTGTCCTAGCATTCTTGCATATTCAAGTGACTCTTGTCTACTCATAATGTGCTGGAAATACAATAGCCTCCATTTAGTCAGTCTAGCTTCTAGAGAGAGTTGGCTGATCTGATGCAGAATTGCTCCTGTAACTTTCTCAAAAAGACATGTTCAGAGGTAGTAGCAACAGTTTAAAGGACCTCAGGACCTCAAACTACAAGCGAATGGCCTCCAGAATAAGCAGGTTTTAAAATTATGCTAGTAAGTAAAAACAAGCCACTCTTATAAGGGCAGGTATTTATACACAGCACTGATAAAGCTGTTATGACCGTGCAGTGATATCAGGGCTCTCTCAGCTTCACTTCCCTTACAGGGTGTCTGTTGTGGGGAGAGGAAAGGGTAGGCGAATGTAAACCACTTTGAGACTTCTTCGGGTAGAGAAAAGCAGCATATAAGAACCAACTCTTCTTTTTCTTTTACAGTCCAGGGGGCAGAAGCAGAAAAGGCCATGTCATGAATGCGTGCTATCCTAACTTTCTATAACTCAGGTTGAAACAACTGAATATCACTCATCCCACATCCCAGGCAGGTTCCTATAAATGGAAGTAGTCCTGTTGTGATGGTCCCAATCCATTAACATATTAAAAGCAAGCAAGATAGCTCAATGCCTCTTTGAAAGTGCAGTGACTTAGGCAGAGCTGAGTTCCCAAAATTCCCTAGGTATTTCTCCCCCCTCTTCCATTAAGAAATAGCTGCCATGTTGCCTCTTGAACTTACAAATTACAGTCATGCCTAAGACAAGACCGTCAAAATATTATGTCAGGGACTGTGAATTAAAAACCTTTGCTCAACTTCCATGCACAATGAGCTGTCAAAATATCAGAGCTGCTCACTACAATCTCTTTCCAAAATTCTTTGGCAGATCAAGGAGTCTCCTTGGGCCAATGATTTTGACCCACAAAATACCATCTGTAAAATGGGAACCTTCTTCTTGTGATACTTGGAAAGATTAATTCTACTAAGTTTCAGACTTGGTCTGCAATAGAACCACTAGATCTGAGTCTAGGAACACCTTAGAGACAAACAAAATTTTCAGCGCATGAACTTTCAAGATCTCTCAATAATAACTGTTGAAGGGCATATTGACTCAAAAGCTTATGCCCCAAAATTCCCGTTGGTCTCTGAGCTACTGAATTCAAATCAAGGTTTGAAATGCAGTTCCTTGCAATGTGAACTCAAATAATCTTGACCAGGGGTAGTCAAACTACAGCCCTCCAGATGCCCATGGACTACAATTCTCATGCATCCCTGCCAGCAAATGCTGGCAGGGACTTATAGGAATTGTAGTCCATGGACATCTGGAGGGCCACAGTTTGACTACCCCTGATCTTGACAAACCACCACAGGTATCAACAATGTCTTAAAATCCATTGGCATGTTGAGCATTCTTTCAAATAAAGGTGTTTGCTCTGATGCAGTGGGAAAGTCTGCCCACAAATTTCAGTCCCCATCAGTTCGACCTTATGAAGCTCTTCTCTTGGTATAGACCCTCACACAAATTAATCCCTGCCAAGTCATTTTTGCAGCTGGTTCCATCTAGTTGAGAATGGAGATTGAAGTCAGTGAAAGGACAGCCAGAAAACATGTGCTTGCACTTGATTCTGCTGACTTTTAGAAAAGTCATCCTGACCTGGCTTTTTTGCTTGAGCCCTTGGGTTGCTCTAAAGAGGAAAATTGAAGAGGTTGGAAGGCCATGCTAGTAGGAATTTTTAATTCCATCAGATTTTAATGCATATGGCTGTATTTTACATGCATACAATTAAGCATCTTTTTGCGCTCTGGAAGAGCGGGATATGAATGTTTTAAAATAAATAGATCCCGGGCTCTTCATTCTGAAGAGCTCAGGCATTCGGACTGGGGATAGAGTTCTTCTGTTCAGTACCTTGGAGAGCTCCTATCAGTGAGAGCTCCGGTCTCTTTGAAACTTCTCCCCGAGATTTTTTATTAATATTTTAATAATTGCCAACAGACAGGGGAGAGGGGATTAAAAGGAAGCAACAATGGTGGCAAGTTTATACATAGCCATGCCTCAAAGGGTTCCACATATTTTTTAGATATGTGGAAACCTTTGAGGGATGTATTCCATACATTTAAACATCAATAAAACAGAAGGTTCTCAATCCATTGGATGATCTGTCCAGTGTTGTCTGGATTTCAGAATTTCCAAGTATCTGGTCTTGCTTCTGCATTTGAAAACGATGAATTAGGACTTCTGAAGTGACTTCTGAATCTCTGATGGGCTTTGTTAGTCTCTAAGATGCCACTGGACTCTTGTTTCATTTTGTTTTATTTACTGTTTTTTGTACAAAGAGTTTGTATGTCATTTGCTACACTTCTTATTTATTTATTTATTTATTTGTTTATTTGTTTGTTTATTTATTTATTAGATTTATATACCACCCTCCCTGAAGGCTCAGGGCGGTTTACATTAAACTAATCAACAATACATGAAAATATGTCTGTTTGTTCCTTCATGTCTTTTCTCTCTCTACATCAGCATTTCTAGACTTTTTGACCATTGAGAAACCCATGATACAAACAAAAGCAGCACCTCTCCCCCAGGCATATAAATGAAGCAGTCACATTCAACATCAGGAGAAGACCAGAGCAGGAAACCTGACGAGGTAAAAGAGGAATGAATAGACCGGCCTGATGGAACAGTATAATTCATTTATTAAATAAAAATTCAGAAGAATCCCCCATCAGGTGACTGAAAATAAAAGTGTATGAAAGAGAGAAAGTTGAATAAAGGAACACCTTTGAGACCTGGGAGGTTTTCAGGGTATAACTTTTCAAGACTTTAGAGCTCCCTTTGTCAGATACATATAGGACTGGATATCCCTAAGCCCTAATATCCCAGTGAAAGAAAAAGGAGGAGGAGGAGGAGGAGGTTCTTACATGCTGCTTTTCTCTACCAGGTGTCTCAAGGCGGCTTACAGTCACCTTCCCTTTCCTCTCCCCACAACAGACACCCTGTGAGGTGGGTGAGGCTGAGAGAGCCCTGATATTACTGAAGAAGAAGAGTTGTTTCTTATAGGCCACTTTTTTCTACCTGAAGGAATCTCAATGCAGCTTACAGTCACCTTCCCTTTCCTCTCCCCACAACAGACACCCTGTGAGGGAGGTGAGGCTGAGAGAGCCCAGTACTGTGGTGAGCCCAAGGTCATCCACCTGGTTGCATGTGGGAGAGCTTGAAATCAAACCCTTTTCACCAGATTAGATGTCCGCACTCCTAACCACTACACCAAGCTGGTGTAGAGAGCCAGGAGGATGCAAAGATACAATGCAGAATGTAATCAGCTTGATTAGGGCAGGGGAGAAATGCTTAGGGGGAAGAAAAAAATTCATCTAGCACATCTACTAAAGACCAATACAGCTACCCTTCTGAAAGTATCTTCATTAAGATGGACATTCTCCTCCCCCACAAAAATTCAAATGAACACGCATAATGAATAGCTCATTCATAGTTCTTTTTGCAAAATGGAAACTTAATAAAAGTAAATTACATAGCAGGGAGTTCATACAAAATTTCCAGCCTGGGATTGTGTCAAAGAAAGTTTACCATACTAATGTCCCATCAAAGCAAACAACTTTCCTGAGAAGCAGCCCTTGGGTGGTACAACTGGAGACTCCCTCCCCTCCCAAATCCAGCAAACGACAATCTCATTTTTTGCTCGAAATACGATACTATGAACAGAAAGCAGAATTAAAGGCCAGCAATCTGAATTGATCGACCTAAATGGGTCTCTTTGGATAAACAATAGCCACACTTGAGAAGGAGATGGAAAAGGTCATCTAATCTAAAGCTGGAAAATTTATGGCACTTTAGTCAGCATCTGACCTTGGTTGTTCAAGCATTTAAAGTTTCCTAGCATGAATACTATATCCTCCCAAATTTCACCCTTCTGTCAGGATTTCTTTGGACTGTCTTTGCTCTTTCCCTGAGGTCTGTGGGTTGGATCTAAAGCTTTAAAAAGAGGGGGCTCATAGGCAGGATTCTGAACTCCCCTCTCCCCCAAAGCCCCTAGGGATTGTCCCAACCAGCATACCATCTAGCCCAGTGGTTCTCAACCCGGGACCTCTTTGGGGGTCAAATGACCCTTTCACAGGGGTTGCAGCAGGGCAAGCAGCTTGGCGGTGTGTGTCTGGCGGGGGGGGGGGGTACCGCCACTGTTGCCACTCCTGCAGGCAGAAAAGAGTGAGATTGGCATGGTGGGATTCGAGGCAGAACAGAACTGAGAAACCCCAGGAAAAAACCCAATGTATATACCATCATGAACAATGGATCTTCACGCCATTGGCCAGTTTCGGTTTAATTTCTGTGAAAGATCACTTGCATCATTTTCTGGTTGGGGGTCAACACCACATGAGGACCTGTATTAAAGGGTCGTGGCACTGATCTAGCCTGAAGAGGGTTGTCAGTTCCATGACTGCAAATCTCAGCACATCCCATTCCTTGGTCAAGCATAGCCAGGCACAGCAAAACGAGGGCAGCAAATAGATGGGACATTAACACATGAAGAAATGTAACACAGATATGGTCAGAAACAACGCCAATCATGGCAAGAACATGCAACAACAGAGTCAGGACAATAAGCTAGCCAGCGCAGCCCGCCCTTGGATAGCTTTGGGTAGTTTAACAAGCTGTGGTACAGTTCAGCCATTTAAATAGATTAACTCCTTGAACCCATACAGTTGTCTTGTGTTCTCGTTTGGAAAACTTCTGTCCCCAGAACTGTCTTTTGGAAGGTGGGCTCAGGGGCCTTCTGAGAGTTGGGAAGGCTGCCCAGAATAGCTCCCTAAAACTATCCCCATTAACAAACACATTGCATCCATCCCCGTGTCTTTTTTTCCTAGGGAAAGTTTCTCACTCCCTCATTCTTCTCTCCCCTCCAGCTCACACTTCAAACCTTACCTTTGTCCTTTCCTTCTTTGCATTTCTCGCCCCCCCCCTTCACACAGTTTTTACTTTTCACACCATGGTCATTTTTACTGTTCGAAAAGAGGTGCTAACAAAGAATCCCCTAAGTCTTCATGTTTCTCTGGTTCCCTGAAAGATCATTCTGTGCTTTCATGGAGATAAAAGAGTAAGGCATTGGCTGCCTATCCATGAGCAGTGAAAATGCGCTCATTTCAGAGGTGCTGAAAGTCTCTTGATATGCCTCTCCCATACTGGCCATGCCCTAGCTTTCTATACTCCTTAGGGATGTGCAAACACCTGCCAGTCTGAGTCACCTCCTGATTGCCAGTCATAAACAGGGGGCTGCTTTTGTGACAGACTGTTCTTCAACCCACTTGTGGCCGTTTGGCAGGCTGCTTCTCTCTTTTCTTCCCTAAAAGTGCAGTACAGAATGATCAGCTTTTTACACATGTCCATTCTCATAAGGTCTGATTGGGTTCAAATGTATCCTCCCGCTTACTGTGCTGCTTGAACCAATGGGCTCCTTGGCAGATTAATCCTTTTACAACCTTTTGACCATAGAGTAACCCTTGAAATATTCTTCAGGCTTCGAGTAACCCCGGAAGTAATGCCAGCTGGCTATGTCTCCTTGCCACACTCCCAGGAGTCACATGTTTAATGAAATAAAATGCTTCTTAAATAAGAAGTTAGTTTTGTTTTTGTGTGTGCAGTGCCTTGCTTGAGCAAAACAAGGAAGCATTTCATCTCAGCTGTCATAAAATCCACCATGCAAAGCAGCTATTCTCCTAAGGGGAAATGATCTTTGTGATCTGATGATTGCTTTGGGAGATCTCCATGGACCACCAGGATGCTGGCAATCTGACCTGAGAATATATTTTCCCGGGGTTGGAAGTGGGTGCCAGAATAAGGAGAAACTAAATCCAGGTGTAGTAGTAACAAGGCCACTGCAGACCAAAGAGATGGCTGGAAAACCACTCTGTCCTCCTGACTCCTCCCCATGTTAGTTAAAATGACATGAGAATGACTGATACTTAAATCAGTGACAAAATATGTGAATCAAAAATAAAGGCTGAATTTTAAAAAGTAAGCATTTGGGGTTCATCTATGTCAGTAGAGCTCACTTTGGGAATTGGGGCAATGCTGCCAGTCTGAGCAAACAGCACTGACTGTTGGACCAAGGGTCTAGTATAGTTTCAAGTATTTGCGGTAATAACTAGAGTCATTCTGATCTTGTACAGATGCCTCTCCTCACTACCACTGAAACTAAGCCAGCCCTTGTGTCTCTGGGGTGAGGAGAACAGCTTGCAATGCAGAGCAATGACACAAAACAGTGCACAAACTTTCATGTTTTCAGCTATGCTTTATTAAGCTGGATGTGGAAAAAAACGATACTCAGCGTGAAATGTTCCATTCAAGTCTTACTCAGCTGCGGGATAAGCGGTAGTTAGAAACTCTCTCCTCCTTGCAGTTTTCTCCTTGTTTTATGGGAGAAACACTGAACAGTGGGGCACCCCATTCCACAATGTCCTTCAGCTCCATATATTGCAGAACCTCTATATCTATATAAGAAGAAGAAGAAGAGTTGGTTCTTAGATTATGCTTTTCTGTACCAGGAGGAGTCTCAAAACAGCTTACAATCTCCTTCCCTTTCCTCTCCCCACAGCAGACATCCAGTGAGGGAGGTGAGGCTGAGTGAGCCCTGATATTACTGCTTAGTCAGAAGATATACGCAGAAATCATTGCTTAAGGAATGGTAATAGATATAAATAATTCTTAATATAATGACTCCCCCTCCCTGAATATTAAGTATTTTTTCAACTTCAGGGGCTCACCAGAAACACAGCATGTACTTGTGTTCTTTTTTGATCCTGCTGATTTCCTGGTCACTGCTGCACGAAAAAATGGACGATTCCAAATTAGTGACAAGAGAGAAACAGAATCTATCCAGTGGCTTAATAAAGCTTGAAAAGATAAAGAGTCTCTTATGTTATTTATTCAGGCTTCGACTCTGCCAGAACGGTCTCTAGATTTGTTTTCCGTTTTCAATCTTTCGTCAGTGGCAGTGAGTCTGTCCTTGTTAATATTTGAGTATAATTAGGCAAACGCTCCTGTATCATGGAGAGTCAAGGCTGTGAGCTCACAGCCTTGACTCTCCATGATACAGGAGCGTTTGCCTAATTATACTCAAATATTAACAAGAACGATTTCCTGGTCACTGGCATTTCCCCCTTCCAATTGGATCCTTAAGAGGGAGGAGCACAGGGCACTCCCAGGCAATCGCCTTTGGAGACAAACTGAAGAGATTTGCCATTCTTTGCTACCCACTTTGTGGAATTGGAGCCATTTTTCTCTGCAAGCAACATTGCTGGGGTCACCTTCCTCAGGGGGCCATTGATCCAATTTGCTTGAAACATACCTACAGCACTAACTACACCACAGTTTGGGCGCCATTTTACCTGAAAAACAACCATCCAACTCCCTTGAAAAAGTGCTTCCTTCCTCACTTTATGAAAGAAACAAGGAGGGTGGGGGGGGAGGTCAGATAGCGAATGCAAAGTTTTCTCCTGTTAGTCCTCCAGTACATATTCAGTTGTCTCCAGCTATGTCCAGGTGTTCTTCATTTAAGGAGGGAGGCCAGTTCATTGATGGTATATAAGTAGGCATCAGCCATAGGCCTGGTGGAACAGCTTTGTTTTACAGGCCCCATGGAACTGTTTTAAGTCCCACGGGGCCCTGACTGAGGGGAGGGGGGGCAGGTATGAAAGTCTAACCCCCCCCCCCCTTAGGCCACACTCCTACTTTGAACATCAGCTTATTGAACTGAGCTGAGGGGATAAAACATTGCAGCCAATGGAATTGAAACAGAACTGGATTTATATGCTCTACTCAGCAAATTCCATTGCTGTGACCTTTTAAACCCATTGAAGTGTCCAAAAGATCTTCCATGGCAGCCCTTTGTGGAAGAGATACAGATAGTGTTTCAGGGAGGGTGGTATATAAATATAATAAATAAATATTTGTTAGCTTAGGGTCTGGAAGGAGAGTGTGTGTTTTTTTTAAAGAAGTTTTTTTGTGTGTGCAATCTAGGAAATGTAAAAAAGGTCTGGCAGCTGGGTGGCAATCAGTAACCTTGGTGAACCGCAACGGGGAGTTTTGGGGGCACTGATTCTGCATTAAAGACCCTTTGCCCTATTCTTCTACCCCATCTTTATATGTCCCAGAACTCTTTCTTGGCAAGGAAACTGAACCTGCGAATTGCTTGGGGCAATGTGGAGAGAGGAACAATAGCACAGCATGCCTGATTATATTCCCTTTCCTGTTGGTAAATGACTAAAGCAGGTCTCAATTAACTGAGCAGGCTGGATTCCATTAGTATCCCACTGCCGAGAGTCTTCCAAGTTTCTCAATAATTGAGTGGACAGTCCCCAGTTCTGGGCTTTTGTGATTCACAAGGATTGTATCCTTTCCCTCTTTAGGGCAGCCCATTCTGAATTTTACAAGTCTTGCCCTTTCCCCATGGAAGAGAAGGGGTGAAAATCAGCAGGTTGTGGTGAAGGAACCTTCTGGGGGAGGAACAAGGCTGGTGGAAGTTGGTAGACTGAGGTGAAACCTGAAGGAATCTTGTGGATCAGAAGAAGGTAGAGAAAAGGGAGTTGAAGACGGAAGGTCTCTTATCGATCAGGAGCTGACCCATGATGGAATGCGGTGCTCCCTGCTTTTCTGTCAGGTCCCACCACTGGCTACCGCTAAGAAGCTATCACCCGAGATTTCTTTTTCCCACTGACTCTGCCAACCTGACCCTCTTTTGATCACCCTGGCTCCTTGGCAGCTGATCCAATTTCTCCTGTATTCCAGCCAAAGAGGTAATAATTATTGGATGTGATTTAAGTAATAAAAGAATTGCTGTATATACTGTTTGGTTTGCAGTGAGCTGGGAATAGCAAACGGCTCAAGTTACAGACAAGTGCATTAATCTTCCCCGGTTTCCTGGAAGAAAACACTGTGGGGCTCTAATCTGTATTTTATTGCTGTCCCAAACCCTCAGAGGCTACTTTTCTAAAATAACTTCCTTAAAGAGGAAACAGAAAGCATCGAGGGATGGGGGGCACCCGCCTGTTTCATAATGTAGAGCATGAACACCAGTCGTTTTAAAAAGTTGTGTAAAGTTTAATGCTTATTTTGCTTACCATTACACTGCAAAGTTTGCATCATGCCAAGATTTTCATGCATCCAAGGCGGGTGCTGATCCCCTTCCTTTAGGAGATCTATTCCCCCCTAAGCTATTTGTGGGGGGTTCTCCTATACCCAGGAATAGCAGTTCAGTTTGCTGTGGGAGGAAGGAATCAATGATCCCCCCCAGCAACCATGGAAATCTAGATGGGATTAAAGATCATACTATTAACCCTCTCCACTTTTGGTCTTATTTCTTTGCATCTTGTTATGACTAGGAGCCTCTTGTGGCGCAGAGTGGCAAGGCAGCAGAAATGCAATCTGAAAGCTCTGCCCATGAGGCTGGGAGTTCGAGCCCAGCAGCCGGCTCAAGGTTGACTCAGCCTTTCATCCTTCCGAGGTCGGTAAAACGAGTACCCAGCTTGCTGGGGGTAAACGGTAATGACTGGGGAAGGCACTGGCAAACCACCCCGTATTGAGTCTGCCATGAAAACGCTAGAGGGCGTCACCCCAAGGGTCAGACATGCACAGGGGATGCCTTTACCTTTACCTTTATGACTAGGAATGACCCTCTCCCTGCTCTCCCCTCTGATAGTGATGGTACAAGATAACGTACAGAACTAGGATTCTACATCTAGGGATAAACCAGCATACCATCCTTGGTTTCTTTTCATACATATTCAGATTTGGTCAAGGGTTTAGTTCTTTTGTTCAATTCACTGTAAGTTGTTTATATTGCCTGATCTTGTACTATATGCGTATATTGTATTTAAAGGTACAAGGTTCTTTCCAAAGCACACGAAGGGAGACATTAAGGACCGAACTACACACTATGATTTGTAATGCGAAGCTTAATGGGCTCCTCCAAGCGGACTTTGACTGAAATGGTCAGACATGTGAACCCTTGAAGCTGCCTTTTGCTGAGTTGGAACATCAGTCCGCCAAAGTCAGGACTGCCTACTGGCAAGAGCTTTCCCAATCCTCTTTTTGAGGTCCTTTATACCCCTGCAATCTGATCCTTTAACTGCCTGGGATGGAATTTGAGACCTACAAGCAGGGCCGGATTTACATGAAAAGAGGCCCTTGGCTATTCCGCTTATGTGGCCCTTTCACCTCCCATTTTTAAGTTTGTAAATTACATGAGAGATAATAAAATACATCATTAAAAGGTAAAGGTAAAGGTATCCCCTGTGCAAGCACCGAGTCATGTCTGACCCTTGGGGTGACGCCCTCTAGCGTTTTCATGGCAGACTCTATACGGGGTGGTTTGCCAGTGCCTTCCCCAGTCATTACCGTTTACCCCCCAGCAAGCTGGATACTCATTTTACCGACCTCGGAAGGATGGAAGGCTGAGTCAACCCTGAGCCGGCTGCTGGGATCGAACTCCCAGCCTCATGAGCAGAGCTTCAGACTGCATGTCTGCTGCCTTACCACTCTGCGCCACAAGGCTCAAAAATACATCATTACTGTGATATATATAAATATGATAAATGAAACATGCTGTGATTGGCACTAACCCTTATAAAAATGTGGAACATAGGCCCCTCTTGATCTTGAGGCCCTAGGCTGAAGCTTAGTTAGCCTATAGGAAAATCCGGCCCTGCCTACAAGGAATCAGGCCAATGCTCTCCCACTGAGCCATGGCCCCTCCATGGTGCGAGGGGATTCATTTCCTGAGAACGTGGGGACCCTGATTTGGATCAGGGCCATGAGCTTAATGGAGTGATTAGAAAGAAACAAACTGCTCAGCTACCTGAGAGATCAGAGTTTAATGATCGCTCTTGTCCCTTTTGGCCTTCAAAGACAGAGATCAATCCATTGACCCAAAGATAAAGTGTTGGAGACAGCTTTTAGAACTGTACACATCCAACGCCAAACAGACGGAGAGGTTTCTCCACTGCTTATGTTGCAAAGAATATCCAAAAAGGGGAACAGTTATTGTCAGGTACTTGGACAGTGATTAATTACTGTTCAAACCAGATGCTTCAAAGAAAGAATGCTTGTAATCCTCTCTGATTTATAGCTGTGGCAGAGGGACAAAAGGTGGCAAGAAGACTCCAAAACAAAAGGGGGTGACAAATTGTGACTGGAACATCTGTATGCCCAGGGGCTGTTCTGCTGGGTTATAACTCACGGCTGACTGAACATGCTTCACTCTATCCGGTGTGCTTGCTTGTTGTTTTATTGAACTTGGGAGTGCTGCATGGCATAAAGACGTAGGGGGCACCAGAGAATCCTCTCTTCGCCATGAGATTGCATTTTCTGCAGTGCGCGAAAGAAAAGTGGCAGGGGATTTTTACGGCATTATCAGCTATACAACAAGGCCCAGGTTTTCTTAGCATTTACAGATGGGGAAAAAAATGATAAGGATCTGGTTTAGGAGCAGGCATTCTCCATTAGATTCTGCTGTTGTCACTTCTGGAAAGAGTAAACAAACACTAAAGCCCTGTACTAATATCAAATTTTGAGGCAGGGAAATGTGGGGATGTAGGAGCCAGCCTGGTGTGGTGGTTAGGAGGGCCGGCTTCTAATATGGAGAGCTGAGTTTGATTCTGCACTGCCCCCCTCCCCACATGCAGCCAGCTGGGTGACCTTGGGCTCGCCACAGCACTGATTAAGCTGTTCTGACTGAGCAGGAATATCAGGGCTCTCTCAGCCTCACCCACCTCACAGGGTGTCTGTTGTGGGGAAAGAAAATGGAAGGCAACTGTAAGCCACTATAAGACTCCTTCGGGTAGAGAAAAGTGACATATAAGGACCAACTCTTCTTCAGTAACCTCAGGGCTCTCTCAGCCCCACCTACCTCACAGGGTGTCTATTGTGGGGAGAGGAAAGGGAAGGTGACTGTAAGCCGCTTTGAGACTCCTTTGGGTACAGAAAAACGGCATATAAGAACCAACTCTTCTTCTTCAGTAATATCAGGGCTCTCTCAGCCTCATCTCCCTCACAGGGTGTCTGTTGTGGGGAGAGGAAAGGGAAGGTGACTGTAAGCCGCTTTGAGACTCCTTTGGGTACAGAAAAACGGCATATAAGAACCAACTCTTCTTCTTCAGTAATATCAGGGCTCTCTCAGCCTCATCTCCCTCACAGGGTGTCTGTTGTGGGGAGAGGAAAGGGAAGGTGACTGTAAGCCGCTTTGAGACTCCTTTGGGTACAGAAAAACGGCATATAAGAACCAACTCTTCTTCTTCAGTAATATCAGGGCTCTCTCAGCCTCATCTCCCTCACAGGGTGTCTGTTGTGGGGAGAGGAAAGGGAAGGTGACTGTAAGCCGCTTTGAGACTCCTTTGGGTACAGAAAAACGGCATATAAGAACCAACTCTTCTTCTTCTATCCCTGTTAGTTGCAGAGTAATCTTCCTAGGTTTTGGAAACAATAGTGTGGAATGATCAAAATTCCACCTTCCAGCATGACAATTTGATAGAAAATAACCATAACGTTTTGGAGGCTATTGAGACTGCAAAAGGAAAACCAATCTTCTTTATTTCAGCCTCAATATCTTCAGAATAAAAATTCCGGCTTTCTGGAATGTTGACATGGTTACGTTTTGGAGACATTCTACATATGGATGAACATAAAGGATCAGGCACCAGGCATAAATTTGCCAGTGTATTGTGCCCTTCATTTCTCTGAAAGTTTCCAAATATTAACAAGCAGTAGAACACTAGGATAGCCTGACTTTGTCAGATCTCAGATGCTAAGCAGGGTTGGCCCTGGCTACTAATTGAATGGGAGATCTCTAAAGAATACCAGAGTTGTGACATTGAGCCAGGTAATGGCAAACCACCTCTCAATGTCTCTTACCACAAAAACCCTATGAGGTCGCCATAAAGCAGCTGCGATTTGACAGTACTCACCACCAAGGGTAGTCAACCTGTGGTCCTCCAGATGTCCATGGACTACAATTCCCATGAGCCCCTGCCAGCAAACGCTGGCAGGGGCTCATGGGAATTGTAGTCCATGGACATCTGGAGGACCACAGGTTGACTACCCCTGCTCACCACCACCAGGATGCTAGGGGAAATTTCCGGAAGGCAGGAGTATCAATGCCCAGAGGAATTTTCAACAAGCAGCCCTGTCGATGAAACGAAACAGGTATGTGAAGTTCTATAGTTTGCATAAGCTTGCCTAACTATATGGCCACCCTAAAGCCCACCCCCCATTCTTCCTTTGATGTGCAAATACCAGGTGCAATCATTCATGTTCCCAACACTACAGGCCTGCCAGGTGGCCAGGAGAAGGGAGATAACTAGGAGGTTCAGAGTAGACATTTACTACACATATCCACCCCCCACCCCTCAGGTTAAGAAAACACCCAGCAGGCATCAGAAATGAAAAATCCAAACATAGGTCAAGTGAACACATAAAGCAAGTCAAGCAAAAAAAACCAATACAAAAATCAAAGCATACTCAGAGATTATATCATAAAGCAGTGGTTCTCAACTTGGGGGTCAGATGACCCTCTCACAGGGGTCGCGCCAGGGCAAGCAGTTTGGTTGGGGGGGGGGCAGCCACACAACAGCCTTGCAGGGAAGATCGAGATAGAGCATTTGTCTGTCTGGAGCAGCAGAAAAGAGCGAGATCGGCATGGTGGGGCATTTATATGCAATCATGAAAAATGGATCTTCACGCCACTGGTCAGTTTTGGTTTAATTTCTGAGAAAGAACACTTGCATAATTTTATGGTTGGGAGTCACCACAGTATGAGGGTCACCACAACATGTATTAAAGGGTCACAGCGTTAGGAAGGTTGAGAACCACTGTCATAAAGCATAACAAGAGATGAATACATCCTGGTGCAGGTAGTTGTGAGTTAACTGCATGGTGCAGGGGGTGGGACTAGATGACCCTGGAGGTCGCTTCTAACTCTATGCTTCTAAGTGAGTCCCAATACAAACAACATGGCAAGAACATGTGAATTAGAGAACAGGATCGTGTTAAAAAGCAGTTTGACTGTTGGACTAAGGAGCCGGTGTATTCTTTGTCTTCAGTCTTCAGTCATATGTCAAAGATGCTCTACTGAGCAGGGGATTGGAGTAGATGCCCTGTAACCCCATGACTCAATATATGAGCTCTTTCTCACAGTCTGAAATGATACATTACAGGCCCAAGTTTGTCAGCTTAATGAGAGCCAATCCTTGAATGGAGCCCCAACTCTTTGATGATGTGTCTTTAAGGTAAGGTGTGATCTATCCTGCCCGTGTTTCGCTGAGATGTTATTCTGTGACAAGCCCGGGACTCTAATTGCCCTGTCATTTTCTAATGTAGATCCATAATAAAACCCTTTATAACCTTATAAAAAAAGGACTCCCCTCTCATGTAACCTGTGTTCTAACCTTCCATCAAGCCGACTTTTATCGCCGGCCAATATTTCTCCCCTGACTTCTCTCTGATCTTTTACCCCCTTTACTTTGCTGATAAAAAGAAAAAAGTCAATGGCAAATTTCACTGATCCAAATACATCCGTCTCCGCTGCAATCATCTTTCCAAATGGATTCTGAGCCATAAAAAAAAGAAACCTTAATTAGCTCCTTTCCCCCCCCCCAATCAATGCAGCTGCTACCTTCCAAGCCCACCCACTAAAACATCAAATGGCAGGCATGATTTATCGCATGGAGAAAGGTCATTGGGAAATGACTGAGGCCGGCTTCTTTTTCCTCCCCCGTGACCTCCAGGAAGGCAAATCAAAGGTTACCTTTTTAAAGGGGGGGGGGTATTCCATTTTAAATGCTGGGATGGGCTTTCACACATGAACACTTGAGAGAGCTGGGACCAGGGACAGGAGGTTTACCAACTTCCAGATGGGACCGGGAGATCTTGTGGAATTACAGACAACAGAGATCAGCTCCCTTAGGGGGGAAAAAACATGGCCGTCTTGGAGGGTGGACTTTGTGATTATGCTCCCAATCAATGTCCTGCCCTTTGCGAAGTCCAGGGCTGAATCTGCACAGAGCTTTTTATTCCAATTGATTCAATCCCTCTGCAACAAGCATGATTGATCTGGAGTGATCCTACCTTTCCTCCACAATACACTGGATTGGATATAACCCTAGATATTTAAAAATTGGCATGAGTAAGCGTGCAGCTGTCTGCTTTCCCCAAAATAACTTGCTGCCATGATGTAGAAAAGCCCTGATTGGCCAGGGGTCAGTTCCTGGTTCTGAGGTTGCAAGACTTCCTTTAAAAGGGAAGCCCCAACTTCTCTTGGTAGAGATTTATTCCCCCTCCTCTGCTGTCTCCAATCCTCTTCCCCCACTTCAAGAAAAGAAAGAGGCTCCTGCTGCGCTTGACTCCCCCCCACTGAGCTTCCCTAATCATGTGCAGAACACTTTCTGTTTCATTGGGGGGGGGGGGGAATAGAGCAAGACCTGAATTGAAATCGATCTGAATTCAGCACAATCCACAACAGAATAAACAAAGTAAGTGCAGAATCAGCCCAGGTCTCCTCAGACTTCACCCCTAAATCTCCAGGAATTTCCCAACCCAAAACTGGCAATATGAGGAGAGAGGGCCTTTTCTACCCCCTGACCCACGGAATGCCCTCCTCCTCAAGCATAAAGGGACCACATCTTTAGGGACCTTCTGGACTGTCTTAAAGATTATCTGGAAGACCTGCTAGTTAGTCTGAGGAGTTGTTTACACAATGATGACCTTAGGGGCAGGCAATGGTTTCTCTTCATTATGGTTCAAATAGTTTTTGACCTTATGTAATTTAGCTAATCTGGTGAAAGGAAGGCGGCATGTTATAGCCGGATCCCTTCGGATTTCAGAAGCTAGGGAGGGCTTGTATTTGGATGGGAGACCACTGAGGAAGACTCTGATTCTCACTTTCCTTGAAGGCCCCTTGCCAGGGTCACCCTAAGTCAGTTGCAGAATAATAATGCATACATACATATGTGGTAAGCATTTTTAGTGGCTTTTTTCCCTCAGAGACACAAAGCAGCTGACCAAAAAACCAGGGGGGAGGGCATGTTTCAAAATATGAAAACACAGAGACAAAGAAAATGTAATTCTGGGCGAATTTGAGTCTGCCAGGTAGAATATTGCAAGGCCTAGGCTGCCGGGCATGAACTCCAAGCCTTTTGGCTCTTGTTTTTCCAATACACCCTTCACTCTGCCCAGCCTCAATTTCTGCAGGCAGAGGAGAGGGAAAAGTCAGCCTAAATGGCCCTCAGATAATGCTAGTTTGTTACCAGCAAGCCAGCGGTATCCTCATCATTATGCCCCCCCCCCAGTGTTTAAACTTCCTTAAGTGAAACTACTCATTCGACCAAATGGCCTTGAGCAATGTCACATTATCACACTAATAAAACAATCCTAATAACTTGACTCCAGACTGGGACTCATGTATTTATTCATATTATTATATCTTGCTATAGCTGGAGGGCAAAACCAACCCTCAACTTTGCAACAGACAAAGTAGCCTTGTTTTCAGGACCTACTAGGAACACGCTCCATTTCTCTCCAAGAGGGATATTTCCCCTCCGAAATGCTCCTCTCTACAAATAAAAGGCACATTCCAAATGACAATGCTCCAATGTATCCATTTGCCTCAATGAATGCAAACACGGCCTATCTTTACTTAATTTCTGCCCATGTTGCTTTGGAGCAGTGGTTGTCAACCTGGGGGGTCGAACAACCCTTTCACAGGGGTCGCAGCAGGGCAAGCGGCTTGGCCGGGGGAGGGGGGGGTGCCATCCACACAACAGCCTTGTGGGGTAGATCGAGATAGATAGAGCGTCCGTCTGTCTGGAGCGGAAAAGAGCGAGATCGGCATGGTGGGACAAGAGGCAGAACTGAACTGAGAAACCCCAGGGGGAAAAAAACCCAGTTAACATACAATCACGAACAATGGATCTTCTCGCCGTTGGTTGATTTTGGGTTTAATTTCTGTGAAAGAAACCTTGCATAATTTTATGCTTGGGGGCCACCACAACGTGAGGAACTGTATTAATGGGTTGCGGCATTAGGAAGGTTGAGAACCATTTCTGTAGAGACCCCCTTTTTATTTCACCGTTCTGGATCCTGTGGGCTTGTTACAGAGAAGGGAAGTAGGCATCTTGTTCTGTTTTAGATCTCTTCTGCACGGATTGCACTTTCCTGTGTCGTTCACCAAAGTTTTCAGTTCCACCCGTCCGCTTCTTCTGTGTTCCTGCTTGTGCACATTTACAAAGCTGACTCGATGCTTCATCCAGTTTAGGATTTAGTTGCTTTTTGTGTTTGGAATCTTGCAGAGTAGCACAGGTATATATGAGCCATGCGTGGCACAAAAGCAGAAGGGGTTTGTCTCTGTATTGGTCTGTAATGATAGGATCCTGGACCCAATCTCCAGTGAAAGGATCTTAGATAGCAGGTTTTTGGAAAAGATTCTGCTCTGTGCTGAGTCCAGAGACATGATGCCCATCAAAAACAAAACAATTCTGAGCTGAAAGGTTCTATGATCTGACTCAGAATAAGACAACTTCATATTTCTTAAAAGAAAGGGATCATGACTCCATACATAAGATCCTAGGTTCAATTCCCACCATCTCCAGTTAACAGATATCTGGCAGCAAGTGATGTAAAGAATAGTCCCGTTGTATACGGCACTGGTCAGACCACACCTGGAGTACTGTGTGCAGTTCTGGAGGCCTCACTTCAAGAAGGACGTAGATAAAATTGAAAGGGTACAGAGGAGAGCAACGAAGATGATCTGGGGCCAAGGGACCAAGCCCTATGAAGATAGGTTGAGGGACTTGGGAATGTTCAGCCTGGAGAAAAGGAGGTTGAGAGGGGACATGATAGCCCTCTTTAAGTAATTGAAATGTTGTCACTTGGAGGAGGGCAGGATGCTGTTTCTGTTGGTTGCAGAGGAGAGGACATGCAGTAATGGGTTTAAACTACAAGTACAACGATATAGGCTAGATATCAGGAAAAAAATTTTCACAGTCAGAGTAGTTCAGCAGTGGAATAGGCTGCCTAAGGAGGTGGTGAGCTCCCCCTCACTAGCAGTCTTCAAGCAAAGGTTGGATACACACTTTTCTTGGATGCTTTAGGATACTTTGGGCTGATCCTGCGTTGAGCAGGGGGTTGGACTAGATGGCCTGTATGGCCCCTTCCAACTCTATGATTCTATGATTCTATTCTATTCTCTACTTGAGACCCTGGAGAACTGCTGTCCTTCAGAATAGGCAACAGTGAACTAGGCAGACTAAATTACCTGAGTCTGTAGAAAGCAACTTCATGTGTTCATCATAGAGAGGAGCTATGCTTTAGTGATAGAGCACATGATTCCTCAACCTTTCCCCCCCCCCGTAGAACTTAGTGTATGTATGTTTTTGCTTGTGTGTGTTTTGAATCTAGCCCAATATGTAGCCTCAAACAAATCCCCTTGAGTGTGAGCTTAATTGCCACCTCTACCATAGCCCCAAAGATCAAATCAAGCATCTGGCCAGCCTGATGGGTAAGGCTAGTAACAAACTGAGAGCCTTAGCATTGCCATGGTCAATACCAAGTCCAAACCAGACCCAGAAGCAGGCGAATTGGTATGGGCATTGTCCCTAGGTTTGAGCCCCCATTCTTCTTCCACATGCAGACGGCTGGGTGATGTTAGGCCAATCACAGTTCTCTCAGATCTCTCTCAGCCTCACCTACCTCGCAGAGTTTCTGTTATGAGGAGAGGAAGAGAATGCAATTGTAAGCTGCTTTGAAACTCCTTTGAGTAGTGAAAAGCAGGATATAAAAAGCAACTTCCTCCACCTCATCCTTCTTCTTCTTCTTCGGGTTGCAGCTTGATAGAACTTTTCACCATGATCCTTTCAGCCTCGAGAACAAAGTTTTCTGGGTTTTTAGTGCCATGAAAACCAAGTTTATATCACAAGCTAATGGCTGTGTGGCAGTGCTGGGAAGCAAGGCGTTCTGACAAAGAGCCGAGAGGGAACTTCGTTAAAGAGCAAGAATCTGGAGGAAATTGAGCTCTGCGGGAAATAGGACTGTAAATTATGTTATCATTGCAGTATAACAAAGTTCTAGAAGGCACGTTTTTCAGGAAATAAATTAATTGTGCTGGGGAATATGCTCAGCCCAGAGTCTCTAACGCTTCTGTCTACTGTGATTGAACTAGTACGTTCGTACAGTAGTAGAATCACAGAGTTGGAAGGAGCCATATAGGCCATCTTGTTACCCAAATTGCTGGACACGTGTCCTAAAACACGTATCTTTGAGCTTGTGGGGAATATTAGCTCAAATGCTGCGAGAGGGGGGTAACTTAGCGTTATCGGATCGTTACCTTTGTATACGAGGGTTATTCCACCTGTAGGAACTCAAGGCAAACACAGATTTAAATGGTAAAATGTTAATATAAGCTTTTATTGAAAGGAAAATAACAAAAGTACACACAAATAGCTAACACACATACAAGCAGACATATAGAGAAGGGGGAGGAAGAGTGGAAGGCTTGATAGTTACCTGTCCGAGGAGTGGTGGGTCAGAGGAAGGAACACGAACCAGCGTGGGAGGTTCCGGGTTGGAAGACACTCAGAGTGTCTGTGTGAAGCCACAGTTTTTATAGGATTTTGGGAAGGGGGCTACGTGCCAAGGCTCAGGTAAGCATGTGCTGGAAGTTTCCAGGGTCCCCAGAGATTAGGACAATACCTGGCCAAGTGGGGGGGGGGTGATGGCTGTAAATGGATTTGGATAAAGGTATTAATGGCTCTAAGGAAGAGAGCCATCAGGTCTAGCTGGCAGGGTGTGGGGAGGAAATATCCCCTGGCAGAGGGGCCAAGTGTGAAAAATGTTGCAAGACAAAGGATTTTCCTAGGAGCCCTTAGGCAAACAGGAAGAAGCCAGTCCACTCACTTAGAAATACAATGGGGGGCGGGGTCGAGAGTAGGGCATGGAGGCACCTGGATTTCCAAACCTGAGGCAGAGAGCAAGATTTAGTCTGGCCTGGCTTGGCTGACCCTAGCAGTGTCATGGCTTTAGCTTAAGCCTAGACTATTGTGGGGTGCCATTGGTTATAGAAGACAGTGTGCCAAGGCATAAGGCAGGGATCCTGCCATGCGTAACATTCCCCCCCTTCTGTAGTGAATTATATGTCCAATTTATTCACTACAGACCAATGTATAATGCGTTAGTGGCGGCAAAGATTGAAATTCAGACTAGAAATTCAGAGAGAAAAGTGGGGCCATCTTCTGCCACTACAAAAACTACAAAAACTTAAGCCAAATTAAAAACAAAACACATTTAGGAGGGGTTTGGGTGACTTAAGGAAAGCTGTGAAGTTGCCGTTCCTCTTTACCACAACCACTCAAAACTAAATGCAACATGCATGAACTATGAACTAGCTAAGCGTGAGGTGTCCACCATATGAATAAAGCAATGAACCAATGCAAACTAATACGTTGAGCAAGACAATCTAGCAAACAATAGACAAAAAGCAAATGCAGTGAAAACCAAATTCTATGCAGGCAGGAAACTGTGGGCAATACCTGAGCAATATTTTAGAATGCGAGCATTAGGCAATCCTAAAAATGCTGGCAATGAATATCAAGCAATTTCTATGAAGCAGGCAGAAAGTGGTAGAAACTAAAGAGTTAGACAATGAACTAAGCAATGGCTTCTAATAAGCAATGCAATAAGAACAAGATAAAGCTAAGCAATTTAGCCAAACTTCTATACATAAACTAGCAAACTATTTAAAACTGATGATACAGGCACAATGCAATAGGCAGCGAGTTGAAATACAATTTGGAATACAGACAATACAGTTTGAAAAACTTCCTCCCCCCCTTGTCCCATTGGTAAAGGTGGGAGTGAAGCTGGAGATTCCTTGAATAGTTGAACATGAGGATTGATGAAGATGAGCAACGGGTCCAGCAGTTGAAGATGTTGATATATATATGCATATATATATATTTTTTGTTGCTGTTGTAAGATATTGCTGGGTGATGTTTGCAAACACATAGAATGGTAAAGGAGGTTCCTCCATGGGGGTAAAAAGCAACTTTGGCGAGGATCCATTTTATGAGAGAGCCACTGGCAAGATGTTGTGGCAACAAGCAAATAGCTGGAGATGTGTGCAAGCATACCAGTTGATCTTTCTTCCCCCCCTTGTGACTGAAATGGCAGGGGAAGAGGCAGTAAAGGCACTAATCCAGGGTGTCAGAGAGTATGCAGGGTCAGAGATTGCACATAGAAAAAGCAGCAGGCAGGCTGGGCAGCGAGGCTTCATAGAGCAGGAGCTGGGGTAAACAGCAAGCATCAGTAGTTCACCAGCAAGTAGGCTGGGGCAGAAAGCGCAGAGCAGCAGGTCATGACCACAGGACACTTCCATAGCAAACGCAGGCAGAGGACCGCTGTCATCTTGACCAGGTCAGGTCTGGAGGTTGGCGAGCAGGATACAGGTGAAGAGTACACAGGCAGGACCATCAGGAACTGGCCTGGCGATCTGAGGTTTGTGATGCACAAGCCTGGAGCCTCCCTAGGGCAGGCTTGGCAGACGTGGGTTGCAAGAATATTTGAGTGACCCAGAGCATCAACAGCACAGTGGAGCTGAAGAGCTCAAGGGGGAGACACCCAATTGAGAGAAGGACAAAGATTGACAAAAGTTCAATGGAGAAGTGTGTGCAGCTGCAAAGAGTGAGGCTGCAAAGTCTGTTGAGGGTGGGCTCAAGTAGGCACACAGCCTGATGGATATACAGATTAGGAAAAATACTCAAAAATTTAGAGCTTTGAAGACAATGAACTCAAAATGAAAGATTGGAGCAGAGGGGTGCCCCCATAAGTGACTGTCAAAAAGATCCACTGTGGTGGTTGCCCACCATGACCTTACAGAGACTGAAAATAGAATTTAAGAGGAGCTAGATGCCATCTCCAGGGAGGGAGATGGAAATTAGAGTGCAATCATAAGACAAGGGAAGGAGGATGCCAAACTCCTGGTGAGTTTGGGAATTTGAGAGAAAACTGATAGATTACTATGGGTGACTGAAGCAAGATGCTTGTAGAAATACACAAGAGGAGAGAAAGTCCTTCAAGTCCTGTAAGAAGATCGTTTTTGGAGGCTAGGTCTACTGGCCTTCTGCGCTGTTGTGTAAAAAGAAGCATTCAGAAAAAGAATCAAAGAGCCAAAGTTAAAGGTTCCTGAAAACATGTAGCACATGGTCTGTGGATGAATAGATTAGCAGCTCAAATACAAATATATATATGAGGGGGAAGAAAAGAAGAATTGCTAGATAGAATCTGGTCAATTGCTTCCCAGTTAATAAGCACAAAAAGAAATAGAAGCTCTGATATGCAATAGGTTAAAAGCATACTACAGATTTTTCTCTATAAGGAACATAAGATAAATCAAAACACAAAAAGAAAGCTTCAAAAACAAAACTTTGATTGTGATCTATAAAGATCTTGCTATAAAGAGCACGAGAGAGGACTCCTAATTAAAAGAGGACTCAAAAACATGGCAAAAGAATTTGCAAAATATTGTGGATTGACATAAACAATCTAAAAAGTCAGAGCACATAAGCACAAATCTAAAAGCAAAGGTTTTCTTATAAAAATGAATAAAACAAATAACCTTAAAGAAAATTCAAGGATTGAGGAATAGAAACTTGTTTTTCAGATTGAGATCTGCCTGCTGGTAGGCCAGGCTGATTAGATGTCAATTGCTTCTTTTAAAAGTTACATTGGAGTACTGCTGAGAATATGAGTGGGAAAGAATGAATGAGAGGAACATGAAGATGAAGTCAGAGTCCCATTACACAATAGTGTGTCAAAAGAATGGTGTTTTTAAGGAGGAAAGACTGTTCCTCTGTACATACACAGAGTGCCTTTTCATAGGAGTCAGGCTGAGTGGAAGCCTGAGTACCCAAATGAAAGGTCTGTATGAAGCTGTTTCAAAACATATTCAAAACAAAAATAAACTTGCAAAAACAGATTTTTAAACAAAATGGTCTTATGAAAAGAGGGGAAAAAAATGTTAACTGCAAATTAAAATTTGAAATAGGAAGTAAAAATGTCAGAGGGAAAAGCTATGGAGGGAATGCTTTTTCTCAAAGAGAAAATATTTCAAATACTAAAAGCAGCCAAAATTGTCTCAAAATAAAAACTAAAACTAAACATATTTTAGAACAGAACTATTTTACTGTACTCTCCCCCCCCCCCCTAGATTCTCTCTGAGGTCTTTAAAGAAACAAGACTTCTTCCCTTCCTGATTTGGGAAGAAGGAATACTTTCAGTCCTTTGTTATGTGGATTAGTTGCTGGGATGGAGGAGAGCAAGGCATGAGTCATGGGGCTGAGTGCCTAGGAAGGCAGTTAGACAAGGAGAGTCTGTTTTAAGATTGCAAAATAGTGGCTGTTTCAGTGTGACTGCAACTGTATCTGGAGGCTCTACCAATTGCAGCCAAATTTAAAATTTGAAAATTTAAAAAGTAAAAACGGAAGCACACATGTTAAATTAACCCAGTGGCACTGGAACTATTTGTGGAAGTTGAGAAAATAATTGGAAATCTGTTAACTTTGCTTGCAATATTTACTGGGAGGAGGGAAGCTAAGAGAAAATTGAAAAGGAATGTTGTCCTTGCAACAAATTCTTCCCTGTTAAAATAATGGTTGTCACCTTGGATTTTGGAACTCTGTACAGGTTCAGAGGCAGGGTTTCCTTCCTGACTCTGTGATGGGGGAACTGAGAATATTTCCTCTTCTTTAAAGACAAGAGGTGAAGCTGGGTTACTGGATCTGCTGTATTTTCTTTTCAATTTATTATCTGCATGGCTTTGGAAATCCAGTACGTTTTGCAAATGGGTTTTTACATTTAAAAGTTCACCCTGGAATTCCTTGTTTTTCTCATTAAGATCCTTAATTTCTAAATCTTGATTCTGGGTAAGAGTTTTAAATTTCTCTATTTCCTTCTGCCAGTCCTTAGGGGATTCAGAAGAAATTTCTGTGGGCCTAGTTCTTGTCTCCATCTCTGGCTCATATCTGAGCATTTTCCTGGTTTTCCTCTTCCTCATGGCCTTCACAAAGGCACACATGAGCACAGATGTGGGTTGGTTATCATACTGGGTCATGTCTGCCCCAGTATTTCTAAGTTCCCGCCACAGAAAAATCCGGTCCCTAATTTTATTCTGCCACTGAGGGACAGAATCTCTATTAGGTGTGGGATTGTTCTGGGGGAACTTATTGGAAGAAAAACCACTCTGTGGCTTATCCCTGTTTTGTACAGGGGAAGGTGGCTGTGGGAACTCTGCCTGGTTGAGGGAGAGTCTCCCATATGCTAGGACCAGCTTGTCCAGAGGCTGCTTATGGAACTGGGCCATGTCCAGTCCGGCTTTCCTGAGTCTAGCCCACAAGCACTTCCGAAGGGAAGTTTCTGGGGGCTGAGACTGTTTCTGGGCAGAGGGAACGGCCTGCTGAGGGCTCCCATGAGGGGTTGGCGGAGCAGCAGCCTGGATGCCAAGAGAAGACTCTGCACTTTGACCAGAGGGGTTCTTCCTGGCTCTAAAGCTGCTGCTTCTCCTGTTCTTTCTAGGTTTCAAATGGGGGTC
This sequence comes from Paroedura picta, assembly GCF_049243985.1. Lineage (NCBI taxonomy): Eukaryota > Metazoa > Chordata > Lepidosauria > Squamata > Gekkonidae > Paroedura > Paroedura picta. The sequence continues at coordinate 34,337,966 of NC_135373.1, forward strand.
AAAGATGGCATCAGTGACTGTCTGAACAGGCTCCTGACTACTCTGTCTCTTCCTCCCCGATGGGGGAGGAACTGGACCTGTCAATCTTGCTATGTCCGCGATTTGTCGGAGCCACTCCTCTAGCTCACCCCAGTTCAAAGCGGCTGCATTGGTCGGGCCCATCATAATCCGTGTCGGATTATTGATGCCTCCCAGGACGGCCTCCTTGAACTCGGGAGTGTTGTACTGGGGGACACCGTTGCCGTCCACCCGGACAAAACCAGAGAGCAGACCCAAGAACTGCTTGCGGCTGCAATATACATCTGCACCCTCATCCGCTTTCTGCCTGTCCATGTAAAACAAGCCAGGGAGCGGCTGAGCTGGCCAGAGTATTCTGGCTACCTTGCGGATCCACTCTAGACGCGGAAGCGTGTTCAGCCCTCTAGATGCAACTGCCGAGTTCAAGACAGCTAGGTCAGACCCTGACATGCAAAGTCGCGCTAGCTGGCACAAGTCCTCCGCAGTGGCATCAGTGTGCTGGTAATAAACCACCGAAAGCCACTGTACTCCAGTGTCCTTGTCTAGAGGTCCAAGCCAGTCTGCTACTATTTTAGCTTCATGCGGTTTCCAGGCTAGGGCTCTCTGTATTTCAGATCTCTCCACACGCCCACCCTGGGTGGTACATTGGACTGCTTCCGTCTGGACTGGGTTTACGGGAGCTGGAGCAACCCAGTCGGGATTCACCGGTGGACTCTCAACGGTCTCTGCGGGTGCCGATATCGGATCAAAGGAGATCAGATTGGGCACATCGGGGAGGCCGTGGGGGTACACCACTGAGATTAGGGCCGTTTGGATTCCTAACCTTTCCTCCAAGGCAGCAATCTTATGTTTACACGCGTCGTGGGTTACACTTGTGTGTTTAGCCTGGTTGTTCTCCATGAGGAACTTAGCTGCTCCTCGGATCTTCACTTGCTCTGATTCTAGTTCGACAATGCGAGCCTCAGCTATCTCAGCTCTTTGCCTTGTGGCTTGGAGCTGACTTTCTAGTTCCTGGATGGTCTGAAGCTGATAAGCCTTCTCCACCCGTGCACTCAAGCGCTCAGTTCTCATGTCCTCCATCTCGTCGGAGAGGTGGATGATATGAGCTTCACGCTGTTCCAGGAGATCAGTCAACTGGGTCTCCCTTTGGTTCAAGAGATCAGCTGACTGGGCCTCCTGCTGTTCCAGGAGATCAGTTAACTGGGTCTCCTGTTGTTTCAGGAGATCAGTTAACTGGGTCTCCTGTTGTTTCAGGAGATCAGTTAACTGGGTCTCCCGTTGTTTCAGGAGATCAGTCAACTGGGTCTCCCGTTGTTTCAGGAGATCGGCTGACTGGGTCTCCTGTTGTTTCAGGAGATCGGCTGACTGGGCCTCCTGTTGTTCGAGACGGTCAGTCAGCTGAGCTACCTGCTCCTTCAATAGGGCATCCTTTTGTTCTAGGGAATGTTGCAGCTCAGCAATCTGAGCTACACTGTCCTGAAGTGCCACAAACATACCCCAAGTGGCATAAGAGTCCTTACTGCCACCCCCGAGCTTCCTGGTGTTACACCATTCTTGGAAAGCCTCGGTAAGGGATTTCAGGGGGTTGGAGCTTTTGAAAGCTCCCGGGCGCCAGGGGTTCCGGCCGCCCTTCTTGGTCACCCAGAGTGTCAATCTGTCTGCCGGTTCCTTACGGGCAATCAGGCCAGTCAGATTAAATCTGGATGCCATTTCTTCCTATTAATTTCCCAGATCTTAAAGGGGACGGGGCTTGGTTTTCTGGCTTCTTGTCGCTGGGCAAGCAAGCACAGAGGGGATGAGTTTAGGGGCAGCCGCTGCTCGTCTCTTGAACAGCAGGGGAGAGAGGGAAAAGGATCCCGTGGAGTTTAACCTCTCACGGGTGTGGCTAGTTTGTTTTTGGCCGAGAATGGCCGGGGCTCTTCTCAGTTCAGGGGAAAAACTACCAAAAACCAAGCAGATGGCTGATTTTTCCAATCAAGGTTGCCAGAGCGCACTTGATCCTCGGGAAAACCACCGAAAACCTGAAGGTATTTTTAGGGAAGAGATCACTGGGGGATTTTCTTGCGGCTTCTATATCCTTCAAAGCGGCAAGGGGAAAAGGGGGAAGGGCTCCCGTCAAGGCACGTCCTTACGGGGTTTGGCTAGTTTTCTTATTTTATACCGAGATGGCCGGGGCTCTCTCGATTCAGGGACAAAACTACCAAGAAAACCTGAGGGTACCGGCTAATTTATTCGGTTAGGATCGCCCTGGCTTTCCTGAACACGGGGAAAATTACCAAAACCTGGATCATCTGAGCTTCGCAAAGCCCGCTTGAGTTCTCGTGCCACTCCCGACACTCGAAACTCCAACTCCTGCTTTCGCAGGGCAGTTTGGTGCTACAGAGAGCGACTCTGCTTGCACAGATTTTAGCAGTAGGGGGATTTTCCTGGTCCTTCCTACAGCTAAGAGGAATTTTGCCTAACGCCTTCCTACGCTTGGCTAATCCCTAGTTGTTGGGTGCGTGTCGTCCACCCGCCCGTCTAAAAGCCTAAGAAAACCTTGCCTCGGTGTTCCTAGCCTTAAAGAAAACTGTTGTTGGGTGCGTGTCGTCCACCCGCCCGTCTAAGCCTAAGAAAACCTTGCCTCGGTGTTCCTAGCCTTAAAGGAAACTAATCTCCAGCAGGAGCAAAACAATAGAAAAAGGGTAGAAAGGAGAGAAAGGCCAACCCTTTTAGAAAGCACACTTCCAAGAGCACATTCACACACTTATGCCAAGAGTTCAAACGGGCTTTTCCCCTTACGTCCGGGTTACTGGAGAGTGCCGTGCGTCCACTTTACTCCCGAGTAAGCCTGGGGCAATTGCCCGCGAGATCCACCATAATCTGTTACCCAAATTGCTGGACACGTGTCCTAAAACACGTATCTTTGAGCTTGTGGGGAATATTAGCTCAAATGCTGCGAGAGGGGGGTAACTTAGCGTTATCGGATCGTTACCTTTGTATACGAGGGTTATTCCACCTGTAGGAACTCAAGGCAAACACAGATTTAAATGGTAAAATGTTAATATAAGCTTTTATTGAAAGGAAAATAACAAAAGTACACACAAATAGCTAACACACATACAAGCAGACATATAGAGAAGGGGGAGGAAGAGTGGAAGGCTTGATAGTTACCTGTCCGAGGAGTGGTGGGTCAGAGGAAGAGGCACGAACCAGCGTGGGAGGTCCAGGGTTGGAAGACACTCAGAGTGTCTGTGTGAAGCCACAGTTTTTATAGGATTTTGGGAAGGGGGCTACGTGCCAAGGCTCAGGTAAGCATGTGCTGGAAGTTTCCAGGGTCCCCAGAGATTAGGACAATACCTGGCCAAGTGGGGGGGGGGTGATGGCTGTAAATGGATTTGGATAAAGGTATTAATGGCTCTAAGGAAGAGAGCCATCAGGTCTAGCTGGCAGGGTGTGGGGAGGAAATATCCCCTGGCAGAGGGGCCAAGTGTGAAAAATGTTGCAAGACAAAGGATTTTCCTAGGAGCCCTTAGGCAAACAGGAAGAAGCCAGTCCACTCACTTAGAAATACAATGGGGGGCGGGGTCGAGAGTAGGGCATGGAGGCACCTGGATTTCCAAACCTGAGGCAGAGAGCAAGATTTAGTCTGGCCTGGCTTGGCTGACCCTAGCAGTGTCATGGCTTTAGCTTAAGCCTAGACTATTGTGGGGTGCCATTGGTTATAGAAGACAGTGTGCCAAGGCATAAGGCAGGGATCCTGCCATGCGTAACAATCTAGTCCAACCTCCTGCCCAATGCAGGATCAGCCTAAAGCATCCAGGATAAGTATCTGTCCAGCTGCTCCTTGAAGACTGCCAGGGAGGGGGAGCTCACCATCCCCTTAGGCAGCCCATTCTCCTGCTGAACTACTCTGACCATGAATTCCACCACCACTACCCACAAATCTAGCCAGGACTAATCAGTAACTGAATCTGCTGCTATAGCTGGATTCTTATTTGTGACTCTTGTACGCCCACTAATGAGTGGAGATACACCCTTCCAGGATCCAAACTAGATGTTACATGTGATATTACATGGTGCCCATCCTGATTTACCATCACATTAAAGAACTGTGCAGGTTACCTTAGTATCACTCTGTTCTATCAGGATCGGGAGCACTGCAAGAGGGAAGGAGGGAAGGATTTTGTCATGTTTTCTACTGGCAAAAACGCACCCGTGTTCTAACTCTGGTCACATGTAACTGCTAGCTTGGTTAAAAGCCACACATTCAGAATCAAGATCACACAGAGCTGGAAGAGACAACAAAGAGCCATCTAGTCTAGCCCTCCACCTTTTCAGGGACTTAAAAATCACACACTCCTGACAGGGGCTCCTCCAATCTGCTCCTAAAAACCTCCAACAAAGGAGACTCTGCCAGTCTCCGAGGCAGCATGTGCCATACGAACAGTCTTTATCATCAGAAAATGCTTTCTAATATTTCGCATTATTTGAACCCGTTGCTCTTAGTCCTTGGCCTATTCTGCACACAATAGATAACGCACTTTCAATGCACTTTAGAAATAGATTTTCCTGTTCGGCACAGGAAAATCCAGCTGCCAAAACACACTGAAAGTGCATTATCCTATGTGTGCGGAATGGGCGCTTGTCTCTAAAGCAGCAATAAAGAATTGGCCCCTTCTTCCACATGCCTACCTTTTACAGAATTAAACCCAATTATCATAATACCCCTTGCCCTCCTCTTCGCCAAGCTACACATGCCCAGCTCTCTCAGCCTCTCCTTGTAAGGTGATTTGGTTGGCACAGGAGTAACTCTGCTTCGATGAGATAAGATGCACAAAAGTTTGTGTTCCCCGGGACCATTAGAGGAGCAATGAATCAATTTGAAAGCATTGTGAGTAAAAGCCGCTTAGAAATGGAGATCAAGTTGCTTGGAGTGCCAAATGTTTGTTGAACAGAGGAAGACACAAAACCTGTCCCCATAACAGCCACGAACAATTTATTGGAGGTGATAAGTGGGACTGCAAATGCAGAGCTGTGAATAATTCCTAATGACACATCTTCCTGTTTAGTTGCATTAACGTATGTCCTTATCGTTTCGATGGCTTTTTTACTTTCCCTTCCATCAGCGCTGCACCTTTCAAAGTGCCATGTGACGCGGGATGATGAGAAACCCAAGGTGGTGATTGACTGATCCGGCTTCCGTCTGCTGGAATTTTGCTGAGCTCCCCTTTTGACTCTGTCTTTTTCAGCGTGTTTAAATAAACGCCCGTTTGTGGGAATCAAAGCCTTCAAAGAATCTACCTGTGGAAATGAATAGGAGGTAAAGAGCTTTTCATATCTGGGGAGGACAGCAGAGATGCTCCGAGATGTTGAATTGCCCTTTTGCAGCTGCCTTTCAAACGGACCAACACTTTGAGGTTTAAGCATGGGTTAACCAGTGAGAAACCAACAGTGGAAAACGGAAAGCACCATATTTAGACAGCTGAAGTTTCCAGTTCAGATCAGTCAGGAGGGATATCGTATTTTAGCACAGGGGATGTGTACAAAAAGCTACAATGTGCCTGATGCAGAAACATCTCAAGCATGTAGCTTTACTGGTGATGAATAGGGATGTGCGATTCGGCTTGGATTCCCCGAAAAATACCCGGGTTGTGTCTAATTTGGGCTTGATTTGGACATGACTCAGCTGAATCACCATCCCCCCTAAGTTTAAATTGCCTAAATCAATTGTCTGCATTGATTCAGGCAATTTGGGCTATTTAAACTTTAAATAGAAAAATGCCTTGTTCCCGCTCTGTCTCTTCTCTAGCCAGTCTTTCCCGCCTTTTTCCATTTTCCTCAGCTAAAGCCAGCTCGGTGTAGTGATTAAAAGTGGAAGTCTCCTTTCTGAAGAACTGGGTTTGATTCTCCATGCCTCCCCCACATGCAGACAGCTTTGGTCCAGTCAGAGCTCTCTCAGACTCACCTCCCTCACAGGGTGTCTGTTGTGGGGAGAGGAAGGGAAGACAATTACAAGACGCTTTGAGACTCCTCTGGACAGGCCCAGTTTAAGAATTTGTGGGGCCTGTAGCACCAGAGCCAGTGGGGCGCCAGCAGAGCATAACCGGCACTGTTCTTTGTGCGGCAAAAGTCCTGGCAGCTTGCCTGAGGGATGGGGGCGGGGAGTCCCTGAAAGCTGGAAGACACCCTCTCGGGTACTTAAGATAAGCAGGCCCATGTTGATTAGATAAATATTCATCTAACTTCGCATAGAATGGTTAATTTGATAATGACGTAATTTGGGCGTGCTATTCGGACTGCATAAAAATCTGTACCCAGTGTGTTACTGTGCGGACTCTGGATTTCAGACATGACACAGTACCGTCCCTTTTAATGCTATTAAAATGGTATTTTGAAAGAATTCTCTGGGATTGTGGATAATTTGGATCTCTCCCCACAATGCGTTAAAATGAGCCTGAACTTATTAAAATGGTGGATGCATCAATGTCATGCACTCTAAGCTTCCTTAGCATAAAAAAGAAAACATAATGGTGGAGGGAGGGGGAGGTTTTGGCCCAGAGGGAAGCAGATTTTGGGGGGAAACTGCTCTCTGGTCAGTCACAGTAAGTGGTTCTTTTTTTAAATCCTTCTGTGCATGGTCAGAGGGCATAAAAGCGAGGGTCTCTGGCTGAGCCTGATTCCATTTCTTTTCTGGGAGTCTGGGGGAGAGGAGAGACATGAGGCCGCAGTTGTGGCTAACTGCCCTTTTGGGACTTCCACATAAGCCAGTTTGGTGTAGTGGTTAGGAGTGTGGACTTCTAATCTGGCATGCCAGGTTCGATTCTGCGCTCCCCCACATGCAACCAGCTGGGTGACCTTGGGCTTGCCACAGCACTGATAAAGCTCTTCTGACCGAGCAGTGATATCAGGGCTCTCTCAGCCTCACCCACCCCACAGGGTGTCTGCTGAGGGGAGATGAATGAGAAGGCGATTGTAAGCTGCTTTGAGCCTCCTGCAGGTAGGGAAAAGCAGCATATAAGAACCAACTCTTCTTCTTCTTCTTCTTCATAATTACCTCTGCATAAAGGTTAAAAAGAAAGGGAGATAAGATACGCCCTTGTCTCACTCCTTGGATGACCTTGAACCAATAAGTGTCTCCATATATTGTTCGTTCCGTGGCCTCCTGGTTGGTGTACAATGAACTGGTGAGGTGGGTTAAGTGGGACGACACTCCCAATTCATGTAAGGCATCCCATAGCTTCTTGTGATCAACACAGTCCAACGTATTAATGCTTTAGAATAATCAATAAAGCATAGATAGAAGCATAGATAGATCCTTTTGATATTCATGTTTTTTTTTCAAGAATCCAGCGCAAATTTTCAACCATATAAAAAACCAGCCTGGACACCCGGTAGCTGAGCATCAATGGTTGATTTGAGATGGTTCTGAATGATCTTCAGTAAGATTTTACTTGCGTGGGAGATCGGGGCTATAATTTGATAGTTTGAGCAGATGCGAGCATCACCTTTCTTTAGTACAATAGGCTTTGCCCCTAGTCACTATATAATGACTTCCCTTTATCTACCTGTGGTTCTTCTCAGCATGGGCGCAGAGAGACTTGTGGTGTGGCACCTTTCCTCTCTCTGCCCACACACACTTGACAAAAAGCAACAACAATACAGCTCTATAGGGACTCATGACCCAGCATGACTCAACTATCTGGGAATCTCCCACCCACCCACCCACTCACACCTCTCTTGCTGTAATGAACTGAGGGAGTGGGAGGAATGGGGTGGGTTAGCCAACGAGGACTTGGATTTGGATTGTTGATGTTCTATCTGTAAGGGGTTTTATGGAGGATTTTCATTGGGGTTTCATTTGTAAATCTGTTAGCCACCACGAGCCAGTCAACGGGAGTGGTAGGATAGAAATTACATTATAAACAAAATAAACACACTCTAATATTGGCAACCCTTCCTGTAGAATCATTGGGTCTTAACCTAGATTAATATCCAACTCCCCGCTAACTGAGACAGAGTTGTTGAAGTGGGGCAACAAAAGGCAGGTCTGCGGGATTATCTGTGTGCCTAGACAATTTAAGTTGCTGTAAATTATCTCCCGCAGAAACAGCCAGAACGGTCACATATTTGCACATAACAAAGAGAAGCTGACGGCTTAACTTAGGCTGCGCTTGGGTTTCAATCACGGAGGGCTTTTGTCTGTATCTATTCTTCCTCCCATTGACTCCCGGAGCTCAAACACATTAATCTTTGCAAGCCTCCCTCTCTATAGTTCCATAGAATTGTTTGACAAATGAACATAGGTGAAACAGGAGAGATCTGCCTGATAAGCCTGAGCATCCATCTCACTGGAGAAGCCGTCATAAACATCCCCTTCCAAACACTTCACCAATGGAAACAGGAGACCTCTCCTCACTCCTCTTTTCTCATTCCGGAGATCATCTTCTGAGGGCTTCCGACTTTCAATTACCCGTTGCTGAAAGCAATAGTACTCCATGCTCACTTGCTGTCTATTTTATATTATTCCAGACACCTAGACAGGAGTGGTTGGTTATGTGAAAGAGGTTATTAAGAACATATAATTGCCTGACGATATCGTAGGGCAAATTTGACCTCAGATTCTCCAGCCAGTGAAATAGCAGGCTGAACACTGCCTGCGTTGACTGTGATAGTCTGTGAGATGCAGTAAGTAAATTGTCTGGCTCATACTGGAGAGGCATGAATTCAAATCTCCATTCATGCCAGGAAGTTCCCTACATGACTATCACAATGCCATGCTCTTTCAGCCTAACCAGCTTCATGATCAAGCATAAAATGGAGGCAGGGATGTTGTGGTAGCCGCCTCTGAGTGACCCCTGGGTACTTTCACACATAACTAATGCATTTTCCACAATGGAGCTAACTTATGATTACGCTATAGAGTTTTTAAGGAAAGGGATGAACAGAGATGGTTTGCTACTGTTGCTTCATGTAGGAACCCTGGCTTTCCTGGGTGGTCTCCCATCCAAGTTGTTGTTATAATTGCTTTCTCCATTGAGTTGGTTTGCTTGATACAGCCAAAGTAAGTGAGCCAGAGTTTTGTGATTTTGCCTACCAGTGACAAATCAGACTTTATATGCTGTAATCAATTATTCTCTTGTCTGATGGTTTCATAATCCAGCTTTCACATCCATAAGTGGTTATCGGAAGGATGATAGATCTAACTCATCTGCATTTGGTAGTCAGGCTGATGTCCTTGCTTTTCCATGTTCAGTTCAAGCTCAGGATTGCTGAGCAACCCAGCGCAATTTGACCTTTTTATATTCATACTGCAGTCACCAATTGGTGATTCAAGAAAAATGTATTCTTGAATGAATGAATTCAAGTACTAACCAGGAATGCCTCTGCTTAGCTTCCAAGCGCTCACAAGATTGAGCTATCCGGAGCATCCAGCATTCATTCTGTTGCTGGGTAATCCACTTTCAATGCAATTTAGAAGCAGATTTCCCTGTTCTGCACAGGAGAATCCAGCTGCAAAAGCATGCTGAAAGTGTATGATCCAATATGTGTAAAATGGGCTCAGATCAGGACAGCATCAGCATACTGTGGCAGTAACTATTTACTTTGTTCTCAAGCATAGAACAGAGTTATCTCATAGTACGACAATCGTAACACTGCAAAATTAATTAAAGTGTGTAGATATTATAAGCCCTAACCAGGATGGCCCAGGCTAGCCCTATTTCGTCAGAGATCAGAAGCTAGAAAGGATCAGCCTAGGTTAATATTTGAATGGGAGACCAGTAAGGGAAGTCCAGGGTTGGTATGCAGAAGAAAGCAATGCTTGCTCCTTTCCTTGAAAACTCTCACCGTCACTATAAGTCATGTGTGATTTGACCGAACTTTACACATACACACACAAGTTTTATGAAGAGCACAGTTCAAACCCAGATCTAATTCCACCTATTATCCCAAGATGAGCCAGGGAGCGTCAGTCTATTATTACTGCAGGGTTTCCCCCTCTCCCCTCGACACACACAGACTCTGCTTTTGGGCTCATAGCCTTTAATGCGTTTATTTTCCAGTCCCCCTCAAATATATAATTAATAAAACAACAAAGAAATAAATGAGTGAAGGGAGAAAGGCTTTCATGCATTTCACCATTTCAGTACGATGTCAACTATCAACTGATGCTTTGAAAAACATTTAATGCATCTCTAAAATTAAAGAGATTTTATTTAGCAGGTCATTCCACATACACACAAGAAGTCTGCTTGAACAATATAACACTGAATTAAAGATGGTAAAACCTGTCCATGTGAATGTTTACGTCTGCCTTTCAAAATTTAAAATAGTATCTATCGGGATGAGCTGAAATCTGGTGAAAAGAAGGTGGTTTTGAGAAGCGCAAAATGTTCTTTGAAATACTTCCCAAGATGTTCCTGTTTCGCTCCAATCACTCGCTTTCCTTTTTCTAACTCTTCTTGGCAACTGCCTTGGCTTTTAATGAGGGTGGTTCTTCATGCCAGGGGATGTGATTTAGACAATGAGGGATCACATAGGTGGCATATGATTTGTGATTGTCTAGATCATGTCAGATGCTATCGATATTGTGTTATCTACATGATAACAGCACAAAGAAGAAGAAGAGCTGGTTCTTATATGCCACTTTTCTCTACTGGAAGGACTCTCAAAGCGGCTTACAATTGCCTTCCCTTTCCTCTCCCCACAACAGACACCCTGTGAGGTGGGTGAGGCTGAGAGAGCCCTGATATCACTGCTCGGTCAGAACAGCTTGATCAGTGCTGTGGAGAGCCCAAGGTCACCCAGCTGGCTGCATTTGGGGGAGCGCAGAATCAAACCCAGCTCGCCAGATTAACCACTACACCAAGCTGGCTCCAGAGATGATTACTATCAGGGAGGAATTGGGAAGCACTTCCTCTTGTACGACTGTTATGCTTCTTGCATTACAATCCTGAACAATGGATCTTCACACCATTGGTCAGGTTTGGTTTAATTTCCGTGAAAGAACCCTTGCATAATTTTATAGTTGGGGGTCACCACAACATGAGGAACTGGATTAAAGGGTCGCATTAGGAAGGCTGAAAACCACTGCTCTAGATGTACCTTTCAAGCTTCAAACAGTAGGGATGAACAAGAGTTAATGTCGAATAATTGTAGACAGATCTATAGTAATGCAATTCAAACCTTTGGTATAATAGCCTTGTAAAATCATCCATGGTTTAGATACCCATGCACCCATTTTTCATGCTGCAATACAATATTGAAAGAGTTCATGAATTTCTGGAATTTATAACCTTTACTAAGCTGAGGAGGAGGAGGAGAAGGAGGAGAAAGACAGAGGTCTGCTAGGTGGGATGACATCTCTGTAAGCACATGCTTTCTTTGGGGGAAAGACAAAGCTTGCAGGACTAGAATTCTCCAGGCTCTTGTCTGCTCCTCCAGCCTCATGTCCTCAATTTGTAAATAAATGAATGTTACAAAAATGCCATCAATCTTCACTTCTTCCCCTTTATGTGGAAGCTGACCTTGTAAAATGCTTCCTAGTGCTCAGGATTGGTGGTGGTGATGGGTTGCTGAGCTCTATAAAAGGTTGCGAGGACAGAGCTGTGGAAATTAATCTTCTATTCTTATGAGCAGTAAATCTGCAATGACATCATAAACGTTTGGCAGAGTGTAAAGGGGGTGGAGCACCAGGTTGTTTAAATGCATACAAGTTTTATTATGAAGAGAAAGAACTTTGTGGAACTGCCTAACTGTTGTCTGCAGTCAATCTTCTGTTCTAGAGGCAAGCAGACAGGAAATGTGCTCAAAGGAGCAGGAAGTCTCCGACGGGCTAATCAGGACAATGGAGGAGTCTATTTGAAAAATACCAGTAAGTTCCTAGTCTAACTATGCTAAATACACATATCCTCTGATGCCCCCAGCACGATAGTCTTCTCATTCTCTTAAATCCTGGCTCCTACCTGCACTCACAGTTTAATTTCAATCTGAAGCAGTATCTTTTAAATCATTGTGTTTGCATCTGTTCCTGCCTTCTGCACCTATCTTCTCTCTTGGATATTTTCCTTCAAATCGCAGCATTTAAATCTCCATGGTTGCACTAAGGATGCCCGCTCCATCCTGGCAAACAGGGGGGCTGAAGTGGAGTGGACTTAGCAGGACTGGGCGGAAGGCCCAGGCTATATTGCTTGTGACACGGTGGCATCACTTTCAGCATCACTTTTCTCCATCTTTGGACATTTTTAAACAGAGGCTAGATAGCCATCTGACGGAGAGGCTGATTCTGTGAAGGCAAAAGGGTGGCAGGTTACAGTAGATGAGCGATAGGGTTGTGAGTATCCTGCATAGTGCAGGGAGTTGGACGAGATGATCCATGAGATCCCTTCCAACTCTGTTATTCTATGATTCTATGTAGCAGACATGATGATATACAAGCCAGGAGTCAGAATCAGAATCACACAGAGCTGGGAGAGACCCCAGAGGGCCATGCAGTCCAGCCCCCTCCTTCTCAGAGATCTTAAACAACACAGATTCCTGAGAGGTGCTCCTCCAATCTCCTCCTCTAAACTTCCATCAAAGGAGACTCCATCACCGTCCAAGGCAGCATATTCCATCGGTGCACAGCCCTCATCATCAAAATGCTTTGCAATATTTAAGTGGAATCTCCTTTCCCGTAATTTGGACTCCTTGCTTCTAAAGCTGCAGTAAACCCATTGACCCCCCTCTGTCTACCTTTTATCACTTATTTATTTTGTTTATTTATTATATTTATATACCGCCCTTCCCAGAGGCGCAGGGTGCTTTACATAAGACAAGGAAAACAATACAAGAAACAATCCATAACATATAGATAACCATAACATTAATACTATTAACACTGTTAATTATAGCGATGGTAACAGTGCAAACAGGTCCAGGACAGAACGCATTGACGACTTTCTGGGAGGGAGGGAGCAGGGGCCCTGCAGATGTTGCTGGTTACGCCTGGTCTCAACCCAGTGCCTGATGGAAGAGCTCATTTTTGCAGGCCCTGTGGAACTGTTTTAGCTCCATCATCATGTTGACATCATAATGTTTTTGGCAACATAGCCTGAACCTCCTTCCTGTTCTGGATAAATTACCCCATTGACCTGCTGATTAGCAGTGTGGGATTGGGGCAAGGGATGGGAGATCCCAAACCTCCAATGGTAGGGAGGGCGGCTGGCAACCCTAGGTCAAACTCACTGGTAAGCAAGTCCAGTTGAGTCTATGAGCTGTATCCACCATTTCAGATAAGACCCATCAGGTAATGTTTACTAGTCCTTTCACAGAGGTATCAACACGCTTTGTTATAGCCACTGTCAGCAAGTCTTATAGAACTATTGTGTGATTTGGGATGCCAATCTTGCTTTTTAACATCCTATTCACTGAATGGGGACTCAACTGCTTCAGGTGAATGGAACTGACCTCACAGGTACGTTATCATTGCTGGGATGAGCCAGTGAACTTACCCAACTCTGAATGCTAATACTGTGATATGTAAACTCAAACAGGACAATCTGCTTTTTGCATTCCTGACGGTCTCCTTTGTCAGCCCTAAACTGATCCTTATATGTTCTACTAGATTCAAAGCTTGTTCGTGAGAACGGGCTTTGAAAGCCCCCCCCCATGTGCTTCTAGGCCCAAGGGGAAGATCTGCTTCCCCCCCTCCCCCCCGGCATTGGCGCGGCCTTCCGCTCGGGCCTAGAAGCACACCCTGAGCCTCTTTGAGGCCCCAGGTTTGCTTCTAGGCCTGAGGGAAATGCCTCCATCTTTACTCACGGTGTCCTGCCACTTCCCCGGGCTTTCTGGCCTGTCCTGGTGAGGGCCTAGAATCCTTTCTGGCCTGTCCTGGTGAGGGTCTTGAAGCCTGTCTTGGTGAGGGCCTCGAAGCCTTTCTAGCCTGTGCTGGTGAGGGCCTAGATTGTGCCCTCATCCTATTGGCTAGAACTGCTGTCTGTCCTGGTGATCGGCCAATCGGAAGGCACCTTGCGCCTTCCAATTGGCCCCTCACCCGGACTGGTCCCACTCACTCTCCGCCCACTTAGCCCTTAGCCAAATATGAATACAGCGAAAGCTGTATAAAGATTGAAGCGTACAATAACCCTATGGCAACACTTTGGAGTTCCAAGGAATGATTTCTGCATTTCTTTTCAATGTGACGTTGGGGAATTGGGGAAGCAACGAAAACCGCCTACCTGTTTTTTTATTGAGTTCTCATTGTTAAACAAGTAAATACTAGACCAATTTCATTTTTATCGTTATCCTTTTATGATTATCATGCCCAGGAGCCAAGATCACGGCAGAAGGTTTTGGAACCGAAAGCAAAACAATAAAGAAAAAGAAAAAAAAAGAAAAAGAAACGGCGATGCAGGGCGATATCAAAAATACATGCACAAGAAATAAAAGCGGCACAAGTCTGAGGCTGCAATCTACATGCAGCCAGGACGGTATTTCTACTGATCATTTATTTAACACATTTATCTGCAGCCTTTCCATTTGAAAACAAATCAAGCCGCAAGGCAGCTCCAAAGGAAGAAGTTCCAAAAATGAAGGGACTGCAGACGTCACACATGCAACCAAGCTTCCACTAGCGGCCTTCCCACTTAATTCATCCCTGAAATCATCTGCGGAGGGTATGAACTAAGCACTATGTGTTTCCCTTATGAACTAAGCACTATGTGTTTCCCACACCCGTGCCGCAATGACAGGGGATTTTTTACAAATTCTGAAGCTGTTGAAAGGAGACTTGATCCCAAGTTAGATGTTACAGCGGGGGTAGTCAACCTGTGGTCCTCCAGAGGTTCATGGACTACCATTCCCATGAGCCCCTGCCAGCAAATGCTGGCAGGGGCTCATGGGAATTGTACTCCATGAACCTCTGGAGGACCACAGGTTGACTACCCGTGTGTTACAAGATTGAAGCCTGGTTAGTTTTAATGAAGCATACTGGGAAATCTATGATGGTATATAGAACTAGAGGCAAAGTCCGTTGCACTCAGGGAAACAATGGACGCTAGGGTGCACACCTGCACTGTGGCCTTCCTGGGGGCTGGCTGCATGACAAAAACTCCTGCCCATCCCTGGCCTCTTGAGGTCCTACCTTCAAACCTCAAGGAACATTCCTGACCCCTAGATATGGCCTGACCCCACCAACCTCGAGATGCGGCCTGGAGACCTCCTGAAATGGGAGGTCATCTACAGACTTTAGCGATCACCTCCCCAGGGGGGGAAATGCAGTTTTGGAGGGGGGGACTCCACAATGACAACTTCTGGAGATGAAAGGGCTAGCTTGGGAGGGATCACAGCCCACCCCCCCCTTCAGAAGGCTCGCAAAGTCCGTGCCAGGAGGTGGCTCGATTTAAATGAGGCCAGGGCAACTTACTGTCAGTGGGGCATGCTCTGAGGCTGCCTCTTCCACCCAGCAAACTTCTTAAACCAGCAGAAAGTTGGAGCTGGGGAGCTGATCCCTTATTAGTCCTTCCTGGCCAAGGTTTCCCGCCTGATTGGGGCTAAACTAACAGGGTAGACCACTACTGGCTGAGGGCCATTTCCTATTGGGGGGGATATTTTCAGGAGGAACAATCAGGTGGGGGTTAGTTATGTGCATGCAATTTGAGTTGATTGGCCCTCATTGGCAGAGTGCAATTTGAACTGATTGGCCCTAATTGGCAAAGTGCTCTCCCTCTCCATTGGCAGCACACCCCCAGGGAATCCCAATCAGGTAGGGAGTGAGTTGTCTGTGCGCAATTTGATCTGATTGGCCCTCATTTGCAGAGTTCAATTTGAACTGATTTGCCCTCACTGGCAGAGTGCTCTTTCTCTATTGGCAGCACACCCCTAGGCCATCTAGTCGGCATCCATTAAAAAAACCACATCCTAGGCCAAAAATTCTAACATACAAATCATTACCAATTCTTCTCGCATAAAAGTTACATATTAACTAGTATAAATTCAACCTCTCGTAGGTTCTTCTGTCGATGAAAACTCAGCAGACTCTCCCAAATTGTTTTTGAGCAAAGCATCCTGAATTTCTATTACCGTGGGGACGGGGGACCCTAAATTTCCCCATCAACATTTGGATACTTCTCTGTCGTAGGCTATCGGCAAAAGCGACAGCAAACAGTTCTGAATCTGAAGAAGACACATTCTTCCCACTGTGTAGATTTCAGAAGAACTTCCTTCTCCTTTGTCACATAAAATCCACAGGAAGTAAAAGTCACATCAAATCTTCGGGGCAAATATGGAACCCTTGTGCCCATCTAGCAAACTGTTAACGTGCTTGAAAACACACAAATGCATGCGTGGGCGGGTGTGTGGCTAAACAGGAAACGGGGAAAACGGGAAACAACCGCGGCAGGATCACAATAGTTCGGCACTACGGAAACAGATGACAGGTGTGTAATGAGTACAAGTCGGCAGAACAGACACTTGGAAATAAAACTCCAGTTAGGGGAGTTGGGGGTGTTGCTTTCAATTCAGTGTTATATACCACATTACAAAATGAACTATTCTTTAAAAATAAAAAACGGGTCAAAGGAAAAATAAGGGAGGGGGGAAGCAAACAGCCTAAACTGCTGAATGGCCTCCTGTCTGTTCCTGATAAACCTCAATCACGTCTTTTTCCATCCCGAGCTCTTTTGAAGTATGATTATCAGTAATTCTCTGACCCTCAAACAGAAACCTGAGTGAATTCATTGGAACTCCCTGTCTCTGACAGTATGATACTTTTAAGCTTTTTTAGATGCGTCGTCATTTTCACCTTGAAGTGGATTTCGCTGCTGTCCTGCCCAATGACTTTGAGTTTGATGTACTCTCCTTCTTTCTTATCTCCCAAGTCCTCTGCTGAAGGCTTCGCTTCCTGGTCCGACATGGCTCCTCCTGCCACCGCCACCGCCGGAGAAGCGCCACCTCGGCCTCCCTGCCCGCCTCCTCTGCCTGCCGCTCACTCCTAGGCCATCTAGTCCAACCCCTGCTCAATGCAGGATCAGCCTAAAGCTGATAAGTATCTGTTTAAAGGTAAAGGTAAAAGTATCCCCTGTGCAAACACCGAGTCATGTCTGACCCTTGGGGTGACTCCCTCCAGAGTTTTCATGGCAGACTCAATACAGGGTGGTTTGCTCTCCCCAGTCATTACCGTTTACCCGCCAGCAAGCTGGATACTCATTTTACTGACCTTGGAAGGATGGAAGGCTGAGTCAACCTTGAGCCATCTGCTGGGATCGAACTCCCAACCTCATGGACAGAGCTTCAGACTGCATGTCTGCTGCCTTACCACTCTGCGCCACAAAGTATCTGTCTAGCCACTGCTTAAAGACCACCTGTGATAGGAGCTCACCACCTCCTTAGGCAGCCGATTCCACTGCTGAACTACTCGGACTGTGAAGAACTTTGTTCTGATATCTAGATATTTCCATTCGACATGTCGTTTAAACCCATTACTGTGGGTCCTTTCCTCTGCTGCCAACAGGAACCTTTCCCTGCCCTCCTCTAAGTGACAGCCTTTCAAATACTGAAGAAGAGTTGGTTCTTATATGCTGCTTTTCTGTCCCCGAAGAAGTCTCAAAGCGGCTTACAGTCGCCTTCCCTTTCCTCTCCCCACAACAGACACCCTGTGAGGGAGGTGAGGCTGAGAGAGCCCTGATATTACTGCTCGGTCAGAACAGCTTTCTCAGTGCTCAGGCAAAACCAAGGTGACCCAGCTGGCTGCATGTGGAGAAGCGCGGAATCAAACCCGGCACACCAGATTAGAAGCCTGCACTCCTAACCACTAGACCAAGCAATCATGTCTTCTCTCGGACTCCTTTTCTCCAGGCTGAACATTCCCAAGTCCTTTGGCCTTTCCTCAACGGATTTGGTCCCCAGGACCCAGATCATTCTTGTCACTCTCCTCTGAACCCTCTCAATTTTGCACACAGGTGGGGTCTGACCCATATGGTATACAGTGGGACTATGACATCATGTGTTTTTGAAGCGATGCCTCTGTTGATACAGCTCCAAGACTGCATTTGCCTTCTTTACCGCCACATTACACTGCCTTATTACAGGGCAATAATCAGCATCTATAACTTCCAGCTCACAAGTACCCCAAGATCACGTTCTCACACACACTGCTCCCCAGCAGTGTATCTCCCATCTAGTAAGCATGCTTCTCATTTTTTGTGACCCAGATGAAGAACGAACAGAAGTGATTTCCCTTTGCCTGACTCTGCGTAGCAACCCTGGATTTCCTTCATGGTCTCCCATTCAAAAACTAACCAGAGCCAACCTATCTTAGCTTCCAAGATCTGATGCAATTGGAGTTGCCTAGACCAGGGGTAGTCAACCTGTGGTCCTCCAGATGTCCATGGACTACAATTCCCATGAGCCCCTGCCAGTGCTTGCTGGCAGGGGCTCATGGGAATTGTAGTCCATGGACATCTGGAGGACCACAGGTTGACTACCCCTGTCCTAGACCATCCAAGCCAGATCCCAAGGAGGATGCCTTTCATAACCCAGCTCATCAGATAGGGTGGGGAACATCTCAGCCGCTCAAAAAAAAACAACATAATTTAAAATATGTCAGCGGCAATAATCCTCTCAAAGAGCTGCCTTTCGGGATCAACATTCAGCTCTGCGAAATCTGCTTCCAGCAACACTTGCTCTCCCAAACCTTCTTCCCCCAACTCCGTAACGAAAGATAAGATTTTCCCCGCCCTTCGTTTTCTACTTCTTTTGCCCTTAGAAATGACTCACTCCTTACAATAATTAGAGTTATAAATAAAAGCCACACATAATGGGATAGGCAATGTTTTATGCCTTGTATTTTGAGAAGTGAGGAGGGAGAAAATGGAGCAGAGTCCCCAGGTGCGGAATTGTTCCTTTGGCTGTAATAGAGCTAATCGTGATTTA
This sequence comes from Paroedura picta, assembly GCF_049243985.1. Lineage (NCBI taxonomy): Eukaryota > Metazoa > Chordata > Lepidosauria > Squamata > Gekkonidae > Paroedura > Paroedura picta. Next base: position 34,356,875 of record NC_135373.1, read on the forward strand.
CGTGAGCTGAAGATCCAGCCTTTGGCATGTCATTCGTGATCTACGATGCCACCTGGCCAGCAAACTTGGCATCACTTGGCAGGCCCACTCAAGACTGATCAAGCCTCACAAGCCTTGGAGAAGACAAATGAGGAGGAGAGAAAGAACCCCAATGGACTTGGGAAGCAGGGAGGGGGGGGAGGTCCTCTAATTTGTCTTTCAGACTCTAAAATGCTCGATTTTTGATTGGGAGATCTGAGGACGCTGAATGCGTAAAAAAAAAAAATTCTGCAGTGATGAAATCATACGGGTTGCTCTCTAGTCTGGCCCAAGGCAATCTCACATCTCCCAGGCAGGACTAAATGTATTTATAAGTGAATATAGTTTTCACCAGGGCCAGAATCCTGCAGGTACTTACAGCTGGATTTAGTCTAGCTTCCTGCAAAACCTCACGATGGAGCTCAGGAATGTAACAAGAGCCCTGCTGGATCAGTCCAGTGGTCCATCTAATCCAGCCTCCTGTCTCACGCAGCAGCCAACCAGTTCCTCTGGAGGGGCAACAAGAGGTATAAAGGCTGAGGCTTTCCCCTGATGTTGCCTCAAGGCTCTGGGATTCAGAGGATCAGTGGCTCCAAATATGGAGATGCACCTCAGTCGCCATGGCTATTAGCCACTGATCGATCAATCCTCCATGAGCCTACCCAATCCCCCTTCAAAGCTGCCTATGCCTCTGGCCCTCACTGCATCCTTTGGCAGTGGATTCCACCGTTTAATCATTCTGTGAAAATAAATATTTCTTCAATCTGTTCTGAATCTCCTGCCCATTGGCTTCATTGGATGCCTTCAAGTCCTGGCATTTTGGGAGAGGGAGAACTGCCTGTTCTTTGCCTGTTGTCTCCGCCCCGTGCATAGTTTTATAAACCTCTGTCACATCCCTCCTTGGTAGTCTCTTTTCTAAGCTGTCACAAGCCTCATTGTTTCAGGATCTGTCTGACTGTCAGCTTCCTTACGTGGGACTCTATAAGATCTTAATCCTGCCCTGGAAAGGCCAAATAGTCGGATCTCAACAGATCTTGGAAGCTAAGTCTTGATCATATTTGGATGGGAGATCCCCAAGGGAGGCAGGCAGTGGCAAACCACTTCCAAACATCTCTGGCCTTGAAAACCACACCAAGGCTTCCCATCAATCAGCGATGACGTGACAGCAAAAACAGGGTGCTGAGAATGATGAACTGGGGGCAGGAGGCAAAATCCAGGGGAGGAAGTCCACTGGTGGGCCCCTAAAGCTAGCGTTGGGCTGTATTCAGCAAATGTATTTTTAAATGCATTTTAAAAATTCCTAATGTCATTCTAACTGCGGCCACTAAGAAGGCAGCTCCCTTCCTGCAAAGTTTACCACCAGGCTAAGGGAAATCATTTGGTGAGCAGATCTTCCTAAGCCCGTTGGCCAAGCCACCACAAAACAAAAATCAGCATTTCTTGAATTTGGGTAGATCAGACTCCAAAATATCTGTATTTGCCAATATTCCCAAATATGAATACTGATATTGGCATTCGGATCCAGCAATATTCAGGAATACTGAATATTTTCCGCTCTTCTATATCATATGGAGCCATTGACGACTATGGGAAATCTAACCTGAATCTATTCAGTGGTCTGGTGAAAAGGGAGGTTGAGGTGTTGTTGTTGTTATGTGCGAAGTCGTGTCCGACCCATCGCGACCCCATGGACAATGATCCTCCAGGCCTTCCTGTCCTCTACCATTCCCCGGAGTCCATTTAAGTTTGCACCTACTGAGGTTGAGGTAGAGGCACCAAATTTGTGGGGTAGCTGCTGGAGCCTCTCCTTAAAAGAACCCCCAACTTCCAAAAAGTTTGGAGCATGGAATTCAATGCTATGGGCACCTAAAGAAGGTGCCCCCATCCTTCATCATTAGCTAGGGAAATAGCTAGGGAGCAGTACAAGCCCAGCAGAATGTCCCACAGAATCTATGCTGCGAAAGTGAAGTGTGGGGGCATTCTTGCAAGGCCAGCCCAGAAGCAGGACCACTGCCACTGTGGCATTGCCAAAACCCAACTGGATTGACGTCAATTCTGAGCATATGTGAAATAGAATCTGAGGCCTGGGGGAGTGGCAGATTTCTTCATGAACAGCAGAATCTTTGTTCAGGAAATCATGGTGGCTCTTGGTAGCCCTGGGAAAAAATAATGGAGAGGCCTGCTTTCGTGAAGTGACTTTCATGCAAGTTTGTGGAGGTCTCCCATTAAAAGTAGTTTGTTGAGGTACATCATGGTTTTGTGTGACTTGAACTGAGTCATTCAGACAAAGAGTTTGGATCTGACCATTAAGGGGACCATTTTTTGGATTCCCACCACTGTTCCGCCACAACTCAAGTCAACACTCCCTGAACTCTCCCCTGGAATTCTAGATGATCCCCTTATAAAGACAAGTGGAACATGAGACACACGATTGCCTGTCATATATTTTAGTGTTCTCAAAGGGTTTCTAAAGGAGCTTTTTCTTGGACTACCAATGAGCCAACAACTGGGAGAAGCAAAGCCGCCTTGCTCGACATTTGCCATATGAACTTCCTGTGTTGCTGTCATTGCCATTTTAATTTTTCCTACTGGGCAGATGGAAGCAGAACAATAATGTCAAGTTTTACTACTGGCCAATAAAATATTTTCCCTCTTGAGCGCAATCCCAGCATGAAGGTTAGAAAGAGGCAGGATATGAACTCCTTGCTTCCATATGTTCCTTCATAGTAGCCAGCTGTACGATTGGCAGGAGGTTGCCCAAGTCTGCAGTTTCTGAGTTATCAAAGGAGTAATAATCCTTTGGCTGATATGTTTTGGGGACTATGTGTGATGGGGTGTAATCTTCAGCAAGCTCAACTGGAGAGAAAAAAAGATTAATGACGTGAATAAATGCAGGGAGAATCCCAAAGGTTAAAAACATGTTGGTGTTTCTTGCAAAATAAATTCCACATTTCCTCCAGGATGGCATGTTTGAGTGGGCCAATCCCTGTTTCCCCCTTACCAACATTTTGGTCAGGCTGGGAGAGAAGAACAGACCAAAGGTCACCCAGTGAACTTTATGGCCAAGTTGGGGACACACCTGGACAAAATCCAAAATGCTAAACATTATAAGGAAAAGGTAAAAGTATCCGCTGTGCAAGCACCGTGTCATATCTGACCCTTGGGGTGATGCCCTCTAGCGTTTTCATGGCAGACTCAATATGGGGTGGTTTTCCAGTGCCTTCCCCAGCTAAACATTATACCACAGTGCTTAATACCAGTGGCTCATAGATTATGGATACTAGCTAGGCTATTAGAATCAACCTAAAATGGATGATTGGTTGGGACATGTAACCCTGAAGGACAAATGGCATGTAACACTGGGTAACTGGATTTCCCTGACCACAATAATGGTCTATAGTTGGGATGAATGTATGATTTCATTCTGAATTTGGCTATTAATTTGGTCTATATTTGGTTTCAGGGTGTTGTGAATTTGTAATAAATACATGCATGTTTTCGTACATTTGGTAATATTTATATTTCAGGTTAGACACAGAAATGTTGGGCCCTTCAGCCTTAACCTTCAGGCTCTTAATTCCTTTCATTTTTGGTTAAGTCCTCCCAATTTGTCCTCTGTTGATTGGATTTCCCAGCACATCTTTTGAAAAATAAGCTTGAGAGGAGGGGGCAACTCATCAAAACGTCCTTCAACCCTTATGGCTATGAGGATCCAAGCACGGTTAGATCTTGATGGCCCAACAATCCATTTCAGTCAAGTCCGGTTTAAGGATTCACAGGGTCATAGAATCACAGAATCATAGAATTGGAAGGGGCCATACAGGCCATCTAGTCCAACCCCTGCTCAACACAGGATCAGCCCAAAGCATCCTAAAGCAAAGGTCTTGAAGCACCAGAGCCAGTTTAAGGATTCATGGGTCCTTTGCAGAGTACAACTGGTGCTGTTACTTGTGCTGTACAATTAACAGCGGGGCACCCCTCTTGAGGATAGCAACTGACACCTCCACTTTGCTGAAAACATTTCTCAAACCTTGAGGGGATGCCCCGATATCTTGTGGCGGGCCTGGACAGGAAGTTAGTGGAAGTGCCGATGGGTATCTGGAGGCCAAGTGGGCTCTGTCATACGCAATTCGGGTGTGGAGGTTGTGGCTGTGAAGTGATATGACTCCTACAGCTCTGGCTACAGCACCTGTGTGTACTCATCCATGGGGGAAGCACCGCACAGAACCCCTGGAACTGCAGGGCAAGTAGCACATGCGACGTGGATAAACTGCTACTGAATTCAGTATTAGACAGTTTCGTATATGTTAAAGCCACGGGACCTAAATGTACTTGGGCTAGAAGGGACAGACTGTTCCTGGCATGCTATTACAATTCTTTCAACACATGTCAGAAGAAGTTAAATATAGTTGGATGTCAATACTTTGATGGGATCCCATACTGATTGTAATAGACAGTCCAAGGGGGTGTAGCAGCCAGAGCAGGGATCCTCAGTGTGGCACTGTTGGGCACCAGGATGCCTGACAACAACTCTCCTGATACCTATCAAGTGAGTGGGTCCAGGTGGGTTTTCTGCTCAGTTGGGCTTCTGATTGGCTGTGTTGATTCAAAGAACTTTGTTTCCGTGATGTGGGTTTCATTCCTTCTCTCATTCCCCTTCCTCATTCTTCCTGTACTTGGGCTTCCTCTGGCTGTGGGTATGACTCCGCCTCCCATGGCAGCCATTTTGTTTTTGTTTAATTTATTTATTTTGGTATCTATATTCTGTCCTATCTTCAAAAACTCAGGGCAGATTGCAGTAATGTAAGACACATATAAGTTTCACAAATGAAGCATTAAAACACCAAGTGAAATATTAAATATTAAAATATCAATATATGGCCTACTAAGACTCCTAGATCTTTTCCGCACATGCTAGTATCAAATATTAAATGTGGAGACTGGGAGTGGGGAGGACAGGGGAAAATTAAGTCAAAGGTAAAGTCATGGTCAAGACCTCTAAGAACATCCATGCTTAGAGGACGGATCCTGATGTATTCAATTGCCGTATTAAAGCTGCAGGAGTGAAACCTCTTCTTGTGGATTAGTCTCAGTAAGATCTCCCCCCCCCCAAAAAAAAAATTAATCAGGTTAGTAACTTGTTTTTAAACTTCTGAATCACAAGGTGAATGGGATTGGATGGAGAGTTTATTGGATGGAGAGTTCTTTTGTTTTTAAAGTCGGGGGGAAATGTCTGATTAGGGCAATTGTTTGCCTGCTAAATGAACTAATCAAACCATCCTTCAGCTTTGTTTAAAAATGTGCTAATCAAACTTTTTCAGGCAGTTAAATTGCATTCCAAAATTATTAATGGAAATGCGTTTTTCACATCCAGTTCACTAACCATATGAACCTGATAAATTGCGGGGAGGGAGGGAGGGGGGGAGGGAGAGGGACCTTGTTTGTACCAGTTCCCAGTCTTTTTCCGACTTGCTCAAACAAAAATGGGTGTTGGTTTTTTTTCCAGTCTGTATTCCAAGTATTGCATTTCTCCCAGCACTTTTTCAATGAAAATGGGGGCAATTTTCCACTATCCCTGTTCTCATTTTGAAGATTATTCTTCAAAATTCTCCTTCATGCACACATCCTATTTACCCATCCAGGGTGGGAAAATATTTGCCCCAATCCCATGGGGAAGTACTTGCCCCAATCCCCATTTCTTGCCCCCTAAGGAGTGGGACTCAAAATGGCCTCTATTTAGTGATGTCCTCTAGTCTCTCTGGTCCTTACCTGTCAAGATTCTGTTGCCTCATCTTCTTGCCATGATCTGTGTTGTATTTAATCATATCTGTGTTGCATTTATTCTGCGCATCCCTATGCCGTCTCTACCTTGACAAGCATACTAACATTTCATGCTTAGGATGCTTAGGGCTGATCCTGCATGCTTTCGGATGCTTAGGATGCATGCTTTAGGATGCTTAGGGCTGATCCTGCGTTGAGCAGGGGGTTGGACTAGATGGCCTGCATGGCCCCTTCCAACTCTATGATTCTATGATTCTATGATTCATTGTAGGGAGGGGACCATGGGAAGAGATAAACAGGTAACATGTGAATATGACACAACTTATGGCAAGACCATGTGAATACACTAACAGGTCGCATGTGAATACCTTCAAAATGGAGGGGAATAGAAGGGATCACTGGAATGACTTCCCTTTGTTTGCAAGTGGAAGGAAGCAAAATGGCGGGTTTAAATGACTGTGAGGTTTAAATGGTTAACAGCCATTTTGGTGGTCCATTTCACTTCTCCCCATTGGGAACGGGGGGAGGGGGACAAAATGGATAGCTGACGTGTTTATGCCTGAATGAACTCCAGGAAAATTCAGGTTTTATTTAGGTCAGACACACCAGTCAACGAAACAGATAAGAGAACCTGTGTTCGGCTTAGAAAACACACACACACACACACACAAACCCAGTAAGGTATTTTTTTCGTTATTTTTTGCTGAATGCACATACCCAGTAGGAAGTGCTGTCAAAATGCAGCCGGGTGACCCCAGTGGGGTTTTCAAGGCAAGAGATGGACAAAGGTGTTTTGATGTTGTCTGCCCCCAACTTCCTACCCATGGCCTACCTGGCTTATCCTCTGAAATCTGACAAGATTGAGCTAGCTGGGGCCATCCAGGGCAGAGCTGGTGTCTGTATTATTGCATTCATTACATTTATTGTTGAAAGTGACAGACATTTACTTCTAAGAGGGATGGGAATTTGGGTTTGGCATGCTGTGTAGATTGGGTTTATATGAAATGTTTGAAGTACATTCAGTGGCCACGATGGTTCTTTTAAGCAGAGGCCCAGTGTAAAGATTTCAAAATAAATTTCAAAATAAATGACTACGAGAGTCAAAATCCCTGAGTATTAGCTATGCTGCTCATTGAGATGCTGAGCACCGTCTTCTGTTATCAACTGCGTTATGATGTACACTGGTCTTTCAAATGTTGGAGTAGACTTATCAGTAAGGGAGATAAAGAGCTCCCTGATAAATATTTCCCTGAAGGAAAGCTTGTGGAAACATAGAGATACAGATAGGTAGATTGTGGTTGGATCCAGCCAGCTTTTCTGCTGTTGATCAAGGGAGGAGTAGGGCTCTTCTTTGACCACCAAAAAAGTTATGCTGGGACCTACATAAACCAAAGCAACATGGGATAAAGGCCACAGTAAGGAGGGGGACTGGGTGAGATTGTGTCAATAAGGTGGTTGGATGTGACTTTCATATGTGCACATTGATACACTTGGACCGATTATGCATGGGGCAGGAAATCCGGGGTGGTGGCAGCACAGCAGCCCCGATTGTGCATGACACAGCCACCATCCCAGCTCTGGCCCGGTACAGTGCCCCAGAAGACTCATGGCAAAGGAACACAGAATTTCCTATATTCCCTGGGATGCTACGGGCACCAGCGGGGGCTGGGTCGGGCCAGCAGAGTGCATAATTGGCAGAGCCAGGCCTTCCGGGCCGCCCCTTTCCCCAACCTAAGGTGTCCCTACAGGGACATTGCGCAAGGCTGGCTGGGAAGTCCCCTCACCCCCACCTTTTTGGGAATGCGGCATGCCACTCCCCACCATCGTGCAGCAGGGCCCCCATGCCCCCGCTTTCCCCCCTCGAGGCTGCCACCTCCAGGCAGCATGCTGGACTTTCTAGCCCCAGCGTTTTGCGTGCATGCGCTACGCCGGAGCAGCCCACATACACCGGGGGATTCCCTCCCCCATGAATATGCAGGAAGCGCCGGGGCCTGTTGCCCTGGCGCAATGCCTGGTAGCAGCCTGGTGTGGCTGCTGTCGTGCATAATGGGTCCTAGACAGATAAGAACAGTGTTAAACTAATACAGGGGTCCAACAAACTGGGGAAGCTGCATCGGTTCAGAGGCAAATCCTGCAAAAAGGGAGATATGAAGTTGGTAGAAGAAATGAAAACCTTTCTCCAAAACATGAATATTCCTTGTCATGGAACGGATTGCTCTGGGTGACCCTACGTGGTTGTCACTCTCAGAAGCACTCCGAGATGATTTCTAAACACTCACATGTCAGCCAAGGTCAACCAGATTTCATTTTGGATCTAAAAATAGGCACGTTGCTGGTGTGTGTGTGTGTGTGTGAGAGAGAGAGAGAGGCATCCCAGAAGACACAGGAAATGTATCCTATTGTCTCACAATAGCAACAGTGAGCACCCAGGGTGGTGCGGAATCTTTCATGGCTAATACCGTACATTGTTGAAAATGCCGTTAAGTCACAGCTGAATATTGCAACCTCATGGGGTTTTCAAGGTAAGAGACATTCAGAAGTGGGATACCACAGTGATCCTGGGATTCCTTCGAGGTCTTCCATCCAAATATTTACCAGAGCTTGCTTAGCTGCTGAAATCTGATATCAGGCTAGCATGGACCGTCCAGGTTAGGGTAAGACCCTGTATAGCCTAGTTGAAAGTATTATGTAGCCATCGGCAATGTGGAGAGTTTCACAAGTAACTTATTTGAAAATCATATTGCTTTGAACTCTTCTCCATGCCAATTCACTCCCGTGTGTAGTTTCTAGTTTCCCAGTTGCCTAGACTCGATGGTGAATTCCTTGTGCCCAGTCCCAATTTCATGTCCTCAAAAAAATGACACTCTTGGAATTTTGCTTAGGCTCTGTGGTCTTTACAATAGAGATATGGAAAAATTCCTAGAACATCACCTGGCAGTGATGATACATTTTCCCAAAACTCCACCCTCCCTAGACACTGCCTCCCTAATCTGGTATTTTCTAGGCAGTATTGAGAACCTGTGTGTCTCATATTCGTACTGCTTATTGATTTACAATGAAAATGAGCTGTATTTTGACTGTATTTGCAGTTAGCAGCATCTATCCTGTGCATGTAGAGACACTATTTATAATTTACAGGATTGCTGTAGTTGATGGAAGTGCTACTTTCCCCATTCATTCAAGGGGGTCATGGAACCAAAGCTCCCATCAACCACAGTGGGAAGTCAAACTTCAGAAGATTGGTCTGAGTAATTCACAGGGAAGGTAGTCATGGCCACAGTCTAGTATCTGATTAAAACCCACGCATCCATGACAGGCCACTTCCTCCTCTTTGCAAAGCTCATGTCCACAGTTTCAGAAGAAGAGGGGATTGGAGGAAACTTGGGAACTGGGAACCAGGGGGTGGGGTGGGCCTGTATGTCTGTGTGCAACTATCTGAGCTGAAGCCATGAGATGTTTCATGAAGGCTGGGAGCTACCATAAAATGTCCTTGACCTCAGTAGGCCTGTTGTAAGTCCCACTGGAGAAGGTTTAAAAATCAAAACAGGCTTGTTTGCTGATGCTGATTGTGAACTGATGTATGCTGATTGCAGGTCCATGCCACAATGAAAAGAGTTAGGAGCCTAAAAGGGTGAGCGGCAGCAGAATCGGTATATGTGTTAAAAAAAAATGAAGAGGCAAATATTTATTACAATGCAAAAGTCAACATGCATCAGGCTCTATTGCCCAAATCCAAAACATTTGAATAAATGACCAAATAACCCAACACGTTTCAACCCCCTTTGGGGTCTTCTTCAGTGGTCTAATATTTAAATGCACTCATGTGATGTGATGGGGACCTGCCACGAGCCGGTTAGCCGAGAGTGGCGGGAAATAAATTGAAATAATATTAATACTAATACTAATACTAATACTAATACTAATACTAATACTAATACTAATACTAATATTAATATTAATATTAATATTAATATTAATATTAGTATTAATCATAATATAATAATAATAATAATAATAATAATAATAATAATAATAATAAAATGGAGATGCTCCCAAATGAATGAAAAGTATCCAAATATAACTCTTGGATCCCCCCAATTAAAACATTTATTTTTCAAAATGCCAGCCTTGGAGAAGCACTGTCTGTGCCTGAGTATATTCTCATGTATCTAATGGAACATATTTAATATTTGCATTTTGATTTTTTATACTTAGATTTTTTATACTTATTCTACTGCTGCTCAACCTTTTAAGTTCCTAACTTGTGTGCATTGGTTGGGTGACTTTTCTTGCTTCATGCTACTATGAAAGACACAGAAGATTGCTGTAAACAGATTGAATGCCCATCCTGCCACAAAACACATGGAAGACTAAAGGATATCTCCTAAAAAGATCACTACTTTGCAGTCATCTCTGCTGAACTCAAGCGCTAGTTATGATTTTATCATGTTTCTCATGGTTTAGCACTCCCAGGAGTTTTCTTGCTTATAATATATTCCAGTGTTCACTTGAAAGGTTCACCATTTCAGGTCAAGCACAGGTGAGGCTCAGCCGCTAGTAGCAGCTTGCCAACCCCCTATCCCCACTGGATCTTTTAAGAAAGAGGGAGCTGGCTAATTGCCTACTTCCTACGATGAAAGCCCCAACCACACAGTCCTGGATTTCTTAGGCCAAAGAGTGCTTGTCCTCCATTCATGCCATCAAACTACCTCTGCTATCAGGAAGAAGCTGTCAGTACACCCGATTAAAACGAAGATACCAATGTTAACAACAGGTTCCTGGAGACCCTTTACAGCTGATGGTTAGAAAATGTTTTAAAAGCAAGATGCTTGTAGTGGAAAAGCAGAAGGGCTGACATCAGATGCATGCAGGTTTACTCTAGAGAAGTGCTGTAAGGACAACACCTTTGAGGGATCTTGGATGGCACAGTTCTTACATAATGACACCCCTAGCATGTGGTTTATAAAGAACAGGGGGTACAGATTCTCTCCCCGAGATTGCATTCTGGGTGGTAAACAGAGAAATGTCGTGACTCAGTGACAGAGTTAGTGCTTTACTTATAGAATGTCTCAGGATCAATTGCCGGCATCAACAGTTCAAAGGATCAAGTAGGAGGTGATGGAGGCCCAGGTTACAACTACGGGCCCCCTGGTTGCAATCATTACCTGCCAGGCATTCTTCCACCTCTGCCAGGCACTGCCACTGGCACCTTACCTCTCGACACCTGACCTAGCCACTGTGATCCATGCAATGGTCACCTCCAGACCGGCCTTCTGTAATTCGCTCTGCACAGGGCTGCCCTTGAAAATGCTCTGGAAATGCAAAGTGGTCCAAAATGCAGCAGCCCCAGTCCGAAGAAGAAGAAGAAGAAGAAGAAGAAGAAGAAGAAGAAGAGTTGGTTCTTATATGCTGCTTTTCTCTACCCGAAGGAGTCTCAAAGCGGTTTAGATTCGCCTTCCCTTTCTTCTCCCCACAACAGACACCCTGTGAGGTGGGTGAGGCTGAGAGAGCCCTGATATCACTGCTCAGTCAGAACAGCTTTCTCAGTGCTACACCAAGCCAATGGAGAACACACATTACACCAGTGTTCTCCAAGCTGCACTGGTTCCAGATTGGAGATAAAATCAGATTCAAAGTTTCAACACTTATTTTTAAAGACCTAAACCAGGTGTAGTTAACCTGTGGTCCTCCAGATGTCCATGGATTACAATTCCCATGAGCCCCTGCCAGCAAACACTGGCAGGGGCTCATGGGAATTGTAGTCCATGGACATCTGGAGGACCACAGGTTAACTACACCTGCCCTAAATGGTCTGAGGACCCCCATATCTGTGGGGCTACCTTTTCCACTACCCCAAAAGATCATTAAGGATGAGTGACCAAAATCTGCTAAGGGTCCCAGGCCCTACAGAAGTAAAACTGGCCTTGATCTGGGCCAGAACTTTTTTGACCTTGACCTTGGCCTGGTGGAACACCCTCCCTAGTGAGATCAGGGCCTTCCAGGAAACTCAACAGGTCTACTGGGCTTGTAAGATGAAGCTGTTCCACCAGGCCTATGCTTGAGGTCAGGAAATAACACCATGAAGGAATTGGCCTCCCTGCTCAGGAATGCACCTGACCTCCACCAGCTAAACATCAACTAACCCTCAGTACTCTAAAACTAGAATACTGGCAGTTTTAACATTTTAATTATTTTAAAGCTCAATTATTTAATTTTAAGTGGTATTATGCATGCATGCATACATACATATATATATGCTACGGGCCAAGCACGTTGCATTCAGGAATACAACGGGCACCAGATTGGGGTGGAGGGAGAACTCTACAGGTGGCCTCTCCCTCTCCACGGGGCCTGGAAAGGCTGCAGGCAGCTGTTAAGGAACTCACCGGCAGGGGCAGCTCTCATGCAGCAAGGATCTGCATCCTCTGGGCCTGAGAGGGAAGTGAAAGGAGGAGGGGGTGGTCAAGCGTTGGGATGGCCGCTGGACAGACAGGCAAGCAGGCTGGAGAAGGAGGAGGCACTCAGGGGCAGGACAGCCACCCTGAGTGGGTGTTAAGCGCTGAGTGGCACTTAAGCCATGAGACATGCCCCTCCTCCAAGACCTTACCAGAAATATATAGTGGAACAGATTGCTGTATTCTACTGTTATTTTATTTGATGTTACCTGCCCTGAGTCTATTGAAAAGGACATTCACTTCCTTTTGGGAAGTCCTGCTAACAACAGGCTACCTGCCTAAGATTTAAACACTGGTATTGTCCTAGGAAAAGTACAACTGTTATTTTACCAAGGAAGGGAAATTACTCGTTAATTATCTTGTTAACATAATGAGAGACTATCATGTCAGACTTAGCACCATAAGTATTTTTCTGACAGGGCAGATTCGGCCAGGAGGGAGAGACAAAAGAGGCAACATTTTCGATTAGGCATTCCGGAACAAAGGCTAGCAGGCTGCGGAAGGCCGTGTTCTTTCCACCTTGTCAGCCAAGATGGCGCCAAAGAGATGCCAATCTTCTCTTCTTTATAGTCAACGAGGAAACAAACACTTGTCGAAGATAAAAGGGGAAGAGAGAGAAATCTGGAACTCTACCTGGAATGCAAAACACGTTATATGGAATAACAAACACTGAATCCTAAGAAGACACGGATGCTAGCTTCAAGATCACCAGTAGCCTTTCCCGCAAATGTGCCTTGGGTACAGATTACAAGAGTCCCCACATGCTATCTCCCCCCCACACACACAAAAAATTGTTTTTCAGCGGCTTTCCAAGTCTCCTTAATTCCCATTTAAGAAGCAGCAGTTGTAAAATTAATTCCGGCTTTGCATCATGCACAGCTCATTGCAACATTCAGACTCTCCCCGTCCCCGTTCCTGATGCACACGATGTACACATTGCTAAGGCACTGCAGAATAGCTACATCGCTATGATTTGATGGCAAAAGAGCTTGGTTTCACGGCAGTGATTTAAAAGTGCTCCTGCTTATCGCTCAAGTATCATGCAGAAGGAATACTACTGAGACAATGGGGCAATCATGCCAAGATTACTTTTTTTGCAGTATTTTATCGGTGTGTATATGCACATTATTAATACACTAGGGTTTAAGGCCCGCTGTAGGCCCAATACAGTGGGCGCTAGTGGGCCGGCGCCTGGGGGCAGCAGGGTCCCCCCGCCCCCGGCCTGGGCACTCCCTCTCCCTCTTCCCTCCCGGTTGTGGGGGCCCCGCCATGAAGCCTTCCCCCCCGCCCCCTTCCCAGCCCGTTTTATCATCACAAAAACCATGTAACGTAGGTTATATTGAGTGACTGGCTCAAATTAATCCAGCAAGCTTCCAGGTAGCCAGCTTGGTGTATTGGTTAAGAGCAGGCAGCCTCTAATCTGGAGGGCCATGTTTGATTCCCTGCTCCTTCACATGCAGTCAGCTGGGTGATCTTGGGCTGCTCACAGTCCTATTAGAGCTGTTCTCACAGAGCACATCTATCAGAGCTATCTGAGCCCCCCCCCCCCCCACAGGGCATCTGTTGTGAGGAGGGGAAGAGAAGGTGATCATAAGACACTTTGAGACTCTTTCCGGACAGTGAAAAGCAGGGTATATAATCCAACTCTTCTTCATGGCACAACTGTTTCTCAGAGCCTGGTCACACGTTCAAACCACTACACCACCTTTGACCTTCGAGACAGGTATATATCTTAAACTTCCATATAGGCACAAAACTGAAGACGAAAGAAAGACTAAAAAGGATCTATTGATGGGAAAGCTCACAACTCTCATCAAACACAGCAATAAAAGGAAAAACTGGGGCAAGAACGACGGCTGTTAAAGAGAACTCAGGGGAAATGTTGGAACTGTGTTTTAACCTGCATCGAGATGGGAGCCTTTAAAAAACAAACCCCAAAGCAAAACACGGCACCAGATGTTCTATAACTCCACAGCAGACGAAATAAGACAGACTAAGCATGGGAATCGGCATAGGAATGTTTGAGAGGAGCTCAAAAAAGGGGGGAAATGTCGTTAGCATATGACAAGGAGGAAGACCTCATTGAGGAAAGAGAAAGATGATGACTAGGAAAGAAAGAGGGAATTTCCTGCATGGGGATGGACTAGATGCCCCTAGTCCCTTCCAATTCTATGATTCTATGCGTTAGCCGGAGAGATGACTGGCAGCTTGATATGATGGAATGCCTTTGAGGAATGGCAGGTTCAAGGATTCATGTGCCTCAATGCTGCAAACCACACCACAGATACTGACAGTAGATACTTGCTTTACAACCTGGATACCCCTTTAAAGAGAGGGAGGGAGATAGAAAAAAACAAACACCTCGTGGGAAACTCATGAGTCACTGGGCAAGGAGCAGGCTGCCATGGGTAGAGAGCCAACAGCCCTTTGAGTCATACCTTTCAGCTCATATCCCCAATCACACATAGGCACCTGCAAGGAGAGGAGAAAACACACTTAGGGCTTTTCTGCATACCACAAATGTAGCATCATGCTCACTCCATGAAGACGCTATATTCCGGCCACTCTGCCTGACATTGCCAGCCTCCCACGTCTGGCCAGCAAATGCTCACTACATCCCCCATTTTAAAGCGCTAGTTGAGGAATCGCAAAAAGGGGGTTCACTAACCTAAAAAGCACTATCACAGGACAGATAAGCAGCAGGCCCCCAGCAAGATAAATGCATGGAGGCAAAGAAGCACTACATCTGCCTTCAGTGTTCCATCCTTGCACCTCCCTCCCTCTCCCTTCTTCCCAGGGATGGGAATTTCTTTCTTTCTTTTTTTTAAGGAAAACTGTCTGGAGCAACGAACGCACCTCAACGAGCCGGCAGATACCGAGATGCACTTTATAATCAGGTTCCCATTTCACACAGGTTACAATTTAACACAGCCTCACCAACTCAAGATTCTCATTGTGGGACTGGGGAAACCCCCCCCCACACACACACACGCACGCACACTCCAAAGATTGTCTGCACCTCTATGAATATGTGAATAGGAATTTAAACAAGTTTATTTATTTGTTTGTTTGTTTATTTATATAACGCCCTCCCCGAAGGCTCAGGGCGGTTTACATGAAGCAACAAAATGGTACAGGTAACCTCTGTAAAAAATTTAAAATTCGGCCATCACCAGAAGTGCCGAAAGGGGATTGGTTGCCCAAAGTGATTGACAGTGGTAGGCAACCCAAAGTGCAACAAACCTAAAGCATGTTTCTCTCTCTTCTTGCTTTTCTGGAAGCGAGTGAGGAGTGCAAGAGATGTGAAAAGCAGCCAGCGAGCCAGTGAGACAGCTCAAAAGGTGTGGAATGCTGGTGAGTCGCGATTAATTCTAGCGCTTTGCCACACAGCAGGCTTCACCCTATAATGCCCAATGTGCGGAAAAGCCCTTATTCTCAATGGCATTCAGCAGCCACTAGCCAACTAGAGAGATCTTTCCTACTTCCTCCCTGCAGGTCAGCACTATTATTTTGGGCAATCAATGGTGTTGCAGTTCAGCTCACCATGGCAAATTAACTGCTGCCCCATTGACATGTTACAGTGCATTCATGTACATCCTGCCTGCACGGCATCTGCTTGTACAAAAGAGCAAAGAGCATTCCATTCGCAAATGAAACCGGATACCAGGACTGGATACATGTGGGGATTCAGTCACATGCTCAGCAATGGCACAAGAATTACTCAGTGCAAGAATAAATAAAAATAAAGTATGCACTGTACATGAATCCCACATGCATTCACTGAAACTGATAAACAGGGCTGATGTTTCCATAATAATTGCAAAGGTGATCCAGTCAACAAGCTGGAGGTAGTGGCATCAAGTCAGAGACCACTTCTGGTGATGCAAATATTTTTCAAGGCAAAAGCCAACAGAGGTGGCTTGCCATTGTCTTCCTCTGCAAAGTACCCAGCTTCCTTGGTGGTCACCCATCAAAGTATTAACCCTGGCCAACCCTGCTTAACTTCTGAGATCTGATGAAAACAGGTTAACCTGAGCCATGTAGGCCAAGCTAGCAGCAAGGAGTAAATATTTCAGGAATTAATTGAAGAAAAGTGGATCCACGATCTGACTTGATGTCAACTTGGTTGCCATATCTGCAAACCTCCTGTCCATGAAGACCGGTATTCCATGGGATCGCACACCCCAGAAAAAGTTATTGAAAGAAAAGTACATCTAGAAAGGATTGTGAGAGGAGTCCATACTTACCCTCACTGGGGACATAAAAAGGACCCTGCATAGTTTTCTTATAAATGTCATCTCCTTTGCAATCTTCTCACTTCATCTTCTTAGTCCAGAAGTGCTTTAAGGAATCCCAAAGAAAAATCATAGGTAAACCTGACCCGCTTCAGCCAGGAGATAAAATGGCAGAAGGCAGAAATCATGATGAATGTCCCCTTCTAGGCATCAGTGGTGCCTTTGGCCTAGCCAGCAGAAGAATTAGGCCAGAGGTTAACCACTGAGCTCTACTAGAGGACTAGTGACAACAAACTGTTCCGAGTCACATTAATTGCCGTGCTAGTGCCAGCCTGCAAATAAATTCCCAGGAGATGCCTTCACTCTTGCAAAACCAGGCTGGTGTTTGTGTTACTAATGACAAAGGAGCTGAAACCCTCCCTAATTCTCCGAGATGATGTGCCCTGAATTCTTAAGAGATCTCCACGCACAATCTCTGTTTTTTTCCTAGTACATTTAGACCTGCAATTAACTGTGTCTACACTTTGTTTTGTGCAACTACAATTAACTGGAAGCCACCAATGACAGGATTTAGCTACCTCGACATGCCATTTACAGATGCAACCAGGTAGTTAATTTCTGTTGACTTGCAGGAGGGGATGCTGGGCTAAGTACGACACACACACATTTTGGTTGAGTTAAAACAAGGCCACAGCCTTACTAGCATATCAGAGTGTTGGCCTGGCATGGGAGAAGGAAACAACTACAAGAAACCCCGACCACAGCGATGCACTGGGAGCAACCCAGTTCCACTCCAGCGGGTAGGTTACTTGTTCACACCAGGGTTTTTCAGCTGGTGTACTGCGAGAGCCCCTGAGATGTACCACAACTTGGGGGATTCCAAGACAGCAGCTGCATGGAGTCGGCACCTGCAGCAGTAGTATAGCTGCCCAACAGTGCCAACTTTGGCTCAGCCTCCCTGCACTGCATATTTGGTGTGCTGGACCACTGTCTGGCTCCTGCACCTTTCTTCCACGCCCACTTCTCTGAAGGGGCAAGTCACCACTTCTGGGGTTCCCTGAAGCCTGAAAAATATTTCAGGGGTTCCTCCATGGTCAAAAGGTTGAAAAAGGCTGGGTTAGAGCAAGGGATCCCCAGCCTTTTAAAGCCTGCGGGTACCTTTGGGATTCTGATACACATGGTAGGCTTAGCCATAAAATGGTTACCGCCGAATGGCTGCTGCAGATGTTTTGGTGCCCACAGGCATTGTGTTGGGGACCCCTGTGCTAGAGGGTGTTGCTACAGATTGTTGAATCCATACCTAAAGGCCCCAGATGCAGATCTTGCCAGAGAACTCTGAACACAGGTTAGCTGCCTATTTTCAAGGCAGTGGTAGGAAAGGAACACAAAACACTGCTTTTATACTAAGCAATGTTCGTCCAGAAAGCATGTTTTTCTGTAGGATGAGCAGCTTTAAGCATCCAGGATTATAAGAGTGTCTTCCCTTACCATGCAATGTTTTCTCGCAGGACACCGTTGACTCTCATTTTGATCCTTTATACAGAATAAGAGGGGGAAAGCCAGGTTGTAAGGTATACGATCAATAACGAAGAAACCTCTCTCAACTTTGATCTATGCCGTCAGCCTCCAATTGGCTTTTGAAATGCAAATGGTCCTTTTGAAGACCCATAATCTCCCTTTAATTCTTGGCAAGGAGGGGGGAAATCTGATTACACATCATTCTGGAAATAGGCAGAAGAGATTTATGCTGGCCCCTGAATGGAAAGAGCCAAAAATGCTAACACAACAAAATAAGCATCTCGAACAAAAGGAACTTTTCCCGGTCTCCGGAAGTCTGAAGTTCTGAAATTCTGAAATTCTCTGGAGCTTCATTTCTCCCCAGATTTCAGTGTTCCAAATGGCTTTGCTCTTATTGATGATGATGATGATGATGATGATGATGATGATGATGATGATGATGATGATGATGATGATGATGATGATATCCGTTCAGTCGTGTCCGACCCTCGGTGATTCGATAGGAAAGACTTTGCCACACGTCCCTGTCTCTTTCAGTTGGTTCATGGTCATTTCAGTTGGTTCATGGTCATCCCTGTTTTGGCTTTTATCCTTTGGAGCGGATCCTTTGGAGATCCTTTGGAGCGGATCCAGCAGATCCTTTGGAGACCACGTTTCCTTTTGCCACTGACCATACTGAGCAGTAATGATTTTTCTAACAGGTCTGATTGCATGATGTGTCCAAAGTAAGTGAGCTTTAGCCGTAATATCTTCCCTTCTAATGACATAGTTGGTCTTCTCCTCTCTAAAACTATCTTGTTGGTAACTCTGGCTGTCCATGGTATTCACAGCATTCGTCTCCAACACCATTATTCGAAAGCATCTATTCTCCTCCTGTCTTCCTTCTTCAGGGTCCAGCTTTCGCATCCATAGGTTGTTTTGGGGAAGACAACGGCGTTGACTAGCCAACACTTTGTATTAAGGCTGATATCTTTACTCTTATGAAGCAGAACCAGTTCATTTATGGTACCATCCTATAGAAGGCTACAACTATCTAGGCTAACTGACTTCACTTGACTTAGAAGGTTGCAAAATATGATGCTGGGCTAGATTGATTGATCCAGCATAGCTACTCACATTTCCTGAAGATTCTTTTACTGTGGTGTTGTTCCAACACACAGGAATGCATGCATGCGCCTGTAAAACACAGTACAACTCTTTTGATGGAATCATATTCATAAGCAAATCAAAATCCCCCCACAGTGTTTTTGTGAGGCTCAGCTATGCATCATGGATGAAGGAACTATATAATTTTTTAGAAAACCGCATGCTATGCACTTGATAATTAATCATTTCATATTTTCTTAAAGAAACTGAAATTAATGATCACAATGGAAGAGAAATTCTGGAATAATGACAATGGGGAACATATTGACTTATTCATATGTATATTTAGCCAACAAAACCTGTCCATACTATGAACCCTGACAGAAATTATATTGCTATTGTTCCAAGCATTCAGGTTTTATAGAATTCTTGAACAAGCAGATATATTCTTTAAAAAAACAGTAAATTAGGAAATGACAAAACAATTTTGATATAATATATTCTCCATATCTGTTCCATACCTTAATCTGTGACATCCCCTATGCTTTTGAAACCCATCCTACCTGGCAGAGTTGCATGAAACTCAAAATGTGTATTTCTTTTATTTAAATGATTCCTGGCCTGAACTCTCTATTTAAACACACACACAAACCCTCACTACCTGGCTAACATCAAACACATTATTAAAATCCAACAAGATGACAGCAATATACAATAGTTGTTCTAGTTGCAGCTTTCTTTCTTTCTTTCTTTCTTTCTTTCTTTCTTTCTTTCTTTCTTTCTTTCTTTCTTTCTTTCTTTCTTTCTTTCTTTCTTTCTTTCTTTCTTTCATAGCCTGCCCCTGTTGAACCAGTTAGCTTAGGGGAGGTTACAGGACCTCATTCCACCAGGTGGAGTCCAAGACTGAAAAAACCATGACCCTGGTTGAGGCCAGTCACACTTCTTTGGAGCTGAGGACCAACAGTCAGTTAGCCATGGTTGACCAAAACGCTCTCCGTAACACAACCATAACTCGTTCAAACAGTTTGTTTTTGGGACTAACCAATCCGTCCTGGCTTCAGGATACATTTTTAGCTATTTAAACCAGTGCTCCAGACTTGTATGCTGTTTCTGGACCTACAACATGCACCCAGCTTGCAGCTGGTCCATCTTTCTACTTCTTAATGTGGACCTATTGGAAGACTGGCCCAGCTTTCCTCCCTTGTCCTGCTTCAGGTCAGTCCTCCAAAGCTCTGTGTATGTATACAGTCTCCAGCCCTCCTCCCCCATCAGACAAGTTCTTACACATCTCCTTCCTGTCATGTGACTCACACAACTTCCTGCAATGTGACTGACAGGGGATCCCATGCATCCTCTTAGGGCACTTGTGGTGGATTCTATGTTTGAAGACTGAAGGCCTACCCATCCCCACTCTAAAAGCCTGCATTGCCTTTGCATTTCATTACACTGACACAGGCATTAGCCAACAAGCGAGATGGAGAAGGAGCAACCCAAGTCTCCATTCTCTTTTCCTGCTCACCGCTAGGTTGGAAGAATAGCGCCCTTTATAGCACTGAAGATGCCAGAGGCAGAAAAGGCTGAAAGCACACTGGTTTATTATATGTCAACCTGCAATGAGTTTTATAGGGGATGTTACAGCTCATTTCTGCTCAGGCAACCCAGTACTGAAGATGTATGATCTCGGAAAGTAGCAATGCTGGGTGTTTAATAGAGATTTACTTACTCATCCAGCTTCGTGGCGGCAAAGATAGGAAAACTTCTAATCTGCCCGACTGCATATCCCACTCAAAGAGTGCGATTAGCTTTAAATACAATAGATGGCAACACATATTGCATTTACTTCATCTCATTTTTATAACCCCTCCTAATGATGGTTTATGGCCTCACAAAGGCATACGGTTGCCAGCTCCAGGTCAGAAAATCCCTGGGGATTTTTTTTTTGGGGGGGGGGGGCGGGAGTTTGGGAAGGGTGGGGTTTTGGGAGGTAAGTGGACTCCATAGTCCAAAGCAGCCCTTTTCTCCACTGCTGCCTGGAGATCAGCTGCTGCCTGGATGTTGGCAAATTCACAAAGGCATTCATGGCTTTTAAGGCCAGGGATAGTGTTGTTCCCCTTCAAGAACAAAATAAAGCCTGGTCCACCAATGGGAAGGGCTTTGGAAAACCTTCTTAATACTCTCTGCCTTTCCCTCATTGGCAATAGCTGGATACCGTTGGCATGCCTCCCCTCCTGTAATGCATCACTGGACTAGTTTTAAGGTTGTCAACCCCCAAGTGGGACAAAATTGTCCAGAATTAGATTTCTAGACCACAGGGGTGAGTTCCCCTGGAGGGAATGACTGCTTTAGAGGGTAGACTTCAAGTAATCACAGCTCTCCTGAGATATTTCCCCTTGTAAAACTCTGACGTTTCCAAGAAGCACTACCAAATCTTCAAGAATTTGCCATGCTGAAATCAGCAACCTTCCGCATTACACTAGATAATGCACTTTCAATGTACTTTGGAAGGAGATTTTCCTGTTCTGCACAGGAAAATCCAGCTACAAAAGCACATTGAAATTGCCTTATCCAATGTGTGCGGAGTGGGCCCTAGATTAGTTAGTCACTACGAGGTCAAGCAGGAATTCTGTGCCCCCTTTGGTTGGGCTTTTAAGGAGGGCAACCCCATGATTATGGATACACAGGAAGTTGCCTTATACTGCATCAGACCATTGGTCCATCAAAGTCAGTACTGTGTACTCTGACTGGCAGCAGCTCTCCAAGCCTGAGGTCTTTCACATCGCTTGAGCCATTAGCAATGCCAGAAAAACAGGTACCCACCTCACCTGAAGCCCTTTTGACTGGCGAGCTAGCAATTGAACCTGGGACTTCTTTCATGCCAAGCAGATGCACTACCACTGAGCCATGGCACCTCCCCAAAACAACCTCCCCAGAAAGTGCCCAATGACCTCTCACTTTTGATCTTTAGGAGACATCTGAAGATGGTTTTATGTAGGACCACATTTGGTTACGCTCCCTAGCAGTTGGAAACTGTGATATTAAAATTTGGGTTTTCTGTTTTTATTTATTTTGTGTTATGTCCTTTATCGATGCTGTAAACTTTCTTGAACTACATAAGGAGAAAGAAGGTCAATGAATGTTTTAAGTGAATAAATACATTAAAGATAATTTTTCACCTGGTGCACATTGTTTCCCAAAATAGGCCTGTTCTTTAGGACAGGTCATAATAACTAGCTATTACAGGCAGAGGGCAAATTTTTCATATAGGTAGTCCAGTTGGGCGAATGCCCTGAAGGGTCAATTATATCACAGAGATTCCATTTCAGAGAACCATTTTCGTGACTGCCTTCATGTTATCATAAGAGCGGTGTAAAAAGTAGGCCAGGTCTTGAGATTGGTTATGCCAAAAGTAGAGGCTGCAGGAATTAGATGGTTTCCAGCCTAGCAACTCCAAACAGCACAGGACTGGGGATCATTGAGATCTAGCAAAATAGTGTTGCCCTGCCACTTCCAGCTGTATAAATACAACACTATGATCATGGACCGGCGTGCCTTGAGTGCCTTGAGTCAGTCCTTGGCTCTGTCAGTTTGGATCCAAATGTAACCAGCAAATAGCCTGAATCACAGACTCTGGAGAAAGAGTCTACAGAAGGTCATCTCCTGATAATGAACCTCCAACATCTGAGCCATGAGCGCTGCCAGAAAAACAGGTACCCACCTCACCTGAAGCAGGCACACCATTAGCGCAAAGGAGCTATCAGCAAAGATAAGGATTTAAAGAGAACAGTGCGCCTCTAAAGGCTGACTATTGCAGGGAAGAAGAAGGACAAATCTTCTTTGGAAGAGGGCTGAATGCAAGGACCCAGTTGCTGAAGTAGTTCCAGGATCAGGTCTTGGAGACTGCCCTGCCCTATGTGAGTGATTTGCAACAGCAGATCAATGTGGGTGCAATGTGTGTAAATACTGGTTCACTTCTGCACAGGGCCCCCCTGGCCTGCTCTGAAATACTGACCTTCACCTGTTGGATGTTTGGACTGTCTTTGGCCCTCTACCTGCCTGGATGTTCAGCCCACGTACCTGATTACTGCCTGCCTCAGCCTTGGACAGGATACAGAAAAATTGTTGGGGTTTTAAACCTTATTTTTCACTATATGAAGGAGTCCCCAAAGCAGCTTACTAACCCCTTTCACTTCCTCTTCCCACCACAGACACCCTGTGAGGTAGATGGGACTGAGAAAGTTCTAACAGAAGTGCTCTATAAGAACTGTGAATGACCCAAGGTCACCCAGTGGGCTGGATGTGGAGGAATGAGGAATCAAACCTGGGTTCTCCAGATTAGAATCCATGCTTCTAACCACTACACCATGCTGGCTGTCTGGATTCTGACTACACTTTTGACTGCTTCCTGTCCCAACCTTGGACGTCAGAATGGAATACCTTGGTTCCGTGCCTATCTTGCTAAGCAGTACACCAGCGGCAGTCAAACTGCGGCCCTTCAGATGTCAATGACTACAATTCCCAGAAGCCCCTGCCAGCATTTGCTGGCAGGGGCTTCTGGGAATTGTAGTCCATGTTCATCTGGAGGGCCGCAGTTCGACTACCCCTGCAGTACACAGTCACAGATAAGTGACACTGACAGTGAAGATTCCTCAGTGGAGGAGGGGCCCAGTTGGCCACCCTCCAGCAACCAGCAGTAGAGTAACAGGAGAATGAGATTCCTGTTCCCTGACCTACAGCTGAGGGTGGATGCAAAACCACCCCAGCCCTCCAGCTCTAATCTGGCAGCCAAAAACTAGCTACTATCACCAGTACCCTTGGAATGTTGCAGCAAAAGATTCAGGCAGGACTTAAAGGGTAGGTGTAAGAGTGCATTCATGGCTCAATGCCAGCTGCCAACTGATAGTAAAGTGTGACAGACAGCACTAAAATAGCTAGATTTTAGTGCTGAAGTAACAGTGAGAGAGCTTAAGTGACAAGCAGATCCAAGAGAGCTTAAGTGACAGGCTCTAAGAGAGAGCTTAAGTGACAGGCAGATCCAAGCACTATAATTGGTCAGCAATAACTGAGCCAGAACTGATATAGCTGCTGTGTGCTAGAGGGAGATTATTCTGACTCTTGCTGGCCTTCTGCTCTCAAGAGACATTTTAGTGAAAGAAAAGCAAAATAAGTCTGAAATATGATCTAAACAGTATCTGGATAACTGGGACAGATATTTTGGCAGTGGGAATTTGGGCAGTGAGGTGATAGTCCCAATTCAGGCCAAAAGGAGAGGGAAGAATTCCTCTAAGGAGAAAATGAGGAACTCTGGCCAGTTATATGGCCGATTATGCACGCGGCTACTCCGGAGCCGCTTCTGGTTGCATCCTGGTCCCAGGAAGCTCCACTTTCTTCCGCATCTCATTAATACGTTTTTTTCGGCGGCATACGTTGACTCTGCATCCGGTTGCTGCCTGCAGCGTGCATAATTGGTGATTTTAGCTGCCACCATTCCACCCTGAGTGTGGGCCTTCCACTCCATGCATAATGGGCCTTTGAGCCTCCTTCGGGTAGAGAAAAGCAGAATATAAGAACCAACTATTCTTCTTCTTCAGTAATATCAGAGCTCTCTCAGCCCCACCTCCCTCACAGCGTGTCTGTTGTGGGGAGAGGAAAGGGAAGGTGACTGTAAGGCGCTTTGAGACTCCTTTGGATAGAGAAAAGCAGAATATAAGAACCAGCTCTTCTTCTTCTTCTTCAGTAATCTCAGGGCTCTCTCAGCCTCACCTCCCTCACAGGGTGTCTGTTGTGCAGAGAGGAAAGGGAAGGCGATTGTAAGCCGCTTTGAGACTTCTTCGGATAGAGGAAAGTGGCATATAAGAACCAACTCTTCTTCTCCTTCTTCTTCCTGTTCAGCATGTACCCTATAGGTGTTCTGAATCCATGTATGGGTGAAAAGGCTTGGACACACTTGTAGGGAAACTCTTGCTCCTCCTTTCACCATGCAAACTTGTCTGCCCTTCAGCTTTCCCCCCAGCAGTTTGGATCACTGAGAGGAGACTTCCTATCTGCATGCATAAGGCGTTCCTCATTTCCTGCTCTCCTACCCATTAATGCTCCAGCCATGTCAGGTGCTTAGTCTATCTTGGGATAAATGGTTAGGCATTTGAGTAAGAACCTTGGTCATAGTCTGACATCTTTAAAAGGGAAAAAAAGATCTTCACTCAATTAACATACTTCTTTATTGGCTAAGAGCACAAAATCCCAGGATTAGATATGAGAACAATAGCAAAGGTTTTGTAAAAACCTAAGGAAATAATCAAAACGTGGGTCTAACTAAGTTCCACATGTCACCAGTTTTCCATTGACATGCCTTTCAGAGGAATGGACATAATAAAGACAGGGATTTTGAAATGGAGGATGGTAGATGCAAACTTTATTCTGTTTCTCTCCATTTTTCGCTTGCACACTTTGCACAGAGCCCAAAACCTTTTAACTCAGTGGTTCTCAACCTGGGGGTCGGGACCCCTTTGGGTAGGTAGGGCCGGATTTCCCTATAGGCAACTAGGCTTCAGCCTAGGGCCTCAAGATCAAGAGGGGCCTATATTCCACATTTTTTTTATAAAGGGTAGTACCAGTCACAACATGTTTCATTTAATGTATTCATATATATATCACAGTAATGGTGTATTTTATTATTTTATTATCTCTCATGTAAATTACAGACTTAAAAATGGGAGGTGAAAGGGACACATAAGTGGAATAGCCTAGGGCCTCTTTTCATGTAAATCCGGCCCTGGCAGCAGGGCAAGCAGCTTGGCCGGGAGAATGCCATCCACACAACAGCCTTGTGAGGTAGATCAAGATAGAGTGTTCGTCTGTCTGGAGCAGTGGAAAAGAGTGAGATCGGCATGGTGGAACAAGAAGCAGAACTGAACTGAGAAACCCTGGGAAAAAAACAATTTATATACTATCGTGAACAATGGATCTTCATGCCATTGGTCAGTTTTAGTTTAATTTCTGTGAAAGAACACTTCCATAATTTTATGGTTGGGGGTCACAACAACATGAGGAACTGTATTAAAGGGTTGTGGCATTAGGAAGGTTGAGAACCACTGTTTTAACTCTTTGCTTCCCAACTGGGCAGGACCTATCCTGTAATGAGCTGCGACATTATTAGTACCCAACATTCTGTTTTTTCCTTGTCATAACATGTTGCATATCCTTGGTCTTCTTGGCTTCATGAAAATGTTCTACCTTGCCTCTTCCTGGCAGGTGGGTGCACTTCCCATTTGTCTCCATAAATGTGCAGACCTCTCTTCTCTGCATGTAACCGGAAGATTTTATGGCTTGGTTCCCATGAGAAAATTGTTTCTCTGAAGCCAGAGGCCAACCAGGGTGTTATTCATGACATCCTGCATTTCCTCACCACTACAGGGGCTCTTATTCTCTCTCCATATACAAGATCATGCATTCTATTGTGGTATGCGCACGCACACACTTGTGTAACCATTCATTTTCTCTAATTATCTGCAATCTAGTTACTGCTCTGCACCATGAAAAGGCAAGTGTCCACTTGGCAGCCATTTTGAATTCCAGCAGCTGGCTTCTGGGGTCAGCTACAGGGCTTGTGACAAGTCATTAAGCAGCACTAATTATCCTGATGATCTCTGCAATATGTATCAGATGCAGATTTGGGGGAAAAAACCAGTGTCTGCCTAGAGGCCCAAAGAGCTGAAAATGGAGATGACTTCCCAGCATACCAAGAATGTCAGTTTCCATTAGAAAGAGCTTTTTAGCCTGCAGTGCTCTGACTGAAACGTGAAACAAAAATGCTTACTGTGGGTAAAACATTAAAAATCGCACAGGCCCCATGGTATGATTTTCACTCATAATGTGGGTTGTCAGGTCTCTTGATATGGTGGGGGAATCTTCTGCCGGCAACCCTTGTGGACCACTACTAGGGTTATGTGCGGCAGCGTCCGAATCGGCTGAATCGGGCGAATCAGCGCTGGCTGCGTCAGCCTGGAACGGCTGATTCGGACACCACCGCACACAACCCTACTCACTGCCACTCCAAATAGTGGTGGGAGATGCATTAGATCTTCCCCATCTTGTTAAATCTTGAGAATGGACCTAGAATGATCTTACAAAATGGCTGCTCAGAGGAACAATGAAAAATGGCTATCTGGCATTCTGGGACCAATCACAAAAATTGTAAGGTTGCTGCCATGGAGGCTAAGAGCACAATCCTGAAGAAGTTTACTTGGATTCCTACGTAGGTCTGTTCAGTAGGTCTGCCAGGTCTGGGTTAGGAAATATATGGAGATGTTGGGGGTGGAGCCTCAGGAAAGTGGGGTTTGATGAGAGGAGAAACTTCAGTGGGGTATGTCGCCATAGAGTCCACCAGCCAAAAGGGTCATGTTCTCCAGGTGCCTGAAGATCCATTGCCATAGTAGTCGATGTGCAGCCAGATTCAGATACCTTTATTGTCCTAAGATGTGAAATACATAAAGCAACAAGAAATAAAATTCCAGGCAAAGACAGAGATTACAATGTTGTGCAGCCGATCTGCATCAGAGGTAGATTGGTCCTTAAGGGGTAGTCAACCTGTGGTCCTCCAGATGTGCATGGACTACAATTCCCATGAGCCCCTGCCAGCAAAGAGTGGCAGGGGGTCATGGGGATTGTAGTCCATGGACTTCTGGAGGACCACA
Source organism: Paroedura picta (assembly GCF_049243985.1). Classification (NCBI taxonomy): domain Eukaryota; kingdom Metazoa; phylum Chordata; class Lepidosauria; order Squamata; family Gekkonidae; genus Paroedura; species Paroedura picta. Next base: position 34,384,658 of record NC_135373.1, read on the forward strand.
GGTTGACTACCCGTGCTTAAGATGATCGACCGGATTTTTGCAATGTTCACTATCCATGAAGGCTCCTTCACACACAGTAACAACTTCACCAGATGTTTTCGTCAGCACACAAATGCTTCAGATTCCCCATTAAAACCCCCAGATAGTGATGGTACATCTGAAATTTGGGGTGGTGGAATATCCGGAACATTACATCCGTGCTGGCAACTTCTCTCATTTCGGGGAATTTGAAGGTAACGGCCTCTTGAGAGGTTTGAAGGAAAAATATTTGAACATGTGTAGCCATCACATGGAGGACAGCAACCCCACTGTTCAAAGGGACTTACTCCGAGAAAATGTTCTTAGGATTGCACTGAAAGTTCTGGAAGATCCGTTCTGTGGAGGTCTTGCAAAGTCTAAGCCTCTTTTTGCAATGGAGCAAGATCTATTCTTTCACAGGAAGGCAGTCTACGGGTTTCATTTATTTTTATTTTGCATGATGAATCTACTTATACACCCCGGTCCCTTGGGAGTTTGCCTTCCCTCTGAAAAACCCAAGTACTGCAGGTAGATGTCTACTAATGATCCCCAGAACTGCACATCCTCATTAAACATTATCTTTCCATTAGTATGCAATCACCAAGAGATTCCTGGAAACCACAAAGCTACTTTTGATTTTTTTTTGCTTAAAAATGCTGAAAAGAAAAGGGCATTCCTCCCCTCTGTCAAAAAAATGTTAAAGTAGAACCCCAAAATTTAAGCTCAATGAAAACATAAATCGAGATTTTATTTGATTTTATTATTGCTTTATGGGCATGCATGTATTTTTGAAATCTCCCCCCTCCTCCCGCACAGAGCCAGCAGCTGGAAGGGACCCGTGTTCTGCGGTGGCACTAAATGATGTTTTGACTAGTACTAAAGCAGAAGCTTATGTGTTGTTTTCCATTATCTAGCTATCTATTAGATGTTTATCTTACCTTCTAAGGAGCTCTGGGCAGAGTAATGCTACATGATTCTTCTCTTCTCCCATCTTTAAAAATCCTTTACTACAACCTTGTGTAGCCTGTGGGAATTTTAAGAAAAGGGAATGGGAGCCACCTCAGACTAGATGCCAAGAGATTTAGGGCCAACAACAACGTTGTAACCATGGAATCTGATGACACCAAAATTGCTCTCTTGAGGAGCTGGTAAAGGTAAAGGTATCCGCTGTGCAAGCATCAGGTCATGTCTGACCCTTGGGGTGACGCCCTCTAGCGTTTTCATGGCAGACTCAATACAGGGTGGTTTGCCAGTGCCTTCCCCAGTCATTACCGTTTACCCCCCAGCAAGCTGGGTACTCATTTTACCGACCTCGGAAGGATGGAAGGCTGATTTGGGTTGGGCCTGGACGATATGAGGGGAGACACAGGGGTACTCTTTTTCTGTGGGTCTTTGGCAGCTTGTCAGCCCTGCCTACCATCTCGAATGTTCCTGATTAGTGACAAGCACATTCGAGTGAGGAGACTTTCCGTCAGAGGGCTTTCACTTACTCCCGTCTAAATCTCTTTCAAGTCTAATCCAAAATGTCATTTCCAAATCAATCAGCGCTAGAATAACAGAGCTAGCAGGGCTGATTCGCAGACCATAGCTGATCTGAAAGGATAGATGAAGGAGAAGAAGGAGAAGAAGAAGAATCATAGACTCAAAGAATCCTAGAATCATAGAGTTGGAAGGGGCCATACAGGCCATCTAGTCCAACCCCCTGCTCAACGCAGGATCAGCCCTAAGCATCCTAAAGCATCCAAGAAAAGTGTGTATCCAACCTTTGCTTGAAGACTGCCAGTAAGGGGGAGCTCACCACCTCCTTAGGCAGCCTATTCCACTGCTGAACTACTCTGACTGTGAAAATTTTCCCCTGATATCTAGCCTATATCGTGAAGAAGGAGGAGAAGAAGAAGGAGGAGGAGGAGAAGAAGAAGAAGACGAAGAAGAAGACGAAGACGAAGACGAAGACGAAGAAGAAGACGAAGAAGAAGAAGAAGAAGAAGAAGAAGAAGAAGAAGAAGAAGAAGAAGAAGAAGAAGAAACAGCAGCAGCAGCAGCTTATCCCAGGCTTCTCCTGATCTGGTGAAAATGAGCCATAGATCTCCAAAGACCCGACTCTCTGATTAACTGTTCTCCATTATCTGCAGTACCTACTATTCTCGCTGAAGCCTCCCACCCCGTCTCGATTTAGAGCTTGAAGGGAAAGTGGGCCGAGAGTCACCGAGGTATAACGATCACTGGGAGCCAAGCTGCTTTCCTTTCGCCCTCCATAAGTCACCCCTGTTGGATGTCCAAGATGAACTACACAAATTGGAAAGGGAGCTACAAAAATGATTAAAAGGGTTTTGGCGAGGGAGAGGGATGGGGAGGGGTGGAATCTACCCTGTGAGGAAAGGTTAACTGACAGGAAGAAGCAGCCTGTAGAAGAAAAAGACGACTGAAGAAAGAGAGGGAGGCAAGAAAACTCACTGCTGTTTAGAGGAATGGCCATGGGGGGGCCAAACTGGGAGGAATTATCCTCATTAGGCCAGGTGTCAGTGGAAGGATTTAAGCGTGGAGGAAGAAGCAAGCAAATGTTTAGCTTAAACACCTGAAGAAATGTTATGAATCTTAGCTTGGGGCCTATAATCAAAGGGGGCAATAAAAATAGAGCTCCAATGCAGAATCGGAATGCTCTTTTCTTACTGGAAGAGGCTTTTCTGCTGAGAATGGCTGCCCAGAGACCAGAACCCTGTTCACAAATTACAACAAATGGATGCCCATCCTGCATAGGTTTGTCATGTCTAGGCTGCAAAATACCTGGAGAAGTTGGGGGGTGGAACTTTGGTGTGTTAAATCTGTGGGTTCAGAGGTGGACATGGACACCAGTAGCGATTTGAGCTTTTTATTAAGACTCTAGCATAGTACAAGAAGGACTGAGAACTGAACTGAACAACCCCCCCCCAAACACCCCAACATGTATACACAACAGATCTTCCCAACAGTCTACACTATTGGTCAGTTTCACTTTGAGCTAAGAGGATCTGGCAGATGGAATCTAGTCATGCATTGGTCAATTTGGCCTCAACCAGGGCCAGGGCTTTCCCCCCGACCTGGTGGAATGAGCTCCTGGATGAGTTGAGGGCCCTGCGGAATCTTTCGGCATTCCGCAGGGCCTGTAAGACGGAGCTCTTCCGCCAGGTCTATGGTTGAGGCCAACCCAGGAAGATCTGATACCCCCCTGGAAGAGAGAAGAATGAAGTGCAAGACTGGATGATCCACCACATAAGTCGTGTGTGCCTAAGGCCACAGACCAGGCACTCCTGCAACATTTCTTCTCAGTTTATGAATTTGCAAAATGCAGATGTGCCACTCATAGGATGCCCATCTAGCTGGAGTGCTGGGGTCAAAAGGCTTGATTTGGTGCATGGTGGCCATGGCTTCCGTGTGATGCTGAGCAGATTAGTTGGTCCCTTCCCTGGAGATTGGGCACCAAACACAAGAGTGATATCAGCTGGTGGACTGTCTCTCCTTGGTGTCAGGGCCCTGCACAAGTGATTCAGCAGAAGGTGATTGCTTACCAGGGTTCCATACCTAACATCGCAATCCCACCTTCGTCGCCAGTGTTAAATCTGGGGATTCAGAGATGAAATGTGGCTGTGTTAAAGCTCCAGCACACCCCTTCGCTGTGCAAGGAAAAATACAGCTGCAAAGCTACATTCATTAATATTTCTGGAATAATTTAAGTGGGGTGGGGGGTTAGGGCAGGGAGCTTTGGACAGTAGACTATATGACTGATCCCAGCCTGACACCCCTCTCTTTCACTGGTCAGGACAGCCTAGACTGGCCCCCAGAGGCATCCCTCATAGACCCATAGAAATAAAATTACATCGCAGTCCGGCATCTCAGTGTTTAGAAAAATGGAGTCTGAGCTAAACAAGATGGGATATGCTGGGATAAGCAGTTTCGTCCAGAAGATGCGGGTGATCACAAAGCTGTCATTTACTCTCTCACCTCCCCAACACACCTTCATTAATGGGCCCTCAAGAAAGGCAATTAATCATTCCTTCCTGCTTGTAATCTCCCTCATCCCCCTTTCTAATACCTTGGGTCTGTGAGCACACATACACATATTCGGCCACATCATTTCATAACTATTTGTCGATATTTAACATGTATTGTTCTTTTGTTAGGGAACTTCCAGTGCTCAGGAACAAATCCAACAAGCTGTTGTTTGGCCTTCCAGCACGTAGCTCTGGGCCTTAGGCTACATATTTGCTGTAAAAATAAGCTTTCAGCACCATTATTGTGTGCAATCTGTACACCTGTGCTCTTTGCTGGCTCCCACACTGCTGGTCACATGTCAGTCTCCTCTGAGCTGCAACTCTTCTGGAATAGGTAAATATCACCCAAACCTACTCTGAGTCCCCCTCCATTGTTCTCCATTTTATTTCTAGGAACTTATATGTTTATTCATGTGTGATTTGAATGTGTACCCCACTATTTCCCCCCCAATACATTTTCATGACTGCAAGCTGCCATCTTTATTTTAAAGGGTTTCAATCTGGGAAAAGGATCTTGTAAATACTGGTTTAAAAAATCCTGCGGTTACCTACCCTCTTATTAAATAGTCAAATCCCCCATGATTCCCCTTGAGGGATCCATTTCACATAACATGACATTATACCCTAATGAAGTCCAGGTCTGCCAACCTCCAAATGGTAGCTGGATTTCTCTTGAAATTACAACTGGCTTTCAGATGACAGGGATCGGTTCCCCGGAAGAAAATGGCTGCTTCAGAAGGTGGACCATATGGCCTTATAGCCTTCTAATGCCCCTCCCATTCCCAAACCCCACTTTTCCCCAGCTCCACCCCTTCCGTCTCCAGCTATTTCCTGACCCAGGGCTGGCAATTGTACTGAGGTCCCTCTTCTCCGCAAATCTTGCCCTCCCAAGGATGATGATGATGTTGATGATGATGATTAGATTTATTACCTGCCATTCCCTGACGGCTTGTGGCGGGTTACATAGATTGAGATAAAAATCCATAAAGCCCCAATAAAATTGCAACCAATAGTCAGATCAAAAAAAGAAGGTACGGCGGAAAAACAAGGTACGACGGAAAATATACTCAATACCCCAGCAATTTGCATCGGAGTGGAAGGGAGGTGAGTGTAGATGTCACTCGTAACTGTCTCAGAATTACCTGGAAGGGGGACCATGTAGATCTTGGTCGTACTGGCCTCAACCATAGACCTGGCGGAAGAGCTCCATTTTACAGGCCCTACGGAATGCTGAAAGCTCCACTCCAAAAATCTCCACATATTTCCCAACCAGGAGCTGGCAACTCTAGGCTGTTGACTGAGGATGAAATACATGTTGGATGGTGGCATGAGGAATTGGAATCTGATGTTCAATGAGAGTATTGTGCTTCCCGGATCTACAAACCTTCTTCTCCTCAAGCCATTGGTTTAGTAAAGTACTTGCTTTAATAGCTGGATAGAGCATTGGAAAAGCCATTTCTTCTCCAGCCATTGGTAAGAGCATCCACAGCTCTTCTTATACGAACAGGCATTGCGAAGGAGGCATCCAGCCAGTACTTTGCTTTGTTCTGCTTATGATCCCCTCCCCTTTCTAAAAAAGCATCTGGGATTAGAACTGCAAAAATTTCCGCCATCTGAATCTGACACAGCCATCTATTTGTAACCCATGCTCCTCACTCGGGTAGCGTCTATGCATCATTTTTATTACCTTATAAGCCATCTACAAATGGAGCCTTACCAGAAAACATGAGCCATTTTTATTATACACACATAGGCTAAATAATGTGATAAATGGCTTTTCTTTTTCTGCCATTAGATGCCGTTACGATGCTGCCTGTGACTCTTCGGCTATATCTCTTTCAGGATGTCTTTGTTCTTTTTCCCCCTTTCCTCCCCCTTTTTTTTTCTTTCATTTTACTTTTTTCATGTGAGGAGGGAAATAAAAGGCTCTTTTTAAAAAAATGTTTGGCTGTGTTCCTAAACTAATAAGCCAATAAGAGAGGCCTGTTTCATGCAAGTGTTCGTAAAGTTCATTTGACTCCTCTTGAGAATACTTTGCATGAATAAGAGGAAAAAACAATAATAAGGAAGCATCATTAGAACTCCAAAGAACTAACTTTCTCCTTCCTTCCTTCCTTCCTTCCTTCCTTCCTTCCTTCCTTCCTTCCTTCCTTCCTTCCTTCCTTCCTTCCTTCGTCATCATCCTCATTTCCTTCCTTCCTTCCTTCCTTCCTTCCTTCCTTCCCTTCCCTCCATTTCCTTCCTTCCTTCCCCTTCCCTTCCCTTCCCTCCATTTCCTTCCTCCGTCCCTCCCTTCCTTTGTCATCATCCTCATTTCCTTCCTTCCTTCCTTCCTTCCAACAGCCCCCTGTTCATTACTCTCCTGAATAAAACCTCCGTTTCAAACGAGTGGGGTCTTCCACCATCAACCCCCCACTCAAGGCAATAACACGAACCATAATGATCTTGCTTATTACCACGGTTTCATTAATTTCCTACAACTATAGCAGAGCACATTTGGCTGTATGTTATGAAGCATTAGCATAAATATTAAAACTAAATTATGCTTGTCAAGTAAATGAGCAGAGTACACAGTGTGATGCATTATCTTTCTCTTTTTTTTCCGCATTGTGAGATTTCCCCCTTCCCCTCTTCCTCCTTTACGCTAATTTATAAAATTCAGACTTTTTTCCTAACAGGCTTTCCAATAATTACCACAAATTGGTGTGATTCTACAATATAATTTCTTATAATTGAAGAGGATCAAACATGCCTTAAAAAAAAAAAACCCAACACCTGTTCTTCAGGTTTTGGCTGCCTCAGACACAAATCTGATTGCCCAAACCGGTGTTTATAGAAATGGCAAAGATGGGCACCTGTATGCTAATCTGACCCAATCTGTATATAGAAATCATGTTGTAGTTCGCATTGATAGGTAGCTTTCTCTTTGTCAGTGTCCTCTGCCTTCCATTACTGCTTGGCCCATTCATTGTACCAGGGCAAAAGGGTGGACTGGCCATTTATCTTACACAGAAAGTTCCCAATGGGCCCTGACCCTGGGGCGGTGGGGTGGGGTGGGGGCTCCTGGCTAAGTTCTGCTTATCACCATGCAAGCCACTTGGCCTGGCTTGCCCCATGGCTGTTTTGATTTCCCAGTCCATGCTTGCAAGGAAGTGGCGGATTCCACACATGTTTCAATATGCTTCTGCAGCTGGATTTTCCTAGTGCAGAACAGGGAAATCTCCTTTGAAAGTGCATCACCTAATGTGTATGGAATGGGCCTAGGTGGGGCAGCCATATTGTCTGGTGCACCTTTGATGAATCAAGCAGAAAACCTCTCTGATCCTGTTGCAAAGGACAGATGTCAAGGATAGGATCCATGCATTGGAGGGTATTGTAACTGGTCACCTTCTAGATTTGTCTGCCTCCTCCAGCATCCACATGCCATAGTAACACACCCAATGGAATGACTAGGGAAGTTACAATGTTTACTCAAAGGTTTCATAGAATAGTTGCTCTTTAAGTTCAAGTTGATTTAGAAAATGGTGCCCATCGAACCTAGCCAACCTATGTCTAAAGGACCAGTCATACTTGGCAAAAATGTAATGTAGGCGACTCACTGCCTTCTCCACCCCACTCCTCACACTATGATTCTCAAGCCACAACGCACCCTCTGGGAAATAATTCCCAATCTAAAGTGAGCCTTTCCCCCAAGAGTTTGCAAGTGTTACTTCAAATTGTTGTCCCATTTACAACATGCCCTATTTTTCAATCACTCCTGGTTGCATGGACTACATTGTGCCCTTTTGTTTCTTAGGCTGGGAGCATAGTCCAGTGAAAATTTCCTTCCTGGATTTCCAAAATCAGCAAATTACTCCAATATTTTGATCTCATTCTCCCATTCTGCCTCCATACCCTGTTCTGAATCTCAAAGTTGATTATGATTAGAGGCAGCCATTTCAAGTAATGCCTCTTTCCAAGTAATGGCATGATTTATTTCATTTACCACAATGCAGTAGTTTTCCGTTGGTTGTTTTTTTGGTTCCCCGGCAATACTCGTGGTTGTCGGGACACATGTCAGTGGTAATTTAATCATCATTCTATGTCAAGGGTCCCCAGCATGGCAAATGGGGACCCCAACTATCTGCTTATAATGTTGAACAGTCACTGCTAGAGTGACCTATAACCCCACTCCCTAACCTTTTGTAGCTGGCTCCACCTACTATGGCAGCCATTTTGTGATTGCACCCATCACCATGTGAAATAATTTCAAAGATGCTCACAGATTCATAAAGGTTGGTGACCCCCTCCTTTTGACCACTCTTTCCCTTAAGTGGGCTGCAGAGGTTCTGCAAGTAGGCCATGCACCAACTTCTTCTTAATGGCCACCCCTACCCTTTCCATTGCTCTCTTTGTATTTTGGAAACCATGATCTTACCCTGGAAATTGTATCTTCCATGACATGCATTAGTTGGCATTTTTCCTTCACTGCATATACATATTGATCAAGTAGAACTTGTCCTGTTGGTTACTAGAGTGAGTTCTTAGAATCTTAGGTAAGATTAGAGGGGTAATGAAGAAAGAAAGAGTTCTCAAAGGCTAGTAGATGATCTTAATATTCCAAGGCTGTGTATGTCTGAATTGCTTCAGATTTATAGTGGGGGCATTTGCAGCATCTGTGTGAAGTTTGTGGGGTTCTCAATTGGTTAGCGATAGTAGAAAATGGGATGCTGAACTAGATGGTCATAGTGCCAAGGTCATAGTGTGCTTTTAAACCTTTTGACCATAGAGGAGCACCCAAGATAATTTGTCAGGTTTTGAGGAGTCCCAGAAGTGCTGTCAGCTGGCCATTCTTCGTTGCCACACCCTCTGGAAGTGACATGTCACTAGAAGTCTTAGCATGCAGGCTCAAGGAGAACTAAATGGGGGAGATATTTGTTACTGGCCTTGGGGGAGGGGGCATTCCTAAAGACAATAAGAGTCAGACAGGGGGCCAACCTCCAAAGAGAAACCAGAGACCAACAGACATGACATCACAAAGAGCTCACATGAGATGCCTGGAGAGGAAGAGATGCCTCTTATTGGCCTTGGCATGGGGGGATCTCACAACACACAGGAGGCCAACCTACAGAGAGAAACTGGAGACCAACTGACATGACATCACAAAGACCTCACCTCAGTTGCCTGGAGAAGAAGGGATGCCTCATACTGGCATTGGTGAGGGGGATCTCTAAATGCACTAGGAGTGAGACAGGGGGACAACCTCCAGAGAGAAACTGGAGACCAACTGACATGACAACACAAAGAGCTCACCTGATTTTCCTGGAGAGGAAAGGATGCCTCTTACTGGCCTTGGTGGGGTGGGGGAATCTCTAAATACACAAGGGGCTGGATCCTATACAAGCATAAACAAGACCAAACATCCTATTAAAGTTACAGAGAATTGTAAGAATTTACAGTTCCTTATAAGGTAACTCTGTAGTAAGTAGTTACAGTGAATAATATGCCTTTGGAATTTCTCATAAAGTTACAATCCAACAGGTGTAGTTCAGATTATAATTTATATTAAAAAAAGAAAATAATGTTGAGTTCAAACCTGCAGGGCTCATAGAATAAAATCCGTTTTGTCAAAGCAATCTATTAAAGTCTATTCTTTGATAAGGCTGTTGTTGTAACTGTTCAATGCCAAGATATTGAAGTTGTTCCGGTGTGTGTCCTGCTTCAATGAAGTGGTAAAGAAGAGTTGCCTCTGGGACATGACGTTTAAGGCGGGACTTGTGCTCCTGGATTCTGGTCCTTAATTGGTGACAGCAAATTCCAGTATAAAGCTTATCGCATGCACATTTACAGTAAATTACATTTTTATTTCGACAATGGCTTTCAATCTTGTAAGTTATTATTTTTGAGTATTTGTTTAGGACAACCGTTGAGGAAATTATTTGAAAATGGGACATATCTAGATACTGTTCTGGTTGGATCATATAAAATAATAAAATAGAACGAAGAACCTTTTATTTGAAGTATTCTGTATAATTTTACTACATCTATAGTAGAAGAAGAAGAAGAAGAGTTAGTTCTTATATGCCGCTTTTCCCTACCCGAAGGAGGCTCAAAGCGGCTTACAGTCGCCTTCCCATTCCTCTCCCCACAACAGACACCCTGTGGGGTGGGTGAGGCTGAGAGAGCCCTGATATCACTGCTCGGTCAGAACAGCTTTATCAGTGCTGTGGCGAGCCCAAGGTCACCCAGCTGGTTGCATGTGGGGGAGCGCAGAATCGAACCCGGCATGCCAGATTAGAAGTCTGCACTCCTAACCACTACACCAGACTGGCTCTCAAGTAGCCTTGGGATAGGTTTTTTTCCCTCTTGTATTGTATTCACTACAAACTGTCCCACTTGTCTATATTTGTTGGAGACAAGGGGATGGCTGTTACTGGCCATAGAGGGGGGATCTCTGAATATACTAAGGGTGAGACAGGGGGTCAACATCCACAGAGAAAATGGAGACCAACAGACATGATATCCCACAGAACTCACCTGAGTTGCCAAGACAGGAAGGGATGACTCTTAATGGCCTTGGCAGGGGGAGGGGCTATCTCTAGGTTTTTTCTCTTAGGAAGGGATGACTCATAATAGCCTTGGAGGGGGGGGGGTAGGATCTCTAAACACACTAGGAGTCTTACTGGAGGCCAATCCCCAGAGAGAAACTGGAGACCAACTGACATGACATCACAAAGAGCTCACCTGAGTTGCCTGGAGAAGTATTCACTACAAACCATCCCACTTGTCTATATTGATTGGAGACAAGGGGATGGCTATTAATGGTCTTGGGGGGGATCCCTAAACACACTAGTGTTTAGGATTGGCCCCAGTCTGACTCCTAGTGTGTTTAGAGATCCTACCCCCCAAGGCTAGTAAGAGTCATCACTTCTTCTCCAGGCAACTCAGGTGAGCTCTTTGTGATGTCATGTCAGTTGGTCTCCAGTTTCTCTCTGGGGATTGGCCTCCAGTAAGACTCCTAGTGTGTTTAGAGATCCTACCCCCTCCTCCAAGGCTATTATGAGTCATCCCTTCCTCTCCAGGCAATTCACGTGAGCTCCTTATGATGTAATATCAGTTGGTCTCCAGTTTCTTGCTGGATGTTAGCCCCCTGTCTGACTCCTAGTGTGATTAGAGATCACCACCCGACTGCCAATGCCAGTAAGAACCATCCTTTCCTCTCCAGGCAACCCCATTAGGGCATACATAGATATCGTTCAGGTTGGATCCTATACAAGAATAAACAAAAACGAAGAACCTTTCATTTCATGTATTCTGTATAATTTACTACATCTATAGTAGCCTTGGGATAGGTTTTTCTCTTCTGTTGTATCCCCTTGTCTCCAGGCAGCTCAGGTGAGCTCTTTGTGATGTCATGTCAGTTGGTTTCCAGTTTCTTTCTGGATGTTGGTCCCCTGTCTGACCCTTAGGGTATTTAGAGATCCCCCTCATCAAGGCCAGTAACAGCCATCCCCTCGTCTCCAACAAATAGAGACAAGTGAGACAGTTTGTAGTGAATACAATACAAGAGAAAAAACCTATCCCAAGGCTACTATAGATGTAGTAAAATTATACAGAATACTTGAAATAAAAGGTTCTTCGTTCTTTTAAAAAATTGTATTATATATAAAGCATTTACAGAAAGATGAGAAAAGAAAAAAAATGACCAGCTAGTAAAGTAGCTATTGATACATATGAGAATATAGTCTGATATTATCTTAAGAAGTATATAGTCAGTTCCCATCGCATATTAACCCTAACCTAACAGTTACTGCTGTCTTTCTTAAGAAAGTCCAGTTAATTGCTCCACTGTTCGTCATATTCTTCCGGTGGTTTCTTGTTAACCATGTTAGTGAGTCTTGCCATTTTTGCTAGGTCTGCTAATTTGTCTGGCCATGTAGAAATAGTTGGGGTCTCAGTCACCTTCCAGTGCTTTGCTCACACCAACCGTACCGCCGTAGTTGCACGGAAGAAGAGGATTCTAGAAGAACTTGGTATAGCACTTGGATGAAAACTTAGCAGCATAGATTCAGGCTTCATTGGATACCGCATTTTAAATATTTCCTGTAACACCATATGTATTTTGGCCCAATACTTTTTTCTTTCTCACAATTCCACCACATATGATAAAAGGAACCTATTGCTTTATTACATTTCCAACATTTATTATCAAACCTATCTAAGATTTTTGCAATGACCTTTGGGGTAATATACCACCTATAAAATATCTTCTACCAGTTTTCCCTTAAAATCTGTTAGTTTGTTTAGGAATTTTAATCCATGCTCGTTCCCATTCCTGCATAGCAATTATAGAACCCAGATTTTGCATCCATTTAATCATACAGTTCTTAACTTGTTCTGACTTGGTTCTTCGTTCTTTTTTATTCTTTTATATGATCCAACTAGAACGGTATCTAGATATGTCCCGTTTTCAAATAATAATTTTCCTCAATGTTTGTCCTAAAGATAAATACTCAAAATTGATATCTTACAAGATTGAAAGCAATTGTCGAAGTAAAATGTAATTTACTGCATTAAATGTGCATGCAATAAGCTTTATATTGGAATTAGCTGTCGCCAAATAAGGACCAGAATCCAGGACCAGAATTGTAATCTTAACTACACCTGTTGGATTGTAACCTTATGAGAAATTTCATAGACAAATTATTCACTGTAAATATTTACTGGAGAGTTACCTTATAAGGAACTGTAAATGCTTAATATTATCTGTAACTTTAATAGGATGTAACACATGCAGACAGGTGTCCTTAATGAAAGTATATATTCACTCGGGTGATACGGTATAGCTGGAAGCAGTTGGCATTACAAGCATCCCCATATAGAACAGCCAAAGGTGGATATATATATTAATCAATAGAGGTAAGACCTGTATTGAATTAGGGAGCATTTATATAAATTTGGATATTCAAAATATAATATACTAGTAATCAAGCCCGCTGCAGCTAAATGCAGCGGGCGCTAGGTACTTGCTGTGGCGTCGGTGGTTCGGCGGTGGCTGGCTTGCTCGTCAGCGGCTTGGTCGGCGGCGGCGGCGTTCTCTCGGCGTGTGCGGCGCTCTCTGGCCTGTGGCGAAGCACCCAGGCCAGCCAGCGCAGGTCCGGCTCCTCGGCCAGCAGCGGCAGGAGCTGGCAGAAAGCGGAGTCGCGGCTGCGGCGTTCTCTCGTCGTCGTCGGGCTGGCGCGGCGAGAGGCCACGAGGCAGGGCGCCCCCGGCAGCCGCGCTTCGCGTGACTGCCAGGGGCTCCCTCGGGCAGTGGCCTGACGTGGCGAGAGGCGCGAAGCGCCTCTCGCTGCGTCAGGCCGCCAGGCAGGGAGCCCCCGGCAGCCGCGCTTCGTGCGACTGCCAGGGGCTCCCTCGGGCAGCGGCCTTACGCGGCGAGAGGCAGGGAACCCCCCCAGGCAGGGAACCCCCGGCAGCCGCGCTTCGCGCGACTGCCGGGGGCTCCCTGGGGTGGCGGCCTGACGCGGCGAGAGGCGCAAAGCGCCTCTCGCCGCGTCAGGCCGAGAGCAACTGCGAGCCGCGCTGCGCGCAGCTCGCAGTTGCTGGGGCTGGGAATCGGAGGGACCAATCGGCAGGCGCTTCGCACCTGCCGTTTGGTCCCTCCGATTGTCTGTCGTGAGGAAGGGTCCAATCCGGACCCTTCCTCATCACGGACAAAGCCCACCTCAAGGCCCCTTAACGAATTATTTAGTCCGTGGCGCCCGTGGCGCCACGGGCGGTTTAAAGATAATGACTTTAGCACTATATACTTTTTAGGTTGAATTTCACAATTTGGACATTCATAACATTCAGACTCAAAAGTGTGGTAGAGTATGGGTTTACTTGAATATCTATAATTGCTTTCAATTTTGTAAGATATTAATTTTGAGTATTTATGTTTAGGACAAACATTAAGGAAGATTATTATTTGAAAATGGGACATATCTAGATACCGTTCTGGTTGGATCATATAAAAGAATAACAAGAATAAACAGAATATACAAGCATAAACAAGAACGAAGAACCTTTTATTTAATGTATTCGGTATAATTTTACGACATCGCTAGTATCCTTGGGATAGGTTTTTTCTCTTTTATTGTGTCCGCTTCCTCTCCAGGCAACTCACTTGAACTCTTTGTGATGTAATGTCAAATGGTCTCCAGTTTCTCTACGGGGATTGGCACCCAGTCTGACTCCTAGTGTGTTTACAGACACCCCCAGCTGCCACCAAGGCCAGTAAGAGTCATCACTTCCTCTCCAGGCAATCCAGGTGACCTCTTTATGATGTAATGTCTTAGTCTCCAATTTCTCTCTGGGGATTGGCTCCCAGTCTGAATCCTAGTGTGTTTATAGACCCCCCCCCCCCACACACACACACCAAGGCCAGTAAGAGACATGACTTCCTCTCCAGACAACACAGGTGAGCTCTTTGTGATGTAATGTATGTTGGTCTCCAGCTTCTCTCTGGATACTGGACCCCAGTCTGAATTCTAGTGAGTTTACAGACACCCCGCCCCCCGCAAAGGCCAGTAATAGTCATGACTTCCTCTCCGGGCGATTCACGTGAGCTCTTTGTGATGTCATGTCTGTTGGTCTCCAGTCTCTCTCTGGGGATTGGCAGCCTGTCTCTCCTAGTGTGTTTAGAGATGCTACCCCCAAGGCAAGCAAGAGTCATCACTTCCTCTCTAGGCAACCCAAGTGAGCTCTTTGTGATATCATGTCTGTTGGTTTCCAGTTTCCCTCTGGGGATAGGCCCCCAGTCTGTATCCTAGTGTGTTTAAAGACCCCCCCCCCTCACCAAGGCAAGTAAGAGTCATGACTTCCTCTCCAGGCAACTCACGTCAGCTATTTGTGATGTAATGTCTGTGGGTTTCCAGTCTCCCTCTGGGGTTTGGTCCCTGCCTGACTCCAAGTTTGTTCAGAGATCCTACCCTGAAGGCTAGCAAGAGTCATTACTTCCTCTCCAGGCAACCCAGGTGAGCTCTTTGTGATGTAATGTCTGTTGGTCTCCAGTTTCTCTCTGGGGATAGGCCCCCAGTTTGTATCCTAGTGTGTTTAAAGACCCCCCCCCCACCAAGGCCAGTAAGAGTCATGACTTCCTCTCCAGGCAACTCACATCAGCTATTTGTGATGTAATGTCTGTGGGTTTCCAGTCTCCCTCTGGGGTTTGGCCCCCGCCTGACTCCAAGTTTGTTCAGAGATCCTAACCTAAGGCCAGTAAGAGTCATCCCTACCTCTCCAAGCAACTCAGGTGAGCTCTATATGATATCATGTCAGTTGGTCTCCAGTTTGTCTCTGGATGCTGGACCCCAGTCTGAATCCTAGTGTGTTAAAAGACCACCCCACCAACGCCAGTAAGAGATATGACTTCCTCTCCAGGCAACTCATGTCAGCTCTTTGTGATGTAATGTCTGTTGGTCTCCAATTTCTCCCTTGGGATTGGCCCCCAGTCTGACTCCTAGTGTGTTTAGTAATGCTACCCCCAAGGCTAGTAAGAGGCATCACTTCCTCTCCTGGCAACCCAGGTGAGCTCTTTGTGATATCATGTCTGTTCGTCTCCAGTCTCTCCTCTGGATGCTAGCCCCCAGTCTGAATCCTAGTGTGTTTACAGACACCCCCCCCCCCCCCGCCCAGCCAAGACCAGTAAGAGTCATCACTTCCTTGCCAGGCAACTCAGGTGAGCACTTTCTGATATAATAGCAGTTGCTCTCCAGTTTCTCT
The DNA here is from genome assembly GCF_049243985.1 of Paroedura picta. Lineage (NCBI taxonomy): Eukaryota > Metazoa > Chordata > Lepidosauria > Squamata > Gekkonidae > Paroedura > Paroedura picta. The sequence goes on from NC_135373.1 coordinate 34,400,443, forward strand.
CTAGATGTTATCCCACAGTCTCTGGGGTTTTAGAGATCCTACCCACCAAGGCTAGTAAGAGTCACCCCTTCCTTTCCAGGGAATTCATGTGAGCTGTTTGTGATGTAATGTCAATTGGTCTCTATTTTCTCTCTGCATGCTAGCCCCCAGTCTGAATCCTAGTGTGTTTAAAGACCCCCCCCCCAAGGCCAGTAAGAGTCATGACTTTCTCTCCAGGCAACTCACGTGAGCTCTTTGTGATGTAATATCTATTGGTCTCCAATTTCTCTCTGGGGATTGGCCCCCAGTCTGAATCCTAGTATATTTAAAGACACCCCCCCCCAAGGCCAGTAAGAGTCACCCCTTCCTCTCCAGGCAACTCATGTGAGCTCTTTGTGGTGTCATGTCTGTTGGTCTCCAGTCTCTCTCTGGGGATTGACACCCAGTCTGACTCCTAGTGTGTTTAGAGATGCCACCCCCTAGGTGTGGAAGAGTAATCAGGTGAGCTCTTTGTGATGTAATGTCAGTTGGTCTCTAGTTTCTCTCTGGGAATTGGCCCCTAGTCCGACTCTGAGTGTGTTTATAGACACCCGCCCCCCGCCAAGGCCAGTAAAAGCCATGACTTCCTCTCCAGGCAACTCAGGTGAGCTGTTTGTGATGTAATGTCAATTGGTCTCTAGTTTCTCTCTGCATGCTAGCCCCCAGTCTGAATCCTAGTGTGTTTACAGACCTCCCGCCCAGCCAAGGCCAGTAAGAGTCATCACTTCCTCTCCAGGCAACTCTTGTCAGCTCTTTGTGATGTAATGTCTGTTGGTCTCCAGTTTCTCTCTGGGGATAGGCCCCCAGTCTGTATCCTAGGGTGTTTAAAGACACCCCCCCCCCTCACCAAGGCCAGTAAAAGTCATGACTTTCTCTCCAGGCAACTCACGTCAGCTATTTGTGATGTAATGTCTGTGGGTTTCCAGTCTCCCTCTGGGGTTTGGCCCCCGCCTGACTCCAAGTTTGTTCAGAGATCCTACCCTGAAGGCTAGTAAGGTGAGCTCTTTGTGATGTAATATCAGTTGGTCTCCAGTTTCTCTCTGGATGCTAGTCCCCAGTCTGAATCCTAGTCAATCCTAGTGAATCCTACAGACAACTCACAAGAGCTCTTGGTTGTATTGTATTCACTACAAATGGTCCCACTTGTCTATATTTCTTGGAGACTAGCAGATGGCTATTAGTGGCCTTGGAGTGGGGGCAATCTCTAAACAAAATAAAGGACAATGGCCCAAGTCCAGAGAGAACATGGATACCAACTGACATGACATCACAAAGAGTTCAACTGAGTTTCCTGGAGAGGAAGTGATGACTTTACTGGCCTTGGCAGGGAGGGGGGGTGGCTATCTCTAAAGACATTAGGAGTCCAACAGGGGGGTCACATCTAGAGAGAAACTGGAGACCAAATGGCATTACATCACAAAGAGATAACCTGAGTTGCCTGGAGAGGATGGGATGACTCTTACTAGCCTTGATGAGTAGGATCTCTAAAAACACCAGAAGTCAGACTGGGGGATAACATCTAGAGAGAAAATTGAGAGCAACTGACATATCACTAAGAGCTCACCTGAGTTGCCTGGAAAAGAAGTGATGACTCTTACAGGTCATGGCTGGGTGGGAGGTGGGGCTGTAAACTGACTAGGATTCAGACTGGGGGCAAGCATCCAGAGACAGAGTAGAGACCAACTGACATTACATCACAAAGAGCTCACCTGGCTTGCCTGGAGAGGAAGTGATGACTCTTACTAGCCTAGGGGGTAGCAACTCTAAGCACACTAGAAGTCACACTAGGGTGTCAATCCCCTGAGAGAGACTGGAGACCAACAGACAATACATCACGAAGAGCTAACAGAGTTGCCTGGAGAGGAAGCCATGTCTCTTACTGGCCTTAGTGTGTGTGTGTGTGTGGGGGGTCTATAAACACACTAGGATTGAGACTGGGGGCTAGCATCCAGAGAGAAACTGGAGACCAACCGACATTATATCACATAGAGCTTACGTGAGTTGCCTGGAGAGGAAGTCATGGTGGTCTGGTGGTTTCCAGTCACTGGTGGTCTTCAGTTTCTTGCTGGAGGTTTGCCCCCTATCTGACCCTTAGTGTGTTCATCACGGCCGGTAACAGCCATCCCCTTGTCTCCAACAAATCTAGACAAGTGGGATGGTTTGTAGTGAATATAATACAAGAGGAAAAAAAACTATCCCAAGGCTACTATAGATGTAGTAAAATTATACAGAATACTTGAAATAAAGATTATTTGTTCTAGGAGTCAGACTGGGGCCAATCCTAAACACTAGTGTGTTTAGGGATCCCCCCCCAAGACCATTAATAGCCATCCCCTTGTCTCCAACAAATATAGACAAGTGAGACGGTTTGTAGTGAATACAATACAAGAGAAAAAACCTAGAGATAGCCCCCCCCCCGCCAAGGCCATTAAGAGTCATCCCTTCCTGTCTTGGCAACTCAGGTGAGTTCTTTGGGATATTATGTCTGTTGGTCTCCATTTTCTCTGTGGATGTTGACCCCCTGTCTCACCCTTAGTATGTTCAGAGATCCCCCCTCTATGGCCAGTAACAGCCATCGCCTTGTCTCCAACAAATATAGACAAGTGGGACAGTTTGTAGTGAATACAATACAAGAGAAAAAACCTATCCCAAGGCTACTTTAGATGTAGTAAAATTATACAGAGTACAAGAAATAATAGGTTTTTCGTTCTTGTTTATACCTGTATAGGATCCAACCAGAAAAGTATCTAGATATGTCCCGTTTTCAAATAATAATCTTCCTCAATGGTTGTCCTAAACATAAATACTCAAAATTAATATCTTACAAGATTGAAAGCCATTGTCGAAGTAAGAATGTAATTTACTGTATTAAATGTGCATGCGATAAGCTTTATATTGGAAAAAGCTGTCGCCAATTAAGGACCAGAATCCAGGAGCACAAGTCCCACCTTAAACATCTTGTCCCAGAAGCTCCTCTTGTTACCACTTCATTGAAGCAGGACACACACCGAATCAACTTCAATATTTTGGTACTGAAATATTAGAGCAGCAGCCTTATCAAAGAATAGACTCTAGGAGTCAGACAGGGGTCAACCTCCAAACAGAAACTGGAGAGCAACTAACATGACATCAAAAAGGTCTTACCTAAGTTTCCTGGAGAAGAAGGGGTCACTGTTACTGGCCTTGGTGGGGGGTTGGGGTGGGGGTTATGTTGGGAGTAGTCTCCACCTCGTCCTAGGCACAGAAACCACAGTAGAATTCACTCATGCTTGGGAGGGGATTAGGGGAGCAATGGAAGTCTCTAGTTCCCAATCTTGTGCCTGAGTCCAGTAAGGCAAAAGAGGAAAGGCTGTGGGCCCCTGGGCATCCACAGACCCTTGGTTAGAAATCCCTGTCCTAAGCCCTCCAAAACTTTGGGCCAATCTTGGATGACCCAAGTAAATTTGGACTTACAGGTCACCATACCAAAAAGTTTGATAATCGTTCAGTGTAACCTCTAAACAAACGTTGTTTTCGGCATTAGTCCCTTTCTGCAACCATTTACCATGTCCACCTAAGATGCACTAATGTTTTTGATTCCCTAGAAATCTTTCCACGCCTCAAATGATCTTCCCTGCTTCAGCCACTTTGTGCAAAAGGGAATACCAGAAGGTATCCATTGCTTAAGCCCGAGGTCAACTATGCTGAACATGAGTTCCTATCAGAACCATGAAAGTGGAAAGGAACTTCCCCCCCCCTCCTCTTCTCTCCTTGAGCTGTTGTGCTAATCTTTTTTTTTTCCTCTATGCTTTTAGAAATGATTGGGTCATTTCAGGCTGTCAAAGCTCCTTTGCCAGTTTGAAATCAGAGGCAATGCCCGAATGGTTGCATGCGTGATGTCTTGCCATGGCAAAGAGTCGGTGGCGGGGGAAAAGGGGATGGTTACCGATGTCATTTCAGGAGGTTTCTCATGAAAATGAATGAGGTGGCTCTCTGGATTTCGCCTTTTAGGTAATGCCGAGATTCAGGGGCCTGGCCCAGTGACAGAGGGAGAAATTATCTCTTCCCCTTGATTGTTTCGATTCTAAAGTGGAGCAAACAGCCGAGCATTTGCTGCCAAAGCTGATAAAATCGGCTGTCATTGTCAAGGGATTGAGATGCTATGGGAGAAAGAGGGGAGGTCAGGATTTCCGGAAATTGTTTTGTACTTGGGCTATTTCGGAATTAGATTGTGTGCTTAAGTGAATCCCGACTCCCTGCAAATTGTATTTGAAGCCTTCTAAGATCTTTTGTAAATTTCACTCTTTTAACTCTTTTTTCTCCCTACCCCAGTCTCAAAAAGAACAAAAGATCTCTGGTTAAAGGAGGAAGAAACTTGGGAGCAGCAGGCAGGCAGATAGACCTTGGTGTTCCCCATCCTTGCTGTTCAGGTTTGAATAATCCACCTTTTGATTAGTTCATTTGCATCCCTCCACAAAAGAATAAATGGATATGAAATTGACAATAAAAATCACAAACCCATGGGGCAGCATTATACTCTCCTGGGACATTCTGTTGCTAATCTAAAAGTTGCCGTTTCTCTTACAAAAGAACTTGAAAGAGACGGTTAAACGTGGAAATTGCTGAATTAGAATTCATTGATAAATCCAAGACCATGTAAAATCCCAAGCTTAAGAGGTCAAGAAGGACCTTGGATTCCTCACAATGGCTGTTAATATCTCGCATGTGCACTTTTACAGATGGCAACAATTAAACTGTACTCCCATGACTTCCTACTCTCTGCTAATCTTATTTCATCTTGCACTCGACTTTATGTTTGGCCTAATCAGAGTTGGAGTGACTCATCTCCACTCTGATTGGCTCACGTCTTGCTCCGAACCATTCTTCTCTGTAGACATGCAGTCACAGGAAAGGGCAGAGCCATGAGGGGGTTTGTGTGGTGGACAGGGAGCCCTTCCAAGGAGCCCTGCAGCCCCACAACAAGGTGCTTCCCTCTGCTTCCCTGCAGCCCGGGAGTGGTCACTTTTAACTGGCCACCACCACTCTGGTTCTTGGCTTTGCCTGGGAAGGGTCCAGGCCATCCTCCCTGCTCCCCCACCCCAATAATTCCCTGTTTGGTCAGGGATGGGATGTGACCTGCTGTAAGGCCAAATAGAAAGCACAAATGAGCCAGTCCGAGTAAATAGGAAAGGTGAATTCAATGTGTTTAGTTAGTGTATTGATAGCCTGTCTTTCACATTGAAACTCAAGGTGGATTACAGAGCACAGAAAGGAGGGGTGGGGGGGAATAATTCTACAGCACAGAAGAAGAAGAAGAGTTGGTTCTTATATGCCGCTTTTGTCTATCAGGAGTTTCAAAGCGGATTACATTTGCCTTCCCTTTCCTCAGTCCACAACAGACACCCTGTGAGGGAAGTGAGGCTGAGAGAGCCCCGATATTACTAAAGAAGAAGAAGAAGAGTTGGTTCTTATATGCCACTTTTCTCTACCTGAAGGAGTCTCAAAGTGGTTTACATTCACCTTCCCATTCCTCTCCCCACAACAGACACCCTGTGAGGGAGATGAGACTGAGAGAGCCATGATATTCCTGCTCAGTCAGAACAGTTTTATCAGGCCTGTGGTGAGCCCAAGGTCACCCAGCTGGCTGCCTGTGGGGGAGCGCAGAATCAAACTTGGCTCGCCAGTTTAGAAGTCAGCACTCCTAACCACTACACCAAGCTAGGAGTTCCCAACGCATATCTACGGGCTGATATCTTTCCTGGCCATCACCAAGTACTTTTAGAAAGCAGATGGAGCCAAGTGGGGCTTGGAAGCCTTCTGACCGGCCACTGGGGATTTGAATGTCTGTGCAGATTCTTTAAAAATGCTGCTTAGTCCACAGCTGCCTCCAGAGCACAAGGATATGCACTGTGTGACTGAAGGTAACTTGGGGCAGCCATGCTGAGTCAGAATTCCAAAGCCTCCAAAAGGTTGGGGACCCGTGCTAGAACATCAACAGATGAATTGTTGGCCCCCAAGTGCTCTCCCCTGTTGTTGGGATTGGGGGCATTCCCAGGATGGCCCAAGTGGACGGTGACAAGATAGCACTGTCAACTCTGCCAGCAACCCTAGAGAGGCACTGACTGTCGGAGCAGACAAGCCCGACCTTCGTAGATCAATGGTCTGGTTTGAGATAAGGCGGACTTCATGTGGCATTCAGGAGGTGTCAGCGTCACCCTGCTTATGCCCCTAATCTGCATCTCTCTTTCCTGAACAATCAACTCAGTGTCTGTAACCCCCCCCCCAGCAGCCCCAGCAAATGTTTTGCCTGCTGTCAATCACATGCCAATTTGAATTTTACTAAGCTCAAATCGAGGTTGATGTTTTGACAAAAAGGAGAAGAAAGAGCTGTCAAAGTGCCGAGGATGGATAAAGAAAGGGAAATGATAGGTAGTGCGGAAGTGGTCTTTGTTATTTGTTGGGAGGGAAGCCACATCATTTCATAGGTCATGGTACGGAGCCTGGGTTATGGTTAGCAGAGTCGGTCTGGGGTTTGCTGTGCCTGACTCTCCAGGTGTGAGAAAATAGAAAGATGCATTTCATAGAAGAAAAGGTATATGATGCAAATAAGAACATAAGAGAAGGCATGTTGGATCAGGCCAATGACCCATCTAGCCCATCTCACACAGTGGCCAAAACCTAGGTACCATCAGGAGGTCGACCAGTGAGGCGAAACTCTAGAAGCCCTCTCACTGTGGCCCCAAAACACCAAGAATACAGAGCATCACTGCCTCACTGTATCTTGTCCCCTCTGTATCTTGTGGCTAATAGCCACAGATGGACCTCTGCTCCATAAGTCTATCCAATCTCCTACATGTTACTTCAAGACTGACTCACAGACATCTCTTGTGAGCTCTGTGCTTTCCAGGTGTGTAGTGGATTGCTGTGGATTAGGACAGTGGCACATAGAGAGAAGGTGCTCAAGCCATCCACCCCCCCCCCATGCCATTTTCTCAACCTGAAATAGACCCAGCAGGTACTTTTCCCATTTAGGGGATGCACAATAGGTCTTCAAAACTGCACCGGGAAAAAGTCAGCCATCTACAAAGATCTGATATTGGAAAATATGCAAAGCAATGGACATCGTTTTGGGATTATATGAAAAAATAACTATCCAGACTTTGTGAAGATTTGTAAAATTTAACATAGCAACAGCAGGTTCTAAGCATAGTTATGTCACAGATTTAAGTTTACTATTTCATTTGTTAGGACTAGGAGAGAAGTCTTGAATGTATATTTGTATTTATTTGTGATTGAATGTTAGATTGATTAATTTATGGATTAGTGATGGGTAAGGATATTTTGTTTGATATCACAGTAAAATATTTGAATTGGAAAAAAAGGAAAAAACTGCACCGGGAAAAAGTCCAAGACTATTCTCCCTGGGCACAATGGTCATTATACGAATCAGACCCCCACATGCTAGAGAAATGTGAAGCTCACTAAGCTTCTCAGTAGAATAGGGTCTGTTTTGTGGACACAATGTCCCTCCCAGCTTCCTTTGACAACCTATTCACTTACAAGAATTAGGCAGTAGGAGATACGGAAAATACCAGCTCTGCCTTGGCAAATTCCTAGGGATTTTAGGGTAGTGCCAAAGAGGGTGCAGAGTGCAATGAGCATTACATGGTGCCCACCACCCAAAGTTGCCATTAACTCCAAGGAAACTGATCTCTGTAGTCTGAAGCACTACACTTCCAGGAAAACCTCAGGGCCTGCTTTGAGATTAGTAATCCTAGACCATCGCTCAGCGTAGAGGACACTGACCTTGACCAACTAAGGGTCTGACTCCAGAGAAATCAACTTCATATATTCCTTTTGAAACTATTTAGCATGCAAGACTAGTGACATCGGCATACCTGAAACAAGGAAACTTGCCTGAGCTGCTTTGGTGCTGGAACGTGTTTTCAAGTTACAACCAACTCATGACAACCCCATAGGGGTTTTCAAGACAAGAGATGGACAGAGGTGGTTTGCCAATGCCTGTTTTTGCGTAGCAACCCCAGACTTCCTTAGTAGTTTGCGATACGAACCAGGGCTGACCCTGCTCATCCTATAAGGGCTGATGAGATCCTGCCTGAGCCATCTATGTCAGGGCCTAAGATGCTTTACTAAAGAATAAACAAAAAAGACTCAACTCGTGCCTGCAAAGGAGGTTATTGCCAAGATGAAAGGCATTAATCCCTTGCATATAAAAACCCACGAGTACACCATGGTCCTCAGTTTATGCTTTGCCAACCATCCTGTCCCTCCTTCCAATTATCTGTACACAGACCACTTTTCTGGTCTTCCTAGTGGGTAACTGGCAGCTGAAACAATTCACCGGATGTGTGTTTTATGGCCAAGTTTCACATCTTAAATGTTCTGTGCAGCGGGCAACATAATAGCCCATTGAATCCAAAACACATCAGAGCCCGAGTTCCCACATCACCTTGAATTACACATGATATCAGCAGTTTCCTTGAAGGGAACTGGGCTGTTATATTTCCAGACACTTCTCTGGTCTCCACCCTGAAGCCACCTTCTATACAAATATGATATTCCGCAGGGTACATCATTATTGGGAAGTTGCATGCATAATTTATGCTGAGACCTTCTGATTCTCTGCCTGGATGGGCAAGTGACATTTCCAAAGGAAATTTAGCTAAACAACAGCGTTGAGCTCCCAATACTCTTTGACAAGTTTAATAAGCTCATTTTTATGTTTGCAAAATAGCCTGACCTTAACTTTTACTCGACCACCAAGGGGAAAGGGAAGTGATATTTGTATGAGAATGTCACTGCTGCGTTAAAGAAAAGGATAATGAGTATGAATTTAAGTTTAAGTGGCAAGAAGACCCAAAAAAAGCCACTTTGTTTTGTTTTTCTGCATTTCCAAGGGCAAGTGGACTCTGTTTGCGACTGTCAGTTTTCTTTCCAGTGGCAGGCTCTGATCTTGTGATAGAAGATGTGTTGTCTCCAAGCCCACCCCAAGATATTAAGCACGTTAGGGTATAAGTGCAGAAGCTATTGACGTGGAACATCTACTGCCGCAGTCCCTAAAATGGAAATGATAAAGGAAGTGATGTCCACTGGCCTGCAGTGGCAGCGGCACCAACAAGGCCCAGCCCTGAGGCCTGCTCATTGCTGTGGCTGCTGCCAGTCTTCTGAGGCTGCTCCCACCCTACAGAGAGCAGGAGCAGCCTTGGAAGAAACTCACCAACGGCCGTGGCTCCAGAGAACAAGCGGGCCTCAGTGATGAGGCTTGCTGCTCTGGTGTCATGGCTGCCAGCCTTCTGACGCTGCTCCTGCCCTCTGGAGAGCAGGGGCAGCCAGCCTTGGAAGACTGACAGAGGCGGCAGCAGCAAGTGAGCCTCAGTGTGGGCCCCAGCCGTGGAGGCCAGGCCAGGCCAGGCCAGGCCAGCCACGGCGCCCAGGAGCCACACAGGTAAGGAGGGAAAGGGAGTGGGGAGTGGGGGGAGGGAGCCTTGGTGTGTATATCTGAGAAGGGGGAGTATGCAGGGGACAAGAATTCCCGCCCCAGCTTATTTAGATGTTCAACATAAGGGGCGAGAATCCTAGTTGGCAGATTTTTTTTTGGAATTCATTATTAGCTCTTCAAAGCATTGTTAAAAGAAAAGAAGAGATATTTGGGTCCCCAATATGCGTTCCTGTATGCTCCCTCCAGCAGGGTCAAGAGCTGCTCTGTGGGAGCCTTTGAGGCGAGAACAATTGTGTGAGGACAAAAGTTTAAAGCAGGGTAGAGATGCCTCTGCCAAGTAGCTGAGCTTGAGGCAGGGTCTTTCTTCCCTGCACATCACTCTGAGGCTGCAGAGAGAGCCCTCTTCACAGAGGGGTGTGCAGGGGAAGCATTTAAAGACCCTGCCAAGCAGCTGAGCCTCCGGATCAGCTGCTGGATGAGGTCTTTCTCAATAAGCTGAATCACAATCGAAGTGGGCTTCTCTGATTCGGCTGATTTAAATGGATGGGATGGGTGGTTTGGCTCGGATAAGCCTGAAAAATACTCAAATCTGCATCGCCCATCCCTGCATTTAAATGTTAGCAAATTTATGATGCAAATCATTGTGGATAGTTAAATAAACTATTTAAACTCAAGCTGTTGTGTCTTCATTGAAAGGGTGCCTCAGGCAAAAAAAGAAAAAAGAAAAGGGTTTCCAATCTTCATATGAGCCTTATACTGAATTAGTCTCTTGTTTCTTGTTCCATCATGGTCAGTATTGTCTGTTCTGGCAGTGGTTCTCCAGGGTCTCAGATTGAGGGCTCTCATATCAACTATCACCTGAATCCTTTTAAGCAAGCAAACAGAAGCTTTACCACTAACTTTAATGTACAATAGAGCCTCTTGTGGTGCAGAGTGGTAAGGCAGCAGGCATGCAGTCTGAAGCTCTGCCCATGAGGCTGGGAGTTCAATCCCAGCAGCCGGCTCAAAGTTGACCTAGCCTTCCATCCTTCCGAGGTTGGTAAAATGAGTACCCAGCTTGCTGGGGGGTAAACGGTAATGACTGGGGAAGGTACTGGCAAACCACCCCGTACTGAGTCTGCCAAGAAAACACTAGGGGGCGTCACCCCAAGGGTCAGACATGATTCGTTGCTTGCACAGGGGATACCTTTACCTTTGCCTTTTTATGTCATCATGTCCATTTCTTCTCCCTGATTTGTTGGGATTCACTGCAGAGCAACCTTATGTAAAAGGGTGCTCTTTTGTGTAGACTTTTAAGAAGGGGAAGGTGTGAAGACATTAATTGTGTTCTTCTGGACAGGAAAGAAGATGAATGAGTGGTAACCTTCAAGGCCCACCTCAGCTCACCTTTATGCAATGGTAAATGGGCCTAGCAAAAAGCAATAGAATGGTCAAAACACACACCCACACAAACACATTCCAAGTGATCACAGATTTGGTGGTTTTAAATGCTAGAGAAACTCCAGGTAAGTGATTCCTGAAGCCTCTCCTGGACATGCTTCTTTGATCTAGATTGGCCTGGTCAGAAGGTGGGACAAAGGAAAGGTGATAAAACTCAGAGGATCCAGGGAGATGTTCTCATTCGCATAGATTCCATCAAGGGTACAGACAGAGCTCCATGGGGTCGTGATGGGTCGGACATGACTTCGCAACTAACAAGAATGAGGTCAGGACCTTCTCTCCTGTTAAGTGTCACTCTTGGTCTGTCTCCAGATTGCTGCTCTCAGGGGCAATTTCCTGCTGCTTCTCAGAAGCCACATCTTCCTTTCTCTCTCTCTCTCAGCTAGGCATGTAGTCAGGCTCTGTCTCTGTCTCTCCTGCACACTATCAAGTATGGCAATTCTTTAATAAATCCTTTCCCCTTATTCTTAAATCAGCGTGTGCAGCTCCAATGACTTATTTACTCTGCTTGTTTACCAACTTGCTTGTACTTTTGCAACCTGATACTCCCCCCCCCCCTTCATGTAAACCTCCTTGGCCTTTCTGGCTTCAGGCTTGAAAATGACCAAAGGAACCCATTTGTTCAAGCGGAACCTAGAAAATGAATCTAGGATTTTCCTGTCGGCCAAGAAACATAGTTGCCTCTTTAGTCCTAAGAAGAGAGATACCTCTGAAACCTGCTCTTACTAGTCTACTATCAAAGTCACTCTAGCAGCGCTGCTTGCAAAGCATGGTTAAATTTAAGACAAATGGCACTGTATATAACTTAGGGAATATAACTTAGGGAAATTAACATATATCATGGGAGAAAGACAGCAGCAGGTGATTAATGAAGCCATTGGTTGGGTGAGGGGAGGGGGAAGAGTTTGGTAAACTGACAGCTTATAAAATGTTAGCACCTGCCTAAAAGGGAAAGGTTGGAAAGCAGTAACATGGGCCAATACCTTGGGTTAAGTGTGAAGCCTGTGAACCAGTAAATTGTACATCATCTACATTCAGATATACAGGCTTGTAGGCTCTTTGGTCCAGTGAACTTCATAATGGAAGAATTCAAAGCTCCCCTGGACACATGATTGAGCACCGGGCTTGCTCAGGTGTTGATAAGATTTTATAGGAGGATTAATGTTATTAACAGCATCTCTGCTTCATCTCCCATCTTACTGGAGGAACGCTATTGTATACCTTTTAAAATAGAAACCATAGAATTGCCACCTCCATAAGCTCCCATGAACAGTCCTTAGACACACACAGAGCCAGAGCCAGACTAATGCAAGGCCTTGACTGGCATGATTCAAAGAAAAGATATTTGGTATTAAATATCAGAATTCATAAACCCTTGGATCGGCATACAAAACAATCACAATAAAATTAGGATCGAGAAATGTCAAGGTCAAAGCTGAATAAAATGACAGCACGAATACCAAGAACCCCAAAAGGAAAATAATAAATATGTTTCTGTCCCAATCCCAGTCAACTTCTCAGATACGCTGGTTTTGCCTGTTCGGCAAAAGCAATTTATTGAAAAGAGACAAACTAAGCTTGTGATATTTTTTGTTAATAATGAACTGCAATACCTATACAGTTCATTATTAACAAAAAAATAGCATGAGCTTAGTTTGTTTCTGCAAGACCTGTACAGTTCAGTGTATTCACCATCAGCTCCATCTTCACATCACATCACGCCACCCACTTTGGAATGCAACTTCCCCACTTTCCCAGGCACATTCATAGCCCAAAGGGTAAAGGTAAAGGTATCCCCTGTGCAAGCACCGGGTCATGTCTGACGCTTGGGGTGACGCCCTCCAGCATTTTATTGGCAGACTCAATACGGGGTGGTTTGCCAGTGCCTTCCCCAGTCATTACTGTTTACCCCCCAGCAAGCTGGGTACTCATTTTACCGACCTCGGAAGGATGGAAGGCTGAGTCAACCTTGAGCCGGCTGCTGGGATTGAACTCCCAGCCTCATGGGCAGAGCTTTCAGACTGCATTTCTGCTCCCTTACCACTCTACGCCACAAGAGGCTCATGTGGTGAACCCCAAGGGGCGAACTCCAAAAACCAGGCTGTGCATCTCCAAGGACAGTGTTATATAGATAACATGGAAGCTTTGTCTCCTCCCAACACCCATAGCCTACCCGGAGATCAATGTGAACCAATAAACAAGCCCACACTCCCAAGTAAGAATACAAAGGATGTACTCAGTGAAAACCATGACAGGATGTTGATGCCTAGGCAGGTCCTGACAGCTGCCAGTTGTCCCTGATGTTTATCTTGATGCAACTTCATGGCACCTTGCAATAAATGTGTCAGTTTTTAATCATTAGAATGGTGACAGAGGAAGGTTATCAAGCTATTTGTAGCTTTTAAAATTTATTTATTTACTTCCTAAGACCATTTTTACCCCAGTCTTCTTCCGAAAGCTGACTTTGAGTTGTCCTTGTGTGCAATGTTTCTGTCAGGGTTTGTTTTGTTTTTCGGCTTACTCACTCCCACCCACCTGCAGCCCACTTTTCCATGAGTGAGGTGGACAAACCACTCCCTCTCTTCCTCCACCATGCTGAAAACAGTGGGTTCATTTTCTTTTTTAAGAGGAGCACTAAAACATCAATTTATCGCTGCAGCATTGTGACAATAGGTTTAGCAGGTTCCCTGAATTTCCAGATTTTATTTTTATAAAAAGAAACCTTTGGCCTCTTCCCTTGAAGAGATATGCCCTTTCCCTTATACATCCACAAGGAAATGGACTAGAGACATTTGTTTTAAAAAAAATGAAATCTGAGAATTCAGAGAACCTGCTGAGCCTGTTGTTACAGTGCTCTAGCAATAAAGCAATACTTGAATGCCTTTTTTAAAAAATAAAAGGGGGTGCTGTGATTCCCTCCATTAAAAATCCTTATTATTTAACCCATGTGTGTGGGGTGCTATTGACTGACTTAATTGTGAAAATGCAGTGGGAAGACAGAATTGCGTTCAAACCAGTTCCACTGGAAGGCCCATTATGCACGGAGTGGAAGGTCCGCATTTGGGGTGGAATGGCGGTGGCTAAAATCACCAATTATGCACGCTGCAGGCGGCAACCGGGTGCAGAGTCAACGTATGCCGCCGAAAAAGCTGCGTTAGCGAGATGCGGAAGATAGGCCCATTATGCACGGCCGCCGAAACAGCGATTTCGGGTCACATGGAAAATGCGGACGGGGAAGAAGTGAAGCAAACCGCTTATGCACGGGATGGGACGCAACGGCGGCAAAACCCAGAGTAACCAATTATGCACGCGGCGACCCCGGCGCTGCTTCTGGTTCCGCCCCGGTCACCCAGAAGCTGCGCTTTCTTCCGCGTTTCGCTAATGTGGCTTTTCGGTGGCATGCACCGAATCTGCGGCCAGTTGCAGCTGGCACCGTGCGTTATCGATGATTTTAGTCGCCACCATTCCATCCTGAATGTGCGCTATTCCCCCGTGCATAATGGGACAAAGTGGAGCTTCCCGGGACCAGGGTACAACCAGAAGTGGCTCTGAAGTAGCCGCGTGCATAATCGGATACTCTGGGTTTTGCCGCCATTGTGTTCCGTCCCATGCGTAAGCGGTTTGCTTCGCTTCCTCCTCCTCCACGTTCTCCATGCCGCCGTTTCAGCGGTCGTGCATAATAGGCCAATGTGTGTTTATCATGTCACAAGCCTCACAAACTGAACTGGTTTGCTTAGCTCTTGAAAGTTCACGACTCGTGATCTAGGAAGGCCATGAAGCTCAAATGCGATCTGAAGAGAAACCAGAGTATAATCAGAAATGGAATAATATAGCATTTCCCCAGTTGTAGAATTTTGAAACAAGCTGTGGGTGTTGTGAGACAAACTGAGTTCAGCCACCACAGTCTTAATTTGGGGGTAGTGGTGGATGGTATTTCAGTACTCCAAGATTTATTCATTTATTGAAACATTTATAATCTATCTTTCCTTGTAATTCAATCATTTAAAATATTTTCATTTTTAAAACAAAAGAATAAAATAACAACCCACTGAATCTTCTGGTTGTCAGCTTCTAGTTGTTTTCCCACCTAAGAGTGTCCACTTGTAATCTACTACAATCTACATCTCCTACCATGTAGAACAGGCTATCTGATTGGGGGGGCGGGGGGGGCATGTGTCACCATCTTTGGATGCTTTATAAGATCATTCCCCCAGACTCCTCCCACCCATCAAGTCCCAGCTGACTTTGGTTCTCATGGCAGGAGATATTTAGACCCTACTTAGGTTCTGAGATCTGATGAGATCTGGTTAGCCTGGACTATCCAGATCAGGTCACGTACACACATACACACACACACAGAAAGATTTCATGTCATTTCATGTCATTTACATTTCAGATTTTAAACCAATCAAACATGCACCCTTTCAAATGACATCTCATTCTTTATTTTTAATTTAATTAAATTTAATTAAATTTAATTTAATTATGATTTACTAATCAGGGAACAAGGGTAGAGAGACCCCCAGATTCCAAATGAAAGTTTTACTTTCCTCCAAATAAAAAATCTCAGTAATTCTCCCAGATATTGCCTTGTCATTTGAATCCATTGATCTAGCAATCAAATGGTAACCAGACAGTCAGGGTGATAAACTTCTAAAAAATACCTAATATTCCAGAGGGGGAAAAAATGTCCCCAGGAGTTCAGAGCTCCAGCGTGGGATTCCCCCCCCCCTTCCCTTTTATTGGCAGTGCTTTTGCTCATTCATTAGATCTGACATCTGCTATTGATGTCAATTATGGTAATTAATGAAAGATTTCCCAGGCACTGGTTGGCATTCTGTCAGCGGTTCCATGTGCAAAGTTGGGGGATGCCATTAGAACTTGCATGGGAGATTTATTTAGATGGCTCTATTGGGTTAGCGTGGGCTGTGAAGTCAAATGCTCCTGGATTAATTTCCACCGAGACCCGCCAATTAAAATGTAAAATGGAAATGGAGGGAAAAATATCTACAGAGACGTGATGGATGGAGTTACCTGCTGCAAAATGGCTTTAGCACAGAAGTCTGGACAAAGGTAGGCAGAGAAATATGAGCTCTGGTTGAAACATTTGTATAGATTTAAGATCCGCTTCTATGGTATTGTTATCAATATTGCCTGAGCTGAAGCAAATGGTTTTCTAATGTCATATTCTCCTGCCCTAGCATGGGGTCCTTGGGGTGCACAAGGCAAGGCAGGGAACTGAAAAGCCAAAGGGGCAGGGGGAAGGCAAAATAGACATATTTACAAATGGAAGGGACATGGCTCAGTGGTAGAACATCTGCTTGGCATACAGAAGGTCCCGGGTTCAGTCCCTGGCATCCTGAATTCACACCTAGACGGTTATGGGAAAGTACTCTGCCTGAGACCCTGGAGAGCCAGTATGAGTAGACAATATTGACCTTGAAGGACCCATGTCCTTCAGTATATGGCAATATAAGGCAGCATCACGAGACCACGGTAAAATGGCAGCTGATTTGTATGCAGAAGGCTCAACGTTTAGTCCCCAGCAGTTTAAAAGGCCAGCTTGAAGGTGAGATCCTTAAAGAGCTGAGGTTCTTGACAGGCCAATTGCCTGACTTGGTATAAGACAGTTCTTGTGCTCTTCTAAAGAGTAGGAGCCATGAATCAGTGATAGAGCATTTTCTTAGAGAGCCAGCTTGGTGTAGTGGTTAGGAGTGCAGACTTCTAAGCTCGTGAGCCGGGTTGGATTCTGCATGTCAGAGCATGCGGTGGAGGAGGAGCTGAAGTGTGATCAGCTAGCCCTTAGCCCCAATCGGGCTAATCAGCCAGGGCCCAGCCAAGCTGATTCTTGACCATTTGTGTCAGCTTTGCCCTCGACAGCCCCCACAACCCACTCTGAGAGCTCACTGGAGTGCCAAAGATGGCGATGGTGGGTTGATTTAACAGACTGCCACAGGAGCACCTGACTCATGGTGTGCTGTCAAAGTAGATGGGACCAAGGTTAAGGTACTTTGATGGATGATACCTGAGGCCCCAGGTGTAGCTGTTTAGATCCTGGCC
The DNA here is from genome assembly GCF_049243985.1 of Paroedura picta. NCBI lineage: Eukaryota > Metazoa > Chordata > Lepidosauria > Squamata > Gekkonidae > Paroedura > Paroedura picta. Next base: position 34,417,400 of record NC_135373.1, read on the forward strand.
AGCAGTTGCACTTAAGGAAGGACTGTAATAGCATTTCCTTCTGGGTACAACTACACGCTGAACCTACCCATCGCTCTGAACTCTGGCTCCTGCCTTGACCCCACTCAAGGAAACTCTGTCTGCCTGTTCATCGGTTCCCTGACTCCTGTTTTGGCTCCTGGACTTTGGCTTTGGTATTCGGACTTCTGACTTGGCTCCTGACTTTGCTCCTATGGTTTCTTGACTCTGGCTTGTGTTTTGACTACTTTCCCTTCTTGCCCTCTGGACTCAGAGACTTGCTCGGTTGGGAATAAGACACAAACGAGACTGGGACGGTATTTGGAAAGCGATTCAGTCTCGGCTTAATGGCTGAAGGTGTTAGAACTTGTTTTCGCCCCTGTGTGCCCGGGTAGAGCAGCACAGTGGAGATGCTTCTTGATAACTTGGTCCTCAAACAACAGGAGCACACAAACAAGCTAACAACAACAACAACAAAAAACCTGTTCAACTGCAGGAAGTATTGTTCTAGTATCTACTGAATGACATGGAGGATCAGTAAATACTAGAAAAAAATACCTCCTACAGTTGCTCAGTTAAGAGGTGAGACACAATCCACTGTGAGCCAGGGACCATTGAAAGCTTCTGTCCTGATACTTGGTTAATGCAGCTGCTGAAGAAAGTTATAACAAATGCAGAAACAGAAGGTTGGGGCCCAGTGAAAAATACAGAAAAGTAATTAAACCAAAGGACACTGGGACACCTATATGACAATACAAGATTGATGAATCTAGCATAGCAAGTAGGCAAGGAGTCTTCAATCTTCAAATATCATTTCTTTAATGAGCAGTCTTCTTTAAGGATTCCCAACATGTTTCGCTAAATAGCGCTTTCTCAAGGGATTCCAAAATTGAAATTCAACACAATAGGATATTCAATTCCAGTAGAATATTTTCAGCAGTAAACCAAAAGCTATTGCAAAACAATTCCAAAAGCAGCTATGCAAAGCTTGCTTACAGGCGTTCCAGACGTCTGGAAAGGTGTTGAGAATCCTTAAAGAATACTGCTCATTAAAGAAATGATATATGAAGATTGAAGAGTCCTTGAGTATCTATGTTGAATTCTGTGATCTTGTCTTACCATATAGGTCATTATAATTTTTGATTTACATATTATTGTATTATTGTGTACTAGCAAAAAATCCCATTGCAACCAGGAATGCAAGGGCGCTAGGGCCCAGGGGACACCGGCAGGCACAGATCTCTCTCTCTCTCTCTCTCTCTCTCACACACACACACACACACACACACAGCAGGACCCATAGGAGGTAATCAGGGTTCCTTCATAGCAGGGAAGCAAGGTTCATTTGCAGTTTGTCTCTGTCTCTCCCTCCCCCTCATGGCAGGAGCCAGAGCAGATAATCGGGTCATTTGCAGTTTGGCAGGACTCCCTGTGTGTCTCTCTCAGGCGTCTGAGAGCAAAGTGGCTAGCGTCCAGGGAAGGAGGGCGGGAGCTGGAGTGGGAGGGCCCTGATTGGCCCTATTCCATCTCGGACAGCCAAGACACTTTCCATCCCCAGGGCTGTTTCACAAATATTAAGAGGAACAATGGATAAGGATATCTAAGTACACAGAAACTGGGGTGTTCGGGGTTTTTTGCTGCTATATTGATGTCTTGGGCCATGCTGTGGTAATTGAGGAGTGACCTCTGTGGAGCAGATGGTTCTGGGATGGTGGATTCTGAGTGTGAGGAGGACAGAATGGCTACCTCTCAAAGCATGGGAGATGTCCCAATCACTCACGCCTTTTCACGGATATTGAGTAGGGACTTCCATGGTCATCCTGATCCCTGCCAGTCTTTTGTGGCCTGTAAGGCTCTTGAGGGTTAGAGGAGTATATCATCCTCATGGGCCACAGATAACTGCATCCCTATAACCCAGGCACTCTCAAACAGGCTTCAAGAAACCCTGGGGTTTCTTAATGGCTCTGGAAAGGACTCCTGAATGGGTGGGATTTAATTAATTTTTATATTTTTAAAATGTGTTAAACATTTGTTAGATGATAGGACCATAGACAATCATACCAACCCACCCAACCCATCCCAAAATGGTCAATGAGAGGCCTGGAGTGGATGGGAAGGGGAGGGGGCCCAAGTGGTTGTGTACACAGAGATGCTTCCCAACCATATTCTGCCTGATTGTGCCACTTCTGGGATTTTTTGAAGCCTGAAGAATGTTTCAGGGGTTTCTCAGTGATAAAAAGAAGTCGAGAAAGGCTGCTATAGCCTTTCCTGTTTGGGCAGCCTATTCTGGGCTGTTTTTTACTTGCCTTTTCAGGGATCTAAGATGCAGTGAGTTTGTCTCATCTTCCAAATGTGGTTTGTCAGGTCGGGCCCTTAGGGTTAGTGATGTTATTATTAAAAGGGAATGCCATCTGGTTACTGATTAGGAAATCCAAGACAGATCAAATGTGGAGGGCTGCATGTTTTTGTCTTGGCAGCCACTGCTGGGCAGCCTTGCCCAGTTTGAAACATCAAGCAATCCATCACAGATCCCTATACCTAGCAATCATAACATCCTTTCCACTAAGAATGGCATTTACCCATTTGAGGTTTCATGGCATGCCAACTGGAGTTCGCAGTGGTTGATTCCTCCATATCCCTCTGTCTGATCGTCTTTGTATTCGTGATATGGAGGTAACTGAGGATCTTACACTTTATATTCTGGACTGACCTCCATACAACGACCCGAGAACTAAATGCGTCAAGAAACTTTTACCCACTGCTTGGGGCATAGAGAAATCTGAGTATCCAAGCTGTGGTTGGTTTATTCCATACATGTATCTTGCATTGTGCTCATTATGTGTTCTGTTTCCTTTCTCTTCCAGGACCCTTCTTCTGCCTTTAGGACTGCAAACTACATGCAAAGATTATTAGCAAAATAGACCATGGTGACATAGAACTCCTGAATATCAAGTGTTTGGGATAAAATGAGGAGAAATGCTCTGCATGTCAATTTCCTGGAATCACCTTTCTGACTCCTGTTGAAAATAAACTGTCAAATTCTATGGATTGTAGTTTGATCCATAGTTGTTTTCCTCATGTTCTTAATCTTTCCCCCAAGGGATCTTGGTTCTCCACTGAAATACCCTTTGGCTGCCGTATTGTCCTAGTTTTGTTAGTCATTTCTCTTGTGTGCAGGCACATCTGAGAAGCATATCGATACCCTAAGATCTGCTTAATGGAGAGAACCTATGACAATGTAAGGAAACAGAAAATAAAGAATCCTGGAAAACCGGAATGGGAAATAGCCTTGTGAAAATTTTAAAATCATCCATGTGTACTCCTAGAGTTTCAGAAAAGTTCCAAGCCTCATTTTATTTTATTTTTCAGAAAGGTGACAGACAAAAAGAGATTATACATAGCAAACTATTATCACTACACATCGACACTAACATTTGAACAAAAAGATTATTATACCATACTTCACAGCAATAATTCAAAATATAGTTGGTATCTAGAAGAGAACAGGCAAAATATAAATTGTTATAATACAACTAATTCAGGAAGAGCCTCTTGTGGCGCAGAGTGGTAAGGCAGCCATCTGAAAGCTTTGCCCATGAGGCTGGGAGTTCAATCCCAGCAGCCGGCTCAAGGTTGACTCAGCCTTCCATCCTTCTGAGGTCGGTAAAATGAGTACCCAGCTTGCTTGCTGGGGGGTAAACAGTAATGACTGGGGAAGGCACTGGCAAACCACCCCGTATTGAGTCTGCCATGAAAATGCTGGAGGGCGTCACCCCAAGGGTCAGACATGACTCGGTGCTTGCACAGGGGATACCTTTACTTACAACTAATTCTATGTAAAGTTATACATTTTTTAGAATTGTTCACATAGTGCGGCCGCGACTTACCGCGGCCGCCATTAGAGAAGCGGCGAGGCGGGGGGCGGAGGAGGGATGGCGCGTGCTTGGGCGCTCTTATCCCCCTCCCCGGCGCACGTGAGCAGGTTGCCGTGCGAATGCGCGGCGTACGGAGCCGGGGAGGGAGGAGCGAAGCGTGGCGCTTAAATAGGCGCCACGTGCTCGCAGGCGGCCTCTTTCCTCGGCCAGCCAGCGAGCAGCACCGGGCGAGGCGAGGTTGTGCGGGGGGACTGGGAGGCCATCGGGAAGAACTACCCTCCGCTTACTCTCCTCTCCACCTTTCATCTCCGCCCGCGGCTCGCTCTTCCCTCTCCCTCGGCTTGGCTTTCGGGGAGGGGGAGCAAGAACAGGTGTAATGGCTCCAAAACGGCAACGGGCTTCCAAAAAGGCGCCGGGCCGAGCCCAGGCGCAGGCCGGGAGGGGAGGTCAGGAGCCGGAGCCTCCCACGAAGAGGGCCGTGGCAAAACGGGCGAGCGCAGCCCGAGCCCGGGCAGCATGGGTGGGGGCCATTCCAAAGCAGAAAGGGCCAGGATTAGGGGCCGAGGGAGGAGCCGCGGAGCAGCGCACGGAGGGCGGAGGCGCGGGGCAGCCGGTATTAGGGCCGATCCAGCCCAGGGGCGGGGAGGCAGCGAGCCCACAGCGGGCAGGCCCGGCACCCCAGGCGCGGCAGGCAGAGACGCCGAGGGCGGCCAGGGGGCGGCGCCAGGCCCCAGCCTCCTCATCTCGCCATGGCAGGGGATTGGGGGATGGGGCACCTATGAGTGCCAGGGGAGGTAGGCTGGAGAGCCCAGGTCCCAGTGGCATGGGGGGGAGGCCCAGAACGCGAGACAAGAGGGAAGGCGCCCGGAGGGACAGGGAGGAAACGGGCGCTGGGCGATCCTCCGAGGCCTCAGAGAGTGAGGGATCGCAACAAAGGCAGGGCACTCCAGGCGGGGAAGCAGCAGCATACTGGCGGGGATATGCCCGTGCCATGTCACAGCATTCAGGGCATGGGAGGTCCCCCAGCTCAGACGCTCATCCCAGCTCCGGCTCCACGAGTTCTGACACAGAGAGCACGAGCCACGGGACAGAGGAGCCCTCGCAGGCTCCGGTGTCGTGCAAGCACAAGAAGCATCGCAGGCCTGCGAAGCGGCGTCGCTGCAAGGGGCGGTGCACTCACTCAAATGGTGAGTCAACGTCATCAAGTGACAGTGATGGGGCACACAGAGAAGGTCATTACTGGCTGGAAGGGGCGTTTGCCCCGGGCCTCCCAGCATGGCTACATAGGCGCAGGGCTGCGGCTAGACGCCTGCTGGCAGCTGGGGCAGTAGCAGGAGGAATGCAAGAACCTCCAGGCAATTATCGGGATACGGACGCCCCCCCAGGGATCCATCTCCCAAAGAAACTTAGGGAAAAGGCTTTGGAAGGCTATTTTGTAGACCTGTTTTCCTTTGTCAAATCAGGAAAAGGGGGCGACACAGGGGCTAAGAGGGATAAAAAGAAGGGAGACATACAGCATTGTGAGCGTAATTTCAGCAATTGGCTCAGAGGCTTTACTGAGTATATGGCTTTAATCGCAGCAGCTTACCCAGAGCGGGGGTGGCACCTGGCCCGCTTCCTCTCTCACGTTCTTGAGGCTCGAGACTGCGGTGGGGAGGAAGCGGCTATGGATTACGAACGGGAAGTCAGGGAACTGGCTTCCCACAATCCTGCAGCCAGATGGGATCTTAAGCACCAGGGTTCCTGGTTGGTGAAAGTGGGGTCTCATATGCGCAGTCCGAGGGAGCGAGAGAAGAGGGCATCATCATTTAGGAGGCTAACAGGCTTACCCTGTTGGGACTTCAACAGGAAAGCTTGCAAACGCCTGCAGTGCAGGTACAATCACGTGTGTGAGATTTGCGGGGGAGGGCATGCTGGCCAGTACTGTAACAGGGCTGGAGGGGCACAGCAGCCCTTTCGAGGAGCTCGGTCTGCCAACAGGAAGGAAGGCGGATCGGGCGCAGGAACCCCTTCCGCCACTGCAAAGCCCAACTGAGGCCATCCCGGTGGAGCTGCTTAGCATCGCCCATACCCCAATACGGGTAAGTGTGCTAGAGAGAATGCTGAAGGCCTACCCCAATAAGGAGAAGGCAGCATATTTGCTGCAAGGATTTCGGGAAGGTTTTCGCATACCATACATGGGTGACAGGCGAGCAACCAACTGCTCTAACCTAAAATCCGCATTGGAAATGCCAGGCGTGCTGCAGGAGAAGCTGGCTAAGGAGTGCGCTGCAGGCCGCATAGCAGGTCCCTTCAAGTCCCCGCCACTGCCCAATCTCAGGGTATCTCCCCTGGGGGTAGTGCCAAAGAAAACGCCGGGTCAATTCAGGCTTATTCATCATTTATCTTATCCCGCAGGCTCTTCGGTTAATGACTTTATTCCACCAGAACTTTGTTCAGTGAAATATGCCTCTTTTGACCAGGCAGTAGCAATGGTAAGGGAATGTGGACAAGGGGCCCTGATGGCAAAATGTGATGTGCAATCCGCATTCAGGCTCCTACCGGTGCATCCTGCGGATTTCAGCCTTCTGGGCATGAAATGGGACGGCCAGTGGTACGTTGACAAGGCCATGCCCATGGGCTGCTCCGTGGCATGCGCTGCGTTTGAGTCATTTAGTTCATTCTTGGAGTGGGCGGTGAAGCACGCGCATGGATTTCAGGCCCTGAGTCATTATTTAGACGATTTTATTCTTGCAGGCCCCAGAGGAACAGATGCATGTGCAGAAAGGCTGCGAGCCTTCCAGGCCGTGGCGGCGGAGCTGGGGGTTCCCCTGGCTGAGGAAAAAACGGAAGGACCCACAACCAGACTCACATATTTGGGTATTCAATTGGACTCGGTCTTGGGCCTGTCTAGGCTGCCAGAGGACAAGCTGGGAGCACTAAGGGACAGACTGCAGGGCATGTTAGGGAGGAAGAAATGCACATTGAAAGAGCTGCAATCCATACTGGGGCTTATGAATTTTGCCTGTAAGGTAATAGCTCCTGGACGTGCATTTAGTGCCAGATTGGCCAGAGCCACGAGGGGGGCTTGGTATGCGGGGCATCATATTAGAGTTACCAGGGGCATGAAGGAGGATTTGAGGGTATGGCTGTCCTTCCTGCAACGCTACAACGGGGTCACCATATGGCAAACACCGATTGATTTGGGGGAGGCGCTGCAAGTACATTCTGATGCAGCAGGTAGCCTGGGATTCGGAGTATTTTACAACAACCGCTGGTGTGCAGCGGGCTGGCCAGAGAACTGGCCAGCGGGGGTGTGTAGGGACCTCACCTTTCTGGAGCTGTTCCCCATTTTGGTGGCGGTGGAGCTCTGGAAGGAGGATTTCGCAAACAGTAAGGTCCAATTTTGGTGCGATAATATCGCAGTGGTGCAAGTGGTAAACAAACAGTCATCGAAATCTGACAGGGTAATGCGATTAGTCAGGAAGTTAGTGCTCACTTGTCTGGATGCTAATATTACATTTCGGGCGAGGCACGTACCAGGTGTGGACAATGAGATAGCGGACGCTCTATCTCGTTCCCAGACCGACAGATTTTGGCGTTTGGCCCCCGGGGCGAACAAGGAGCCAGAAGAGTTTCCAGCCAGACTGTGGTCCCTTGGGGAAGACTGATCCTCCAGGGCGTGTGGGAATCGTTGGCCCCATCCACCCGGCGAGCATATGAGGGAGCAGCTCAGGGCTTCGTGGACTTTGCCAAGGCGGCTGGACACCAGGCGGCTTGGCCGATGTCGGAAAATTTGGTGCTTCAATACCTAGCACACTTGAAGGAACGGGGCATTGCACCAGGGTCAATGCGAGTCAGATTGGCCGGGCTGTCCTTTGTTAGCAAGATGCTCGGGGCTTGGGATCCAGGCAGGTCCTTTCTAGCAAAAAGAGCAGTGCAAGGCTGGAAAAGGATGGAGCCAGTCAGGAAGGATGCAAGGAGGCCTATCTCACGTCAGTTACTCCATCAGATGCTGGGGCAGCTGGACAGGGTTTGCAGCAATGCCTATGAGGCAAAATTGGCAGGGGCAGCATTTACACTGGCCTTCTATGCGGCTCTTAGGGGGGGCGAGTTTCTTTCCCCGGCTAGGGCATCGGGGGAAAAGGCTCCTCTTGCCAGGGAGGACGTGTTCTTTCATGGGGATTCATTGGGGATCACGATACGTCGCTCAAAGACGGATCAGAGGGGCAGAGGGGTGACTATATGCTTACCAAAGGCACAGTCAGGGAGCCCATGCCCGGTAAGGAGCATGCGATCTTTCTTGGCACGGCGGCCTGAGTTGCCAGGGGCTTTGCTCATTCACAAGGATGGGACTTGCCTTTCAAGATTTCAATTCGTGGCGATCATGCGGGCCTGCCTGAGGGGGTTAGGCCTGGAGGCGGGATGCTATGGCACACATTCGTTTAGGATAGGTGCGGCTACACAAGCCTTTAAGGAGGGAGCATCGTCCAGGAAGATCATGGGTGTAGGGCGGTGGAAGTCTGGGGCATTCCGGTCTTACGTACGTCCGGAATTGGACATTAATTGTTAATTTGTTTTAGGAGCAGGTTCACACAGGCTTCCAGTACGGGTCTTCGGACACAGTTATGTCTATTGGGCGGGAGCCTATGCCAACAGCTCCAGATGGGGACCCAACCTGGGCCTGGGAGAACACATCAACATCTCCTGGCTGGGGCGGAGAGGAATGCGATGGCCTGAATTGTTGGAGGCGGTGGCGGCGGAAGTTCGGAGCGCAGGGCCTCCAGCAGCCCTCATAATCCACCTGGGAGGCAATGATTTACCGTCCACGAAACGGGTTCAGCTGAAGATGTCCATCATCGGGGACTTGGTGGCGCTGCAGCGGAAATTGCCAGGGACTAAGATCATCTGGTCCAACATAGTCGAGCGACGGTTTTGGAGGGGAGCCATATCAATAGAGGCTGTGAACAGATCCGTCAGGAAAATCAACGCTGCAGTTAGCTCCATGACGCTCCGGCGGGGTGGCTTGGTAGCAAGGCACGACGGCATCATGCCGTCAGCGGACGTGTTGTACAGGGGGGACGGAATTCATTTGTCTGCCATGGGGCTGGAGTTATGGTTGAACAGCATCCGAACCACACTGTTTGATTGGTTGCGGGGGTGCGTGTTGGCGGGAGCAGGGCCGGCTGGCCCTGCTCTAGTGGCGGGGGACAAGGAAAAGGAGCCCAAACAGGTGGGGATTGAACAAAGGGAGAGCGATAGCACTCCCCTAACTGGAGGGCCTCAGGAAGAGGCATCCGCCTGGAATGCGGCCAACCCGGACGGGTAGGTCCAAAGCAGTCCAGGTGAGAGAGGCTGGAAGGGGCTGAGGGAGGTCCACGCCTCCCAAGGCATTCCAGCTGTCTCCAGCGGAGAAGACTCCATGGCAAGGGTTCTTGGGGCTCAGCAGGGGCTGAGACGAGGTACCCAGGGCGCCATGAGAGTCAGGGCTAGGGTCGGATGACCCAGGGGATGTTGGGCTCCTGATCCTCGTCAGCCAACACGTTGTGTTTTTGTTAAATAAAAGCTGTGGCCTGTTTGCCAATCCAGTAAAGGTGTGAGCGTCATCTTTGGGCCCCCACTGCCCGCCTGCAAGCTAAAGTGCGGCCGCGACTTACCGCGGCCGCCATTAGAGAAGCGGCGAGGCGGGGGGCGGAGGAGGGATGGCGCGTGCTTGGGCGCTCTATCCCCCTCCCCGGCGCACGTGAGCAGGTTGCCGTGCGAATGCGCGGCGTACGGAGCCGGGGAGGGAGGAGCGAAGCGTGGCGCTTAAATAGGCGCCACGTGCTCGCAGGCGGCCTCTTTCCTCGGCCAGCCAGCGAGCAGCACCCACCCTCCCACCCTAGGTTTTAAGGTTTTGGTATGGTTAAGGAATTTAGCAGCGTGTTGGGGTTTTGAAATTTTTCATAGTCACAGCAGGCGGGGGACAAGGAAAAGGAGCCCAAACAGGTGGGGATTGAACAAAGGGAGAGCGATAGCACTCCCCTAACTGGAGGGCCTCAGGAAGAGGCATCTGCCTGGAATGCGGCCAACCCGGACGGGTAGGTCCAAAGCAGTCCAGGTGAGAGAGGCTGGAAGGGGCTGAGGGAGGTCCACGCCTCCCAAGGCATTCCAGCTGTCTCCAGCGGAGAAGACTCCATGGCAAGGGTTCTTGGGGCTCAGCAGGGGCTGAGACGAGGTACCCAGGGCGCCATGAGAGTCAGGGCTAGGGTCGGATGACCCAGGGGATGTTGGGCTCCTGATCCTCGTCAGCCAACACGTTGTGTTTTTGTTAAATAAAAGCTGTGGCCTGTTTGCCAATCCAGTAAAGGTGTGAGCGTCATCTTTGGGCCCCCACTGCCCGCCTGCAAGCTAATGTATCTTTAACTTCTGCTTTCATAATAGACTCCACGTCTTTCTTCAAACTTCAAAATTGGTCTGTTTTTCAAATATGGCATTTAATTCATCATAACATATTCAGCCATTTTAGCATATCAGTCTTCTAAGCTTGGACAAACACTTTTCCATTTCACTGCATAAACAGTTCTAGTGGTAGTCACCATGTATTTGAATATCTTTCCCAAGATTTTTGGTTTATTCAATAATATTCCTCGTAGCATATTCTTAGGGTCCATAGGAAATTCAAAATTTAATGCATTTTGCATTTTCCCATGTATTTTTATCTAGAATTCTACTTTTTTTGCAAGTCCACCATATATGATTAAAAGTTCCATCTATTTGTTGACATTTCTACTTTAAATCCATTTTCTCAATGTTCCTGGGAGTGATATACCATCTAAAAATATTTTAAACCAATTCTCTTCATATCTGGCTGGCTGTAAACTTAATCTGTTTATCACATAACTGTTCCCATTGTAATGTAGGTATTTGCTATCTAAAATGTTGCACCTATTTAATCATGCATTTGTACTTGTTTGTCTTCTTTTTCAAATTTAAGAATTTGTTTTTATATCCTGTGTTTCACTACCCAAAGGAGTCTCAAAGCAGCTTACAATTTCTTTCCCTTTTCTCCCCACAACAGATCCCCTGTGTGGTAGGAGGGGTTGAGAGAGCTCTGGCAGAACTGCTCTGTGAAAACAGCTCTAACTGGACTGTGACTAGTCCAAGGTCATCCAACTGACTGCATGTGGTTGAGTGGGGAATCAAACCTGGTTCTCCAAAGTAGAGGCCACTACTTTTAAGCATTGCATCATGTAATTAACCTCTTTCTTATTTTTATTGTCAAAAAGGCAAAATCATTAGACTGGTACAAGTTAAATCAAAGCTATCAGATCTACCAATACATTCGAGAGATGATTTGCTCCTCCCTCTTTCAGCAAAATCCCTAGCATGCAACTTCTGAACAACTTCCAATCAATGAAACTTCCCTGATAGTTTTCACCCTTTCCCTGACATTTCATAAACTGGCATCTCCTATATAGACATTGGCAGGCTAACTGATATAATTCCGAGTAATTTCCCAAGAGACCTGTGGGGCAAAGAGGAACGATTTGATTTTGTTTGTCCTAAGAAGAAACGACTATAATCTCCTTCTTATAGCTCACAATGAAATTATTTTGTCCTTGAGAGTTCTCCACTGGCCATTTTTTAATATTTCCAAAAATCCAACACTTGTTGTTTCTCTATACCTTAGGAAGAAAAAAAAGGGCCTTGGATAGATATCATTCTCCAGTCTCCATTGAACAAAATAATGGTGACTCATTAATAGAGCCATACAAGAGCATTTGGACAAGTTCATTGTGACACGCAGTCTTGGAATTGGCTGTGGTTTTTTGCCCACCCCCCACTCAATGGGATACTTCAATTTGGTAAAAGGATTAAAACTAACAGTGATAAGACTGATGTTTTTAAATGTGGAATCTACAGGACGTACTTAGCTAACTAGAGAGAATAATTTCCCTTGTTTCAAGTTTCTCTATGCCAGGGTCCCCAGCCTAATTGTCTTTGTACATGCTTATCATATTTTGAGAGCACTTGGTGGGGCCACCACAAAATAATACCCATGCATGGTATAGAGAAATGTATCTTATTTTGGAGATTTGGACTATACAGATGTCTTTCTGGAAACTTTAGTAATGACCTCTCTGACCCATTGGGACTGGGCAAAAAGAGATAATAAAGCTCCTTGGCACAAAGAGAAGGGTCTCTCTTCGACTGATTCCATTTAAGAGGAAAGATCTCTTATACCTGGGATCCTGCTGGCTACCATTGCCATGTGGAAGGCTGCAGGTCTGAACAAAGACTCAAAGATAATGGGACTTTAAAAAAAAACAAAACCCTGTACCTTCTAAGTTGCCTTGGAATGAAATCAACTAGAACAAGCTCAGCTAGGGCATGTTCAGAGTAAGGGACAGAGGAGTCACAGGTCTACATTTTTCTTTTGGATTCCTTGCTCTGTTAAGTTTACTTTGATATGAAATCAGCTTAAAACCTTTTCATGTACAACGCTATGATCAACAAATAGATCTGATGGTGTTATAATTCAGCCTTGTTTAAAGACTTCATCTAGTTACATATACTCCTTTCCTTCATGCAAAAATTTTGCACCATTACCCATGATTTGTGAAGAAAGATCAGAGAAAAGCAAAAAGGTGTAGAACTGCTCTGATTTTCCAGAGGGTGTTTGTTAACACTGTGTAACACATTGTGAGTGACTGTCATCATAAGAGCAGTGCAATAGGACATCTTCTAAAGCAGCCTTTTTACCATTCAGAAAGCCCTGAAACATTCACCAGGCTCTGAGAAACCCCAGAAGTGGCACAATTGTTCAGAAGATGGTTGGGAAGCATAGCTGCGTACATGCCCACCCAGGGCCCTACACCTTCCCACCCCCTCCAGGTCCATCTTTGGCCATTTTGGGGTGGGTGGGTTGGCATGACTGTATATCATCATATCACCCAATAAATGTCTGACAGATTTTAAAAATATATAAAAAATGAATTAACTCTCACCCATTCAGGAAACCCTTCGAGGGTCATCAAGAAACCCCAGGGTTCCATAAAAACTTGGTTGAGAAAGCCTACTCTACAGTCTCTCAACCTTTCCAATTAGGCATGCATCATAGACCCATTGCGAATGAGGAATACCAAGGTATCCAGAAAGGCTTGAAGGCACAGTGCTGAAACGGGCCAAAGTAAATATTGTTTGGTATTGAGAGGATTCTAGTATTGTTACATAATCTGCTGACAAGGAAGGGTTTTAGGAGAGGTGTGTTACAGTGAGATGTTGCTGCAGCAATGCCCTATCAGACTGAAAGGCCAAGCCCCATATCCTTTGCTTAAGAATGTCTTTGCCTTTCCAAAAGCCTAACTGTAACAGGGCTGAAGGGGAGAAACCATACCTTTGCAATTTTCCTTCAACAGTTCTGAGCAATGGTTAACTTGAAGAATAAGAGGGGTAGGTCTCTGGGGGGTTACAGTTTAACTTTAAGCAGTGAATGATTATTTGAACCCATATTTGTACCTTGAGATGAGAGCATCTGAGGGACTCCAAATATTGATTGCAGAAACTCGGATTGCATTGCTTCCACTGGGTAAAGATCTTTATAAAAATAGAGCTGGAAGCCATACAATAATCGCACAATCACCTTTACCTGAAAAGCCTTGATTACCACAGGAATATAAGAAGGCCCTTTTCTAAAGAAAAATCTCAGAATGGCTCCGTGGGCATCCTTAGCCATATGCATTGCTTGGGCTCTCTGCAACCATGTCGTAAATATTTAGAGGATTTAACCTCTCAATCTGTCATCTGTGTTTCTCTTGCCTTTTAGTAAAGATGAGGATCTTAGAGGGTTTTTTTTTTTGTAATTTATTATAAGTTGTTCCTCTTGGTAGTATACGATAAAGGTTTGAAGTTCTCTCCTAAGGCCTACTTGCTCTGTCTGTTTCTGTGCTGAAAGTATGTATTTGGGCATTTTCTTTTAAATCAGTGTTTTAAAACTTCAAATGCTGATGGTTGTTCTGTATACCACCTAGACCTCTGCCATATGAGCACAACACTTAAAATGAGAACCAGGAGAATGGGGGCAAGTAGCACACAAGTGCAGTAACCTGTTTCAGTGCTAACTAGATGCTAGGTAGCAGGAGACATAGGCATGAGGTAATGCCTTTAAAAAGCAACACAGAGAAGGAAAGATGGGGCCTGATCCTCTCAGTAAATAATTCCTACAAAGACCAGATGGTGGCAGTGGAAGAACCAAAAGAAGGAGAAGAAAACCTTCCAAGAGTCAGGAAAGACACAAGAGTGACTTGTTGCCAGATAGAGACTTGGTCAGCAACTGGCAACCAGGGCTGATTCTGCACTTAATTTGTTTATTCCATTGTGGATCATGCTGAATTCAAATGGATTTGAACTCAGGTCTTCCTCTATCCCCCCCACATTGAAACACAAAGTGTTTTGCACTCGATTGTAGAACCTCAGAACGGGGTGGGGTGGGGGAGCCAAGTGCAGTAGTAGTCTCTTTCTTTCTTTTCTTGAATGGGGGGTGGGGATTGGAGACAGGAGGGGAGGGGGAATAAATCCCAGAGGCAAATATCTGCTGAGAGAAGTTAGGGCTTCTGGAGCACAGTCACTTTAAGTGAAGCCTTGCAACCAGGAACCAGGAAGACTTTGAACTGACACCCTGGCCAATCAGGGAAGACTTCTTTGCTACAGCGTTGGAGGCACAAGGCATGAGGCAGAGTTATTTCAAGAGTGGAGATCTGCACATTTACTCATGGCGGTTTTTGAAATATTGAGGTTTATATTCACTCCAGGATATCTTGGGGGAAAGGTAGGGTCACCACAAATTAATCATGCTTGCTGCAGAAGGAAATTCTAAAGCGTCCAAAATCAAAATGCATATCGAATTCAGTGTAGACGGGAGGGATTCATTCAAACTGGGACTGGGTAAAAAGCCCCGTGCAGACTACACCCAGGACAAACTACCACGTGCTAGTGGGTCAGTGTGGCTGCCCCGCTACAAAAGGAATAATAAACCACTAAGCTACTTAGTGGATATAGCTGTTTCTGAATGGGCATGTTCTGAAGACACAAAGATCTCTTAGGCTTTTTTATTTTAACTCTCTGGTTCCAATGAGGTGGATGAATGCCAGGATGGGATGTTTGTGTGTAGGACAGGAAGCTTTGGGTATGCAGCAAGAAATCCATTAGTAAACATTGTGGTGGCCCCACACCTGGGCGACACTGTTGAACATTCTTTGCCAGCTAAGAGGGAGCCACTATCTAAATTATTCACACTATTGATTTATCTGTAATCTGAAATGTAATGTAATATACCTATGTTTCGGAAAAAATGGGGTTGGGTTGGTCTTTTTTAATTACACACCCTCTCTCTCTCTTCTCCCCCCTTCAATATGTATACCTTCATGGAGGATTTTCTCTGCCAATTCAATGTAACATTCCATGCATCACCCAAAGTTTATGTCACAATAAAATGACTAGTTTTTAAGGGGCCACAAGACTCTTTGCTGCTGTCATAACAGCGATGCAGCCTTTGAGGATCAGGAACGGAAGTTCAAGATGGAAGGAACCTAATCGGCTGCCGACGGCTTGGCGACGGATTCCCGGAACACCTGTACGCGTTTTAAACTTTTGAAAGTTCAGAGAAATGTGGATAGATGCTTTAGCAATCATGCCTCTGGTGTGGAGTCAATTCTCACATTGACTGCTGTTAACAGTTGACTGCTTAATGCACTAAAGCAGTGGACCCAACACAGTCATAATCTCCCCCAGCTTTTAGAACACTTATTTATTTCATTGGCATTTTCTTCCTGCTCATCCCTATGGGATCCAAGTGCCACGCAAGATTAAAGGGACTTCATCTGCTCCTCGGTTTTAGAATCCTCTTAAGGAGACAAATGGTGTGTTTAAAACACATTCGGAAACTGGGGGAGGGCTGGTGACATTCCCAACATGACAGCTGCAAGGGGGAAGCAAAGACTCAAATCACGTTCCCCTCCAGTGCTTTGATAAAACAAATATCACATTTGGGAGGCTTCCAGAACCATCTGACCTTTTCACTGAATGTCGGTGTTCCGTATCACTTTGTTGCTGGTACCCAGCACAGAGTGTGTTCCCTCCCTGGCTTCTGGATCTTGTCAGAGTTTTGAACTCTCCCCATCTACAGAAACCTCAGGGTGTTTACCAATCAACAACTCCAAATTAATTGTGCTAACACTTGGAGCTTAACCGACTTCATTCAGGAATCCAGGACCAATTTTTATCTAGGGCCAGAACAGTTGTCTACTCCAGCAACACTAAAAGTGTTCAGCAGATGAACAAAGCCAGCCTCCCGGCTAATTTGGAAAAGCCCCTCAAATTTGTATTTGGCTCCTAAAGCAACCTGCGAATTCCGTGTAAAAGAGCAGAAAAGATTTATTAGCACAACTCCGGCCAGGGTTGCTTCCCCCTAAGGACTTCCCTGCATTCCAGTAATCTAAATGGTATGATGTTCGTTTTTTTCATCTATTTATTTATGGTCACTGATCAGCATAAAAAGTATAAACAATAAAAAGTATAAAAAAGTAAAAACAGCTTGGTGTTTTTTCATGCATTTGCGTGATGCTGTGCTTATTTCAGCACAGCCCATTAACATCCCTTACATACTCACACATGCAGATATCACTTTTAAGTTTGGGGAGGAAAAAAAAATTCCCCGGGAAGGACGTTATCAGCACAAGCTTTTTCTTGTGTCTGGATTATGTAAATGGTAATTGGAAAAGTGCTCATCAATTGAAGACCCGAAGGAGCCTCAAAGCGGCTTACATTCACCTTCCCTTTCCTCTCCCCACAACAGACACCCTGTTAGGTGGTTGAGGGTGAGAGAGCCCTGATATTACTGAAGAAGAAAAAGAGTTGTGTTCTCCCTGTTGCTGTTCAGTTTCCCTCCTTGTGAATAAAATCTCTCTTTCTGTTGTCTGCATCCTGTCTAAACCCACAGATTTAATAGTTACTCCATTTGTTGATGACCACAAGGAACAAACCCCCCCACCACCACCACCACCACCATGCAGAAAAACAGGAGCACATTTCTAGTCTTTTGGACATAAGAGAGGGGATTGTCAGATAAAGTATTCCTTGGGAAAAAAAAGATTATAAAGCTTGTGTGCATGCTAGTCTGTTTAGCTGCCTTAGACTTATTTTGGTTCTGTATCCTGTGACAGGTTATACCTGAACGGGGCTTATTTAGCATGCTTATTTAGCAGTTGGATGTTAAATATTAGTATAAATCTGCTGAATATTTAGTATCAGATATAAGAGTATTATCGGCAGGGCTGTTTCTGGTTCGTTCTCTTACTAAGATGATTGGTGTAGCTACTATTGAGCTTTAATACAGATTGACATCTGGGCTTCTGTTTACCCTCTATTAGTTCAATATTAGTACATGGTACTGCCTTGAATAGTTTTCTTTATTCCTCCAAGGATGCTCTCAGAGGGTAGCTGTCAGGAATTGGTTTCCCCTTTGGATGCAGTAGACTGTTGTGTTCCACAGGGTTCATGCCTGCCCCCAATGTTGCTTAATATATATATCTGCACCCTTAGGAGAACTCATTAGGATATACCATGTTGGGTGTCATTAATGACAGATGATTCTGTTTTCTTGAGGATGCTTTAGGATGCTTTTTGCTTTAGGATGTTTAGGGCTGATCCTGCGTAGAGCAGGGGGTTGGACTAGATGGCCTGTATGGCCCCTTCCAACTCTATGATTCTATGATTCCCAACACTTTTTTCTGCTGGATAAGCAGTTAGATGCAGCCCTCCCAAATTTGAGTCAATGTCTGGACTCAAATGGTTGATTGGTTGAGGAAAAGCCAGCTGATGTTGAATGCATCAGTAATGGATTTCATGTGGCTGGGATAGGCCAGGTCTTTTGCAGGACTGCCATCACCAGCTCTTGATGGAGTCCTGTTAAATCTGGTGGCTTGATTCCTCTTTTCTGTTGGTCAAACAGATGTCCACAATGGGAAGGTCAGCATTTTTTTTATGCCAGGCTGTCCAACTAGGTCCCTATTTGGCTTGTCCTGATCTTGCCACAGTGATCCATACTGTGGTCACCTCCAGACTAGACTACTGCAATGCACTCTATGCAGGACTGCCCTTGGGGATCCTTCAGAAATTCCAGGTAATCCAGAACGTAGCTTCCTGGCTATTGTGTAGCTCATCTTGGTCTAAAACAAAAATGAGAAAATATCCTGACCCCAGAACCTTAAAAGGTCATCTTGGTCTACTCATATACAGTCAGTTTTGAGGCAGCTGTTCTGATTGCAAATTTGTTTCTAGATTGGGTTCAAGGTGCTGGTTATAACCTTTACAGTCCTAAACAGTCTGGGACCACTATGCCTGAAAGATTGCCACTCCCAAAATAACCCCCTCCCAATGTTGTTTGCACTCATCACAAAATATTTGACAGTGCTTAATTCTTGGGAAGTCTGCCTTGCTTCTACCAGAGCAAGGACTTTTCCCATTATCTGTCCTGATTAAATGCTTTATCAGAGGAGACATTTTCCCTGTGGATCCTGTCAAGGTTCTGCAGGACATGCGATACGCAATTGTTTTCTCTTTGGAATATTTCTAGGTACCAGGATAATGTCAAGATTATAAAGGTTTTAACGGTTCCATTATATGTCTTTTAAAATGTTGTGAGTCCTCTGGAGTCCTGCATTGTCGGAGAGGGGTGGGATCTGAATCTAAAATATAAATAAATAATAAACCTAATGAATAAAGTAGAGCAGCGTAAGTTCCAGGAGAGCTTCAAGGGAAACCATGCTCCATAATGACCTCCAGCATTACAACATACAGACCCAAGAAGAGCTTTATTGGATCCAACTAAAAGTTCTCCTTGTCCAGCATGTTGGATTTCACAGTGGTCAACCAAGAAAGCAATTCAAAGCACAGATGCTTAAAAGGTGTAATTCTGCTTCAGATGGCACTGTGAAGACCTTTGGGGATCCCAGGTGAAGGTATTCACCCTCTTCTGTAGTTGCCTCCTCCTTCAGCCACTTCTCAGTAGACATAATGCCTCTAACCATGGCAGCTCCAGTTAATGGTTCGCAGTTAATGATTCATGTCTAAAGCCAAGAAGAGGAACTGACTCAATAAATGAGGCCATGGCCTTCAGTTTCCCATCAACACAGCATTTTGGAGAACATTCATTCATAGGGTCCCCATAAGTCAGAAGCGACTTGATGGCTCTTAACATACACAAGCGAGTAGCCATCTTACGGCACTGAACTGCATGCATAAATAATTTTTTGCATTGTGTGAAGAAGCACTTAAAAAAAAAAAAACCCAAGCAGTTTTTCCCAAGTTCTCTTATTAAGCACGAGGGAGGAAACGTTCTTTCTCTCGCCACTTTCTCCATCCCACACAAGGACATCTTTATCCCGCCTCGCCTTCATTGTCTCTTCCCCGCCCCCCCCAAAAATCTAAAAAGTGTAGTGCTTATTGTCCTTTGGAGATTCCCATTCCTCTTCTTTCTTTTGTGGGTGCAATTTGTTCTCTGCCTTTGCTTTTTTGATTTTCATCCCACGTAGCCGTATAATTTCCTCACTCACTTCTCTTATCTCCCCCTTTATATTCTTGTTGCCAGTCCCCGTCCCCTCCCTTCTCCCTCCGCCAGCAGCCCAGCAGAGCCAAATATGCTCTTGTTTCAAGCAATGCATCTTATCTCCTCATTGCCTTGTTGTGGTGGGAAATGTCGCTCGGACCCACCAGTATCTATCGATGGTCCAGCACGTTCTTAAGCCTCCTTGGGACATCTGACGGTACCAAAGCCATGGCTTTGTTTAATGATAACTTGTCATGAATAAGCAAATAGCATGGGCCATGCTGAAACACCCAACACATTCAAAGGTGCCTGGTACCTAAAGAGGAGTGATTTCTTTACTAAATCACTGGGAAAAATCCAAGGCAAAATTTAACAATAGAGCCATTGCACAACGACATACTTCACAGGAAGGGAACAGAACACTGGCAATGCCATGGCATCACTTGTGGCTGCCAACTCTGTTGGGAAATTCCTGGAGATTTAGGGGTAGAGCAGGGAATTGTAGGATTTGGGGACGTTGATGGGGCATTCTGCCAAAGATTCTGGGGCAGTGATCTCTGTAGCTTGTAGCCACAGGCAAAGGCAGCTTTAAATGGGAATTAGATTCACAGAGAGAGGTCTATCAATGGCTTTGAGCCATAGTGATTGATAGGTACGCACACATTCATAGGCAGCCAGCCTCTGAATCTAGAAAGTCTCAGTATCTATGTCCTGTTGTTGGCCTTCCAGAGGTACTTTATGGCCGCTATGAGTCAGGATCCTGGATGGGATCTCTTTTTAATCACCTTATTGGCGGCTGGAGATCAATTCTCCCATGTCCACCCCTGGAGGTCTTAGTTGGGGTTTTTTTAGTCATTTTTATTTTGCTGCATCGTATCTTGGCTCCTTCTATAGGTATTGTGGATTGTATATCATTTTTAGGGAGATTTTATTGGGGTTTTTATATATTGTAACCCACCATGAGCCTTTTTGGGCGTGGCGGGCTAAAAATCGAATAAATAGATAAATAGATAAATAAGCCACTGATCTGATCCAGCAGGGCTCTATGGATGTTCTTATGTTTTTATGAGATAAGTTGCAATCCTGAGAGTTCTCCAATCAGGATTTTTCAGAGGGCTGCCTTCAATAACCTTCCCTGGTTGTAAACAGAACTCACTGTGTGTTCTTGTGTGCTTGTCACACAGCGAGCTCTGTTTAAAACCAGGGAAGGTTATTGAAGGCAGCCCTCCGAATAATCCTGATTTACATGAGAACTTTCAGAATCGAGTGCACATGCAAGGGATCTTCGTTTGAGTTTAGATGTTGGTTTACCGCCCTGGTGATTGAACAATGTTTGACAAACATCTGTGTGTTTTTTGGTTTTTTAATATATATATGTTTTATTTTCATAAAGATAGAAATATGGAAATAAGACAGATAGTATAAGTTGTTAATACAAAGAACAATAAAATATAGCCTTCATTTGTTACACTTAAACCCCCTCCATTAAGCGTCCCCTTTGAGTTTGGGCTGGGAGACACTGTGTGCGGAGATATACTTAATAATACAGATTCAGCTTACATCTGTGTGTTTTGAAACAGTTGTGTGTGCTTAATATTGACATCTGAGGAAGACCTGCATAGGCCAAAACGCGTTAAGTCTTTGGATGTTAGGATACAACTTTCTTATATATGTGTAACCTATTGAAAAAGTGTCACTCCCTGCTGTTTTTATTGTTTTTAATATTTTTCTATATTTGAGCTCCATAAATATAATCCAAACATAATATATCCACGTTATATAAAGGTGAAGCTTTCTCGAACTTTTTAGGTTTTCAACTACATTTCAGGTTGGGCTTTTCTCTCTTTCACCTTAGGAGAAGCTGGTAGGATCCAAATCACATATGTTCTCTGAGTACCTTGGAGGATGGGCAGGATAAGTTTTTAGAATTATAAATGAAAAGTTTGTTACCCAAACCATGTGGGTCATCTAGTCCAACCCCCTGCACTGTGCAGGACACTCACAACCCTATCACTCATCCACTGTAAACTGACACCCCCTTGAACCTTCACAGAATTCTCCTCTTCATCAGATGGCTATTCAGCCTCTGTTTTAAAATTTCCAAAGATGGATTACCCAACATTTCATGGGTTCAGGTGAAGTGAACAAGCTGCCGGGGTCAGCGAGGGCAACCACTTATCCTATTGATCCCTGTCCACCTTGGGTGCTACAGTTGAGTGAACGGCGGATAGGAGGTCCCCTCAAGGATATTCCCAACCTCTCCCTGTCATCTGGGAAGTTCTCAGAGACACTGAAGAGGGTGGTGGTTCACCCTTTGCTGAAGAAACCATTGCTTAATCCACAGGACCCGGCCAACTACCACCCAGTCTTCCATCTTGCGTTCCTGGGCAAGGTGGTTGAAAAGATTCTTGTGGATCAGCTCCTTGCATTCTCAGAGGAAGCTTCAGCACTTTATCCTTACCAACTGGGCTACTCTCCTGGCTATTGGGTGGAGATGGTATTGGTCATCCTAATGGATGATCTCTGTTGCCAGCTGGATAGGGGCGGTTCAGCTATTTTTGTGATGTTAGATCTGTTGGCTGCATTTGATGCCAGGGCTGGGGTACGTGGAACAGCCCTTCAGTGGCTGATCTCCTTCCTTCAGAACTGGACACAGAGGGTCACACCCCTTCCAACTCCCATGTGTAGTTCTGCAGGGGGCAATTCTCTCCCCCTCTGTCCCAGCTTGCCTGGAGTTTTGTGCTGGGCTGTCATAAGTATGCAGATGACACCCAGCCCTATCTCCTAATGGATGACCACCTGGACTCCCCTCCAGGAAAACTTTTCTCATGGGAGGTATGCCTGGCCTTGACCAGGGCCAGGGCCTTTTCAATCCTGGCCCCAACCTGATGGAATGAGCTCCTAAAAGTGCTGATGGCCCTGCAGGAATTTTCTAAGTTCTGCAGGGCCTGCAAGACAGAGCCCTTCCTCCTGGTCTTTGGTTGAGGCCAGAGTAATGAAGATCAGGGGCCCCAACCCCTCCTGAAGCACTGGGTGGGTGGTTGTTGAGTGGGTGGGTTTTAGTTCACCTCTGGGTCGAGTGGGTTCTAATGCTAGAATTTTACTTTTCATTGTGGGGTTTCATTGTTGTAACCCAGGGGTAGTCAAACTGCAGCCCTCCAGATGTCCATGGACTACAATTCCCAGGAGCCCCTGCCAGCATTCGCTGGCAGGGGCTTCTGGGAACTGTGGTCCATTGACATCTGGAGGGCCGCAGTTTGACTACCCCTGTTGTAACCTGTCGCGAGGCGGCTTGCCGATAGCAGCGGGTGAGAAATCCAATAATAAATAAATAAACAATTCTCCCTGATCTCCCTTTACTGCCAACTATGCAAGTGGTTCAAACTGGATCTTCTGGTAGCCAATCCCAGAATCCTCAAGTTGCTTTCAACTTTTGAGAACTTGCAAAGAATAAATTTGAAATATTTTTTGCTGCTATGAAACTGTTGCTGTTCTGATTAGCTTTCTCCCAGCTCCTGATCAACGGAATGACCCAATATTGCATTGTTCTCATCTGAATGCAATTTTTTTCCTCCGCTGAAATTATATAACACTCTCTGTGCTTTATGGACCCTTTTGGCTTTCTTAATGACATAATAGGAGATAAGCTGCCTGCTGAGAGATATAGCGTAGGTTGTCTACTGGTAATGATTGGAAACCTCTCGCTCGTTTGATGTTAATGTCATTTCGACGATCACAAATACATTAAGGCACTGAAAAAGCAAAGTTAAAAAGAATGCCTTTTACATGTTTGCAGATGACCCGGATTTTTCCCTACTTTTTGTAATTGCATGGGGGGGGGCGACAGATTCCCCCCCCCCCCAAAAAATATAAATATAAATGACATTTTTAACATTTCCAATAGAGGCATGATTTCATCTGATTTGGGATAGCCACGTGCCAAGTATTTTACAATTTAGAAATCAGGTTGGGAAATGTCAGCTTTCATGAGTAGGTTGGTGCATCATTTAAAGTGTACTGAAAGTATGCAGGAGATAAGGAGCAGTTGGGTATTTGTGGGGTGATTTGCATGAGGGGCATTGTTAGAAGATGAATAAATCGGTGGCAGGAAACCTGCTTTATCTCCATAAGTAGCAGTGTGTTAAAAGACCAATGGCAGCAAAATAGAATCACATCCCAAGGATAAAGTCAGCATTTAACAGGGTTTTATTGAGTAAAATGTTGAGCAGGGGAGGGGGGAATAATGAAGACACCGGAGTTCTCTATACTTAATAATGTTTTTCATGCAACATTTTTTAAAATTTCTATCTCCCAGAGTGTGATTATGGTCATAGTCATAATGCATACAGATCAGCTGTTTGGCAGGCTCTTTAAATGTCTCCCCCTGCCCAACCCCTCCCAGGCTATGCTGAGGCCATTCTCCATATAGTCTCTGAAGGGTCAGGGGAAAGACTTCACCAAACAGTTGATCCTTAGATTCCATTGTTTAGTGAGCTCTTTAAATGCCTCCATGCAGACCCCTCCCAGGCTGTGGTGAGCCTGCAGGATCAGCTGTTTGGTGAGGTCTTTAAATGTCTCTCCACAGACTCCTCAAGATCAGCTGATTGGTAGGGTCTGAATGCATTTAATGGGAGCTGGATGCATTTTAAGGTTGAAAAGCTGAAAGGCAAGATGGAGTAACATCAGAGCTCTCCTTAAGGACCAGGAAAAAGGGACATAGAGAAGGACTCAGAGTTCTGGAAAGCTGGAACTCACTTAAAAGAGGAGCAGATCCACAAGCTTATTATGGCAGTGTGGTACTAGCACAGTTTCTAGGAAACTGGAGGTTTCTGTTTCTCTGCTGTCAGTATAAGTGTCTTAGACTTGCTGGAACTTAAGAATCTGCAGTTCATAAGACCCTGAACTATCAGGACAGCCCTCATCTGCCTAGAGGCTTCTACTTGGACCCATCACCCTTCTTCACTGCTAGGGCTGAGATGGTTGAAGAGGTTCCCCTTAGGAGGATCTTGAATATACATAAGATGCCTTTGTACCAATTATTGCTGTTGATGGGTATCAGTTCTCTCTTTAATGATCTTGAACAGCTTAGGACTTCAGATACGGGAGAGATTTATGGGGATTTATGTTGAGTGGACCCAGGAAGGTGCCACAACTTCTCAGGAGACCCAGGAGTATAAGGGTTGTGGTGAATATCAAAAGGGACGAAACCTATGGGTCAGGAAACCGGGGTTCATGACAGGAATTATCTGAGAATGAAGCATTGTCCTGGGTTGAGACTGGCTCATGGCAGGTCTCAACAGGAAGGAGACATATTTTTTGAAAACCATTTGCTGACCTTATTGATGATATATTTTATATTTATATTATTACATGTGCCTGTTTGATGGGTTGTCATGTGGCTCTTTCTGATGATCACTTTAAAAAATCACTTTTGTAAAAATACCAGGAGTATTAAAATAACTGCTGATGGGCACAGGTAGGAGCAACACTGATCAAGATAACAGAAAAATGGCTGGGGATGGGGATTTTTAGAGAATGTTTCCAGTTCTTCATGGCTTCACTTTTTGCTTCATTTAGGTTACCTGGGCTGAATCTGCACAGAGCTTTTATTCCAATCCCAGGTTGATTCAGTCCCTGCCATCTCCACTGAATGCAATTTCCATTTTGATTTTGTCTAATTTAAATTTTCTCCCTGTAACAAGTATGATTGATCCAGAGTGACCCTCCCTTTCCCCCACAATATCCTTGAGTGGATATAACCTTCAATATTTGAAAAATCGGCATGAGAAAGCATGCAGCTCTCTGCTGATTCCGAACTTGCTGCTGAGCCTCTATTGTAGAAAAGCCCTGACTGGCCAAGCCTTCAGTTCAAAGGCTTCCTCGTTCCCAGGCTGCAAGTTTGCCTTCTATCGGCAGAAGTCCTAACTTATCTCAGTAGAGATTTGCCTATTGTTTTTTTTTCTGCCTCCTCTGCTGTCTCCAATCCTCTTCCCCCTCCCCCTTCAAGAAAAGAGATAAAGAGGCTCCTGTTGTGCTTGGCTACGCCCCTTCTGAGCTTCCCTAACCACATGCAGAACACTTTTCTTTCTTTTTTTATTATTTTTTTTATTTTTATTATATATTAAGCATTTACAGAAAGATGAAAAAAGAAAAGAACGACCAGCTAGCAAAATAATTATTGATACATATGAGAATATAGTCTGTTATTATCTTAAGAAGTATATAGTCAGTTCCCATCACATATTAACCCTAACCTAAAAGTTACTGCTGACTTTCTTAAGAAAGTCCAGGTAATTGCTCCGCTGTTCGTCATATTACGCAGAACACTTTTCTGTTTCAATGGGAAGGGGAGGGATAGAGGAAGACCCGAGTTCAAATGGCTCTGGATTCAATAGGTATCCCAACAGAATAAACAAAGTAAGTGCAGATTCAGCCCTGATTAAACTGCAGTTCAGCCTAGTAGCAGGCAAGAAGAACCTGTCCCTACAACAACCTGTTGCTGAAGTGCATCTGATCCAGGCTCCTGCACGTTTCCCCCGCCACTGATGCATTGATGTTTAAGGTGCAGCAAGTCTCTTTGTTGTTTTTGTACTGCAACTGGTAGCAGTTGTATGAAAGCACTAAGCCTGTGCTATAGAAAGCTTGGGCTCTGATAAGGAAGAACAAAGAGGACATATATAGCTCTGATTATGGGACAAAAAAACCCCCGAATGACTGTGAAATGATCTAAGAGCGCAGAATTATACAAAGGAACAAAGATATGAAAATGATAACAGGTGGGGACATGGGCACTATTAGGTAGAGAAAAAATTGGCTTGCAGAGAAAGGAGAAATAGCTTGCAGGGACCACTCAATGATCCAGTGCCTATAGGGGGGAAATAATAGCAAAAACAAGAAGTAGAACAGTGAAGCTTCAATGGGGTGGAAGAAATAACAAAAGTTTTTTTTTTTAAGTGTGTTTATAAAATCCATAGAGTGGGCAAAAAATCTGCACAGTTATTAAAAGATGACTAATGCCTTAGATGCTGGTTATCTTTCAGTATCAGATACAACTCTGATTAGTTTCAAGGAATGGATTATCCCATCGCTTGGGCTCAGCTGTGGGACATACTTATCCATTCTCCATGGGACCACCAAATTCCTTATCACCCTCCTGATGGGCAGGCATTAGCAGTTGATGTTTATCCATGCTAGATATGATATCCTGTGTCAAAAACACCCTTGTGCTCCCTTTGTAACAGTCCCTATGCAAAATAAGAAATGGAGCCAAATCTAACTGTAAAAATGGCTACAGGGACTAGTGGGAAGAGCGTTGCCCATGGACACACCACTGCAAATCTAAGACTCAGTTTAGTTGACTAGCAGGTGGCGACTATCCCAGTAACGACGCGGACCCAGGTTTGGCAACAAATTGGCCGCAGCCGTTTATTGACCCAAAACCCCTCCCGCCGGAGGGTTGGCCCGCATGCTAGGTAATAGGAGCCCCTGCCTTGTCAGCCGGCCGGCTGACCACCCATACCCGCGGCGTTCCAGCTCCTCGCCTCACTCCCAGCCGGGAGGATGGGATGCCTTCCGCCGCGGGATCCCTGGGAAGCGACCCACGAGGACCCCACGGGCGTCCGCCTCCATGGGGCCCTGTCCCTTCGCTTGGCCCCGGGCCCCTGGCCTCCCAGCCGGGTAGGCCGCGCCCGGTTACGGCCAGTCTCCTTAATGAGACCCCCTACTCCAGGGAGTCCCGTACGCAGACGGGCTCCCTGCCAACGGGCTCCTTACCTGCATGACCCGACGACTGCGACGAAAACGGTAACGAACGAACTGGGGAGGGCTGGGTGGGTAGCTGTTCCGGCCGAGGTCGGAGAAGAAAGAGGGCGGGCCACGTGCTCGCAGGCCTTTTAAGGCCCGTGGCCCCGCCCCTCTCCCCGGCGCGCCGCGGCGCGGCCCGCCGACGCGGCCAGGGTCCACGCCGCTTCCGGGCGCCACCGCCGCGTCAACGGCGGCCGCGCTCAGTCGCGGCCGCTATTTGACTAGCAGGTGGCGACTATCCCAGTAACGACGCGGACCCAGGTTTGGCAACAAATTGGCCGCAGCCGTTTATTGACCCAAAACCCCTCTTGCCGGAGGGTTGGCCCGCATGCTAGGTAATAGGAGCCCCTGCCTTGTCAGCCGGCCGGCTGACCACCCATACCCGCGGCGTTCCAGCTCCTCGCCTCACTCCCAGCCGGGAGGATGGGATGCCTTCCGCCGCGGGATCCCTGGGAAGCGACCCACGAGGACCCCACGGGCGTCCGCCTCCATGGGGCCCTGTCCCTTCGCTTGGCCCTGGGCCCCTGGCCTCCCAGCCGGGTAGGCCGCGCCCAGTTACGGCCAGTCTCCTTAATGAGACCCCCTACTCCAGGGAGTCCCGTACGCAGACGGGCTCCCTGCCAACGGGCTCCTTACCTGCATGACCCGCCACTGGACAGGAACCGCCAGGTCCCTGTTCCCGCCAACCCTCGGAAAAAAACACGCGCAAAACATCCCGCACGTCAGACAACCATAGGTCACACCCCCGTTCAGAAAGGTGGACGCCGTCCGACCTGAACAACAGCGGGGAGCGAAAATTAATCTTGGGGTGGGAAACACACGCGCCCCCCAGGGACAGAACAGTCTTCACGGCAGCCTTGTTCGCCTTCTGTTTGGCCCAGTTCACGCGATCAGACCGCCTTGCGGCCCTCCAAACGAGCCGATCCAGCATCTCGGACCATACTAGCGTGGTACGAGGCATACGCTGTCGCAGGATCACCAGGTCCTCTGTTATGGCCGCACTCAGCTGACGCCCAGTCATGGCGGGCAGATCGTTCTCTCCCAAATGGATCACGAGGACATCGGGAACGCCCCAACGATGAACGTCATCGGCCACGACCCGCAGCAGGGAAGACCAACGTAGCCCTCTGCGACCCGACCAGGTGATTCTGCAAATGTCTTCGAGTCCGAGATGCGCGCCCCATCTGGTCGCCACCGCGTGTCTGCCGGCCCAGTACGGGATACTATGCCCCACGACCGAGACTACTGCTGCGCCAGAAGGGAAACCTGGGGAAAAACCACAAATCAAACGGCATGTTTAGGGCGGATATACAACTTGTATGCCTGGGAACGCCACCGCCCCCTCTGCCGGATGGCGCTTGTGGTCTCGCCAGCCAAATAAGCCTCGGTAGCTGTGCCGATGCGAAACGAGTGGGCCCCGTACATAGAAGGTTGGAGGCCAGCCCCTTGCAAACAGGCCCGGAGAACCGCAACGAACTGATACCGGGACAGACATTTCCCATTCTGGTGTAAGAACAGGGGCCCCGGCAAGGGAGGCCGGATCTCCAGGTACTTGGCCATAGCCCGTCGCGGGCAGTCCACCTCTCCCCTACAGGCCGGGAGGTATACGTGCGTCCCCCTGCCCCCTTGATCACACTTGGACCGGCGGACGAGGCACTGAACCCCCGCTTCCACCAGCTCCACATCCGAAAAAAGCAGGCCGGCGGAACACAGGGCGGAACGGGACTGGGCCACCAGTTCACCGCCCCGCAAGGCTCCATGGAATGCCGCCGTGAATGCCGCCCGAAACAGGACCCGCTCGAAGTCCGAACGAGCCACAGCTGGCAAGTGTCCCAACAGCTGCCGTAGGATGGCCCTGGTGATGGGGCGTCGTGGATCAGGCCGAGGCACGGTCTGCCGCCCCCACCCCTTCACCGCTTGGCGGGCCAAAAACGACCTCCCTGGATCCCAACTGCCCATGGCCTTAGAGCAGAAGGAAAGTCCGGCCAGCGTGACCCTCAAAGTCCGGCAGGAAAGGCCCCGCTCCCGGAGATGGGCCAGGAAACGAAGCAACGTGCCCTCCGACATGGGCCAGTCGGAAGAACGCCCCTCCGAACGAGAAAATTCCACGAAGTGGCGAGCTGCCCGCCGATACGCCCTCCGAGTAGAGTCGGCCAGCGAGGACAGGACCCCGTCCATGATCAGCCGACGCCAAGCTGCCACAGGTCCTCCGGGCACCGCATTGAGTCCGCTGCCGCTGCGGGGGCGAGACGACGGAACCTCTCGACCTGAAACCGAGAGAGAGCATCGGCCAACTCATTGGTCACCCCTGGGACGTGTCTGGCCCGGAAGGAGACGTTGTGCGACAAGCAGGCGAAAACGAAAACCCGCACCAGCCGCATAACCCTAGCGGATCTGGACGTCTGCTTGTTGACAATCTGCACCACTGCCTGATTGTCGCACATGAACTCCACGCGGCAATTTGCAAAACGCGTCCCCCAAATCCGGACCGCCACCACTAATGGGAAAAATTTGAGGAATGTCATGTCACGGTGGACCTCCGCCGCCCAGGCGTCTGGCCACCGCGCGGCGCACCATTCGCCATTGAAGTACACCCCGAACCCGCAGCCCCCGGCGGCATCGGAATGAACCTGCAGCCTTGCCCCTGGGGCGTATGGCGCCTGCCAAATGGCCACACCGTTGAAACCCTCCAGGAACTGCTCCCACACCTGCAAGTCCGCCTTCATATCCGTGGTGATACGAAGATGGTGGAAGGGCCGCGACAACCCCCGTGTAGCAAAAGACAACCGGAAGCAGAATGCCCTCCCCGGGGTGACCACCCGGCAGGCGAAGTTCAGGTGCCCCAGTAGCACCTGGATGTCGCGCAGGGCGCATTTTCGACGCCCACGGATACCCCGGATAAGGTCCTTAAGTGTGGCCACCTTATCCGCCGGCAACCGGGACGTGCCTGCCATGGTGTCGAGCTTGACCCCCAGGAACGTAAGTCTGGTCGCCGGACCCTCGGTCTTCTCGGCAGCCAACGGCACGCCCAATTCAGACATCACCCTTTGGAACGACCGCAGACTAGACGAACAGGAATCCGTGCCCGCCGGGCCCGCCATCAAAAAGTCGTCCAAATAGTGAGCCAGCTCGGGGATCCCCCCCCCGGACCCTGGCGGCCCACTCAAGGAAGGAGCTGAACGCTTCGAAGGCCGCGCATGCAATGGAGCAGCCCATTGGCATGGCCTTGTCTACGTACCATCCATCGAGGAACCGGAAGCCCAGCAGACAGAAATCCTCGGGATGAACAGGCAGGAGCCGGAAGGCCGATTGGACGTCGCATTTAGCGAGCAACGCCCCAGCACCACACCTGCGAACCATATCAACCGCCTCATCAAATGGGGTGTATCGCACTGCGCACAGCTCCGGCAGAATGAGATCGTTAACTGATCCGCCCCTCGGGTACGACAGGTGCTGGATGAGGCGGAATTCCCCAGGCGCCTTCTTAGGCACGACGCCCAGCGGGGAAACCCTCAAGTTGGGAAGTGGAGGCCCGCTGAAGGGACCGGCGATCCGGCCCGCGGCCCGTTCCTTCCACAATTTTGCCGCCACCACGTCCGGCAGGTCACGCGCAGACCGGAGGTTCCCGCTCGTGAACGCTACCCGCTCGCCGGTGAACGGGATACGAAATCCCTTTGAAAATCCGGCCCACAAGTAAGACGCTGCGTGCCTGTCGGGGTACTCTCTCAGCCAAGACGACAGCACGGGCAGCTTGACCGGAGTCGGAGCCAGTACCCTAAGCTGCGCCGCAGCCTCAGCCGGACTTTGGGGCAACGGAAGGAGCCGCGGGACCCGATCCCCCGTCCTTCTTGCCGGAGGATCGGGTCCCTCGAAAGGGCTGCGAGGAGGACGGCTGGGCACACGCCGACATGGCGTGCCCGCCCCCACAAGTCTCGCAGCGATGCTCGAACCGGCACCTACGCCGCTTGCATCCGCCCCTGTTGTAGTCCCAACACACCAGGCCGGCCAACTTCCGTGTGGGGCCAGAGGAACTGACTTTTCCACGGTCGCGTTTCTGACGAGCGCTGGGCCCTACCTGCATGAACCATGCGTCATGCAGCCGGAGATCCCAACGCGTGGAAGCGTTATGAGAGGCGAGTTCCCGGAACTCCCGGTCATAGTCCATAGCAGCGTCCTCGCCGCCCACCTCCCATGCTTCTAGCACCGTATACAGATAATGGGCGAGGTGCCAACCCCTCTCGGGGTACGCCCCGCAAATCAAGGCCTGAAACTCGGCGAAACCCTTGAACCAATTTAGCATGGTCCGCTCACAAGGCTGCGACTGCGCCTTGTCCTTGTCGCCCTTCTTCCCGGTGTCGGCACCCCTGCGGCGCCACTTGGCCAATTCAAAAAAATCGACGAAATATCCGTCGAGGGTTCGCTCCCGCAATTTTACAGGGAGATGAACCCCCGGGGGAGCCTCGCCGTCGCGGAACCGGCCAGGCGGTTCACGCCGCCGCATGCTGATCCCGGCCTCGTCCAACATACGGACCATGTCGCGCCGCCTACTCTTCAGCCAGGCTGGAATGCCCGGGACGTAAGCGCCTTCTATCCAATACCATCCGTCATGGATGGTGCTATCGCCTTCCTCCCACGAGGAGGACTCACCCGTAGGCGGGCTGTGCCGTGACGTGCGCCTCCGCTTGTGCGCCCTCCTCCGCGTCGTGCGCCGCCTCTTCCCGCTTGCCCCTCCCCGCGGCGAGGGGGTCCGAGAATCGGTGCTCCCCAGCATGCTGCCGGAAAATGAGGCGTCGGCCGTGCCACGGCTATGCCGGCGTCCACGCCCGGCCCCATAGAGCGCCCTGGCTTCCGCGAACCCCGCCCGATATTCGGAGGAGCGGTGGTCGGGCGACCGACGTGAACGGGCAGGACCGGCTGAGCTGGAGCGGGACGACCTGTCACCACCCCCCCGGTGGCTGGAATGCCGTCGCCCATGGCCCCGATCCCCCCCGCGCCCCCCGGAAAACCCCCGGGAAGGGCGCGGCGAGGAACCGCTGGACCCGCGCGCCGCCCACCGGAAAGGCCGGCTAGGACGGCGCAACGGGGATGGGGACCGGTAAGCTTCCCTGGCCCGATCCCTGGGGCCCCCCAGGCGATGGCGAGTCCCCGCGCTGGAGGCGGACCCCGACGTGCCAGGGCTGCGATTCGCCCCGGCTGGCCGACTCCCCGACCGGAGTGAACCCCCGGCTGCAGGGCGCCGCTCCCTTGAACGGCTCCGCCCAACCCTGCTACCCGCGGGCTTGGAGGACCGCCCCGGTGGGGTGCCCCTCCCAGGGGACCCACTGCCCCTCCGGCCACCCGCGACGCCCCGGGCCCGGGACGCCGAGATTGCCAAAGCCCATGCCCGGCTGGCTCGCAGGGCGCAGGCCCGTTTGCGGGCCCCGCCCCCGGAGGCCCCCGGCGACGGCCCGCGCCGAGAACCGCGGGGAGAGCAGTCGGGCGACCCGCGCCGCTCCCTTGCCTTCTCGCCCGCTCGGGCGTCCCCCCCACGGCCCCCACTGGGCGCCGTCCCCGAAGCCCCGGACCCCTCCCCGCTGTGGCCGGGTGAAGCCGGGGCCGAGCCGGCGCCCCCCCGGGCCCCCCACCCCGAACGGGGGAAGAGGGAGACCGGGCCGGGCCGCGGCGGCTCCGACGCAGCCCCGCCGACGTTGAAGGCCCGGCGGGCCCACCCGCCGCCTCCCGGCCCTCGCTATCCGAAGGGCCGGGCCGGCCGGCGAGCCCGGAACCCGTGGCGGGGGCCCCATCGCACCCCCCGCCCCTGTCTGCCACGCTGCCGGCCGGCTCCTTCTGGCCGCGCCCCGCGGCGGCCGACTGCCGACGACGGGGCATGCTGCCTCGCCCCCCCTCGCCGACCCGGATCTCCCCGCCGGCGCGGCTTCGCCGGCTGCTGCCCTTCCCGGGTCGAGGCGGCCGCGGCGGGAAGAGTCCTGGAAGCAGGGCCTGGCTAGCGCCCGAAGCGCCGTCTCCGTCCGGCCCGGCCCTGCCCAGCGAGCCCGAACAGCAAGCTGTTCGGGCCGAGGTCGGAGAAGAAAGAGGGCGGGCCACGTGCTCGCAGGCCTTTTAAGGCCCGTGGCCCCGCCCCTCTCCCCGGCGCGCCGCGGCGCGGCCCGCCGACGCGGCCAGGGTCCACGCCGCTTCCGGGCGCCACCGCCGCGTCAACGGCGGCCGCGCTCAGTCGCGGCCGCTATTTGTGCAAGAGCTTCAACGACAGTTAAAATGGCATCAGGAAGGAGGGATGAGCACGGACCAGGAAAATTGAGGTGCATGGAGGTTTGTGGTTTTGGGAGCTGCACAAACCACGAACTACCACAAATCTTCACATTTCCCAACGTGGTTTGGTTTATTAGGTTCGTGATTTATTTATTTATTTTATTTATTTATCATACTTTTATACCGCCCTCCCCAGAGGCTCAGTCTGTAGAACATGTACACCAATAACCAACAATTGCAACCAAACACAACACAGTATAACAATAAACAATCATAACACAAACAGGTCCAGGGCTTGTTGATGGGATTCTGAGGGGGGTGGCTTATTGATTGAATTCTGAGGGGGGGTGGGGGGGAGCAGGGGCCCTTGGTCGCTGTAGATTACATCTGGTCTCGGCCAAATGCCTGGTGGAGGAGCTCCTTTTTGCAGGCCCTGCGGAACTGTTTAAGCTCCGTCAGGGCCCTGATCTCCTCTGGGAGCTCGTTCCACCAGGTAGGGGCCAGAACAGAGAATGCTCTGGCGGGTGATGCAGTAGAACCCGTCCTACTCCACACACACACACACACACACACACACACACACACACACATGCTAGAGATGCCAAATTCACAGAAAGTTGGGTGATTGCCATTCCTTAATGTGCCCTTCCATTTTTTTTTGGGGGGGGGGAGATTGGATTTAGCTGGGAGCACATTACAGCCCCCAAAGCAGCCATGCCTGAAAAGTGTTCTTGGGGGAAATCACAGCTCTTGGGGGAAATCTTCTTGGGGGAAATCCAGGGGTGTATAAAACAGAAACCCAATAAGCCAGGGGCATCAAACTTACAGCAGAGCACTCCAGGATAGCTTTGTATATGCGCCCACAAGTGGTGTACAAATTGGACTTGAGGGTGCTGATTGGTGCCCCCCCCCCAGGAGATGTCCCCAGCATTTTTACCTTTTGAGAAATGACAGGCACACTTTCAGGAGGTTTGTAGAACGGATCTCATACAAGCCAGAGGCATCAGACTTGCAGTGGCCCTTCCCCTGATGCTCCTCTCCATGCCCTCCAAGTAAGAGTCCTCACCCCCACATTCCACAGGTAGCCATCTCCATATACCTAACCCACCTTGCCAGGTCACTGTTGCCCAGCTCTAGCAGGGCATCAGGTCTCAGTTAGAGCCTCCTTCCCCAGTGTGTCCTAATGAGGGGAGGTGTGAGTCCTCAGTCAAAGAAGCCAGTGGCTAAGCCCCTCAGCTCAGAGCCCCCACCCCTCCACAAAACACCAACTCAGTTGGGGAGGTGTTCAGAAATAAGTAAATGGTGTGTGTGTGTTCTGGCAAGACAGCCAGAAGCTAAGCTCCACTGCATAATGTAAGCAGAGAGAAAGGAGGCTCAGGCTGAAGTTTAAAGTGGTCATTCCAGGAAGCACTGAGTGGCCTTCATCCTGGGGGAAGACGTTCTGGGGGCAGCCTAGCAGGGTTACGGAATACAGTCTGATGGTTGGTGCCCGTGGTTGATCTCAGCTAATTTTCTCTCTGTTTATATCCTAATTGCCTTGTAGCCGCTTTAAAGAAGAGAAGTTGTCGTTCTAATGAGACATAAAGCTAAACAATTCTGTGCAGTTGTACTACAATGCACATAAATATGCCTGCCCTGAGATCTACTTGGAAGTAAGTCCCATTTCGTTCAATGGGTCTTACGCCCAGGAAATAATAGTTAAATTACAGCCTCAATGAGACTGGTCGAGTGTCATAGTTAAGCATGCTACCTTGCGATTGATTCTAATAGACAAGTGACTCCTTCCCTATAGTCTGTGGGAGGTTAGAGTGCTTTTGCTTTGCCTTCATTATGCGTGAGGTTGCTAGCTGGCTAGGAATAAATAATGTCTTGTCACTTTAACAGAGGTTTAACCAATGAAAAGGGACAGTGGAAGTTTTTCATGGTCTTGCTTTACATAACATCACCTGGTATTGGCTGCAAACCAAACTGGTATTAAAGCAAGTGCTAGAGGAGCAATTTAAGGTAACTCTAATTATGTCCACATTTAGGACTGAGTTAGAATGCTGGTAGCCATCAAAATCATCTAACATATATTAAGGTGTCCTTAGATTTCTGCATGTGTTTGCAGTTTATACGGGGCTTAAGTCATTAAAAAGTGATCCACTCCAGATGTCAAAGACACACTACTGGGCAGCTTCATGTGCATTCATGCTAGGATTGCATTTCCTCTTCAGGGGTTATCCCAGAGGTGCATACCAATAGATCTTTATCCCACCTAGAGGATTAAAAGATTAAAGTGACTGAGATCCATTTAAATGCCTCCATGGCAGAGCTGCCCAACTGCTGATCCTATCGAGAGAACTCTCTCCACAGGCTCTGCTTGGGGTCGGTTGGAATTTGAAATCTCTCTGCCATGAAGAGTCCAAGGAACAGCTGACCTGCAGAGAGATCCAGGGCCCCCTGCAAAGCTTGACAAACAGCTGATCCTGAAAACAGAACTATTTCTGCAGGCTCTGCTTGGGGTCTGCTGGGGGGGGGGGAGGGAGGAGACTGGTTTGAATCAGCAGATCCTGCAGAGAGAACTTGCTCCACAGGATGGGCTTGGGGTCTGCTGGGGGCCACAGTCTGACCTGCCCCACTGTTTGGAATGCACCAGCTGGCAGCCATTATAGTAATTGTTTTCACTTCTCTTTATTTGGGAGGGGGAAATGAAAGGAAGGGTTTAAATGGCTGCTGGCCATTTAAACTAAACAGTTGACTGACGGACCCATCAAGCTGCTAGGTTTAAATGGCTGGCAGCCATTTCAGGGAATCATTTCACTTCTCCCCTTTCAAACAGAGGGAAGCAAAATGGAGGGTTTTAAATGGCTGGCGACCATTACAGTGGGTGGGTGAGCCTGCCCTATTGCAAGGCTGTTGGTTTTAAGCCACTTCAGTGGTCCCTTTCACTTCCCTCCATTGAGAAGGGGGTGAAGCAAAATGGACCATTGAAATGGCTGCCGGCCATTTAAACCTCACAGCTTGACTGGTCTGGCCATCAGCTGTGAGTTTTAAATGGCTGACAGCCATTTAAACCCTCCTTTTCACTTTCCCCCCTACTTCCAAACAGAGGAGGCAAACAAACTCAAACTTTGTTCTACAGATGAAATGTGAATTGGTTTCCTGCCACTGTGGCCAACAGAATCCCCTGCAAAATGTTCCTTGAGAGTCAGGAAGCCAAAGATGCCACACAATGAGAAACAAGTGACCCTTTGCAAGCTGGACTTGGAAGTGTTTTTAATGGCTTGGCTGCTCAAATGGAAAGCATGGCAGCTTCTGCTTCAGTTTTTTTAACAGAGTCTCATTGCCAGGGAAAACATACAAGCCAGCCTGTATGGTCCCTTGAAGGCTTTGGGAAACAAGCAACACCAAAGCACTTTAAAAAACAAACAAACGAAAGTGTTATTTACACGGAGCTTTGGGTGCCAGCCATCCTGACAGCAGAACACTGTGCTCCTGCCAAGTGTGGCGGTTGTGAACATGGAAGTTGTACAGCAAAAAGGGTGTGAGAGGAGGTGGCGGCAGCCTGCCCAAAGATGGGTGACGGGTGTTGATGCTGCCAGAGATGGCATGGCAAATTCGACAGACAGTTCAGGCAGCTGGATGAGCATCACATACAGTTCATTCCCTGGAGTGGCAGAATCTAGGGGAGAGACAAAATGCTGGATCCTTTCCCGCTGTTCTTTCTCCATGCCCTTCAAACTCAGTGCTGCTGACATTGTATAAGTGGGGCTACAGAAATATTCCTCAACTAAGTATCTCAGGGAAGTTCAGATTAGCTCATAACTAGACGAAAGGCCTGTTGGATCCGAGCAACCTGGGGCCAGAGACTGGGGTCATCAGCAAGCAAGCAAGGCATGGAGATCTGTGTTTTCCCTCTGAACGTGGAAGTCCCGTTCAACCTTCACAGTTAAAGGTGAACTGAGCACTTTAAGCTGAACTCAGAAACTAACTGGTAACCAATGCAGCTGTTTTAAATTGGGAAAATATGGTTTATTCATAGTTTTTACAGTCTCTATAAACCTTTATTTTATTTACTTGATTTTTATACTACCCTCCCAGTGAACCAGATCAGGGCAGTTTTACAAGGTTATATCTTACCGGTCCTGCTTTATTTGTCTGCATTTGACCCTGAGGATAGAATCATAGAATCATAGAATCACAGAGTTGGAAGGGGCCATACAGGCCATCTAGTCCAACCCCCTGCTCAACGCAGGATCAGCCCTAAGCATCCTAAAGCATCCAAGAAAAGTGTGTATCCAGTCTTTGCTTGAAGACTGCCAGTGAGGGGGAGCTCACCACCTCCTTAGGCAGCCTATTCCACTGCTGAACTACTCTGACTGTGAAATTCCCCCCCCCCTGATATCTAGCCTATATTGTTGTACTTGTAGTTTAAACCCATTACAGTGTGTCCTCTCCTCTGCAGCCAGTAGAAACAGCATCCTGCCCTCCTCCAAGTGACACCCTTTCAAATACTTAAAGAGGGCTATCATGCCCAGGATCCGCAGGACTGGGTGCTACTCCAGCTGTAAGGAGTGGTGACCCAAAGAAGCCCAGGCTGGGTTCTTCCGACACCTCATTTTGGTTGCTTTATTAAAACGCATCAAGGCAAGAGATTTAAATACAAAACTAGGTCCTTAGTTTCTTTCAAGGAGCTAATTATCGTGATCCTTCTTGGTGTGCCTGGCCACCTCACCTTCCATCTTAGGAAACGGTCGAAGATGATTTTAGTTAGGATGGTTATATTTATTTTTAAATGTTTATTTGTTAAATGTATAGCCCACCACTCTCCGTAGACTTGAGGTGTTATTGTACAGTTTTACCTGGCGTTGTTACTGAATCGTATTATACTTCCTCCTACGTTATCTCATATTCTGTGTAAGCTTATGTTTCCCCATG
This sequence comes from Paroedura picta, assembly GCF_049243985.1. Taxonomy (NCBI): domain Eukaryota; kingdom Metazoa; phylum Chordata; class Lepidosauria; order Squamata; family Gekkonidae; genus Paroedura; species Paroedura picta. Next base: position 34,455,809 of record NC_135373.1, read on the forward strand.
TTCCATGTAAACCACCCACAAGGGAGGTTGGTATATAAGTATAGAAGAGTTGGTCATTACATGCCACTTTTCTCTGCCTGCTGGAGTCTCAAAGTGGCTACCAATCGCCTTCCCTTTCCTCTCTCCACAACAGATACCCTGTGAGGGAGGTGAGGCTGAGAGAGCCCTAATATCACTGAAGAAGAAGAGTTGGTTCTTATATGCTGCTTTTCTCTACCCGAAGGAGTCTCAAAGCATCTTACAATCGCCTTCCCTTTCCTCTCCCCACAACAGACACCCTGTGAGATAGGTGAGGCTGAGAGAGCCCTGATATTACTGTTCAGTCAGAACAGAAGAAGAAGTGTTGGTTCTTATATGCCTCTTTTTCTCTTCCCGAAGGAGTCTCAAAGCATCTTACAATCGCCTTCCCTTTCCTCTCTCCACAACCGACACCCTGTGAGGGGGCTGAGGTTGAGAGAGCCCTGATATGTAATAAAAATACAAAAATAAATAAATAATGCACTCGCAATGCACTTTAGAAGTACATTTTCCTGCTCTGTATGGGAAAATCCAGCTAGAAAAGCTCACTGAAAGTGCATTATCTAACGTGTGCGGAATGGGCTCGTAGCAAGACACATGTATTGTATGACTTTCAGTACACCCCCCAAAAGTATGCATGTATACCTTGCAAGTTAGTGCTTAAACAAACATTCACATCTTAACTAAGCTTCCAGGGGAAATCTCGTTCATGTAACCACTAATTTCTTAGGATTCAGCGAGCAAAGGAAGTTCGCTGTAGGATTTCCTTCCCCGTCCATCTCCACATATAAAGTTACCCCTTTGATAATGTTGCAGCCTCCACCGACATTTTAATATAAGTAGATCCTGTTTGGGTCATTATAAAACAAGGCTAGACAAAGCACATTAGAATAACCTCCTGGGCTGAACTGATTGGAGAGAGAACAGCGTTCTTCAAAGGGATACTTTAGGGAAAACCGTTTCGATCATCACACCATGTTTTCTTTCCCTCTAGTGTACATTTCTGCTTTCAATTATAAAATGCAATTATCGTAAGTATCAATTTATGTTAGAATTACTCTCATTAATAGTTTTAATACATTTCAATAGATCTTTCATTTCTGACATGAGATCTTAAAACTCTTTATGTGCCACAAGTGAAAATTAACTTTAACTGGATAACTCTGTCTTAACAAAATTGGTGCTAATTGCTAGGTTACTGCAGTCTCCAAGGCGGCCCAATTCTCTCCATCAATTTGCCAACAAAGAGTGCTTCCATTTTAGCACTTGTAAGTCAAGAGGAAGAATGCAAGCAGTGGGAGGGGAAATGACAGTGAGTGTGGAAAATGGTGTCATCGTTCCTTCTTGTGATCACACCAGTTGCACTATATATACTCCAGGTTTTAACTTCCAATCCCCAACCCCATGGATTTCACAGATGTTCACTATTTTTGATCCTCTTTAATGACATTGCATCGCACAACTGCATCTTCTGCACCAGTTTTCCTTCCTTCTGGATTAGTCTGATGAGTGGCCTGAGACAATCAGGGGTCCTGTAGTAGTGATTGGAATGAGATTGTAAACTAAACATGAGCAGGAAGTGTGATGCAGCGGTAAAAAAGGCGAATGCCATTTTGGGCTGTATCAACAGGGGCATCACATCAAAATCACAAGATGTCATAGTCCCATTGTATACGGCACTAGTCAGACCACACCTGGAGTACTGTGTGCAGTTTTGGAGGCTCACTTCAGGAAGGATGTAGATAAAATTGAAAGGGTACAGAGGAGAGCGACGAGGATGATCTGGGGCCAAGGGACCAAGCCCTATGAAGATAAGTTGAGGGACTTGGGAATGTTCAGCCTGGAGAAAAGGAGGTTGGGAGGGGACATGATAGCCCTCTTTAAGTATTTGAAAGGGTGTCACTTGGAGGAGGGCAGGATGCTGTTTCTGTCGGTTGCAGAGGAGAGGACTGGGTTTAAACTACAAGTACAATGATATAGGCTAGATATCAGGAAAAAAATTTTCACAGTCAGAGTAGTTCAGCAGTGGAATAGGCTGCCTAAGGAGGTGGTGAGCTCCCCCTCACTGGCAGTCTTCAAGCAAAGGTTGGATACACACTTTTCTTGGATGCTTTAGGATGCTTTGGGCTGATCCTGCGTTGAGCAGGGGGTTGGACTAGATGGCCTGTATGGCCCCTTCCAACTCTATGATTCTGTGATTCTGTGATTTTATATCACAATGCTCATGCAAACTGGTGGTGTTGGAAGGATCTGGTGGAGCAGATCTTCCCCCCTCTTCTATATGCAGGCTGCTGTTGTCCCATACCTCCTCTTAGGGGAATCAAACAAATGATTGAACTTCTGATCTGTGTCAGTAAAGATGCATAAGAAAGTGATACTTTGGGACACTGCCTATCTGTATTTATATATATCACCTACTTGTGACATAAAATAGAATCGTGGTTACGGATCTCTGTCTTGCCATCTCCAGAATGGAAACTCACCTGATCATGCTGGAGAAGGCATCTACCTAGCATCAGCCCTCCCAGATGCCCCTCAAACAGCATGTCACCCCCATGAAGAAAGTCAAGCCACTCCCTGCTCTGTCAAGGAAAGTAGAGCTGCCTGTGGCTTCTCTCATGAAGCAAGTTGAGTCCCCCGTTGCCCGATGATGATGACAATGATGATATTGACCTGTTCAGCAGTGACAATGAGGAGGAATACGAGGGCTGATTCTGCACTTACCTTGTTTTATTCCATTGTGGATCCTGCTGAATTCAGATTATTTGAACTCAGGTCTTCCTCTATCCACACCACCCTTTGAAACAGAAAAGTGTTCTTCACATGATTAGGGAAGCTCAAATGGAGGGGGGGAGTGAGCCAAGCACAGAAGGAGCCTCTTTCTTTTCTTGAGGGGGGGAGAGGATTGGAGACAGCAGAGGAGGGGGAATAAATCCAAGAGGAAAATCTCTGCCAAGAGAACTTAGGGCTTCTGGAGCTTCTGCTGAGAGAAGTTAGGGCCTTTAAGGGAAGCCTTGCTACCTGGGAATGAGGAAGCTTTTGAACTGATGCCTTGGCCTATCGGGTTTTTCTACAATGTTGGAGGCTCAGCAGCAAGTTAGTTCGGGGAAAAGCAGAGCGCTGCACCTTTGCTCATGCCCATTTTTCAAATATAGAGGGTTATATCCACTCCAGGATATTGTGGGCGGAAAGGTAGGGTCACTCCAGATCAATCCTGCTTGTTAAAGAGGGAAAATTTCCTCCCCTCACAACAGGCACCTTATAAGACAGGTGAAGCTGAAAAAGTTCTGAGAGAACTGGGTTACCCAAGGTCACCTGGCAGGCTTCATGTGGGGGAGTGGGGAGTCAAACCCAGTTCTCTACATTAGAGTCCACTGCTCTTAATCAGTACACCATGCTACACATTTAGAGTTGCCAGGTCCCTTTGTCTAGGTGGAGGTCCCCCGCTATCTGGATGCACTTCATCCTCCCCCCCCAAACCAGAAGAATGCTGTGATGTCAACATGTCAGGATCATCAGAGAGGTGATTTTCTAGTTTGGGGGCAAAACTCTATGGTTTGAAGCTCACTCTACCATAGAGTTTTGCCCAAAAGTCAGAACATCCTCTCCTGATGTCCATGATTTACCAGCATCACTTCCAGGTGACATCAAAATGTCATGGCATTCTTTCCTGCTCCCCCCAACCCCCGCTGGCAGCGCTGATGGACCCGGCAATGTTACATGTTATGCCATGAACTGGTGTGAAAGGAAAGGATTGAGGTTTCAATCTACACAAGGGTGAACTAACATTAAAATGGGATTGTAACAAAGTCAAAACATCTCCAACCAGAAATCTGAATCCATTTCTAGTTATTCAAATATCATTTTGTTTCGTTCCATGACTTCCATGCAGTCTTGAATCATAGACCCTCGATTTATAAGGCATAGCCATGCTTTTAGCATTTCTAACAATGATTGGATTGAGAATCTCATTAAACCAGCCGCCTAAAATAAGAGGCAGATCAATGCCCAAGATAATGACAAATAAAGAATTTAAAATCAGACTCATTATGATGAGGTGCATAGATATTTGTAAGAATACATTCCCTCCTCTTATATTTAGCATGTAATATAAAATATCTCCCTTCTGGATCAATGAAGGAAGATAAAAGGACGATACGAAGGGTTTTATATATTAAAATTGCAACCTCTTTGCTCTTTTGTGAATTGCCAGCACAATGGGTTCTCTCCTACCCAATCTTTTTTTTTTTTAGCCTCTTATTGTTATCAGAATGAATTTGAGAATCTTGTAAGTCAGTTATTTGACCATTATTTCCTTTTGAAATACCGCAGGACCTACATTCCCTTCTGAGGTCCACTTAATCCTTCCAGGATTCTATGAACACTCAAGGTTCTGAGCACATTATTATCCTGGCCCTGGTTGAGGTCAGATGTGCTTTGTTGGGGCCAGGGATCACCAGCCAGTTGGCGGTGGCAGAGTATAAAGCTCTTAAGGGTATAGAGCTCCCCCCTCCCCATCATGTCTTACGGACAACTCACATGATGCAAAGTTCTCATGGTCACCAGAAGAACTTTGGGTCATACATGTGATCCAAAGCAGGGAGGAAAAGCATGGAGGAAGAACTTTACCAATTGCCCCATTCTGATGAGAAGTACAAACTGATCTGCTCTTCCTGAAGCAGCAGGAAATGGGCAGGAGCCCACCTTAAGCAAAGGAATCCCCAGGGTACATGGCTCAGAATTCCCTGCAACCTGTCCAATGACCCCTTGATGCCACTAGAGAGCACACATACAAACGGGTATCTGTGTTGGTCTGAAGTAGCACAATAAAATCAGAGTCCAGTGGCACCTTTAAGACCAACAAAGATTTATTCAGGGCGTGAGCTTTTGAGTGCAAGCACTCTTTGTGCACACAGGTGCAGTTTAGCTGCTTAAACAGCTTAGCATCTGGTTGCTTTCACCAAATCACTTGCTGATTGCAATTCCAACCCCTTCCCATTCAAGTCCCCATAAAGATTCGGTATGGACAGAGGTGTGAACCCTTGGGCATGAGGCCCACGCTTCAAAAACTACAGCACACTTGTATCACACCGCTGCAGAAAGCGAGCTCAAGTACAAGCCGGTTTATAATGGTCTCCCATCCAAGTACAAACTCAGGACTGCCCCTGCTTAGCTCCCAGGATCCATTGAGATTGGTCTAGCCCAGGGGTAAGCAAACTGTGGCCCTCCAGATGTCCATGGACCACAATTCCCAAGAGCCCCTGACAGCATCGCTGGCAGGGGCTCATGGGAATTGTAATCCATGGACATCTGGAGGGCCACAGTTTGCCTACCCCTGGGCTAGCCTAATATGAAGTTCGGGGAGCACTCCCTTGGGGCTTGAGCCTTCAGCCATCGAGAGAAAGGAGATGCAGACATCCGTTATAACATCCCCTTTATTCGTGACACTTTTCTAGAGAAAGGGACAGCAGCAGTGTGTGTGGGGGTGTTATTCTAGCCATCCTATCCTAGGATGCTGGCCCCGAAGCAGTCACAATCCCAACTCTGCCTGTCAGGTCCAGGCCCTGGTCAGCTTTCTCTGAACAAGAAGGCTCCTCTCTGGGACAATCTAAACTTGGCTACTCTGGCTTACCTACTTTGTCTTCTCTTCCTCTGACTTCTTCTCCTTGTGGTGGGTCTGGCTCCTGTTCTTCTCCGTTCTCCATCGCTCTTGCTCAGCCTCCAGTCTCACCCATCCAGGGCCAATTCTGCACACGATGGTTAATGCACTATCAATGCACTTTAGAAGGAAATTCTCCTGTTCTGCACAGGAAAACCCAAACATTGAAAGTGCATTATCCTGCATGGGCAGAATGAGCCCAAGTCAGGACCTCATCCCTACTGCCCTTCGGCTAATGCTGTGCCTGAATAGCTACCTAGCCTACCTATGTGGACGACATCACTAGATCAGTACCTACCCAACACTCAGGCAAGGTTTCGCTGTGTTTCGATTTATCCATTTTTCTCCCCCCAGATGTACGCTTATGTAACAGAAGTTCTTGGTCTCCTGCCAGCTGTTCCATCATTTGTATGCGCCGCAGTCTCGTTGCAAATGTTCTTTTGAACAAAAATCCCATCGAACACTCTGATGTAAATGAAAGAAGAGATGAGAATATTTAAAAAAAAAAAGAGGAGAGGAAGGTTTAGGAGGATAATGTAGAACTCGTTACTGCTATGAGTTCATGAGCGTTGCAGCCGTCGAAGCATTATTTGGGATGAAGCAGAAGACGCTGCACGTCCATTTTGCAGCTGGCGAGGGATCTGAGTTTATACACCCCCCCTCCTCCAGCCCCTTTTCAAAATCAAATAAATCTCAAAGAGTTAAAAGTTTCCACTTAAGTGTGATTCAGAGATGAGATGCCTTACATCAGGGATAGTCAAACTGCGACCCTCCAGATGTCCATGGACTACAATTCCCAGGAGCCCCTGCCAGCATTCGCAGGGGCTCATGGGAATTGTAGTCCATGGACATCTGGAGGGCCGCAGTTTGACTACCCCTGCCTTACATGGTTTGGCAAGAGAGGGTGGAGGAATACAGGTTTGCTCAAATGGCTGCTATTCCCTTAGCATATATTGCAGCTCTCCCTATTTATCCCTGTGTTCTGGTGCCTGTCCCTAGGAAATGACTGCGCCTGTGTTTCTGTTGTAACCTTTTGTTTTCATTTGGGATGTACTGTGTTAAGTGTGAGCTAGGATGAGCTGCTGCAGAATAGAAGGGCGTGTAACATGATATCAGCTAGATATCCGGGGGTTGTGGGGGGGATTTCACAGAGTAGTTCAGCAGTGGAATTGGCTGCCTGAGAAGGAGGTGAGGTCCCCCTTAATGGCAGTCTTCAAGAAGCGGCTGGAGAGATACTAGATGCTTTAGGCTGATCCAGCAATGAGCAGGGGGTTGGACTAGGTGGCCTGCATGGCCCCTTCCAACTCGATGATTCTATAAAGAAACAGGTAAAAACCAAACTCTGGAATTAAATAGATTAAACCGAGCTTTCTCAGCCAGGGGTTGGTGAAACCCTGGGGTTTCTTGATGGACCTGGAAGGGTTTCCTGAAATGATGGGAGTTAATTAATTTATATATATATATATAAAATACTTATTGGGTGATATGACCACATATTGTCGCAGTGGTCCCAACCTTTTTATCACCGGGGACTAGTCAACGCTTGACAATTTTACTGAGGGCCAGGAGGGGGGTAGTCTTTTGCCAAGAGACGTCACCAGCACCACCTGAGGCCCTGCTCCACTTGCTTTCCCGCCGGCGCCCCTGACTTCCTGCCGCCCGCTGGGTGGTGCTGCCAGCAGCAGCTGCACAGTGCCACTCCAAGGGGGAGCTCCAGCCATGGCGGCCACCGGAGATCACCAAAGGTGAGCTGGCGACAGAGTGGCAGGGCAGTCCCCGAGGCAGCAGCCGGGGAGGAGGATGAGAAGGAGCCACGGCCCGGTACTGACTGGTCCCCAAACCGGGGGTTGGGGACCACTGGTCTATAGGGTTGCAAGGTTTCTCTGACTGCTGGAAGAGGATGGGGGCTGGTTGCCAGATTGAGACATTCCTGGGTCTTTGGAGAAGGAGCCTGAGGAGGACAAGGATCTCAATGGGAGGCATAGAGTTGACCCTCCAAATGACCCATTGAATCCAAAGGGAACTGATCTCCGTAGTCTGGAAATGAGCTGTAATTCCAGGGAACCCCACGTCCTACCTGGAGGCTGGCCTCCTTAGTTGTCTACTTTAAGGTCAAAATAGAGCCCCGCTGGATCACACCAGAGGTCCATTGGGCTTTCCCCTGATATTCTCCTGGAACTGAACATGGAGGTTCCCCTTAGTCGCCATGGCTAGAAGCCATAGATTGTCTTTGTTTTGTAGTGATCTTGCACACCGCCAACTACCAGTTTGGTGTAGTGGTTAGGAGTGCAGACTTCTAATCTGGCATGCCGGATTCGATTCTGCACTCCCCACATGCAGCCGTCTGGGTGACCTTGGGCTGGCCACGGCACTGATAAAGCTGTTCTGATCAAGCAGTAATATCAGGGCTCTCTCAGCCTCACCCACCTCACAGGGTGTCTGTTGTGGGGAGAGGAAAGGGAAGGCATTTGTAAGCTGCTTTGAGCCTCCTTTGGGTACAGAAAAGCGACATATAAGAACCAACTCTTCTTCTTCTTCTACCTGATTTTTTTTACTGGAGTTGCTGAGGACTGAATTTGTGATTGTACGCATGCAAAACAGATGCTCTGTGACTGAACCATCCTCCCTCCCCTGCCACATGGGGTACAATTCTTTGTTTATGTGCCTACAATGCTGAGTGCCAGGGAGACGTGGAGATGCTTAGCAAGTATCCTATTTCACATTTTATATATCTATTTCCAAATTTAAGTTAATGCTTTGTTAAAAAAATGTTCCTTGCTTTTACCACATTGGATTTTTGTTTATGTCACAAAAGATTAGATGTCTTTTTGTTGTACTCAGCAGAGAGGCTGTTACCACAGCATCACACCCGGGTAAGTAATCACCCACAAATGGTGAGAACATTCTATTTGGACTGTTAAACTGTCACCAGGAAGACGGAGCAGGTTTCATTTGTTCTTGCTGTATTACTACCTCAGTGACTCTTGGCCTTTTGCAATCTGTTCAGGTATTTTATTCTTTGTTTGGAAAATAAATTTCAGTCCGTGGGGCTGGATCCAGCCGGCTTTTCCACCAGTGAACAAAGGAGAAGAGAGTTGCTTTGGACAACCCCGAAAGGTTATGCTCTCTAGATCAGGGGTAGTCAACCTGTGGTCCTCCAGATGTTCATGGACTACAATTCCCAGGAGCCCCTGCCAGCATGAGTGATGTGTAAAGGCAGGCACCGATGCTGGCAGGGGCTCCTGGGAATTGTAGTCCATGGACATCTGGAGGACCACAGGTTGACTACCCCTGATCTAGATCACGGGACCCGGATTAGTATTGCCAAGGCTGGCTTGGAAATTCCTGGAGATTTGTGGAAAGTACTGAATGCCAAAAAGAAAACATCCTCATCACCCAAGTCCTTCTGAAACTAAACCTTTCTGAGGAAAAGGTGGGGGATTTATTTTTCAAGTACACTCCCTTCCCCCAACAATAATAAAAGGCTTACATGCATAAAGGCAGTCAAGTCATGGCCAACTTATGGCGACCCCAGAAACGGGGCTTTCAAGGTAAGTGAGAAAGGGCTGTGACTTACCATGCCTTCCTCTTCTGAGCCGTCATAGATGGTCTCTCATCCAACTATCGACTCTGCTTACACCACCCCACCTTCCCTCCCTTGCAGAGGGCAAGCTGCCATTTTTCACCATGTGTTATTTAAGCATTCTATTTTTTTTAATACACTGAGAAAATATGTATTAGTAAAGATGTGTTCTGTTTCCCATTAGGTATTCTTGAAGCAACACCAAATCTAATCCTTATCAGTCATGTTTATTTTTTTTTAAATTAAAGGTCATCGCACATGGGGGGGAAAAGCCCCAAATCCAGAAATATAAAAACAGGCAACATCCTGTTCAAGGCAGCCAATGTCAATAGGATCTTGCTCAGATTAAGCCACACCTGGCCCTCTCCACTAGAACGATTATATTTAGGGATTATCTGATTACCTGAGCACAGTCCCATTTCAGATTTGGCCCCTATCTGCTCCTGAAGATTCAATCCAAAGCTGTTCAACCAATATTGGTGACCTTTCGAGAAGCCGTCTCAAGGGCAGATAGAAGTAGCCTGTGTGGCATTGTGTGGCTATAGTATAATGGCTATAGTATAAAATACTGTGTGTTTTCTTCGACTATCTGATACCAAAGTATTGCTCTTCTGATGCTGAAGAATCCACACACAACCCATCTAGTTAAGCTAAAGGACCTGCTTTTGTTTGCCAAATAAATTTCAGTCACTGTCTTTCTTCTGAGCAAAACATACCCTTTGTGAAGAAGAAGAAGAAAATATAAAAAAGAACACCATTTATTTCGCCTAAGCCCCACTTAAACCAGACACGTCTCACACCAATCATAAGAAGCAGCTGTGTACAGACAGCTCGAAAAACAAGTCAAGTGGCTGACCTTTTTCCTTTTAAAACTTTAGGGAAAAAGCTGGTCAGTTTTATGTATTTAAGATAAAAGGCTTTTTGGGGGGGAAGTGGCTTTTTTATTTAAATGGTATTTTTTTCAGATCAGGAGTTATTTTTGACTGGAAAGTCTAGTATTCTTGGGACAATGTGCCTATGCTACATACGTACGCAGAATGAGTGTAAAGCAGTGGGTAAACACATTTCTACTCCATTCAGAGTTATTAGCTAATATCGGCAGGCTTTTTAAAAGTGAGAGATATTGTGTTTTATTTATTTATATATTTATTTATTATATTTGTATACCGCCCTCCCCGAAGGCTCAGCGGAGGCCTGAGAAACAGAAACAATACAGATAACTTAGATTAATAATAATGAATGAAGTGAAACAACAAGCAACATGGAACAACAGAAAAATTAAACATTGAAGTAACTCCTGCTGATAGCCCAGTGGGTTGGGCGGAATTATGGTTAGTGCCATAGGAGGGAAGCTCAGGGGGGAGGGCCCTTGGGAAGCGGTGGTCCAGGTCGACCTCAACCAAATGCCCGGTGGAGGAACTCCCTTTTGCAGGCCCTGCGGAACATTTCAAGTTGTGTTGTATTGGCTAAGAGTGTTGGACTAGAATCTTGGAAGGACCAGGTTGGAATGCCCACTCATGTCATGGAAGCCTACTGGGACCTTTTCTGCACGAACAGCTTACTGCAGGTTCTCTGAGCAGTCAAACCTTTAAGCTGGACTTCAGATTCGGTGCCTGCCTTTACACATCACTCATTTTCCTATGGTGTATTTACTCTGCAGCTACCTAAAAAGTAAACCAACCCAAACCCCTGCTGGTTTCTTAATTTAGATGGGAACACCACATGTGATGTGTGTGTGTGTGTGTGTGTGTGGCATCTAAACATTTTCTTTTTCTTGATACAATTGCCATATCGAAGCTGTGCAGGAGTGCCACGCAAGCGCCTTCCTTTTAAACCCTTGTGGTTCTGTTCCTGGAATGAAAGGGAACACAAAGGAATTCAGCCAAACTAAAAGAAATCATCGTGAAACTGATAAAAACTTTTTTTTTAATTGACTAAGCTGTGAAAATCCCTTTTCCTTATTGCCAACCTCTAGTGATTTCCCGGCTTCTGGCCACTGTGACAAAATTGAGAAAAGTCACTCCCCTCCTCCACCCATCCCTCCTCCCTTCCTCCCCTTGTTCAGAGCTTGCAAAGAGGGCTCTCAGGCAGCTGAATCGCTTTTTTAAAAACAAAGAAATTTCAATGATGAAAAGAGTAAGATTCTCTAGCAGCTCTTTCCCACTCTCAGGATTAACAGAAAGGAGCAGCCAAGAAGAAGGGAGGGAATGAGGTAGAGATCAACCCAAGCCAAAAGGAGGTTTCCGTTCTTCTTGGCCAGAGACTACAGTCCGGGAAGAAAGGCGCTCCAGAGCAGTCTGAGCAGTCAAAACCTTTAAGATGGAGTTCAGATTCAGTGCCTGCCTGTATACATTGCTCATTTGTCTATGAGCTGGAAAGTGAAAAATGTTCACCTTCACCTCAGCAAGTAGCAGGGGCAGACCAATGACAATGAACAAAGTGAGGCCTAGGCAACAAAAGCAGGAGTGGCTGAAAGTGGAGAAAGGAAAGTAGTGGGCACAGGAACTCAGCTCATCATGTGATCATTCAAGCTGCATCCCAGTGGCCCATTATGCATGGAGTGGAAGGTCCGCATTCGGGGTGGAATGGGGGCGGCTAAAATAACCAATTATGCACACTGCAGGCGGCAACCGGGCTCAGAGTCAACGTATGCCGCCAAAAAAGCCGTATTAGCATGATGCGGAAGAAAGTGGAGCTTACTGGGACCAGGGCGCAAAGAGAAGTGACCCCGGAGTAGCCACATGCATAATCGGATACTCTGGGTTTTGCTGCCGTTGCGTTCCATCCCGTGCATAAGCGGTTTGCTTCGCTTCTTCCTCCTCCGCATTCTCCATGCCGCCGTTTCAGCGGCTGTGCGTAATAGGCCAGTAGCAGAAACTCCTCAGCCAGACTCCCTGAAAAGCTGAAGCACATAGAAATACTAGCTGTTGAAACTTCCCATGTTAATATTTCTTTAACCAGTGCTCAAAGCTTAGTAATTAACTCATTTAGCTGGACTCATCATGCTTCATTTTTTTTTAATCACAAAAGGGGGAAAGCGAACACTGATTAAGGGGGGATTATGGTGGATGATGCAGATTGGGAGCAATGGTCTCAATGTGGGTGGTGAAGTTGTGGCCTCCAAGGGGTTAAAAAAGGGCAGCAGAGAAAAATCTGAGGGAAACTTTATGCTTTTCAATTATCTTCAGCTTAGGAGTGAAGCATGAGGGGGAATGCCATAACAGCACTCTCTGAAAACTCAGGGAAACAGCGCTGAAGGGAGGAAAATCAATGCAGAACAATAAAGAAAACCTGGTGGATGTATGTAATGAAAGCACGAGGAAACACAGAACACAAAATAAAACTCAACAGAGATGCATGCAAAAGTGCAGAAAAACAGCAATGCATAGAAGTTACTTTGGGATAGTCTCCCATCCTAACATATTTCACAGGATTGTTATAAGGATAAAATGGAGGAGAGGAGAATGATGTAAACTGCTTTGTATCTCCATAGGGGAGAAAGGGGGTTATAAATGAACTAAATAGATGAACAAAATCATCAATAAAACATTCATCCCTCAAGAAACTGAGGGTGCCAAATATCATTCTCTTACCTTCCAATTTATTCCCCAAACAGCCTTTAATTGTTTCATTTATACCCTGGCATTCTTCCCAAATGGGGATACAAAGCAGCAAACAAATCCAAATTTCTGTGTGTCCCACCCAACCCATTTATCTCTGGCATCTGTTAACCACTTTCACTGTGCTGTAATTAATTTACTCTCACACTTTCCCTATAAGTATCAGTGGATTACTTTCATTCCATGACACTGTGGCTGAGAAAGTGTGCTTGCACACAAAAGCTCATACCCCGAATATAACTTTCTTGGTCTTAAAGATGCTTCTGGACTCTAAATTTGTTCTCATGCCAAGGTCTGTATTGCTAGGCCTAGGGCAGTATTGTTTCTTTAGGCCAGTATTGTTCTCATGCCTAGGTCATAGTAGGCCTAGGTCGGTCAGTATTGTTTCTTTAGGCCAGTATTGTTTCTTTGGGATTTGTTTCTTTAAGCGGAGTCATCAGGGATTGCACCTGAGATGTTCAGCATTCAAAGCAGACGCTGCACCTCTGAGCCATGGCTTTACTCCCACTGAAAAAAAAATCATTAATTGACTCACATCCTTGACATGAATCATTTGCTTTCATTGAGTGGCGGCTCCAAAATTAACACCAAAATTAACACTAAAAAGTTGGCAAGAACGCATATCATCTTCTTCTCCGTTGTGAAGGATGACTTCCTCTAGCCTGTGACATATTGTCAAAGGTGAGAGAAGTGGAGCTTGGTCTCCCTCTCTGGAATTCCTCTATACTTTTTGCACCAGTGAATTCAGAAAGCTGTCACCTGAGCTCATTCAAAAGAATCCTTCATTACTAGAGGGGATGCCAGTTCTACAGCTCAATAAATACCAACTTTCCTTGGCAAGTTCACCAATGGGGTTGAATGGATCTGATTAGTAATTAAACATGGGAAGTTAGGGGCTTGTTCCTGTGAAATATGATTCCAGGGAGACCTGAACAACAGACCAACCACAACAGGAAAAACAAAAGGCAGGGAATAATTGGATCTTGTTAGAGGCTGTAAATAAATCTCTCCAAATGGGCCTTCTCCTACCTAGCCTCTTGGATGGCTCGAGGGATTTAAATCTCACTTGTCCGATAAGAGTCTATAGATAACGTGACTATTTGAACTAGCAGAGTCTTATTAAAACCTCTGGAATCTACCATGAAGGGAGCTTGTTAGCATAAATGAACACAAGAGTGTGAACGCATGGGGTAGCCTTATTCAAAGTCGTATCATTGATATATCAACGTCCATATTGTGTCCTTTGAGTGGCGGCAGCTCCACAGAATCTCAGGTCTTTCACAACTATGACTCAATTGCTGTAACTAAGGATGCCAGGGACTGAACCTGAGAGCCAGTTTGGTGTAGTGGTTAGGAGTGTGGACTTCTAATCGGGCATGCCGGGTTCGATTCTGCACTCTCCCACATGCAGCCAGCTGGGTGACCTTGGGCTCGCCACAGGACTGATAAAGCTTTTCTGACCGAGCAGTGATATCAGCGCTCTCTCAGCCTCACCCAACTCACAGGGTGTCTGTTGTGGGGAGAGGAAAGGGAAGGTGACTGTAAGCCACTTTGAGCCTCCTTCAGATAGAGAAAAGTGGCATATAAGAACCAACTCTTCTTCTTCATCTTTTGAACTGCTAAGCAAATTCTTGGCCATTGAGTCATAGCCCCTACCTAGTTGCATTATACTGATTTGGACGCTTGGTATGTCAAGGGCACTTTTGTCTACTGAGACTGGCAGAGGCTCTCTATGGAAGGTCTTTCATATCACCTACTATCTGTTATGCTAGATGGGGTGGTGGTGGAAGAACTCTGCAGATGGGCTCTCCCTCCCCCCAGGACCTGGAAAGGCTACAGACTGGAGGCCGCCAAGCAGGGAACTCACCAGCAGAGGCAGCTCTCATGCAGCAGGGATCTGCAGCCTCTGAGCCTTGGAGGGGTGGTCAGGGGTGGGGGACCGAAGGCGATTGGCTGCCTGCTGGACAGACAGGCAAGCAGGTTGGAGGAGGAGGCATTCAGGGGCGGGACAGCCTCCTGACTGGGTGTTAAGCGCTGAGTGGCACTTAAACCATGAGACCAGCTCCTCCTCCTAGACCTTACCAGAATTATTAAGTGGAACAGATGTGTGACAATACAGTTTGCACACGCTACATCCCTGGATTGGGTCCTGGAACTTTAAAGAGAACAGAAGAATGAGGGGAAACCTTGCTAAAATTAACCAGAAGTCAAGAACACTGTGTCAAGCAGAGAAAGAAACTGCCAGTATAAGCAGCAGTGCCAAGCTGACCTTCTCTCCTTTGAAGTAAGAATCTGGATGTTAAAAGATATGCAATCGAAGCTTTCCTGCTCAGAATTCCAATGACAACATTGCTATTCAGCAATGTTATGCAGGTTTAAGTGTGGATTTTTTAAGATGCATTAATTGGTCTCCTCTTTAGCAGTTCTTTCTTATGTATATCAAATATTTGAACAGAATTTGGCGGTTTCACCTCTCGTCTGTGCTGGAACGGAATAGGAGAAAAACAATGTAATTGGCCATCCATTCATTCATTCATTCATTTATCTATTCAGACTTCTATGCCACCACTGCTGAGGTCACCGGCTCATGGCAGCTGACATTTTAAAATACAATACACTACAAACATTAAAACCACCCAAATTAACCCAACAGCATCATTATGCAGAAATATCAATAAAGATAATATAGTATAACAGCATACAGCATCCAGGTTTTGAGAAGGGGTGCTTGATGGAATATGCCACTGCTCTGGCCTCAACCGAACACCTGGCAGAAGAGCTCCATCTTACAGGTCCGGTGGAACCGTAGTAGTTCCATCGAGGCCCTCAGCTCTTCTGGATGCTCATTCCACCAGGTAGGGGCCAGAACCAAAAAGTCCCTAGCCCTGGTCAAGGCCAGGCAGACTTCTCTTGGGCTGGGGACAACCAACCTATTGATGTTTCAAGAGGGGAGAGCTCTCTGGGGCGAGTGGGGGGAATAGGAAGACAGGTGGTCCCTCAGATATGCTGGACCCAGACTTGAAGGTCAAAATCAAGACCTTGAACAGGATACAGAATTCAACCAGTAACTAATGCAACTGCCTCGGCACCAGCTGGATGTGGGTGCTCCACAGTGTTCCAGTGAGAACCCTAGCAGCCACATTTTGCACCAGTTGCAATTTCCAGGTCAGGGACAAGGGTAGGCCTGCTCAGAGCGAGTTATAGAAGTCTAATCTGGAGGTGACTGCCACATGGATCACTGTGACCAGGTGCTCTGGGGCCATAGGGTGCTTGTAGCCTCACCTGGAAGAGATGGAAGAACAACCAACTGGGCTACTCTAGTGATCTGCACTTCCAAAGAAACATAATCATTGAAGATCACAGCCAGATCCCTGGCAGCCTGTGCAGCCTGAAGCTGCCCACCATCCAGTTTATATTGGTCAACATGAATACATTGAATTTTTTTGAGTCAAACAAGCAAAATAGGCAAAGCTAGACTATTCCACAACAGTGATGCCCCACGGACACCATCGTGATGACTAATGTCTTTGTCGGTGCCCACTTGCTTCATCCCCAGAATACCTTTTCTTCAAAGCACCGAGCGAGTCCTCATTTTTCTCCACCTCTTCAGGGCAGGAGATGCTTCAGAAGACCCCAGAAGTCTTTTGGATCTTCAGAGACCACTCCACTAGAAATAACTACGCCCATCATCATTAGAAGATGCCTGGTTTGGAACCTCCCAACATTCTTCTTTACAGTCAGCAACCTTTTCGTGGTTGGCCCCGCCTCTTATGGCTGCCATTTTCTGGTGGCAGCCACAAGGTTTTCCCAAGTGCCTGCCCAGAGTGGAGGACTCCACCCTAGTGATTTCTGTAGAAGTGTGCTCAAAGTTACAGCCCGTATTCATAAGCCGTCGACAGCTCTCTTTCACAATTTCCACAGCCTGTTTCGCCCACAGCCCGGTGAGTTACGATTTTGCTTTGCAGATCTATGTCTGGATTATCTATCACTCTAGTGGCAGGATTTATTAACAGCTATTGCTGCTATAGAGACAGAGGTGCTAAGAGCATCCGCTTGCCCAGAAAACGATAGCATCTGCTTTCTTTGCCAAGCGTTGAGGCTATTGTTTGTTAATAGATTGCTTCTGAAAAGCTGCTCATGAGGGAGTTGGGGAGTTTCAGAGGTAATTAAAACTCGGTCTATGCAAAAAGGAAGATCTGATTATTTCGCTTTCAGAGAAAGCAGGTTTTCAAAACAGATTGAAAAAGCTCATTTTACCCCTGCAAATAGGTTCGTGTTTGCGGAATGAACGGCACTTTTTAAAAAAGTAAAACAAAAAAAAATCATAGTCGTCTTTGACCTTTCTTTCCGATGGCTGTTTTTAAGGGGTGTTCTTCCTGCTCACAGTGTTCCCGTCTGCATCATCTCTCTAGCCTTTCCCAGCACACTTCTTGCCAATGTCATTTCGGGGGGGGAAGGAGCATTTATGCATCATATTACAAGCTGATGTTTAGATCCGAATCTGGTGCCAAATCACCAAGACTATATTGCATCGGGTGAGAATATAAATGAGGGGCCATATATGCAAGCCTGTCTCATAGAGCTGGTAAAATTATTAGATGAGGAAAGCCCGGCAGAAGAGAGAAAGAGGGTAAAGAGAACGGCATTGTAAAGAACTTTAGGTCTTTAGAAGTAGAGTTGACAGGCAGTGTCTGGTGACAGCAGAAGGGTTGTGTGAGGGGGAGTGGCCTAGGGGCAAATTTAAAAAATAAAAATCAGGGGGGGGGGAAAGAAAAATAAGGCTTCATATGCTTACAGGAAGCTCTTACTATAGGGAAGGGGTTGCCAAATGCTGGCTCTCCAGATGTCCATGGGCTACATTTCCCGTGCTGATGGCAGGGGCTCATGGGAATTGTAGTTCATGGACATCTGGAGAGTGACAGTTTGGCCACCCCTGTCATAGAATTTCTGACAGTTCTGGAGAGACAGCTTGGTGTGAGAGCCGTCTAGGTGTAGTGGTTAGGAATGCCAATGTCTAACCTTGGCGAGCCGGGTTTGAAGTCCCATTTCCCCCATGCAGCCAGCTGGGTGACCTTGGGCTCGCCACAGCCCTGAGAAAGCTGTTCTGACCGAGCAGGAATATCAGGGCTCTCTCAGCCTCACCTCCCTCACAGGGTGCCTGTTGTGGGGCGAGGAAAGGGAAGTTGATCGTAAGCCACTGAGAAAAGCAGCATATAAGATCCAACTCTTCTTCTAATTCCTATAGCTACCCTTTATCACATCCTAGTTGCTCTAGGAATTGCTAAGAACTCTATGGTAAGAAATTCCTGCAATTAGACAATTTTTTTTTTTTTACTTTTCTCCAATGGGATACGGAGCAGGGCATCCCCTCATCAATCCTCCTGGGGAGAAAATCAGGATATAATATCTAAATGAATACACTCTCATTTTAACGTGTGCAAATCAATACTAATAGTGCAATCACAACCAGTTATTTGTGTCAAAGCCATTAACTTCAGTGGATTTGGAAGGGTGTAACTCATTACTATACTGTAAGCACCTAAGAATTCAATCCCATTATTATCAATGGGGTTTAAGCGACCTGAAAAACAAGCAACCTCACATTACTTCTCTGTAATCTACTCTCAGCTCTTCAGGCTTGGTTCAGATATCACACCAAAACATCGGTAAGGAAATTTGGCTATGACCTTGCATGGTTTTTCAGAACTGACAAAACCAGAGCATGATAAGATGGTTGGAAGTTTCTTTCTATTCTCTCTGTATTCCGTCACAGAACTCATGATAGGTGACAAGGAATTTCCCTTCTTAACTTCCTAAGGGCAGCTGCAACACTGTTGCCTCCAACCCAATGAATGGTCTGCCAACCGTAGTTTGGGCTCACCAAGGTTTTTATGTGACATCTGAATCAGCACACCTGAATTACAGCTCTTGCTTCACCTCCAGAGGCCCCCAAGGAAATAACTTAGCAGATGCAAAAAGGAAGCAGATATGGATTGCCTAAAATTTTGGAAACTCAGACAAACGTTCGTTTGAGAAAGAGCCATGGCTCAGTGGCAGAGCATCTGCTTGGCATGTAGAAGGCCCCAAGTTCCATCTCCAGCATCTCCAGTTAAAAGGACCAGGCAGTAGATGATGTACAAGTAGCCTACAGCCTGAAGAATCGATGTCAGAGAAGACAGTGATCCCTGTGATGGACCAATGATCTGGTTCAGTGTAAAGGTTTATTTCCTAAACTAAATTGAATGCAAATGGAATGGTATCTGAACTGAGCCGACTGCATGTGTGAGACTCTTAATATTTGAGCATGTTTGTGTACAAACATATCATTGTCTGTAAACCATAATATTTTATTACCAATCAGATAGGGAGTCTCAGATTAAAAGACATTAATAAAGATAAAAAGTAACAGACTCTAATTTGAATCGTTGGTGGCAGGAACCCAATTTTCGAGTGATAATTACAATAATTAAAAACTCTGTTATCATCTGGTACAAATGCACTGTACATTGGCAGGCAGAGATGAAAACCGAGGCGGTCCACGGCTTCTCTCAATAATGAAAATCAATTCTATGAAGTTCAAACAAGCTCCGGTAGAATCCCTGTGTTCCGTCTCCTGGGCGAGTGGGATAAGGAGAGGGAGTTCTTTTTCATTTCTTCTTCAAGAACACTTATCTGCAAGGTCGTCCTAGAAGGGACAACATAGATGTATTGCTCTGAAAATCCCTGGGTTGTCATGAAGTAAGAAAACATTTTCCAACATTTTGACCATGAAGGAGCCCCTGAAATAATTTTCCAGACTTTGAGAAGACCAGGAAGTGATGACAGCTGGCCACACCCCCAGAAATAACATCACTACCCACATCCTTAGCCTATGGCTGGAAACAATAAAGTCTTATACATACATCCTTAGCCCTCCTTTTGATCCCTCCCCCTGCCTCCATCTCCCAACTCTGACTCATGTAGGTCACACACACAAAAAATACCTTTATTGTCATAAAGCAAATTAGCAAGATAAGCAGAGATAGTCAAAATACACCAGTCAGTTTGAATTTTTAAACTAAAGACAGAAATTCAGCCATAATAAAAGTGACATTGGCATCCTTATCACTCAATAAAAATTGGCAGATCGGGTCTTTTGAATGGTATCTCCATTTTTGCTTTGAGAGCCAGTTTGGTGTAGTGGTTAGGAGTGTGGACTTCTAATCTGGCATGCCAGGTTTGATTCTGCCCTCCCCCACATGCAGCCAGCTGGGTGACCTTGGGCTCGCCACGGCTCTGATAAAGCTGTTCTGACCGAGCAGTAATATCAGGGCTCTCTCAGCCTCACCCACCCCACAGGGTGTCTGTTGTGGGGAGAGGAATGGGAAGGCGACTGTAAGCCGCTTTGAGCCTCCTTCGGGTAGGGAAAAGCGGCATATAAGAACCAACTCTTCTTCTTCTTTCCTATTCCAGAATTGGTCTGAATAGATATCTGAACGCTTTTTATGAATATTGCCAACTTAATGACCTATCGATTAACTTCGAAAAAACCAAAGTGATGGTCTTTGCACAGAAGTGGTCTCCCCCAAACTGGCATATTGGTGGTCATCAAATCGAGCGGGTCAAATGGTTCAAATACTTAGGATCACCTTCCAACATAATTTGTACTGGACCAAACATAGAAATAGGATTATTTTGCAGGCTAACTGTTCCATTACCCAACTAAACCATTTTTTCTTCGTTAAAGGTAATCAGTTTGTCCCAGCTGCCTGTCAGGTGTTTGACTCAAAAATTCTCCCCCCAATTTTATATGGTATCCCTCTGTGGATCTCAGCTTTTAACAAAAACTTGGAAAGGTACAGTCTGCCTATTTCCGGCAGATTTTGGGAACTCCAAATTCCCTTACTCCTCTCGAAATTGACCATAATCTTCTCGAAACAAAGGCCTGGATTTCCACCTTCAAATATTGGCTAAAATTGCATTTTAGGACTCATGTAGGTCGCAAAGAAGAGCAGGAGCTGAGAAGACAGCCCGGACCTCACATATGATGCTATTTCAGAGCTCCTGCAGACCCCCTTCAGAACTCCCGTAGATCCTGGACCCCTGGCTGGGAATCCCTGAAGTAAGGGATCTATTTTTGAACAACAGGTATTCCTCATGAATGTCCTCCCATCTAGGTTAACAAAGGTGACACCTCCTGCGAGGATGTCAGTGTGTTTTGAATTCCACTTTTAAAGAAATGTACAACATTTAAAAATACCATTTTAACTACAACTTACCGTATTTGCCGGCGTATAAGACGGCTTTTTTCCTCTGAAAAACATGCCTCCAAGTGGGGGGGCCGTCTTATACGCCGGGTCCACTTCAGGCGAGCAGCAAGCGGCGGCGAGCGGCGGCGAGCGGCTCCCCCCCACTGGGTGAGCAGCGCCGGCGGGCGGCGAGCAGCGGCGAGCGGCTCCCCCCCCACTGGGTGAGCAGCGCCGCGGGCGGCGAGCGGCGGCGGGCGGCGGGCGGCGAGCGGCGGGCGGCGAGCGGCGAGCGGCGAGCGGCGAGCGGCGGGCGGCTCCCCCCCCACTGGGCTCACTCAATATTTTGAGTTGAAATGTTGGGGGGTCGTCTTATACGCCCAGTCGCCTTGTACGCCGGCAAATACGGTATATATATACACTATAGTTGGCACCCCAGACATTTCCAGTGCATCAGCCCTCCCTGTGTGACACAGCTCTTCTGCAGCAAAATCCATGGGATCCTCCAGCTCTATCTGCTCCTTAAGAAAGGAGATCACCCTCATTCATGGCTTGGTAAACTCTAGACTGGGGATTCCACCTTGGCTGCTTTTATTGGCTACTTTGGGTGACACATGCAGCCAAGCTGCACGGTAGCCTCCTGCTCCGTTCCCCCTGTGGACAGAGCCAATAGCATCCTCTATTCCATGTTTTATAGAATGCACTTCTCTACATGTTTCTGTCAAACTGAATGTTCCATATTGGTCAATACAGTAACTGTTGGGGATAGGTTGCTACTGAGTGGTAGAGCTTGGCTTACAGAAAGTCCCGGGTTCAATCCTGGGCATCTCCAGTGATGAGGATCTCTTGGACGTGATGTGAGAGAGTTCAGCCTGAGACCCTGGAGAACTGCTGCCAGCCTGAGTAGACAATACTGAACTTAACAAACCAATACACTGATTCAGTATAAAGCAGCTTCATGTGCTGATGTGTCCTCCGACTCACCCTTGGTTCAGCTAATGAGTATTCGGCTGAGTGGAGTATTCTGAGGTTGCACGAACCTGCCCTGTACCAACTGCTTAGCTGAACTGCAGTGCATGAAAACAACCAATGGAGTTTTACAGATCTGTGTTCTTTAATACCAATCCCATCCCTAGCCCCCTAACCTTATTCCAGCACTCAGTAGGTGAGAAGGATGTTGATTTCTAGCAATTCAGGTCTTCAAAGCAGCTGGTTCAGAGTGAAAATGAATCTGGTACGTCTCGTAGGAAACCTGTCTGTGGCCGTCTTAGACAAAGCAGAGGTGCAAATCTTGTTATATATCAGAGGGAACTTTTGTCTGTGAGATTCGACAGTGCAGGAAAATGAAGTTCAGCACAGGCTGAAGTGAGAGAGAATGCTTACCGCAAATTGAGATGAAACTAGACCTGGCACTGAAATAAGAGAGGAAACCAGCTTCATTTTACTGTTCTTGCACAGATCACTCTTTCTGAATTTGATTCTCCATTTGGTGGCCAGGCAACAAAGTGAAGAAGTCAATATGGCCCTCTGCAAAGTTGTTCCGGGAGCTTGAATGACTGAGGAGAGTAGGAAGACAAATTAGAGGGCATGCACGAGACATTGTCTTCACATGGCAAACCAAAAAAAGCTCAGAAGGCAGAAGCAGTGGTATGATGCAACATATAAATGAACCCATGAATTTATATGCACAAAACATAATACAAGGAATTGAATACAGAAACAAATCGGAAAGAGGAAAATAAAGGCGTGTATACAACACACACTGGGTATACGACCCACGATGCCAAGTAAAATAAATGAGTATGTCAAACATGTTCGAGCACAAAGCCTTATGAGCATAAATAGCATAAATAATTACCATGGCTAACTCACACGGTCGCTTGACCAAGGATCTCCAACACGACACCCATAGAGAACATGGCATCCACCGATGTAATTCCTGATGGTGCTCACGTCCTCCTTCCCTGAAACCGCTCTTTCCCAAAGAAAAACCCAAGCCTGATTTTGTTTCACTTTACTGGAACTGGAAGTTTTTCAGAAGACCCTAGGAGATACCATCTTTGGGTCTGCAGCTTGAAATAACTGCCCTGTCGTAGGGTGCTTGGCTTTAAAACTTACCATCACTTTGTGATCAGCAGCCGTCTCATGGTAGCGCCTACTTACCTTCTCAACATTCCAAAAACACAAACTGTGCAAGATTGAGATCCCTTGGTACTGACTGGTGTTGGACTCGGATCTAGGAGACCCAGTTCAAATTCCAAATTGGACATAACATTTGTTGGATGTACGTAAGAAAGTCTCTCTCTGCCTAAGATACCTTATTGTGAACATGAAATGACGTTCCTTCAAGAGTGAGCATATATTTTTTTTAAAAATGTAGGTGACTATTCCTGTATTTGCACCAAACCTGACAACATCAGGGATATTCTAGAGGGGAAGTATATGTGTTACACATCTTTTAAGACTACAGAACTCATGTTGCAGTGTAACGTAGAGATAAATATTTATGTGGTCTCCAGATGTCATGACGGACGGCATCTGGGAGTGGGGGGAAACAGGAAAACTGTATCCACGGCCACTCTAATTCTCATGCTGGCAACAGTTCATATAGGTTGTACTTCAGGAAACTACGAACAGTGCCTCTGTGGGAGACCATCAATTTGTAAGCACTGAAGAAATTATACATGCCTGGGGGCGATTTCATGGAGGCTGATGAGGGCATGAATTTGGCCGAAGTATTCCATCTGTCATATAGTCGGTGCCCAATGGAACAATAATATAGACAGTATAGAGCGTTGCCATGATGTACATTTTAAACTGGCTCCCTTGTCTTCTGCCGAGCGAAAATCAAGATCTCCAGGTCACTGAGCACAAGGAATAAGCAAAACGAAAACAGGAATATATAAACCAAGCCAGCAAAGATGGGGAATTTGGCCACATCTTTATTTTATAATCATGAATGGTGCTGTGATGGTGTCAGCAGGATCTTCGACTCTGTGAATAAGCAACCTGGTTTATGAAACAAAAGTGCTTTATTTTAAGAAGTGAAAGTATCCAGGAACAACATGGTCAGTTCTGAGTTACGGCCAGAGAGGCGAGAGATTATACATGCTGAGCCCCGCCCTCAGGAATGTCAGTTGTCTACATCAGGGGTAGTCAACCTGTGGTCCTCCAGATGTTCATGGACTGCAATTCCCATGAGCTCCTGCCAGCAGAAACTGGCAGTGGCTCATGGGAATTGTAGTCCATGAACATCTGGAGGACCACAGGTTGACTAACCCTGGTCTACATAATTCAATGGGGCCCACCTTTGGTTAGGCCTCCTATCTAACTACAGAGGCAACACGTTACAGGTTATAACTCTTAACAAACAGTAGTTATACAAATATAGTGAACATAGGACACATATATAAAGTGAAATATACATATTTACATACAACTGAACAATAAAATAGAATTTCTTTGAACCATTCCTGTTACTCCAATACGTCACTGTTGGCACCAGAGACTAATTTACGTGGGAAGCAGCTGCGTCCCCCAAGGTTATTTGGCTGGACTCTTATCAGCTTCCAGGCAATCCATAGAGAACAGAGACAGGCACAAACTGGTTCCCACCTCCAGGCGAGGACTGGAATCTCCACACCTAAGGCTTAATCTGATTTCCCATATGAAGGCAATTACTTTCTGGCAATATTTATTCCATAGGCATACAGTAACGGGGGGGGGGGGGGCTGATAGTCCATTCAATAAACTGCAATTATTTGGCAGAACCAACCTGGTTCTGACAGATGGTACTTAATTCAGTTACTTAATAGTCCATGTTTTGGAGGACTTTGGACAAGGTTTCCTCCAGTATCCCTTCCACTGAGCAGGCTGCCCCATTGGGTAGATACATGTTCTAACATGCTTCTATTCCCAGGAGTTATCTCTCATACATGGGGGGAGGGGGGTCAATGGTCCTAGCATCTTTGCTTGATGTCTCTGTAAGTACCATCAAATGTCTTACATCCCAGTGCTTGATGCTGGTCCTAAGACTAGACCATTCATACGAGTAACCTAATTTGAGATTTTTTAAAAAGCATATTGCAGGATGATTTCATGTACAGCATTTTGGTATTGATCTCTGGCTTTCTCCACCAGAGCTGCTTATGACATCGTTCTCCCCTCTTCTATTTTATTCTCAAAACAATCCGGAGATCATCCTGAGAGTGACTTGCCCAAGGTCATTCAATGTGCTTCTGAGACAAAGTGGAGATTCAATCTGGGGGCTCCCAGATCCAACTCTGACGCTCTAACCCAGACTTTTTCAAACTTTTGACCATGGAGGAGACCCTGAGATAATTTTTCAGGCTTTGAGGAGCCATGGAAGTGATGTCAGCTGGCCATGCCTCTTTGCCATGCCCCTCATAAGTGACACGTCACGGGAAGTGACATCACCACCCATGTTAGCAGGCAGGCTCGAGGAGGACCAGGGGGAGAAGAGACAGAAGGTGGTTTAAGGTGGCAATAGGTGTGCAAGCTCTACTCCCTTCCAGGTGCAGGAACCACAAGAGAACTCATTCAAGTTTGGGAGTGAGGAGGGAGAGCAATGGAAACATCCAACTCCCTAAATTGTGCAGGAACCACAAGAGAACTCATTCAAGCTTGGAGTGAGGAGGGGGGGCAATGGAAGCGGCCAACTCCCTAGTTTGTGGCTGAGTCCATTAGGAAGGAGGGGAAAGGCCGCAGAACCCCATGTGGTCCATGGACCCCTGGTTTGGAATCCCTGCTCCAATCACTTCTCCCGGTAAGGTCTCAGAACTCCACCCACATGGATGTGTTTTATGAAGAAGGTTTCTTTGTATAGGTTCCAAAACCTCATCAGAAAGTGGAACTCTTAATATGCTGTTTTCATAGTTTTTGCTGATGCCGATTGCATGCTTTGTGCCGATCCAAATGCCATGGGACCTTTCTCAGAGCGGGGGGCCTCAGGCACCTATTAAAAGGCAAGCCATCTAATGGAAAGCATCACTTTCTCATGCATTTAGCAATCATTTGTTTGAGGTTATAAGGAGGTTGGGCATGTTTAGGCGTTTTGTTTGGTGTTCGTTTGCTGATGCTCTATTTTCATACGTCTTTTTTTTTTTAAGGCCTGCAGCACCGGGTGCCGGCAGCCTATCAACGAATGCAGATATTTAAAAGTACACAGGAAAGGTTAATAACTCAGTGACACTGAAATGGCAATACTGTAAATAAGCAACATCCTTCCAATGAGCAGGGGAAGGGTTTCAAGCCAGCTAATTACAGAAATATGAAAGAGGGGGGAAAAAAGAAATGGCCCCATTGATTCAGCACATTACGGAATGGAAAAACCATTTCATGCGAGACTTGGGGCAAGACATTCAAATGCTAGAAACACTCCCCTTCCCCATTATTTAAGAACAACTAAATAAACCCTAGATCTCCATTTCTGGCTCACTAGTGTCCCCAATATTTCATCTTATTTCTTCTCCTTCCTTTCCTCCTCCTCCTCCTCCTTCTCCTCCTCTTCCGCTTCCTTCTTTTCTTGTTTGCTGTATTGATGCACTGGGTTGGAACCAACCAGCTTTTTCACTGGCCCCTTTGACCACCCAAAAGGATACACCGGGGATCAGGGGAGTTGCATGGATGAAAGCCATGTGGAATGGAAGCTGAAATAACCAAGGGTCATTTGGCAAGACCAAGTGAAGCAGTGGGTTGGATCCAGCACATTGATTTGCAGCCAAACTGGCAAAAGGTTTGCAATTCAAATCCATCACATTAAAAAAAAGGATTAAAGATGTTTGCTGAGTACCGTTTTTCTCACTACAAGGAAAGGACCTTCAACAAGCATGAACGAGACTTACCCTGTGCCTTGTAGGCTGCAGCGGGGGACCCCCCATGCTGTGCCAGGTCCTGGCAAAGGGGAGGTTGTAGATCCCCAATCCCTGTGTCCTTCAGGGGTGGTGGAGGCACAAAGCACAATGTGGGAAGAGGGGGCCAGGCCAGGCTTGGCTTCTTTCCTTCTCCCCTCGATGAGGCTTCCCACCCAATCTTCCCTGTCGTTATATTAGTTCTGCTTGCAAAATAATAACGTTATACAATTATAATGAGTAGAATTGTTTATAGTGACACAATTTGTGGGCTTTGAGCATAGTGTGGAGCCGTTTGGGAAGCAGGCCACGCCTATGTGCTGGCCTGCTTATTAGAGGGGGCCTCCATATGAGGCTGTGAGCAAGAGCAGCCAGGCAGCCTCCACTCATGGAGAAGGGGGACCTTGACGGGGAGGACTGCATTTCCAGGTGGCAAGGAAACCCAACAGAGGCTGATGCCTCATTGGACTCCCAACCACTGGCACTTCCCCAGGTGGTTCAGCAGGCCACTGGGGGCCTGGGAATCTAGGTGGGCTTACTGGAGGTACCCATGGCATTGCTTGCTGATATCAAGGGCTGCCTTGTGGTTGGCTGGCCACAAAAGAGCCGCATCCTGCTGCACAATGCTCTGTTGTTAATAGTGCTGGCCAGTTTTATGCCAAAGAGTGTCCTTATTGAGGCATGGATGGCATTGTCAGTGTCCTTATTGAGGCATGGATGGTGTCCCCCTTTTCTCTTCCACCAGGCATTTGGTTAAGGCTGGGCTGGGAAGATCTGGGTCCTTCCTTTAGTGGCCCTCTGGATGCCTGGTTGCTTGAGAGGAAAAAGATGGGATTATGTATCTATTGGTATAAGTTTTATTCTGTTTTTATGGGTTTTATTGTAAACCACCATGAGCCAGCATGTCTGGGAGTGGTGGTTAAGAAATTTAAGTATAAATTAAAAATAAATAAATAAGATACTGGAGCATCTCTTAGAGGTAAAGGTAAAGGTATCCCCTGTGCAAGCACCGAGTCATGTCTGACCCTTGGGGTGACGCCCTCTTGTGTTTTCTTGGCAGACTCAATACGGGGTGGTTGCAGCATCTCTTAGCAGGACCCAAAGAAGGTAGACGTGACTGTGTTTACTGGTGATGGTAAGAGAGATGTTCTTTACCCTCACTCCACCTGAAAGTTCAAAAAGCTTGTGGCTCAGTGGTAGAGGATCTGCTTTGCACACAGAAACATCCCTGTCATCTCCAGTTAACAGGATAGGTGTGTTGACCAGGTGAAAGACAGGAAGAGCCACTTCAGTTAGAGTAGACAGTTGTGACCTTCATAGATCAACCGTCTATTTCTTTATTTATTCTTTGATTTATACCCCACCCTTCCTGGCATCCAACACTTGCACCCTTCCTGGCATCCATATCTACCTTAGACAAGCACTTCCAGCACTGTTACATAAAATAGATATAATAATAAAATCACATACAGTTTTAACTTTATAATCATCATCTTAAAACAAACACATTAAAAACAATCATGCCAGCTGGATAGACAGTTGTTCTAGTTTTCAGGGGGAGGGGGTATCCATGTAGAGGGAGCCCAGCAGATATTTAATCAAAGTCATCTAGATGTTCATTGGCCTAACCAAATGCCTAGTGGAAGAGTTTCATCTTACAGGCCTGTGGAACTGCCCCAGTTCTGTCACGGCCCTTAGCTCTTCTGGGAGCTCATTCCACCAGGTCAGGACCACGGCTGAAAGGCCTTTGGCCCTGGTTGAAGCCAGATGTAATTCTTTTGGGCCAGGGATCATGAGTTTGCTGGAACTGGACAATCTTAGTGTCCTCAGGGAAGCATCTGACTCTGTGTAAAGCATGGGTATTAGAGCATCTTCTTTGCATGCAGAAGTTCCCTGGTTCTGTCCTCAGTACCTCCAGTTGCAAGAAGCAGGCATCAAGTGATATGAAAGACCTCTGCCTGAGAGAACCACTACACCTCAGAGTAGGCAGTACTGACCTTGATAGGCCAAGGGTCTGATTCAGCGAAGTCAATGTTCTCTCTTCTGTTTCCAACAGACTGAGCTCTACTTGAATTTTTCGATTGTGTGCAATTATCATTACACAACTGAGGAAATCTAACAACGAAACTAGTCATTACGTAGGATATTAGACTCTGGTTGTTTTGGTGATTATTATTAAAGGTTCTGAAGACATGCTTTTATTCATACTTGATAATAATGTTCACAGACAGCTCCATGTGTCTAGAGGTTAAGGACTTATGGGAAGTTGAGGGACCTAATAGCTGTTCCACTCTACACAATTTGGACTTTTTTTTAAAAAAAGGAGAATTCCTAAGGCATGTGTTTCAGTTTGAGAGCCAGTTTGGTGTAGTGGTTAGGAGTGCGGACTTCTAATCTGGCATGCCAGGTTCGATTCTGCACTCCCCCATATGCAACCAGCTGGGTGACCTTGGGCTACCCACGGCACTGATAAAACTGTTCTGACCGAGCAGTGATATCAGGGCTCTCTCAGCCTCACCTACACCACAGGGTGTCTGTTGTGGGGAGAGGAATGGGAAGGCGACTGTAAGACGCTTTGAGCCTCCTTCGGGTAGGGAAAAGCGGCATATAAGAACCAAATCTTCTTCTTCTTCTTCATTTTGAGAAATAAGTCCCAATAATTCAGAACTCCATAATACGGTGACCAATCTTGAATCTAAATCATGAGGACCCTTCTGCTGACCGACTCAGATGTCACAGGGCAGAGAGCATCATCCTACTTATCCGCCCTCTTGTCTTCCTCCAACCTGTCCGGGAAAACAGACTCCCGCACCAAAACATTTCCTACGTGCATGGCAAATCTACACCGCCACTGCCGCCGCATGGAGAGCCAGCATTTGCTGCACAGCAGGCGGTCTGGAGGGGGACCGCCAAGCAAATTCTTCGGGAAGCCATAAAGAAAGAAATGGATGTAAACTGTGCATGATTTTGTCAAACTCCATTAATCGCCGCGCACGAAGCCATAATGGTCCTTTTGGTGCGACAGTTCATTGTTTGCTTCATTTATATACAGGGAAGTTTACATTTGAAGCAATCCGAAAAGCCATTGGAGAAAGTTTCTTTGCAGGCGGCAGAGAGACGGGGAGGTAGAAAGAGTCAGTGCTTTGTGCGACTGTCTTTTTCTTATTCGTTTTTTTTTTTTTACTTTCTGCCGTTTGATGGTTTATTATTGTCAGGGGCATCGGCGCTATTGTTCGGAGACCCATAATGTGCAATTGTGCATTCGCTTTCTCTTCTTAAGTCTACCCATTCTTTTTGATCCGACATTCCCAGCTGAATGAGACTGTTTGGATTCCAGCTTCCTATTCGTCTGCCTTCGGCTCGCTGTGCAAACCCAGCCAGCTTCCTGGCTTCACAATTCTTTTTTTTTCTCATTTTGATGCAATATATCCTCCCTGCAAGAGCCCTTCTCTGCCATGCCACCTCTCAGTATACATAGTACTGTCGCTGTGATTTGAGGAACACGATCTTTTCTCTTGGGGATGCATGAGCTGCACCATATAACAATTAACAATCCTGGCTCCCAGTTTTTTAGTTCCAGCTCCACGGAGTTATTTTGTTTTATTAAGAATCGCTGCTGTCGGACTGAATTGTTTAGCCATATGCTGTACTCCGCTCACTGATAGACCGAATACTCTTTCTCGGACCTGGAATCCACCTGGACTCACTTCATTATTCTGTTTTAAATATAATTAATTCATAAATGCCTTGTTTTTCTAGCCCGCCCTTCCAATGCTGCTCAGGGCGAGTAAACAACTTCATAAAAACAACGGTTAAGTTAAAAACACATCCAATCTAAACTCCCCCAACTCAATGTGCCATCAAGGAGCTGATCTTTCCACCACCCAGCAGTGAGGTGCGCATTTCTTGGTGGTTATTTTGGGCCCCGATCATAAGCCTTGTGGAACAGCTCCGTCTTGCATGCCTTGCGGAAATGGCTAAGGTCCTGCAGGGTCCATATCTGCCTTGGACAAGCATTCCACCAGACTTTGGCCAGGGCCAAAAAAGCTGAGGCCAATCTCAGTTAGAGTGGTTTCTCAGTGGAACAGGCTTCCTCGAGAGGTAGTGGGTTTTCCATCTTTGGAAATTTTAAAACAAAGGCTGGATAGCCATCTGATGGAGAGGCTGATTCTGTGAAGGTTCAAGGGGGGGCAGGTTACAGTGGATGAGCGATAGGGTTGTGAGTGTTCTGCATAGTGCAGGGGGGTTGGACTAGATTAGTGATCCCCAACCTGTGGGCCACGGACCACATGTGGTCCGTCGACTAATTGGAGGTGGGCCGCGAAGGACGCCTCCCCCCCCCGGCTCTTTATAACACACTTCGGGTGTCATTGTCTCCCATCACTCCCAGATTGGGTATAGATGATCAACATCCCTTCTAGGATGTAGTGAGTGATACATTGTCATTATCTTCTGATTTTTTTTTCAGTCTGTTGCTTCCAATTCTGCTTGTTTCCCATCTAAAATGCCAGCTGTGTATTTTAGAATAGGGACTGCCCACATGTTAATTGCCTTTACCTGATTGACTCCATTTAATTTTGTAATATATTTTTTTAACTCTTTCGTAATAACAAGGGCATATTTAATGTTGAGAGCCTCTTGTGGCACAGAGTGGTAAGGCAGCCGCCTGAAAGCTTTGCCCATGAGGTTGGGAGTTCAATCCCAGCAGCCGGCTCAAGGTTGACTCAGTCTTCCATCCTTCCGAGGTCGGTAAAATGAGTACCCAGCTTGCTGGGGGGTAAACGGTCATGACTGGGGAAGGCACTGGCAAACCACCCTGTTTTGAGTCTGCCATGAAAACGCTAGAGGGCGTCACCCCAAGGGTCAGACATGACTCGGTGCTTGCACAGGGGATACCTTTACCTTTACCTTTATTTAATGTTGTCAGCTTCCAAAATTCCAAAATCTGTAGGGTTTTCAGAGCTCAATGTGGTGTAATGGTTAAGAGCAGTAGCTTCCAACTGGTGAGCTGAGTTTGATCCCCTGCTACTCCACATGCAGCCAACTGGGTGACCTTGGGTTCATCACAGTCTTGATAGTGCTGTTCTCACAGAACAGTCCTGTCAGAGCTCATTCAGCTCCACGTACTTCACAGGGTGTCTGTTGTGGGAGAAGGAAGGGAAGGCAATTGTAAGATACTTTGAGACTCCTTTGGGTAGTGAAAAGTGGGATATAAAACCAACTATTCTTCCCCTTCATCCTCCTTGACTTTTGTATATGCAGATTCCACTGCATAATCTTTGATGTGGTCAGTAGACATTCTTCCTCCCTTTCTTGCCAGCAGAACTAGTTGGATCCAGCCCAATGTTCACAGAACTCTATGTTTTAATGCAACATGTATCTATGACCTGCTTCCCAGGTTCCAGAAAAAGGGATATATTAATTGACTTAGAAGTTAAACTTGGGTAGAATGATGGGAGTACAATTTCCATCTCAGCCAACTGAAGCAATAAACAAGACCAACCAATGCAATAAGAAAGGGATAATACAAACAATCACACAAATGCCAGTAAAGTCAATAAAATGAGCATTGTGAGCAAAACTTCATCTAGTAATAAGTTTCTGGTGAGTAGTCACATTGGTCTTCAATAAGATTTGAGTCCAGTAGCACCTATAAGAACAACTAGCTTTCCAGAATATAAGCATTTGAGAGTCAGCTTCCTTCCTTTCTACTAGATCAGCGAGATTTGACATACATGATGAAGGAAGCTGTGATTCGAAATCTTATGATCTGGAAGTCCTGTTGGTCTTTAAGGCGCTACTGGACTCAGATCTTGCTGATCTGGTCATGTTACCAGTCATCAGTGTGAATGAACAGTATTGTAGAAGAAAGGGGGAACTAACCAATGAAATTAAGGAACTGAAAGCTGCAGAAAACCAGAAATGCTCCATGTTGAATATGTAATGTTGAAATTAACAAAAAAAACTATGATGAATTTGCAGTGATTTAGTTAGACTTCACCAGCAAGACTTTAGTACACCAAAAGCTGTCGAGAGCAAGGATGGTTCCAGCTTTGGGAGCGTTCCTAGGCAGAGTTTGCTCAGGATGTCCCTATAGGGCTGTCAGCTCTGGGTTGAGAAGTTCCTCAAGATGTTATATGTTAGCAACATTATCCCTATACATACTACTAGGCTACTCTTCTTGCCCATACAACCCCCCCCCCATTGTCCCACCTTCTTGAGTGTCCTTCCACTTGGATGTTCTCTCACCATTGGCTTGCACACATTTCCCCCCGATGGTCCTGGGTGGTAGGTGCAGGTAGAAGTGAGAATAATCCCTACCCTGAACATCACGAGTAAATGTCATGTTATAGTGATGCTTCCGTATCAGCGATGATTGTGAGCCTCAAAGCCAAAACCATGAGAGGAGCCCAATGAAACGTGAAGAATAAAGTAGGCTTCTTGCATGTTTCTCTAGTGAAAGGAGCTTTGATCTCCTTGTCCTCTGAAGAGCTTGGTATCACTGGACTCCTGCTGATAAGTTTCTTTTAGTGGCAAGGGGATTCAAAGCCTGAATTGATGGCCTTCTCCGGGCTACATCCCCATCAATGGCGAAAGCGTTTGCACTTCCCAAGTTTTATGAGCTTGTGGTGTCAGGCATGACATGCAAGAGGAGAATAGGTAGGTGATGGGCTTATCCAAACCCAACATGGTGCTTTGTGCAAATATCCACATCTTGAAATTAGTCCTAAGAAAGACAGCGAGACAAAAGAGGCTGGCCCAGATAAATTAGCAGTGTTTGCTCAGCTTTATCGCAAAACAATAAAACAAAAATGAGTGCCTAACTGTGGCTTTATTGGGGAGAGAGAGAGAGAGAGAGAGAGAGAGAGAGAGAGAGAGAGAGAGAGAGAGAGAGAGAGAGAGAGAGAGAGAGACCCAGGGCCTGCTACTTCCTCTCATTGGTGATGTGAGGTAGAAAATGTAGAATAAGGACAACAGCAGTCATACATCTATTCCTTCCTTGGATTCACTTGTTTTTGCCTGGGTGGTTTCTCTAGTATTATTAGGGTTACCGAATGTCAGTTTGGGTTTACAATGGATCTCCAGGTACAAGAGATCAGTTTACCTGAAGAACATGGATGCTTTGGAAGGAGGGTTCTAGGACTTCTATTACAGCTGTGGATTAAGTCAGGATGCAGACCCTTCAGCTCCAACACGAAGAGAACTTTTATTGACAAGGAGGAAAACTGAACAGCAATGGGGAGAAAACACAGGCTTTATACACATATCCAGCTGCTTCAGGCCATGTCTATTGGTTGTTAATGCATTCTTATGATTGGCTACAAAATACGCCCCATTGACTGGCTGCGTGAAATGTTCTAGTGAATCGTGGTAGAGGACAAAGGAGCCAGGTCCTGCCACAAGCTCAGAAACTCTATTGCATGAACAAATATCCACCTACATGACAGTTTTATACACCATTGAAGTCCCTCCCTTCCCCAAACCCTGCCCTCCCCTGGCTCCACCCCCAAGATCTCCAGGTATCTCCCAACCTGGAGCTAGAAACCCTACTAGTATTAATGCAGACTGTCTTAAAATTCCATTTTCATTAACGGATCTTACTGTGTTTTTCGTCCTTGTGTTCAGATAACTTGGCAAACATCCCCGTTCTGTCCCACTTCTTTCCATTTTTTTTCTCCATTCCTTTTAAAACTGATTTAAAACTGATACTGCCCCAGAAAGGGCAAGTTTGTGTTTTAACTTGCATGCCAGCAGTTTAACATGTCAGTGCTAGAAGGTGCCTGCATTGAAGCAAGCAGTTATTCCCATTGGAGGGAAACTTCCTCTCTGCTCTGCCTCGTGAGTCTGCTTATCGGGATTTCAACAGGGCAAGGGCACATAGTCCACCCCCCCCCAAAAAAAAAATCCTCCAAAATACCCTCAGAACACATGGAATTCTGACAGGAAATCTGCACTGATCCCATCAATAGCTGTAACGAACACAATATGAATGAAAATGTGCAAGGTGGCAGCAACCTGAAAATGGCATGGGATCAGGGCCGGAACCAGGTTTTGAGGGTGCTATTGGCATAGGTCAAGACACTGTTCACAAGTTCATGTTCACAAGTTCTTGTATTGTTTTGTTGTCTTATTCAACTGAAAGCCTTAGCCTGCTTCTTTGGTTCTGTCATGTGATCCCTTTATGTTCTTTTGTTCTGTCGACTCCAATCAACTGTACAGAACTTTCCACCATGATATCCTCCTGTCCTGACACTGAGGTTGAGGCAACCTGTTGGAATGCTGTAGCACCTAGCAGTGCTCGCGTGGGCTTCAGTGTGGGAATGTAGCTGGGAAGATCGTTTGTACCTGGCAAGTATTTTGCATGCCAGATTTTGAACTGGGGGGAGGGGCTGCAGTGGCCGTATATGCTGTCTTAATTGCAAATCAATTTCAGCAAAGGTCACCTTGCTCTCAGTTGTGCCTTTTCAATAAAGAGATTTCATTTCTACAAATGAGTGTGCTTATTGGAAGTTCAGCGGGGACTTGACAGTGGGGCTAAGCATTCTCAGCACAGAGTTTGATTTAAATAAGCAAAGCACAGTAACCTTAGCTGTGCTGAATCTGTAGCCAGGAGGAAGTTGCCTTTATTAAGCAGCCTTGAGTGGCATGTTGAAAGTTAAGCAGAGTTAATATTTGGCAGCAATTTTTTTTAAATCTACTTTAACACATACCTTTTTGTCACATGTCTCTATTTCAAGTCCAGCCGCACAAATGCAAACAAAACACATAGAGTGTTACATTTTATAAATTGCAACCCATTTCATGGGACACTCATGAGAAAACAGTCAAGAATAGGCCATTATTAACTCTGAAGCACTGGTAAAAATTGAATCACTCTTCCTATAAATCCAGCATGCAAAATAAGTCATTCCTACAAGCTCATATCCTGCTAATATGATGCAGATAGAGAAGATGTCATTGTGATTTTTTTCTAGAAAGTGTTCTTTGAATAGCTTATATTTTGAAATGTCTCTGAAGCCCGTGTAAATCAGTAAATATGGCACCTTTGCAAAGGGCCCCGAGGGCCAACCACGTAGCAGATGTAAATCAGCAAAGCCTCATGAACTTGGTGGATTTACACCCATTTTCACCAAACCAGGAGCATTTGCTGAGAGTATTATTCCAGATGGCATTTTGTAAGCATGGGAATTGTTTAAGGTTCTAACTATCTGCTAATGATTTATAAATAAGTCCTCCACGGAGAAGTGACTCCTTCAAGGGGACAAACTAACAACTGAGGTTTGATGGGGTCAGCATATTAAAAAAAAACTTTTGTCTTAATAAGCTTTGATGGCATCAGCATATCCCCCATGCCTAATTAACAGATACAACTCAATCTTTCTCAGATGTAACAGGGCAAGGAAGGTAGGTGGGAAATGATGAGGAAGAGACTGCGTATAAAATAAACACCTGGAATGAATGTGCAAGCTGCATAAAGAAAATGGCTTCAATTATTAAATTGAACAAGAACCATAGTTCTCCGGAGACATCGCAAGTCCCTGGTTGCCGAGGAAAGAAAAACAGTTATTTCAGGGTCATCCTTCACCCTTTTGAGAGGAACACGTGAAAATTCCTGATCTTAAGGCAGAGGATTATTCTGTACAGCAATGACTGGCAGCAGCTCTCCTGGGTCTCACAAAGGCACCATCCCCAGCATCTGCAATTCTTTATGTGGAGGTGCCAAGAAGAGAACCTGGAGTGCCAAATATGCAAAATGTGACTCTGTTTAGATCTCAGATTGAGGTCATTCCTAGGCTTCCTACCTGAGATCTTTAGTGGATGTAGTGTGGATACACCCTTGAATCTCCTACATATGAAATATGGGCTCTTCTTTTATGGATGGATGGATGGATAGATGGATAGATGGATAGATGGATAGAGAGAGAGAGAGATACAGAGATACAGAGATACAGAGATACAGGGATAGAGATACAGAGATACAGAGAGAAACAATGGTAAAATATCTACAATTACAATAATATCATCCCTCCCTCTACCCCCCAAAGTCCCCATTTGCTTGAAGTTTCATTTTGCCAAATTGTCCAGATAGAGATTCCATTGTTCTTAGAATTCTTCAGTTGTTTTGTATGCCTATAGATAACTACTACTGTACCACATAAGAAAAACAAATATGAACACTTCTACTGAGATATGACCCACTCTCCAAAATGCAGAGCAAATTTGGCCTGCTAATATTTTGGGCCATTGAATTCCATTTCTCTACTTTCACTGTGGATCTCTAGCATCTCAGGTTGGGAGGAATCTTTTCCCCATACAATGCCCATTATTTCCTATGAAGAAAATCCCCATAGACTTAGATAGTACCATTAGTTTCAATTGATTCAGATTGGCACCAAATCAATCACTTCACACTGTCCAAATCACCTCTAGTGTAGTTTTGAGTTGACTGAATTGATTCGGCACAATTGAAACCGATGTCACCATTCAAACTATGGGAATTTTCCTGTGTCTGTCATTTCCAGGTTCTGGGGGAGGCACCAAACTTGCAGTGTAGCTTTGGGAGCCTCTCCTTAAAAGAACCATTAAGTTGCAAAACGATTGGATCAGGGGATCCAGTTCTAGGGACACCCAAAGAGGGTGCTCCTATCCAACCTCTGTTGTTTTTTATGGTGAGAACAGACCAGATGTCTTTCTCTTCATAGGAAATAATAGAGATTGTGTGGGGTGCCCTAGAATTGGACCCCCTGGTCCAATCTTTTTGCAACTTGGAGGTACTTTTGGTGAGAGACTCCCAAAGCTAGACTGCAAGTTTGGTATGTCTACCTCAAATTCCCACTCCCCCAAGGCCTGAGAAAGACAGAAGTGTTTTTTTCCGTTTCTTTTTCTCTTTAAAGCCTATATGGCCACTTGCTCAAATTACCAAAGCGTATCAAAGCACAATTTGGTGATTAGAGCAAGGTTAAATTGGCTATTTAAACTAATTGGGGAATGGTGATTCGGGTCAGAATCTGCTGATTCAGACCAGATTCAGCCCAAAGATGTAAGCTAGGACTCGACTAGGCTTTGACTAGGACTGGGGCTTTTTTGGCCCTGGTCTCAGCTTAGTGGAACTCTCTCCCTAGTGAGGTCAGGACCCTTCAGGACCTTAACCAGTTCTGGAGGGCCTGTAAGACAAAGCTGTTCCACCAGGCCTATGGTTGAGGCTAGGAAATAACATCATAAAGATGCTGGTCTCTCTGCTCAAGAACCTACCAACCTTCCACTGATTACACAGGATCCCCTCAGTAGTTTAAAACTATAAAGTAGGTGGTTTGATAATGATTTTAATATTTTTAAACGATTTGATAAATTGTCACATATGTATTATTGTATTGTATTGTATTGTATTGTATTGTATTGTATTGTATTGTATTGTATTGTATTGTATTGTATTGTATTGTATTGTATTGTATTGTAGTGGTGTAGTGGTTAGGACTGCGGAGTTCTAATCTGGTGAGCCGGGTTTGATTCCCTGCTCCCCCACGTGCAGCCAGCTGGGTGATCTTGGGCCAGTCACAGCACTGATAAAGCTGTTCTGACCAAGCAGTAATATCAGGGCTCTCTCAGCCTCACCCATCTCACAGGGTGTCTGTTGTGGGGAGAGGAAAGGGAAGTGAATGTAAGCCAATTTGAGACTCCTTTGGGTAGAGAAAAGCGGCATATAAGGATCAACTTTTCTTCTTCTTCTTCTTCTTCTTCTTCAGTAGACATGGCCACAAGCTAGGGAACCTGCCACTTCCATTGCTCCCCCCTCCCCTCCCAGGCGTGAGGTCACTTTAGGTTTCTGCATCTCGAATGCCTACTCCCACCTTAAACTGCCTTCTGTCCTGTCCCCATCCCCAATTCAAGCCTGCCTGTTAATGTAGGTGGCGATGTCATTTCCGGGAGTGTGGCAGGGAGGTGACATCACTTCTGGAACACCTCAAAGCCTGAAAAATTCAGGGGATCCTTCAGGGACAAAACATTTTAAAAGGCTGCCCTAGACGCTGGTAACCTTGTTCCTGGGTCTACTAAGACCGA
The DNA here is from genome assembly GCF_049243985.1 of Paroedura picta. NCBI lineage: Eukaryota > Metazoa > Chordata > Lepidosauria > Squamata > Gekkonidae > Paroedura > Paroedura picta. The sequence goes on from NC_135373.1 coordinate 34,494,844, forward strand.
AGACCGCTGGACTAGATTAAAACACCTAAGGTCAAAGCATGATATATTTTTTGAAGTGTTTGGAATTGGATCTAGTCCCATTTTCCAGTAATTGGGCTAAGGGGACATTGATCACCTGCAGGATCAGTAGGTGATACTCATTATTGGTGGAAGAACACCACACCTGCTGAAATTCATCCAGTGTCCACAGAGTTGTCCCATTATCAAGGACAATGCTGGCTGACAGGAGAACCATGAAGAAGAATCACAGCATCCCTATGATGAGATATGGCAAAACTGTGATATCCCTGAAGGGCACTGGGGCCCTACGCAACCCACGAGAGATGAATAAGAAACAGCTGCAAAACCGCCACGAGGAACGAGTGAAAGTATTCCATTTCTTTTAATATCAGTTCACGTTTTCATCCTTTGTTCTTCGCGGTTGCTTTTTGTTAAGATTTCTCTCTATCGAGTTAAGTGTGTTGTGCAGTTGGATAAGATGTTCATACATACTACAGATGTCAGTTATGGGTATAATACACCTCTAAATGCATATAATGCTGATGGAGCGTTCTGTAAATCATGTTGGAAAAGGAATATATTTTCGGGGGCGGGAGGCGGGGAGGCTGATGCAAAAACAACCACCACCACCACCAGAAAGTGGTGCTAAACTAAGTAAAAGATGGTTTCGATTCAGACAGGAGAATTGAAATGGCAGGGGGGGAGGATAAATGGAATAGGAGCGAAAGATTCAAAACCATAACTAGTCACCAGCCAGTTCATTTAGAATATACACATATATCTGAATAATAAGCATTTCAGCTACAGACTCTCTAGAGCTGACACTTCCAAAAATTAGGAAGCTGAAGAATGGAATAAACAAACCACGAAGTCCAAAAATCCTCGGAGAAAAGAGGGAGAGACAGAGAGGGAAAGAGCGATTGCACAGATAATGACATGAACAGTGGCAACAGTCCCTCTGGTTTAGGAATCAACATTTATGAGAAATGGAAAAGCAGGCATGATTGACACTGAATAAATGAATGAATGAATGAATAAATGAAGAGTAAAAAAGGAAAAGGAAGGTAACTTTCCCGCGTGCCACATCAAGACTGGTATGGCGTCGGGTTGTTTATCTGTTTTTTAACTTGAAAGGTGAACCAGGAAATGCAGGGGAAATCTTGAGCAAGGGGGAACTTTGACCAGAGAAAATGAGTTGGTACTTTAAGTAGGGAAGTTGATGAAAAATTTACTTCTGCTTCCATTTCTTTCCCAACCTTCTCTCCGGGGTCTCAGGGTAGATCACCACAAAAATGAAAATGCCTATAAAAATAGAATACAAAAATAAGTGTTTGAGTTAAATCAATTTAGTAAGTTTTAAAATATTATGGAGTGTTAAATCCACCATTTTCCCAGTTCTGAAGGGGGGTCACAGAACCTTTTAGTTGGAGTATAATTGGTGGATTCTGACAGGGGGGATCAGCTTCATCTTGCGAGCCATGTGGGACCATTCAAGGTCCCTCAGGGCTCTGGTGTCACTCAGAAGAGCATACTGCCAGGCGGGGGCCATGCCTGAAAAAGCTCTGGCCCTGATTAAGGCCAACCTAATCTTCTTGGGGCTGGGCATCCTGAGCAAGTTTTGGTTACAGGATCTTAAGGCTCTTTGGAGGGATGTACAGGGAGAGGCAGCCCCACAGGTACAGTGGTCCTGGACCATTTAGCGCTTGGAAGATAATGACTTGACTCTGATTCAATCTTCAATCTGGAGTCAGTGCAGCTGAGAGAGCACAGTTGATTTATGGGCCCTCCACTGGGTCCCAGTGAGGCCCCATGCAGCTTCCTTCTGGATCAGTTGAAGTTTCCGAAACAGTTTCAAGGATAGCCCGCTGCAGACTGAGTTGCAGCAATCTAGTCTGGAGGTGACCGTTGCATATATCACTGAGACTAGTTCAGATGTCGATAGGTAGGGTGTGAATTGTCATGTGAAGATGACAAAAGCCTGGCATGCAACATTTGTGACCTGGGCCTCCGTAGACAGGGAGGCATCCAGAATCACACCTAGACTAACTATGTTTGCCTAAGTTGTTAATTGGAGTCACCTGTTTGGGTGCAAAACTGTCCAGATTTCCACTAGTGACCCAAAAGCTGGTGAACTCCCCCCCCCCCAATTTCCACATCAATAGCTACTCACTGGGGCTGGCTCCACTTCCCCCCTCCCCCTTCCATGCCAGGAACTACTCACAGGGTCTGGCTACTCACTGGGGCCTGCTCCACTTCTCCCCCCCCCCCGCTGCCCCAACTTTACACCAGAGCGACTCCCCCCTCTCCCCTCCCATTCCAGAGCGACTCACTGGAACCAGCTCCACTTCCACCTAGCTAGTTCTGAGAGTGTCATGAAGTTGGGGCAGAGAGCTGACCCTTATTAGACCTTCATGGCCATGGGCTTCCTGCAAATAGAGGCTCAACTACAGGGGAGGGCCGTTCCCGGTCGAGGGCCAATCATTTTTGTGACCCATCGTTTTTGGGTCACCCAACGAGTGACCCATCGTTTTTGAAAATATATGATTTACTGATGGCTTCCTCCAATGGAGGATTTTTTCCTCCATTGGAATTCTCTTTTGATTAGAGGAAGTTCAAAGCCATGTTCACAAGTAAGGTTGCCACCCCTGGATTAAAAAAAAACACTTGGGAATTTGGTGGGTAGAGCCCGTTGGAATACTCAATGTCTGGTGTACAAAGAAAGAAGTACAGAAAAAGACTTTGCTGGGGGCAGCAAGAAGACTATTAGGGTTGTGAAATCAGGACCTTCTCCCCAGTTAAGCTTCATTCCGAGGCTGAATCTGCATAGAGCCTTTCTCCCACCCCCCCTGGTTTTGATCCTGCTGAATTCAGATCAATTTGAATCCAAGTCTTTGTGCTCTCCCCCCACCCCCCGACTCGAAACAGAAACCCATCTACCAGAGGCTGCGAGCGGGGCAGGGCGGGGGGAGCCGAGATGAGTGGAGACAAGGAACCCTGATTCCATCCTCCAGAATTAAGAGAACTTCCTCCCATGCTGATCTCTCAGCCTCTCCTACCTCACAGGTGCTGAATCTACAAACAGGAAGGTGACAGAGCGGGAGGGCATTTGGGGGGGGCGGAAAGAGATGAGCAGAGACGAGACAGCAGCAGCCTCTCACAGAATGAGGCAAATCTTTGCTGTGAGAACTGTGGATTCTGGAGCACAGTCACCTTAAACCTTAAAACAAAAAATTAATCTTGCAACAAGGAACTAGGAATCCTTTGAACTGGCAGCCAGCCAGTGAGGGACAGACTGCCTTGTTACCATGTTGGAGTCACAAGGCAGCAACAAATTACTTTGGGGAAAGCAAACAGCTGCTTGCTTACTCATGGCAATTTTTAAAATATCGAGGGTTATATCCAATCCACGATATCACAGGGGGAAGATAGGGTCACTCCAGATCAATCATGCTTGTTGCAGAGGGAAAATTTAAATCGCCCCAAATCAAAATGGAAACCGCATTCAGTGTAGATGGAATGGATTGAATCAACCTGGGATTGGAATAAAAGCTCCGTGCAGATCAAGCCCTGGTCTGTCGGGACAATTTCCTGCTTCTTCTCAGAAGCCATGATCCAGTCTGTCTCTCACAGCTAGAGATATAGTTAGGAGCCCGTCTCTGCCTCTGCTCTGTGCTATCTATGATGTTGATTCCTAGATAAACATTCATCTACTATTTAATCAGGTTGTGCACCTGGGGAGGTGGCATCTGTGAAGGAAAGGGATCTCAGCAGGGTGTAACGCCATAGAGGGCACCCTCCATTTTATCCAGGGGAACTGATCCCTGTAGCCTGGAGATCAATTGTAAAAACAGAACGTTTCCAGGCCCTTCTTGGAGGTTGGCAACTGTATTCACAAGCTTCATGTTGCAGTTATGCAGATATGGAGTTCCTAATTATGCCCTTGGTTACAAAGAAACCTTTTATTCCATAAGACAGATTTCACATGTATTGTTCCCAAAGCAGGTTTGTTTGCAAATAAGGCACACTTCTGTGTCATTCTATGAACGCCTCCCCACTTTTGACTTGATCAAAGATGTCAAGGAAGTGTCAGCTGCAAAAATGAAATATGTATTTTTTTTATATAAAAAAATGAATTTCAAGTTTGTGTGTGGGTGGTTTTTTTTAAAAAAGGAAACCTTTTAGCTTCATGTCAGAATGTGAACTCTCTTGCAAGTTGACAAAATTGTGAATTGAAAATGGGGATTTGAGAATAGCTGCGCTTAATAAATAAACAATCTCACTCACTCACTCTTACACACACACACACACACACACACACACATACAGTATGTGTGTGTAAAAATTTGTGGGGCTTCTGATGTCAAGGAGAACCCAAAGTTCAGGCATCTTATGCATGCTCTCTTCTGCTAAATAATGTGGAGGGGCCAAACATCTTTTTCAGAACAATCCTTAACATAAGTGGCTCTTATATAGTTGAAAGAGCCACGTAGGCAGCCCGGTCTGGGTCCCGGAGGTCCACCCTGTCCAGGTCAGCAGGCCAATCCGGACGCGCCCAGCAAAGCTACCCGCGCCAGGCAGGGAGGGGCCTATCTACTGCCCATGGGCCCGCCGAGGCCTCTCGCTGCAGGGGGTGGCCTCCACAGGCCCAGGGGCAGCTCTCTGCCAGTGCACCTGGCGGGGGGGGGGCTTCTCCACTGCCTCTGGGCCCGCAGGGACCTGTCGCCACTGCAACAGCCCTTCCCGGACACAGGGGCAGCTCGGCGCCATGGCCAAGGGCCTCTCCACCTCAAAAACCTGGGTCGCTGGACTCAGGTAAGCTGCAAGGGGGGAGATCCCTTCTCCGTCCATTCCCGTTACCCCTTCTCCCCTTTCAAAGCCCATTTTTTTTAATGGGCCCTGAAGCTAGTAGAATCATAAAATTGGAAGGGGGGATACAGACCATCTAATCCAACCCCCTGCTCAGTGCAGGGTCAGCCTAAAGCATCCATGATGTCCAGCAGCTGCTTGACCACTAGTGAGGTGAAGCTCACCACTGACTCCACAGTTAAACTAGCTGACTGCACAGCTAAACTACTTGGACTGTGAATATCCCCCCCCCCCCAATATCTAGCCAATAGCATTCTACGTGTAGTTTAAAACCATTACTGTGGGTCCTATCTTCTGCTGCCCATAGGAATCATTCCGTGCTCTCCTCCAAGTGACAACCTTTCAGATACCTAAAGAGAGCAATCATGTCCCCTCTCAACCTCCTCTTCTCCAGGCTGAACATTCCCAAGTCCCTCAGCCTTTCCTCAGTGTGCTTGGTCCCCACGCCCTGGATCATCCATGTTGCCCTCCTCTGGACTCTCTCAGTTTTTTCCACAACCTTTTTCAAGCGAGGCCTCCAGAACAGCACACAGGACTCAAATTATGGTTTGACGAATGCATAAACCTACAACACAGGTCCACAAACATTCTTGTATAGAGTACTACCACATATTCCTGTACCATATATACAGTTTCAATCATATGAAAGGGAAAGACATATTGATATTCCTAAACTGACATAAACCAAGCCTGGCAACTAGAGGGAGGGGTGGAGGGCAGGGACAGAGTCTGATAGGCAGTGGTGCAAGTGTAATGATGCTACTTCCAGGTAATACCTGGAAATAAAGGCAGTAGCTCTAGGAATTGCTGGAAACTCTATGGTAAAACAGTGAATTTTAATAATTTTTATTTTAAAAAAAATTCCTGCCACTGCTTCATGTAGTGATAGACAATAGAAACAAAGAATGGTGAATCCCTCAGCCAACCAGGAGCTTGGCAGTCCTACGTGTCAATTCCTGTGGACCTCCAACTCAAACTTAAAGGCCCTTATGGCAACCAATCTATCAACCATCTTATACTATCTCCTCCTAGTTCTTCTGTCCAGACTCCTTTAGGAGGCAGATGGCCAATCTTCTAATCATTAACTCTTTATTGATTGCATAAAAAACATTGTGGGCACATCGCACAGAATACATATACTTAGCACTGGCGAAGAGTGAGAGGTCTCCCACATGAAATCTCCCCCACACACACACCTCATCCATATACCTGGCAGAAGAGCTCTGTCTTATAGGCTCTGCAGAATGCCACTAGCTCCTGCAGAGCCTACAGCTCTTCTGGGAGCTCATTACAGGCAGGGGCAAGGCCTGAAAAGGCCTTGGCCCTGGTCAAGGCCAGGCAAGCTTCTCTGGGGCCAGGCACGACCAACAAGTTGGTACTCACAGAGCACAAGGCCCTATGGGGGGGATAGGGCAATAGGCGGTCCCTCAGATATCTGGGTTGCTGCCACCTGCTCCCACTATATGCGTGCCCTTTTAAGAGAACATTTTTGCACTTTGTGTACCTGTGTTATTTTATATATTTTTTTAATTAGTCAAGATAAAATGTAGCAAATCTACTTTTTGCGATTTCCCACATCCCGAGGCAAATCTGTCCAAATCTCTAGCCAGCCCCTGAACAGCCTCGTGATGCGGACAATGTCATGTGGAGGAGATGTTAAAACCCACCAGCAGGTTAGCCAGGGGCTGATTCCTCATGTGGAAATGGGCCATGTTTCTTTATGGTTCCATAAATTCCTTCTGTATTCTGTTCCTTCATAAATCCAGCAACTAAAGATCATCTGGTGTGGTGTAGTCGTTAAAGCAGCTAATCTAATCTGGAGAACTAGGTCTGATTCCTTACTCCTCCTCCACATGAAGGCTATGAGGTAAACCTCGGGTTAGTCAAAATTCAGAATTCTCTCATTCCCACATACCCCAAGAGGTGCCTGTTGTGGGGAGGGGAAGGTAAGGTCATCATAAGCCCCTTTGAGGCTCCTTAAGGCAGGGGTAGTCAACCTGTGGTCCTCCAGATGTTCATGGACTACAATTCCCATGAGCAAATGCTGGCAGGGGCTCATGGGAATTGTAGTCCATGGACATCTGGAGGACCACAGGTTGACTACCCCTCCCTTAAGGTAAAGAAAAGTGTGGTATAAAAACCAACTCTTCTTCATCATTTTGAGCATTCTCATCCCTGTTGTTTGGGCCATCAGGCTGCATTCTCCTAATGCATTCTCAACCACAATTCCTTCTTTTTGCACCATTTGCTGTTCCCATGTACTGAATTCCTCCGCCTTTTTTCAACATTGCCCATTTCACAGGATGGCGAGGGAGCGTCGTAGCTCTAAGATACCACTTAAGTGAAAGGACAGAATGCCAATTAGCCCATATATGAAATTAGAATTGCATAAAAGCTGCTTCTTGTGCTTAATGTTAGGCGGCAGGAAAATGCAGGGCTGATGTCCTCAGACAAAAAGATTATCTTTTTTCCTACCCTTTTTTAATGACCCAGACAGTTTTTAAAATCGTTATTAGATGAAGCTTGCTTTTTATATATAGTTATTTCTACCTAGGTGGGGAAAACTGGTCTAGAAGGTGGGTGGGGGAAAATAGAACACCTTGTCCTTGGAGACACTAAATTCTGTACACGTTGGATAATGCACTTTCAATGCACTTTCGAAGTAGATTATACTGTTCGACACAGGAAAATCCAGCTGCAAAAGCACTTTGAAAGTGCATTATCCAATGTGTGCAGAATAGGCCCAGATTTTCCAGGTTTGCACAAGAAAATCCAGTTGCAAAAGCACACCGAAAGTGCATTACCAAACATGTGCAGAATGAGCTTGAGGGAGTCCAGACAACTGAGCTGTTATTAATGGTTGCTTCCCATCAGTGTCTAGCAGTATTTGAAGAGCAACATAAATCTGCCTTAGACTGAGCCAAATGGTTTATTCAACTGAAAGCAGTTAACCAGGGTCTCAGGGAGTGGGTTTTTTTTTTTTTTACACTAGGTACTACATGCTCCTTTTAACTTAAAATGCCAGGGATTGAACCTGGGACCTTCTGCTCTCAAAACAAATGCTCTGCCACTGAGCCACGATCCTACTCCAGAGTGTCAAAGGGCTGTGACCACTAGAATGAATGGATGCAGGGAGGATATTGATGAAGACTAACATAAAGGAAGCATTTCTCTTGAACATTCAATTTGCAGTCAGGAAAGACCTGGAAACCCTAATGTAGATATAAACTGTGCCTTTCTGTTGTACAGGACTATTCATAGGGCTTTCACCGACAGGAATCCCTTATGCTATAACACATGAAATTGCATGGGTCTCACCTTATAAATGATAACAGAAACTAACATAGAAACCCAAATATCCATCTAGCCTGCACATTTTTATCATGCCCATGCACCAAGGAGCTCAGGGTGACGTATCTTTTCCCTCCTCACCCATTTTATGTTCACAAACACTCTGTTTCAAAATGATAGGTCTAAAGTCACCCAGCAAGCTTCAAAGCCCAAAGTCATCCACCACAGCCTCCAACCATCTGGCTAGATAATGTGCTTTCAATGCACTTTCAAAGTAGATTTTCCTGTTCCGCACAGTAAAATCCAGCTGCAAAAGCACACTGAAAGTGCATTATCCAGTGTGTGCGGAATGGGCCCAGGTCCATATTCTGCTCTACAAAGAAGTTCTGCAGAGCAGAGGTCATATAATTTATGGACCTGGCATCACACTGTACCAATGTACAAGAAAGGCTATTATTCCTAGCCCACCCACTCCCCAAAATTAGCTCCCTCGACATGTTGACACAGTGGTGGCAAAGAGAGTGTGAAGTAGCCAGCTATTTCATGATATCCTTATTCAAAGTGTCACCAGTAAATAATCAATTCATGGGCCTGCTAATTGGTGTCAGAAAGCACCGTCAAGTCCCAGCCAATCTATAGCAAGCCTATATGATTTTCAGGGCAGGAGAGGAACAGAAGAGTTTTGCTATTGCCCACCTCAGGGTAGCAGCCCGGATCTCCTTGGTGGTCTCCCATCCGATTACAGCCCAGGGCTGACCCTGCTTAGCTTGTGAGATATGATGAGATGAGCTAGCCCAGGCCATCCAGAGCCTATTCTGCACACAATAGATAATGCACTTTCAATGCACTTTAGAAGTAGATTTTCCTGTTCCACACAGGAAAATCCAGCTGCATTATCCCATGTGTGCGGCATTCCTGGTCAGGGTGAGACGCTGACAAGTGAAAGCTATTGTATGTAGTCGGGGAATCAAATCCTTATGCCATGTTCATAAAGCGCCGGTGGGTGTTTCCCCTTTTATTTGGGGAGGTTCACCATGATGCAGCTTGAAACCCCATTGGTCTAGTAGGGAGAGAAAGAACAGAAACATTTCCAGACTAACCCGTCCCCAAATAATGGCTCCTCTTTCTTTTTGCAGAAATCAGGAGTCCTGTAATGGACTGCTTGCGTCAATCGGATTACAGCATAGCGTTTTTCATTTCTGTCTAGGATGAGGATGCCGGACGGACCGCCTGGCCTTTCCAGTGACACATATTAAAATGGGCACACTCAAGCCAAAGTCAAATCACATCCAAATGAACCGTCATAAAAAAGAGAGACAGATGAAAATGAGGCGGTGGAGACATTGCGGGAAGCAAGTAGTTCTTGTCACGCTCAGAGTCACTGAAGGGCAGGAAGCTTGTGTATATAGCAGGGGTAGTCAACCTGTGGTCCTCCAGATGTCCATGGACTACAATTCCCATGAGCCCCTGCCAGCATTGCTGGCAGGGGCTCATGGGAATTGTAGTCCATGGACATCTGGAGGACCACAGGTTGACTACCCATGCTATATAGCATTGCTGAGACCCAACTTGCTCTCTAGACCCCTACAAATCCACCTGCCCTATTTTGCTTTCCTGATTTCACTTCCATGCAGCCTGTATTCTCAGAGTTGTTATAACAGCCACAAGTCTCTATAGGACTCGGTCATCACTCATTTTAACTCTTTGCTTGATATTAAGTCATCACAAGTGCTCTCTTGCATCAAGAGAGGGCTTGTGGTATTTTTCCAGTTACACATGAATATACATGATGCTGCCTTGTACTAATCAGGCCCTTGGTCCACCGGTGCCTGTATTGTCCACTCAGTGGCAGCTCTCCAGGTTCTCAGGCAGAGGTCTTTCATCTCACCTACTGCCTGGTCCTTGTAAGTGGACATATTGGGGATTGAACCTAGGACCAAAACAGGGGCTCTTCCACTGAGCCACAGCCCCTCCCCTACAAATGAGGTTGCCTTATATAGGCCATGAGTCCATGAAGGCCAATATTGTCTCCTGGGACTGGCAGTCACTTTCCAGGGTCTCAGATAGAGCACTATCACCTATTGCCTGGTCCTCTTAACTGGAGATGTTGGGGCTTGAATCTGGGACCTTCTGCAGGCCAAGCAGTGGGTCTTCCATTGAGCCATAGTCTGTCCCCAAGTGAGGAGGTGAGTGAAGGAGAAAAAATAATGATGGAACTATACATAAGGCATAGTTCTACCCCCAGCTCTGCTATAAACACATGCTATACAATCACAGAAGCACCAGACACAATTCTTGCAAGAGAAAACCTACCCAGTATCTGATGTGGCTACATAATACAGCTTTAGAACTATCTCTCTAAATCAGGAATGAGAGGAAAGTTCTCAAGGGAGCCTAGGGAAAGTCCAAGTGTCACTTCTCATTAAAGACATCCTTTCATTGAAGGTAAACAGAGAATCCAGCACTTTCCGTGACCAACAGATTTAATTTAATGAAAAGAAACAGTGAGAATCTGTCATGGGACAGAGGTCATTTAATAATTGCGGTCCGATAACCAGAGAAGCAAACTTTGGCTTCCACCATCTCAAGGTCGTTTAATGAAGCCCCAAGGTTGAAAGAGATGAGCAGTGTTAAGGAAACCATACAATATGAACCTTCTGTCCTACCAAAGGAGAATCACAAGGGACCAAAGAGCATTGCTACTAACACCATTGTTTATCCAAAAATATGTTATTTTTAAACTTCGGGGAGGGGGATCAATGTGCAGGCTGTCTAATATTATTCTTTTGATGGCCACATTTTAATTAGTGTCAGCATCATTGTTTAGGTTGTGTGTTAACAAATGATAACAATTTAAAATGTTTCCCCTCCTTTTATCTCAGCAGCTTTGTTGTAGAGCATTATCTTCTTCTTGTTTGCACAGTTGCCTTCATAGGCAGATTCAGCAGTACATCTTCCAGTCCCTGGTTCAATGGCTTTGTCTTCATGATAGACAGCATATACTTGCTATGACGCTTTTCTGGGGCATCTGGCTTGCAGGAACACTTGCTTCTTGTTGACGGCAATGTTTGGCATTGTTTCCTGAAAGAATGGGAGGCACCTTGGGAACATCAAATGCGAGCACTCAAAATCAGCATGCAACATGCAGTGCATATTTACTCAGATGTAAATCCCATTGTATTCAATGGGGCTTACTCTCAGGTAAATGCATGTCGGATTGCAACTTGTCACACAAAGGCACACCAGTCTAAGCTCATCACTTTTGAAAAACAGGAGTAATTTTGCATAGTATTGCTAGTGTAAGGCATACTTCGTTCATGTCAGTTTTCCAGCAATGTTTCATTTATTTACTTATATGCCACTTCCCTCTCCAGTTGAGACCCAAGGCCTCTTTAGCCATTGCGGTCCTGACTTCCATTTTATCTTCATAACAGCAAAGTGAGACGGAAGGATTGGCCTTTGTCAACAGATCCCTCTCTCTTTCTCAGGATTCTCAGAATGAAAGTTCACCTTGGAAGAAGAGCTGGATTTTTGTACACCACTTTTTACTACCCACAGGAGTCTAACAATTATCTACCCTTCCTCTCCCCACAACAGATACCCTGTAAGGTAAGCTACACAGGCAGAAAAAGAGCATGGAAGAAGAAGAAAACCTAGGTCTGGTCAAGGTCACCCAGCTGGCTGCATGTTGAGTTGATCCATCTCCTGTTGGGGCTTCCTCTTTTCCTACTGTCTCTGGCTTTTCCAACTATTATTATATTTTCTAGTGAGTCTTATCTTTTCATGAGGTAAGCCAACCTAACACAGTGGAAAAACCATTAAGAACCAAATAAAAATGGTTCCACCAGGTCGCTAATATGACTGGTTGTGAGGTTGTTCCATGAAATGTCATAGTTGAGAAGGACTCGATAAAGAAGGGCTCACACAACCCGGGACGGGTCCAGACTTTGTATTCACATGTTTTTTCCATGATGCTTTGCTATGCAGTATGATCCTCCGTATTAAACTATGGATATTTGGGATTCTCTGATGTGTTTCATGCTGTAACTTGCTAGCTAGGTTGTAGGGCTTTAGTGTTTTGGTAAAATGTTTGCTTAACCATTCTTTGATACCTTGCTTGACCGACGTTTTAGGCTGGTGCAATTATGTTTCAGTTAGTGCAATTATGTTTCACCATCCTATGGTGCAATTCAGTTAGTATGTTTCTGTCAACCCTTTTGTTATTCCAGCCCAATCAGGATGCTGTAAAATTTGGAGTGTCGTCTTTGAAGCTCCAGGGTTATCTCTGTGGCTTGGGAAGGTGAGAAACCGCAAATGTGCTGTTTTATAACTTTCATTTTTGAATTTCATGGCATGGAACCTGATCATTTGCCCATCAAAAAAATTATCTCAGGGAGAGGCAAGGGGTACCCATATCAGGGTATAGTGCTAGGTCAACCTCAGTTTCAGCAAGGAATTAAGTCTTCCTGATTCATTTCTTCCTTAATAAAGAGACTTTTCAACCAAAGAATCTTAGGGAGGTTGACTTGGGCCACCATCTTGATGTTTAAGCAGGTTCTCATGAAAGATGATAATGCTAAAGTCACCTAATTCCCAGCACCTTTAAATCTTTAACTTTGAATTGTAGCAGTTGGAAAGGAATCAGCAGGCAGCATAGCTCTTTAAATTTTGGTTGGATGTGTTCCCATGCAGATGTAAAAATTGGTAACCTTCCTGCTACACTAATTAGTTTCCTAATCATCTTCAAAGACTGCATTAATCAAATCCGTATGTGCAACCTCAGCACGGATAGCTGTGACCAGGTCTCACTTTCCCAAGAATCATAGAATTTCCCCCCTGATATCTAGCCAGATGCAGCTAGGCATCAGGGGGATATCAGCAGACTCAGGGCGGATAAAAACATAAATAAAACCACATAAAATTCTGAAATGCAAAATAACCTCTAATTCATATTAAAATGTCCAGCATAAATCAAGCTCTAATACTGCCCATAAAAATCTATCATGGGATTTGGTGGAGGGCATAGCGTTGGAACTCCCTAATACCCTCAAACGGCACATCTAGCGGTTTCATAGCCACAAGCTACATGCTTTCTGAAGAGCATAGATCTCTAGGGAGAGGCATAAACCATATTTATGCCGCAAATGAAGTATAGCTGCTTTTATCCACAAACTCCAGAATAAAACCCACAGCTCTTGATTTTGGAACCTTCCCTTGTCTATAAAACCTTGTAACAATGGGCCATTCAAGGCAAGCTCCCTATCACCGCAGATCTCTATGGCCATCCATTCAGCTGCCAAGGTGGAAAAACAACGGCTGCAAGAGTGAAGAACTGTGCATTGCACGGACAGAGTATATTGGTTAACATTCCTCTTTCTACCTTCCATGCACACCTTTTCTAGATTCCTCCGCTTTAATGTTTGACCAAAACATAAAGAGAACTTTATGTAAAAAAAAAGAAAAAAGGAAACCATTTTTGCTTACCATTTAAACATATGAAATCGCAGGCCCATCATTCACAATTCAGGGCGGTTACCCCATCTGCAACTTACTTAGTGCTTACATTGTGCATATGGCAGGGGCTGGCCACCCACTGGTCTGAAACGCGGGCGGACGCGTGGATTGATAGAGCAGCAGCTGGAAGCCTGATGCTGCAGGCTTATAATGTCGCTTTTTTTGCGGCAGCATTTACGGATTCAATATCACCTAGCAGGCACAACGCTTATTTCCTGGAATCAGGTAACAGCCGATCACTCGAGGATGCTATTCTTGCCATCTCTCCAAGCCTGTCACTGTGGGACCCCCAGTGTTACCCGGGTGGTTTTCTCCAATGGTACCCAACATACAGAGGACACCAAATATATCAAGATGGTGATGAGAATCTGCTGCCGCAGAACATTGCTAACAAGATATGGGATGGCAGACATTTAAATCAGTTCCTGGGGACTGTGGAAGTTAAATGGAAACCGCAGGTTTCTGCACGTAAAATATTAATAAAACTAGATTCCTTGGCATAGTAAAAGGGCAGCCACCTGCAAGTGTGACGTGTCAATGCCTGCCAACCCTACCTGACATGGATTAGCCATCTGTGACATTCTGGCATGCTGGATGGGGAAGGGGGTTTCTCCTATTACCTTCCCGCATGTCTCCCATGTGTTATGTGCCCTCAAGTTTCTTTCAATTTATGACAATCCTATGAATTAGGATTGCCCTAGTTAGCCAGATCTCCACAGATCTCAGAAGCTAAGCAGGGATGGCCATGACTAGTCTACGGATGGGAGACCTCCATAGAATACCAGGGACATGACGTGGAAGCAAGCCATCTCTGAACAACTCTTGCCTTAAAAATCTTACTGGGCCATCATCAATCAGCTGGAACTAGATGGCACTTCCCACCCTCATGAAGGAACAAGCTCCAAAACATCCTGCCATGAACAGCTTCACTCAGGCCTTGCAAGCTGAAATCCATGGCTTCCTTTCTGGAATCAATCCATCCCATGTTGGATCTTCTTTTCCTAGTGTCTTCAACTATTCCAAGAATTATAGCCTTTTCCAGTGAGTCTTGTCTTCTCATAATGTGACCAATGTATGATAGCCTTCATAGTCATCTTAACTTGTAGGTGGAATCCAAGCTTGATTGGATCTAGAACACACTTATTTGTCTTTTTGGTTGTCCATGGTTTCTGCAAAACTCTCCAGTACACATTACAAAGAAATCATAGAATCATAGGATCAAGTGGGTAGGGACCTCCTGGGTCCTCTAGACCAATCCACTGCACTATGCAGGACACTCACAACCCTATTGCTCATCCACTGTAACCTGCCACCCCCTTGAACCTTCACAGAATCAGCCTCTTTGTATCCAGATTCTGTCTAAAAATTTCCAAAGATAGAGAACCCACCACCTCCTGAGGAAGCCTGTTCCACTGAGAAACCGCTCTGTCAGGAATTTCTTCCTGATTTTTAGACGGAATTTCTTTCGAATTAATTCCATCCCATTGGATCTGGTCCCTCCCTCTGGGGCAAGAGAGAACAACTCTGCTCCATCCTCTACAGGGCAGCCTTTTAAATACTTGAAGATGGTTATCAAATCCCCTCTCAGTCGTCTCCTCTCTAGGCTAAACAGACCAAGCTCCCCCAACCTTTCCTCATACGTCTTGGTCTCCAAACCCCTCACCATCTTTGTTGCCCTCCTCTGGACATGCTCCAGTTTGTCTACATTCCTCTTCAACTGTGGTGCCCAAAACTGAACATGGTACTCCAAGTGAATCAGTCTTCTGCCTCTCCACTTCCATCTTTATCCCATTTCTCTTGCCCTCCGGCTAGTATATTCACTGTGCCACCCCCTGCCAGGAATTATCCTCTCTGCTTCTAGCCTTCCCCCTGGAGTTTTACAGCTACAGCAGTAAAAATTATATCCAACAGTATTATCATAATTTTCAGCTACTAAAGAAGTTACTGTTGTTGTTTGTGTTATGAAGACATGGCAATAAAATTGTCTTCCGAGAACATGATTGCAATTTTTTTTTGTCTACTTACAACTTACAGTTAAGGATAAATATAATAAGCAAATGCCTGTAAGCATTCAAGTATGATTCTTGGGGAAGGCTTTTTGTTCCTTTCGTGGTGGGAAACCTGGCCTTTGATCCAGTGGTTGGTGAGAGGCAGGAGATGAAAGATTGAGACCTGCTTTTCTCATGAATCTAATAATTGCTGCCAAAATAGTTACAATGGGTAAAATTGGATCAAGATTCCCCACCTCACATAGTATTATTAATGGAAAGGAGACAGGGGAACGCAAAGAATAACTGACTTCTTCTTGGCAGCTTTCACTGGTCTCTGGAGCTCCCTGTCTTTGGGTGTTCTCCTCACTGCAGGCTTTCCAACATCAGCCAGAGATTTAAAAGAAATTCTGGAAGTACTATTTGAAATCAAACTTCAGTCCTGGCCAGGGCTTATTCTGTACATGTTGAAAAATACTCTTTCGATGCACTTTAGAAAAAGGCTTTCCTGTTTTGCATAGGAAAATACAGCTGCAAAAGCAGAATTGCACATGCATTATTCAACAAGTGTGGAACGAGCTAAAGTCTTGTTTGTTTTTTTATGTGGTTCTTTTACTCTTAAAGGTTAGGGTTGCCAACTTTGGCTGAGCAAATTCCTGGAGATTTTGGGTTGGTGTCTGGAAGGGGTGGAGTTCATGGAGAAGAGGAAGAGTTGGTTCTTATATGCCACTTTTCTCTACCCGAAGGAGTCTCAAAGCAGCTTACAGTCGCCTTCCCTTTCCTCTCCTGTGAGGGAGGTGAGGCTGAGAGAGCCCTGATATCACAGCTTGGTCAGAACAGCTTGATCAATGCTGTGGCCAGTCCAAGGTCACCCAGCTGGCTGGATGTGGGGGAGCGAGGAATCAAACCCAGCTCGCCAGATTAGAAGTCTGCACTCCTAACCACTACGCAAAACTGGTGGTGATTAGGAGAGATATAATTTCATTTTATACTCTCTGAAACTACCATATCCTCCAAAGGAACAATGTATTCTGGAGATAAATTGTAATTCTGAGAAAGTTCAAAGCCTTGCCTGGAGGTTGGTTAATCTAGTTTTATTCCAAGATTATTGTCCCATGTGTTTCCCCCCCCCCCTATAAATGGCCTTGAACATTTCTAAATGCAAAGTTCCCATGCAAAATGGCAGCATTCGGGACAGCATCCTTATAAAGGAAACAGGATTGTAGTTTTAATGTCTACAAAGTTTTTCTTGCATTTTTCTTGCATTGCTCAGTATAATTGTGTTGTGTTAGCTCCTTATTTATGTCATGGATGGTGCCATTTGATTGCCATGTTAATAATTTTGTAATCCACCTTGAGTCCCAGCAGGAAAGGCAGGCAAGTAATAAAGTTAATTAAATAGAATGTATAAAGGTCCCAATAATTCAATATAGTCTGACAAAGTATGCCAATAAAAATAGTGTTGATGAATATGTCTGTTTTGTTACAGAAGCAGAAAATTGCGAAAAGAAATTTAAAAAATCAAGGGTTGGGTGCCCACAAGAGTAAATATGTACTTGGGGGGCTGAGATAGCAGAGATGAGAAATCTGAAACTATGTACCGAACACTGGGAAAAAATGTAGAAGAAGAAGAAGAAGAAGAAGAGTTAGTTTTCTCTCCCCGAAGGAGTCTCAAAGCGACTTCCTTTCTTCTCCCCGCAACAGACACCCTGTGAGGGAGGTGAGGCTGAGAGGGCCCTGATATTACTGCTCAGTCAGAGCAGCTTTATCAGTGCTGTTTTGAGCCCAAGGTCACCCAGCTGGTTGCCTGTGTGGGAGCATAGAATCAAATCTGGCTTGCCAGATTAGAAATCGGCACTCCTAACCACCAACACCAAACTGTACAGGAACACTCTGCCTCTAGTACGTATAGCATAGATCAGGGTTTCCCAACCATGGTACCAAGGTTCCATAGAGTACCTCAAAGTCCCCTCAAAGGTACTGCAGTGTGTGGGGTTTCAAAATGGCAGCTACCATTATTTGGGCAGGTTGACTTGCCCACTCGCAAAGTGACCAATGATGGGCCTGGCGAGGGTGCCAAGGGGAGGCTCTCTGCCCATTCAAACCTTTGTCACCAAAGGCTCCTCTCCCTTCTGGAGGGCATGATAGGGAGGTATGGTCAGGTGACATCACTTCCTGGTACCTTGAAGCCGGAAAAATATTTCAGCAGTACCTCCATGGTCAAAAGGTTGAACAATGCTGGCTTAGATCTGGTGACCTTTCTCTGTGGAGCAGGTGGACAGAGAAGTCATTAAAATTCTTTCTAGATCCAGGGATCTGTGATTCTGTACTAGCATCAGCAGAGTGGGATATTCTCCAAAATCTAGGCTTTTCTATCGCCTCTTGGCTAGAGAGAGAGAGAGAGAGAGAGAGAGGAGGAGGAGGAGGAGGAGGAGAATGCTGGTGTTTATAGATCGATTTTCCCCTGCTGGCAGTTAATGGGTGGTTTAGTAGCACAAACCGAAAATGCTGCATATTCATCTTGCGTGTCATAAGGTAGCAAGATGGAGACAACTAATCAGGGAGAGATGCCTGGGGCTTATTGTTACAATCTCATCCTCGGCAGCAATCCTGGAAATGAAGAATAACTTAATTACCACCTATCACTCGGCCTTGCTTTATTTGCTCTTCGCGGGTTGTCCCCTGACACTGTGGCCCACACTCTGACACCTCCGCGGCAGGCAGCGGAATCACTGTTTGATTAGAAAGCCCTATGGAATGCCGATCCCTGACCCGTTACCAGTCGTGCAGAGTGTGATCAAACTGCATGAGAAGCAGAAAAATGCAGAGGCTATATAAATATGCCTGGCCCTACCAAGATAAAAGGATGAAATCCATTATCCTACCTGGCCTCATGACTTCCTAGAGTGATCCGGCCAGCGAAGGAAGACCTCATTGTAAGCTCCGCACTGACCCACCAGGAGTCTACCAGTGCAATCCAAATGGAACAATGCCATTCTAAACCCATGGATTTGAATGGATTGAGTAAAGTATAACTCTGTTTAGGATTGCCTTGTCACTCATGCCAACACACACAGCATGAATCACAGGCAACCATTTCACAAATGGAGTCCAACACAGATGGAATTATTTTATTTATTTTTATACTCTGCCTTTCTCACTTAGCCTCAAGGTAGATTACACATAGTGAGTCAACACAATTCATGGGTACGATATTCAATAGATATAAATTCAGTAGGGCCTTACGCTCTGCAGGTGTGAATCTTTGGGTCATTCTCAGTTCCAGGCAAGCATGCCTGGCCTCGACCAGGGCCAGAGCCTCTTTGGTCCTGGCCCCAACCTGGCGGAATGAGCTCCTGGAGGAGCTGCGGGCCCCGTGGGAGCTTTCAGCATTCCACAGGGCCTGCAAAATGGAGCTCTTCCGCCAGGACTATGGTTGAGGCTGGGTATCCAGGTAGATCGTGGGCCCTCCTATAGAAGCCGTGGTGGCAAATTCCTTCCTCCCTCCCCCTCTAGATACTGGGGTTATTGTTAGAGCTGGGGCAAGCTTGCTGCCATATATTAAGGGTTTTTATATATGTAACTTGATTTTATCTGTTTTAAGGGGATTTTTATCTTTTTTTTTTTTTAGATGATTGTGACCCGCCGCAAGCCTTTGGGGAGTGGCAGGCACTAAATTGCATAAATAAATAATAGATCATAGATAACAGTCCCTGATAATTTTTCTAAGCAATCTTGTGAATCATTTCATACAATGCCAGGACATTGCCTGCATAGAAAAGCCATTAAAGAATTCAGTTTTGCATAGATTCAGGAAAGCCAGGAGAGGGGGAGCCTTCCTGACCTCAGGCAGGTCTCTCCACAAGATGCAGGGCTAAGGAGACCAGATTTTAACATTGGTAAACCGGGACGCCATTGACCGGGGGGGGGGGGTCTTGATTAAAAATTTGGTCTATATGGAGCAACAAAATTTTTCATAGAACGCATAGAATGCAAAAATAGTATTGTGTTATATATATATATATATATATATATATATATATATATATATATATATATATATATATATATATATATATATATATATATATATATATATATATATATATATATATATATATATATATATATATATATATATATATATATTTGCAACATAATTTGCCAGGTACCCCCAGATGTCCCTCTAAAAGTGGGACAATCTGGTCACCTTATGCAGGGCAAAACAGAGAAGGAGCGAGACGTGCGTGGGCATGGTGATACCTGCATGCTCTCTGCATGTATTTAAGGCACGGTGGGCATTGGCCCATCCTCTTTCTCCTCCCGGCTTCAAGGCAGTGAGCAGTCGGAACCCGCCCACCCACCCTGTTGTTGTTGTTTGATGATGTTATGTTATGCTTTCAACAATTTGTTCATTTACCTTTGTCACAGCTTTTCGTGGCGGAAATGACACAATGGAGGAGCCTCTTAGAGTAGTTTGATGAGGGAATCGGACTTGATGAGTGGGGCCTCAAGTGTGAGGCGGCTTGGAGCGAGCTAGGCCAACCCGGAAGGGATGGCTGGATGCTCGCTGAGCCAGGTGGCCTATGTGTCAGAGGAGGTTTGCGCCTCTCTCTGCCATATTGGGTCGGAACACCTCCCTTTGAGGGGCTCAGCGTTCAGGGGTGACCCGCCTCTTGGGAAAGGGGGCAGGAGGCATCACTAAGCGCTGGGCCAGAAGGTTGCGGTCATACGGCTGGGTAAAGCTCCTTCCACCGTGCCCATTTTGGTTGCCAACCTGGCGTGTGTTAAATAAAAGCTGCGGCCATGTTTAAGCCCTCTAATTGTCAGTGTCCTCCTTCCGCCCCACCAGACACGCCTGCAAGTCAAATAATTCCGCCAAATGGGAGCAAGTCCTGCATGCGCCCAAACCGCTGCCATGGCAGTCCTCAATCTTCACTCAGTGACAGGATGCAAAGAGGAGGGGATCAGAATAGAACCGTCCAAATCTGGCAGGAGCTATTCCCTTATAATTCCTTCGCTGACCTATCTGCGTTTAATGTTCATTTTTAAAACGGTGAAGCTATCTGCAGGTTTAAAGCGAGATTATTAACAGCCCCATCAAAAACTGACAGGTTAACTCGGTGACAGTTAAAGAGGAAGGTTAAATAAGTTTTCTTTAAAGAACAGCTTCGGTTGCTTAAAAATAATAAAACTACTAGGGGGGATTTTGTGTGAGTGTGAGTGTGTGTGTGTGTGTGTGTAGGGGGGGAAGCAGTGAATATGTGACAGCTCTGGGGCTGGAAGGAAAGTTTATCTGAGCTGCTTACCGTTCACCACAGGTAGCTGCCAGTTAAGAAATTATTTCGGTTCCTTTCTACTCAAAGCATTTCCAAGGAAGGAGAGAGAATAAACATGTTGATATTTGGGATAATTCGTTTGTTTCCATCTCTCTCTTGAGCAGAGATTACAAGAGCACACAAAGGGCCTAGTCTGCACACAAAGGATAATGCACTTTCAATGTGCTTTGGCAGCTGGATTTTCCAGTGCAGAACAGGAAAATCTACTTCTAAAGTGCATTGAAAGTGCATTATATATTGTGTGCAGACTAGGCCCTACATTCACAGCAGTGTCAAAACCACTTGTTAGCACAGCCTCTCTGAGCACGGAATTCCACACTTACTTTAACCAAATTACTAAATAAGTGATCACCCACGGCACTCCCTTGGTAAGCAAGTCAACATCGCAGATGGAGGCGGTCACTCCTCCTCTTCAATTTGTACCCCATACTTCCTTTAAGGATCTCAGAATGATATCCTGATGGATCTCCCTCTGTCACATGTTTCATACACTTAAATGCTACAAGAACATCCCTGATGAATCAAACCAGGGGTCCATCTAGTCCAGGGGTGGCCAAACTGTGGCTCTCCGGATGTCCATGGACTGCAATTACCATGAGCCCAGAAGCTCATGTATTACTGTATTTAGTATTAGTATTAATTTTTAATTGGGTTTTACTGGGGATTTTTATGTATCAGGGTTTTTATTGTGTAACCCGCCATGAGCTGGCATGCTGGAAGTGGCGGGAAACAAATATAGTAATAGTAATAGTAATAGTAATAGTAATAGTAATAGTAATAGTAATAGTAATAGTAATAGTAATAGTAATAGTAATAGTAATAGTAATAGTAATAGTAATAGTAATAGTAATAGTAATAGTAATAGTAATAAAATGCATGTGCTTCGAGTATCAGAATTAGGAGATTAAACTTCTCATACTGGGCCCACATCCAGCCAGTGCTGAGCCAGTGCTGAGGCAGTGCTGAGGCAGCTGCACTGGTTGCCAATTGCTGCCCGGATCCGGTTCAAGGTTCTGGTTCTAACCTTCAAGGCTTTACGCGAGTTGGGACCCACATACCTGAGGGACCGCCTATCGCCCTATGCCCCTCGCAGGGCCTTGCGCTCTGCGGGTGAAAACCTGTTGGTCGTTCCCGGCCCTAGGGAAGCATGCCTGGCTTCGACCAGGGCCAGGGCCTTTTCGGTCCTGGCCCCGACCTGGTGGAATGAGCTCCCGGGAGAGCTGCGGGCCCTGCGGGATCTTTCAACGTTCTGCAGGGCCTGCAAGACGGAGCTCTTCCGCCAGGTTTATGGTTGAGGCCGGGGCTGATAATAGATCTATGCCTCCCCCGGGGACTCGGGTTCTGGACCCGAAGCAAAACATCATCAGGACCTCCTCTCCACCCGCTAGTAGTGGGAGGGAGGGGGGGGAGTTGAGCTGCCATTCTTGCCATGCCGGCAATATTGGCAATGTTATTATTGTTTTATGGGGTTTTAATGGGGATTTGCGATATTGTTACCCGCCACGAGCCTCAAGGGAGTGGTGGGCTATAAATCTAAGAATAAGAATAAGAATGATAATAATAATAATAATAATAATAATAATAATAATAATAATAATAATAATAATACTTGCTGATTTAAGTCAGAATTGCTATTTCTGAGAAGTAAACTGCTGCTTTGGACCTTTTTAAATGCCATATTGTGTCTCCTCACATTGACTTTTTTCATTAAGAACATCAAAAGAGCCCTGCTGGACCAGATCAGTGGTCCATCATGTCCATCCTGCCTCAGACAGTGGCCAACAAGTTCCTCTGAAGGGTCAACAATAGGGCCTTGAGCCTGAGGCCTTTGCCTGATGTTGTCTCCGAGCAATGGTACTCAGAGACCGACTGCCTCTAAAGGTTCTCTTTTATCCCCCTGGCTGGTAGCCATTGATGGATCTATCCACCATGAATCTCACTAACCCCCTTTAAAAGCTGCCTATGCCTATGGCCATCACAACCTCTGAGGAGGAGAACCTCCGTTGTGCTGGGAGTGGAGACAGAATGCAGAGAGATCTTCAACATTGTTCTTGTAGGACACTGTTCATCTGTACACGAGCCAACAATGCAACCCAAGGATAGCTGCTAACGGCTTGCAGATTTCTTTCTATAAACACAGAAATGTACCCGGGCAATCCAGTAACTCATTAATATCACATTTTTTGGTGGGTTTTCTTTGTTTCCCTCCGAGGGGTTCAGCACGCGTGCTGCAAAAGCATTTGGAACACCGGTGATTAAAAGGGGTTGGAATGCAAAGGTTCCTAATGGCAACACGGAAATGAAAAGAAATTAGAAATGGCATCTATTTCATCAGAATGGAAGCTATTAGCTGCACTCCAGGCAGCTGGACAGAGCAAATCAGTCATTTGCTGGCAACCTGGTGACTCCAGCAAACCGTCTTAAGGGGACGGGTGGTTGCTCAGCAGCCCACACGGCGTTTTGTGCTGCCTTTCTCTGCAACAGCAACACCCCCATCAACCTTTGAAAGGCTGTCCCTAGCTTAAGAACTGTCAGAGACGGTGTGCTGGCTCAGCTGGCACGGGAACAGAAGACCACGGCTCAATGATGGCTCCACGTTCCCTCTGCCAAGTGTGAAGCCTTTGGGTGCTGGGGAAGAAGGAACAACGTTTGTGAACTCAAAGTGTCCCAGCTGCCAGCCATGCTGCCTCCACCAGGTTTTAATTATTAAAACAACATCGCAGCCAGCTAATTGATCCAAGGTTAAAAAAAAAGAGAGATGATAAGTTCTTTCCCTCGAAGTTTCGGTGAAATCAATTCGCAGGGACTTGGCTTTGCGCTAGGAACAAAACAGAGTCGTCTTCCCTGCGATAAATGTAGCCCTACATGTTCATTTCGGTGTCTTGGCTTTGCTTCCCCTCTGCCTTGCTTTTACACCGACATGCCAGGAATAATTCCCCGATGTGGTCGGTAGAAACTGCAGTGATAGTAAAATTGGCCCATTACATCCTTTTAGATTTAATGAGCACCCAGGACGGTGGAAGGCAGCCCAGCTAGATGGCACACCGGAAAAGAAAAAAAACAGAGTTTCATTAGATTGTATAATTAACTTCTCAAAGGGGCAGGGGGTAAAGTTTGATGCTTGATCGGATTCTGCAGGAGGCTTTGGGATGTCTTCCACCTCATCCAAAAGGAAGCCAAATTGAAATCTTCGTCTTGGTGCACAAAAAACTGTGGCTAGGCGAGTTCTTCCAGGGTCACAAATGTCTTCGTTTTTCCTAGAAACTTTTCGGTGGTGGAGACAGACATCAAGTCACAGCCAATGGATGGTGCCCAGTATGATTTCTAAGCCAAAATCATTTGGTTTGCCCTTGCCTGCCGCTGGATAGAGCAAGATGGGTAGCCATGTTAGTCTGTCTGTAGCAGTTTGAAAGAGCAAGAGTCATGTAGCACCCTAAAGTCTACAAAATTTGTGGCAGGGAATGAGCAGTGACTCACAAAAGCTCATGATGACGATGACGATGGCGATGGCGATGGCGATGGCGATGACGATGACGATGACGATGACATCAGTTCAGTCGCATTCGACCCTCAGCAATTCTATAGGAAAGTCTTCGCCACACATCTCTGTCAATGGCCAACTCTTTCAGTTGGTCCATGATCATCCCTGCATTGGCTTAGATCGAGTCGAGCCAGCAGATCCTTTGGCAGCCACGTTTCCTTTTGCCGCTGGCCATGCTGAGCATTTCTCCAATGAGTTTGATCGCATGATGTGTCCAAAGTAAGTGAGCTTTAGCTGTAATATCTTCCCTTCTAATGACATCGTTGGTTTGCTCCTCTCTAAAACTATCTTGTTGGTAACTTTGGCCATCCATGGTATTCGCAGCATTCGTCTCCAACACCATAATTCAAAGGTATCTATTCTCCTCCTGTCTTCCTTCTTCAGGGTCCAGCTTTCATATCCGTAGATTGTTATGGGGAAGACTAGCTGGCATTTTGTATTAAGGCTGATATCCTCACTCTTCCATATTTGGTTCATGCCTAAGATTGCATTCCGGCCCAGTGTTATTCGCCCTTTGATTTCATGGCTGCATCCACCGCTTCGAGTGATCATAGAGCTCATACCCTGCCACAATTTTTTTTTAGTCTTGAAGGCAGGGATTCCCAACCAGGGTTCTGGGGGACTCTGGGGTTAGGCGAGAACTCCCTAGGAGTTACATGGCCTTTTCTAGACATTCGGATGGTTTCTGACATCACTAGATGTCACTGGAGCCCACTTCCCCTGGTGCTTTACAGGCCAAGGCTCTTTCCCCACAATGGAAAAACAGTAAACGATCAATTGGCTGGCTCCCACATCTTACTTTGGTGCCCACTTCTCCAAAGGGGCATGTCACCACTTTCTTGAAACCTGAAAAATATTTCAGGGGTTCCTCCATGGTCAAAAGGTTGAAAAAAGATCGCTTTAAGATGGGACTGGAGTCTTGCTCTTGTCTACTGCCCCTGCATAGTAAACAAGGACTTCCTTGGTGGTCTCCCATCCAAGTACTCACCAGGGCAGACCCTACCTAGCTTTTGGGATCCGGCACAACTAGCTAGCCTGTGCCATGCCGATCCGAGCTTCCTAGAAGTCAGCTTCTTGCAATTGGCTTGGTCTTTTAGGGCAGTATGGCATTTTGGTACTGGTGTTTGTGAGTGAATAGTTTTCTGCCATCCTCGTTTTGCATTGGAGAAAGAAGCCATGCTCTAGTGTTTGCTGCCAGTGTTTGCTGGCAGGGGCTCATGGAAATTGTAGTCCATGAACATCTGGAGGACCACAGTTTGACTACCCCTGCTCTAGTGGGTTATGGCTCAGTGCGTTGTATGCAGAAAGTCCCAGGTATAATCCCTGTCATCTCCAATTAAAAGGATCAGATGGTTGCTGATGTGAAGGACCTGTGCCTGAGACTCTAGAGAACTGTTGCCAGTTAGAGTAGAAAATTATGACTTTCAAAAACCAGTGATCTGACTCCATAAAAGGCACTGTCTGTGACCTCATGTGATCGCCCCTGTTGCTAAGCTCTCTTCCTAACCTTGCCTAGTTTGCATACTTATCTGAGTTGTTCAACACCTTGTACTTTTTCATCCATGCCATGGTAATATGGGGGCATTCCAGTGGTCCTAGGACCCTTGGACCCGACCTTTTCCTTGCCCTGCCCCACAAACTGTAGCATTCAGTTGTTGGAGATTTTGGATGTCTTTGCCTTTTATACTGAAATTAAGTCTTGTTATTTTTAATACTTCCTGCCACTACCTTACCACTTTAAGAGATGCAGCCAGAGAGAAGCCATAAGGTAAAAGCGGTAGGAAGTAGATGTCAGCAGGAAGCAGGAGGGAGTCAAGAGAAGTGCTTGCACCCTGACAATAAGAAAAAAAAGTATGGCTTAATAAATCCCATATTCAACCTCTATTCTGTTACCCAAGAGACTTTGAGCTCTGCTTGGATTTTTTGCTCACATGTTTATTACACAACTGAGGAAGTCCTACAACGAAACTAGCTTTTACCTAGGATACTAGTTTTGGTTGTTTTATTATTATTATTATTATTAGTATTATTATTATTATTATTAGTATTATTATTATTATTATTGATTCTGAAGACAAGAAAACTTTTTGCTTAATGTTGACCTCCAGTTGAAATATATGAATTCTTCTGATACTTACAGGATTTATTGAGCCATGCAGTTTTTTTCTTGTTTGCATGCTGGTATATGCAGGGAGTTCAGATAAATCCAGAGGGCAAGGCCAAAGGTATTCCTAGCCTTATGGAACAGACTGACATTCAGATGCCCTCTTGAAAAATCAAAGCCCCTCACAAGTTCTAACCTTAAAGTTAGACACAGCAAGAGCTGCTGCAGACAGCTGCAGACACAGCGAGAACATGAGCAGTTCTGGCAGAAGAGCTGGGATGCAAGGGTGAGAGAGAGAGAGCAATCCTTGCTAAAGAGAAGGATTTTCAACTCCATATTGGGAAATAGGGATGGAACCTTAGGGGGTTTGGGGAAGGAAGGGACTGTCAAGGCTGACCCTGCCAGTGCAGTAATATAACCAAGCTTAACCTGGGCTTGGTTCAGGTCATCCCCAGTAATACATGCCATGAAGCCAAACAGGCTTCACTGAAGAAATTCAAGAAAATATATTACATATAATTCAGTGGCAAAGATAGATTAGCCTACTACATAGGCTAGTATGGACCACCAACATACTAACATTCAAAGATCTTGATGTTCTTCTAGGGGCATATCATATTCACAGCTGACCTGTATGAACTGATGCATAGTCCTGGGGGATGACCAATGATGGCATTATCTATACATCCAGGGTGCGGAAGTGGCTGATATCTGCAAACAAGTCAGAAGACAACAAAATGTAACTTTAGTTGGAATGTTCCTCCAAGGTGGCCTCTCTCCTGACAGGGGCTGGTGTGTTGCCATCATAAAGCTCACCCTCCAAAGCAGGCATATCTCCAGGGAAATTGATATCTGTTGTCTGGAGATGTGCAATTCCCGAAAGTGTCCAAGCCCTACCTGAAGGTTGGTAACCCAGTTCAAGGGAGTCATCTTTGGTTTATAATCTGGCCCTGAGGCACACGAATTCTGTTGAAGGAATCTGTGCTTATGTTGCTGTACAAACCGAAAGGAGGGGATTTCCAGGAAAGGGTCCACAACAAGATCTGGAGTTAGGCATTCTCAAATTCTGAGGTTCATTTCACATGAAGAGACATTTTGGAAGCATTTCTATCTTCCTGCAGGGTGCGGAAGATTGTTTCTGATGAAGGAGGAGGTTTGGCATAGAAGGAAGACAGCATCTAACCAGTGGATGTCTGTGAGGGTGTCTGGGAAGATAATTCTTCCATACATCCTCTGGCTCCCTTGATTCCTGAAGCATGGACAAACAGAGACTAAGCCATTGATGAAACAGTTAACCGGTAAATAATTAACAATTCCCTGTGTCTCCTGAGAAAAATGAGATGGCCAGAGCCATCGACCCTTGATAAATAAAGATTTTGAAGCAACTATTTTCCTTTGAGTGAACAATATTTCTAACCTTTTTAGTATTTTTTTTTTTAGGGGAGAGGATAAATATGGATTGAAAGCAGAAACCTTACAAACTTTTCTATGGCTCTAAGAAGGATATATTTTTTTATGTTCCCTTGGAAAAAGCAACCAGAAAGACGGTAATATAAACTTTGGCTGCAATCCACAGCGTCCAGTAGAGCGTGCTGAACAGCATTTGACACCACCGAGATGAGAAGGACGGGAGAATCTGGCTGCACATACAGATCAGGGAATGGTAGCCAAGGAATCCAAATTGGCGCAGTTATAGATGGGAAATGTCAGGTCCCTATTTAATTCCTGTTACTCCTCTGCTCCTCTGTGGTGGGGGTGGATGAAAGTGCTTTCAAGCTGCAGCTGACTTATGGTGACCCCAAAGGGTTTTCAAGGCAAGAGACGTTAAGAGATGGTTTGCCACTGCTTACCTCTGCATAGCAAACCTGGACTTCCTTGGAGGTCTCCCAGTTAAGTACTAACCAGGGCTCACCCTGCTTAGCTGTTGAGGTCGAGCTGGCCTAAGCCATTCAGGTAAGTACCTACCTGCAGTCGAGATGAGGAAATGGTCTTCAGCCCATCCCTTTCTTAGATTCACTGCTATTTGCCCTCACACCCCCAAAGAAAGACGCTGTAGGGTCCTGAAGATAACCATTGTAGGTTTAAATAGGGTTGATCAACAAGTTTAACCATCAAACTGGTTAAACTCATTAAATGCATAGCTGTATCTTCAGGGTGGGTTCACTGACAGGTTACCCAATGAGTATTTGGGAAATCAGAGTGATGTCTCTGTGACTGTAAGTTTATCATAGCCTGCACACCAAAACATGCCAAGAGATGATGCCTGTCACCACCACCTCCCATCACTACCCCAAAGCAACTTATAAGCTTATTCTCTCTTCCTCCACTTGATCTTCACAACAGCTCAGTGAGGTAGTTTAGGCTGAGCAAAAGAAATCAGCCTGAGGTCACCCAGCAAGCTTCCACAGCAGAGTAAAGGTTTGAAACCAGGTGCTTCAGATCCTAGTATGAGACAACACCATACCTGGCTCCTTCATAATTCCTTGAGTGAATTATATCATGGTCATGTGCCAAAGGTTTAGAATCTCATGATCATCTGAGGCTTTCCAAGGGCTATCCAAGCCCTCCTAGTCATCCTACTTCACATTGTCTAGTTTATACAAGAAGAAGAAGAAGAAGAAGAAGAAGAAGAAGAAGAAGAAGAAGAAGAAGAAGAAGAAGAAGAAGAAGAAGAAGAAGAAGAAGAAGAGTTGGTTCTTATATGCTGCTGTTAACTACGCAAAGGAGTCTCAAAGCGGCTTACAGTTGCCTTCCCTTTCCTCTCCCCACAACAGACACCCTGTGAGTTAGGTGAGGCTGAGAGAGCCCTAATATTACTGCTCGGTCAGAACAGCTCTATCAGTGCTGTGGCGAGCCCAAGGTCACCCAGCTGCCTGCATGTGGGGGAGCGTGGAATCAAACCCGGCTCGCCAGATTAAAAGTCCACGCTCCTAACCACTAAACCAAGCTGGCTACTAAAGACAGCAGATGCTTCAAGGAACACCACTTCATGGAACACATCCGTGATATCACCACCCAGCTGCATGCAGATTGGCTGGGAAAATGAAGTCACTTGGAAACAGTGCAGCCCTCTGCAACAGAGGTCTCATCACCATTAGCAAAGGAATGCAGCCAAAAGGTCTTTTGCACTCCCCTGCCATTTCCCAGCTGGCTCATCCTACTACCCATTCCCTTATATAAAAGATTGAGGATTAACATATTCAGCAGCTATTCCAGCCTTAGAGAAGCCTTTCAAATGAAAGACCTGAGATCAAAATTATCCTGTTTCTTTTTATCACCCAACGGTGGCTGTCTAAGCAACTCCAAATTGCAAAGCCAAAATTACAGCGAGGAAATTGATTACTGTTGTTTATTACAAGCAAGGTGCATGTGACCTTTGCGAGCCATTTGGACAGGGATAGTTTCCCCCAATTAAGCTAGAAAATTAATAGTTCAATCCACAACTTCTTGCAATGCACGTTCAGGGAGCCCTTTTGGCCGGTACAGGCTCACTTCTACAAGAATCGGCCTTGGCGGCATACCCTTGGCTTTCAAAACATGGACTGGGTCACCGGAGAGGAGGAATACAAAGCAGCAAGAGGAGAAGGTGAAGTTCCTGGAAGTAATAAGAGCTGGAGAACTAAATCTCTAGTGTGTTCTTTACTAAAGATTCCTGTGGCCTTGCCCTCTCATAGGTAGACTAAATATATAAGAATTCAAATGACCATGGATGGGCACGAACTGGCTCATGAACTAAAGGTCATGATGAATGTTGGTCACTTCATGGTACACAGACTGGGAGAGGTTCATGGCAGGTCAAAAGGCATGAACTTTCCATACATTGTCTGTGGTGGTTCTTGCCAGTTGGTGAGTGGATACATTTCCAAACAGACTGTCTCCACTCAAACAAACATCTGTCAGGTGCCTTCCCCTTCCCCTCTGGATCCCCCCCCCCCGAGTTTTCCTGGAGGGAGGTGGTTTCCTCACTCTTGTGAGTGTTTTCTTCCTCTTGGGTGCCTCTTACTATTTGCTGGTTTTCTGTTGGACGTGTGAAGTTGTTTTTCTCTCCCTGCTCCTTTAAAATTGTAAACAAGTGTTTGTATAACCAAGCACAACTTGGTTATTTGGGAAAAAGAGGAGGTGATCAAAATGGTGCTAATGGCTTGGGGGCACAGAGGGGTTCTGTGTGTGTTTTCAGGTATGGACTGGTCACAAAAACATGGAAGTCTTGCGGAAGCCTGTGCAAACTGAACGCTAAGCAAGTGCAGTGGGTGGAGTTTTTCTCTCATTTGTCTGTTGCGGGGAGAGGAAGGAAAGGCGATTGTAAGCTACCTTTAGACTCCTTTGGGCAACTCTTCTTCTGGGCACACATCTCTGAAGGTGCATGTCACCACTTCTACAGTTCCTGTGGAGGTCCTTCACTTCTCCAAATCTCACCCTCCCTATGCTCCTGCCCCCAAATCTCTTGAGCTAGCAACCCTATCTGCTTTGCAACTTGAGTTATATCTGGCTAAGTTTGCTAGTTCTGGGTTGGAAAACTTCTGCAGATTTGTGGATGGAGCCTGGGAAAGACAGAGTTTGTGAAGAGAGCTAAACAGGGATGGGATGCCGTAGAGTCTGCCCTCCAAAGCTGCCATTTTCTCTAGGGGGACCTAATCTATGTAGTCTGGAGATCCATTTTAATTCCAGGTGATCTCCAAAACCCACTTGGAAGCTGGCAAACCTATGGTAAGCACCAAGGAAGCCATCTTGGGGAGGAGCAGTGGCTCAGTTGCAGAGCCTCTGTTTTGCCTGCAGCAGGTCCCACCTTCAATCCCTGGCATCTCTCATCAGGGAGCAGAGGATGGAAAAGACCTCCACCTAGGAGAGATTTGGGGGTGGAGCTTGGAGAGGGCAGGGCTTGAGGGGGGAGGGACATCAGTGGGTATAATGCCATAGAGTCCCCCTTCCAAAGTAGCCATCTTCTTCAAGAAAGCTGCTCTGTTGTCTGGATCTCAGTTGTAATTCTGAGATCTCTTCAGATTACCACCTGGAGACTGTCAACTCTACCTCCACCTGATTCCCTGGAGAGCACTTGCCAGTCTGACTAGCCAGTACTGACCTTGATAGACTGATGGTCCGATTTGTGTGCATTTCTATTTCTTACTTCTACCATCTTTGTTCCCTCTACTGTGTCTCAGCTGTTCATTAGGACTCTGCCCTCCAAAAGCCCAAACAGGCCTATCATCTGTGGTCAGTGATAATATTTGCTGATAGACAAACTGAAAACTGCCCTGCTTTTAAATTTGCTACTTCATATCTACGGTACCTCTCATGAACGATCCTATACAAGGCAAGCAACATGCCCAGCCACGATAGGGGTTGTCAGTGCCAGGTTGGAAAATACCTGGAGATTTAGTTGGAGTGAGCAACTCAACATATCTGGAAGATGCTACATCACTCTATGTGTGTATAAGGATCATCTCCTTATGATCTCTGGCCTTTCTTCTCTTCTTTGTATCCTTTGTTCTTCCCATTCTTTACCTAGCTTTGCATGGAATCCCATGGATCTACAGGTTTCTCCTGTAGAAATGATGCTCTCACACGCTCATACACATGATGCTGGGAGAGCTGGCTACTTGTGATAGGGGAAGTCCTCTTTATCTCTCCTTTTGACTGCATCCCGATAGAGAACTGAATCTACTTGAATCAATGCAAATTTTACTTTTTGCAATTTACTTCTTGGGCGATTTATTTTTTACTGCACTCAATATCTTGCTTCTATGACTATTCAAACTCTGTTATATTAACCCAATAGCCCAACAGATTTTGGGAGTGGAGGTGGGAGCAGATGGGGTTTGGGCAGGGCAGGGGATGGGATGGGAGGGATCTTAGGAGGGCTCCGTGTCCTACAGTCCATCCTCCAAAGCAGCCGTTTTCTCTAGGGGAACTGATCTTGGTAATCTGGAGATCAATTGATGATGATGATGATTTATTACAGTCATTGACCAGCATCATGGAGATCAATTGTAAAAGCAGGAGATTTCCAGGAGGAACCTGGAGCTTGGCAACCACTTAGAACGCCCAATTCCAGGTGGAGCTTGGAAGTCCTTTTACACATAAATAAACATATGGCTCCTTCATCAGTTGAATTTGGGGATGCGCATTGGTGTATGCGCGTGCGAGCATATTTGCATGCCACTGTTTCGGGAATCAAGAGTCAAAATGTTCCACTTAAAAAGGGCACATTCACAATTCAAATGAGTCTTTTTTTTAAAATATATTTTATATATATAAAATCAGAAGCTGTGCTATGGTAGAGATTAAAACGGAACAGGTTGATTATAACCTGTCACATTTACAAACTAATGCAATCCCATCACCAGGGCCTGACGGGCCCAGCACTTACCTGAGACAGGTTTGAAGGCCTTTCATCTGAACTCCCAACTTTGATCAGCTGCTGCCGAGGTTTCCCTTGAGCTCCTGCCAACCTTCAAAACGGGCTTATTCTCATTCTCTAGCAGTCTCTCTATCCTAAAGGTCCAAGACATTAGTGAGATGTAATAGTACTGGATACTGAATACTGGAGAGTATTCAGTCAACTGAATCGTAATAGTTGGAAGGGTCCACAGAGGCCATCTAGTCCGGTCCTCTACTCAAGGCAGGATCTTCTTCAAGCATCCGTGACAAGTGCTAGCCCAGCTGCTGCTTGAAGACCGTCAGTGAGGGGAGCTGACCATCTCCCTAGGCAGCCGTTTCCACTGCTGAACTACTGTGAAAAGTTTTAAAATCCCTAATATCCAGCCAGTATCTTTCCTCTCGGAATTTAAGCCCATTATTATGAGTTCTAGCTTCTGCTGCCAACAGGAACCATTCCCTGCCTTCCTCCAAGTGACAACTTTTCAAATACTGAAGAGAGAGCAATCCTGTCCCCGCTCAGTCTCTACTTCTCCAGAATAAACTTTCCCAAGTCCCTCAGCTTTTCCTCCTAGGGCTTGGTCCTCTGGCCCCAGATCATCCCCATCACTCTCCTCTGTACCATCTCAATTTTATCCACATGCTTTTTGAAGTGAGGCCTCCAGAACTGCACACAGTACTCCAGGTGGGGTCTGGCCAATGCAGTATACAACAGAACTATGACATCTTGCAATATGGATGTTAGCCCTCTATTGATAAATCACAAGTTAAATGAGATGGAACCCAGAGCATGGTGGCTCTTTCCATGGGTAGATGCATACAGATCTGAGTATTGTACAGTCGAGAATAAAGACTAATAACATTCTCAGTGATCTGGACAAGACATGGCAGGAAACAGCATGAGGTGCCCCAAGTAGGGAATTTCTGGTTCCAAGAGCCCCTTGGTATTCCAGGAACTTTCAGAATGTCTTCAGTGTTGTTATTCCTCACATTGACTGTTTACGCACTGGGAACTTCACTAGAACCTGCCATGCCTAGAACTTCAGCCTGCAGCTCAGCATGAAACCTCCAGTGCGTAAACGGTCTCAGTGGCTCCAAAAAGTAGCAATACCAGCAAGAACACACACAGATACACTTTAAAAAAACCCATACCAATGTCAGCCCCTAGGCAGGGAGATTAGTTCCCCTGGGGCATTTTAGAAGGTGGACTCTGTGGCATTATATCCCACTGTCCTCACCAGGCTCTATCCCAAAACTGGTAGGAGTTTCCTAACCTGGTAACCCTGCTTCCCATCCCCCACTGGTAGGCAGGGCGGATCTGGCCACCCTACCAACGTGATATGCCAGCTAAAGTGCTGAACCCAGGTTCAAATCTCCATTCTGCCATGGAATTTTGTGGAATGACCTTGGGGCAAGTGTGAGCTCTCCACTGACCCCACTTCACAGGGTTCTTGTGATGACAAAATGGAGGGTCTGGGTCCCCATTGAGCAGAAAGGTGTTTTTTTTTTACGGAAGTAAATAAATAAATTGGAAACCATACGTGATCATTTAATTCCATTTTCTTTCTGAGTGATTTTTGCATCCCAATTGCTTTTTATTGTTGTCCTGTGGTTGTGTGTGTGTTTTGCGTGGCTTCTCTTATTGGACAGCTGACGGCTTTTTTAAAAAAAGACTTCTTTTAAAATCAATTTATCATTTTGTAATGTATGTAATTTTTGCGTTAGGAGCTGTCTTTTGTTCCATTTGTATGACAGAGCCAGGGGCTGTTCATCTCCGAAATAAAGCAAGCAGATCCCTGTGTCAATGTGGACTGTAAATTGTGCACGTTTTATCGCCTTCAAAACTCAGAAGCAGCCAGATCCATAATCCAGTTATGCTGATGTACTAGGCTTTAAACCAATATAGACTTTCTGGCTTTAACTGTAATTGATCACCATAAATTGATTTCATAGATGTGGCGTTTTAATGCATTGAAGCCAGCCTTGCATCTGCTAAAATCCCCTTCTCTAAGCAGCAATTAAAGGGACAAAAAAAAAATGTCTCTCCATTGCGTAGCTTTTTGAATTTTGTGCTCTGCTTGCCTTCTCAGCAAGAGAGGTAGACGAGCAATTAAGTATCGTTTCGATACCATCTCTTTTCAAACAGCGCTGTTGATTGTGCGTGATTGTGAAATCCTTCCCTACCCCCCACACAAACATGCACACCCACCAAAGCCTCTGCTGAATATGGGGTCGACCATCACATGAGGCAAAGCGAGAATGTCATTTTATGGCCTCCAATTGGTGGCATCATTAAAAGATAGCAAATTGTCAGGTATGGAATTTGTAATGTTTTGGTCCAAGCCGGGGTAGTCAAACTGCGGCCCTCCAGATGTCCGTGGACTACAATTCCCAGGAGCCCATGCCAGCATTCGCATTTGCTGGCAGGGGCTCCTGGGAATTGTAGTCCACGGACATATGGAGGGCCGCAGTTTGACTACCCCTGGTCCAAGGCATCAAAATCACACTGATCAACCCTGGATTAACACACACTGGTTTTCTTCAAATAGATCATACTTTACCTTCTTTCCTTTCCTTTCCTTTTCTTTTCTAGTTTCTTTTTTTAAAGTTTTTGGGAGCAAACATTTCTGTTCGACATAGCAGATGAAATTATAGGTGGCTTCCCCTCCCCCTGTTGCTTTCTGAGGGGAAGGGGAAGCTATACAAATAACATTCCAGCAAAATGGGGTCAGCTCAGATTAAGCTCCCTTCCCATTTGTCTTTAGTCTTTAGCATTAAATTTACCATGCATATTAGTAGCAAATTTTAATTTTCCACAGCATTGGGCAATATCTTTTCCTTAAAGCCCGAAAGAGCATTCATTAACATGCTCATCTTCAAGTTCAGCATGTGATGGCCCTCCTCATTTGCAATTAAATGTGAAATTTGCTGCCTAAGGAGATTGGACTGAATTGTGTTCATGGCCCACTCATGTATCCCAACCGAGGCAACAGACGCAAATATCTAAACATGTTTGCGTGCTCCAACCAGAAGTTTGGAAGTTCTTCTTTAACTGTGTACCGACAGAAACTTCTAGTGTCTTCTGGGGTAGCGGTCCCCAACCTTCTTCTGGTCGGGGACCACCTCCGGGGATGGGGGAAAGCCAGCGGCCCGGCTGCCGCAGTTGCTCATAAACGCACATGCCCAATTGCTGCGCATGCGCGTTTTGGCCACCAGGGGGCTCTAACACGCATGCGCAGAGTTGCCGCACATGCGTGTTTTGGCCACCAGGGGGCGCAAACGCGCATGTGCGGCAGTTCCGCGCGTGCACGTTTGCGTAGCTGCCGCTCCGGCTGCCGCGCCTGCCGCGCCGGCTGCTGTGCCGGCCTCTTTCCCCCCCTCTCGCTGCAGGGGGGGAGGCAGGCGCGGCTGCTGGCAGCCCGGTATGATGGCCTTTGCGGCCCGATACCGAGCCGCAGACCGGGGTTGGGGACCCCTGTTCTGGGGGACCTGTAAATATGGGAAAGTAGTACAAAATATGATAAGGCTAAGAAACAGTTAAAGTGAGGAGGAGAGGCCCTCTTACTCCTATTAGGCATTTGGGAAGAGGAAAGGGTGGCAGTTATTAAGAAGTTTGCCAAAGCAACTGGTGGGAAATCACAGTGGTGGGGACTTTCCTTCTTAGTGTCATGCTGATGCTATGATCTGACTTCCAGGGTAACTTGGAAGTGATGTAATTATACCAGAGCTACATTCTAGCTTTCACCAAAAACGACATGATTTCCTATCATTTCCAAGTCACACTGAAAGTGAAGCCATGGTGTCAACACGCTACCGGTGAATACCCCATTTTCCCCAAGAATGTTCCCCTTGCCGCCCGACCAAACTGCAGCAGGTAGAGACATTGGGAGTTTGAACACGGGGAGCCTAGGCCCAAGGTTTATGATATGTAAATAAAACTCTCTGGCAGAGAGGTTGCAGGATGGGAGAGGTTGGGACTTGGGGATTTGCTGGAATTGCAGGTCATTTCCAGGCAACAGTGATCAATCCCCCTGGAAAAATGCCTTGGCTTAGGATCCCATGGAGGTGCAGGGATGCTAGGCTCCAGGTGAGAAACAAAGAAAAATGCTGGGTGGCAGTAATCTGTATCATCATATAAATAAAATGGTAATGGGGTGGTGGGAGGAGTTGGGCCTCACCATTTACAACCAATCAGGTCACCTGTATGGCTCCTGGCTGTGTCCTCCTCTAGCCTGATTGGCCACCCAGCAGCCATCCAATCGGTGTGCATGTCCCGCCCCTGAAAAGCTCCTCACAGTTCTTTCACCTCACAATTCCTTCAGTTGATTGCAATCCATAGCCCAGTGAGTTAGCCGTGCCTGGCAGCTAACTCCCCCACTCCCTTCAAGCCTGCTGTGAAGGAAGCCTCTAACAACGCCTGACTGAGGCAAGGGATGTGTTTCAGAGAGCAACACAGAAAAGTCTGTGGACATACTTGTGCTTTTCTGGGGGAGGGGGAGGGGAGAAGCTTTCCCCTTCTGCCTAACAGTTGGCTGTCAGGGAGGCCAACTTAAAATGCTGCTGTGGCCAGCCTCACTGCTGGACAGAAGACGCAGCCAAGCCCTGTGGATTTCTTCTCTGTGACTCTCTGTAAATTTGAGGCTTACCACATAGGGTTGTTGTGCAGATGAAAATGGATGTTGTTGTGAAGGTTCTTTTGCCTCCTGTTTCATCTGCACAATAACCTGCGTGGGAGGCCTTAAATGTTTCTTCTGCACAACAACATGTGAGTTTTTGGGGCACAGAATTGCCTTGCAGGTAAATGTGTTGGAATCTGTTGGGGTCAAACCACATGCCTACTAAAATTTCCACTCAGGCACGGAGAGGTGTGATTTCTATCTGTTTCGCCTTCCTGCTGAATGCCCTCCTGCAATCTTCCCTTCCCCACTCCCATGAAAAGTATAAAAACGTAAGAAAAGCCCTGTTGGACCAGACCAGTGGTCCATTTATCCCAGCATTCTGTCTCATACTGTGAAAAACAACAATATAAGAAAGAACACTGTGGCATAGCTGGCAAACGCAACTATATTTTGGGTTTGTTTTTTGTATCGATATGGGATAAGTTCTGGTATTGAGGTTCTGGTATTGTTTCACCTCAGCTTTATCAGAGCAAATTATTTTAGCACAGACAAAAGGTATGGTTCCCAGGTGGTATAACAACCTACATAAGACGGATCCAGTCTGTAGAGTGCGTACTTCTAATCTGATGAGCTGGGTTTGATTCCCTGCTCCCCCACATGAAGTCAGCTGGGTGACCTTGGGCTGGTCACAGCACTGATAAAGCTGTTCTGACTGAGCAGATCAGGGCTCTCTCAGCCTCACCTACCTCACAGGGTGTCTGTTGTGGGGAAAGGAAAAGGAAGGAGATTGTAAGCCGCTTTGAGACTCCTTCGGGTAGAGAAAAACGGCATATAAGAACCAACTCTTCTTCTTTAGAGTACTACCAGGGCTCTCTCAGCCTCACCTACCCCGCAGGGTGTCTGTTGTGGGGAGAGGAAAGGGAAGGAGATTGTAATCCACTGAGACTCCTTCAGGTAGAGAAAAGTGGCATAAAAGAACCAACTCTTCTTCTTCTTCTTCTTCTTCTTCTTCTTCTTCTTCTTCTTCTTCTTCTTCTTCTTCTTCTTCTTCTTCTTCTTCTTTATTTGTTTGCACATACTATGACCAACCAGTTCCTCTGGCAGACCAACAACAGAACCTAGGGCTTAAGGCCTTCCCCTGAAGTTGCCTCCTTGTGCTGGGATTCATAGCTCTAGTTCCCCTGAATGTGGCAGGTCCCTTCACTCCCCGTGGCTAGTAGCTACTGGTAGACCTATGTTTCATGGACCTGTCCCATATCTTTTAAAGCAAGTTATTCCTGTGGCCATCACGGCATCCTCCAGCAGCAAATCCCATGTTTTAACCACTCTCCTTATAAAGAAAACCTCCCCTATGTAGCAGCCCACCTGTCCAAGAGAAATGATGTGGCTTTGTTAATTTGTTATGAAGCACTCAGGGTTCCATTTTGTTTTTAATCCCGTCCTGTTTGAAATGGGCTTTACTACATCCATGTGTCTCACAGACCAGCACAGCTGTGGCCATCCAGGTAGGCGAGATCCCCCTCGCAGGGCTTGGAGGGTAGGAATAAAAGCACACCCAAGCTCAGGCACGTTGCAAGTCACCCGCGTCGTCAATAAATGAGCCTGCTCCTCTCAGAATTGACTTCCCTTCATTGTGCTGGAAACGAGTCTCTGAATTCAAATGATTTCATATCTGGGGGGAGGTGAGGGAAGAGAGCAAAAAAATGTTCTGTGGAGATAAAAAGCATAATAGTCTATTTTATTTTCCACTTTTCACATCAATAATGAAAAGTTATCCTCTGGGGAGAGTCAGCAACATTTGCGGCTCTGCCTTGATAGTACAAAGTCTCCATTCAGTGACTACTCTGTGATATGTAGCCGGGATAGACAAGGCCTGCATGGGCCTGGATTAAAGCGGGTTTCGGAAACGACTGCTGGAGGCCGGGCCGAGCCTTGAGGCGGTTTGATTCCCGCGTGTCCAAAAGGTGTCGCCTTGAAGGTCATTCTTTAAAGCAATATCCTTCTGGGGGATAAGAAACAAATGGATTTGTGAAACCATCTCCTCTATGGATAGGGAACGAAGAACCCATGGAAGAAGAGTGGAGGGAGGGAGAAGGAAATGCCAAAAGCAGCCCTTTCGAAAGGTCACAGAGATTGTGTGAGGGGTTTTTTTAAGGTAGTTCAGTTCAGATAGCAAAAGTCTTCCAAATCAGTTGAATCTCACCTGCGCTCAACGGTGAAGGTCAAAATACAGTGACAGAAATTAAATCCTCTCCTAGCTTCATGCATTTCCTTGGCATGGGAACCATTTCAGAGAAATCCTAACAACAGAAATGTTCTATTCAGACACATGTAGGGTTGCCAGCCTCCAGGTGGGACCTGGAGATCTCCAGGTGACAGTTTTTCTGGATAAAATAGTAGTTTAAGTGGGTGAACTCTATAATTTTATACCATGATGAGGTCCTTCTCCTCTCCAAAGCCCTTCCTCCCCAAGCTCTGCCTTCAAAATCTCCAGGAATTTCCAAGTCAGGAGTTGGCAATCTTAGGTATCCAAGAACATCTCAGCACTTAAATGGTGCCAAATTAGAGAGATTAATATCTCCTGCCTGGGGACTACAGAATGAACGGGCTACACAGTGTATGTAAAAAAAAAAGATAAACCATGAGAGGCAAAATAAAATAATGAATATTTAATGCTCCACTTTCCAAAAAGATAAATAGCGGAGTCAAAAATAATAATCACAAGAACTAGCAGAGACTCAAACAGGAGTATCATTCCTCTTCCTAAATATGCATGTGAACTGAGGCATTCATTTTCAAAATTTTCACAAAATTTCCAAATGGAAAGTTTTTCATAAGAATTCCAGTAGAAGTTTGAACCGTATCCAGTATAAACTGCTTTCAAGAAAATTCTTCATCAGAATCTGCATTTATATCTAGAAATTAAACATGTAAAAATTAATTTAAAATCAACTTTAAATTTAAAATCTACTTTAAATCTAATTTAAATCTATTTATTATTCTGGGCACCCCAGTTGAAGAGGGATGTTGACAAACTGGAACGTGTCCAGAGGAGGGCAACAAAGATGGTGAGGGGTTTGGAGACCAAGATGTATGAAGAAAGGTTGGGGGAGCTTGGTCTGTTAGCCTAGAGAGGAGACAACTGAGAGGGAATCTGATAACCATCTTCAAGTATTTAAAAGGGTGCCATGTGGAGGATGGAGCAGAATTGTCCTCTCTTGCCTCAGAGGGACAGACCAGAACAAATGGGATGAAATTAATTCAAAAGAAATTCCATCTAAACATCCGGAGTTCCTGACAGTTAGAGCGGTTTCTCAGTGGAACAGGCTTCCTTGGGAGGTGGTGGGTTCTCCTTTGGAAATTTTTAAACAGAGGCTGGATCGCCATCTGATGGAGAGGCTGATTCTATGAAGGCAAAGGGGTGGCAGGTTACAGTGGATGAGCGAGAGGGTTGTGAGTGTCCTGCATAGTGCAGGGGGTTGGACTAGATGACCCATGAGCTCCCTTCCAACTCTATTATTCTGTGATTCTAAGGTTCTATACATATACATCAAAGATTATTTAAAAAAACACATATTTACCAGTGCCTAAAAGCACATTGTGAAACATAGTTATTCTATAGTGCTCAGACATGACTAACAACAATCATGGGCTGTCTA
This sequence comes from Paroedura picta, assembly GCF_049243985.1. Classification (NCBI taxonomy): domain Eukaryota; kingdom Metazoa; phylum Chordata; class Lepidosauria; order Squamata; family Gekkonidae; genus Paroedura; species Paroedura picta. The sequence goes on from NC_135373.1 coordinate 34,536,140, forward strand.
AAGTAATCCCTCAAGCAGGTGCAAAGAGCTGAAAGTAACTCTGCCACTACTTGTTACAATTAAAGAAACAGATACACAAGCTGTGTGAAGTGGCTACATTTCTATAAAAACAAAATCATCAAGCATAACAAAAAGCAAGAATAGTCAATTTCATTACTGAGCCCATGCAGGCTTAATGCATTCTGCCCGAATATGTAATATACTTTTCTCGGCAAGAGTAATCTCTCCAAGTCTATTTTCTCATATTTCTTAAAACAGACACAGTTCCAAGCACAACATATTGAAAGTCATCAGGGGAATGATATACTTTGTATATAGGAATCCACAAGAGGAGCATCTCTATCCAGTTTCCTTATCCTCAATCTGTGCTCCCCAATTCTGATCTTAATAGGCCATGTGGATTTTCCTACATATAATTTTTGACAAGAACAGAGCAAAAGATATATACAAAACTTAGAACTGCAATTAGTAAAGCTATAAAAATCAAGGTGTCTAGTAACCCATGAGAACTTACAAATGTGACATCCAGAACACTGCAATGTCCAACTAGTCCTGATAAACTGCTGGGGCCATTCCGCACAAACTTAAAAGTGGCCATTTGGTTGCTGTTTCCGAAATCGCTACTTAAAGTAGAGAAAATTGTCCGTTACGCACAGCTGCGGTTTTTGCGGTATTTGGCACTTTCACTTTGCGTTATTTTCGTTACCCACAGGTTTCCGGTCTCGGTCATCTGGTGATGACAGGCCAATTAGTGCTAGTAAGCTAGGGTTGGGGACCATGGATATGGGGGGGTGGAAATGGTGTCCCCACATATTTATTCTGCCATTCTTCCAAATACTGAGGACAGCATATATGTTTCTTCTGCCCACACAACAATCCTGTCTAGTTGGCTAGGCTCAGAGAGAATGGTCTGAAGGACACCCAGTAAGATCTCTGGCAAATTAAGGATATGAATTCAAGTCTCTCTGATCTCAGTTCAGCACTGCATCTCTACACTTGTCCTACATAGCCACAGATAGGGCTGCCAGAGAACTTCACAGCGGATTACGAGCAAGACTGAAAAAGGAAGATGTGAAACAAAAGAATTATGGAGTTCATTTGGAATTAAATTAATAACATATATTTAAACCTGTTATTTTTTTCCAAATTAATTAAAAAATATGGGGACTGAAAGTGGCTTACAGAAGATTGATTATAATAATTTTCTGCTTTATTTGTTCTTATATGCATTTCTCCTTTGTTTATTAACTCTTATGCATTTACTCTTATATAAAATTAGAGTTGGAAGGGGCCATACAGGCCATCTAGTCCAAACCCCTACTCAATGCAGGATCAGCCTAAAGCATCCACGATGAGCATGTGTTCAAGTGCTGCTTGAAGACCGCCAGGGAGGGAGGGCTCATTACCTCCTTAGGCAGCCGATTCCACTGCTCAGCTACTTTGGCTGTGAAAAGTTTTTTCCCTAATAGCCAGGACCATTCTACATGTAGTTTAAATCAGTTACTGTGGATTCTGTCCTCTGGTGCCAACAAACTGCTCCCTGCCCTCCTCCAAGTGACAACCTTTCATATACTTAAAGAGAACAGTCATGTCAGCTTTCCTCTTCTCATAGGGCTTCATCCTTTGACCCCAGATTGACTCCCTGCTCTCCTCTGCACCCTCTAAATTTCATACACATCATTTTTGAACTGAAGCCTCCAGAACTGCACACAGTACTCCAGGTGCAGTCTGATCAGATGACTATGACATCTTGGATTTTGATGTGATGCCTATGTTTGATATAGCCCAAGACTGCACTTAGCTTTTAACCATTACATCACACTGTCTGCTGGTATTTAGCTTAGTATCCACAAGTACTCCAAGATCTCATTCACACACATTGCTACTGAGAAGTGTATCTTCCATCCAGTACACATGTTTCTCATTTTTGTTGTCTCAGATGTAGAATTCTGCACTTCTCATTATTGAATTGTGTCTTGTTCTCATTTACCCACTTTTCCAGCTTGTTCAGATCTCATTGAATTCTTGGGTGCATACCATCTGGTTCAGGTGCCTCTTGATAGCCTCTCTGTCTATGTCTACCTGCAATCCAGACACTATATCTTGCCTACTACCATTCTTGGCTGTATCCATATTCTTTTTCAGGGGAAAAACCAAGGCAAAATAGTTACTGAGCCTTTCTCTCGGTCCTGTCAGAGTTTCTCCATCTTCACCCAACAGTGGGCCCATTGCCTCATTTACATTACACTTGCTCCTCACATACCCGAAGAAGCTTTTCTGGCCGAATTCCCAGGTGAGCCACTGCTGTTTGCTCTTCTTCATTAGAATCATTATGTTGGACATCTCTTTCTCCTTGTGGCATCAGTTTCAAGCTCTCCTGATGAGTCTCCCCAGATTCCTGATGAACCCATTCTTCACCAACATTGATAAGTGCTAGTAGGTCTTCTTCTAGAAAACCAACCCCATGGTCCAAGAATCCAAATCCCACCTGCCAAATCCCACCAATGCAGCCAGTAGTTTACCTCCATTATCTCCTGCTCCTGACAAAATTGCTCTTCCCCTGACAGGGAGAGAAAAATCCCTAAAAAGATTCTTAAGGCTTTAAGAAACCCCAGAACTGGTGTGATCATGCAGAATACAGATAGGAAGCATAGTCCTTCCCACTCCCTCCAAACCCATCTATTGTTTTTTTTTTGGGGGGGGGTCGTTGGCATGACCATATATCGTCATATCACCCGATAAACATTTAACAAATTTTAAAAAATATATAACAAATAATTAATTTATTTAACTCCCACCCATTTGGGAAACCTTTCCAAGACCATCAAGAAGCCCCAGGATTTCACAAAACCCTGGTTGAAAAAGCCTGGGATAAAGAATGAATAGACATTACAGGGTTCTTCTTCGTTTTCCTCGGGCAAATGCTTCCTATGTGTCCAGATGTTCTAACAGTGTGGACTGGGAATTGGTATTCTAAGGCTATGTAGAGCTGTGAGCTGTGAGCTCTACATCCCAAGAAGCTTTCAGTGCCTCAAGTAATAGATGTTCCCTCATCCCTAGAGAATGGTTTGAGGTCTAATGCAATTTCTTCGGCATCAATGACAGTCATAACGGTATGACACGTTGCCATGTAATGCATGCTGTTCACTAAACTGCAACCTTGTACAACTTTTCCACTTGCTGCTCCTGGGAAAACACTGAAGAGAACAGACCCTGTGACTTGCAGGCAATCCTGTGCACATCTATATGGAAACATGTCTCTCTGTGTTAAATGGGTCATGCTCCTAAATAAGTATACATAGGCCTGTAGCATTTGTCTCCATGGATATGCAAGCTAATCTTGCTTCTCTTTTCTTTTTTTCTTTTTTTCTTTGCTCTTTTTTGCTTTTGTAGGAAGAACAGACAAAATGTAATTGTTGTTGTTGCTATTGTTATTATTATTGTTATTACAGACAATTAATTACCTCAGTTTTCTTCCTTGATCAGGATGCAAGGTGGCTTCAAAAACACCTACATGTCATTTAAATAAACAACAATTTAAATAATACATGATTTAAACAAAGCATTTTTAAGACATACCAGGCTGCATCTCCCACTGGTTCTGGATCTTCTGGGGCAATTTGCACAAACACCTATGGCTTGGAAATTGAGGGATACGAGCTCAAACATGCCTCTGAACATGCCCAGGAAAGAGACAAATCTGGCAATAAAAAATATCCAAATAGTGTCGTCTCTCTTCTTTCAGTTTCAGTTATTCTTTAATTCGTACTTCATACAAGTCCCAATGCGTTTCGCCCACTGGCTTTGTCAAGGGACAAATTATTAGTGTTTCAGACAAACTTCATATAAGTAAATACTTGTCTCTTAGACAGAGTATAAGGTCATATTAACCGCAGCTAGTCCTAGCTAATGGCGTTCCAGATGGTCCCACTGCATCTTGAGTCTAGTTTTATTGATACATTTGGTGGTGGAAAGTGCTATGAAGCCACAGCTGACTTATGGCAGCCCTGTAGGGTTTTCAAGGCAAGAGATATTCACAAGTAGTTGGCCATGGCCTGCCTCCATGTCACAACACTGGTATTTCCAAGTATTCGCCAGGGCCAACCCTGCTTAGCTTCCAAGACCTGATGAGATCAAGCTAGCCTGGGCTATCTACAGCCTATTCTGCACACAATAGATAATGCACTTTAGAAGTAGACTTTCCTGCTTTGCACAAGACAATCCAGCTGCCAAAGCACATTGAAAGTGCATTATCCTATGCATGCAGAATGGGCCTAGGTATATCTATTTAGCTTATTTATAAATCTTGCCTTTTGAGTCCTAACAGACTGAGAAGCCAAGGCAAACAGCAGCCACAAATGCTATTCCAAAAGGACCCTGTTAAAATAATTAAAACACATGACTATAGAAACAGGCCAGAGTCCACACCGATAATTTTATAGCTTCCCTATATGTTCTCTCAAATTGCTTCTTTTATAGCTTCACCAAAAGATCCTGCCTCTTTGTTTCTGGGAGTCAGTTCCAAAGCAGTGGGGTGACAGCATAAAAGGCTTGAACCATAATAGATTGTATTCTCATAAGCAAGGGAATTGCTAGGACCCCATTCTGAGAATAGTAAAATTGCTGCAAGGGTTCATGTTGGGAGCCACTTCATGGTTTAAGGAGGAGAAGAATTAATTTCATAATTGGAGCATATCCATTTTGCTTTTTTGTTTTTACTGCTTTTGTACATTTGGCTCTCTCTCTCTCTCACACACACACACACACACACCCGTGGACACGTGCAGCTTCTTAAAATATTACACAAAATGTTTCAATGTGATCAGATGTGCAACTATAGATGGAGTGTCTTGCCATGCTCAATCCTATGCTTTGGGGAAGTGCCAGGTAAGAATCTCAGTAAAACTATAATGGTCAAAAGTGCCATCAAGCTGCATGCAACTGACCATGAACCAGCAGGTTTTTTTGAGGCTTCCCTTTGCCTGCTTCTGTATAATGACCCTGGGTTTCTTGGTGGTCCCCCATTCAAAGGAAGTGAGGCCCCTATGACAAGTAGAAGAAGAAGAGTTGGGTTTTATGCCCAACTTTTCACTACCCAAAGGAGTCTCAAAGTGGCTTACAGTCACCTTCCCTTCCTCTCCCCTCTGACAGTCCTGATCTACAAGAACAGCTCTGACAGGACTGTGGCTAGCCCAAGGTCTCACAGCTGGCTGCATTTGGAGGAGCAGGGAAGCCAACCCAGGTCTCCAGATTAGAAGCTGCCACTCTTAACCACTGCACCAAGTTGGCAATTGTGGGAAATACGTCCAAGTCACAAAGGACATCTGGCGACTCCTCAGGATTTTCAAGATAAGAGAAACGGGTGGTATGCCATTACCTGCCTCTGCATAGCAAGCCCAGACTTCCTGACTCACCATATCTTCCAAGAGCTGGTGAGAACAGGTTGGCCTAAGCCAGGGGTAGTCAAACAGCTGGCCCTCCAGATGCCCATGGACTACAATTCCCAGGAGCCCCCTGCCAGCATTCGCTGGCTGGGGGCTCCTGGGAATTGTAGTCCATGGACATCTGGAGGGCCGCAGTTTGACTACCCCTGGCCTAAGCCATCCAGATCAGGGCCTATTACTAGTAAGCTGTGGAAATTCATGGTTTGGGCCATTTTGCTGGAGTGATGCATTCATAGTTCTCTCACTGATAAAATACAGCCACGGTCAGTTATTCCGATCTTCCTTCTCCCACCCCAGGAAAAGAGGAGGCAGATGTTGACATGAACTACCCGATGGACCTGTTCAGAATGTTAAAGGCAAAGAAAGATACCGGCTATCTTTCCAACCAACGCTAGAAGAGTTGGCCACTGGCCAAGATAAACCTGTATCAGATTGAACCAATGTACCACAACTCTGCCGCCTTCCCGGGAGAGCCACATGTTAATGGGGAGTAATATTTATCTAGTGAATGGAGGGAAGGAGCTGGCGCTGGTGATAAGAATTAATCAGCTTCAAAGAAATAAAAAATTACACATGCTAAACAAGGCTATTTGAGTAACTGTTTTCACCAATGGAGCTTATCTTTCATGAGAAAGGGGGGGGAGGGAATATGAAGCTAAAAGAAAAAAGCCTTACCGTATCCAGACTTGAAAGATATCCCGTTCTTTTTAATGCAGAAAATTCTGCTGTTAACAGTTGATACGCCTGGTAGCTCTTATGGGATATGGACTCCATTTCTAGGGACCTTGAAATTGAAAAAGTTACTCTGTGTGTGTGTGTTTGTGTGTGTATTTAGCCTTATCTTTGGATCTGTTCCATTTTCATCATGTGAAAAGGGTTTGGGAGAGCTGAAACATGCAAAGAGAGGAGAGCACCAGGCTGCTTAAAGAATAAAACAGTTTTTTATTCAGAAGAGAAACAACAATGTAAAGAAAGAGGAGAGACCAGGTATTTAGCTGTTGTCTGCAGTCATTCTTCTGTTGATCATCTAGAGCAGCGGTCCGCAAGCTTTCGCTTGCTGCGGACCGCTGCAGCGTAGTGGGGGGAGAGGGCGGCCCGGGGGCCCGCGCATGCGCACGCGCGGCAGCTCCAGCGCAAATGCGCACGCGCGGACTGCCGCGCACACGCGTTTACGCCCGGCAGGGGCGCAAACGTGCGTGCACGGCAGTCCGCACATGCGCGTTTGCGCCACTGCCATGCCGGCAGCCGCGGCTCTCCCTCCTGGCCCCTCCGGGCCATGAGCAAATCGGCCGCTAAAGCGGCTCGGCAAGCTTCTCTTCCCTCCCCTCCCTACCCTCCCGAAGCGAAAAGCTTGCCGGGCCACGAGCTTTGGCGGCCGATTTGCTCGCGACCTGGCGAACTTCTCACTTCGGGGGGGAGGGAAGAAGGAGCGGCCCGGTGCCGAGGCCTTCGCGGCCCGGCACCGGGCTGCGGGCCGCGGGTTGGGGACCACTGATCTAGAGGCAAAACAGGGAGGAAGTGCACTCTATAAGAAGGAAGACCATTGAGCTAATCAGGACTCTAAAGGAGATATTTTGAAAATCATCAGGAAGGTCCTATCCTATCTATGCTAAATATACATCCCCTCTGATGTCCCCTTTAAATTCTGCTCAATGAGGCACACTGCAGATACTGCATATTCCAAAAAGAAGGGTGTGTGCATAGATGCTTTCCATCATTTAAAACTCTGATTGAAAAGACATTGTTCTCACTTAAAGGTGCTATGGGACTCTGATTTTGTTGTGCTACTTCAGACCAACAGGGCGACCCACTTGAATCTGATCTCACTTAAGTTCCCATCCCTGGAACACGTTATGCTGGGGAGGGACCATGGCTGAGGAAAGGAACTGTTGTTCAGTGGTGAGGGCAGGGAAGGGACTGTGCCCCATCAATAGAATATCAATGTGCAGAAGGTCCCAGGGTGTGGACAACATTGAGTGGGTGTAGAGCAGGGATAGTCAACCTGTGGTCCTCCAGATGTCCATGGACTACAATTCCCAAGAGCCCCTGCCAGCATTTGCTGGCAGGGGCTCATGGGAATTGTAGTCCATGGACATCTGGAGGACCACAGGTTGACTACCCCTGGTGTAGAGGAGAGTGATAAGGATGATCCAGAGCCTGGGGAGCAAGCAGTATAAGGAAAGGCTGAGGGACTTGGGAATGTTCAGCCTGAAGAGGAGGTTGAAGGGAGACATGATTGCTCTTTGTAAGTATTTGAAAGGTTGTCACTTGGAGAACAGACTGCCAAAGGAGGCGGTGAGCTCCCCTTCACTTGTGGTCTTTAAGCAGCAACTGGTCAGATAGTTATATGGATGTTATAAGCTGATCTTGCATTGAGCAGGGAGTTGGACTTCACTAGATGGTCTGTATGGCCCCTTCCAAGTCTACGATTCTAGGACTTGGAAGTCATAGACTTCCAAGCATCTCCCATAAAGGTTGGGTGTACACCCTGGAGATGCACTGTTAGACTGAGCAGAAAATAGTGACTTTGATAAAACAATAACCAGACTCAATATAAGTCAGCTTCTTGCATTCATGTGATTTGATCCATGAGTTTAACCCTGTATATTGTTGAACAAACCACCTCTCTGAGTCCCTTATCTTGAAAAAAATGTGAGGTCATGTTAAGCATTTTCACAGTTACACTGTCAAGCAGGACTGAGCTTTTTATAATGGGTTCTAAATTGGAAGCCTATGTTGACTCAATCCTCCCTAACCCTCCCCCTTGTAAACCTGTTCTTTGACCTGCTGATCACTAAGAAACTGTTTCTCAGTGAAGGGTCTGTTCCATCCCTGTCTCCCATGAAATATATGTAGAGGGCATGCTTTCCTTTTCTCCATGTGAGGGAGAGCCAGCTGGGTGTAGTGGTTAGGAGCATGGACTTCTAATCTAATCACGCTCCCCCACGTGCAACCAGCTGGGTGACCTTGGGCTCCCCACAGCACTGATAAAGCTGTTCTGACCGAGCAGGAATATCAGGGCTCTCTCAGCCTCACCTCCCTCACAGGGTGTCTATTTTGGGGGGAGGAAAGGGAAGGTGACTAAACTACTTTGAGACTCCTCCTGTTTGAGAAAAGCAGCATATAAGAACCAACTCTTCTTCTTCAGTAATATCATGGCTCTCTCAGCCTCACCTACCTCACAGAGTGTCTGTTGTGGGGAGAGGAAAGGAAAGGTGACTGTAAGCCACTGAGACTCGTTCGGGTAGAGAAAAGCGACATATAAGAACCAACCTTCTTCTTCATCTCCCTAGAAGTCATGCAGAGTGTACTCTGAAAGCAGGGTTAAAATTGATTATGTTTAAGGACAGAATTGTTGAACTTTCTTTTGGAAATTCTGGACACTGGCCTTTCTCTGTTTTCTCCCATAAATGAACTTGGAATATTATTTTTTTTTGGTATGCAAGCTTGCTCTTTTGCTAGCATCAGGATGGTCCATCTTATCAAAACTGCATGCTCTTAGCCTCAAGCGAATCTTTTTCTCACCCAGACAGAACTTGGAAAAGCAGATGGGGATTATATTAGGTTTTTGAAAAGTCCCCCGACAGTACTGACAACAGGGAGCTCTTTTCAGCATAGGGAGAGAAAAGACTCCTGCCCCCCCCCTCTCCCAGACCATTTTCAGGCCCTGCAGTAGCCCCAGGCAGTGAGTTATTTATATAACTTTGGAGTAATGCGCACTTGGAATGCTACATGTGCTGTTCCAAATTTATGTAATTAACTTCCTGCTGTGGCCCTATCACCTTCAGAAAAACACATGGGGGCAGAGCCGGAGACCCTCCCTTCCCTCGGGCACATTTCCAATCAGATCTTCAAAATGACATTCCCTGTGTGTGGCCACAAGGAAAATGAGTTGAGTCAGGGGATCCCAGGCACAACTCTGCAAATATATAACAGCTACTTTAGCCCTTAGAGGTTATCCTTACAGCTGTGCATTATTTGTGAAATGCTCTCAAGTCGATTCCAATTTCTGGGGAGACTAGGAATTAATTGCCTCCAACATTTTCCACCCTTAGCAACACTGCTCAGGTCTTGTAAACTGAAAGTCACGTATTATTTCATTGAGTCTGTCCACCTCATGTTGGGTCTCCCTATTTTCCTGCTGCCTTCGTAGTTTCCTTGTATGGTCGTCTCTCCCAGGGAGTTTTGGCTTCTCATTATGTGACCAAAGTATGATAGCTTCCATTTAGTAATTTTAGCTCTTAGGAAAAGTCAGCCTTGATGTGATCTAGATCTAGCGATTCACAGTCTCCATAAAACTCTCCTCTGAAAACCACGCTTCAAATGAATCAAGGGTCTTGCTCTCAGCCTTCTTTGTTTCCCATCCATCCTTAATAATGGGAAATGCCATAAAAACATAGCCACATGTTTAAATATACTTCTGTGAACAGCCTGGAGCATACTGTGTGGGGGGAAGGCAGTTAATAAATCTTTTAATAAATATAATTAATTGTCTGCTCACTTCCCTTCTTATTGCATGCTTCATTCTCATTTATACAGTTAACTTCTTAGAAAGGGGGAAATAAAAGGAAACGAGACCCAATCTCTGACCATCCCTTAATAAATGTAACCTTGATCTCTGCAGACTAGAATACTGGGCGTGTACATTGGTAGTCACATTCCCCCCAAATTCACCCATGTACAATTCACTATGCTGCGTTATCGTATAATTATTAGGAAGATCTTGTCTGTTAAAAACCCCATTTCTTTAAACATATAATTTGAATGAAGTTAGAATCTATCAGCATGGCCTTAGCCACTGTGGCAGAATAGCAGAGCTCTCAAATTAAACAGCTTCTGCTGTTATAAATACCTTCTGCCAAGGATTAGCATCATAAATGCCTCTGTCATATAATATAAAATCTGCATTCTACCTTGGCAATGCAAATGTTATTTGGGATTAGTTACTACGCAAAAGGCCTGCGCACAGGCACAAACACACAAATATTCTTTGGTAGGTAGTGGTGGATGACAAACCCAAAATGTTATGAAGCAGACTTTCATGTCCCCCTCCCCTTTAACACCAGCCCTGTATACATTACAGATTTGTGTGCAGGGACAATGTGCAAAAATTAGGACTGCCAAACCTCTGGTCAGAGCAAGGAATCCCCCCAACACTTGTTACCTATCATCACTTCAATCAGTGGTAGGAGGATTTAAAAAAAAATTACAACATGGCCATCACTATGTCACTTCCTGGCACAACCTGAAAGTGACTAAGAGTAGCCCTAGGAATTGTGGACACTCTATGGTTTTAGCATAGATTTTTTCTAGCAATTCTAAAAGCTGGCCATTATCGCTTCCTGGTTGTACCGACAAGTGATATAGTCGCATCATCAACAATGCTGACATTGCACTCCCACCCTCTCACCCATATGTCCCTGCCTTCTGCCTTCATGCTGGTCATTAGGTTCAGCCTGGCACTCCTAGAAGAAGAAGAAGAAGAAGAAGAAGAAGAAGAAGAAGAAGAAGAAGAAGAAGAAGAAGAAGAAGAAGAAGAAGAGTTGGTTCTTTTATGCCACTTTTCTCTACCTGAAGGAGTCTCAGTGGCTTACAATCTCCTTCCCTTTCCTCTCCCCACAACAGACACCCTGTGGGGTAGGTGAGGCTGAGAGAGCCCTGGTAGTACTCTAAAGAAGAAGAGTTGGTTCCCATTCCTCTCCCCACAACAGACACCATTCCTTCCCATTCCTCTCCCCACAACAGACACCCTGTGGGGTGGGTGAGGCTGAGAGAGCCCTGATATCACTGCTCAGTCAGAACAGACTTATCAGTGCCGTGGTGAGCCCAAGGTCACCTAGCTGGCTGCATGTGGGGGAGCGCAGAATCGAACCCGGCATGCCAGATTAGAAGTCCGCATTCCTAACCACTACACCAAACTGGCTCCAAACTAGCATAAAGGGGATGCAGGAGGAAGCACACCGACCCTGCTCCTGCCAGTGCATACCACCTATGGCATTTATGAACACGCAAGACGTACACATGTAGGTTGCGATTTGGAACACTTAAACAGCAGGGCTCTTGATGCCAGGGACAAGAGTGTATAGCACAGACACTATCTGAAATTCAAGCAAATGCACATGGGAAGGGGTGGTGAGGGCAGAATTCTCAATCCTCAGCAGGGGACAGGGAAGCCAGTATACTAATTCCCACATACATATACATCTCTTACAAGGATATGTTGGGATTACAGGGCTCTTTCACATACCCTCCCACAGATCCAAACAGACAGAAGTGTACAGATAGGGCTGACCTGGCTACTAGGCAAAGCAGGGTGATTACCTAGAGAGACAAATCTGGAGGGTGGCAAAAAGACAAGAGGAACCTCCTCTATTGACTTGAAGGATCTTGTATAGGCATAGGAGAGGAATGCTTTGTAGCGTCTAGGTTCTAGCACATGCTTTGCTTGGGAAACATTTGTGCCTGGGATTTTGTTTAGCATGCCTATTTTCAAACTGGGCGGAGGGATCTCAGTGAAAACATAAAAGTTATGCTTGTCCTTTAGTTCTAGCAAGGAAGCAACTTGCTCTCTGTTCGCCACTTTCTTCAATCAAGAGATTTTCTTAATTAGCAAGTCTGTTTATCAAGAGTTCAGCAGAGGCCTGACAAATAAACAGTCATTCCACACTTCTCACTTCCCACCCCTCTATTTCTCAACAGGAGTTTCATGATTTTATTGATGGGGTGGAAATTAATTTTTTTTTTAAATCTGTGATATGACCACTTATGATCATGTTGACCTCCTCCACCCCAAAATGGCCAATGATGGGCCTGGAAGGGATGGGGAGAGAGGGGTACCACCTCTCCATCTATGTCTCCCAAAAAATGCTGGGATCGAAGGAACAAAATCTGCTCTGGATCCCCGACCACAAAGAAGTTAAATTGGCTTGAAACAGGGACAAAGCCTTTTTAGCCCTGTCTCTATCCTGCTGGAATGCTCTGCCCAAAGAGATCAGGGCGTTGCAGGACCTTGGACAGTTCCCACAGGTCTTGTAAAGCGGAGCTGTTCCGCCAGACCCATGTTTGAAGTCCTGAAGAAACACCAGAAATCTATTGTCCTCCCTGTCTAAATCCACACAATCAAATTCCATCTGATGATTTATATTTATATACTGTGTCTCCGCAGCCCCCTTTTCCCCCCCTTCTCCTGATAATGGATGCAGCTTCAGGCAAACTAGTTTTTGATATATATTTTTTAAATGTAAGATGCTTTTAAATTGTTGGTTCTGTAAATTTAAATGGTATGTCTGTGATGACATAATCTGCCCTGAGTTTCTGGGGGAGGGCAGAGTATAACTATAATAAATAAACAAATCAATTAATGAAATAAACATTGTTTTCCTTCTAAGGATCTCAGACAGTGACCGAAAGTTCTTACTCAAGTGCTTGGCTGTTCAGCATAGAGGGCAAGGAGGGAAGGGAGAAGGGCAGGATGCTGCAGCAAGTAGACATGCCTGGAGGAACCTGCTGCCAGTGCCTCAATCTGCAGATCGCCAAGGAAGGGCAGATAAGTTTGAGTGGTCGCAGAGAACCTACCACATACCACAGAATGGAACGGAGCAAAAGGGGCAACCCCCTCGCGGACATGCAGATCTGCCACTATCTCTTGGATACTTTTGGGAAAGGGGACTGCAGGAGTGAGAACATCTGTTCATCCCTAACTGCAGAAATCCTAATTCAAGGTACACATCCATATTGTAATTGGCTTTCTCAACCAGGGTTTCATGAAACCCCTGGGTATCTTTAGGGCCCTGGAAGGGTTTCCTGAATGGGTGGGAGTTAATTAATTTTAATACATTTTAAAAATTTGTTTGATGGTATGACCATCGAGCAGTGATATCAGGGCTCTCTCAGCCTGACCCACCTCACAGGGGGTCTGTAGTGAGGAGAGGATAGGGAAGGTGACTGGGAGCCACTTTGAGACTCCTTCGGGTAGAGAAAAGTGGCATATAAGAACCAACACTTCTTCTTCTTTTCCCAGTGCCCCAAAATCATTAAAAGAACCACTAAAAAAGTGCATTCACACGAGCTGAGTCATGCACATTCGGACCACATTTGATGAACATTGCCACTGGATTTTACTGTGTGAAGTGGCAAAATCTACTTGGAAGTGATGACTGCAGTGCAATGAAAGTGCATTATTCAAGCATGAAAGACACAAAGAGCAGTGAACAATGCAATGTATTACATGGAGGGGGGACTGGTTAAAAGAAACAGATGCACGTTCACCACATTGCTGGCAGATGCGCTCATCCCTCCTCCACAACTGAGCCAGAAGCAAGCAGAAGTTCTGTACATTTCGCAGCAGAATCACTTGGAAAATTCGGTAACAGTCGGTTAAAACATAAAGCAGCCTTTGGGTTTCTGCCTGCACCCATCCCAACACTCAAAGCCTGCAGTTCCATTCAAGCATTCATAGCAATAATGCTCCCTAGGGTAAGGAGGGCATCGTGCAAGCGATGAAGAATAGAGACACCATGGACTGTTCGTACCTCCTTAGGCATTTTCCTTTGGTTTATTTTGACTAGTCTATCTAGATCTGTCTTGTAGTCCCCTGAGTTTGTACCTGGTAGCAATAAAGCTATTTAAAGATGAGAGCCTGCCTATGTCCTTATCCATGTGCCTTGGCTGCTTGGCATGCTATAGTAATACTCCCTGTGGCATCAACCTTAGGGGGTCCCGCAATAGAGAGGAACTGCATTTTTCGCAGGGTGGTGGCAGTATGAGAGAAAGGGAAGGAGACACTGGCTGGTCTTCACAACATGGTAGCAACATTTGTTACATGGTTCTTTATCATTTCATTTCTTTAATGGTTTCTACATAAGCCAAATACTTTGGCCACCTCATGAGAAGGAAGGACTCCCTGGAGAAGAGCCTAATGCTGGGAGTGATTGAGGGCAAAAGAAGAAGGGGACGACAGAGAATGAGGTGGCTGGATGGAGTCACTGAAATAGTCAGTGCGAGCTTAAATGGACTCTGGGGAATGGTAGAGGACAGGAAGGCCTGGAGGATCATTGTCGGACAGGACTTCACAACTAACAACAACAACAACATAAGCCATTGCAACAGACATTATATACGGGTTCTGGTTTCTTGTGTTTTCCTGATGTATTGTAACTCAAGTTGGTTAGCCTTGCGCAGCTGGCCAGAGCAGGTACAAACGTACAAACAAAAGGAGTGGTTGGGCTCATATTAGCTGGCCCTGCCCATCTCACTGATTAGAATGTCTCTCTGTGTGCATTCCATGCAGCTCCATGTGTGCAAACTCTGAAGTTCTGGCTGCACCCTTAATTTGGGGAAGGTACAACATTTCATGGACACTTGTGTAAACTCACATTGTTTGTGCAGAGCAACACTTCAGAAATAATCACATCACGTCAATACATTGTCTCAACAACAACAACGACAGCCACCTTTATTGGCATAAAAAATAAGACAAATCAGAATACAATCAATTAGTTAAGTTCTCGCAGCTTAATTGCCATTCATAAAAATTTAGTGTATCTGGATCCCGATTGGAGAGAAGGAACTGTACCTTGCATTTATCAAAGTAGCCAATACATTTAACTGAGAGTAAGTCTTTAGCCCGAACAGCATTGGATAAGGGGAAGTAAAAAAAGACATGTGATATGGTTTTTATAGGACCTTGTTTACATGGGCAGTAAACAGATTTTGGAGGCAACTGGAAACTGTCCCACTTGCACATTCGGAGTCTGAGCACAAAACATGGGACGAGGTGCACTTTAAGGCTGAAAATCAGAGGCCAGCCCCATCCATTTTGGAAATTAGAGAGAACCGTGATTTTTCCCCCCAGCCCCCCTCCTATCTCCATGAAATAAATGCAAAACACCTTCTTTGTGAATGGCAGCTCTCCCCAAGCCTGCTTGTCATGTCAAGTCTCCTCTAACAAAGAATTCAGTACAGAGTGACATCTCCAGCACAAAGAGCTGTCATAGAGGTTGTCTAGCAATCCAAGTGGTATAAATGTTCCTTCGATTAAGTGCCTCATTGAAATAAGCTGATGATGCTCCATTAAGCTGATGTGATGGACTCCTGGCACTCCGTGCAGCTGGAGGAGAGATGGATTCCTTGCGGAAGGGAAGGCTACATTATGTGCTCTGCTGTCAAGCTCCCTGGGAGTAACCTGTGATCCAGACTGATATACTGCAGCAGTGCGCTGCAGCAAAGAGTGACGGATCCCCACCATTGACTCGCTTTCAAGTGGGTAATTCTCAGTTGCACAAATGAACCCATCTGTGGAAGAATGATTCTTGTAAAGGCCTCCCAGGCTTTGTAGCAAGACTGGTGATGCTAGGTCCACTTGCGATATTAAGAACTGCCTGACAAGACCAGCTACCAGCTGGATGGTACCTCGGATGGAGTTAGCGGGCACATCACTGCATCAGGACGCTAATTTGCCCCATGTAGAAATTTAGAGCTCTGATTCTGGTCCTCCAGTGATCAAGACAATCTCCAGACAAACTTCTGGGAAAATGGAGGTCTGAACAAGAACATTTCCAAAGGCTCCAAACTTAATTTGCTGAGGATAGAATATATGCATCTTTCCCGCATCTACCTCCACAAGATAGATTCAATTGACAGGAAAACCCACAGAGAGATTTATACAGGATCCAACAAGATCAGGCCAAGTTCCAATTTACATGTACCCTTGCCCCCCCCTTTTTTTTCCTTTTCTTTTTACAAATCTGTGACTGTTTGGCTAGTCCTCAAAGATCCACTCTGAAACTGTTATTGATTTCAAAAGATTAGCAGACTGCCAGCAGTGTTGTACTGTTGTAAGATGGCTTTTTTAAAATGTATGGATTACAAATTACAGGGAACCAACAAGAGATTTATGAGATTTTTCTTAGGGGAGTAGGTAAGCTATTGAACTGTGCTTAATTTAACATCTCCACTCAAAAAAGCTATAGCATAAAACAGAGCAGATATTGAGTCCTGATTCAGATGGGGTGGCCTGATCTGGTTGAAATCTGCATTTTCATCTCTCAGATGTCTTTCTGTTGGTCATTTCTGCCTTCCTCCCTTTTTTTCTTTGAAGAAAAATATTTATTTGAAGAATGAGGAGGAGGAGATGTGATTTTTATGCTCTGCTTTTCACTTCCCAAAAGAATCTCAAAGCGACTTACAAACACCTTTCTCTCCCCACAACAGATACCCTGTGAGGTAGGTGGGGCTGAGGGAGTTCTGAGAAAACTGCTCTGTGAGAATAGCTCTAACAGGGCTTTGAGTAGCCCAAGGTCATATGTGAAGGAGAATCACGGCTCACCAGATTGGAGGCTGCTGTTCTGAACCAATACACCACGCTGGCTCTCTCAGAACTCAGATTTGCAGTAGAAGAAGAAGAAGAGTTGGTTCTTATATGCTACTTTTCTCTACCCAAAGGAGTCTAAAAGCAGCTTACAGTCACCTCCCCTTTCCTCTCCCCACAACAGACACCCTGTGAGATAGGTGAAGCTGAGAGAACCCTGATATTACTGAAGAAGAGAATTGGCTCTTGTATGACACTTTTCTCTACCCAAAGGAGTCTCAAAGTGGTTTACATTCGCTTTCCCTTTCCTCTCCCCACAACAGACACCCTGTTGTGAGGCTGAGAGAGCCCTGATATTGCTGCTCAGTCAGAATAGTTTTATCAGTGCTGTGGCAAGCCCAAGGTCACCCATCTGGCTGCTTGTGGGGGAGCACAGAATCAAACATAGAATCATAGAATGATAGAATCATAGAGTTGGAAGGGGCCATACAGGCCATCTAGTCCAACCCCCTGCTCAACGCAGGATCAGCCCAAAGCATCCTAAAGCATCCAAGAAAAGTGTATATCCAACCTTCTTAATACTCCCCAGCAAATTAAAAAAAAATTAGAAGACTTTGAACTAAATGTTTACAATCTCTCTCCTTCTGACAATGGGAACCACAGATGAATCTGTGCCTTGGGAAACCAAAGCATGGTTGCTGAGAAAGCCCACCCTCCTTTGCCTTCTTTGGGTGAATTATAAGAGTAACAAATAAAGCAAAGAATTTTTTTCCTCCCCTCCCCTTTTTTCCCTTATGGATTCTCATCTGTTTCCCCCTCATAGAATCATAGAGTTGGAAGGGATCTCCAGGGTCATCTAGTCCAACCCCCTGCACTATGCAGGACACTCACAACCCTATCGCTCATCCATGCTAACCTGCCACCCCCTTGAGCCTTCACAGATTCAGCCTCTCTGGCAGATCTCTATCCAGCCTCTGTTTTAAAAATTTCTCCCGATAGAAAACTTGAGACATAAAAAACCCCAAATTTTTCTTTTCATTTTCCCCCTTCTGTCTGTGTTTGATTTGTTTTTCCATTTTTCTCTTTCCCCATCCTTCCCCCCCCCACCCTTCGATTACTCCCCCTACTTCCCTTTCTTGCTAAAATCAAAATTCAATAAGTTATAAACTGTTCTGCTGGTGACATAACTATGTTTGGGGAAAGATGATAAGAAAATAAGCTACATCCTTCATCTCGTCTATTCCTACTTAGAATGTTTATTATTTACTATGAATAATTCCACCCGTACAAGAATTTAAGATAACATATCTCCCAATTTTAACAGATATATACTTTAATCTGGTTATTTTAAAATATAAAATGTGATATTTATACGTTCCTCTATTTGCATCGGAAAAAAGTATTTTTTTGCTAACTTGCATCGACGGGTGTAGAAATAGCACATGGAAAGTTTGTATAATATTTTTAGGGAGGGAAGAATAAGAATAACGGTGACTGGAAGACATCCAAAAGACAAAAGAAAAGCAGAAGAAATGGATGAAGACCAAAGAATCAAAGAACCTTTAGTAAATCTATTGTGAACATTGATGCGTCAAATGCAGCTAAGACCTAATTAGGGCCATGGGGAACAGAAGGCCAGGAGGAGGAGGACTTCCTGCATGCACACACACTGTACACAGCTTGTGTGCAATGTAGGGATGGGGGTCTGAAAGGCCTTGGGCTGGCAAACCCTTAAATTGGGCTGTGCACCAGCTCCTGGCTTCATCCTTCACTGGGCTGGTTGAGAAGCTTGCTCTCACTCACCAGCCTGATTCTCCTCACATGTAGCAAGGTGATACAGAGGAGAGCGATGAGGATGATCTGGGGCCAAGGGACCAAGCTCTATGAAGATAGGTTGAGGGGCTTGGGAATGTTCAGCCTGGAGAAAAGGAGGTTGAGAGGGCACATGATAGCCCTCTAAGTATTTGAAAGGTTGTCACTAGGAGGAGGGCAGGATGCTGTTTCCGTTGGCTGCAGAGGAAAGGACACGCAGTAATGGGTTTAAACTTCAAGTACAACGATATAGGCTAGATATCAGGAAACAAAATTTCACAGTCAGAGTAGTTCAGCAGTGGAATAGGCTGCCTAAGGAGGTGGTGAACTCCCCCTCACTGGCAGTCTTCAAGCAAAGGTTGGATACACACTTTTCTTGGATGCTTTAGGATGCTTAGGGCTGATCCTGCCTTGAGCAGGGGGTTGGACTAGATGGCCTGTATGGCGCCTTCCAACTCTATGATTCTATGATTCTATGTGATAGTTGGGGGTGGTGACTTTCTGCAGCACTGCTGGCTTGCTCATCAGGAAGGTGTTGGGTGCCTGGTTCAGTGGTGGGCTGACTGATGACCTGCCTTGGGACTTGCACCAGCAGGTCCAGGGGTAATGGGGACCAGTGGGGGAAGTGAGGGAAAGGGAGTCCAGAGGTGGGAGTCCCAGTGTGGTGTGGAGACCCTTGGATCAGGAGTCCCAGGGAACAGTGGATGTGTGTGGGGGGGTCACTTGCTGCTCCTCACCCAGTCTTCCATGCTGCATTGCTTCCCACCCAACCACCCTGCACAGCTGCTGCCAGCCCCTCCCATCCTGGCCTTTGGTCTCAGCAGCAGCTAGGCTGTGGGGCCATGCTGGAATGATTAGGTGTTTACCCTGCCTTTGGGTCATACCATGTGCCTGGTCTGCAAGGCATGCCATCTGGCCTCATCTGGCCAGATGGGCCCCTTGGCCTATTTCAAATACCACAGTCCATTTTCCTGGCCCTGGCTAGGCCACAGGCCACAGTATCTCAAATGGGCACTCACCCAGGAAAGAACTCAGAAGAACATTCAGAGTATACAGAGAAGTATTCAGGAATCTAAGGAACGATCCCAGAAGAACATTCAAGAAGCATGTCAAGAATTATCAGCCGGGCTGCCAGAAATTAATATAAAATTACCAGAGGAAACAGAAGAAATTGTAAGAATTGAAGAGAAGCAAAAAGACAATGATATAAACTTAGAAAAACAAAACTGTCAGATTCAGAAAGCAGAACAAAAATTAGAAGTTTTGAAAACCCAATACAAAGTTTTGGAAACCTAATAACTTGCATTTTAGAGGCATCTCAGAGGTCATTGGGAGGCCAAATTTGAAAGAGAGCTTTCGTGAACTGTTTCAAGATTATTTGAAAGAGGTTTTCCTGACATTGGCATTTAAGATTTGCATTATTAAAGATTTGTAGCACTAAAGAAGCAAAGAGAATCTCCTCTTAAAATAGAGAAAGAAGTGAAGATCTTTCAGGATTTACCAACAAGTGTATTAAAAAAGAGAAAAGATTTTGACTTTCTGGGATGGATGTCGCAAAATAAATGAATAAAATGCCACTGGAAAATACCAGATGTATTCATCCAAGAACCCCCTTGACTCAGCGCTCTTCAGAAATCCAAACTGTTACCCATACCGGGTTTAAAATGCCCTTGAGGGGAAAATTCATCCTTTGAACACTGTAGGTTGCTGATGGAGAAGAAGGAAAAGTTCTTCTTGATTTAAGGGAATATGTTCCGACTAAGTAGGTAAAAGCTTCTGGACCCAGAAAGTGCCATACAAACAAAATTTGTACATTTCTGCGGCTCATAATTCCTAGATACTAAAATCCTTGGCATGATGCTCTTTTGCATTTGGCAATGGAGCCTAGAAGTTACAAATGTCCCTTCCCACCCCCGCCCCCATTCATTTCTCTGATGCTCCACCTGCAGATGGCAGTCCAATGCATGCCCCAAGCATAAGTGAAGGTATTAAATACATTTAATGGGGCCTGGACATTGATGCAGGTCCAGGTCAGGTTCCAAGCTATTTACCATGCAATGACCTATTTATGCTGTTTCATATAATAGCCGACCTTTCCTCCACAACTCATGAGGCTGTTCAGTATTAAAGCACTTTTCTCCCCTGGTGGTCTTTCCAATATTGTGATAGGGTGCACAGATCTATTTATAACATTTGATGATAAGCTTGGCTTTCTTCCCTCTGAGCCATTGTTGATTTATTTGCTCTTCTTATCATCTGCTCCAGGAAAATCATCTCTTACTACATCATCGGCTACTGCTAAAAAAGCAGCTAGGAATTAGCTTTATGCATGTGGGGACTCACACAAGAAGTTGTGTCATTTTAAAGAGCAGTGGGAAATCTGGAACACTTGGTGGCCAGGGGATCAGTGATGGAACATCTGCTTGGCATGCAGAAGGTCCCAGGTTCAATTCCCATGGTCTCTATTTTCAAAAGGAGCGGGTGGGAGGGGCTGTGAAAGACCTTCACCTGAGATCCACCCACAGTCTCAGTCATAATATTGAACTTGATGGACCAATGGTCTGATTCAGTATATGACAGATTCACAGGTTCTATGTGTTCGTGTGAAGATAGTGCATCCTGTTTACTCAATAGCCGGAAATTTCAGCTGCCCTAGCTGTCAGGTTCCCAGTCAGCTCCTCAATAAGCAGACTTGGCAGGTTTAGCAAAAAATGATTTATTAAAGAAGAAATGAACTAAGTCCATGAAAATATTTTTAAAGACTTCTTTTTATCCTTGAGCTGGCGATTGGTGGAGCAGGTTGTCCTCTCCGCAAATACGCTGCTGTAGGTGCTGCTGGATTTTTTGCCTTGTTTCCATTATTTGCGATTGGTGGCAGTAGTTATGGCCATATGCAGAGGTAGTCAACTTGTGGTCCTCCAGATGTCCATGGACTACAGTTCCCATGAGCCCCTGCCAGTATTTGCTGTCAGGGGCTCATGGGAATTGTAGTCCATGGACATCTGGAGGACCACAGGTTGACTACCCCTGGCCATATGGATAGTCAATCGCTGGTTCCTAGGGTCTTCCTCCATCTGTTCAAGCTATGTTTTCTTTGGCTTAAACTAGTTGACATTGCAAATACTGATTCCCTGTTGACTCTACCTCCATGCTACATCAAGCAAGCCCACCTCACTTTCCTGGGTCCATTTGTAAAACCCAGGTGATTCCAAACTCCCAACACCCTGACTTTGAAGCCAAGGCTATACCGACATGGCCAAAGCTTTGTTTCTTCTCAACAACCAACTATCAACATAAAATAGCCTACAGAAAGAAAGAAAGAAAGAAAGAAAGAAAGAAAGAAAGAAAGAAAGAAAGAAAGAAAGAAAGAAAGAAAGAAAACCATGAATAAATAGCAGGATGTAGCTTCCAACATAGATCCTGATACAAGCTGGGCAGCCATGTTAGCTAAAACTGTAATAGATTTTCAGTGCAATCCTATTATTTCTCTGTGAAGGAAAGTACTGTCAAGTTGCTGCTAACTTAGGGCACGACCTAAGGTTTTGAAGGCCAGAATCAAACAAAGGTGGTTTTCCATTTCCTCGAAGGTTTCTTACCATGTATTCACTGGGGCTGCCCCTGCTTAGCAACCAAGATCTGATGAGGTTAGGGCATGCAGAGTTATTCTAGTCTTAAACCACGAAAATCAATGGGCTTAGACCGGAACAACTCTGAGGAGGATTACAATGCAATTGTAGCATACAATTTCATGGATTGTTGTCCTTGTGTTGCCCTATCTAGTCATGAGACTCTTTTTTGATTTCTCTTATCAAGTTAGCAGTGCAATCCTTAATGGAGTGACACTCTTCTAAGATGGTAGAGAAAGAAAAGAGGATTGATGATTTATTGGCAACATTTGGTTGTCTTATGACCCGTTCCTACTATCATGATGCTGTGGATCTGTGTTCATGATGCCAGAAAGTGCCATGAAGTCACAGCTAACTTCTGGTCACTCCATAGGGCAGGGGAGGCCAAACTGTGGCTCCCCAGATATCCATGGACTACAATCACCAAGAGCCCCAAACAAACAAACAAATAAGTTCACATGTCTGTGGACACATGGACATGCAATTTGGGTACAGGGCTATCCAGGTCAGGGGAGCTCTATCTTTGGATTCCCAGATTCTTAACTGAGCTGAAAGAAAGCAAATATAAGAATAAAAGGGACAAGGACCACTAGCATCTTTAATGGCACCATTTTGACAATGCAGTCCTGGGCACACTTCATCCAGTCAAAGTTTGTTCATTGCAATGTCAGTCACCCAAATAAGATTTTCTGTCTCCCAAATGCAAGTGTATTTCAGTCTCTAAAATGCTCTATTGAGTCAGTTATTCCTAGTTATCTCAAACGTCCCCAACCTTCTGCTTTAGGGAACTTGTCAAAACACTTCCATCTAAAATCAACAACACATTCTTCCAAAGAAGACACATTATGCTGTGTTGGCAGGTGAATCTCTTCTCTGGCCTCCTTTCAAGGAGAATAGCTTTCTCCCTCTGTGTGTGTCTCTCTCTTCCTGATGGCTAATTTGGAGTCTCTCCTCAAAAGCAGGAATAAGCAAATGTTCTGCATTTGTTCCCTTTTGAAAATTCAGTTTGATTGCTGTCAGCCGTTCTGGTTCTCTGCTTTTCACAGTCCATTTTGTCGACCCAGAGCCAGTGTGGTATCATGAATACCACGAATGCCATGTCCGTGAATAACATCGCTCCTATTTAAAAAGACTATCAAGATCTGGGGAGGAAGCTCAAGCAAATGGGGGCACAAGTGGTATTCTCTTCAATCTTGCCTGTCAAGGGAAGAGGAATGCATCGGGAGAGGAAGATAATGGAGGTGAATCACTGGCTGCGTAGTTGGTGCCGGCAGGAGAGATTTGGTTTCTGGGACCATGGGATAGGCTTTCTTGAGGAAGGCCTACTAGCACCTGATGGACTGCACTTATCGAAGCTGGGGAAGAATGTGTTTGGCAGGAACCTGGGGAGATTCATCAGGAGAGCTTTAAACTAAAGCCACAAGGGGAAGGAGACGATCAACATAGGGAGTGTATGGAAGGAAAATGATCGGGGGCAGCCCAACCGGCAAGGCCAGCTCATAGGGAACCAAAAGTAAAAGGATTCAGATGTCTATACTAACGCCTGAAGCATGGGCAATAAAAAGGAAGAGCTGGAACTTCTCATGCTGATGGAAAGGTCTGATCTAGCAGGCACCACGGAAACTTGGTGGAATGATTCTCATGACTGGAATGTAATGGTGGATGGATATGAACTGTTCAGAAATAACAGAATAGATCAAAGAGGTGAAGGAGTGGCACTGTATGTGAGGAAAGGGCTTATCTGTCAGGAAATTCTAGTGGAGGAGAGTATATCTACAGTGGACAGCATCTGGGTGAAAATAAGCGAGGGGAACACAAACAGTGTGGTGGTTGGTGTCTGTGTATTGCCTGGAGATTCTTGAAGGGTGGGATAAAAGGACTGTCCAGTGTGAGCTTGTTCCAGGAGAGTATTATTGTCAGGAAAGGGGGAGGGGGGGAATGAAGTAGAAATAAAGAATCACTGGTTTGAGTTGCAAGAAAATGAATGACATCCAACAAAAAGGGGGAAGCTTACTGTTGTAAAGATGAAACATTCCAAATTGCAGCCACTCAACAATCCTCCACTCTTGCCTTGCTGCTGTTACTTCCTTCTTGTAAAGGTAAAGGCGGCCATGCCATGAACGCTGGTCTCTCCATTGCAGCCATGGTATGCGGGGCTAGCAGAGGATGAGGCCAGCTTTACAAGGGCCCAGTGCAGTCTCGAAAACCCCGTGCCACTCAGGAGGGCTGAGCCAGGCCTGCCCTATTTAAAGGGCCATGTCTGATGGCTAACCTCCTCCTTTAGTGGTCTGGTGGCCTAGCTCCCCATCCACCCTTCCTCCTTTGCTCCGGTTCTTGGGTAGGGGGCCTGCGTCTTCAGGTTGTTGTTAATGTTGGTTGGGAATGTTGTGGTGACTTCTTGTGACTTGTGACTTCTTGTGTCTTTCTGTTTCATCACAGCCTGCTGTTTGGGCATGGATGGAGCTGTTTTGGGGGCAGTCCGAGTCTGCACACTAGACTTGCTGGCATGGGGGCCTCCATAAGAGGCTGAGTGGATGCTGAGTGTGGCCTGCCCCACTGAGGTGGCCTGGTGGGCTCGTATTTCCAGGTGACAGAGGGTAACCATTTAGAGGTTCACACCTGTTGGTACTGATAACCTACCACCCGCCCAGGTTTGTTCCCAGCTGGCCAGGAGCATGATGTGCTCCCTGCAGACTGAGTGAGCACCTCAGCTGCATGGGTGGCCCCTGGGCGTGGGGTTTCCTGGCAGTCTGCTGACCGCTGGAGGGGCAGCTCTCCCCACGCGGCACTCTGTTGCTGCTTGGGGTTATAATAAAGCTGTGGCCAGGAAAGCTTGGGGTTATAATAAAGCTTGTGTACTCCACAGACGGCGTCCAAATGCTCTCTTTTGGCCTCCTGCATGCCTCCCCACTATGCAAAGAAGCCCTTTGGCAGTGATCAAACCCAATCAAGCCTCTGAAATTTTCATCATCCCAGGTACTGGAATCCAGAGATCCCAATTATTCAGTCCAGTTTCATCAATAAGCAGCGATGTATTAAGCATTCTTCATTCTTTCACATTTATTTCTGGGTTGTGTACAGCTTATTGTGCATGTGCAGCTTGTCACCATCCTTCGCTCCTTCGGTTTTCAGGGCTGCATTTTTTCCCCTCCTTCTCCGTTATCGGTGAGCAGATGCGACTTGATCAAGCAGTGCACACAAAGCAATCTTGGTGTGCTCCTAGGTATGATTGCATCAAGGTTGCTTGAGTGAATCTTTTAGCAGTGCACAGGAGGAGAACTGTGCAGAAGGCAAAAGAATCTGGATACCATTTGGGTACAGCCCGGTGTAGTGGTTTAGAGCAGTGGTCCCCAACCTTTTTATCACCGGGGGCCACTCAACACTTGACAATTTTACTGAGGCCCGGTGGGGGGGGGGTAGTTTATTCCTCTACTCTCAACCACTGCCCTAACTCTCTCTGATCACTATGGTAATGTTTAAACATCCCTTCAAAGTAGGATACAGACACGCCACAAAAATGAACATAAGGAACATTTTATTTTCATGGAAATTTTAACTCATGACAATGACAAATCAATGGGAACCCTGAGCTTGTTTCTCTGCAATGAGATAGTCCCGTCTGGGAGTGATGGGAGACAATGAAGTGTGTTGTAAAGGGCCGGGGGGGATGAAGTAAAGGGCTGGGGGGGGGGAGAAGGCGTCCTTCGCGGCCCACTTCCAATTAGTCGACGGACCCAGGTTTCAATCCCCACCCTGCCGTGGTTAGCCTTGAACTAGTCTCACAATCTCCTCCTCACCTACCTCACGGGGATATTGAGTAAGGTGACCAGATTGTCCCACTTTTGGAGGGACATCTGGGGGCACCTGGCAAATTGTACTTATGTTGAAATTTAAAAACATATATAACAATACTATTTTTGCGTTCTATGCATTCTATCTAACTTTTTGTTGCTCCATATAGACCCAATTTTAATCAAGAACCCCCCCGGTCAATGGTGTCCCCCTTTACCAATGTTAATATCTGGTCACCTTAATATTGAGGGAGAACAATGTAAACCACTTTGGATCCCCGTTGGGGAGGAAGGCAGTGTAGGTATCAAGGAAATGCATTTCCGTATAATGAAATGAACAGAATAGCTACTAAGAACAATATGCATTCAAACAGCATGTCCTAACCTATTTGATGATTTACAAGCCTTTGAAGAAGAAAGAGTTGTTTTTTATACCCAGTTTTTCACTACCCAAAGGAGTCTCAAAGTGGCTTACCAATGCCTTCCTTTTCTCTCACCACAACAAATGCCCTGTGAGGTAGGTAAAGCTGAGAGAGCTCTGAGAGAACTGTTCTGTGAGAACGCGCTTCAACAGGACTGTGACTAACCCAAGGTCACTCAGCTGGCTGCATGTGGGGGAGCGGGGAATCAAACCTGGCTCACCAAATTAGAGATCACAGTCCTTAACTGCTACACCAAGCTGGCTCTCTTGAACCTGCTTTATCGCATATGCAATTGTTGGTTCATCACAGCAAAGTGCCCTGGGCCTAATACCAAATAGGATGGACTCTCCTCTGAGGATCAGGAGCCATTCACAATCCACGCCACACCTGAGGATAGTCAGTGGCCACAGAGGTAATTCCCATGTCCACCATTCTGAAGAAGACTATTTAGAGAGCATGTGGAGGTGGAGAGGCAGGAATCCCCAGGTGGGGACACCAGCATACCTCTTCTCAAGTCCAGGAAGACAGTCACCCAAGCACAAGACTGACCCAGAAGGGAAAATGCATGTCTAGCAACCCAGACTATCTAGCTGATGGTGGAAAGTGCCTTCAAGTTATAACTGATCTATGGCAACCATAGGATTTCCAAAGCAAGAGACAAATAGTAGTGGTACGGCATTGCCTACACATTGCACAGCAATTTTAAACTTCTTTGGTGGTCTCACATCCACATTTTAACCAGGGCCAAGCTTCAGGGTCTGGCTAGCCTGAGCCATCCAGATTGTGCCAGAATATCCAATTACACAATCGATTGGAGGGTGCTAAATGCTGTCTTTGAAGACTTAGGACTCCTCCTCAAGTAACACCAAGGGTAGAATCATAGAATCATAGAATCATAGAGTTGGAAGGGGCCATACAGGCCATCTAGTCCAACCCCCTGCTCAATGCAGGATCAGCCAAAGCATCCTAAAGCATCCAAGAAAAGTGTGTATCCAACCTTTGCTTGAAGACTGCCAGTGAAGGGGACTGCCAAGGCCTAGAAGACTCTTCAGTCAATCAAAGTGAGTTTTGCTGGTCAGCTATTCCTCAAGACTAATTCACGCATCAACCTTGAACATGGGCATCTCTGCTGTCAAGCAAATTCTAGCTATCTGAACCCTAGACTGCCTCCCAGGTTCCTGCATCCCATGGACAGTTCTTGCACATTTCAGCTCTTATTCTAGAGATCAGGTGACTGAGGGCGAGGGTTGACAGCTGCAGGATGGGGCCTTGAGATTTTCTGGAATCACAGCTAATCTCTGGACTACAGAGATCAGTTCCCCTGGAGGAAGTGGTTGCCTTGGAGGGTGGAAGTCTATTTTACTTGAGGTTTTTCCCCTCTCCAAACCATGCCCTCCCCTGGCTCCACCCCCTCCAATCTCCAAGAGTTTCCCAACTTGTTTCCCAGACTATAGAAGACTCATTTAATGGTCATTCCTGGTTTCCCTAGGTTCTACCACGAACAGTGGCCAGTAACCTAGAGCAAATTCTCTTTCCTCACAATCACATGGTTATTTGTTCCTGGGGTGATTTTGGAGCCTCATTTGATAGAACACACCACAAGCAGTTCCAGAGTTCTGCACATCTCCCCAATGGGGCTGCTAGGCCTCGACCAGGGCCAGAGCCTTCTCTGTCCTGGCCCCCACCTGGTGGAATGAGCTCCCGGAGGAGATCAGGGCCCTGACGGAGCTTAAACAGTTCCGCAGGGCCTGCAAAAAGCAGCTCTTCTGCCAGGCATTTGGTTGAGACCAGGCATAACCAACAGCGACTGAAGGGCCCCTGCTCCCCTCCCTCTCAGAACTCCACCAGAGCGCTCTGGACCTGTTTGCACTGTTGCGCCGTTGCATTGTTTATATTGTTACCAATATCAGTTATCAGTATTATTGTTATGATTATTCATATGTTATGGATTGTTTCATTTATTGTTCATGCGTTCCATGTAAACCACCCTGAGCCCCTGGGGAGGGCGATAGATAGATAGATAGATAGATAGATAGATAGATAGATAGATAGATAGATAGATAGATAGATAGATAGACAGACAGACAGACAGACAGACAGACAGACAGACAGACAGACAGACAGAGAGAGACAGAGACAGAGACAGAGACAGAGACAGAGACAGAGACAGAGACAGAGACAGAGAGACAGAGATAAATAGATAAATAGATAAATAGATAAATAGATAAATAGACAAGAAAAGGACTCAAGGGAGAAGTTCTTTCTTCCTCCTCACACTGTGATCCTGTGCTGAACTGAACATTCCTGCAGGCTTTAAAAATTACATTCCCCACAGTTGTTGCATGGTTGTGGGGAAAGTGAGTCATAGCCAGAACTTGGACCTGATTCAATTTTTGTTTTTGTGTTTGTCAAATCGTTTTGCTCAGAGTAACCGGACTGGCCAGCCTTGAAAATTGGATGCTTTGACTTTGAGTCACTGTTGTTTGGCTCTGAGTAACCGTTATTGGGGTTATGCCAAACAAAACAGAAAAGTCTTTCAACTGCTGGTGGAAGACACTGATGGAAGGAGACAGACAAATCTCCCTGAGGAGGGAGTTCCAGAAGTTTAGTGCTACAGCAGAGAAGGCTCTTTCCTGTATTGTTTTGCACAGCAGT
Organism: Paroedura picta; assembly: GCF_049243985.1. Taxonomy (NCBI): domain Eukaryota; kingdom Metazoa; phylum Chordata; class Lepidosauria; order Squamata; family Gekkonidae; genus Paroedura; species Paroedura picta. The sequence goes on from NC_135373.1 coordinate 34,565,198, forward strand.
CTCCAACCCCCGGTCCAGGGACCGGGACCGGTCCATAAATCAGTCGGTACCGGTCCAAAGCTCCTCCTTGTCCTCCTCCCCAGCTGATGCCTCAGGGGCTGCCCTGCCACTCTACTGCCGGCTCTCCAGCGGCCACCATGGCTGGGGCTCCCCCTCGGCATGGCACTGCACAGCTGCTGCTGCCAGCGCCCCCCAGTGGGCGGCGGAAAGTCAGGGGCCCTAGCAGGAAAGCAAGCAGAGCCTGGACCTCAGTAAAATTGTCAGCGTTGACCAGTCCCCAGTGATAAAAAGGTTGGGGACCACTGGTTTTGCATACAGAAGGTTCTAGGTTCAATCCCCGGTTATCTCCAGTCAACAGGATCAATAACAGATAATGTGAAAGTTTTCAGCTTGAGACCCTGGACAGACTATTCTAATTTTTTCTAGACCGATGGTTTGACTTAGTATAAGGCAGCTCCGTGTTTTTTTATGTGTGACTTTCTTTAAGACAATTGGAAGAAGGCCTCTCACTGTAGCCCAGCCATTTTCAACCTTTTGACTATGGAGGAACACCCTGAAATATTTTTTCAGGCTTTGAGGAACCCCAGAAGTGGAGACATGCCCCTTCAGAGAAATGGGCATGGAAGAAAGATGCAGGAGGCAGCCAATCAATCAATCCATCAGTTGACCGTTTATTGTTTCCATTCTGGAAAGAGGCAAGGCCAGTAGAGCAACAGGGGAAGTGGGCTAGAATGATGTCTATTCATGTCAGCAGCCATTCCCAGGGTTCTTGGGAACCCTGGTTAGGAATCCTTGCTATAGCAGGAGATAGAATCATAGAATCATAGAATCACAGAGTTGGAAGGGGCCATACAGGCCATCTAGTCCAACCCCCTGCTCAACGCAGGATCAGCCCAGAGCATCCTAAAGCATCCAAGAAAAGTGTGTATCCAACCTTTGCTTGAAGACTGCCAGTGAGAGGGAGCTCACCACCTCCTTAGGCAGCCTATTCCACCGCTGAACTACTCTGACTGTGAATTTCCCCCCCCTGATATCTAGCTTATATTGTTGTACTTGTAGTTTAAACCCATTACAGTGTGTCCTCTCCTCTGCAGCCAATGGGAACAGCATCCTGCCCTCCTCCAAGTGACAACCTTTCAAATACTTAAAGAGATCTGGCAACCCTGTTTGTATCGCTTTTAACGTATGTGGCAGCAAGCCACACAAATATTGTTAAACGGTGATAGGCTCAATGAGCTATTTCACCTACAGCTAATACCAGCCTCTCCATTATGTCTTTTCAATGGGGGAGGGGGGAATCCCTTCCATAAACATATGCAAAATAACGGGGGGGGGGGAAATAAAGGCTTAAGAAAGCATGATCCAGGAGGTTCCTGTGGGAACTGCTCAATTGGGTAAACCTAACAATTGATCAAAACGCCCATCTCAAGTATAAAAAAATCACAGGCCACCTGTTAAGTATATATAATGGATATTTTGGGAATGAGCACTTTAGATTTTGATTACCTCTTTTTGTAATGAACCTGCTGATAATAAAGGTGTTTTCATTTCTCTTTCGTGGATGAGATGTACGGCTATATGATTGGTTACTGTATGTTCCATCTGCGTAAGCTGATAAAATGAGTCTGGAGGAAAAGCAAAAGGATAGTTTGGAATGGCCCCGGCTTATTTACAAGCAGAGCCAAGATTTAAAGGCATTTGAGCTCGGCTCTTAATACGCTCATTATTTCCAGACTGTGTTTTGGAGAGGGATTTTTTTTCCCCCAGTTCCCCAATTCTAAAATTCAGCTGCTCTACTGTTTTAGAATGTGGCACGGCTGCATAAAATATTAGCACCACAGCCATATCTAGAGCATTCTGCAAAATTCATGTATAAGCATGAAGTAAAAGTGATTATGGCCGTCCATAATCACCTCCTGAATAGATTTCTGTAACTCGCTCTATGCGGGCCTACCCTTGTCCCTTACCCAGAAACTTCAGCTAGGGCAAAATGCAGCTGCTTGGGTCCTCACTGGCACACTTTGGAGGGCCCATATCCAGTCTGTACTGAGGCAGCTGCATTGGCTGCCAATTGCTGCCCGGATCCAGTTCAAGGTTTTGGTTTTAACCATTAAGGCCTTACGCAGCCTTGTGCTCTATGGGTGCGAATTTGTTGGTCGTTCCCGGCCCTAGGGAAGCGTGCCTAGCCTCGACCAGGGCCAGGGCCTTTTCGGTCCTGGCCCCTACCTGGTGGAATGAGCTCCCGGGTGAGCTGCGGGTCCTGCGGGATTTGTCAGCTTTCCGCAGGGCCTGTAAAACGGAGCTCTTCCACCAGGTCTATGGTTGAGGCTGGGGGTTAGTGAACTAGAGTCATTGCCCCTCTTCTGGGATTGGAAATATACATCACTCCCCTCCATTCCCCCTACCGCTTCGGTAGTGGGGGTGAGAATGGGAATCTTTTTTCTTCCGCCATGTTGGGGATCTTAAAGTTTTTAATGGGAATTTTAATGACGTTAATGACGTCTGTTACCCACCATGAGCCTTTCAGGAGTGGCGGGAAATAAATCCAATACCAATACCAATACCAACAACAACAACAACAACAGCAACAACAACAACAACAATAACAATCTAAGTCTCCCACCGCCTCTTTCATAGTTCACCTCCTAATTCAGGCTCCCACTCAATACACACCAAGTCCCATCACACTTTCATTTCTGTCAGGATCAGTCCCCTGCTCTCTGCCATGTCTGAACCAACCGAACCAGAGGAACTCCATCTTTGTGTGTGTGTGTGTGTGTAACCTCCGTTGCTTTCCCATGTAACCATTATGCTTATGGCTCTGTAGTATCCTGTTTGATCCTCTGTCCTCTCTTTGATCCCCCCCTAGCTTTTCACACTGCATGTTCTCCCTGCTGTGATACTTTGTTACCAGTGCCCCTGTAAACATCTTATCTGCAGCCTGTGGCGCCAAGCTGACCAAGGCCACGCCAACAGAGACACTTTGGCAGGAAGCCCAGGATGGCACCTGGGTGGAGGATGACACCCCTCCCCTGGGAACGGGTCTGGTTTCAGTGGGAGAATTGTATTGATAACTGCTTGTCTCCCCGATATCGAACAGTCTTGACTTCAGATGTTTGAGTGTTCAGATCTACTTCCAATTAAAACTTTCTTTCTATAGAAGCCTTGTTATGAGTTTTGTCTGCCTCTGACAATTTCATTGTAATCTCCCATGTGATTGCGGTGTGTATCTGAATATCACACCCAGCGTGGTGTTGTGGATCGAGTGTGGACCTTGATCTCAGAGTATGTTTATGTTAAGCTTTGTGAAGTCACTTATGGCAACATTACACATTGATGTTCCCCCAAACATCTTATCCTTGCCTCACTCAAATCTTGCAAACTGAGGACCGAGGATTCCTTGACTGGCTCAATCCATTTTATGTTTGATCTTCCTCTTATCCTGCCGCGTTCAACTTTCCCCAGCAGGGATATCTTTTCCAGCAACTCTTGTCTTCTCATAATATGACCAAAGTACAATAGTTTAGTCTTGAAGAGCTGGAACTTTTTACTACCCGAAGAAGTCACGGCTTACAATCTCAATAGTTTAGTCATTTTAGCTTATAGCAGTGGTTCTCGACTTGAGGGTTGCGACCCACAGGGGGTACATCAACCCTTTCGGGGGTGGGTCACTGAGGCCGTTGCCACCGCCACAGCCTCAGCAACCCAAAAGAGGAAGGTTAAGAACTGCTGGTTTACCTGTGGCAGCGGCAGCAGCCCAAAGGGGGTCATAGGGTTGTGCACATGCTAGCGATCATGGAAGGTCGAGGCGACCTACAGCCTTCCATGATCGCCAGCACGCCCGAACGCACAACCGTACGACCCCCTTTGGGTCACCGCCACCACTGCCACAACAGGGGTCACAGCAGCGGGAAGACTGAGAACCGCTGGCTTATAGGGAAAGTTCAGGCTTGATTTGATCAAGAATCCATATTGATCTGGGAGATCCAGGTTCAAATCCATGCTCTGCCATGGAAGCTCATTGGGCGTTTGGAGCCAGCCAGCCTCACCTACTTTACAGGATTGTTGTAAAGATAAAAATGGAACAGATCTAAACAAAAAGGTGTCAATGAAAGACATGAATTGATTGATTGATTGATTGATTGATTGATTGATTGACTGATCAAAACAAGGAAGAGCTGGTTGGATTCGGAGCAACTTAGGTATAGTCTCAATTGCTTGAGATAATGCTTGTGAGTTTTAAAACCAGAATGATTCTTATAGCTGGAATGTTTTTATCTTTTATAATATTTTAGTTATCAATGATTCTTTTATCTTGTTAATGCCAGATGTTTTTATGTACCTTGTAATTTGACTACTGGTCTAGTACCGTAATAATAAAGACTTGACTTGATTGATTGATTGATTGATTGATTGATTGATGTAGGTAGGGCCTAGAGCTGAGGCGGAATACTGGAAGGATGCCCCCGCCACAATACCAATCTGTCATACAGTTGTATTTGTATAAATGTTACCCACAAAAGGGTACATTAGACTATGTGCCCAATGCCTGAAAGGAAAACATACCACTTTCTGGAGCTCAAGGCATATAACCTAATCCCAAGAATTTTCTCATTTCTGCTACATCCTCCATATTCAGCGTTCTAATTAAATCAACAGCTGCATCACTTCTGACTTGGACGCTCAACTAATCTTTTTCAGGTGCCTTTGAATCTCATGTCCAATCTGTCATGGCAAAGGAGCAGAAAATCATGCCGTGGCGTTCCAGTGACATGATTCATTTATTCATATGGGCTGTCGAGATGTTTGTTTATGGCTCCTGCACCCTAGGAGAGGGACGCATCAGCCACGATTAAGATTAAACTGAGGCCGTAGGTAGTGCTGCCCTGCTCTTCACAATAAGATCCTTGAAACTCGAACGCAGCCCTCACTTGCAGGGCCTGTTGCCTCTTGAGTTGAGCATCCTGCACTCTACGCCAGATGATCTGCTCATCGTTTAACCAAGAAGGATTTTCAAGTGTGCTTGCATCTGCTCACTTGATGGGAGTCATTGTCACGCAGGCAGGCAGAGGATGTCCACTGTCGGTGTGTGCTCACCTTAGACGGCTGGGATTGACAGGAAGTGTAGCTTTGCTGGCCTCAAAAGCTTCAAACAACACAAACCCCACAGTGCAGGATTCAGATCAGGCAAGGATTGGTGGTTTTCCAAAGCCTTGCTTGAAACTAAGGGGTGTGTGTTATTCTAGTCCAGGGATTCCCAACCAAGGTTCCAGGAAACCTTGAGGTAACACAAGAGCTTGCCAGGGGCTATGTGACCTTTGCTAGAGGCATCAGACCTGTAGCAGATCTTCTCCTAGTGCTCCTCTGCATGCCTCTCAAATTATGTCTGAATTGGACTTGGGAGTTCTGAGTTACAACCTTCCAAAGAAGGCACCGTCAGGAAATTGCTTTGGGGAAAATGTTGGGCAGTTTCAGGAGTAATAGACCCCATGCAAGCTAGAGACATCAAACTCACAACAGAACTTCCCATGATTCTCGCCTACATGCCTTCCAATTTATGTGCATATTAGACTTGGGGAAGCTGTGAGTTATGCCCTCCCCCAAAAAATAACAAGCCCCAGTGAAAGTGCTTTTTGGGAAATGTCAGGAACAGCTTCAGGAGTGTATAGAATAGACCCTGTGCAAGCTAGAGGTATCAAGATCTAAGTAGACCTCCCTGGGATGTCCCCCAGGCAAAATATGGTTGAAAAGCATAGCTGTATATATACCCACACAGGGCCCCTTCCCTTCCCACCCACCCCTCCAGGCCATCATTGGCCAGTTTGAGGGAAGGGGGCAGGTTGACATGACCATATATTGTCATGTCTCCCCCAAAATGTTTAACATATTTAAAATATATATTTAAAAATTAATTAACTCCCAACCATTTGGGAAACCCTTCCAGGGCCATTAAGAAACCCCAGGGCTTCATAAAACCCTGGTTGAGAAAGCCTGCCCTACTCACTCTCTGTAGACATGGTGATTGCAGCACTTGGCTGTTGAAAAAAATCTCTTTATTGGACAAAGTAGCGAACAAGATGCTTCCTTGCTAGAACTAAAGGGCATGCTTACAAGTATAATTTTTACATTTCCCCTGAGGACCCCCCCCCCATTCTGAAAATAAGCACACTGAATGGTATACCAAGCATGAAAGTTTCCTAGGCAGGATTTCCCAAGCTGAGCACATGCTATAACCTAGACCCCACAAAGCATCCCTAACCTATGCGTAGACAAGATCAGAGCAATAAAAACCGCTCTTGAAAAAACAAGCTACTGGTCTGTGGAAACGTACTGGGCAATGAAGATTGGGAAGTTAGGGAAGGGACATGTCAAGGTAGGGAAGGGACCATGGAAACAGGTAAACAGGTAACATGTAAACAGGGCTGTGACAAGAACCCATCAACCTGTGAAGGTTGGGAATTGGACCCGGTGATTTCAATCCCATCCTGTTCTGAGTGCATCAATTATCTTGCTGTTTAGCCATCTACTCCGGGCTCTGGACCCAGCTGCTGACAAAACAATGCAGAAATGTGAAAAGTTTGATCAGCCCACAAAATCCTTTCAGGTACAATGGCATAAAGCAGAGCCAAGTTCTTCCATCGCATAAAGCAGAGCCAAGTCACCTCTCCATCAGGTCCTCCTTGTTGATTACAGCAGAAAGGGTGATCCATGAATGCAGAGATTTCATTATGCCGTGCTGGCCCCACATGCCATGCTACCACCCATAAGCAATAAGTTACCTTCTACAATCAAAGTTCTCTTTTTTGGAGATGACAGGGAAACTGTCGTGGTGAGTTACGGTGCCACAAGTCAGGACAGAGAGATGACAGATTGAGCTAATGCACTCCCCGAACAACAGCTCCAAAGCTGTCAGTGTGCGATCTGCAAAAAATTTTCTGAGACTGGTGTCGCTCTTGATTGGTTTGGAAATGACAGCTAATAGCGAGGAGCTCTGTGGCCTTTGGCTTGTTTGATGGGTGGTTACGTAAAGACAGCAGGTCACTCTCCCGAGGAGAGGATGATGGTTAATAGATGGTTACTTAGGTCCACTCTCAGTCTACACTTTCCTCTTTCTTCCTACAGTGCAAAGCTTCACGATGTTTCAGATTCCAAATGGAAGACCTCCTGCTTCTGTGCTTGTTTCTCACCCTGCCAGACCCTTTCAGCGTGCAAAGGAGTCAGAATATTGTGGGTGGCAATAGCTGGAATGCACGATGAGTAATAATAATAATAAATAATCTTTATTCCCGTGAGGCTCAAGGGAGTAACGTCAACAGTAAAACACAGTTATGAATAACATTAAAACACATTTTAAATTAAATTAAATCGTTTTACCATCCTTGCCACTGCCAGTTGATATAATTATCGAGGAGGAATTCTTTCTTTGGGAGGACGGATCAGATCTTCATAGGCTATCAGACGTTCCCCAAGGGAGGCCAGCTGATGTGATGCTATTGGGGGTTATGTTCCCAGCCTCAAACATAGGCCTGGTGCAATAATTCTGTCCTACAGGCCCTGTGGAACTGACTGAGGTCCTGCAGGGCCCTGATCTTGATTGGCAGACAAGAAGAAGAGTTGGTTCTTATATGCCCCTTTTCTCTACCTGAAGGAGTCTCAAAGCGGCTTATAGTCACCTTCCCTTTCCTCTCCCCACAACAGACACCCTGTGAGGTAGGTAAGACTGAGAGCCCTAATATCACTGAAGAAGAAGAGTTGGTTATTATATGCCGCTTTTCTCTACCCGAAGGATGCTCAAAGCGGCTTAGTCACCTTCCCTTTCCTCTCCCCACAACAGACACCCTGTGAGGTGGGTGAGGCTGAAGGAGCCCTGATATCACTGCTCGGTCAGAACAGTTTTATCAGTGCCATGATGAGCCCAAGGTCACCCAGCTGGTTGCATGTGAGGGAGCACAGAATTGAACCCGGCATGCCAGATTAGAAGTCCACACTCCTAACCACTACACCAAACTGGCTCTCTCCATGAGTATTCCAAGAGGCCAGGGCTAAAAAAGCCCTGCTCTGTGTTGAGGTCAGTTTCACCTCTTTGGGATGAAGGACCCTGAACAAATGTTGGTCTGCCAACCATAATTCCCTTTGGAAGGCATAATAGGAGAGGTGATCCTGCAGTCCACTAACTGCCAAGGAAGATGAGGGTCGCTGTACAAAGGCAAGCAATGGCTAACTGCCTCTGCTCATCTGTTGCCCTGAAAATCACATGGGGTCACCATAAGTCGGTTGTGACTTGACAGCGCTTTACACACATAAAGGACAAGTGTTTTTCTCTACCCAGATGACAAGGACAAAGAAGACACAGGGAGCTGTGTGGTAAGTAAAGTTTGGGATAGAGGCCAAAATGCCTATGAGCACCTTACTTCAAGTGTGCAGGCTTTTTGTTTTATCTCTCACACAAATGGGATATTTCTGAACTTCTTTTCTCTCCCAGTTTTGAAATGTCAGGTTACCTAACCTGATCTCCAAACGTATGGACGAGAAATCTTCTACAGCCGCTTTGAGACTCCTTCGGGTAGAGAAAAAGTGGCATATAAGAACCAACTCTTCTTCTTCTTCTTTAAAGATAAGAATTGTGTACAGACCACAGGGTGTGGGCGGTTTGCTGTCATTTGAGGGGGGGGGGGTCAAGTTCATTTGTGATACCTTCCCCTTTCAACAATGTGCATTTGCATTTTGCATCTAAAGCAGCCCTAAGGCAATGTCTGATTGTGGCAAGGATCTTTTTGTGTGGTGTGTTCTAAAGTGCATACAAACCTATACATACAAACATGCAAGTAGGTGCCTGCCTGAAACACCTCTCGAAAGAATTGCACTGCAGCTATTACATAAGATCCAAATGGCTTTTTGGGTAGGGTTTTATCCATTCATTTGAGTGGAGCATTAGGAGGGAACCAACATTAGGAGGAAAACAAAAATGACCAAAAAGAGCTGAAAGCTCTAGAGAAACTGTCCATGCTCTAGTTCTGAGACATTCCTCATTGAACCAGAATGCAAGTGGAATGGGACCCAGGGTGGAGTGAACCTATGGGATAATAATGGTGCTGTCCTTCGCTTGCATTATTTTCATACTGTATATCCACATCTATTGGACACTGTTCTTGCCTTCAGATGTCGTATAATTTGAATTTTTCATAAAAATAGGGCATATGTGCATGGGACAGTATATAATATTAACTCCAAGGATACGCATAATGCCTTGGGGGGGGGGGGGTTGTAGAGAGTGGCGTAGATCAGTGGTCCCCAACCCCCGGTCCTGAGACCAAACCGGTCCATAGATCAGTCGGTACTGGGCCATGGCTCCTCCTTGTTTTCCTCCCCAGCTGCTGCCTTGGGGGCTTCCCTGCCACTCTGCTGCCAGCTTAACTTTGGTGCTCTCCAGCGGCCACCATGGCTGAGGCTCCCCCTCAGTGTGGCACTGCGCAGTTGCTACTGGCAGCGCCCCCCAGAGGGTGGTGAGAAGTCAGAGGCACCGGTGGGAAAGCAAGTGGAGCAGGGGCTCAGGCAGTGGCAACGTCTCTCGGCAAAAGACACCCCCCCCCGAGCCTCTGTAAAATTGTCAAGCGTTGACCGATCCCCGGTGATAAAAAGGTTGGGAGCCACTGGCGTAGATCTTAGGCTCCCAGGGGGAGCCCAGATCTTAACTGCCCTGGCCTTAACCAAAGACCTGGTGCCCTGCTGAACTGAGCCCTGTCAGGGCCCCCAGATCTCCCAGGAGCTCATTCCGTAGGGTCGGGGCCAAGACCAAAAAGGCCTTGGCCCAGGTCAAGGCCAGGCAAACCTTCCTTGGGCCACGAATCTCCAGGAATTGAGCTTTGCCACTTAAATCTGTAGAAATTAACTGACTAGTGTGGTAAGAGAAGGGCACCATGATATATTGATGCTGGGCTGGGGCTAGGATCTAGCAGAGCTGTGTTCACATCCCACTATTTACTGGGGGACTCTGGCCCATTCACCTTTTCTCAGCCTAACCTATCTCAGGGGGCTGTTGTGATTATGAAATCCAGAGGAGAAAACCCATTTGGGGGAATCCAAAATAAACATCCACTGTGAAAAATATCGCTACATTTTTTTAAAACAAGAGTACAGGTAGTTCTCACAGACAAAACGATCACAAAGGTCACAAACAATGATATAATTATATATGTACTGTAGGAAGGTTCTGGCCATGTAATGTTACAGAAACACTTCTGATTTGAACTGTGTAAAATAACTCCTGTAATGAACTGTTTAATCAGTGGTGAGTCCACCAGCATCTTGATTTAAGCCTGTTTGGTGGTCGATCTTCTTCAGAGATTCTTATATCTTCTTTATGCTAAATAGCTCTAAAGTTATAAAATATTCAAGCCAGTCTCAGGGGTCTTTTTTTCCGAACTGGAACGCAGCTTTCTGTTTATTAGCAGGCCAAACACAGACTTGTTTGTTGCTGGCTCCTGGGTCCAACCAATCAGTGATTACCCCTCAAGCACACTTTCCCAACCTGATATTCTTTCCGGCTTTCCCATAATATGAGTCCCACCATCCTTGCTGTGGCAATGAGCAATGCTGGGCCTGACGTATGTTCCATATCTTATGACTGATTCCAAATTAAGGGAGACATGGAAGAAGGACATGCAGGCAGAAGTAAAAAGGAAGAACTGCTCCAGTTCTGGCAGTGGGAGAGCCCAGATGGCTGTCTGTAATTAATCTGGGCTCTGTTTTCCATGTATCATCAAGCCATTAATCCACGAATTGTGGGGTTTAATTGATTAATGCTTTCAGAGTTAGAAATGAGCAATTGCACCCCGTGGAGGGGGGAAAGCACAAACAAACACGGCTACAGTTTGGGAACAAAATAGTACAGTACAATACAAATAATGGGATAGATCCTACCGCTCCATTAAGCAACTGAACTACCAAAATATTTGCATGCCACCTTTTCGTTTGGCACCAGTTTGGAGAAATTCCTTCAGTCTGAGCAGTCTTCCTCCCAGGCCCATAGCCAGAAATTTGATAGAGGGGCAATTTTTTAAAAAGGGAACAGCAAAGAAGCCAAGACCCACACTGGGTTTCTAACCTCCAGGTGAAGGTTGGTGACCTCCCAGAATTGCAATGAATCTCCAGGACACAAAGTCTGTTGAGAGCAAGGGGCAGAGGCAGGGCTAAAAGAGAGGGAGGGAGCTTCCCGGTAAAGCAGGGATTCCCTCCTGTGGCTACAGCCCTGCTTCCTTTAATGAAAATTGTTCTTCGGCTAGAGGAAGACACACAGAAGGAAGGCTCCTTAGATTTGAGGGAAACTATTTGGAAGATAAGAGCCTCTTGTGGCGCAGAGTGGTAAGGCAGCAGACATGCAGTCTGAAAGCTCTGCCCATGAGGCTGGGAGTTCGATCCCAGCAGCCGGCCCAAGGTTGACTCAGCCTTCCATCCTTCCGAGGTCGGTAAAATGAGTACCCAGCTTGCTGGGGGGGTAAATGGTAATGACTGGGGAAGGCACTGGCAAACCGCCTCATAAAAAAGCTGCAAATACCACAGTCGGGGGATGTACTCGTCATTCTCACAAAATGAATGCTCGGAAAGATCACAATGTCTTTTTTTTTTTTTACTCGAATGACTTGCTATTCTGACTTGCTTTCTCGAGATGAGCAGCCCACACACTTCTGTAAATGAACACAAATAGTTTATTATTGGTTTTCAACACTGATATGCTTTTCAGAGGCCCACCTGAGGCGACTGACAAAATAAACTAAGATAACAATCATTACCACCGCAGATCTTAATGATCAACCATTAAAATGCAGCCAGTGAAGCCCAGGGGCACATAAATAAAATCAAAAGCATATAAACAGCATGAATGAATGAATGAATGAATGAATGAATGAATGAATGAATGAATGAATGAATGAATGCTCATATATATTCTCATGCAGTTTATATGCTATATATATATATATATATAGCATATAAACTGTATATATATATATACACACACACATACACCTGTAATGACTTGATTTTCAAAAATAAAGCTTTTAAGAATCAACCTTGCACACAATGCATTTTTGAGCTCATGTTCTGTGCCCCATTTAGTTTCATGGGACTGAAAACTACTGAGAGGAAGTTTGCATCAGCACAATGGGTAACATTCACTATGGTGAATGGCTAGGTAGCCACTGTAGGCACGTGTGCATTATATATGGGCTTGTTTGGGTGCACCCAGAACGTGCTGCACTGAATTAAACTTTCTAGTCAGCCATGAAAAAAGGTGGGAAACATTTGAACAAGAAGAAGGTTCTCTTTCTTTCCCACCTCACTGGTTTAGGGATGATACTCACAATTTGCTAAGAAATTGTGATTCAAACAGAGGAGGGAGCTCACATTCCTCTGGCTACAATATGCTCAGCAGAGACCCTGTATGTGATGTTACACATTCCCTTCCTCCACTGATTGTAATTTATTGTGAATTCTCATGTGGGAAATGCTTGTTCTTTGGGCTCAAAGAGGCTGCTGGGGGAGAAAAAGCATGTTGCCATATGGCATCCGAACAGTCTACAGGGGGCATTACTAGTGTACTCATTTGTTTAAGATATTTCTCTGCCACCTCCCAAAACGAAACAGCTTACAATGAATGAAGACAAAAAACTGTGGTGATGATGTTATAACACAATCTGTAAAATCAGCTGTAAAAAAAGACCCCCCAAAAAAATGGCAGTAGCCCCTCTGCTCAACAAGGTCAAAGGGCTTTCTCCAATGGATGTAGTTCGTAGAATCATAAAATCATAGAATCATAGAGTGGGAAGGGACATCCTGAGTCATCTAGTCCAACCCCCCGCACTATGCAGGACACTCACAACCCTATCGCTCATTCACTGTAACCTGCCACCCCCTTAAGCCTTCACTGAATCAGCCTCTCTGTCAGATGGCTATCCAGCCTCTGTTTCGAAATTTCCAAAGATGGAGAACCCACCACCTCCCAAGGAAGCCTGTTCCACTGAGAAACCACTCTAATAGTCAGGAACTTCTTCCTGATGTTTAGACAGGATTTCTTTTGAATTAATTTCATCCCATTGGTTCTGGTCCATCCCTCCAGGGCAAGAGAGAACAACTCTGCTCCATCCTCTATATGGCAGCCTATCTTCCAGTAGATGAGACACTTCTGAAGTCTGAAGGCAGGCAGCAAAGATTCAAATTTTGCTCAGCAGCGTAGCCAATAGTTGAGCTCTACTAAACTCAGGCGTAAGAACTGCGAGGAGGGAGAAAAGGGCAAGGAAGCACATCTGACCTTGACCGGGGCCAGGGCTTTCTCTGTCCTGGCCCCCACCTTGTAGAACGAGCTCCCGGACAACATCAGAGCCCTGCCGGAGTTAAAACAATTCTGCAGGGCCTGCCAAATGGAGCTCTTCCACCAGGCCTTCAGGCAAGACAAGTGAACACATCCAACTAGAGCAGAGATAATGCTCAAGAAAAACTGGGGAGGGGGGGGGAGAAAAGAAAACATTTATGTGCAGATTTGTGAACAAATCTTGTGATAGCTTTGTGAACTATCGAATTAACCCAAGCTGCATCCAATTAAAGTAAAGTAAAGTAAAGTAAAGTAAAAATATAAATATAAATATAAATAAATAAATAAATAAATAAATAAATAAATAAATAAATAAATAAATAAACAAACAATGAGTTCAGAAAAGGCCCTAGTTAATTGTCTTCGATAGTTTTGAGAAGAGGAATAATTATAGAATATTATATGGGGGCTGAAATTAGTTGACAGATTTGGGGGGTGGGAGAGACTGAAATCTTCTAAAAAAAAATCACCTAAAAACTTACTGTTTCATATTCAGGTTTGATATCCCCTCTCAGCAGCAAATTTTATGTTGACATTTTTTCCCCCTCAAAAAAGAGAGTTAGCTTATTTCTATAACCAATCAGAGTTCACATAGCCACTATGGCGCTGTCACGGTACATGAAGCCATGTGATGCGGTAGTCAGAGTGTCAGATTGGAACTAGAGAAGCCCTGCTTCAAATTCTTGATCAGTTCCAGAGTTCTATGAGTGAACTTTGGCCCATCATTCTTCCCAGCCTCACTGACCTCATGTTAGGAAGAGAAAATGGCAGAGGCAAGGACAACTGATGCCACCCAGAGGCCCTTACAGAAAGAGCTGAGTAGGCAGATTTGTCTGGATAGCAACCCCAGCAAGTATTGACCAAAGGGATGGTTTGTAGTATCTACACAAAAAGAGGGAAAAAAACCTATCCCAAGGCTAATAACGATATTAACAAAATTAATACAGAATGAAGAAAAGAAAAATAGCCCTGAGCAGTTGGATTACTAGCACCCCTACAGTACAGAGCCAAAGGCCCGGGTATACTCTTAACATTTTGAGATTGAATAGAGGTATTGGAAGTACCAATTTTCTCACAAGTGAGAGGAACAACCACTGAGGAAAATTCCCTTTGAAAATGGGAGATATCTGGAACCCGTTTTGGTTGGATGCTACAATAAGCCAACGTAACAAGAAGAAACTTTTTACTTTACTTTTCTTTATCTTGTATTAATTTTTGTTAATATTCTAAGTAGTCTTGGGATAGGGTTTTTTCACTTTTTGGATAGCAACCCCACCAATCATAAGGTCAATGGTGCTTCCTGAACAGAGAATATGTCTGTCTTGTTTTGCGCGCACACACACACACACCTTGAATGATCAACAAAATGGGGGACTGCATTTCACAGGCAGCCATTTTCTTATGTGCAGAAAACACCCACCCATTCCCTCCGACCTCTCAATCTCTGCTCGGTTTTGAAAATAATTATACCCGACCCAGCAGAGGCTGGTAAAAAGGGAGGACTTTTCAGGGAACAATGGTGCAACACAACCCATTCATCAAAAGCCTTGTCAAGCCCATTTTGAGGCAGGTGACATGAGAATAAATAGGCAGCAAACAAAGTTAATCCGCAATTTGGAACACGGTTCTTTCCAAAATAAATACCCTGCAAGAGAGCAGCCCTGCAGGCTGACACTGTTCCCCCTTCTTTGTTTCCTCGCCAGCCACTGGAACCAGGTTTGTTAACTTGACAAGCTCCTTTGAACAAAAGGACAGTCTTTTAGCAATCAGCTTTCCTCAGAAATAACCTTGGCTTTCAAAATGAAAGGATTTCCCTCCCCTTCCCCCAAATGATTAGAGTGTGTAATTTATTTATTTTATTTTGTTGAGGGGATGGGTGGAGGAGAGGGAGAGAAAAAGCAACCTTTAATTCTGTCCAGATAAAGCAGTGGCACTAAATCACTTACAATGGGGGAGCAAAGGTTAAGATAAGGCCCTGTTTGGTTTGTTTCAAAAAGTATCTCAATAATTCCATTAGTGGGACAGAATGAAAAAGGGAGAAAAGTGGCTGAGGAAAAGATAGCGCGGAAATATATTTCCCTGGGAGTTTAACATAAATTTTGTCTGCATAGAATTAGAAGGAACGTTGTGAACAAAAGAGCTTTCTGGGTTTTTTAAAAAAAAAATTGAAAATACATGAATAGTCAGAGCTGAAGAGTTATAACGTGCCAGAAACCACTTAAAAGGTTTGCCCATAAACTCTCCATGCTTGGCTGTGACACTTATCTATTTCGCCTTCCGAAAAAAGTCTGGCACAGCCTGTTTCCCTCTCTGGTCCCCCCCCCCCTTCCTTCCTCTTTGGTCCTGTCCTCCCCAAAGTCTAATCGTTTTTCAAAGAGAAGCAAGCAATACGAAATTAAAAACAGTCAACTTTTTAGCCTTACAGTCAGATCCTCAGGTCTGTGACGCAAGACGAAAAAATAAGAATTGTGCCTGTCTATATGGACTTCAGAACATGTAGCATTGGGATGAAAACTTAGAATAATGCAGATGCTTATTTTAGCCAGCTTGGTGTAGTGGTTAGGAGTGCGGACTTCTAATCTGGCATGCTGGGTTCGATTCTGCACTCCCCCACATGCAGCCAGCTGGGTGACCTTGGGCTCGCCACGGCACTGAGAAAGCTGTTCTGACTGAGCCATAATATCAGGGCTCTCTCAGCCTCACCTCCTTCAGAAAGGTGTCTGTTGTGGGGAGAGGAAAGGGAAGATGAATGTAAGTTGCTTTGAGACTCCTTTGGTTAGAGAAAAGTGGCATATAAGAACCAACTCTTCTTCTTCTTCTTCTAATTACTTTATTTCTTACATTTCTATAATGCCCTCCCTTCTGGCTCAGGGTGGTTTACATGTAACAAGGAGGAAGTACAGCAGAATTCATGAATTCCAGTCTCCCATTGGCCCACCTCCAGATCCAGTTTCTCACCCTCAAGGAACTGAGGAACAGGAGGCAAAATGAGGCCTCCACATAGTGATGCTCTTGTCATTTCCCTTACCCTCTATGATTATGACCAGAGAAACTAGAAGAAGAAACTAGATATCTAGTTTCTAGATATCACCCAGCAGTGATATCACAGCCTCTCTAGGCACTCCCACAAAAAAATTGAATAGGTTTTGCCAAGACAGTGTTGGTATTCCCAGTATTGATGCAACTGCTCTCTCCAAGTCTCTGCGTGGAGAGAAAAGGGTAGGTGGTGAGGTCAGTAGGATGCTGTGGAAGCAGTTTTAAACTCGGCTCTATCTGCCACATCACCTGGACCAAAGATTGCTTATCGGTTCAAGATCACCTCGATACATTGGCTCAAGACCGTATCTACATACTCAAATTATTAATCCACCATAGACTATGTTGGGGGGGGGGGCTCCTCCAGATATGCCAAAAAGTCTTAGAATCATAGAGTTGGAAGGGGCCATGCAGGTCAACTAGTCCAATTCCCTTCCCATTGCAGGGTCAGCCTAAAGCACCCATGATAAATATCTTCTTTTGTGCAATAAAAAAGAAAACTAAGAAACCAGCCCCACATAAACTTATTCATTACACCCTGAGATGCATTTATTGTGCAATCCTGAGGGCTGCTAAAATGAAGGGGCAGGAGCAGAAAGACCCATCAGCCAAAGACTACACAGAGAGGAAAGCAAGCTGACGATGGCAGAATAAAGCACCTATTATTTATCTAACGCAGCCAAATGTACACAGCTAGAATGAGGCCTGGAGGAGCCAACTAGTTTGCAACCACTATCTTCGTCAGTGGCTCTTACCAACTATCACTCATCCAAAAGAATAAATTTCCTATACTGCTTTAAATGGTAGAACACCATGAAATATCTACTGGACCTATTCAGGCCCCTAATTTTAAATTGTGTGTTGGGGATCCTGTGGTCACAGATAGGTCCAGCTTGGTGTATTGGTTAAGAGTGTGGACTTGGGTTGTGCAATTTAGCAGCTGAAGCGGCCGTTCCCTCCTGTAGCAGCCAGTGCCACGCCATGGGTGGATGGCATGGGTGCCAGTTGCCAGTCAACACACCACGCCTCCCCCCCTTGTACCGTCCACGCCTCCCCCCCCTTGTACCGTCCACGCCTCCCCCCCCTTGTACCGCTGGCTGCTACAGGCGGGAGCGGCCACTTAAGCTGCCAAATCGCACAACCATAGCTGTGGACTTCTTATCTGGCAAGGCAAGTTTGATTCCCTGCTCCTCCCCCACATGCAGCCAGCTGGGTGACCTTGGGCTCACAACAGCACTGATAAAGCTGTTCTGACTGAGCAGTAATAACAGGACTCTCTCAGCCTCACCTCCCTCACCGGGTGTCTGTTGTGGGGAGAGGAAAGGGAAGGCGATTGGAAGCTGCTTTGAGCCTCCTTGGGGTAGAGAAAAGCAGCATATAAGAACCAACCTTCTTCAGTGATACCAGGGCTCTCTCAGCCTCACCCCCCTCACAGGATGTCTGTTGCGGTGGGAGGAAAAGGAAAGTGATTATAAGCCACTTTGACACTCCTTCTGGTAGAGAAAAGCAGCATATAAGAACCAACTCTTCTTCTTCTTCAGGCAGCATAAGAAATTTGTTATTTTGGATAAGTGATAGATGTCAAGAGCCCCTGACGAAGATAGTAATTGAAAACAAGTTCGCTCCTCCAGGGCTCATTCTGGCTATGTACATCTGGCTGGGTACGATAAATAAGAGGTGCTTTATTCAGGCATTTGCTTGAGGTTGACCCAAACCATCACTTCCAATTGGCCCCCAAGCCCCCCCCCCACTACGACTGACACTAATCAGCCTTACCCACTGGGTCCCAGTAAGAGTTGAGCTGAGGCTCTTGCAATTTCTATTTTCTAATGTTATTGTTATGATCATGTTAAGTTATTATTGTTATAATGTTATTACTCGTATCACCTATTATCATATGTTATCTGTTTTGGGTAGGTAGGTAGGTAGGTAGACAGACAGACAGACAGACAGACAGACAGACAGACAGACAGACAGATAGATAGATAGATAGATTCTGCCATTGTCATTTTGGTTTTCTCTCTTCAAAGTGAAGGGACAAGCTGCCAGTGCAAAAGCAGAGCCATTGGTCTGTTCCTTAAAAGGAACCTGCAAAAGCTGGGGAACAGGCTGTCTCCTTGGCAGACCCCAGCAACAGCATCCTCAGACATCACACGGAAGAGCAGAAGAACCAACAGCTGTCCCTGGAGATGGCCCAACAGTGTTAACTGTCAAGTATCACAATCCTTTTACTCAAAACAGGTCCTCTTTAGAGCTGAACAGATAGAGTGGGGATGAACAAGGGGCTAAAAGGGGGGGTTGCCCTGCTTCCCTCCATGTTGCTGTCTTCATGGATTGTGTTTTCAGTGAATAGGAACGTTATTTGTAGCAAGAAAAATGATTAATTGCACTATTAATATTTCACTAGTTCACACACTGGAGTGAGTGATTGGCTGTGGTTTGGAGACATAAACTCATGCCTACCTTTTAGATTTTTTTCTCTTGTATCTATTTCAGAGGGGGAGAGTGGGAACAATCTGGAACAAATATAATTATCTGTCAAATATGTGTGAAATATATATTAAAGCCCAATCAATGAGAAAACACAACTTGCACATTAAATATAAGGCCAGTAAAATAACTATTTTTATCATTCTGGTAATAGAAAACAAAAAAACTTGCAGAAAACTAGATCCCGATTAAGAATAGGTCTACTATCGCCATTGTAAAAATAGGTTTACTTCTCTGGATGGCACACATAAGTAACCTCAGCTGTGTAGAACATTACTTATTCACATGCAAATGTTTTTGATCCATAATTAGTTCTGTTAAAAAGTTAGACAAAATCTGAGCAATTCACATTGCAATCCTAAATAGAATTGCACCTATCTAAACCCATAAACATACAAAGATTTGGAAGGGCATAATTCATTTTAGGATTGCATTGTAAAGTTCATTAAATTATATTTTTGATGTGGAACACATCTTCTGGTGTGCCTCCTGTGATGGAAATGGGTATGGACATTACATCCATAGGGAGTGCGCCAGAAGGCATGGGGAGGCTGCAAGCAGAGGAGGCTAAGGCTGTGGCCAAGGTGCTGGCTGCAAAGCCATGGGACCACTGCGGCGCCACCCCAAAACCCATGGGACCACTGTAGGACTAGGTGCTGAAGCTGGCTGGAGCCACCCTGCAACCCACATGACTGCTACAGGGTGAGGAACCACCCCTGATGCTGCTGGGGTTGCGCACTATAGCCATTAGGGCACTGCCCATGCAGCCAGAGGAGGCCAGGGCAGTCCTGCCATGACAGGTAAGGAGGGAGGGAGAGAGGGGAAGGAATGTCTGTGTGTCTCTGTCTGTCTGAGAGTGTCCAGGAAGCTAGGAGGAAGGAGGGAATGGGGAGGTGGAGATAGGAGGAGGAGTCTCTCTCTCTCTCTCTCTCTCTCTCTCTCTCTCTCTCTCTCTCTCTCTGTGTGTGTGTGTGTGTGTGTGTGTGTGTGTGTGTGAGGGAGGGAGGGAGGGAGGGAGGAACCAAACAGTCCCAGAGCAGGTATGTGTTCCACTTTCATTTTATTTCTGCCAGTCCTTTTTTTACTAACCACTTCGGACCATCAA
Source organism: Paroedura picta (assembly GCF_049243985.1). Taxonomy (NCBI): domain Eukaryota; kingdom Metazoa; phylum Chordata; class Lepidosauria; order Squamata; family Gekkonidae; genus Paroedura; species Paroedura picta. The sequence goes on from NC_135373.1 coordinate 34,585,195, forward strand.
AAATTTAACCAAGATATCTTTAAAATGCTTAATAGGGTGCTCTTAATAATAATAATATTAGAAATAATAATAATCCTGTTTTGTGAAGTTGCAACTGATTTATGGCAGCACCTCAAGGGGGCTGTGTAGCAAGGAAGTGGTTTGCCATTGCCCTCCTCTGCGTAGCAATCCCTGTCTCCCATGCTTGTCTCCCACGCAAGTACTAATTATGGCCAACCCTGCTTAGTTTCCAGACATTGGGTTGGTCTGAGCTTGTACTATAAGACATAGACCAAATACTGCCTGTCTAATATGTCACTCAGTCTGACGGAACCGACAAATCTGACGCTCAATATAAACGGTTGCTGTTATTCTGCCTTTTCTAGTACATCGGGTACAATTAAATTATGCTTGCTAATTATATTGTCTAACTCTTTAATTTTCTCAGAAATGGTGGTTTCTTTCTCCTTGATTAAATTCATTGTTCTAAATAATCCAATTTCTACTTGGTCATTCTGATTCTTTTCATTTTGGGAAAATCTATGGTCATCTGTAGATAGACCCAGTGTTGCTTATGCAACTTCTTGTTTATTTTGCCAAAAACTTTAATTTATTTTAGAAACTTTCATGAAAAAAATACTCGGGGAACTTGATCATAGTTTCTATCTATCAGCCTCTTTTATTCCGCTCTTCCTTTAAGGAGCTCAGCAAGATATAGATGTTTCTCCATTCTTTCCTTCCGCTATCTTCACAATAAACCTCACAACAACCTTATTAATTTTGTTGGGTAGTGGGGGGGGGGGGGTGTGGAGAGTGAGTAGCCCAAAGTCACCCAATGAGCTTCCTTAAAAAGTGGAGATTGAAACATAGAGCTCCCTAGATTTAGGACTTTTCTGCATCAGTTGTTCCTTCTATTTTCACAGTGAATTCCCATCTGATTATTTTGTCATTTCTACATGTGATCTCAGTTTCCAAGCAAATGTCCCTTGGGTTTCTCCCCCCACCCCCCACTCCCCCATTGCTTTTTGACCCTTCAGAGCTCAGGATGCATTCCATTTGAGGTTTCTTTTGCTTTTTCAAAGTCTTATTCCAGTGGGTTTTTTCAAATGTTTTGCCCTAAAGCCAGAGTTATAACAAGACAATCAATGAAGTGCTAGGACATGCTCTGCCACATCATCATCATCATCATCATCATCATCATCACCATCATCATTATTATTATTATATTTAGATTTAGATTTCTAGCCCTCCACTCCCAATGGCTCGTGTTGGGTTACAACATGTATAAAAAACCCAATAAAACACTCCAATAAAATTCCACTAAAACCAACTAGAACAATCCCAAAATGTCCCGAAGCGGCGGACTAAATCTAAATAAACTCACCTACTATCCACCAAGGGGGGTGTGGGGAGGATGACCATAGCCTGAATACTTAACCTATTTCCCATTTTTTACACTGATTTCCCATCCCTGCCCTGCTTTTTCATCCCCCCCCCCCAAATATATAGCCCTGTCTGGAGAGTTAGACAAAATCTGGTTGAGAACTCTGTGTATGCTTCCAATTGTAGAGAGAGGGGTGTCAAGCAGGCACACATCCCCAGCCACAGTGATAAATTCTTCCTCAAGAAAGCAGGCACAAATGCAGTCAAGGAAACAATGAGACCAAGTTGGCAAGGGCGAAAAAGGCCAGGCTGGCACTCATATGGCAGTGGGGCTAATCCCTGCTTCCACACGATGTCAGTGCTGGCCCAGCCCTGTCCCAGGCCTGATGTGGTTTGGAATGTAGAAATATCAATTTTGCCATGGGGGCCAATGGGACCTCTCCAGGTCAAGGCCTGTGGGTACAGGTAAGAGCTGGGCCTTCCCCCTCCTACTGTGTCCCAGAGGGGACAGAAAATCCCCCACTCGGCTCTGCAGCAGTTTGCCCGCCTCTTTGTAAAAACCTTGTCATCTTTGGTGGTCTCTCTCCAAGTAACCAGGGTTGACCTTGCATAGCTTCCTAAATCTAATAAAATCAGGCAAGGACACTGTTTACAGCACTACTCTAATTCTGTAATCCTGTTTTATAACAGTATCGATTGAATACTGCTCTGACTGCATTGTTTTTAACTGCGTAACCCACCCTGTATCTCAGTTAGAAAGGTAGACTACAGAGGAACTCAATAAATAAACAGTTTGGCAGCACTCCAAGTACTAGCTCATATTATGGTTTTGAGTTGAGAGGAGATGCTCCTTGTGAAACTTTTTAGCAATGTCAAAGAAGAACCACATCCTTTCAATGATGTTTCATGGCTTACTTAAAAAGGAAGTGAAATTGTTCTATCTTTCAGAATGAAGGTAGTCCTGATCCAGGAAACATTGGCCTTGCAGGCGTATTATTGATTGGTCGTTGATTGTTGGAGAAATAGCGCCTCACAAACAATCATGCAATTCCTTCTCAAAATTGTGCATTGTATTTTTAACATCTGATTTGAGTCCACTTTATTTTTGCCATCAAGTCACAACTGACATGGTGGTCCCGATTTGCCATTGGCTGCAGCTGCATAGTGGCCCTGGTATTGTATGATAATCTCCATCCAAATACTATAACCAGAAGTGGTCCTGCTTAACTTCTGAGATATCTTGATATTGGGCTATCCTGGGCCATCCAGTTCAGATTGCTTATCCCCTTGCAAATTAATGACAGTGGAGAAGCTGTCCAGTACCGTCATCTTGGCATTATGATCGTAGAAGTACCCATATTTCCTCTAGCATCTGCTTTTGAGAAGAATGACTGGAATGAGGAACAACTGCCTCCCAATTCCAGGACATCTGATGATGACTGGCCCAGCAAATCACACTCCGTTCTGCCAAGGACAACAGCCAGCCTTGGAAGATACTCCCCCATGCAAAAAAAAAAAATGGCATGCCTAAAAGATCAATTGCACCTCAGTTTTATTGTGAGCAGAACCAGAGATATGAGTTTCCAGCCAAGAACTTAGATGTTAGGGACTGTAGTAGACCAGAGTATGAACTTCTTCCCATCAGGTGAAGAAGCCAAAGTCTTGGAGGAAGAAGCGACTAGGCAGTGACCACCAATGCAGAAGAGGGCAGTGACCACCAATGCAGTTTAAATACCTCCAGGAGCCTACTTTGATTGGCAGGAGGATCACCAATCCTCTGAGTCAGCTCACTCACTCTAAGATACAGTCCTGTCTCCTGAGGAGGGCTTGGACTCTGGATAGGGTATCCAAGTTCCAGGTGGCACCTGACAATCTCAAGCTGTTATGATTGAGCTGTGGACAACCACGATTAGTTCCCCTAAAGAAAAAAGCTGCTTTGGAAGGTGGACCGTGGCATTATAACCCACTGAAGTGTCTCCCTTCCCCCAGTCCCACCCTTCCAGAACTCCATCCCCCACCCCCAAATCTTCAGGTATTTCCCGACCCAGACCCAGGAATCCTAACCCTGAACCCACCACTCCAAGACTTGCTGCTGAACCAGAGATCTCTCCCCACCAGCCTCTCAAGCACTGAACCACCTCATCCCTGACACGACACTCAACCACAACTGGGTGGGGCATCTTCCCCTACTGGCAGCTTGCTCATGTGTCTCCATCTCCTTGAAAGAGCATTTAAGGCCTTGTTCTACCATCAGCATTTGCTAGGAACTTCTGCCGCGACACCGTTGTCTGCAGATGCCGTGTGCCGACTCCTGCCTTTGCTCCTGGACCTCAGCTTTGAGCACGATAAGAACTCACCTTCCTTGCCTGCATGCGGCACCATTTTTGTGATCTCAAGTCAGCTGCTTTATCTCCTCGAGTTTTATCTCCCCGTTTCCAACCTCCAGGGTGATAAGTAGCAGACAAATTACTTTGTATTTAAACTTTCCCTTTCTCCATCACGGCAATTTCCTTCTCAATTCTTCCTCCCTCCCTTTCTTTTTTTGAATAACCAGAGATCAACAACTGCAGAAACACAAGAATCAGCTCCCACTATACACCCACATATATATATATAATGTAATATCACCTTGCATTTTAGTCCCTGTAAAGAAGCAGCCAGCACCAATGATTTGGGCTGAATTATGTCAGCTCAGCCTGTATATATTGTCAGCCTGTATATATATATTGTCGGTGCTTCATAATTCATTAATCGTAGCTTTCTGCTGTCAGGATCAACATGTACCTCTCGGCTTGCGATGACAGTAATGCATAAATGCTTTAGAGAGCTAGGAAATATGGGTAAAGATGCTTCTTAATTGTTCTGGGATTTCAAGGGCTGTTTTTTAAGATGTCGCTGATGGTTTCTGAAAGATTATCATTCCTTTTGGCACAGGCTTCCCTGCTAACAACCCCCCATCACCATCTTCAGTGTTACCAAAGTGCGTATAACAAAACATGGAATGAATTGTGATCATGGATGAATTAATCACTGCCTCACAAAGTCAGTTTCCTAAATATTTGATTTGAAATTATCTCCCTTGGTGGATCTAAAGGAGGGATGAATTGAGTGTATCAATGGAGAGCTGTCACCTATCATTTTGCTAAAACAGCAATACTTGCAGTTGGGGGACATGGATCAGGGCAGTGGCATTGGGTAAGGAGAGCTTAACTCTTCCTTCTCCCATGCACTATTTTCCTGGTCAAAATGTTGCTGGCTAGGCTTCTGTAGAGAAAAAAAGGCAGATCCTAGAGCAGTGGTTCTCACCTTGGGGGTCAGGACCCCTTTGGGGGTCGAATGACCCTTTCAAAGGGATCAAAGCAGGGTAAGCAGCTTGGCGGGGGGGGGGGGCATCCACAACAGTCTTGTGGGGTAAATTGAGATAGAGCATTTGTCTGTCTGGAACAGCAGAAAAGAGCCAGATCGGCATGGTGGGACAAGAGGCAGAACTGAACTGAGAAACCCCGGAAAAAACCAATTTATAGACAATCATGAACAATGGATCTTCACGCCAGTTGTCAGTTTTGGTTTAATTTTTGTGAAATAACACTTGCATAATTTTATGGTTGGGGGTCACCATCACGTGAGGAACTGTACTAAAGGGTCGCAGCATTAGGAAGGTTGAGAACCACTGTCCTAGAGTGAAAGGACCTGGCCAAAGTAATGGTGGTGGTAGAACATTCCATCCAGTTGCAAACTATTCAAGACAAGAGATGGTGGTTTTCCATTGCCTGCCTCTTCATAGCTACTCTGGATTTCCCAGGTGGTCTCCTGCACAAGTACCAACAAGAGCCAGTCCTGCTTACCTTCAGAGATCTGATGAGATCAAGGTGGCCTGGGCCATCCAGTTCAGGACCAAGTCATGCCTCCTGTCATCTCCTTCAGGCCTACTCAGAGAGAGAATGCTGGTAAGAAATACAAGTTGCTTTCACTCCTGGCAGCTCCCCCATTGACTTTTTGCACATTTTATCCCAGCCCTTCTCCTTCAAGGCAGCATACATGGTTCTTCTCCTTCTCCACTTTATGTTCACAACAGGCATTAACTCAAACAGTGCTTTGAGGTCACCTAAGTAGTTGAAGCACTAAGTAAGTTAATAATGACTAGTTAAATCCAGGCAGGATAGAGAGAGTGCAGATATTTACAAAATTTACTTGTTGCTACTATACTGGTTTTATTAAAGCCATTGATCCACCGCAGAGAGTAGAAATGTGGAGGAACTTTTGATCTTTCTAACCTTGATGTAGAGCTTGAACAAACCACAGATACTTCTGGGCCACCCAAATGCATCAGGATGCTGGAGGCAAAGTTGAATTCATACACTTGTACCATTATCCATCAGCATTTCACAGATGATAACAAATCCTCCATCCTGAGTTCCTGTTGCCTGCTGCTGCTCCAAGCAGAGACGGGGGAAAGATACAAAACACGCCGGGATCATTAAGTATAATGTCATCACTTTCATGAAAAACCCAGAAGTGATGTTGGTAGATCTAGGAATCATTAGAAACTCTATGGTTTAGCTATAGAGTTTCTGGTGATTCCTTGAGCTACCACCATCACTTCCAGGTTTTCCCCAGAAATGACATCATCGCACTCATGATGTCACCCCCAACCTTTCCAACAGTTGCTTAGCCACCACTGCTCGATAGGGAGACAAGAAAAACCCAGGCGGAAATGGCTGTTATTTTGACAGCACAATGTGGCGTCTCAGCTCCAAACTAGAAGTGACATTATCACATTGAGGCTCTGTAAGGTAATGGCAATGGAATGGAATTTTGTGAGTTTGACTCCCTGGCCTTGGGATAAGATAGTTACCAGCAATTCCCTTGTAGGAATATTTCACAGCTGTATGGAGACAGATGGGGCAAGCAGCATATGGTGAAGTGAGAGAGAAAGCCTTTGATCACTGACACAGGCACTTTGGTTTCTTCTTGTGTTTTGGTAAACTGCAACTGAATTCCAGGGGATCGATGGGCTGTTTTGACAAAGGATTGTCATTGGCTATATTTGGTTGCGGGACACAGTCTACTGATGTAACAGAATTGATTTTTTTGCTATATATTCCCACTGCCATGTAAGGAGTTCATAGTCTGACAAAGAGTGCTTGCACTCAAAAGCTCACGCCCTGAATAAATCTTTGTTGGCCATAAAGGTGCTACTGGACTCTGATTTTATTAGGATTCTCCTGTGGTTTACTAGGTTCACATGGAAAATGTTGGTGTACCATTGGAGCAATGGAAAAATTGGATTTTCCCACTCTACTGAACCTCTTGCCAGTTGCCAGTGCTCAGCTGGCCACCCTAGTTGTATCTTCCCTGTTCTCATTGAAAGGATTATTGGCTAAGATCCCTCTTCCTATTAGATATTGCTGAATGCCATGTTGTGTTGCCTATAAATTGTATTCATTTGCTCAGCAACAGATTGTCTTCCTCTGCTACTAAGAATGTTTTTGTTTTGTTTTGTTTCGTTTTCTCAGTTAAAAATATGTTCGAAAAACACATTGATCCTCTGATCTCATGTATTTTTTGGAATTCATCCAAGTGACACATGGACACTCCTTGACTTGAATCCCAATCAGATCACAAACTGTGAGCAGCATCTTTGACTACTACTAAAAACAAAACAAAAAAAAGACTGCTTTTATCAAATACTTGAAATTGTTCAAAGCAATCCTGGAAATGCATTCAAGTGTACATTCTTGTGGTACTTTCCCAGGACTGTCACTAACCATCCATTTTCCTGATTGTCTTGATTCTGCTGGAGTGGAAGGGCTAGGGGAAGGCGGAAACCAATGTATGGTTCTGAATTATTTTTATTATGTATGATCTTATGTAAGGGGATTGTTTTATCTGTTTATGGGGCTTTATTTGGGTTTTCACAGATGATTGTTACCCGCTGAGAGCCTTTGTGAATCAGCAGGCAATAAATTGAACAAACAAACACATGTATGAATGAACGAACGAACGAACGAACGAACGAACGAACGAACGAATGAATGAATGAATGAATGAATGAATGGGGATTCTAGCCTCTAGATGGGACCAGAGGATTCTCCAGAATTATAGCTCATCTCCAGACTACAAAGATCAGCTTCTGTGGGGAAAAGTGATGCTTTGGAAGGCAGATTCTATGGCTTCCTGTCCTCCCCAGGCTCCATCCCCAAATTGACTCCCTGAGTTTCCTAACCTGGATCCCAATCTGGGTCTGGCAACCTTACCCCACATCCCCCGCTGCTGGCCGGGAAGGACCTGGTAAACCAACTCTTAATTAAGAACCTAACTTTTCACGAGAGCAAATGAAAGGATGTTGCAGAAGGAGGTGTGTGTGTTTGTTTTATAGCTGAAATCTTCTTTCGATGCATCTCCAGGGCTGAGGAAGACTTTCTTCTCAAGCTCTTGGAGAACCACTGTCAGGAAAAAGTAGAAGCCCTGAGCCCGACAGGCCAAGGGTCAGGTTCAGCTGAGGGCAGCTTCAGAAGGATGTCCATCAGATCTTCTCTTCCCTCTACCTTGGCTGCCTACTTTGAGGTTCCTCTGTGGAAGCTACATTACGCTTCGAATCAAGCGCTTGACCCTGAATCGTCGTTTCCGAATGTTACACAGGATGCGCTTTTGCTCCCTTAATGATTAGGAAGAGCTCTGTCAGTGGGTAGCGGCAACCCCCTGCTTCCCCGGCTTGTTTTGCAGTGCAATAAGGTATGGGTATAAATCACAGATCTGATACCGGGGAGCACACGAGCTTGAAACATACATTTTTTATGAAGAACATTTGCTCTGATTTATAATGCACGGGGCTTTGAATTAGTCTAGCTTGAAAACGGAATCAAATCTTTCCATCAAATCTCTCCTTCCCCCCCTCCCCCCGCCTTTGCCTTATGAATGGTTGAACAGGGTCATAATGGAATGCCAATCAGCCATTGATCTTGCCAATAGGCAATTCTGCAAAGAGCCGCTCGGAACATAGACTCTGTGATTAACTGAAATGAAGTGTAAAACTGTATTTTGCTTAAACCGTTTCCAGCGCCTGCTGAGTCCTGGCTTGATGCGTGCTCCCCCCCCCTTCCCCACAGCCCCTGTTAAGCGAGGAGGTGGGGGTAGGTGAGCATCTCTCTCAAAAAACCATTCAGCAGAAGGAGCAGCACCGATTGTTTCTACCCACCCGCCTTACATTATCTGATCCGAGCAATTGTTGCAAGCACAGAGACGTTGGCGCATTGCTACATGAGTCACTTGAACATGCCTTTTACTGAATCAGGACATTGGCCTACCAATGTCAGCACTGTCTACTCCAGGTGTCCTCAGCCTTTTTGAGTTTGTGGACACCTTTGGAATTTTGACAGTATTTACTGGGAACAGGTGCCACATGGCCACCATGAATGGCTGCTACAGGAGGCGGAGCCAGTCACAAAATGGCCACCTCAGTTTTCTCTCAGTCACACAGTGGAGATCCTTGTACTGTGGGGGCAGCCACTGCCAAAGCAACATTTTAGAAATATCTGCACAACCAATGGAATTTTCAGTGGCCAATCAGAAGCCTTCTTAGCCAAAAGCCCCACTTGGCTGCTGCCAAAGCAACATTTTAGAAATATCTGCACAACCAATGGAATTTTCAGTGGCCAATCTGAAGCCTTCTTAGCCAAAAGCCCCACTAGACCCTAGTCTATGCAGATTAGTAGCAGGCAGCTCTCCAGGGGCTCAGTTGATGATCTTTCTCATTGCCTACTACCTGGTCTTTTTAACTGGAGATGCCAGGCATCTTGGCACTTCCCACTCTCCAAACAGATGCTCTCCACCAAGCCACAGACCCTGAATGTTTAGAATAGGTCAGTCAGCTCTTCCGCTAGGTGGGAGGTCTGTGATAAAGTCCATAGGAATATCTTGACTTTCATTGTCACCTGCCTGATCAATGACTTCTCCACTTCTGACACAACCAGGCGGGGGAGAGAATAAACCATGCAAAGCTAAAAATAAACAAGCATTAGCAAACTAGCTACAGGGACACATAAAACTTGCATGGTAGATTTAAAAAATGGACTGTAAGGGAACATTTCCTCATTTTCCCCAGTGCACATTAATCCACATTGTGCTTGTCATTAAAAAAAGAACCAATCTCCCTTTATCCCATATGTCTATGAGCAAGATGCTACAAAGAAATAATAAGGTGTTATTTCTTTACGAAACATGCTCATTATAATAAGGTAACAGCTTATAGAGGTAAAAAAAAATTGATTTAGGATATTTGTATACCCCTTCATTTTTCCTGGCACAGTCTGGAGGACCTTCAAATCTGCTCACTCAATGCAGATTTGTTTCTGATGCTAACTTAAATCTCGTACAGAATATAGGAAGCAAGAGGCTACTAGCCATGGTGACCAAAAGAAACTTCCACAAAGGCAAAAAAAAAAAAATTAGCAACGCTGAGAAGGCCTTTTCTTCTGTGCCTTGTTTTTGTCAGCCCTCCAGAGAAGCGAGATGACCACTGTGTGAAATAGGAGACAGATCTGATCCAACAAAGCTGTTCTTATGAGGAGGGGAATGAGGGAGCATATTCTGGTGTGGCGATCAAGATGGTATAAAATCAGGAAGAAGTACACAAAGGAGAAAAACAGGACATAAGCAGGTCAGGTACCACCAAAGACTAGAGCTAATTGTGTGAAGAGCCACCATTTCCATAGCCTTGAATAGCTAGGATTTCTCATTACGTTTTTTTCATCAGCAGGGGCATTTTTCCAAAGTTTATATGAGTTCCACAGAGTGACTTGTTGCCACCAAAGCTTGCCCTTGCAATCACCATTACCATAACCACCTTGCAAGGATCTCTTCCCATCCAAGAGACTGATTTAGGGTGATCTGCATGGGCAGTTTACCCTAGTTTTGAGCCTGTGTTGTAATCCTAGATTTTAAGGCAGGGACTCTGGTGAAGCCATCCTTGAATTGAATGAAGAATCCTTCCATTCGGATCCTGGTGGCAGGAGTCTGTCATCACCAACCTAATCATTAGAAGATATATATGTAATCTAATGGTGTGCACTGGGATTATTTTTTCCTTGATATACACTCAGAATGTAGAGTTCTATGGAGACAGAGCATCTTTCTAGTCTTATCCCAGAGTGTTTTCCAGCTGAAGAGTGGAACTATAACTGCGAGGAAGACCCAAAATGAACTTTTATACAGTCTCATTTTTGGTATGTATTTATAGCTGTTAATAATGGTTTATTCTACATATATGCAGCATTGTCAGTTGTACACTAGTAATAACAGCCTTAATTCTTTGCAGTCTTCTGTTTTGCTCTGTTTGAATTGTTTGCTTTGAGGGCCTTTCCTTTGTTCCTTTTCCTTTAAAATGACTTGAAATCAGTTTAAATCTGTTGTGTAGTTGCGGCAACGTGCTATAATGGCAGACCTCCTGTGGATCCCTGCTGTTGCCCACCACTGCTTTGAACAGCAGTGGAAGAACATCCTTTCAAAAAATCAATAGCTGGTATATCATTTTTAATACAATCTGGGAGTGACAATGGATAACTCTAGAAACTGACAGAAACTCGTTGGTTTTACTATAGAGTTTCCAGGGATTCCTAGAGCTACCCAGTGTCACTTCCACATAGTGGTGTTGCCAACATCACTAATGTCACATGACCTCTCCAAGTCCCTATCCCTCAACCCTACCCTAAAGCTCACAAGTCCTAATCAAGCTGTACCTAAGCAAGATCTTCCAGTTAGGACCAAGCACATAATAATAATAATAATAATAATAATAATAATAATAATAATAATAAGGGAGGGGTTCAGGTACATTGGAACCCAAATTATCAGTATTTCCTGACATTCCCAAATCCCAATACCAAGTAACACAGCCAGTAAACAGTCACAATGTGCTGTAAGAAGCACCCAACAGCAGGTCCTAAAAAGAGGTGCAAGCTGAACAGTGGTGAGTTTCCCTGTCCCCCTGGGGTTCATCCCAGTGACACTGGGGAACCCCCACCAGGGGCTCCAGCTAAAGGTGCACATCATATTACATTTCCCTGTAACCCATGTCAGTAACTGTGGAACCATCCTTACCTAAGACTTATAAGAACGTGCATGTTGTTCTCTAGTCCAGCCTTCTCAAATGTGCCCCTCCCCTAGATCAGTCTCACCTGGCACCTGCCTCTCCTGTTCCATTGTTTGTGGATGAACACATGCATTATGAGGTAAAGAACATCCTGGACTCTCACCTTTGGCATGGGAAGCTGTTGCACTTTTGTGGATTAGAAGGAATTCCCAGAGGGTGAGTGAGAGTGAGATGATGCAATGCATGTCCCCTCCCCAAAGCTTGTTTGGGCATTCCATGTGCAGTCGTTTTTCAAACCAGTTCTAGGGTGACAAGGGGAGGGCATTTTTGGATGGCTGAATGTCAAAACCATGATTGATGTTTTGCCATGTAACCTGGTTTTCATTACTTGCATACTTCTGCCAGTTAACTGTGTCCATAGTCCCTGTTACCACTTTGATCCTTTAGCTAGCCATCCTGCCTTAGATCTTAGTTGTGAATGACCGTCCTTCCTGTTTCATCTCTCCCCCCAACCAGGCATTGCCTGGGAAATGCTATCTCAAAGGCCTTGAGCACCATAGACTGTTTTTTGTCAAGGACTGTTTGTGCCCAAACGGTTTGGCACTGGGAGGGCTGTGGGCAATGGCTAGATAAAGGGTCATTAACTTTGAATCCCCAGTCTTAGCAAGGACCTCATGGTGATCTGTTTATTATTTCTTCAATAAACAGCTTTCTTTCTCCAAATGAAGCTTGATAATTGGGGGTAATCAGAGATTCTCACACTAGTCAAGACCGTAGAATTCGGAATGGCAGAACTGGCCTAACCCAGCAACTTCTTCCACTAACAGGTGGGGAAATGTGTCATTGGCCAGCCAGCTGTCTCCTCCTCTAAGGATGAGGAAATGGGAAAAAATCAGGCCCTGCACTGGTGGAATGCCTGTCTTAGCCTTTTTATTTCCTCAGAAATCACTGGGGGGCAATCAAGAACATTTTCTAATGGAAGTTTAGACGGTTGCAAGGCATCAGTCCTCTCCTCATAGAATATACTTAAAATATATTGATGCCATGTATGGAAAGGGATAGATGACATAGTAGAAGAATCATTATGAAATGCTCTGGAAATTATTGACCAAAGTTGCCTAGAGTCATTAGAAGTCATGGCCCAGATAATCTGTTCCCATTACAGAGGAAATGGGATCTCCAAAAGTTCAATATTGGTGATAAATAGTTCATATATGAATTTTCAAGTCCTTGCATTTCTTGTCAAATCAGCCATCTGGATGAATCTTCCCTATTTTATTCTGCCCATTTGGATGTTGCTTTACGGCACAAATTCTATAAGACATTTAAGTCATCAAATGCTTGGGTAATTTCTAGAGGACAATTATTATTTTTCAGAATCAATTACAGAAAACTCTAAGTTCCAAGCAAGTTTTGGTTTTAAATAATTGTTGAGTCTTTTGAATTGAATCAGTAGATCCACGGCCATGGCCAAGAGCTCAGTGGCCTACGCATCTGTTGAGTAAGCCTACTCATCAGTGCGCTAATAGCATCAGTGCCATACAAGTAATTACATCCATCAGTTTTGCAAAGGAAGAAGAAGAGCTCGGTTTCTTGCAATTTTTTTTTTGTTTTGCACCGTGTTTGTTACTACCTGAAGGAGTCTCCCAACAGCTTACAATCACCTACCCTTCCTCTCCCCACAACAGACACCCTGTGAGGGAGGTGGGACTGAGAGAGCTTTGAGAGAATTGTGATTGGCCTAAGGTCGCCCAGATGGCTGCACGTGAAACGGAGTGGGGAATCAAACGCGGTGCATCAAATCAGAATCGGCTGCTCTTAACCACTACATCAAACTGGTTCTCAAGAGAGCAGTGTGAAGCTGATTTGTGGTGGAGGGAAACAATTGCCTCTCCTAAGGGTGCCTCTTAAATGAGTCTATGGGAATCAGGATCCCAGTCAGCTGTGGAGGAGCACTGTAGACTGATGTTCCTGCATGCAAGAAACATTTTACAGCAAGGCCGAGCTGCAGGCAGCCAAAAGGCTGCTTCTTAAGCTTTTATCACAGCAGGGTGACATTGACAACCAATGAACTATCCCTTTTCTCAGCAGTAAGGAATGGATTAGTATCAAAATCCTTCCTTGCGTGGCCATCCCTCCCTTGGCTAGGCTTTCCATAGATTCCCATCACACTAAGCACAGTTTACATTAGAGAGATCTAAATGGGGCCCAAGAAATTGCATAAAACGGAACAGCGTGGCTAAGAGCAAAAACTCTTTTATTCCTAGCTCGGCACTTGCGATATCGCTGAACAAACACCGATGGCTCTTTATCACAGAACAAAGTTGGAGCCCTTCAAGACCAAAGCTTACACCCAGAATGAAACTTTGTGGGTCTTAATTTGGTGCCACGGGACTCACACTTCGTTCTGCTGGTTCCGACCCACACAGACAGTTTCCTCACCAGAGACTACAGGCTGGAGTTTGAGCTGGAACAGGTTGCCTGCCTCTTCCTGCTCCCACATGAGGGAGAATTTGACCCGGTGCACCTTGTCCACCCCAGATTTGTGCTCTCACATGGGAGCCAGGTCAGTGAAGCTCCCAGTGCAGAAACGGCCTACAGTGACTCACCAGAATCTATCTTGAATTCCCAAACATTTACCAGACTGTGAACAGCCACAAAGAAATAGGTCATGTCACAGAATATAGTTAGGGTGGCTAACACTGGGTTGGGAAATTCCTGGAAATTTATTGGGTGATTCTTGAAAAGGGTGGAGTCTGAGGTTGGTACGGAGCTCAGTAAGGATGTGATACCATATGGTTCACCTCTGAAGCTGCCATTTCCTCCAGGAAAACTGACATCTGTCATTTGAATACAAACTATATTTACAGATCTCCAAGACCCACCAGGAAGTTGGCAAGCCAAGGTTGCCTGGAGAAAAGTGTCTTGGTCTTTTCATAGAGGTTTAATGCATTGAAATGGGCTTTTCAGTACATGGAGGTCAATAATATCACCTGACAAATAACATCCCATAAAAGGGCAGTTGGCAAACCTATGCTACATCCCATCCTTAGACTAGAGTTGTTTCCAGCATGTACAGCCAGTGTACAGTGTCTCCTTGATTTTTCTTTTATATATACCTGAATAACCCAGGCAAAACTGATCTCACCAGCTCTCAGGGTTGGCCCTGATTAGTATTTGGATGGGCAACCACCAATGAAATCCAAGGCTGAGACACAGATGCTGACAATGGCAAACCACCTCTGAATTTGTCTTGAAACCTCTATGGGTTTTCCAGAAGCTGGTTGTGACTTGACAGCCCTTTCCACCACCAACATATCATAGTCCAAGTCAAATTTCATTGGCCATCACAAGATCAAACGCACAGTGAAATTGTTCAACACAGAAGATTAGTTCAAAACAAATACAGATCTATCATGGTTATCAACTAAACAGAGTCAAAATTACATTGAACCCATACGCTCTGCTCATCAGCCATTTAGAAAGTCGGCAGCATTTGCCGCAAGGCTGTCTCGAATCTTTCTCGTGGCCAATGCAAAGGTGGCAACCCTTTGTGTCACAAATGGATCCGTATCAGAAAGCAAATACCTTAATTTATCGTGAGCTGAAAAACTGCCCCTGGAATAATTTTATTTAGAAATTTCCTCCTTGGATCTGTGTAAAGTGCACATTCCAATAGAGAGCGTGGAAAATCTTCAGCTATTGGGTTCCCACAGATAAAGAGACGTTGTGAAAATGGAATTTGAGCATAACTCCCCATCAAAACAGAAGAGGGCATTGACTGAAATCTCAGAGCCAAAAACACTACCCTTAGCTTGCTCATGTTTATACTTACCAGGTACAGAGCTCTGCTGTGATCTTTTTTAAGGGTCTTAAACCACGGAGCACACCTGGACTGCATAATTAAACATCTATCTATTTTTGCGGACTGAAGGAAAACTCACTCCGTTAGATCTTTCTTATTTCCTGGTTCTGCTAATAAGTCATCTGGGACAGTGTAACGTGAAATAATCCCATCCATGAAGGCAGAAAATGGCCCTATGGCAGAGTTAAAGCACTGATGGCTAAATGAGTCTGTTGTACATTATATTTTTTCCCACCATTTTAGCAGGACTAGATGAGTGCAGGCCCTAAACAAGGTAAGTCTGAGCTCTGTCCTCATCAAAGTGGCCGGGGCCCCTTTAGGAAGAGCTAAGACACATCTCTTAAAGGTGTTCTGATTAGATCCTAAGCTGCTGAATACTTGCTCCTTCCTACCCAAGCCTTTGATGCTGAGAATGATTTTATTTATAAAGAGTATAATAGCCAGGTCTATGAGGTGCCCCCCCCACACACACACACTTAGTATGTTAAAATCTCATGATTTCCCCCCAAGGTCTTTATTACTGAGGCTTTTAGGGATGTTATGTGAGCATTCCATGACAGGGTCTCTGCCAGTGTAACTCCTAAGTACTTAAATGAATTACATTGCTCGATTTGGATGCCCTATATGCTAAAATCTTTTGGGTTTTCTTAAAAAAAAATGATGGCCTTTGTTTTTGGGGTAGTTGATGGTTAAAGCTTCCTCCCTGCAGTACTTTCCCAATCTATCCAACAGCCTACTACGTCTCACTCTAGTCAGAGAGAGAAGGCCATATCATCCGCATACAGCAAGATGTTCTGCTGGCCTATAGAGGGTGTCACAAATTTTGTACTGATTAGTCTCTGCACTATATCTTTAATAAACAAATTAAAGAGCAAAGGAGCCAGTACATATCCTTGCTTGACTCCTTTTCTGATTGGGATATCCTTTGTTAGAGATCCTGATGGTCCCACTTTAATTTCTGCCAATGTGTCAGTATGTAATTGGCACAAGAGGGACAAAAAGAGCTTATCCAAATTTGTCCTCTCCAGTTTCTGCCAAAGCCTCTCCCTATCGATTGAGTCAAAGGTTGATGCTAAATCAACAAAAGCCACATATAAAGTTTTGGTTGGATCATTCATTCCAGAAGCTGCCAGATGGTAAGGAATTTGGCAGTGATCTGTTGTGGGATGTCCTTTTTTGAACCTTGTTTGGTGTGGAAAGATTGTATTATTTTTATCAACCCAGTCTTCAAGTTTTTTAAGTAAAAACTTACCATAGATGTTAGAGGAGATGTTCAGTAAGCTAACTGGATGGTAATTGCACACCGCCATGTCACTGAGTGATTATCATGCCACATTCAACGTACGTACAGCTGAACATGTGATAGAAACTACACGTTTATCCATGTACTGATCTGTGGCTTCTTGTCTGTGTAAAGTGAAGGTGCATTAGTTGTGTGTACATGCAAGCAGGATCCACATGTTGTCACTGTAATGTACTGCCAGCTGTAGGACAGGGTTCTATGCTCCTTGGAGAAACCTGCCAATTAGGGCCTGCTGGCCTTGCTTGTCCTTTTTCTCAGCTAGCCAGAGGGAGACTCCAGCGGAAAGGAATTAACCCATCCCTCCAGACTGTAGCCCATCCTATCCCAAGGCTCCCTCCTGAAGCAAATCTCCAGTCAGTTCAGCAACCAGCTCTTCCATGTCCTTGCGTGAAACCAAGTGTCAGTGAATTGAACACATGAAACAGCCTGTAAAATCACAGGCTGTGTGAAACCAACTGATATGGGGCCAGATGGTGAGCTAATTCCCATAATTATCGTGAACTTTTCATGTGGTCAGTTTTGGTAACAAAGCATTCTATGTGGCTGTTAGTATGTCTCTGCAATAAACACCACCTAAGGAGCTGGTGAGCTCCCCCTCACTGGCAGTCTTCAAGCAAAGGTTGGATACACACTTTTCTTGGATGCTTTAGGATGCTTTGGGCTGATCCTGCATTGAGCAGGGGGTTGCACTAGATGGCCTGTATGGCCCCTTCCAACTCTGTGATTCTGTGGTACTGAAAGTTCTTTGTCTAAGACTCAGTTGACTGCTTGGGGAAAATTGCCACAGACCATGACCCCATTGTCTGTGACTGTAGGTCCATCACATTCAGTATTGTCTACTTATAGAATGATAGCAGACCTCCAGGGTCTCTGGAAGAGGTTTTTCACATCACAGGTCTTTTAAACCTGTGACTTTCTGCATGCATGCCAAGAGGATCCTGTACCCGTAAGCCATGCCCCCTAATTGTTGCAGTTGTAATCAATAAGTAGTTTGGTGAAGTCAGCCTTAAACAGTTGTCAAGCTGTTTAAGCAGCTAAACTTCTCTTGTGTGCTCACTCGGGCAACAATGGTCACAGGTGACGTTACAGTAGAAAAATTCTGAGCATGTGGCTGGAGATTCCTTTGTTTAAGGTGGGCTCCTGCCTATTTCCTCTTTCTTCAAGAAAAGCAGATCAGTGTGTGTGCTTTGTTGAACCTCTACTTCACCCTAAAGAGATATATGATTCAGGACAATGGGTCTCCCAAGAACCTATAGATTCACATTGGGCTTTTTTCTTCAATACCTAGCCTCGCTTCCCAACACTCATTTACAATAATTAAGCAACTCTTAATATCATTCACCAAACCTCACAGCTTTTCCATCTAGTACTTACAAGGTTATCAACCATTTACACCTGGTCCATCAAACTTCTCTCAAATCAATTTTCACCTCCAGACAACCTATACAATTATTGTTTACGAAGTGAATATGGCAGTTTGTTCCATGGAGAATTTTGCCATATAAAGTATGGTATCCATCTCCATAGCTCTCTCTGTGTTTTCTCAGATCCATACATCACCCACCCACCCCAAATCCGTTTGGGTCTTTGCTTTCTCTGTGTGTGAAATGCTGATTATTTTACTGCTACCGCTGAACCTCTTTCTTCAAGACTGGTAATTATAGCCTTCCCCAAAATTGCTTTCCCTCTCTCCTCTCTAATTTTCTCTTAGCTAGCCTTGTATGTGTTTTCAGCATGTTTGTATATGTGCTTTATCCTTATTTAATTTTTTTTAAACCCTTTTGTAGTTGAATATCTGCCTGGTTTATTTCAAGAGTTCTCCTATGGAAGAAATCCCCATAAACATTGGTGGAGAATCCCAGTTACCCCCTCTCACTTCGTTTCTTTTAAAGCTAAGTTCACCCAACTAATTAGAAGACTGCCTCTTATGGTTAACACTATGGGCATCTTGTGAGATAGGTGTGGCTGAAAGACATCCAACACAACTGTGTTGGCCCAAGGTCATTCAACAGGCTTTATGTGGAGGAGTGGGGAAATCAAACCTGCATCTCCAGGATAGAGACTGCCAGTCTTAACCACAATACCAACACACTGGCTCCTAGGAAACACATCAGGATGCAACATGGCTTCCCAGGTGGCCATGTTGAGGATTAATGGACTATTCAATCACCTTGCTGAAGAACAGGGATTTTGAGATCTATTTATAATTCCCGCAATCTCCATCACCAGCAGAGGGCTTCTTTTGACACTTCTCAATGCCTTTCAGTCAATGGGAGATTAATTGTGGACCTTGCAGGCTGTGCTGGGAGTAGACAGGAAAGCTGTGTTGTGACCTTAGCAGAGAGGAGCATGGAACGGACAGAATGCTGATGAGGCTGTTAGAGAGAGAGCACCAGGCTGACATAGACTATGATTGCTGCAGCCTGCGGGAGTCCCAATTTTTGCAAGTTGAGTGTTAATAATTGAAAACTACTGCCTACTGTTCTGTCTAAGGAAACATTCACTGACTTGACCTTTTCCACGGCTCTAGTTTATAATATTAGTGAGACATGCAGGCAGGGAGGTAATGTGTTACTTCACATGAGAGAGTGCCTTCTTCCTCTCAGGTAATTTCTGACCCAAGGATCTTCACTCTTACTCTTGGGAAAGTGACATATAATCCAAAAATGGTTTGACACTACAGGAGCTGATCTTACTCTCGGGGAAAGTGACATATAATCCAAAAATGGTTTGACACTACAGGAGCCAAAGGGCTAAGGAATAAGGATGGGATTAAAGAAAACAGCTGGTGGTAGAACCTTCTTCTTGAAAATGTTCTGGTCGGGCTAGGATTTTAGATAGCTCTTATGAAGATTCAAACCAATTTGCTGTTGGACCAGAAATCCCTAGCCCTAATCTGCAAAGTCTGGAAGTCAATAAGACAATAACATTCGGCTGGTGGAAAGTCACTATCAATTGATGGCAACCCCAAAGGGCTTTTGAAGCAGGTGAGTTGCCCCTGCCTATCTATGCACAGAAACTCTATATGTCCTTGGGGTTTTCCAATCCAGAGCCAATCCTACTTAGCTTCTGAGATCTAATGAGATCAAGCTAGCCTAGGCCATCCACATCAGCAAACATGTGTGAAAAGGCACTTCTAAAATAAAGACAGCAACACACAGGCTCGCATGAAGTTTTGTTTTCTGGACTTGTCTGTAAGCAGGATTCTATTCATGTAATGCCTGCATCACTTAGGTCCATTCCGCATGACTTTAATGTAGCAGAAGGCTTGCAAATTGTAAACGCTACTAATTTGCAGTTCCGCAAGACATCGCACACAATCTACAACACTCCTGCAACAGTTCTGCGAAAAGGGATTCATTGTAGCGCTTCTAGGGAAATTGGGAAAAGTGGATTCACCCTCCAAAATGCACTACACTCTTGCAAACAATCTGCAAAACTCGCAAAAAAGACCTGTGTGTTCCCATTGTTGCGGTTCCAACAAAGTCCCTCCCCCTGGCTCTCTCCTCCGAAATTCCGGCGAAGCGGTCGCCATTTTTTTCCCTCGGAGCAAGCGGAGAGCAATGAACCAGTGAGGCTTCATTCACCCAGCGAGGCTTCTCTGGCTACAGTCCCTCCACAGAAGTGCTTTAAAGCTCCCCTAAGTCCCCAAGCACAACACAGCCCCGTTTGCAAGTTCCCTTTATTTTCGGCAGAAAATCGCACCCGTGCGGGGGGGGGATTTTTTTTTCACTCAGGGGAGCATGGTAATGCCAGCTAGATGGGTCTCTACATTAGGAAGAATCAAGGCATATTCGTTGCAATGCGTATTTTTCTTTTTTTAAAAAAAATCTGGACTTAAAGGGAAAGGGGCTTTTTTGGAGCATGATAACAATCGCCCATTGGCTGTTCGTTTGATTGACGGCCTGGGGCGGGACCAAGCACAGAAAAAATTGCTTCCTTTCTAGCAATTTTTGCGAGACTGGAAACCTGTGGGAAAGGAATGAAACGCTACTGGATTCCACTACAAATGCAGGTATGCGTAACACCGAGATTGCACTTTTCAAAATAGTGTTTCCGCTTTGTGGAACCAATTGGCAACATTGGTCCTTGTGCGGAAACACCCTTAATGTGCCCTGTGAATACTTATGCTAGGCTTCAATTCATTCTGGGGTTTTCAAACTTCTAAAATCCTAATGCATTTGCTTATTAAATGTCTGTTGTTGTTGGTTGCACTGACTCACTATGTGTCATCAGCCTTGAGTTCCTGTGAGAAATGTGGACTATAAATAACGTAAGTAAATACATGCTTGTGAAAAGTCAAAGTCAAGCCACAATACGACAAATCTTTGCTCTTCAGTCTAAATTACCCCTATTTTGAAGTCCAGCATTCCTATTAGACTCAATTGAACAGCACCAATTTCGCTTGTTATTGGCTAGGATCAAGCAGGAATTTGAGGGGAGCCTTCCAAATTTGGCTGTGAAGAGGACACTTTTGCACCTGCTCCTCATAGGGAGTGTATGGAAGGAAAACTATTGGAGGCAGCCCAACCGGCAAGGCCAGCTCATAGGGAACCAAAAGTAAAAGGATTCAGATGTCTTTATACTAACGCCCGAAGCATGGGCAATAAAAAGGAAGAGCTGGAACTTCTCATGCTGATGGAAAGGTATGATCTAGTAGGCATCACAGAAACTTGGTGGAATGATTCTCATGACTGGAATGTAATGGTGGATGGATATGAACTGTTCAGAAAAAACAGAATAGATCGAAGAGGTGGAGGAGTGGCACTGTATGTGAGGAAAGGGCTTACCTGTCAGGAAATTCTAGTGAAGGAGAGCATATCTACAGTGGAAAGCATCTGGGTGAAAATAAGCGAGGGGAAAACAAACAGTGTGGTGGTTGGTGTCTGCTACCGACCGCCTGACCAACGAGAGGATGTGGATGCTGCACTTTGTGAGCAGCTTGAGAAAATATCCAAACGGCAGGACCTTGTCATCATGGGTGACTTCAATTTCCCAGATGTGTGCTGGGAAACAAACTCTGCGAAGCGTCCTCAGTCATGCAAGTTTCTGACCTGCCTGGCTGACAATTTCATTTATCAAATGGTAGATGAACCCACAAGAGGTTCAGCCATACTGGACTTAATACTGACCAACAGGCAAGAGTTGGTGGATGAGGTGAAGGAGGTGGGGACCCTAGGGGGAAGTGACCATGTCCTCATAGAATTCCTTTTGAGATGGGGAGCCAAGGAAGCTTGTAGCCAGACGCGGATGTTGGATTTTCGTAGGGCAAACTTTAATAAACTCAGAGACATGATGAGTGTCATACCATGGACGAGAATGCTGGAAGGGAAGGGAGCATGTGAAGGGTGGGCGCTACTCAAACAAGAGCTATTGCATGCTCAATCAATGACTATTCCAGAAATACGAAAACACTGCAGGAGCTCTAAGAAGCCTATTTGGATGAACAGAGAACTTCAAGAGGAACTAAGAAAGAAAAGGAAAATGTTCAGGAAATGGAGGGAAGGACAGAGCTCTAAAGAAGAGTACCTACAGGTTACTAGGCACTGTAGATCAATCATCAGAAAGGCCAAAGCTGAGAGTGAGCTAAGATTGGCCAGGGAAGCCCATTGTAACAAGAAAAGATTTTTCAGTTACGTGAGGAGCAAACGTAAAGTAAAGGAGGCAATAGGCCCGCTGTTGGGTGCGGATGGATAAACTCTAACGGAAGATGCAGAGAAAGCAGAAAGGCTTAGTGCCTATTTTACATCTGTTTTTTCCCACAGGTCAAAGTGTTTAGGCATATCTAGAGATGGCTGTAGCCAAAGGATAGTGTCTGGGTGGCAGGTTAACATGGATAGAGAGGTTGTCGAGAGGCATTTAGCTGCACTGGATGAGTTCAAATCCCCTGGTCCAGATGAAATGCACCCGAGAGTACTCAAAGAACTTTCCAGAGAACTTGCACAGCCCTTGTCCATCATCTTCGGAACCTCTTTAAGGACTGGAGATGTCCCGGAGGACTGTAAAAGAGCAAACGTTATTCCGATCTTCAAAAAAGGGAGGAAGGATGACCCGGGAAACTACAGACCAGTGAGTCTGACCTCTGTTGTGGGGAAGATAATGGAGCAGATATTAAAGGGAGCGATCTGCAAACATCTGGAGGACAATTTGGTGATCCAAGGAAGTCAGCATGGATTTGTCTCCAACAGGTCCTGCCAGACCAACCTAGTTTCCTTTTTTGACCAAGTAACAGGTTTGCTGGATCGGGGAAATTTGGTTGATGTCATTTACTTGGATTTTAGTAAAGCTTTTGACAAGGTTCCCCATGATGTTCTGATGGATAAGTTGAAGGACTGCAATCTGGATTTTCAGATCGTTAGGTGGATAGGGAATTGGTTAGAGAACCGCACTCAAAGAGTTGTTGTCAATGGTGTTTCATCAGACTGGAGAGAGGTGAGTAGCGGGGTACCTCAGGGTTCGGTGCTCGGCCCAGTACTTTTTAACATATTTATTAATGATCTAGATGAGGGGGTGGAGGGACTACTCATCAAGTTTGCAGATGACACCAAATTGGGAGGACTGGCAAATACTCCGGAAGATAGAGACAGAGTTCAACGAGATCTGAACACAATGGAAAAATGGGCAAATGAGAACAAGATGCAATTTAATAAAGATAAGTGTAAAGTTCTGCATTTGGGTCAGAAAAATGAAAAGCATGCCTACTGGATGGGGGATACGCTTCTAGGTAGCACTGTGTGTGAACGAGACCTTGGGGTACTTGTGGATTGTAAACTAAACATGAGCAGGCAGTGTGATGCAGCGGTAAAAAAGGCAAATGCCATTTTGGGCTGTATCAACAGAGGCATCACATCAAAATCACAAGATGTCATAGTCCCATTGTATACGGCACTGGTCAGACCACACCTGGAGTACTGTGTGCAGTTCTGGAGGCCTCACTTCAAGAAGGACATCGATAAAATTGAAAGGGTACAGAGGAGAGCGACGAAGATGATCTGGGGCCAAGGGACCAAGCCCTATGAAGATAGGTTGAGGGACTTGGGAATGTTCAGCCTGGAGAAAAGGAGGTTGAGAGGGGACATGATAGCCCTCTTTAAGTATTTGAAAGGTTGTCACTTGGAGGAGGGCAGGATGCTGTTTCTGCTGGCTGCAGAGGAAAGGACACGCAGTAATGGGTTTAAACTTCAAGTACAACGATATAGGCTAGATATCAGGAAAAAGTTTTTCTCAGTCAGAGTCGTTCAGCAGTGGAATAGGCTGCCTAAGGAGGTGGTGAGCGCCCCCTCACTGGAAGTCTTCAAGCAAAGGTTGGATACACACTTTTCTTGGATGCTTTAGGATGCTTAGGGCTAATCCTGCGTTGAGCAGGGGGTTGGACTAGATGGCCTGTATGGCCCCTTCCAACTCCATGATTCTATGATTCTATGATTCTTGGGCATCATCATGATCATCATCATCACATCACAAATCACAAAAGATTATCAAATCAATGTTATAAAAGGACAACTCACAGCCTAATTGCCCATCTTTAGGTGTAGGCATCCAATAGGAAGGTTCAACCATCCTACGGATGGTCAATGGTGAGTCTGTCCTGCCTCTGGCCACAGCCCCCTCCTCCTCCTTCTATCCAGACGAATAGCTGGCCCACTTTGATAGCCCACTTCAGAAATATAAGCCAGCCAGAGAGTGGGTTTGCTGGGAGGGAGGCAGAGGCTGCACTGCAGACCAGCCCAAGGGAGCCCAGTGTGGTCTCTAAGGCTGCCTGCCCAAGTGAGATCCTGGAGTCAGTCTTCCTTGCCCTCCCAGCCTCCATACAATGGGAGGGAAGGTTAGGTAGGCTGGTCGCCCTCCAATGCAGTTGTTTTTCTCTTGGGAGACTGATGCCTGGAGATCAGTTTCAATTCCCAAAGATCTCCAGGCCTCCCCTGGAGGTTGACAACCCAACTGGCTGTACATGTCACTCTTTAACCACTATGCCACTCTGAATCTCAAGATTGAGTGGGAAGCAAGGGGAAGAGGACATCAAACCCATGATTTATGCTTTTGCCCCTGGGAAGGCCACAGTGTAGGCATGTGTCCTCGCACCCAGTGCATTCCTGGATGCAACAGGCTTTGCTCCTAGTTAATTATAAAATTACAGTAACCCACAACATTGTAGTAACAATAATCCCCCAAGAACTATACCCACCCCAACAAACCCTCTCCTGATAGATCCCATGCATCAGGGAAGATGGAGGAGACATATAGATCTCTAGTTGTCTCTCTAAGGCTTTACATTTTGTAATTATTCTCATACCAATACACCCGTTGTTGTTGTCTCCCTAAGGGAGGTGCCCCATGATCCCCCTTGCCCTGGTCTCAAATGAATCCCATCTGGTGTTAATCACAATTAAGAAGAAGTGTTGGTTCTTATGTTCCTGAATGCAATGGGCTTTGCCCCTAGTATACATATAACCATTTAAGCTCTATAAAGGTAGAAGTAATAAGACACTATATTAGCTTTTAGAATTGGGAACCCAGGAAGGGATAACACCATGATGAGATTAGACATGCAAGTGGTGGTGTCCCATTCACCACATTCCATCAGTCGGTTGCCATGGGAAGTATGAGGCATATTTACATCTTAAAGGCCTGGGACCGTGATAAGGGCCTGGGCATCAGCCATGGGAACTAGGGGTGGTCTTCACCATGGATAACCCCCAATAATTCTGTCCCGGTACCACCAAGTTTATGATGTGTCACTGATGTTTCCACCTGTCATATGCTGTCATATCTGGGCGGGACTAGAAAGCTTTTTAACATGTGATTTTTTTGGGAAACGTCTTTGTCAATATGACCGTGTTATGGATTGCTGTTAAAACCACTGTATTGCTTCCTAAATAAACCTTCATTGATGGAGTTCAAGGTGGGTCAGCCACCATCTCTGACACTCAGCTATGTCCTTGAGAGCCAGTTTGGTGTAGTAGTTAGGAGTGCAGACTTCTAATCAGGCATGCCAGGTTCGATTCCACACTCCCCCACATGCAACCAGCTGGGTGATCTTGGGCTCGCCACAGCACTGATAAAACTGTTCTGACCGGGCAGTGATATCAGGGCCCTCTCAGCCTCACCCACCTCACAGGGTGTCTGTTGTGGGGAGAGGAAAGGGAAGGCGATTGTAAGCTGCTTTGAGCCTCCTTCGGGTAGGGAAAAGCAGCATATAAGAACCAACTCTTCTTCTTCTTCTTCTTCTTCATCTGACCCCTGTGCCAGCTGCAGGACCCAGCGCTTGCGTCGCCCTTGCCAGTTCTACGATGTGCTGTGTCAGGCCTGCAGAAAGCGGGGCCACATCACCTGAGACTGAGTCTTAAAGCAAGCAGCCAACTCGACATGGACATAATCCATGAAAGAAGACAGTCCAACTCCACAGCATATCCACCGCTGACCTCGTGTGACCACCAATTCGCACATCAGCCATACCAAAGACTGCCATCATCTCCACACTAATCACCACAAAGGCCATCCAGAGACTCTGCTCTTCCAGTTGATCCCCTCTATAGCTGCTACCTTTCAGGGTGTGAGAGTCCCAGTCAGAGGCACTGGGGACTTCTCTTTTAAGGTCTTCTGTAGACTACTACAGTTAATTGTGGATGGGGAGAAGCTCACCATTCTCCTGAGCCTCGACAGGTTTGAGTCTCTGGGAATCAGCATCACTGGTATCCAGGGGCTCCCGACCTCCAGCCTAGAAGGTATCTGCCAAACATGATGCTCATAGGCACTTTGCCCCAGCCACTGCTACTTGCTGCAGACATTGCTGTGCACTCCTCCAAGGACTGTCCCCTCTCCCATTTCCTCAACTGACTGGAGGGGGTGGCCCAGTGACAAGCTGGACCTGGACTTTACACCCTTCATCATCCAGCTGTATCAGCAGGTCCTAGACACTCCTCATGGGGAGCACCTGAGTATCATACACATGAAGGCTGTGGCCCAGAGCAGCGTTTTGTTACTTTGTCAATACAGTTGGCCTTCCTCTTTATTTGCTAACCTGTTTGGGCGGGCAGCTTTTCTGTGCCTGCGCAGTTTTGAAAATACCAAGGCAAACCTATTTGGTAGGCTTTGAGCCATTTGGTACCAACTGGAACCGACTAAGCGGTCAACTAATACCTGATTTTCACAGTCAAACACCCTACATTCACCCATCGAACACATTCACAGTGAAATTTGTGGAGGTGGGAAATGCTGTCAAATCACAGCTTACTCATGGCAACCCCAAAGGGTTTTCAAGGCAAAAGATGAAAACAAGGGGGTTGCCATTGTCTGCCACTGGGTATTGACCCTGGACATTCTCGATGGTCTCCCACCCAAGAACTAAAAAAGGCTGACTCTCCTTAGCTTCTGAAAAGTGATGGAATTGTTTTAACCCGGGCCATCCAGGTAAGGACATGATAAAAAGGTAAAGGTAAAGGTAAAGGTAAAGGTAAAGGTATCCCCTGTTCAAGCACTGGGTCATGTCTGACCCTTGGGGTGACGCCCTCCAGCGTTTTCATGGCAGACTCAATCCGGGGTGGTTTGCCAGTGCCTTCCCCAAAGGACATGATAGTTGGATCCAAAAGTGCACTCCCACATGCAAATGGTATCTTCCATTCACTGTCGTTCTGAATTACATTTTGCAGTTGAATATTGCACAGGAAGGTGAAACTATCCATAGGTATCGCAGAAAACCTCGGGCGCAAGGAGAAGTAAAAGGACTGTTGCAGGCTGACGGATTATAGCACCATATAACCTCATTTGCAAGTATTTGCAGAGTGATGCCAGGAGCTATTTTTCTTCCTCTGATGGTTCTCTGGCTATGATCGTTTATTATTTGCATTATTTTTAAAGGTAGCAGCAATTATTGAGCCAATTGTCTGCCCTTCCATCAACATGCTTAATGGGAGCATTAATAATTGCTTGTGTCCAATCATGGTTTGAGAAAGAAAAAAAAAACGATGTGTAAAAGGCCCATCACAACCTCCATCGCCTTGGCAAAGGCAATAGAGGAGAGACGAAAGCTCATGCCTTGAATAAATCTTTGTTCGTCTTAAAGCTGACACTGGACTCTGATTTTGTTTTGTTTAGCCTTCTAATTGATCATGCAGTTATTGGAAATTGGCGTCAGTTCCATGCTGAAGCTCAAGATCTGATCTTTCTTTCTCCCTGTGTTAAGAAAATGCTGTTTGCTATGTAACCTGCCAGCCATAGCAGAGCAAGCAGCCTGAGCAAGACTGAATTTCATGCAAGGCTTTTAGATAAGTTGAAGAATTAGGTTGGAAGTGAATGATAGATACTTTTTAATGTTTAGGTTGAAAATGGAGGGTCATAGTAACTCAGCCTTCTGGATAGAGCTGAGCCAGATGCGAGCTGATGCCATAGGTCTGGGAATGTTCTGCCAAGTGTAAGCATGTGGATGAGTGCTGACCCAGTGGTTTCATGCCACATCAGGGGATCCTGGGCAGAGTCTGCACTTACTTTCTTTATTCCATTGTCAATCCTGTTGAATTCAGATCGCTTTGAACTCGAGTCTTCCTCTTCCCCCCCCCTCCCCATTGAAACAGGAAAGTCTTCTGCACGTGGTTAGGGAGGCTCAGAAGAGGGGGGGGGGGCAAATGGAGACTCTTTCTTTGTTTTCTTGAAGGGGGGGAGAAGATCCAAGAAGTCAGAGGAGGGAGGAAAAAAAATCTTTTCTTTTCTTAAAGGGGGGGGGGGGACAAAGAAGGCACACAAAAAAATCCAAGGCCAACAGAAGTTGAGAGAACTTAGGGGCTTCTCCTTTAAGGCAGGCTTGTCACATGACCACCTGTACCCAATCACGGGTCCTCTACCACGGAGGGGAGCCCAGATTCAAAACAATGCAATTTTCTGAATATATTCAGGATTAAAAGCAGTCTGAGATATGGCACAATAAAGGTAGGGTGACTCCGGATCAATCCTTCTTGCTGCAGAAGGAAAATTAAAATCGCCCCAAATCCAAACTGAAATCGCATTCTTGTAGAGGGCAGGGACTGAATCGATCTGGGGTTGGAATAAAAGCCTTGTGCAGTTTACACCCAGGACTGGCCTGGTAAATCTTTGGGGGGATGGTCCTGGAGATTACTCTGAAAAAGTGGTGTTATTCCATTGGTCCAGGCATCAGAGCCAGCCTTATGAGGTAGGCATGAGATAGATTTATAAAACTATGAAACCCACTATTCTTTGTCCAGGTTTTTGTTGAACTAGAGTATCCTGCGACTTTTTATTTTCACTGCAGCTAAAATAAAAATTGATAAAAAGGTTTTCCAATCTGGTGTGCATTTGGACAATTCACACTAGCCCTCTTGTTTATTTTATTTAAACGACTTTATACCAGAAATGTACTGATTGTGAAATAACTCTACATGCCTCCAGTCACCATCCTAAGTAGGTTAATAATTTTGGTTTAAGATGTGGCCCTCCTTAGGCCCTGGGCATGCTAATGCGGCCCCCAGGTAACAAAAGGTTGGAGATCCCTTTCCTAGATGCTGCTCATGTTGCATGTTTTTCTCAGTGCAGAGTTATTTAATTCATTCGTCCCTCACTTTCTCCCCAGTGGGGAACACAAGGCAGCTTGCATTGTCCTCTTCTCTTGCATTTTATCCTTACAACAACCCTGTGAGGCAGGTCAGACTGCGAGAGGGCAACTGGCCCAAGCTTATCTAGACAGCTTCATCAATATGAGTAGGGATTTGAACGTGGATCTTCCAGATAATACCCTAATATTCCTAACCACTACTCCACACTCCCTATGAGGTGCAGAGTGTATGCCACATCATATGGGCCAGTACTTCAAGCAGGCCTAAAAGTTAAAAGAATGTGTGCATACCATAAATTATTTTGAAGCACATCCCAGATTGGTGGGAGGAAACTAACTTAAGAAGCAAGGAAGTTGGGAACTCCAAATTTGAGTGTGAGAAAAAAAATATCTTGAAAAATATATTAAACAATATATATATTACAGTGTACTAAAGCTATACATTAAAAACAATGACATAATCTGCTCTTGAAGTGGTATTTCAGCTAAGAAATCATGAATGTATATAACTGGATTCATTTGGATACGGTTGGATATTTCTAAGTTAAAAGCCTTAAACCAATAAAACAGGACCAGTAATTCAATATACTTGGTGACCAAGGTAATGTGTTTGGTCCCATTTTAATGTGGTTCAAGGTTATCAATTTAGACATATTGAATTATTAGTCTTGTTTTATTGGTTCAAGGCTTTTAACTTTGAAATATCCAATTATTTCAAAAATGTTTCAGGCTTATAACCTAGAAATATTTAAATGTATCAGGTTATATATAGAATCATAGAATCATAGAACCATAGAGTTGGAAGGGGCCATACAGACCATCTAGTCCAACCCCCTGCTCAATGCAGGATCAGCCAAAAGCATCCTAAAGCATCCAAGAAAAATGTGTATCCAACCTTTGCTTGAAGACTGCCAGTGATTGGGAGCTCACCACCTCCTTGGGCAGCCTATTCCACTGCTGAACTAGGTATAAACTGCATGGGGCTTTTATTCCAACCCCAGATCGATTCAGTCCCTGCCCTCTACACAGAATGCGATTACATAGTTTGGATTCTGGGCGATTTAAAATTTCCTTCTGCAGCAAGAAGGATTGATCCTGTGTGACACTACCTTTATTGTGCGATATCTCAGACTGCTTTTAATCCTGAATATCCATTTGGGAAAGAAAGCTCCATGGTAGAGAACCTCTGATAGGCTACACCTGGTCATGTGACACGCTTGCCTTAAAGGAGAAGCCCCTAATTTCTCTCAATTTCTGTCGGTCCTGGATTTTTCCTCCCTCCTCTGCCTTTTTCGATCCTCTCCCCCACCCCTCCAAGAAAAGAAAGAGGCTCCCTGCTTGGCTCCTCTCCCCCCCCCTTCAAGAAAAGAAAGAAAGAGGCTTGGCTTCCTCCCCCCTTCTGAGCCTCCCTAACCACGTGCAGAAGACTTTCCTGTTTCAATGGGGAGGAGGGGGGGAGAGGAAGAATCAAGTTCAAAGCGATCTGAATTCAACAGGATTGACAATGGAATAAAGAAAGTAAGTGCAGACTCTGCCCTAGTCTGACTGTGAAAAATATATAGATTCAGGACTTCTTTATTCAAATGTCTACCACTTCAAGAAGGCAAAAATAGGGACTACTAGGGATAAGAAAATAGGGTTTGTGCCAGGGGAAAAGATGGACAACTGGATATTCATTGATTTATGAAAGCTAGCAGCATTGATTGCATGTGACCAAAGGCTGTTACAATCAGTCACATAGGCACAAAGAGCATGACAAAGCATAGATAAACTTGTTGAAAGAACCCAACCTATCAAGTTTTTGAAACCCTCATCATACAGGTACAGTTTTGTCCTGTATTTTCTTCAGTGCCGAGGCAAACAAGAAGACTCTGCATGAAACAAATGGGGACCCACCACAACTCTCCTCCTCTGGTTTATCCTCACAACAAGCCACTGAGGCACTTTTGTGTGGAAGAGAGTTCCTGGCCCAAGAACATCAAGCAAGCTCTTATGGCAAAGTGGGGACTGAGACCAGGGTCTTCCAGAGCCTAGTGTAACTTCTGTACATGCTGACCATCTCATATGAGACCGTCAGGTTGCAGAAATGTATGAAAAGGCCATTGCCAAAGCCAGGGTCATAACTTGGGAAATAAGCATCTAGCTCCAGGTGAGGGTTTTGCTATCAAGTCCAACAGTGTAGGCAACTGGAACAGGTTCTTACTCAAGCCTACTTCATGGGATTTGTTCACAGGGAAGTGATTTTAGGATCGCATTGTGAATCACATATCCCGCAGGCTTTACATCATAGGTTCTACGTTTTTATGGATTTTTCAAATGCCTGAGACTTGAGAGAATATGCTCAGGAATAGATATCTCACTTTTTCTCAGAAGATTTCTGCACATCCCGTTTCACCCCACCCGGTATGCATTGACATTTTGGCATCATTTCACAGCAGATAATTGGACAACCTTATTATTGTGTTGTCAGCACAAACTGAGGCACCTTGGTGCTTTATGAGTAACTATTGATTTACAATGGCAATCTGGAAAATCCAGGGCAAAGCCTGGACTGCTGCAACCAGTAACTAACTACTCATATTCTGCTTAGGTCTTCCTCCCTCTTGTAGATGGAAATAACAAGCAGTGGCTAATTCCTCCCGAAAGCTAAATTATACCAATGCTATAAAACCAGCCCGGTCTCGTGTACAGGAATGTCCGAATACAGGAATGTCCGTCAGAAAATGGCTACTTAATAGTAGTAGAGAAATCATTGTCGTGTAAATTTCATGTTGCTCCAAATATTTTATTTATTTTACAAAATTTGCACGTGGCTGCCGCTTTGCCCCCATGAGGCAGCTAGCAAATGTAAATATAAGATCACATTTTTGAAAACATTAAAACCAACCAAAAACACATCATTAAACCAGAGCTCAAAATACAGGCAAAAAAAATTGCAACTCTAGGTTGGAAGTAGAGATTACTAGTGGAATGCCAGCTAAAATAAGACAGTTACAGAGCTTCTCCCCTGTAGGGGTTTACCCTTGCAGTAACTTGTCCCCAGAGCATACCCATGCTGGACCTGTAGGAGACTCAGAGGCAAGACCTCAGCAGTAAACGAGGCAGCCAGGAGTCCTGGTTCTCCCAGCTTGCGGCCCTGTACTTGAACCATGTGGCAGCAGTGTGTGTTACCCAAAGAGAGTCTCTTTTGCCACCCTCCTGGAGTTGGCAAGAGGCCAGAAAAGGGCGAGGGCAAGGTGAAACTGGGCCAGCAATGGGAAAACAGGCTGTTTCACAGAATCACAGAATCATAGAGTTGGAAGGGGCCACACAGGCCATCTAGTCCAACCCTCTGCTCAACGCAGGATCAGCCCAAAGCATCCTAAAGCATCCAAGAAAAGTGTGTATCCAACCTTTGCTTGAAGACGGCCAGTGAGGGGGAGCTCACCACCTACTTAGGCAGCCTATTCCACCACAGTCTGCAGCAGTGACGATGGAGAAATAGCTCCACCACCAACCTCTTTTGAAGGCACTTATGCAGACCTGAAGCTCCCATAAATACATTTTATACCCCATATATAGAGACACACACACACTTTTCATTTCAAAGAAGAGGCCAGGGCTAGCAAAACACTCACAGATCCTATCTGCCCAGTGAAATAAATGGAACTCCCCCACATCCATGTTTAAGGCAGAGCAGATTGCTGCATTTGAGCACCTGCTTCCTCTTTCTTAACTATTTTATTCATTTGAACATATGCTTTGGATTTGCATACAAGCATGTTTAGGGCCATAATCTTTTATGGATTTTCCTGAGAGGCACTTTTAAGAAAAAATAAACAAGCCAAGGATATTAGCCTCATAAATATCTTCCCGGCTTCGTAAAAGAAGAAAGGAATATCTCAGCTTTTATCTCAAAACCTCCAAGGTTTATAAAGGGCTTGTAAGGTTTTGTTCTTTTACGGTATCTGATGGTGCCTGGGGATGGCATTAAATTCATAGCCCCCTCCCCTCCATCCTTGTAATGAAAGCCATTGTGAAATTCAGGCATGTGTTAAGATACAGGGGTGGTCTTTCTCTTGTCATAATCATTCCGTCGCCAAGGCTCAAAATATTCCAGAATTGATCTCAGTGGGTTTGGAGGCAGAGAACCTTCTGGGCATCTTCTCCACAAGGTTCAGTGGCAACATAAAGTAGGAGATATGGCTGGCGAATACATATACCAGGGGTCTCCAACCAGCTTGTGGACATGTTTGGAATTGGGAGAACATTGAGAGGAGAACATACTACACAATAGAACAGTGTCTCCCAACTTGTGGGGTCAGACCTAAAAGTGAGTCATGAAGCCTCTGAAAGTAGGTCATGGGACAACCCTCCTTAATGGCCACCCCTGCCCTTTCTATTGCTCTCTTTTGTATTTTGGAGATCAAGTTCTAACCCTGGAATCTTTTGTCATATATCAATTGATATTTATTCTCCACTGTATCAGTTAATACGTCTCCTGATAATTCCTGAGAATAGTTCCTTAGAATCTTAGGGGGGAATACTAGAGCAAGACAGGTTGTCAAAGCTAGAATTTAACATCCATATCCATTTCAAACTCAAATTCTTTGGCCACCTCATGAGAAGAAAGGACTCCCTGGAGAAGAGCCTAATGCTGGGAGCGATTGAGGGCAAAAGAAGAAGGGGATGACAGAGAATGAGGTGGCTGGATGGAGTCACTGAAACAGTCGGTGCGAGCTTAAATGGACTCCGGGGAATGGTAGAGGACCGGAAGGCCTGGAGGATAATTGTCTATGGAGTCATGATGGGTCGGACATGACTTCACACCTAACAACCACAACAACAACAACAACAACAATCCATTTCATGTGCCCTATCTCTCTCCTTTTCATCCCCATACTGATGTCCCCCCCCCCACACGCGCACCTGTGAAATATACCAAAATTAAAAATTGGATGAGTCAGTGGGGGTTGCAGTCCAAAATAGAGAAGTCAATTAAAAATCAGGGTACTTTTGGACTTGAGGATCTGATGGAACCTGGACCAGGAAAATCACACATTTCTTTCTGTATTTTGTACTCTGATGGACTTAATAGTAATTTGGATTATTCTTGTTTCCTTTGAAATAATTATAGAGTTTGGGTCTGGTTGCTGGTCAGTTTCATTAATGGATTCCCGTTTAAATGGAAAAATGCTGACTCATGTGATGTAAATTACAGGTAAGCCCAGAGTCTCATCAGGACTGTATAGGCTGTGACCACAGGATCCCCATGTCCATTTTAAAGGAAAAACCATTGGTGTGATTTGATAATATTAGATAAGTTTTACTTTTAACATGGTATACGGAAATCTTTTGGAATATGCTTTGAAGGAAGACATGACAGATACCCATGAGCAATTTTGGTGTATTTACAAACAAGACAAATTCAGGAACTTGAATAGCAAATTGATATTGGAAAAATATTTTTGTACATAGAAGGTATGCAGCAAAGATCTGATATTTTTGCAATATTGCATTTTAAATGTATGGCACCTTATACAATGTAGCATGTATATATATTCCGGTGTTATATATGTTTTCTGTGCATTTACAGACAGGAAAATTCGGGATCTTGAATAGGGAAAGTACTTTATTTACAAATAAGGTATGCTGCACGGACTTGTTTTTTTTGTACCATTTTATTTTACTTAGATATGACTTTGTACAATGTATATCATATATATTTATTTTCTGTGCTGTACAGTCACTGAAGAAGAGCATTCCAAAAGAAGTAAACTACCTAGGAACTTCATTTGACTTGAATAAACATTCAGTCACCTCCAGTTTCTTCTGCTTTTTACTCTGACCGATGGATCATTTGTTGCATCTCAGGATTGGGGAAGGTCCAAGTAGTCACAAGGAAGGTCATTGGTGGGTCCACGGCACCCTCAGGCACCAAGTACTGAGAACTACTGATGTAAACCATCTTAGCCGCGGTAATATTGGCCTGTTGCCCAGCAAGAAACTAAAGACATTGCTAAAATCCCTGAATTGGACATCGCTGTTTGTATACCTTTAAAAAGCATGGAGGTGATAGCCCAGAAAGGATTGAAAACATTTTCTCTTCATTTACAAGTGAAGGTTTCTATTTGCACACCATCGGCAGAGCATGCCTGCGCTTTGAATATCTCATCCCAAAAGCCTTAAGGTTGACCGATGTGTAGTCATTTTGAAGCTTCTCCCAATAAAGGGATGTTTCTGCCAAACTCTATAGCTATGCATCTATTCTATGGTTCCCAGGAGAACGCCCAGTGCACTCTGGGAAAATCGTTTAGTTTGAGCCAGGTTTTAGAAAATATGTATCTGATTGGCGAATAAAATTAACGTCACATGACCCGGCTGTGATTTCTGAAAGCAACCACAGTTTGTCTCTTCGTTTATCATCGTCTCACACACCCATGAAACAAGGCGATGGGCAATGGATTAGTCCATTGCTGTGCTGTTCACCCCAAACTGCTCTTCGCCTTCGTCTTTGTTTTCTACCAATCACTCTGAGGCAAACTTTATGGGGGAAAATATGAACAAAACAAATGATAATGTCCAGGCGTGTGTGATAGCAAAGGGAGCTGGGAGACCGAACATTTGAATGGAATGATAAATCCTGTCACTTAAACGGCGTAATGAATTTTCCTGGAGATTTGTCTCAGTCTGAAGGAGGGGGGAAACGATGAACATTTCTCTAGTGTAGTTACTGAGGCTTGGGAGGGAATGCCATGCAGTACCTTCTAGACATGACAGGAGCACAGCTAGACTGCAGTAGCTCTCCTTATGGGTTCATCCCAGTGCTCTGAGGATGTGCGCATTTTCTGACTGATTTCTGATTCTAGTCAATGGGTCCAGCTCCTCCCTTTTCAGCATGGCTTGTGCCAATTTGTTTATAACGCACGCTTCCCCCAAGCAATTTGTGTACTCTTGATACATGCAAAGTCCATCCATCCTCTATGTACACAATATGCGTAAAACGATGATGTTGATATATGAAGAAGCAGTACGTTTCATGAGGAAAAATTAGCGCCAGGAAACAGGACACGGCCACAAAATGAAGAATCACTGGCAGTCTTCAAGCAAAGGTTGGATACACACTTTTTCTTGGATACTTTAGGATGCTTTGGGCTGATCCTACGTTGAGCAGGGGGTTGGACAAGATGGCCTGTATGGCCCCTTCCAACTCTATGATTCTATGATTCTATGAATCATGGTTTCAATAAGTACAATGGAGAAACTAAAACAGAAACAGGGATTTGGGAGGGTTGAAACAATAGAGATATGGAATTTGAAATCAACATACAGGAGGGTCCATGGCTCAGTGGGAAAGCATTCATTTGCATGCAATATATCCATTTGGCATGAAGTCCAATTCCCAGCATTTTCAGTCAAAAAGGATGAGGTAAATAAATGACAAGGTAGATCCTGGAAAACTGCTGCCAGTTACAGTAGAACAGGGATTGCCAGTCAGGGATTTGGGGAATCCTGGGGTTATGCAAGAGCTCCCCAGGGTTTACATGGCCTTTCCCAGAAATTTGGCCGCTGACATCTTTAGACCTCCCTGGAGCCCACTTCCCCTGTTGCTCCTCAAGCCTCATCTCTTTCTCTGCAATGGAAATGGTGATGGATGGATGGATGGATGGATGGATGGATGGATGGATGGATGGATGGATGGATGGATGGATGGATGGATGGATGGATGGATGGACTGGCTCCCGCATCTGACTTCTGCTACCACTTCTCTGATGGGGCATGGCATCAAAATATTTCAGGGGTTCCTCCCACAGTCAAAAGGGTGAAAAAGACTAGAATAGGTGTGCTCATCTTGATGGACCCATGATCTGATTCCAAGTAAGGTAGCTTCATATGTCCGTTTGTCCCTAATCTTGACCATGCAGTTGCGAGTCTTGACATGCTACATAAATCCAAAAGGATGAGCCCATACAAAAGTGCATCCCACAAGGCTTAAAGATCATTGTGTGTATCCCACACTGCTTAAAGGAAAGCCAGCCTGGTATTGTGGTTAAGAGTGGCAGCCTCTAATCTGGAAAAGAAGGCTTTTACGGGTTCCATAGCACTGCCATGATCCCTGGCTGGGTACTATTGCCAGCAAAAAGACCCCGCTTTATGACAAAAGAGAACACCAGAGGTGTGGGAAAGAAAGAGGGTTTTTAAAAGGGTGAGATCTTCCAGAGAATATTTGGGGGATCCTGCCTGAAATCCCACCCCTGCCCCTTTCTGGCATCGATAAGATTCACCCAGACAAAACTGACTCAGAACTGCATATTGAGAACTGTGATGGGATTTCTTCTTGTGCCAGGAAGCAAGCAAGTCAAAATGACAGAAATACATTTGACATGGAAATTGTTTTATATAACACACACGCAACCCCTACATAATAGATTTTCATCCATACAAAGCAGGCATCTTCAACCAGAAAGCTTTATTTTTTAGACTCTAAAACACACACACACACACACTTTTAAAGCAAATGTCATGAAAGGACTATTCACACTTGGATTTTTGCAATGAGGGAGAAAATGAAGTATCTTCAAACATCGACGAACCCGAATGGAACAAAACGTTTACAGATTTGTGCATCCTTAAAGCTGGAGCTGTGGATTACGACCCCGGCAAATGTGAATTATGTGATGAGTGTACGCAGGTGCATTGGGAAATTAAATATTAGCCTTAATGAAGGATGGCTGACCTGGTTCGGCCCACATTTTCATTTGGCTGAGGTAACCAAATGACCATTACTATGCAGGCCGAAACCCTTTGAAACATTATATAGTTCACTGTTTCGTTTTGGACTCACTAACAAAGACAATCCATTTCTCCAGCACTCTGGGGTCATCTGACCTTTTGTTACTGAAGCTGCTTGAAATTTTACCTCAAAAATCAATGAAGAGATTGGAATTCCACGTCTCATTTTATGGACAAAGATGGAAAATGGGAGGGAGAAAATGATTACCATGATAGGGAGAGTGGGAAGAAACTCAAGGGAAGCTTGTAACTGCTTTAACAATTTAATTACTGCGTGTTTTGTGGTAGAGTTTTAAGGCTTCCGAAGAATGTTGTTCTTTTTTTATTATTTCTTGGGGTTTATAGGGCTGCTTCTGCAGTTGGTCTTCCTGGAGAAAGAAATTATTCTCCCTCCAATTAATCTAATTAGAATGTAATCAGGTTGTAGAGATCGGTGCAGCAGCTTGAGTGATGAGGAAAAAACAGCTCCCCATGAAGAGTTTAAATTTAATTTTGGTTCTATAATCTAAAGACCAAATAAAAGGACAATGTTTTTCCAGGGAGGATAGAGAGAGAACAACAACCTTAACACTGCAATACCAACAAAGAGAAATTAAAATGATGAACAGTGGACGATTTGCATGCATCTCACCCAGTTCCCTTTCTTATAATAACCTCCATTCCTTTTGTAAATGCATGTCCCATAGAATCATAGAGTTGGAAGGGGTCATACATGTGGCCATCTAGTCCAACCCCCTGCTCAATGCAGGATCAGCCTAAAGCATCCAAGATAAATTCAAATGAGTAGCCATGTTGGTCTGAAGTAGCACAATAAAATCAGAGTCCAGTGGAACCTTTAAGACCAACAAAGATTTATTCAAGGCATGAGCTTTTGACTGCAAGCACTCTTCCCCAGACTAAGAACTGACCATCATAACAGTAGGAATATATAAGCAAAAGTTAATCTTGTTACAGTTTACTAATGTATAATGCCATAAACTCTCCTTTCCAAAGCTGCCATTTCCTCCAAGTGAACTGATCTCTATTATCTGTAGATCAGGTATAATTCCAGGGGACCTTTAGGTCCCACCTGGAAATTGGTCCCCCTACCTGAGGGAAAAGCAGACATATGCTTCAAATTTTGTCCCTCATATAACTGTCTTCTGTGCTGGTCCAATCCCTGATGCGGTTGCTAGCTTTGTGTCTCAGGTCAAACTCAGGGTTAGCAGCTATTGATTGGGAAATCCTATTGGGGGGGAGCCTGTCCAGGGAAGGGGGGATAATGCCATATAATCCACCCTCTAAAGCAGGGGTAGTCAACCTGTGGTCCCCCAGATGTCCATGGACTACAATTCCCATGAGCCCCTGCCTGCGTTTGCTGGCAGTGGCTCATGGGAATTGCAGTCCATGGACATCTAGAGTAGCGATCCCCAACCTGTGGGCCGTGGACCACATGTGGTCCTTTGACTAACTGGAGGTGGGCCCCAAAGGACCCCTTCTCCCCCCCCGCCCTTTACTTCATCCCCCCCCAGCCCTTTGTTGTGGATGTTTTGTGGATGTGTTGTGGATTTTGAAGGGATGTTTAAACATTATCATAGTGATCAGAGAGCGGTAGGGCAGTGGTTGAGAGTAGAGGAGTAAACTACCCCCCCCCCACCGGGCCTCAGTAAAAGGCGTTGAGTGGTCCCCGGTGAGTGGTCCCCGGCGTTGGGTGGTTGCCGGTGATAAAAAGGTTGGGGACCACTGATCTAGAGCAGTGGTCCCCAACCTTTTTATCACCGGCAACCACTCAAGGCTTGACAATTTTACTGAGGCCCACTGCCCTAACGCTCTCTGACTCTGGTCGCTATGGTAATGTTTAAACATCCCTTCAAAATAAGATACAGACACGCCACAACAATGAACATAAGGAACATTTTATTTTCATGGAAATTTTAACTCAGCACAATGACAAATCAATGGGCTTGTTTCTCTGCAACGAGAGAGTCCCATGTACCCCTGCTGGATCGTGGATGAAGTAAAGGGCCGGGGGGGGGGGGGAGAAGGCGGCCCACCTCCAGTTAGTCAACAGATCACATGTAGTCTGCGGCCCACAGGTTGGGGATCGCTAATCTAGAGGACCACAGGTTGACTACGCCTGCTCTAAAGCAATTTCCATTTGCCTGGGAGAGCTGATCCAGAAGATCTTCAGGTCTTATTTGGTGCTGTAGTTAAACTAGATGGGATATTGGGTGGATTTCAAGCAGATTTTAAATCTGGAAGGAGCTTTCAGGGGAGGAAATCATCTAGTTTTCTCCCATAGGAATGAATGGCAACCATTTGTCTGTATGATATTATCGGTACGTGGATGAAATATACCCCTTATCCCTATGCCAGGTGACAATAGAGAGGGTTTTTTTCAACTATCATCCCTAAATGGATACTATTTTCTTGTATCCACCCTCTTTGAGCTTGATGCAGCTAAGGTTTGTTTTGGCTGATAAAATCAGGAACAGTCGCTACATGTCGCTACATGTCGGGAACTGTTTTATTTTGTTTGGCACACTGGCTGGCTACCTCACGTCTCCTCCAGCCACCAAACGCACATAGCCACGCCCCCCCTTGCAAGAAGAAGAAGAAGAAGAAGAAGAAGAAGAAGAAGAAGAAGAAGAAGAAGAAGAAGAAGAAGAAGAAGAAGAAGAAGAGTTGGTTCTTATATGCCGCTTTTCTCTACCTGAAGAAGGCTCAAAGCGGCTTACAGTCACCTTTCCTCTCCCCACAACAGAGACCCTGTGGGGTAGGTGAGGCTGAGAGAGCCCTGATATTCCTGCTTGGTCAGAGCAGTTTTCTCAGTGCTGTGACTGGCCCAAGGTCACCCAGCTAGCTGTATGTGGTAAAGCGCAGATTCAAACCCGGCTTGCCAGATTAGAAGTCCTCACTCCTAACCACTACACCAAGCTGCAAGTCACACGAGAGTACGTAACCCCTAACTCATATGCTCCCTGACCAGTGCCTTCTAGCCATGAAACTGGACATAATCGCTTTTGCTTTGCTGATCACCTGAAAGCACATAACCCTCATTCATATGTTCCCTGACCTATGCATTCAAATTCTCAAAGCAAGGTGCCTGTCAGGAATGGCCGGTGGAATTCCCAGATCGAGATTTGGAAGCCTTGGGACGGCATCGTGTCTTCAGGTCTTCACGTCCATTGCACGCAACAACTTATCCAACAGCGATGCATCACACTTAGACCCATTAGACCCGCATTAGTTCTGAGAGAGAATAGACTGTCTGCTGAAGCTTAAATTACAGTCTGCTGAAGTTTAAAATCTACTGGCAATGAAAAGAAAATATATATATTAATGCTTGTCCTCAATATTCCAACATGGGTCATTTAAGGGAACCACACGAGATAAGATACATGGCCGCAATTTTCCAGCCAGAGTTATACCATTCCTGGATAAGGTCTCAAGGCCGTCGAGAACAAAGACGTTCCTACCCACTACCCAGCGAGAAAGCCAATGGCGCTGATCTAGAGCAGCATTTAAGATCATCATTGCTAAATGATACACTACCTTATGTGCTTTCTTTCCACTTGCAACCATTCATTCTGCTGGAGACTGTGACAGATTTATGGCTTGCTAGCTCAATGGCTTCCCGCTGCATCGGGATCGCTCCTTTTGAATGTTAAGTGAGCACTGGCCTCTGAAATATGGGGGTGGAGGGAAGTATTTGGATAAGGCAAGATAGGCCACCCGGACAATATAATCCACGGGAGTAACGATAGCGGTTTCACCTAATCTAAAGCAAGCACTTAATTTAATCGCCAGAGCGCTATTAAACGGATTAGCCCCCGTGTTGTAAAGCTGGGCAAAGCCTTATCTCTGAGCAGTTATGGAAGAGGCAATGAACCCTTCCCCTCCCCCCCCAAGTTAAATCCAAAAGGAATCAGGAGAAATTATTTGTATGAGAAGCTGCAGTCTTTTTTTGGGACTTCCGAGGACATTGGAGGCCTTTTTCAACCTTTTGACAGTGGAGGTGCCTTTGAAATATCTTCCAGGCTTTGAGGGACCATGGAAGGGAAGTCAGTTGGCTGCACCCTCTGCCACACCTCATATGCAATTAAAATATAATAAATACATACAAGTAAACCTAAAAACCAGCCCCGCATCTCTTCGCCCCACCACACTTTGTCTGCAATGCCTTGTATGCTAATAAAAATAAAAAATATGCCTTCTCTCACTCAAGACAGCCTTGATGCCCAACAGAAGACCCACCAGGCCAACATGCCCCAGCCCAACCACAGGCAGCAAGAAGGCAACAGAATCAAGCAGGGGAGGAGGCACTCAAGGCCAGCTGGAATCAGTGGAGGCTGAAAGCAACAGCATCGCACAGCCTAGAGGTGCCACCGGCTGGTGGGAGCCAATGGAGGCTGGGAGAGGTGGTGGCGCATACCCCAGAAGCCCCAGATGCCGCCAGAGGCTGGGAAAGGTGGCAGAACCCAGCTAGGCCATGCAGGCCACCTGTGGAAACCAGAAGAGATGGCAGAGAGGGGCCTGACAACATGAGAGGCTAGGAGAAGCCAGCAGAAGATGGGAGCAGAGCGAAGCACAGGGAAGAAGTATAAAAGAGACTCAGGCAATCAGGCCAGGGAGGAGAGCAACAGCTGAGGTCGAGCCGAGGCTGGCATTGATGGGCGGCAGCACTGCTCTGGTGGTGGCCATCGGGTCCATGTATCCGCCATCTTGGAATCCCCTACTCCACAGTACATCTGAGGGGCTCTCGTATACCATGGCACCGCAGTACATTTCAGATGCAAAGAGAAATAGATGATGGTCAGGGACAGTAATTTAGGCTGGGAATTAGTATTATTGGTGCTACGCAGGAATTATTTTATGGCTTTTCCTCCAGAGCACAAACAGCAGGGACAAAGTCCCCATTCCATGAGCAACCTCACATTGATACAACATGTAGCAGGGCAGAGGTAAGGGATCTATTCTTGTTTCCCTCAGAAGGATCTATTCTAAATCCCTCCCCTAGGGGCCCACATGAAGCTGCCTTATACTAAATCAGTCCATCAATGTTAATATTGCCTACTTAGGCTGGCAGTGTTTCTCCAGGGTCCCTGGCAGAGGTCTTTCACCTCACCTGCTTCCTGGTCTTTTAAACTGAAAATGCAAGGGATTGAACCTGGGACCTTCTGCATGCCAAGC
Source organism: Paroedura picta (assembly GCF_049243985.1). Lineage (NCBI taxonomy): Eukaryota > Metazoa > Chordata > Lepidosauria > Squamata > Gekkonidae > Paroedura > Paroedura picta. The sequence continues at coordinate 34,628,321 of NC_135373.1, forward strand.
AAGTGCTCTACCAATAAGCCATGGGCCCAGTTATGTCTGTATCTGGCCAAGCAAGAACTCTTCTCTGGCAGCTCCATCCAGGTGGTGACAGCTATATCATCTTTTTGAAGTGCTATCATTTACAGGGATCAGAAGGACTGTCATGTAGAGAAGGGTAGGTCACTATTTTGGTTGATAGAGGAGAATAGGACTTGTAATAACAGGTTTAAATTATGTATGGGGAGATTTCAGCAGGATACTAGGAAAACCTTTTTAGATATTCATTCATTCATTCATTCATTCATTCATTCATTCATTCAGTAGATTTTTATCCTGCCACCTTACGTAGACTCATGACGGATTACATAAAACCGATAAAACCCCCAATAAAACCAACCAGACCCCTTAAAACCTAAAAACACAAGAAAGCGGCAGAGTCCCCATTCCTCCCCTATCATCAGCCAATCATCACAGGGTCGGGGTTCGCATGATCGTACCACATTGGCAAGAGGAGAAGCCCCAGTTGTTCCCGACTCTGGCCTCAACCAAAGACCTGGTGGAAGAGCTCTGTTTTGCAGGCCCTGCGGAATTTTGATAGCCCCATCAGGACCCTCAGCTCTTCCCTCAGGGCAGGGCAGGGCAGTGGTGGTATCCATTGCCTAGGGATGTTGTGGATTCTCCCTCCCTGGCATGTTTAAGTGGAGAATGGAAATTTATTTGCCAGAGATATTTTAGGTTAAGAAGTCCCCAAACTTTTTAATGTCTGGGGGCACCTTTGGAATTCTGTGGTGAACACAGTCACAAAATGGCCACCATAAGATGGCAAGGCCAAGAGGCAAAGCCAGTGGGAAAAGAATGGCTGTCACAACTTAACCGTCAGGGATACAATGAAGATCTTTGCGGTGTGCTGGCAGCAGGAACGCTGTTAAAAATCTACACAGCCAATCAGATTTCCAAAGGTAATTCAGAAGACTTGCTGGACATCTGGCCACACCCACAAGCACCAGGAAAGATCTTGGCACCCATAAGCACCTGTTGGGGACCCCTGCTTTAAGTCATACTTCATGATTTTAGGTTGGACTGGATGAGATTTAGGCTCAATTTCTTACTTGTATGATTTTTATTTTAAAGGAGCAATTCTTTGGCTTTCTCTAGGAAACACAGCAAGAGAGGTCTTAATCCCTACAGTCATTGGGCACAGGGATCTCCGATCTGTGTTTACAAATATTTTCATTTTTCTATTGCTATATGATATTGTAATCCTGTCCTTTTTAAAATGTTTTGAACTGACAGATAAGGTGTCATAAAGATAGGTTTAAATGAATGAATGCGTCTTTATCTTCTTTTTCAAAGCGTCTTACAAAACCAGTGTCCTCTTATTAAAGTCCGTAGGCAACCTTGTACAGTTTCACAAACTCAATGAAACCCATATAGCCAGGAGTGCAAACAAGTTTCCTGTACCCCTTTTCCACTGCATACAATACATCCAGCTGCACATTAGAATAAATTCAGTTTCCGTGCAACATTCCCTCAAAATGCCAGCTGCTTCTGAAAACAAGGGTGTTGTTGAGGTTTTTTTTTGTTTAAACATAAGAACGCTGGAAAGATTAGGGTTTTTTAATATTCCTTTCCCTGCCTGGGCACAAGAAGTGGATTGTGGGAAGGCAGTCTCTGCATACTTTCAAAATAATTAAACAAGAAATAAAGTAAACTTTTTCCATAGAGGAGAAGCAGAGTACGGTATTACGGCCGAAGGTGCTTGTTCACACAGAGAAAAAGATTAAACTGGGTCTAAAGGACTCGCTTTCTTTCAAATCTCTGCATGGAACTAAACAAAAAAAAATTTCAAATTGCTGCACATTAAATGTAGCACCATCATTGAAAGGAGGATATCTCCTTTTCTTGTTTCGCCTTTCTCATATATTTCCAGCCTATGCAGTGTAATATGATTGACTAGAGGAGTCCATAATATATTTACAATAAATGCTTTGATATTTCTCTCTACAGCTTGTTCAGGGGTTGGGCCTAAGGTTGTGCAGAGAAAAAAAACCCCAAAACATCAATGGTATTCTCGAATCTCAATACTCATAAGAATCGGCAGGTAGAGTTTGGTTTTATACCCTGCTTTTTACTACCCAAAGGAGTCTCAAAACAGCTTACAATCACTTTCCCTTCCTCTACCCACAACAGACACCCTGTGATATAGCTGAGGCTGAGAGAGTTCTGAGAGAACTGTGACTAGCCCAAGGTCACCCAGCTGGCTGCTTGTGGAGGAGTGGGGAATCAAACCCTGTACTCCAGATTAGAGGCCACTATTCTTAACCAGAACACTAAACTGGCTCTCAGCCCTTTTAAATGGATTCGGAGGGACCTCTCGGCTTCAAGAAGGCATTTAAAAGGATTGTGAATCCTTTAAAGGCTTTCAGAGTTCATGCCGGCCACCATGGCAGCTTGCAAAAGGCATTTATATTTTAAAGGGATCACATTCCCTCTAAAGTTTAAATGTATTTACCTCCTCCATTGAACACAAGAGAGGATGGGGGCACCTTATTTGAAAGGTAAAGGTAAAGGTAAAGGTATCCCCTGTGCAAGCACCGAGTCATGTCTGACCCTTGGGGTGACGCCCTCTAGCGTTTTCATGGCAGACTCAATACGGGGTGGTTTGCCAGTGCCTTCCCCAGTCATGACCGTTTACCCCCCAGCAGCAAACTGGGTACTCATTTTACCGACCTCGGAAGGATGGAAGGCTGAGTCAACCTTGAGCCGGCTGCTGGGATCGAACTCCCAACCTCACGGGCAAAGCTTTCAGGCAGCTGCCTTACCACTCTGCGCCACAAGAGGCCCATAGAAAGCTCATAGATTCAACCTTTTCAGGTAGGGGGGAGCAGTTGCATGTTCAATACTGCAAAGGTTAAAAAAGTCGAACAGAATGTGAATTCTCCCTCTCCCTCTCCACATGGTGGGTATAACAGCATATACCCTTGACCAAAGAATGGTACGCTCCTTCTATCTGGGATAGTTGTCCTCTTCCACTGAACATGTAGGTTTGGGAGGGACGCACATGGAGTGGTGAGGGAGGGAGGAGACATTCACCTGGGCCTATTCTGCACACAATAGATAATGCACTTTCAATGCACTTTAGAAGTAGATTTTCCTGTTCTGCACAGGAAAATCCAGCTGCCAAAGCACATTGAAAGTGCATTATCCTACGTGTGCAGAATGGGCTCTGGTCAGACTGATCAGCTGATTCAACCCTAGTGGTCAATGGGGTGACAGATGTC